>NW_028327179.1:51740018-52990018 GCF_987537825.1 Furipterus horrens
TTTTCAACTCAGCTCCCAAAGAGGAGAGAAAAACAAGCAGCAGCTCTGTGGACAAAAGGACCACAGAGAGACAGAGAAGCTTCCGGGTTCATACAGCTGTCCTCACTGCCGCTGGGCTTGGGCCCGTGGGCAGCAGGAGGAAGCTCTCTGGGGTGCTTCCTCTGCCTGGAGGCTCTGCCCATTTGCTGCCACTGGGGGAGGGCGGAGGCGCTTCAAGCTCAAATGAAAAAAGTAAAAAGCATCTGAATTTGGTATTTGAAAACCAGTAGGTAGCTCTATTTCAGTACAAACATACAATACTCTCCAGAATTTCAGGACCCTCAGGGGACCCAGACTAAGGTATTCAGCAGGCATAATACTCACCCTCATCTCTGGAATAGTCCTCTCCAGAATGCGGTTCAAACAAATAATCTCCCGTTGCCAGCTCAAATGCCTAGGACACAAGAGATGACATGCTAAGCACTTCACAGAGACTGGCCCCCGAGTCACCAAGTTTTTCTCCTTGTATAAGAGACCTACATTTTAAAAGGATCTGAATCAAACCAAAGAACCTCCTAAATGGGCTCAACACCAAGTTTGTTCTTCCTTCCAAAAAGTTCAAAGCTTCAGAAATAGTCTTACATCTCCTCTGCTTAAGATGAAAGGGGCTATGCACTCTTCACTTTGCAAGAAGCAAACCGCTCAGGTCTGTGTACCTGCAAGCAGCTGTGGAGGCCTGGCTGGAGCACGGCCCTTCCCCCTAACAGTAGAACTAGGATTCTGTCCAGGTCCAGGTCCAACTCCAAAGCCTGCCCTAACCCAGCAGGCTAGCCTGGCCCCTGGACGGCAGATGCTACTGTTCTCTTAAAGCAAAGACTTTCATGTCTTAGTGACCAAGGAGGCTATTTTCAGCATCTCCTCATCATTTCATTCATTTCTGACTCAACCGAAGGAACACCTAGAGCCTAAGAAGCCCCTCTTGCTCTGTCCCCTGGGGCCCAGAGGAACCAGATCACTGTGCAACCCTCCCAAGGAGGGCAAGGAGAGCTGGCTCCCTGGGTGACCACTGTCTGTCCCCAGCATACCAGTGTTGGGGAGGATCTGTCCCATTTCCACCAGGAACTCTACTTCCCTGTTCACACACACCCGCCTTGGGACTGTGAGTTTAATTGGGTAACAATATATAAAGACAGCAACTGCTATTGCTCTGACCAAATATTATGTTTTAAAAACAAAACAGAATAAGCTAAATCCCATCTTTGGTTTTTACCATACTAATTTCTATTCTGCGTTAGATCTTGCTGTTCTGAAAGGCGCTCAGGGACCCATCCCTCCATGATGCCTATGGACCTAGGACTATGACGCCACCCGCCCACCTCAAGGCGCAGCCTTCCGACTCCTTCCCGGAGAGCTGGCACCGTACTGACCCCCTCTCCTTCTGTCTTTGACCACACTGGGAGGTAGGCACCCTTGGGAAGGCTTGTCTGCCTACATTGGGCCATCTTTCCCAATACTCAAACCCCAGGTTGGTGCACTCAGCCCAGGACCACTAGTATATGAACTCGGGATCCCTGCCTGAACCAGACCTGAGTCTGAGCAGGACCTGGACATGTCAAGTCTTGGCACAGGGTAAGGTGTTGCCCCAGTGCTGCAATGCCTGAGGTCCTCACTTGGGGCCAATAAAGACACAGGACCAATCACAAGTTGGGGTAAAAAACCTCACATTTGGCTATATGTCCAAGGGGAAACAACTGGATTACATATCGAATGGCCAGAAAGTCTTCCTCACTTAGGAGAGAATCAACTCACTACCTTACAAGACAAGAGGAACAGGTGAAACCCTAATGGGGAGACCCAAGGAGCTACATGACAGAGCTCCAAGGAGAATGCTGGCTGCTCTGTAACTCTTCCCTGGTACTTGCTCATTCTTCTAATTAATTTTCAAAAACATTTCAATCTAGCTGTATGTATTTCATGCAGCCTAACAGTAAGATATGTCAGCTGAGTGTTCTTTGAAAGATAATAATTTTGATTAGCACCAACATATTTCAAAGAAATCCTTAAGTCAAAGAAGCCTGTCAATGAAATGGGTTAAAAGAGAAAGGCAGAAAAAGGACAGAAGCTCCCATCCTGTTAATCTGGTTCTGGTTCTCTGGGGAGTGACGAGATTTTCTTAACAGGACACATGCAATAGGGCACACGCACACTGCGACTTCTTTTCATGCTGGCAGCTTGGAGACTATGAGAGAGGACCACCTCCAACTCAGTAAGTTACTCGCACTGCGACCTTGACAATTAGCATTTATTTTTAACCACTGGGAAAGAACTTGGGATTCTTCCCTCTGTATCTGGTCTGAGGCCCTCAGAGGGCCTTCCCTTGGACCAACCTCTGCTCTCAGATTCTGGGGAGTTCTCTTTCCCAAAAAGCCCCCCATGCTGAAGTGCCCCATTCTAAATAAAGAAGGTCATCTCTCAGTAATGTGACCAGTGCTCAAGAAGTTTGGCGAAATCTGTCAGGCGGGCTTTCTTGTTCTTATGGCACTGACTTGACTCACCATGGAGCCCATAAAAAGACGCCAATTCAGGACCTCTGGCACAAGACGCAGAGAAGCCAGCCCCACAGCCCACACAGAATCATTAGATCACATACACTTGTACCTGGAGGAGCCCCGAAGCCTGAGAAAAGGAAAAAAGTTTCAACAGCTGCCCTATCCCAGCTACTGTGCAACCTACTATTGTCCTTTTCCAGGATGAGAGCTCTACTCTGACAACAGTGCAGACACTGTCCCGTGAGCACGGTACCAGCCATGCAGTCTCCGTAAGACCTGATGCACTCACAACACTCTAGTTTGGAATTACAAAGTTATATGATATACTGTTATTTTTTCAATTTCAATAAAAAGGTAGGGGTGGGGAAACACTGCCTCCTCTTCACCAGGTTCTCTAGTTAGAACAGAGGGGCCACTCAGCCATGACCTTTAGGGATAAGGCGTAGAGGTGGGAAATGAAGGCTGCCCCCTCCAGAAAAATTCACCCTTTTGACAAAAATTTTAAAATCTGACAATTTTTTAAAAACCCTCATAAGCAGCCCTGGAAGCACTGAGGGAGCTTATGTTTAATTTTCTTGAGAAGGCAGGGGTCGGGTGGAGAGCTGGGGAAAGGAGAGAAGTGAGTGCTTTTCCTTAGGCGTTACTGGTGCCCTCTTCCCAGCAGCAGCAGAGGTCAGCAGGACAAGGAGACTGTGGACGGACAAATTCTTATCTAATGGACTGCAAGACAGTTAATCTGGTATAAAACTGTACTGACATCTCCACCATTACCCTACTACATCTGTGTCCTATTTTTCTGGTTATATCACCAAAATTTAACACCCCAAATTAGAAGCACAGGATATCAAAGTTGAAAAACTTCTCAGAGTCTAATTCAGGGTGGCCCCAATACAGCCCCTTCTGTGTTGCTGGGGACAAGTAAGGCTTGGACTCACCACATCCTGAAGTGGAACACTTCTCCCCCGCAGCTCTAACTGTTCCAGCTCCCTGCCCTGCTGACTTGCCCTCAGCCTCCCACGGCCTCCTGCCCCTCTGCCCTCTGAAGTCACACAGAGGGACTAACTCCTCATCACAGTCCTCTCCGCATTCAAAGAAACCACCACATTTCCACCAATTCTTTTAAACATTCTTTCCCAAACCCAATCACAGCAAGGACTTAGTTTTTGACATTTAATGAAAAACTTAATTTTTAAAAGTATCTGTCAGAGCAATGCAGGAATAGAAAGACACAATATTTCAGTTCTATTTGGCCGTATCTGTTGCCTCAGATTATGCTAACTTGAAAGACAGAAAATACCTACTCCCCCCACCCCGTACCATTTTAGCCCTATTAACAATGCTTTTACTTTAGCATCAGAGGATAAACAATCCAACACGATAATTTGTTACACTGACCTTTGAATAATAGTAAATTTAGTTATTTAGCATTTTTTAAATGAGACAAGTGCCAAGCTTTACACAAATGCCTTTGCATTTAAATATCAAAGGAGAACTTGGTGAAAAATATGAAATAAGAAAAGCATGAAACATCACCTTTACACACACACACACCCTTTCCAACACAGGACTACAAGGTACAACCCATGAAGAGGCCAGGAAAGAGAAGCTGAAATGGGCTTGTGGATGAAGGACCACTCGTGCTCATCACTTCACACGTGGGGAGTGAGACAAAGATGCACTGGTGGGGCCTGGGGAGAGTCTAGACACAACTGAACGTGTCAATGTGTGACGCACAAAGTCGGCAGTGAAATGGGTGACAGACACGTGGTGGGAAGAGGAGGCATCCTGAAGCTCCGAGGAAAATGTCACTGTGTACTCCATAGAAGCAGACTCAGTCAGAGAAGCATATGCAGCTACTGGTGTCTCCAAAGTGACTGCCAAAATATTCTCCAGATTTTACTTTATGAAAGAAGAGAGGTGAAACATTGGCAAATAGGTGGTCCTTAAGGTCTGTCAGAGGCCACTGCCAAGGACTACACCTTTCAGCCTCAGACAGTCACAGCTGTCTCACCTTCCTCCACAGCACGAGTGAAGGACGAAGCTCCGTACAGCCTGCACACTTTCAGTAACCAAAAGGAATTACTGGAACTCGTTTTACCACCACAGCAGGTCTGATTCTCAGGAAAATGGGTGGGCCCCACAAGGATTTGAGAAGAGATCGTCTCTGACAAGACAGGACCAAAGCAAAGCAAACCTCAGGACACACCAGAGAGGAATTCTTCCAATTGTTGAGCTGCCTATGGCAGCAACCTTCCCCTTCCCCTTCCCCACCCCATGGCAGACACCCTGCACCATGGAAATGTCAGACCATGTGCACCAGGGATGTCACCTGTCAGGAGCACTCAAGCGATGAGCCTTTACAGGGAAGAAAGTGGCCGCGGCCGCTCTTACCATACATGCTGTGCTCCAGATGTCAGCAGGTGTACTGTAACCTGCTCCTATTAAAACCTCTATGGATCTATACTGCCGTGTCTGGATATCTTCAGTGAAGTGTTTATGCTAAAATGGAACAGACCGCATTACCAGGCAGAAACACACTAAAAAAGGAAACAAAATATCTTCTAATACATGATCCCAACCAAAATGTTTTAGAAAGAAAATTCTACTTACCACCCAACAAGCATTTCCCAGGTCAGCAATTTTAACTCTAATTTTATCAGCATTCCTTGGATCCAGGGGATTCACCAGCAGGTCAGCTGCCCGGGTTTTTGCTGGCATGAGCAAACAGCGAGACAGTTAGTATGTGGAACAAGTGGTTTGCGTGTGTGCACACAATGTCTGCTGGGCACAGAGCCTCCTTTTCTAGAAAAGTGATGGGTTGGTCCTTTAGGCCTGAAATCCTGTCAGTTGAACTCAACAGTTTAAAGTCTGTGGTCTCCATTTCTGGGAAACATTTCACAAAAGGGAACAAACTAGGCCACCCAGAGACCTCATAGACACTGCCTAGCCTTTTCTCCTTTGTCTCTGATTCCTTCGCCCCTCAGGTACCTGCTCTGCTCCCTTTTGTATGTTCCTAGCTGTTCATTACACACAAACCCATTCCCTAATGGCTCACACCTAGTTTGTTTGTGCATTATCACACAGAATGTAAGGGCAGAGAGCACACTGCCCTGGTGGCCAGTCCTTTCCGAGAGACACACGGTTCATCTCACACCCCCACTCCTGTCCCTCCCTCTGCTTGGGCTGGCCTCAAGGGTTAGATGGTGGCTAATTTACAAATACACATTGAACTAATCAATCTTGGCTTAGCTTTGAATGAGGAATATTCCAGAAGAGAGGTTTCCCAAGAAAGCCTGTTCTTAGGGGCAAACCTCTGAGGTACTTCATGATAATCCTGTAAAATAATCGGGCCACTCCTAACCCCAGGGTGACCCTGAGAAGGTCTCAACAGCAGGCCAAGCGCCAGACTTCTCAGGGTTCCTGGGACAAGAACAGCTTCCCAGACAAGTTCAGATCAAACCTGCATCAAGCACAGTTAACCAGGAACCAAGAGACAAAGAAAAATAACTTGGTGAGGCCCCGACAGAAATCCTAAAGTTTAGTTAGCGCCTTCATTAAACCTCAAACTGACCTAAAAGCTCAGATTTCTGGAAAGGATGAGATATAACCATAGCTTTCATTTTAGAATTCTGAAGTGGTATTTACAGATTAAATAAAAAAAGTCCGCTCAATGCAGACATTAAACACCCTTCTGCTCACCCAAGGTTGGGCACTGCTGAAAGGAACCAAACTTCCCTTTGGCTACTACGTCTGTGCTGGGAAGCCATGGCACTGAAGGAGGCTGGCTCCTCGGTGCCCCAGTAAGCAGCACTGGCCAGGCCGTGCTCACTGTTAGCAGGGCGGTGGGCAGGCCAGGTGCCCAGGACCCAGAGCATTGACA
The DNA here is from genome assembly GCF_987537825.1 of Furipterus horrens. NCBI lineage: Eukaryota > Metazoa > Chordata > Mammalia > Chiroptera > Furipteridae > Furipterus > Furipterus horrens. The sequence continues at coordinate 51,746,427 of NW_028327179.1, forward strand.
CAGGTCAACCGGAGGGGCCAGAGGGTGTAGAGAGAACTCGGGTTAACTTCCAAACCCTAAAGACCCATTCCTCAGGCTGTCCATCAAGCCGGGCCCGCCAGGCTCACGTGTTACCTTCTCACTACCTGCTCTATGCCCACTCTCCCTTTATGGAAAGACTGACCCATCATGGGGCCCCACCAAGGGCCAGATATGAGCTGAGAAGAAGAAACACAAGACACTCAGAAATGAGAAGGAAAGCAGTCCAGAGAGCCACACAAGGAGGCAAAATGTATACACGAAATGGAGAATGGGTTGAGAAGAGGGTTCCAGGAGAAACATAAAAATGCTGACCCAATGGGTAGATGGGCAGCAGGAAAAATGGTAAGATAAAGCCTGGTGTTGTTTTATCAAGGAGAATCAGTAGGCAGGAAAATGAAATTTGAGGTTTGTAAAACTGGATTAAAATCTAAGTTTCAACACCAACAGCTTTTAAGGCTCTGGAAAATGACTTAAAACTGTTCGTGGCTCAGTGAAAAGGAGGAAGAGGAAGGGACCACCCCTCACCCAGCTAACACACACACAAACACCTAACACAGGAGAGCCAAGGCCGCGACGGGCTGGCCAGATCCCAGGGCTCTGCTGTGTCTGTGACCAGCCAGACCATCTGCCTCCAAGGCTGAAGCTTCTGACTGGGCAGTGAAGGGCCAGCCCTCACTTTCTGATACGCCGTCATCCTCCTGCTGCAGGTTTGTGACCCATCTCTCAGATGGTACTATGGAATTTACCTTAAAAATGTAATTGTATAAGAACACAGAGAAGGTAAAGAGAATTTGTCTGAGTTTCTGACTTTCTTTTCTCAGTGTGATAACTACCTCTGCTAGGATACCTGACTACAACTGTCCAAAAAGCTGATTTAAACACAGGGACAGTCATACTTGCTGTGCAATCCTACCAATGTTACCTCTACCAAGGAGGGAGTGCAGAGTGGGAAGAGAGGTAGGGAGATTTCACTTCAGAAAGAGCTCAGGCCCTTAACTCGTTTCTGATAAGCTGGTCTCTGGGTGACACTGCACTCATTCCACATGAAGCCTCACTCAGAGGGAGGCAGCAGCCGCTGCCACTTGTCTGCAGGGCACAACCCTAGGCCCACGTGGGTACTTGACAGTTTAAAACATCCTTCCGCAGGAGGCATGGATGCCCTCTCAATATGCAGGTTCAGCACCAGGCCCAAGCAGCAAAACTAGGAGATCTGCTCAAACCTGACCCATTCGTTCACCAGATATTTACTGAGTCCCTTCTATGTTCTAGGCTCTGTCTCAGCACTGGGAACAGCATAAACAAGACATAGGGGGTTCACCCACCATACCCCAAATTAGGACACTCATGAACTGGCTGGGAATATGAGCAATTAAGCAATTAAAATGATTCACACACCATGTCAGGCTGCTCTATATGCTATGAAGAAAAACAAAGCAAAGAAAGGAGGTGGATATGATGAGGATGTTCAGGTGAGGTCTTTTCTGAGAAGGTGATGCTTGAGGAGAGGCCTGAAGAGAGGGCAACATGAAGGAGAGAGGCTCCATGCACAGGAGAGAGCAAGTTCACTGGTACTTCTGAGGAACTTGAGAAAAAAACCAGTGTAGGAGGTGCAGAGGGAGCACAGGAAAGAGACAAAGGGGATGTTGGGGGAGATGATATCAGAGAGGCAGCTGCTGGGAAACAGACTGGATAGAGCTTGCAAGCTTTAGAGAGCTTGCCCCTGGGTGCTATTCTGAGTGGGAACACCCTGGAGATGGGGGCAGGGCAAGAATGATGGGATGTGATTTAAAAAGCTCTCTCTCTGTACTGCTCTGCAGAGAACAACCTACGGAGCAAGAGTCAAAGTGAGATGAGCAGGGACTCTGTGTTATAGCAGCCTAGGCAAGGGCTGACATTGACTATTAGGACTATGGGGTCACTATTAGGTGAGAGTGAAAAGATTCAAAATATATCAATATATTTGCAGGTAAAGCCAACAAGACCACTCCGCTCCAGGGTCTTTGTCCTTCAGATGTGATGAACCGAGATCTAGTCTATGGCTCTAGCAGCTAATAATCTAAGAGGAATCCTGCTTCCTCTTCTCAGCCTTCAATGGATACCAAAAAACTCTAGGGAAAAGTGCACATTTTTCTAGCCTGGTGTGTAAGTTCTTCTTCAATATTCTCCTTCTGGCTTGGTCTTTTCTTCAACTATTCCCTAATGTATAGGCTCTGCTGTAACCACAAGGATCCACACAAATTCTAAATAAAGCATGTTTCTCTTGCCTCATATTCATATAGTACCAAGTGGTCATGAATATGGCCACACCCCTTCCATGCTGGAGGCTGTCAATGGATATGAAACTACCAGGCTGAAAACCAGAACCGAGTGCCTCCAAACAGATGAGTGGATCAGGAGACCCTGTCCCTGCTATGTTCCTAGAATTTAACAATAGTGACAACATCTGCTTGGTAAAACATCTACTGGGATCAATGAAAATAAAAAGACCTCCTGTTTCTCCCCGATTCATGCAACAGAGTGCTGGGGATGGAATGTGTGTTGGAAAGAGTAAAACTTTGACTATAAATAGAAAAAGGTAGAAGAAAGGGAAGAGTAGATTTGTTTGTTCATTACTTAACAAATGTTTATCTTAGCATTAAGCTAGATGCTAAGGCTATAAAGAGAAAAATATACAGCACTTTCAAAGAGTTTACATCCCAGTAAAGAGAAAGATAATGGAAACGAATAATGACCATACCATTAAGAAAAGTATGACCAGCAGGAAAGGAGGGGAAAGGAAAGAGGCCTGCTGGGAAGAACAGGGAGGACTTGTGTTTGAGCTGATACCTGACAAAAGAATGAAAAGTTGCCAAAAGGATGGACAAGAGATCAATTGGAGGAAACATTCCAAGCCAAAGGGAAAGCATAAGCAAACGTACAGAAGCATGAGCGAACATGCCCTGTGCACATAGATGCTTTTTATTGTCTGGAAAGTAAACCGGGAAGAGGCTATGCTATACTTGGTGACTGAAAGTGTCAGAAGCAGTGTGGTGGTAGTGTGAGAGCAAAGAAGACACACAGAGGTAAATTCTTCCTTAGCTGAACCTACATTCCAGGTGAAAGCATCTTATAAGTTGCTTCAAAAAGTTCTGCTCAGAATAGAAGTGAACAGTAGCAGAATATGTTCACTCAAGTAAAAAAACAAAAACAAAAACAAAAAACCACATACACATCTTTAGGAAGATTTGCTATAGTCAATGAGTAGCAAAGGCAGCTCTGCAGGTCTCCCACCTGCTGAAATAAAAGGGGCTGCAAACTTGGTTGGGTGATTGGCAGGGCAGGCTCATCAAAGGACTCTCCATGTGTTATAAACACTCCTGTCAGCAGAGGAGGTCTCTGAGCTTTCCACTGTGGGCCAGAGTAGAAGCAGCCACTGGTAGAGATGTGCCACATTGTATTCACTCTCAAGTAAGCATTTAATACAAGTCATCATCATATTTAAGTCTATGCCTCTTCCTTTAAAATTTCAATAGCTGAGTCCTATAATCAGGAACAAGTATCAAAATAAAGATACCTCTTCATCAACATAGACAAAGAGCAGGCACATATTTCCTTGAATAAAAATGAAACAAGCCAAAAACTAAATATTACACTACCAGATGGAAGTACAAATTATAAATTAAACTATACATTCTAGAAAGCTACAGTCTAAGTTCTTAGACTTAGATTTGCAAATGTATGGTGTCACTAACTAAATATAGAAAGAATGAGAAAAGCTCAGAATGGGATCTGGTATGCAGAGAGCAAAAGAAAGTGGCGCAGAATATATTTTACATTACTTATTCACGAGTACAGAAGTAATAAAATGAAATGGATAATGTGTACATATATGGCTTTACTACCTCTAGCCAATTCCCTTCACAACCCTTGTCAAGTGTGTGACATCAGGCCACTGAAAGCAGATACCTGATGGGAAGAGACACTCACATTTTGGCAAATCCCCAGTGCTGGAGGCTGAAACCGTCCTGCTCCTGTCATGGGACGGACTGCTCTCCTCATGCTCCGTGAGTGGGGATCCCTCGGAAGGTGCAGAGCCACAAGCCACAGGTTCTAAGGGCCCAGAGAACAATGATGTAGAAAACTCTGGGAACTGTGACTCAGGTATTTTATGTCGTCCATTTGGCAATTCACCATTGAATTGTTCATAGGAGCTGCTATATGTGTAATCACTTTCTGCATTTGGCTCATCAAGGTTATATTCTTCAGGATTTGGGCAATCTTCTTCATCATCGTCTTCATCATCCAGCTGCTGTTCCAGTAGGAACGGGCCATTCTCAATATGGCCATTGGTTTTGGGTGATTCTATCCATGTAGGATCTATGTTCTCAAGTTCCTGTTCAACATCATCTTCATCTTTCTCAATGTTTTCTTTCTCGGCATCTTCTTTCTCATCCTGATCCTCAGCTTCACCTTAAAAGGTTGATGAGTTATGAATTAGAACTTGCTACTCTCAACACAATAGCACTAGGCAATTATCTCCTTCAATAAGAGATATTTCTGAATGCACTTAACATATGTACTACATAGCAAACACTGTATGACTCTCAGGATAACATCCTCAGTTTTTCAAAATCGTACTTTTCGCTTATTAAACAACTGGCCTATTCTTATTAGAAAAAAATAAGTTTTTGGGGGTTAAATGACTGTAATAGTTGCATTTCCATTTCCATCTCCTCTACAATCTTCAGAAAAGGTTTTGTGGGTACATTACTAATAGGCAAATATTAATTACAAAATAAAAGATAATCATTAGCATGATACAGACATGGAGTTTCTCACATTTTCCATTTTTTAAAAAACTTTTTGAAATATTAACATATTTCTGGCACATATTTTACAAATGAACTACCAGACTTTTCCCCATATTCCCAAATATGGCGTTAAAGAGAATCATCCTCATATCTGAAGCAGCAGCACCAAGTCAACCTATGTGATAACCCGGGGGGAGGGAGGAGGAAGCTCCCTATTAATGAAGCCCCTGGTCCCTCACCACACCCCCTTCTCGGGATTTCACTCACCGCTGTCCTGTGCAGTCTCTCCCTCAGCAGCCTCCTCTAATCCTGTGGTTTTTAGTTTCACCTCGGGGCAGTATTCATCATCTTGCTCATTGGAAGGTACAGCTGATGTGACATTTTCTTCTATTATTTTCCTTTCAGCTTCCCGCTCCAATTCTTCTATTTCCTGCAGGCGCTTTTCCAGTAACTCAGCCTGCCTTTTCTGTTTCTTTTTCAGTTTTTTCTTTTTGTTTTTAGAAATTTTTCCTATCTACAACATGTTAAGAAAACACCACAGGTCAGTTTGCTTCTTTTTAAAGCACTATGCAATATAGTATAAGTGCTGACAGCATGGCAAATGCCAACACAGTCTGTTTTTTCAGGTTGTACTCAATTAAAATCACATGCCCAGACATGAGATCCACCTGGTAGTGAGGGTTACAGTCAAACCAGAAAAAAGAAACCAGCGTGATATCAAATAATGGGACTGCTACCAGGTCCTACCCTCCCAGGGGCATAACTTCAATCCAATTAAGTCTTTTTCATTTAAACTCTTAGAAGAACTGAATATGCTGATACTCTTTCCTTTAAACAAGAAGCACCTCTTGGAGTTTTATATACTGCTGCCTGTATACAAAGTAATAATGTCCCCATCTCCTTACTGTCTTACCCAGCTGTCTGCCAAAATGGAAACGCTTGCCAAAGCGTGTATTTCATTCATGGTTGGTCAACAGCACTGTTTGTTTTTGGGTCTCACACACTGAGCTGTTATCAACAGCCAAGACCGTATGGATATAAGAAATGAGCAAATGAAGTAAAGGAACAAAAAGAAAAAGGCACCATTGCAGTCTGCCTTCAGTGACAGCCATCTGACTTGGAAAGTACTAGCAGTAAGAGCCTCCAGTTTTCACAGAATCAATAATCAAAATAAGCTGCTCCAGCCCCACTCCAGAGGAACTGCGGGAAATGGCTCTGGCTCGGCTTTGCGCACCCCCAAGGCAAGCAGGGGGCATCATTATCACAGCTCTCTCTTGTACTGGCACTTCCATTTCAAACAAAGGGCAGCTGGCAGCACTCTTAATTTCTGGAGATTTCTTTTCAAATAATTTTGGTTCATAAAGCTCTTTTAAAATTTGTAGGTGACCCATCAACTCAAGATATATACATTCTATCCTCTTCTGGAACCAAGTCAGGTTTAGGTCTGTTGGGGTAGGGTTTAAGCCCAGGCAGCCCGCTTCATTTGATTGGACTTACTGTTTCCACGGGACCAAAACCAAATAATACTTTTTCACATCTAACTATTGGCTGGGAAAAAAATTAGAACAGCTTCAGAAATGCAGTAGACTTGGAAGCCAATGAGAAACAAGGTAAAGTGTTTTCGGAATAATCACACTTCAAACTCTACATCTATTACCTCACACTTCACCAGGCTTAGCCAAAAGCACTCCAGAAAGTATGTAAGGAAAATGAAGATCAAACTTGGAACAACTCTCTTTCTACCACAAAAAATCCACTCAACTTATCAAAACAGTGTGCCATACATTCAAGGATACAAAGCATTTATAAACATACCTGTCTTTCACATTAATATACATTAGGACACCTGTAATAGTGAAAGGGACCCCCCCCCCAAAAAAGGTACAAACAATTCCCCCACACAACCCTTCATTAAAAAAATTGTTGCAGAAAAAAAACTAATGTTACAATTTGAAAAGTTCAATAATAAACAGTTGCTTTTAAGTATAAGTACTTACAGGTTTCTGTTGTGGAGCGGTACTCACTAAAACAAAGTAAAACAAAATGACTGCTTAGAGGAAAATTGATACATATCTTTATCAATCTGACTTGTAAATGAAATAATTACTCCCTTTCAATGGCTATCCAACTTCAACAACTGTTAAATAATGGAGCTTCTAAATCAAAGAGATTTAAAGTATGTTTATCCAACTCAAATAAATGATTGGTTCTTTAAAAGCATAGCAGTAATTGTTCAATATAGAGCAATTATCTTATTTATCTAAAATTAAATAACCATTCATTTCAAAACCAGTTATCCCAAAGCACTGGCTGATCACTTAAAAAAAAATGGAGAATATGTGTGAACTCTGAACCAAAGTTGCTTTATAAATAATGAATGAACAATTTAGATTAGACATACATCTATGTTTGGAAACTATTTAGCAAGTCTATACAAGTAAATTAAATACTGCAGCAAAATATTCTAAAAATCAAAGGGCCAGACCTGCCAGTCTCAAAACTTGGCAGACTATAAAGTTCTATGATCTTAAAAAAACACCCATATGGTAGGAAATAAGATTTAGAGGTGCTGCACCTCCTAAGAGCCCAGTTGGTCACAGGGCTGTGGCCCTTTGGCCTACACCTCTCCCTGACAACACACTAGCACACACACACCATGAAGAGAGGGTACGAGCCAGACTGCATTTCACTGCCACCATTACAGTCAGTGGAAACCAGAAATAAAACTTTATATGTCAATACTCAAGTCACTTGGTCTTTTCCCACCCTGGGATTTTCTGTAACTGAGTCCAAATCCACCAGTTAGACTGACTGACATAGCTATGCTAACCAGAGACTAGGAAGCATGCTAACAGACCTGAAGCTAGAAAAAATTCTGACAACTACAAGTTGGCTACATGAAACTTGCTACTATATACTCTTCTGCAGAGAAGTGGGCAACAGATGAAATTGTTCAAATGTAGATGAAGCAGCAGGTAAGAATTTAAATGACCTTTTAAGGGAGAACAAAGTTAGTAATTAAAATATTAAATATATGAGGGGGGGGGACCCAAAAAAAACTAGAATTTATTGATTAAAAATTGTGTATTTATTCGCACATGTTTAAACTTCAGTCACCTTCCAATTACTCTCCATCTAATGCAATATACCTAGCAATACATTTTTTTCCACTGCTTAAAAACAGTTTTTGAACTCTTCGATTTTGATGCCTTCTTAGTGCTTCTGGCATTTTTTTGTTTCACCTCTTCCACAATAGCAAAATGTTTCCCTTTGAGGACTTTTTCCATCCAGGGAAACAAAAATAGTTGCTTGGGGTGAGACTGGGTGAAAAGGGAGGGTGGGGCATGGGGGTCAAGCAATGTTCAGTCAAAAACTGTGGAACACTCAGTGCAGTGTGGGCAGGTGTGCTTGTAAGTCACCCATCATGAAATGGGCAAACACGCTGAAAGAGTCTTCAAAAAAAAAAAAAGAAAAAAAGAAAGAAAGAAAGAAAGAAATGAAAAGAAAAATACTCACTGAAGATGAACGCAGCTTCTCATGACACCAGTTGGTGAGGGTTCCTAGGACACTCACCTAGTGGGGGAGCCTGTACTACAGAGGACCCATCCTCCAGAAGATATTTGCGGGTTTTTTGGGTCCCCTCTTGTAATTTAATTGAGACATCTTCCTTCCCAAGAAAAAGGGCTAGCTATTTCTATCAATCAGACTCTTACAAAAGTTCCTGATATGTACACATTTGCCTCAATTGCCTTCCATGTACTCTGCGGGCTCTCAATGTGCTCAAACTGAAACAAAGCTGGCCCAGCTCCCTTACCTGCAGACCCCGAAGGAGGAGGAGCTCCGGCTTTCTGCCACTCAGTGGCCTCTGCTGCCATTCTTCTCACATATGCATCATCCACACACATCAAGATGTTTTCTGGCTTTATGTCAGTATGAATGATCTTGCACTTACTGTGTAGATAATCTAACCCCTGAAGTACCTGATCACAGTAAAATCAACAGAGGACATGAGTTATTTATTATTCAACGTTTATTGGTAAAATAGGTAATACTGTCGCAAGGCACAAAATTCAACAGACAAGAAAGGATGTTTAGTAAAAATACCCCCCATCTCCAGCTCTTTCCCACAAGCAAACAACGTGTATCATTCTGGAGATAATTTATGTTCACAGAAACATACATTTATATATACATCTCTATATATGCTTTTTAAATGTTGAGATGTAAATTACATACCAGGCAATTCACCTTTTAAGTGTATTACTCAGTGGCATTTAGATGTCCAATCATCACTTTCACCACCCAAAAAAGGAACAGTGTCCTCACCAGCAGCCCTCTTCCTCCCCCGCAAGCTCCTCCAGCCCTCAGCAACCACGAATCTACTTCTACCTTATTCTGGACATTCTACATAAATGAAATTATACAAAGTTGTCTTTTGTAACTGGTATAATATTTTCAAGGTTCATCCATATGTAGGATGTATCAATTCTTCATCATTTCTTTTAATTGCCAAATAATGTTCCATTGGATATACCAAAATTGTGTCTAGCCATTCACTTGATGGGCATTTGGGGTTTTTCCACTTTTGGACTATTATAAATAATGTTGCCAGGAATATTCATATACAAAATTCTGTGTGGCTATGCTTTTATTTTTTGGGGTAGATACCTAGAAGTGCAATTGTTGGGCCATAGGGTAACGCTATGTTTAGCCCTCCAATGAACTGCCAAACTGTTCTGTGCAGCAGCTATACCACTTTACATTCCCAAGCCACATATGTGGGTTCCGATGTCCTCATCATAGCCAGCACTTTTTCTCTTTTTTATTTCAGTGACTATAGTGAGTATGAAGGGTGTATCTCATTAGTCTGCATTTCCATGATAGCTAATTATGTGCATGCATTTTTAATACTGCAGGGAAGGAGGTCAAAGATTTCCTGGACTTACTTCCGCTCAAGAGGAGTTTTTTCAACTCTTTCTATAAACAATTATTTTTAAAATGCAGATCACAATAAATAAATACATAAATAAGTAAAAAGAGATCATGTTCCTATGCATTAGGAATTACACATGCTCAATAAATATTAACATTTAATAAATCCCATTCCAACATTTTAAGTCATTTAAGGGTCTTTTCCATAATAGACAAGAAAGTGCGGAGAAGACAAGCAGAAGATCAGACAACACAGCATTAGTAAGTGAGGGTACAGAGGTTTCAAAAGGAAAATGGAAAAAAGAAAGAACTGTCTCTCAAACAGGATGAAAACCCCTCATCTAATCTTTTCTTTTTCCTCCTTGTCCAGCCACACACTATACTATGTGTTTGACACATAGCAATAAACAAAGTTCCCTGTCTACATGGGGCTTATATAGTTGATGTGTTATCATAGAGCTTACTGTTTCATGCCAGGGGGACAGAAGGGACTGGAAGCTGAATCATGGGCACAGCAAACATAATTTATATGTGGATGAATTGCTAATAAGTAGTACCAGTAAATGTCAACACTTTTCTTAAAATATCTTTTCAACACTTTCCCATCCTCAAGTAGCCTTTATCTTTCCATCTTAGGTCTTTCACAGTTCTGAGGTTGTTTTCCCATGTGGGAGGCTGCACAGGTAAGAGTCATGTGATTCACTATCCAGATGTGTTCATATGTGTTCTCTATGACAAGGAGGCACTTCGGAGAAGCAGTGTTCTCAGCAAGAATGCAAGATTCCAGATTTTTAAAATATTGCTATTGTACTCAACTGGGTAAACTTTCCTTAAGAAGCATAGTTTATAACATCTGACTGTAAAAACAAGCAAAAGACTTCACCACTGGAACAAATTAAGTAAGTTAAGATAATGCAAATCATTAAAGGAAAGAAAACCATTAAGAGACTCAGCATTAAAACACAACCTTGGGAACCATACTATTCACAAACTGCTGCTCAATCATTCATTCACTGGGCAAGGCTTTAACCTATCTGATCTTCCAGTTTCATGTCTATAAAACAGAGGGGATACATCTAATTAGAAATAATCTGTGGAAAACACAAAAGGAAGGTGTATCTTACAGAAAGCTCAAAATAAGTGGTACAACTGAACTAAGCCAGAAGACTGCTTTAATATTGACTAAGTAACTATAATTTTACTAAGTCACTTATTAAGCTTCTCTAGTCTCATTTCTCCCATCTCTAATATGAATGGACTCTGCTTGATAACTTGCATGGTAATAAAATTCTATAATCTGATTTCATGATTTCTTTTAATTCCAGACTACCATTTTTTTAAATCTTTAGCTGTAAGCTAATAAGAATGGTTTTATTTTTTAAAATATCGTTTCTGTTATCAGCCAGTGAAGTTTTAAGCAATAAAGCACCCCAGAATCCAGATCCCAACAATGAGCAATCTTACAACCATTTATGCAAAATTACTGTGGTGATGCAAAAAAAGAAAAAGAAAAAGAAATCAATGAAAAAGGATAGATCTTCCCTTGCAAATTTTGAAAAAAGGTAAAAAGAACCTTTACTAATATCCCCTCTGTTACCTTCATTTGTCAAATCATAAGTGTTCCTCTCTTGCCAGAACACATCCATACTTGGCCTCAGCAGCAGGAGGCAGCAGAGGCTGCACAGATCCCTTTGGCTGCTATGAAAGCTGAGATCAATCCAAACACAAATGGGCCAGTTACAGAGCCACATCCACCCAGAGAGCTAACATACTCTCCTGGAGCGCAGGCCAGTGTTCTCCATGGGAGTCAGACATGCAGGGCAGAACTGCACAAGTGAAGGCAGAGCCCAGGGCTGGGAGCAAGAGAAACCCAGTTCTCTGTCAGGAACTAACTAGCCATGGCTCAGAGCAAGTTCCTTCTCTCAAGTTCAGCAGTAAAATAAGCAGTTTGGTCAAGAGTGCCTTTAAGGCTTTTTCTATATACCTATGAACTGAATCAGAGATGATCTATTGTAAACCTTTCCACCATGGCTTGCTGGAAATAAGTCCTGTAAGCTTGCAGATATAAAAGGAGGAGTAAATTGAAAGTAATCAGAATACTTTTCTCGTGGGCGTCTCCCTGGCCCTGCACATGTACCACCCACAGTGGTGCTTCCCCAAAATCGTCAACTGCAAAAAGGAACAGAACGAGAACAATTTTCCAAATTATTTTATGACTCCAGTCACAACACGGGGACTTTCTTCCTCTGCTACCTGAATAAAGGACACAGGGTATGGAAACTTGGCCTGCCTCTCATTCTCTGGGGAACGTCTTGCTAACACAGCTCCAAGGGAAACGCCGCCCCCCCTCCCCAGGAGCCAGTGAGCTGGCCCTGAGCCAGAGTGTTTCACAGAGATACTGATGCCTTGTGGGTATGGAGATGAGACCAAAGAGACTTTGCAGCCCAGAAACTTTCTTACCAGAAAAGCTGAATTTCCCACTGGATTTCTCTTTCTCTTCCTCACTAAGACAGCTGTACTTCTGAATAGTCAGGACAGAAGGTAAATCCACACTGTGCTCAGTGTTCAGGTGCATAGAGTAATGAGTTTGGAAAGAGCCTTAACTTGCTTGAAAGGGAGTGACTTCATGTTTGAGAGTTGAGAATCCAACAATTTGAGAAGAATTCAAGTTAGTACAGTATACATACCACCACCCCAAACAACTCCAAGAATATAAATGTTTATCAATTTACAATTAATCTTCTCAGCTAAAATTCAACAATACTGGCTTTATCATAATGAATTAATATCTAGGACCAGTGAAATAATGAAAATGGTAAATAAATACTAAGTGTAGATAAAATCGTTCAGTGACCACATGAGGGTCAGCCTGCTGGCAGGGCCATACCCCTGGCTCATCAGCAAGAGCCACCGCCCCACAGGATGCAGGTTTGGAAAAGCACTGCATTTTAAAAGTCCTGTTAGCTTGCATACTGCAACACCTATTTCAAATTATAAATTACCTCTTAAATAAAACCTAATGGCTATACTTTTAAACAATCTAATTGCCAGCCCTACTATTAAGGTAAAAAGAAACAAAAACACAACCACTTACCACAGAGACATGAATGCACATTTCTCACAAATGCATGCTATAATTTAAAATGCTCCCAAATCTTTCTATATAGACACTTCACACTACCCAGTGGTAGAGAGCATGCAGAGTTGCACCACCTGGATTCAAACCTTGGTCCCCACACACATGAGAACCGAGGGGCCTAGGAGGTTTTCATCTTGCCTGTGCAGGTCTTCTGTATGGTACAGACAACAACACCCCTGGCCTCATACGGTTGTGATGAGGACTAGACAGCATAATGCAAATAAAAAGCATTTACAACAGTGAATGCCTAAAAGAGTATAACAAATGTTAGCGACAATCGTGATAACAGAAAAAAATAATTAAAAAATCCAGGTGATTTTGCAACAATACTGGGGAAATGAGCAGTTAGAAAAGTCACGAAGAAGAAAGTGCACCTCTACAACAGTATACAAGACATGATCGGAGGAGTGACTCTCAGTCAGCTAGCTAGAGGGAAGGACCCACCAAAGAGCAACACAACAACAACCAAAACCCAAGTAAAACCAGGCAGCACAAATAAACGGCATGAAGGGCATTGCAACAGCATCAAGCTCAAGAGATCAAGGAGACCACACCACTGAATCAGACAGGCCTCCTACCACAGAAGGTAACAACACGAAGATAGGAAGTCAAAGCAGATTAATCTAAGAAGGAGAAAAACAAACAAGAAGTCACAAAAATGCAGAGACAAAAAAACAAACCCCCATCAAAAGGAAAGGAGGAATCCCAGAAAGAGTGCTTAATGGAGATAAGCAAGCCATCAGACATGTAATTCAAAAATAATGATTATAGGTAAGTTCAATGAGCTCAGTGAGATCAAAGAAAACTATGAAGAACTCCGGGGAAGCTACAAGGAACTTACGGAGAACTATACCTGCATTAAAAAGACATAGAAACTATCAATAAGAGCCAGAAGGAAATGAAGAATACAATTTCTGAAGTGAAGAACACAGGAGAAGGAATAAAAAACAGGCTAGAGAAAGCAGAACACTGGATCAGTGGGCTGGAGAACAACATAGAAAAAAATTTCCAGACAGTGCAACAAAACAAAAAAAAAAAAAGACTGAAAAAAGAATGAAGAGGTTTTAAGAGAGCTGCAGGACAACATGAAATGTATAATGTCAGTATCATAGGAATACCAGAAGGAGAGAAAGAGGAGCAAGGGATAGAAAACCTGATTGAAAACGTAATGACAGAAAACTTCCCTAACTTGATGAGAGAAAAAGTCATGCAAGTCCAGGAATCACAGAGGGTCCCAATGAAGATGAATCCAAATAGACCCACCCCGAGACACATCATAATTAAAATGGCAAAGCTCAAAGACAAAGACAGAATCCTGAAAGCGGCAAGAGAGAAACAACTAATAACATACAAAGGAACTCCGAATAAGGCTATCAGCAAATTTCTCAACAAAAACACCACAAGCCAGAAAGGAATGGCAAAAAGTATCCCAAGCAATGAAAAACAAAGGCCTATAACCAAGACTACTCTACCTAGCAAGGCTCTCATTCTAAAGGTGAAATAAGGAGTACCCCAGACAAAAGAAAGCTAAAAGAATACATCTCCACCAAAACCAGCATTGCAAGAGATGCTAAAGGGTCTGCTTTAAGAAGATGAAGAAGCAGAGAGAGAGAGAGAGGAATACAGGTACAAAGGGGAAAAATGACAATGAATAAGTACCTATTAATAACAACCTTAAATGTAAATAAATTAAATGCACCAATCAAAACACATAGGGTAGGAGAATGGATAAGAAAACATGACCCACATATATACTGTCTACAGGAGACCCACCCCAGAACTAAAGATCTACACAGACTGAAAGTGAAGGGATGGACAAAAGTATTTCAAACAAATGAACATGAAAAAAAAAAAGCGGCTGTAGCAATACTTATATCAGACAGATTTCACAGCAAAGGCCACAACAAGAGACAAAGAAAGACATTTCTTAATACTTAAGGGAACAATCCTTCACAAAATCATAATCGATACTACAGAAATACAAAGGATTGTAAGAAAATACTACGAATAACTATATGACAAGAAATTTGACAACCTGGGTGAAACGGACAAATTTCTGGAAACATATAATCTTCCAAAATTGAATCAAGAAGAAGCAGAAAGCCTGAATAAACCAATAACAACTAGTGGAATTGAAGAAGTAATCAAAAAATTCCTGGCACACAAAAGCCCTGGACGGATGGCTTCACAGGCAAATTTTACAAAACATTTAGGGAAGAACTAACTCCTACCCTTCTCCAACTACTCCAAAAAATCCAAAAGGAGGGAAGACTTTCAAACTCTTTCTATGAGGCCAGTATTATCCTAATTCCAAAACCAGGTCAAGGCACAACAAAGAAAGAAAACCACAGGCCAATATCGCTGATGAACATAGATGCTAAAATCCTCAACAAAATATTGGCAAACCGGATCCAGCAACACATTAAAAAGATCATACACCATGTTCAAGTGGGATTCATCCCAGGGATGTAAGAATGATATAATATTCGTAAATCAATTAACATAATATACCACATAAACAAAATGAAAGACAAAAATCACATGACCAAAACAACAGATGCTGAAAAAACATTCGATAAAGCTCAGCACCCATTTGTGATTAAAACGCTCAGCAAACTGGGAATACAGGGAGTATACCTCAACATAATAAAGGCCATATACGAGAAACCTGTTGCCAACATCATACTCAATGGGCAAAAACTATAAGCTTTCTCCAAAGATCAGGAAAAAGACAAGGATATCCACTCTCACCATTTCTATTCAACATAGTTTTGAAAGTTCTAGCCACAGCGATCAGACAAGAAAAAGAAATAAAAGCCACCAAATTGGAAAGGAGGAAACAAAACTTTCATTATTTGCAGACGACATGAGAGTGTACATAAAAAACCTACAGACTTCCCCCCAAAAAACTACTCGACCTAATAAGTGAATTTGGCAAAACAGCAGGGTACAAAGTAAATATTCAGAAATCAAAGGCATTTCAGGACACCAACAATGAAATATCACAGATAAAAACTAAAAAAAAAAAAATCCCACCTACTATAGCAACAAGAAAAATAAACTACTTAGGAATAAACTTAACCAAGGAGGTAAAAGACCTGTACTCTGAAAACACCAGAACACTGAAAAAAGAAATTAAGGAAGATACAAATAAATGGAAGCATATACAATGTTCATGGATGGGAAGAATTAACATCATTAAGATGTCCATACTACTCAAAGAAATTTATATATTCAATGAAATCCCTATTAAAATACCAATGATGTTTCACAGACCTTGAACAAATACTTCAAAAATTTATATGCAGTCCAAAAAGACCCTGAATAGCCTCAGCAATCTTGAGAAAGAAGAACAAAGTAGGAGGAATCACAATATCTTATATCAAAGTATATTACAAGATCTCAGTAATCAAAACAGTCTGGTACTGGCATAAGAACGGACATATAGATCAATGGAACAGAATAGAGAGCCCAGAAATAAACCCAGGTCTCTAGGGTCAACTAATATTTGACAAAGGGGGAAGGAGCATAAAATGGAGAGAAAATAGCCTCTTCAACTAACGGTGCTGGGAGAACTGGACAGGGACATGCAAAAAAATGAAACTAGACCACCAACTTACACCACACACCAGAATAAACTCAAGATGGATCAAAGACTTAAATATAAGGCACGACACCATAAACATCCTAGAGGAAAACATAGGCAGCAAAATTTCAGATATCCTACGCAGCAGTATTTTTGCCAATATATCTCCCAGGACAAAGGAAATAAGGAAAGAATAAACATATGGGACTACATCAAACTAAAGAGTTTCTGCTCAGCAAAAGAAAACATCAGCAAGATGAAAAGGGAACCAACCATATGGGAAAACATATTTGCCAATGATACCTCAGACAAGGGTTTGATCTCCAAAATACATAAAGAACTTACACGACTCACCACCAAGACAGACAATCCAATTTAAAAATGAGCAAATGACCTGAAAAGACACTTGTCCAAGGAGGATACACAGAGGGTCCACAGGCATATGAAAGAATGTTCAACATCACTAGCCATCAGAGAGAGGCAAGTTAAAACCACAATGAGATACCAGCTCACACGGGTCAGAACAGCCATCATTAACAAATCAACAAACAAGTGTTGGCAAGAATGTGGAGAAAAGGGAACCCTAGTGCGCTGTTGGTGGGAATGCAGACTGGTGCGGTCAATGTGGAAAACAGTATGGGATTTCCTCAAAAAATGAAAAATGGAACTACTTTGATCCAACCATTCTACTGCTAGGATTATATCTGAAGAATCCTGAAACATCAATTCAGAAGAACCTATGGACCCCTATGTTCATAGCAGTGCTATTTACAATAGCCAAACACTGGAAACAGCCTAAGTGCCCATCTGTAGATGAGTGGATAAAAAACTATGGTACATTTACACAATGGAATACTATGCAACAGAAAGAAAGAAGGAACTCCTACCTTTTGTGACAACATGGATGGAACTGGAGAGTATTATGCTTAGTGAAATAAGCCAGGCAGCGAAAGAAAATTACCATATGATCTCACCTAATACAGGAACCTAATGAACAAAACAAACAAATGAGCAAAATAGAACCAGAGGCATGGAAACAAGGAACAGACTGACAGCAACCAGTGGGGAGGGGGGATGGAGATAATGGGGAAAATAAGGGAGAGGGTCTAGTCAAGGAACTAGTATAAATGACCCATGGACATGGACAACAGTGTGGGGATTGACTCTAGGAGCAGGGGGCTGGGCAGGGCATTGGAAAGCACTGGAGGAAAAACTGGACAACTGCAATAGAACAACAATAAAAAAAATAGGGGGGGGGGACAAAAAAGAAAAAGATTGATTGATATACCTAGACTAAAAAAAAGAAAAGAAAAGTCACCATATCAGGGCTTTGCCCTTACCAATTTTCATTGAGTGACAAGCAGTCATTTCTTTACAAGGTTTCTGTAAAAGGGCAATGATTTAAACCATAAAGTTTTAAAATGTAAGATGTCAGCTACTGTTTCAACTACATAAGAAAAGTCAAAGCTACTCTTAAAGGACAGTAAAGGCGTTTAAAGAAACCTGCACCACAAATAACAAATACTGCCAACACAAGCACCTTTTTCCGCTTTCAGTTTCAGAAATAAAAGCTAGATGTAAAATAGACCTCAATAAACCTGGCTTAAAAAGAAAACAAGGAATGAAAGCTGTGGGGCAAACAGACGACCACAGGACTCCACTCTTGAGGCCGGAGAAGCAGCAGGCACCTGCAGGAGGGGAGGGCACCACCCGGCTGCCCTGCACTCAGCGTCCTCACCACCCGCAACCAGGTGGTGTTTCTCTGACTGGGTACAAAGTCACCACGGTTAAGTGAGGACAGCAAAGAACTGATTAGAGGACTGAAAATAATGTATAGGGAACCGTGGAAATGTGATTGATTTAATTGTCATTACTTTTAGAAAATAAACAAGTGGTAACATTTACCTACAAGCCTGTCAAATCACAGGTCAGCCATTTTGTAAAGTTGGATTAAGAAGAAACATACACTTCATTTTTCATTTAAGAATGTGACAAAGATGTGAAACTCACAACACATGACCTGTAACTCCGAGATGCTCACGATGCAGCTAGGGAGACACAATGGCTACTTGCCCTGGCACTATGCTGCATACTTTATCACACACTAGTCCATCAGAATTAACCTCCACAAGAAAGCCATAAATTATGCATTACCATTCCGATTATACAAATGAGGGAGCAGACTCACAGAGGCAAAGTAATTTGATCAGGGTCACAAAACAGTTAAGTGCCAAAGTCAGAATTTGAAATTAAAATCTATTGCCAAGTCCTGTACCCGCTGTACTATCTTCTCTTCCAATAGTTCTCAATGAGAGGGACTCTTGCCTTCCTGAGGACATCTAATGAAGTTCAGTCATTTTTAATTGTCACAACTGGAGGTGGTTGTGGCTGATAGTCATCTAGTAGACAGTGTCCAGAGATGTTGCTACACACCTTACAATTCATAGGACAGATCTCTATAATAAAGAACTATCCAGTCCCATATGCCATCACAATGCCAGGGTTGAAAAACTTTGTCCTGTAAGACCCTGCAATTGTTAGGAAAGAAACAAATGCAATACGCAGGCATCTTGACTAAGGGCAAATACCACTCTTCACTGGGGAGTATCAGAAGCCTTCATCACAGAAGTGGTATTTTGGTTGAATCTTTTAGCTAAAACATGGGTAGAAAAAAAAGCAGGGTATTTTCAGCAGCCTAGGACAAAAAAAATTATCAATGATGTGGAGCTACAAAAAATCATCAAGGTGAGTACTCTGTCTAAAATATCTACTGAAGAAAACTAGTAAAAATGTATGATTAAAAAATGCTGGTAAATCAGCACATATTTATAAATGCTGGGGACATCTTTGTATATTTATAAGAAATTAGTGATTTGGTTGACTCTAGGAGGGAAACTGGGTACCTAAAAGACATATTTTAGAGCAGTTACGTGTATTACCTCTTTAAACTATTAATTAGTGAACAACAATTTACCTACCAGGAAATAAGAACTGAATCAGGGATTGTAAGGAAAAATATGGGCTGACACCGGATGGCAGAAGAAGGACAGTGATTTAACTCTTATTGGACATAGGCAGAGTACAATTCAAAGATATTATATGCTGATTGGCAAGAAGCATAAACTCTAAGCCCAAACTATCTGGGTTTGAATTTCTGCTAGACCACTTAATACTCCTTAAGTTACTTCCTGACTAGGGGCAAGTTATTTAACCTCTATGCCTCAGTTCCACTTACATAAAATCAGGAAAGTAAAAATACCTATTTTACAGAGTTACTGTGAGAATTCAGTGAATTAAAATTTGCAAAGTACTTAGAGCTATGTTTGGCGCAAAGTAAGCACGGAATAAGTATTTGTAATTATTAATAGGGGTATCCCTTTACATCTTAATAATCTAATAAGTAAGTTACCTTTATTATTGTCATTTATTTATAATGAGACTGTAGCCTAAGGAGCTTAAGTTGGCTAAAGTCCTTTAGCTAAATGATTTTATCACTCCATATATTGCTTCCTGAAAGTCAACAATGTTAAGCTTTAGACAACAGGCAATGAGAAAGCACTAGAGGTTTACATATGAGGAAAATGAATTATTAAAGCAAAGTTTTACTTGGAACAGTAGCTGCCAATGGAAAGGAGACTAAACTGAAACAGGAAAGCAGAAGATGGGCTGTACCCTGAGAGAGCAGAGAGAAGGCTGTGAGCCCAGGACAGTGGCCCTGGCAATGGACGGAAGTTAGTGTAAAAGATGTGGCACAGGAGGGATCACAGGCCAGGTGACTGGTGAAACACAGCAAATGACAGAGCCACAGGGATGACTGACACAAGGCCAGCTCCATCTGACTGTGAAGGCAAAGGAGGCCACATGGAGAGAATATTAGCAAAGTAGCCCTATGGTGTCTTGTTCTAGGAAAGGATGTCACTGTGAAGGTCTATTAATAAAGGATCCTCCCAGTACTACATAGGAGTCAAAAACACTAAACCCATAGGCTGGTTAGTTATTCAGAGGGAATGAAGGGAGGCTCAAGAACATAGATTATAAACTAGGAAATAATTGACCACTTTGAAAGTAAAGACTTTAGTGAACAAAGTTTAGATTCCATGGTAATATTTTCTTAAATAAAATTAAAGATGGGTTTCACACTAAAACAAATCTACTCACAAAGCCTAAAAGAACTAAGTGCAGACCACATAAAATTAAAATTTCATCTTGAAATTTTTCTAGAACAGTAGAGCACAAAAGTTCTATTTTATTTGTATTTTTTCAACAGGGGAGAGTATGAATGCAGTCCCCCACTACCACAAATTATCCAGTCAAGTCTCCCACATTTGGGGAAATCACAGGGGTCAGTCAGCACATCCGAAGTGCAATGGATAAGCCTCACCCTGGGAAAACCACCTTCGTGATCATGGTATCTCCCCTGCCAGGGAAGTATACAAGCGCTCTTTACTATCCAAACCAGTGTATGTGAATCACAGGAGGCTAATACATTCATTAAATCATTTCTTCAATCAGTAAGTATGCATTAAAATTCCAGTAAATTTCAAGATTTCATCTTTAGATTTACAGACTCTTTATTGGAATGGCCAAAAAGTCTGTACAGTTTTTTCCATAAAATAAAAGACACATTTTCCATTTTCACCAATAACTGTATTGATATGGATATGCTGAGTATATCAGCTACCTCACATGTGGTATGACTTTGATTGTTCTCAATTAATGTCTCAATTTGATCACTATCAACTACAACTGGTCTACCTGAAAGTGGAGCATCGTCCAGCGAGAAATCTCCAGCACAAGACTTCACAAACCACTTTGGACATGGTCAATCAGTCACAGCACCTTCTCCATATACTGCACAAAATTTTTTTTTGCATTTCAGATGCATTTTTGCCTTTCTTGAAAAAACAAAGTATAATATGCCAAAAATGTTGCATATTTTCTTCTATCTTCAATATTAAAATGGCTACATGAAAATTCACCAATTTTGATAAGTTTGTTTTTAATGCACAACTGTCACAATACAATCTAAAACAATTGTTTCAAATGAAGTTAAAGACAACTAAGCTCTACTAGAGCCATCTTACAGAAAAAAACATGAACTTTTTGGCCAACACAATACTTGTTCAGAAAGGCTAGATTTTGTTTTCCCGTTCTGGAATACAAGCTTAAATATCAATGATTCATCTGCTAATTCACTTTCTTGCACGGCCAGGCCTGAGTTGTGGTGACATGGTCAGTTACCTCGGGCAACAGCAAACATCTTTGAAAGTATAGGAGCTTAAGGGAATAATATCTGTAGAACCTGTATGAAATATACACAAGATGATATTTCTAAAATATTTATTTTTGTTAGATGTAAATAGTTTTATATTTTTAGGGTTTATCAGAGATAATTAAGACTCCCTTTTAGAGTTTCAACAAGATGATATTTTTAGAGTTGCCACTAATATAGATACTGAAGTGGCATCTGGGGATCAAATAACTCCAATTAACATATTAATTCTCCCCCTCACCACATATCAAGGAAAAGTATTGTTTTATTATATGAGATATTAGCCATGTTAAAATAATGAAGTAAAATGCTACTATCTAAAACCTAAAAGGAAACAGATATATTATTAAACAAAAGCTAGCCAGAAATCTATAGTAGGCAAGTATGTATATCTAACATAATACTGTAAGTATAGTATCTCACTGTGTAAGCCAATACAGAAAGCCCTTCTTTCTCCAACCCCTCTCAAGTAGTATCTATAATAGTAAAAGACAAGCTGCAAATTTACAGTATAAAAGGATAAAGGAAAACGAAGAGATGAACACAGAGGCTGAATAAACAAAGTAACCTGCACATAATTTCAAAAGCAAAACCTAGGATCCTTTTATTAAAAACAAATTTTAGTATTAAATTTTTTATAAAATGGGTTTAAAACCTACTTATGTACATCTTTTTTAGGCCCCTAATCTTTGGGATTTATAATTATGTAATCATCTCTGGATTCTTTTCCTATTTAAGCATTCTGTACCAAGGCCTGCATTTTAGTCTGGAACCCTCAGGCAAATCTAGTTCAAGATCTAGACCTGGGGGAAAGAGAAAGACTCCAAACCACTTAGTCCTCTTCTCAAACAAACCAAAGAACCTTCTTGATCTACAAATTACTCGGAAGGATATCCACAGTAATTATCTATTATATCAGAATAGGTAACCCAGGATAAGTCATTATCTGTAACATTCCTAATTTAGGCCATAAGAGCAATGAGTGGAATACAGAGTGATGTAGTCCATACAGAAAACTGAACCTGGTAAATCCTAAATAGAAGAAGATCTTCCATATATGTATACTTTCATTTTACAAATATTTGCTAGAGCATCATCGCTGAACCAGACCCCAGCTGAACATTTTCTTTTGTTAAGGCAATTGAACAAAACAGGAATCTAACACAATACTCCCTATGTAACAAACTTTCCTTATTATCTGTCATTTATCTTTACCCAACACATAGAAACAGAAAAAAACAAATTTTTAATTTCCTTTGAATTATTTTCTAAGGAATGAAGTGGGACATTTATATTATGATACTGGATAAAACAAATTTTCACTATGCCATATCACTACCTTAAAAAGATCAATATGCCCTGGTTGGTGTGGCTCAGTGGACTGAGTGCTGGCCTGAGAACCAAAAGGGTCGCTGGTTCAATTTCCAGTCAGGGCACATGCCTGGGTTGCAGGCCAGGCTCCCAGCTGGGGGCGTGCGAGAGGCAACCGATCGATGTTTCTCTTGCACATTGATGTTTCTCTCCCTCTCTTTCTCCTTTCCTTTCCCTCTCTTAAATAAATAATAAATAAAATCTGTTAAAAAAAATATCAATATGCCCAAAGAAATGTATGCCTGACATTTACATATTTCTCCCTTTACAAAACAGAATGGCATATCATTAAATATAAAACTAACTTAACAAGTTCAAAATGTTATATACTATAATACACATGTATATGTTTTAAAAACAAAATTATACATATATTAAAGTATGTGTGTGTATGTATATATATATATATATATATATATACACACACACACACACACACACACACACACACATCTGTGTGTTTTTAAAAACCAAAACAGGAATTCGTGTTGAAAGCCCAGCCACTTAGGTGCTGGGGGTGGGGCTGCCCTCTAAGCCTCACCTGTCGAATAATACTCTTCACACAACGTACTGGAAGGCCTTGATAGTTGGACTTGATGATCCACTTGAGGAGATGGTGGCCAAGCACTTCAAAGACCATGCACACATCTGAGACATGGTTAAGGATCAATTATAGATATATTTCCTGGAATGATGCAAGTAGTAAAAGCAGCAACACTGTGACAACATCAATACTATCAACAATACCAAAAGTGTTAATTTGCTATTTTCCATATAAATAAAATGATCCAACATTTACTAGGTACTTATTATGTGCCATATATTATTTAATGCGTACTTTTAATAACCTTAGGAAATAATATACTTATCTCCCCACAGAAACAAGGAGAACAAACCTCAGCTGAAAGAACTATCCTATGTTCTAGTCCCACAAAGGGAGCACCATGACTCAATCCCACACTTCCCTGCACTCTCCCACACTTTAGCACACTCCTCCTTGATAGTCTTCACAAAAACAAGCAAGACTAGAACCTCACAGAAATTAATGGGAAATAAAATAAAGAACTCCCCTGTCTTAAATGTCCTGCTTACCTGCATACATTTCTACTCTGTAGGTCACGTAAAATACTTTATAAAATAGAAATTTACCAAACACAGTGAAGACATTTAATCTTTACATTCAGTAACATTTTTCATTGTATAACTAGATCACTTTTAATACTAAATATAGACAATTTTAAAGAATGTATGATCACAATATAAGACATGTCACTAAGACCAATGTATAATAATGAAATCTTAGGAATCTGGGGATTTTTTAAAAATAGAAAGTCTAGTCAACCACTGACACTCCAGGACTATGGTCCACCATACAAATATGTTTATGTCATTCATACAGGAAGATTTAAAATGGCTCTGAAACCATCTGAGAATATTTTATTCATCCCTGGAGGTCTATAAATAGGTCATTAAAGAAAGTTAGTTGATTTAATGTTTTACAATATCTACATCTACCACATCATCAGAATAACTACCACTTTAAATATTTTTTAGAAGATTTTCTTATTTAGTTTTAGAGAGAGTGGTAAGGGAGGGAGAAAGAGATGGAGAGAAACACTGATTGGTTGCCTCTTATATGTGCCCCGACTGAGGACCCAACCTGCAACCTAGGTATGTGCCCTGACCAGAATCGAACTGGCAACGTTTTGCTTTATGGAATGCTGCCCAACCCACTGAGCAACACCAGTCAGGGCTACTTTAAATATTTTTAAGAAAAATATATCTACAATGTTGGAGAACATGTGAACTACAGATTTATGCATAGATAATCTAAAACCAGAAGTTCTTTTACTAATTCCTAGGCATATTACAAAAAATCGCAAATGAAGGACTAAACTTAGTATCAGATACAGAGCCGAAGCCCAGGATGTCTACATTATAACCAACCTACATCTTCTCAAATCACTGACAAATATAAACTATGATGGTTTCTTACCATTTCATTTAACAGTATGAATGGTCACTAGAATGTATATATATTTTTAAAAATTCCATTTACCTACACATCAGGTGGTTTCTCCAAAGAAACCATCTCCCAACAGCAGCCCAAGAAATCACCTGGCAGATCTGATGCAAGAGGATGGGCTGCCTTGCCTGCCCATAAACGGACAGGCTCAGTTGGAGAGCAGCGGCAGAGAAGGACCAGCTCCACCTTTCCATCTATCACAAGGGGAAAAACTGTACTCGGTAGTTGCAGAAATGATACTGACACAAACAGCGAAGTGGTATTAGCAGTCACTGGTACCTGCTAGCACCCTCAAATCCAATCTCTAGAAGAAACACAGGCATACCTCATATTATTGCACTTCACAGATCTTATGTTTTTGGTGTTGGGGTGTGTGTGTGTGTTTTACAAATTGAAGGCGAGCCTCTTCCCCCACAAAAAAATCACGAGTCACTTTATTACGGTGGTCTGGAAGTGAACCGGCAGTATCTCTGAGGCATGCCTGTATAAAAACCTCAAATATATAGTATATGAGGGGAGTGCTTCCCTAAGAATTGAAGCCTTGGCAGATGAAGAAACAGGATGTCATTCTGTGGTTTAAGCTGAGATTCGGCTTTGTCCTCAGGCTTCTGGAGCTTGAGTAGGACAAACACCAAAATGTTGAATCTGTTCCAAACACGATATAAAGATCAGGAAGAAGACCATGGACCTTGACACATCCCTGGCACTCATCAGTCCCAGGGTTCAATATTCCTGAGGATGCCTGAAACCACAAGTAGTACCAAAACCTATATATACTATGATACATACATACATATACACAATGTTTAATTTACAAATTAGGCACAGCAGGAGATTAACAATCACTAATGATAAAACAACAATTATAACAATATACTGTAATAAATGTTACGTGAATCTGGCCTCTCTCAAAATTATCTTATTGTGCTGTAGTCAATCTTCTTCTTTTGACGATATAATATTGAAATACAATGCCTATGTAATGAGATGAACCAAGGTGAATGGCATAGCATTAAGCAACTATAAAAGTTACTTGAAATCAAGCACTGTGATACCACCACAGTCAATCTGATAAGCAAGACAGCTACTAAGCAGCGAGTAGCATGTATATACAACCTGGATATGGCAGACAAAAGGATGATTCAAATTCCAGACTAGTCAGAACAAGAAGGTGTGAGATTTCACCATGCTGCTCAGAATGGTACATAATTTATAACTATGAATTACTTCTGGAATTTTCCAGTTAATATTTTCAGATTGCAGGTAACTAAAACTACAGAAAGAAAACCTCAGGTATAGAGGGACAGCTGTTCACCTGCCTCAGGCAAAAAAAGGGCTACCTTAGAGGATCCAACAAGCAAATATGGAAAGAGCATCTGGATTCTATCAATAGTACCTGAATACTAAAGGTACAGGCATCCCCCATATAACACAGTACTTCTATAACACGATTTTGCTCTAACACAATATGACTGTAGAAGATATTCAAGAATTGCTGGGGGGGGGGGCAATGGGGGAAAAAATGGGACAACTGTAATTGAAAAATCAAAAAATAAAATTAAAAAAAGAAAAAAGAATTGCTGGTAGAAGAAGAAGCTGATGAAGCAATTTTGGTGGAAATGACATCTGGAATGTGCCAAGATAACTTAGGGGAAAATAGCACTGATGAAAACGAAGAAGTTAAAACAGTTTACTCTAAAAAGCGTAAAGAAAGGCCTAGACTTAGCTGAATAGTTAAGAGTCATATTTCTTAAATGAAGATCCTTGCACTGAAAGGAGCACAAAGTTTAAGAGAGAACTTCAAAAGTCCTTAGCACCGTATAATGAAATTTATAAATATCTCTCAGCTAAAAGCAAGCAATCTGAAAAAAACAGATTTTTTGCAAAAAGTAGAGCACAGAAATCAAGGTAATACTGAAAAAAGTTCAAAGGATGAGGATATCTTGTCAAAAAGAAAATTAATTTGGTTAATGGAGCTTAGTAGTGATGATGAAGAAAACATTACTTAATTCACATTAATATGTAATACTTTTGATGAAAATTGCTTTAATAAAGATACTTCTCTTACTTACAAAAATATAATAGTATGTTTTTTAACTTTTGGAACTTAACCCCCCCTTTTGTACTAGGTTCTTTGTTTCATATATGTAACATGGATTCGCATAACACATCTTTGTTAGGAACCTAACAACCATGTTATATGGGGATTACCTATATTATCTCTTCTCTCCATTTGTGCTATCAGCTCTGACCTGCAGGTTCTGGATTACCCCACTGTCATTGACCCCTGAGGCTGCCCTTTACCAATGCCCCAGGCAGAGGGAGGGTGAAGAGGAGAGAACTGTTCCTTTCCACAGCCCCCAATCACTACCTCCTGAGACCCCCAAAACTAATAAGAATGCAAACTTACCAGTAACCCAGTCAAAATTGATATTCTCAAAAGAAAAATGGAAACCATTAGAAGACTTTTGCTCTATCTTCTTGCTAGATACATTTCTTTTCCAATAGGACCTAGAATTAGAACGAAGGCTTCACTAATAAAAGTAAAAAGAACAACTATCCTTATAGCTAAGAAATTTTCATCTTTCAGAATCACTCATTTCCAGCAAGATAATTTATTTTTGAGAAAGCAAATACTCTGTATGCTATTCTAATGGAAAAGTTTAAAAAGTATATAGAACAATTTAATCTTTAAACAATTAAAGCAAAATGATATGGACTTAAGAGGGAGAGAAGATACTTAGGAGAAAATAACCTTGTTTGTTGAAATGTGATTCAAACAAGTCTTTAAAAAAGTCCTTTTCCCATTTTACAGGAATTTTATATCAATCATGACATAATACCAAGAAATTACTTTTATTTTATTTGATGAGTTTTGTGATCTTTTTAAGTTCATATGTTTTTCAAAGATGCAAGGTGACATTAGTAGAGGTAAAAGAATATGACTTCTATGATTTGTTTTGAAATAACTCAGCAAGAGATAAAGAGTAAATAAAGCAACTGTAGCCAGGCAATTATAATTATTGAATTTGGGTGACAGATTTATAGAAATTCACTGTAATTTTTAATGTATGTTGGAAACTTCACATTATAAATGTTTTTGAAGAAAAACAATGGCGGTCTCTTTCCATTAAGGACTGGTGTATGTCACATTTAGTAACAAGTACAGAAAATATATCACTTTGAGACAGGCTAGTAAGCCAGGACAAGGGGAACAGGGAAATGAGACAGATAAGTTTATTGACCAAGCAGTTTATAGCATCTAATAAATCGCAAAATCCTATCTTCTGTAACCATGGACAATTAAGAGTAAACAGTATATTTCTCTTCTCCAACCAGAGAGTAAATAGCTTAAATCACCCTACTCAGAGAGATAGATAGTAGAAGTCCATTTAGTGCCATTTGCCAACCACACCCAAGGACAGATAAAGTTAAGGGAATAAATCTCATTTTGGCAGGTCAGCATAAGGGTGATGAATATTCTATTGAGATCCTTCACTAAGATCTCCCCCTAAACTCCTTACAAAGGACCCAGCACCCACTCTCTGTCTTGGGAGCACACCCACACTTTTCTTACCCCACAGGCAGGCATCTCCTAAACTCTGAGGGTTCCCATGGGACTCGCAACCAGGGGAGCAATGGGCACAGCAAGCAGCAGCACAACCGGGCTAACACCTTGAACCTGTCTCCAAGGCCCCTTTTTTTCTCTGACTTCCCAGTGAGCTAACGCAGGCCCACCCAGGCTCTCTTCTTGTTGCTTCTTCTACCTTACGTTCTTACTTGTTTCACTGTTCTCAGCTTTAATAAACATACTCTCAAAATCACCTGGACTCATGTTGTGAAATCTTCCTGCGTGAAGTCAAGAGCCCACACACTACAGGTCAGCCCGAGGCGGACCATCTCCAGAGCGGTAACCTTTCTGATGACTACTTTCACCAGACTTTTCCCAAGTAGAGAAACTAAACAAAATAAAAGCAACATACTTCCATATTCACCTGACAGAAAAATGATACTCTACAGGATCAAGTGTGACTTTGCTATGTTGACATTAGCTGAGCATATTTTCTTTTATTGCCTCAATAAATTCTTTGCAGCTACTGAAGGATATCTAGCCCTTGTGTACAAAAATTTTTTAAGGTTTAAAGCAAAAAGAAGTGCTGGTGTATGCTTTCATTCACCACTGACAAAATAAAATTCACTCAAATTAATAAAAAAGATTAATAATTAATTCTATGTGAAAATCAAGTCAAGTGCTGTAAAAACAATTTAATAAGCTGTCACTATACCAAAAACCCCAGAAGACCCTTGCAGGACACTCTAGGCATATCATTTTATAACACTCATGATGATACTAGAGGCTTTATGTGGAGAATGACACAGCAGAGCAAACGGAAGTTTATAAGAACTTGATACATTCCCATTTTTCAAAAGCCCATAGAAAAACTACAGTATAATGCAGCCATTAGGAAGCAACAGAACTGTCAGAAAGGATACGTATTCCATTCATGCCTGAAATCTTGAAGTCATCAATTAGCTGTACTACCATGTCTTTATTTGGGTCACTGGGATCACTTTCTCGAACCTATGGAAAGAAAAATGAGTCAAGAACAGAACTGTTTAAGACTGAAAGTCATTTCCATTATACCAATGAAAATGGTTATATTATTAAGTGAGATGGTTTTTAAAACAAAAGATTCAGTATTTGAACTTATGAAATATAAAATCAATTTTAATTTTGTAAAATCCAGAAAATTCCTCTGTAAAATTTTAAGTCATTAATTTATCTTCTATCATTTACATTTGTGCAGTACTTACACATCTGAGCAATTTTATTTCATCCAAGGCTGTCTCTGTATAATGCTGGGCACTCTTCACAACTTTCATTGCAACAAATCTTTTCCCCCTTTAAAAAATGCAAATTTTAAAAAATATTATAAGCAGAGGTGATCATTATAATGAGTTCTATCCAATAAATAGATTTAATAAGCTTTCCATTATAACAGTGCTTTTCAAATTGTGAGGCAAAAATTCAGCAGTAGGATCACGTGCCAAAACAATCTTTTTGTTTTGTGTTTCTCTTTTCTTCTTCATAAAAATAAACTGGAAAATGTCGCTCATCACATATAGTAAGGGTAAGTATTATCTTGTAACACTTTTGTTTCAGTACATACACACAAAACACATGTATATTTGTACTCGGTAGCAATGGTATTTTATGTTATAGGTCAGAGCTTAAAAAAAAAAATCAGAAACCATGGATTTGAAAGGCCTATATGTTATTTTATATTTAAATGTTTTTCTGGTATGGATGAGTTATTTCTAAAAATATGATCCTGGTGTAAGTTAAATGCATATGCCACAGATATAAAGGCAGAAGAAAGTTAATATTTTAAGCTAACAGGAAAATGAACTTCACCCTAAGGGGGGAAAATGTCTAGCCAGGGCAGGGCAGGCCTGTGCTAAGCACTGTACAATGCACAACTGAAACAGGTGCGCCCCTTAGCCATACCATGTTATAAAATAAAGATGTGAATGAGACTAGGAATCGCGTACACAAATGACAAAGAACACTTACTGCATATCCCAGCACAGCCAGACAGTAGAGAAGTGTCCCCATCCTAGCTTCCTAATAACATGATATCGGCCATTGAAGAGGTCTCCAATTTTCACTGGATGATAGCCACCTTTTATTAAAAAAGAATATTTTAATTTCAGAAAAATGGTAATAGAATCTCATCTCTTCCTCTACCAGCTCTTGATACCATTAAAGAAAGCTGTCAATAATAAAATCAGATTAAATTACATTTTCATCAGAAGAAAGTGTCCATTGCCTTTTTACTAACTTAATTAGAAAAGCAACAAACCACCCAGCACTCCATAACACTAATTTTAGGTTTTACATTTAAGTCTTAGGTGTAAATGATATGTACACTAGCTCTTCACATTTCCAAACAATCATTCTTTTTTCTAAGCCATAAGTTAAACACAAATCTTATTTGGTCAGTACAATATAACTCACCAAAATAAAGGATGTATATATACACTGTATAATTTTCCATACACCAACAAGAATTATGTAATGTATGACAATTCACCCTCCAACAAAGCTTACTCCCTCTCACAATTCTTCCTCCAATCTCAAACTCCTGCCTTGGAAACAGGTTCAAGACGGGGAGAAGGTACCATATTAAGGTAGACTCTCGGGAGAGGGAGGGGTGCTTCACAGATATCTGGCATAAAGACCTTTACTTTGCATTTAAAGGTAAAATTAGCAGTCTAAAAAGTAGCAGGTATAATAATATCACATTTTGTAAAACAAAAAAAGTCTAAGAAGATAGATTTTAGTAACAAACATCTCTGTATATAAAATTACTTTCATTTTTAATCTATATTTTATTCTTCTTATCTATATTTTCAATATTTTACTGAAACAAACAGTACTTTTCTATTTTACATTCTTTTAGCATCTACCACTTCTTTACTGAAAAGATGTTATTTTTCATGTTTTAAATCTCCAAAATTCTTACTCAAAGACATTAGTGTACAGAGAACAGACTGACAGCTGCCAGAGTTGGGGTTGAGGGGGTGGATAAAAAAGGTGAAGGGATTAAGCAAAAATAAAAATAAAGACACCACCTCATAGATTCAGACAAAAGTATGACTGCCAGATGGAAAGGGGGTCGGGGGAGGTAGAAGAGGGTAAAAGAAGGATAAATGGTGATGAAAGGAGACTAGACTTTGGGTGGTGAACACACAATGCAATGTACAGATTATAGGTAAAAAAAAGATCTAAAAGATAATAAGTTATGAATAAAATATTGTGTATTATTTAATAA
Organism: Furipterus horrens; assembly: GCF_987537825.1. NCBI lineage: Eukaryota > Metazoa > Chordata > Mammalia > Chiroptera > Furipteridae > Furipterus > Furipterus horrens. The sequence goes on from NW_028327179.1 coordinate 51,778,400, forward strand.
TGGAGGAATGTTAAGGAAACTCACTGTGGTAATCATTTTGCAATGTACACATGTCAAGTCATTAAGCTGTACACCTTAAACTTAACAGTGTTCTATGTCAATTATATCTCAATAAAACAGGAAGAAAATGGCTTCTTACTTAGCAGGTTAACTAAAATTGCAATAGGCTCTGAGTTTACAATACAGTTTTTAAACCACTAAAATTAACAAACACTAAAAGGGAAGAAAACAAAACTATCATTTTTCAAGTATGAATTAGAGGCATTCCGTTAGGCACTTTATTGTCAAAACCATGTTCCATGAAACTAAAATATGTTGCAGATGTTCCACAGGGTAGCAGGGGAGGGGCAAAGAAGAAAGAAGTTTCATTTACGAAATGAAGTTAAACAAAGCAAAGCAGATTTCTTGACCAAAGTATGTTTCAGAGCCCAATGTCTTAATATGCAGGGAAAATCTCTGAGAGGAGAGATACTGTAAATTCCAGACATATTTGCTAATTAAACTATTTCTTCAAAGAGCAAGTCACATTTCATAATACAAAGTATTTAGGAAACACTGAGTAGATGGTGTTATTTCTACACTGATGAAGTGGACACAGTCTGAGAGACAGTTAAGTTATTAGGAGTTGGAAAATGGCTCTGACTCCAAAGTCCATGCTCTGTTCACCAGGGAGAAATGCACTCCATGTTCAACAATTGGAGGACTGTTTACAGTCTTAGTACACAGAGAACACTTGATAGCTTAATTATAAGCCATTCATGCCCTGGCTGGGTTGCTCAGTTGGTTAGAGTGCCATCCCCACATGCCAAGGTTGCAGGTTCGACCTCCAGTCAAGGCACATACAAGAAGTGATCAATGAGTGCATAAATAAGTGGAGCAGTAAGTCAATGTTTCTCTCTCTAAAGATCAATAAATAAAAATATTTTTTAAAAGCCATTTACTACTTAACTGCATATTATTACTAACATTAAAGTCTCTAAATTTAAAAAACAACTTAATTATGCATAAAGAAAAGGTACTTCTATCCCTATTGTATGTTTCAGATTTGAATTCTCAATCAGTCAGGGCATGTACATGTGAGTAAAATGTAAGAGCACTCTTCAGTGTAATCACAGCATAAGCACAGCTGTTCCTTTTCTCAATGGGACTTTGAAAGCTGAACAAAAGAAATTACTAGTTTGGTCTAGTTATCTTAGGAGCCCACAAGATAGCTAAGAATATTGTGTCTAAAAATAGGACAACTAAACAAGAGGGACATAAAAATAATTTTTATACAAATATAAAAACAACTGAAAGTCCTAAACACTTATTCCAACTTTAATTTTGAAAAATTTACATATATTTTTCAAATTTATATTCTATAATTCTCATATTCAAACTCCCAGATTGTTACAGAAAACAAGTCTGCTCTGACCATTTTTCAATTTCTTCTCACAGAATGGTAACGAACGATCATGTTGTCAGAAGGGTCTCCTACAGCAGGCCACACTGGTCCACCCAACACCCATGGAATTATAGAGAAAATGGACACTCCAATAACTCTCATAAAATTTTCCAATTCCTTAGATTAGCAAACAATGTGTGTCAGAATGGCTATGAGCAGTGGGCACCCCATAGCCTATAAAAATGTCTAGCACACAAGGAACCTTGAGAACAGTCACAGACCAGACAAGGACCCCTCCTCCTTTTACCAGCAGGCAGTACATGACACAGGATAACCACAGTGCTGGCCCTGGACCCTACTCTGGCCATCAGGCAGAGCACCAGAAGGGATCAAGCACTTGAATAATATGACTTGGGGTTTGGTTGATATATATGTACTTCACTGCACTACTTAAAATAAAAACCACTAATTTATCAAGTATAAGTTTTCCTTTTATTCTTAAAAAATAAAAATTAGATTGCATGACAAAACACAAGAGAACAAGAATGGACTGTTAAGTAATCATTAAGTTCACTGCTCTGGTTTCTTCTCCAACTCCTATTCTTCCACCACACCCAAGAACACTGTAAGGTTCTACCTATACTATTAATAAGGCTCTAGAGAAGACAATTCTAAACCTATCTTTAGCTGTTTTGGGGGAACTGTTGGCTGAAAATAAAGATGATTCTCTTTTTCTTGCCAAGTAAAAAATAGGTTCAATTTGTTAGAGTGAATCAAAAGTACAGAATTGTATCATAGACAATAGTCTAGAAGAATTTCAAGCAAAGTCCACTAAATATAGTATAAAATATTAATATAAATAATATTTTTGGCTGACCCCAGCTTCTCAGTCTTCTGATGGTGAGGCTTTCAAAAGACTAAGGAAAGATTTGAGAATCACCTCTAACAGAGTCTTAAATAAGGAAGGAGTAATAAAAAGAATTTTGTTCACAAAATGATAACATAGACACATGTTGGGTCACTGAGATTTCAATACTCTTCCCCCAAAATTAACAGAACAGAAAAGCAGGAAGAATATGGAAGAACTGAATACATCACCCCACTTCATATAACTGACATATATAGGACACCCAACTCAACAGCAAATATTATTTTCAAGTACATGGAAAATTTATCAACACAGACCATATATTCTGGGCCATAAAACAAGCCTTGGTAGAAATTAAAAGATTACAATCATATAAAGCATGTTTTCAGACCACAAGGCAATTAAATTAGAAACCAGTAAGAGAACATGCTCCCAAACTGTGGGACTAACACACTTCAAAATAACCCATGGGATAAAAAAGAAATCTAAAGGAAATAATAAAGTATTTTACACTAAATGAAAATAAAAACATAATATAGCAAAGTCTGTGAAATTATGCTAAAGTAGAACTCAGAGGAAAATTGAGAGTACTAAATGCCTGTATTAGAAAAGAAGATCTTAAATCAATGCCCTCAGTTTCCACCTTAAAAAACTATAAGAGCAAATGTAACCCAAAGTTAGCAGAAGGAAATAATCAAGATATGAGATGTAATCAGTAGAATAAAAAGCATAAAAACAGCCCTATCCAGGTGGCTCAGTTAGTAGGAATGTCATCCCATACACTAAAAGGTTGCAAGTTTGATCCCTGGTCAGGGCACATATCTAGGTTGTGGGTTGGATCCCTGGTGGGGGCACATACAGATGTTTCTCCCTCACATCAATGTTTCTATCTCTAAAATCAATATATATATCCTCGGGTGAAGTTTTTTTTTTTTTTAAGCATAAAAACAATAGATAAAAATTAATGAAACCAAAGCAAGATCTTTGAAAAAATTAAGACAAAGCAATTGAGATAAAATATTAGCAATTCTTCAACAATGCTAAATGTTTGATAGCATCCTCCTCAATAGAAGAAATGCAGGAATTCCCACCAACATTACTGTGTGTTTGGAATTCCCACAATAGAAGAATGCCATTTTTAAGTATTCTCATTCAAAAGGTATGTTGGTGAGAGAAACTCTATAGAGATTAGGGAGTAATTAGAGACCAATTCCAAGCACTGGGAGGAAAAGAGAAGAGAGGTTCTGCAACATGACCAGATCACACATGCAGGTGGAACCCCATTTTCCTAAAATAAACTCTAAAAAATAGATCAAGAGGGAAAAGAAAATGAAAAGCCTAGTTAAAGCCCACTCTAGATTCTTGGCATGTGTGGTGTCATTTAAAGCACACAATACTGGGGTGCTTTGTGGTCATTCCCACTGAACAAGTTAACAAGTGCAGGCCTGGTGAGGTCACTCAGGAAGGAAGCACTGGAGTCAGGATTAGAATCAACATCTGCTAGATTCTACAAACTGCTGTTTCTGCTACACCATGTTTTAATATTAAACCACCAGCTAAAATATGTCCCTTTTTCACATGACTAGGATTCTAACATGAATTAAATGTATGGTGCTGTGCATGAACAAAGAAGAGCCCTGAAATAAACTAAAAATTTATTTTAAATATGTTTTCTCAATATAAGATAGCAAAAATACTGTCTGAGTTAGAAATGATTTGTCTGTCAATGTTTGTAAGAACCTATTATAATTGGCCTTCATAAACAAAATTTTACAACCTGTTTTTAGTAACCATAATTTAGGTTACAAAACAAACATGAGGATGGTACTGATTAAAAATTTTATCATATACTTTCTAAAATTTGACAGCCACATCTCTTGAGTTGTGAAAAATGTTTGTAGATGGTATCAAATAAAAGTACGGAAACCTAAGAATACACTATTCTCCTCATTAGTAATTTAGAGTACAATTTAAATCACATACTCCAGTAGAAACATTAATAATACTAAATATAAAAAGGAAGCAAGGGAGAAAAGCCCTAGAATTCACCAAAAAAAAAAAAAAAAAGCAATAATTAAGCCTTAGACACAACTACTAAGCTTTGGGAGAGGAAGGTCAAAAGCAGTCAATCATAGAAATTGTTGAAAATCCCTGCATGTAAATTAATTTCTATTACTACATCAAATATCCCCTATAACACTAATGAACGGAAAAGAGAACTAGGTGGGAAACCAGAGCAAAGAAAAATGCTCCAAAAGACATGGTTCCTATTTATCTATGACCTAGGAATGTAACAACAAAAATTACTTGCATGTAAGATAAATATGATGGATGCAGAAAACAATTATGCAGGAGGACTGCAGATTTTTGAGTTAATAGACTGAGAAAACTTGCATATTTGAAATATTAATAATTTCAAGACTTTGCCGATTACTTATACAGATTTGTGCTTAAATTCAGGAATGCTGATTTGAATCGTAGCATAAGCATTTACTAGCTATGTGACATTGAGCAAATTACTTCATTTCTCTGGGTACTTGCCCCTACCTCACTCACTCAGAACCATACTTGGGCACAAATTAAGTGCCCACCTAAGTGTTTATTGTTCTTCAGCCATTACCCAACCCACCATACCTACTGACAAAGATTCATGAGTCAGCAGGCCAAGGTTAATGTACTATCTATTCCCATTTAAGTCGGTAAAACTAACTGGCCTGAAATGTAATCTGACTTATTAGGATAGCCCAGTTAACAAAAGGTTTGATATTCCAATTGTGATAATGATTTATCGTTGTCAAATGTCAAAGAAGAGAAAAAAATTAACTTGTCTTTATTAATGAGTTAGCCAAACATTACAATATTCTCATAAGAGAATTAAGACTTTCAACATTCAAATTTAATGTCACGTCCCAGGAGATACAAAGACTGTGGTTATAAATATTGTGGCTTCTATTTTGGGTTTACTCTTGCTAAGCTAGCTTCCTTTGTTATGAGCACTCAGTCATTCCCTGTGGCAAGGAGCTGAAGCTTCCAGTGAAATGCAGTGAGGAACTGAACCACCCACCAACCACCTGCATGAGAAGGAAAGCAGATCCTTCCAGTCCAGTGAGGCCTTCAGGTGCTGCAGCCCAAGCTGACAACTTGATTGTAACCTCTTGAGGGAATCTGATCCAGAACCAACCATTATTTCTGCAAATCTTTTGAACAGAGACATTGGCGGCCTTTGTTATGGATGATCTTTCCAAAGTGAACAACCATGGAAAACAGACATATTATCTATCTCCCTCTGGAGAAGAGGACAGGCTGGTTGATTTGCTGTCCAGTGTCATAAACATCTCCCTCAGGAAGAGTTTGGCAGGTTTGGTTGCAGGCCTTCATAAAAGATTGGGATTTCCTACATTTAGAATTCCTTAGCTATGATACAAACCCAAGGTGTGCAAATTATCCACCTGGGCCTACTCCCACGTGGCTCCTGTTGGATTTTGAGGGCAAGGGAAACTAGTATGAACATGAAAGTCCATGCTGTTTACAGTGCTGTGAGTAAAAAGGTCCCTTGTCTTTGACCCAGGAGTCTCTTTCATGTCTTCTGCAAACATCCATGAGATAGCAGCCAACTAACTTGTTGGCTTGCAAGAAGGTTAAAGTCTCAGAAAGGTCTTGGTTTATGATAAACTTATCTTTGGCACCAGGAAAATACTCTTGTTTACAGTGGCTGGTTTGCTTTCATCTTACAAAAACTGTCCGTCTTAGAATCACTGCATTTCTTTCCTTACTTTGATAACTAAGAAACCTAGAGAGAAATTTGTAACACTCTCAATTTATACATATTTCTATTAAAAAATCTTTATGTATTAACCTTAAGCTGATTTTCTTTAATTATATCCATTATATATTTTCCTCATCTACTTGTCTATTGTATTCTATTTATTTGTAAAATGTCTCAAGTATGTAAAGTGTTAGGATACAAAAAACAGCTACTTATCCCTGAGGATAAGCTAGCTCAAACAAGGCTCCCTTTAGGAAGCATTTCCTAGTTTTCCGGACTGAGGAGGAGACCCCTTCCCCTGTGCTTCTCTTTTGCACCTTAATAATGCCTCTTTATGTTCTGTTACATTTCTGTTTCAAAACACTATACAATGTATTTTCATTATTCACATTCTCATGTGTCTTTCCCAGGAGATTATAAACACTTTGAGGACAGGGACAGTATTCCTAGCACACAGTACCTGAATCACAACAGACAAATACATGAGAAAGCACAGGAACATGACATGAGACAGAAATGAAATGTGAGGGAGGTTGCTCTCTGTTCCATGTATGATGTAAGGGAGAAGTGGAAAAGGTTTCAACCGGATAAAATGAGGGCTAACATTAATCTGAGCCCTCACCACTGTGGTTTAGTTGGTTGAGTGTCGTCCTGCAAAGCAAAAGGTTGCCAATTAGATTCCAGTTCAGGGCACATGCCTGGGCTGCAGGTCAGTCCCCTGGTGAGGTTCATAGAATTTCTCTCACACATCAATGTTTCTCTCCATCTCTCTCTCCCTTCCTTCCCCTTTTTCTAAAAATAAATAAACATCTTTTTCAAAAAAAATTAATCTGTGTTAATATTATCCTCTAATGGAAAAGCAAAGGAAGACCCAGAAGAAAGAAGAGATTGCATGAAGAAAATTACAACAGCAAGCACTCATGTTTACAGTAAAATAAGTAGTTCTGAATAGTTGCACATTGGGATCAAACTGTGAAGAGCCCTGAGTGTCATGCAAGCTTAGACTTTCATCGTTAATTGTGAAAGATATTTAACAATACAGTATATCCGTAGACAATTTCCCTCAATTTCTCATGATCATATGGGAAAAAATGAACAAATAATGTAAATGCATCACAAGTAATGTGATATAAAAATACTGCTAAGAGAATTGTATAGAAAAATCATACTTTTATTACACTGCAAAATCAAAATGAGTAGTGCTTAAAGCAAGCTGGTAAGGATAATACTTAAAAGATATTGAACACAGCAATCACAGGCTCCACAAACGTTTGGGAGATAAAAGTATACTAATAGCGCCATATATTTATAAAATTGGAATCTGATTCTAGACAAAAAGTAAATAAAAAAAAAAAAAAGGATTTCTTCTGTCTTTATAATCAGTAATCGAGGTTTCTTGCCATTTCAGTGCTAAAATTCTCCAGCTCCAGCAAGATGTTTCTAAGATATACTGATGTTGACATTCCTACTTTTCAAAGATTCCCTTCAAGAATCAAAGAGCTAATGGCTGTTTTCAAGAGATCAAATCTAGGTGTACTTAACTGTAATTTGGGTCACAAGTTTTCTCACACATACACAAACAACTAAGTGTTCAATATCACTGAAATTATTTTGAACATTCTACTACACTACAAATCTCAGAATTCAAAATTAAGGAGAGTTAACAGACCCATTCTGTACCCACTACCAACACTTTCTATTGTTCCTTAAGTACACAGTGTCAGGCACAGCCATTTTGCTCCTTCAGTGTATCTTTGATATAAAATCTAGACTACTGCTCCATTAAATATAGTTATAAAATTTTATCTTTAAAAAGCACATTCTATGAAAACTAAACACAAATTTCAAGTCCATTTGACTGTCTAACTACTATGCATATTTAATAGTGTGCTGTAAGGTTAAGTATTCCAAAGGTTTAATTTTGTCTATTAATGAAATCAGTCTTTATATCTATGTTTCTGCATTGATCTTGGTTGGGACCTTTATAACTCAAGGTCAGTCTGAAATACAAAATCTTTGACTCAAGACTTTATTTCCATGAGCTAGTTGTATGTATTATTACTATCTTTTGGCCTAAAGTGTTGACGTACAAAACCTTGATAATAATCTAATTTTCCCCTGAAAAGACATGTGGTCTTTACGCCTACAAATTTTATCTAATTTTCCCCTGAAAAGACATGTGGTCTTTACGCCTACAAATTTTATCACTGCATCAAGCAGACAAATACTGCAGCATTTATTGGGGTTTTATAATAATTTTTAAAGCTTTTATGTCTTCTTTCTTGTTTTAAGCCTTCTCCCTGCTTTGTGTGCAAGGGAAGAGTAAATAGACATTATATGAGATCCTAAATGGGGATCCTCTTCCAGAGTAAAGAGTATAGGAACTTGGACAATGTTCAAGTCTCTCAAAGATTTTGGGTTCATTTCTTAATTCTTATTGGTTCTAAATAAATAAAAGTACAATATACTAAACTATGTATGAACTTATGAAACAATTGATCTTGGAATGAGAAAGTCTTAGTTGGATAAATGTAGAATTCAGAAATCAGAAAAAATCAGAAGATACTTGAGAAATATTGAGATCTCTTTTATAACTAAAAAAGTTTCTCCTTGTAACTAAAAACCATTTACAGCTAAAGAACTCTAAAAGAAGTTCCCTGCCTACTTAAAACCAAAGGCAGTAATTATACACACTCCACATAAAAATACAACTGAAAGATTAATTTATTTCAAGAAACCAAGAACTATTGCTATTTTCAGCTCCTACAAGATCATGAGAGTATAAGACTGTATCATGGCATATAGCAATGTCTTACTTAACCACACAAGTACAGGCAAGTTCCCAGGTATATGTTATATGTTCTATAAAAATGAATCCAAATTTTCAATTTTACTGAAGAAATCAAAATATGATAAAAGAAGCCTTGGCTAAGTGGCTCAGCTGGGTAGAGCGTCATCTCATGCACCAAAGGTTATGGGTTCAATCACTGTTTGAGGCTCAAACAGGAGACAACCAATTGATGTTTCTCCCTCACATGAATGTTTCTCTCTTTGTCTCTCTCCTTTCCTCTCTCTCTAAAATCAGTAAACATTGGTGAGGATTTTTAAAACACGATAAAAGAACACAGGTCTTAGACATAAATGATTACAAATGAAGTAAAAACTCTCTAACATATACATATATGGAAAAATAAAACAGATTTTGAGCCACATTCTAAAGCCTTACATAGTTTTACAATCCAAGAGTAATTAATACTTTCCAGTTTAACCACCATCAGAAAGTCTAACTCATGTACCAACTTGTGCATAGCCCTATGTTAGACACCCACCAAAGCAAACTAGATATAGTTAGTGGACATTAGGTTGAGGTTTATATATATTCTATGCCAGACAAAAAAATTATTAGGTGAAATTATGTCCTAGGAAAGGTGGTTACATGATTATACCAAAAAATAAATATGAATAAACATACTTGTAGTCTGCAACATAATTTTATTAATTTATTGTGACATTCTTCAGACAGAACATATTCTCTGTGCTGCAATAGGATCTTCCAAAGAACTTGCTTTCCTAGAATCCTAAAATTTTACTAATGAAAAATGGACTGTATTCCTCCTTACTGTAGATCTGGTGGGCTTCTGCTATGCTTCTAACCAACAGAATGTAGCGGAAGTGACTGTGTGATTTCTTTTATTTACTTATTTGTTTATTATTGTTTTTCTATTACAGTTGTCCCATTTTTTTCCCCCTTTGCTCTCCACTGCTGTGTCCATGTCCCCCCTCTCCCATAGTCAATCCCCATTTAGTTGTCCATTTATACTGGTTCCTTGAATAGACCCTTCCCCTTCTTTCCCTGCTTTTCCCCATCCCCCATCCCCTCTGGTCACTGTCAGTCTGTTTCTTGTTTCCATGCCTCTGGTTCTATTTTGCTCACTTGTTTATGTTGTTCATTTGGTTCTTGTATTAGGTGAAATCATACGATACTTGTCTTTGCCACCTGGCTTATTTCACTTAGCGTAATACTCTCCAGTTCCATCAATGCTGTAGCAAAAGGTAGGAGTTCCTTCTTTCTTTCTGCTGTGTAGTATTCCATCATGTAAATGTACCAGTTTTTTGATCCATTCATCCACTGATGGGCACTTATGCTGTTTCGAGCACTTGGCTATTGTAAATAGCACTGCTATGAACATAGGGGTGCATAGGTTCTTCTGAATTGGTGTTTCAGGATTCTTTGGGTATAATTCTAGCACTGGAATTGCTGGATCAAAAGGCATTTCAATTTTCAGTTTTTTGAAGAAATTCCATACTGTTATCCACACTGGCTATACCAGTCTGCATTCCCATCAACAGTGCACTAGGGTTCCCTTTTCTCCACATCCTCGCCAGCAGTTGTTGTTTGATTTGTTAATGATGGCCATTCGGACCAGTGTGAGGTGGTGTCTCGTTGTGGTTTTAATTTTAATCTATCTGATGGCTAGTGATGTTGAGCATTCTTTCGTGTGCCTATGGGCCCTCTCTGTGTCCTCCTTGATGAAGTGTTTGCTCAGGTCCCATGCCCATTTTTTAACTGGACTGTCTTCTTAGTGTTGAGTCGCATGAGTTCTTTATATATTTCGGAGATCAAACCCTTGTCTGAGGTTTCATTGGCAAATATGTTTTCCCATATGACTGGTTCCCTTTTCACCTTGGTGATGTTTTCTTTTGCTGAGTAGAAACTTTTTATTTTGATGTAGTCCCATTTCTTTATCCTTTCCTTTATTTCCCTTGCACTAGGAGATATATCAGCGAAAATATTGCTATGTGGGATATCTGAAATAATGCTGCTTATGTTTTCCTCTCAGACTTTTATGGTGTCACGCCTTACATTTAAGTCTTTTATCCATCTAAAGTAATTATTCTGGGGTATGGTGTAAGTTGGTGGTCTAGTTTCATTTTTTTGCATATCCCTGTCCAATTCTCCCAAAACCATTTGTTGAAGAGGCTATTTTTCACTTCATTTTATGCTCCTTCCCCCTTTGTCAAAAATTAATTGACCCTAGAGACCTGGGTTAATTTCTGGGCTCTCTATTCTGTTCCACTGATCTATATGTCTGTTCCTATGCCAATACTGTTACAGAACCCCTGGGCTGCTCCAGTTGAAAACAAACCCACGGGCTCTTTAGTTAGGGGCCCGATTGCCCGCCGCCAAAATTATAACTCTCAATACCAGAGTTTGGTGAAGAGAAAAAGAATTGTTTATTTAACAGTTATATAGATTTAGATATTTGCGGATTTCTGTTATTAAGTCTTATGCTCTTTAAAACACCCACAAACACATATCCTTGCCTCCCCCCCTTCCAAACCAGGCTAGTTTTAGGAAAGTCACAGAAACCATTTCCCTACTTTCCAAACACAGTTCAGCTTTACCAGCAGCTGCCAATCATTCAATCCTGATTGGGGAGGTCCTTTCTGTGCTGTGGTGCCCTCCAGCTCTCAATGCAGAACCACCTGGATTCTCAGCCTCCTTGAAAACTGCCTTCTTCCTGCAAACCGCGTGGATCTTCTCTCCTTCTCAAAACTGCATGGCGAGAGCCTCTTAAAGCAGCCTGGAGACCCCTTCTCCAAGCCACATGGAGAAGGCCCCTTTACCAAGCCACGTGGAAGGAGCACACGAGAGAGCGAGAGAGCGAGAGCGAGCGCGCGAGTGAGAGTTAGAGCGCCAGAGCCAGAGCGCGAGTGAGAGCCCGAGTCAGAGAGCACGAGCGAGAGCCAGAGAGAGTCCCAGAGTGCCAGAGCGAGAGCCAGAGCGCCAGTGAGAGCCAGAGCCCAAATGAGAGCTTGAGAGAGTCTCAGCTAAAATGTCTGCAGCTGCTTATATATCCCTGACTGCGTCATCTGACGCAGTGGGCGTTGCAAACAGTTCTGACCATTCACAGAACCTTACGTAGGCTCTGTGTGTTTTCCATACCGTCCCCTGGTTCAAGACTCCTCCCATCTGCCTGAGGCTTTGGATGCATTAAAGCCATTTGCATAAGAAAGACAGTAGCCACCAGCCTCAGGCATGTGGAAGCATTTGAAAAGCTGCTTACTTCTCCCCATCCCCCAGCAGCAAACTCTGGGGATCTCTGGACTCCCCTGTTTCTGTAACAATACCAGACTATTTTGATTACAGGGGCCTTGTATTATAGTTTGTTATCAGGTATTGTGATTCTTCCCTACTCTACTCTTCTTTCTCAAGATTTCTAAGAATATTCAAGGTCATTTTGGGTTGCTATGTACATTTCTGAGGTATTTGTTCTAAGTCTGTGAAATATATCATTGGTATTTTAATAGGGATTGCATTGAATTGCATAAATTGCTTTGAGTGGTATGGACATTTTAATGATGTTAATTCTTCCCATCCATGAACATGGTATATGCTTCCATTTATTTGTATCTTCCTTAATTTCTTTCTTCAGCATTCTGTAGTTTTCGGAGTACAGGTCTTTTACCTCCTTGGTTAAGTTTATTCCTAAGTACTTAATTTTTCTTGTTGCTATAGTAAATGGGATTTTTTTTTTCTAGTTTCTATCTCTGATATTTCATTGTTGGTATCCAGAAATGCCTTTGATTTCTGAATATTGACTTTGTACCCGGCTATTTTGCCAAATTCACTTATTAGGCCGAGTAGTTTTTTCGTGGAGTCTATAGGATTTTCTATGTACACTATCATGTCATCTGCAAATTAAAAGCTTTACTTCCTCTTTTCCAATTTAGATGCCTTTTGTTTCTTTTCCATGTCTGATTGCTGTGGCTAGAACCTCCAAGACTATGTTGAATACAAGTGGAGAGTGTGAACATCCTTGCCTTGTTCCTGATCTCAAAGGGAAGGCTTTCAGATTTTGCTCATTGAGTATGACGCTGGCTACAGGTTTCTTGTATATGGCCTTTATTATGTTGAGGTAATGCTCCCTCTATTCCCATTTTGTTGAGTGTTATCATCATAAATGGGTGCTGAACTTTATCAAATGCTTTTTCAGCATCTATTGATATGATCATGTGATTTTTGTCTTTCATTTTGTTTATGTGGTGTATTACATTTATTGATTTCCAAATATTATACCATCCTTGCATCCCTGGGATGAATCCCACTTGGACATGGTGTATGATCTTTTTAATGTGTTGCTGGATCCAGTTTGCCAATGTTTTGTTGAGGATTTTAGCATCTATGTTCATCAGTGATATTGGCCTGTAGTTTTCTTTGCTGTGTCTTGACCTGGTTCTGGAATTGGGATAATATTGGCTTCATAGAAAGAGTTTGAAAGTCTTCCCTCTTCTTGGATTTTTTGAAATGGTTGGAGAAGGATAGGAGTTAGTTCTTCCCTAAATGTTTTGTAAAATTCTCCTGTGAAGCCATTTGGCCCAGGGCTTTTGTGTGCCAGGAGTTTTTTGATTACTGCTTCAATTTCACTAGTTGTTAACAGCCTATTCAGGTTTTCTGTTTCTTCTTATTAAGTTTTGGAAAATTATATGTCTCCATAAATTGTCCTATTCCCCCAGGTTGTGAAATTTCTTATCATATAATTTGTCTGCAGTAATTTCTTATAATCCTTTGTATTTCTGTGGTATTGGTTGTGATTTCTCCTCTTCCATTTCTGATTTTACTTATTTGGGTCCTCTTTTTTTTTTTTTTTTTGATGAGTCTGGTTAAAGGATTGTTGGTTTCTTAAATCTTTTCAAAGAACCAGTTCCCGGTTTTATTGAACTTTTGAATTGTCTGTTAAGTCTCTATGTCATTTAATTCTGCTCTGATATTGATGATTTCCTTCCTTGTACTCGCTCTGGGCTTTGTTTGTTGTTGTTCCTCTAGTTACTGTAGCTGTAGGGTTAGGTTGTTCATCTGAGGTTCTTCTATCCTTTTTACATAGGCCTGGATTGCTATGAACTTCCCTCTCAGGACTGCTTTTGCTGTATCCCATAGGTTTTGGGCTATTGTGTGTTCACTATCATTTGTTTCCAGAAACTTTTTATTTCTTCCTTGATGTCATTGTTACCCGACTCATTATTTAATGTGGGGGACAGACAGACATGGGGAGATGTGGGTTGCAGACAGGCTTGGTTTAAGAGGCTCTGACCGCTGTGCGGAGCCGCCCCCAGCTGGGCCCTTAGCTGGCAGGTTGTCTCCCAGGCCTGCTCTGAATCCCACCCTCCGGGGGATTTTAAAGATAGAATAGAAATCCAAAGTGGCTTTAAAGGAAAAGGGAATCTGCTCTGTTTTACTCTGAGAAGCCTCAAATCCTTGTCAGTAAAATGTGAAGAACACAACGATTAGGTAAGAGGAAGTGCTTTTGACCTTGTGTAAAATACCTGGATGTTTCAACCCTGTATTGATCTGCATTTCCCTTCCAATCCCTACCATTTGGGGAAGTGCTGCATATTTTCCTTAAGTACTTCTGCATGTGGAAAGTGGATAAAAACCCTGGCTAATAAAGAAACGAGGGCGATTTTCCACTAGAGAAAACCCCTCCCTTCCTTCCTCAGATGGAGAGTGTCTTGAGTAGTTTCTTCATCCACTCCAAGGGACCCAGAGTCTCTCTCAGTTTAATAGCATGTTATTCATTCTCCATGAGTTTGAATGTCTTTTGACTTTTTTCCTTGAGGTTGACTTCCCGTTTCAAGTCATCGTGATCTGAGAAGATGCTTGATATAATTTCAATTTTCTTGAATTTGTTGAGGCTTCTTTTGTGTCCTACCATGTGCTCTATCTTTGAAAATGTCCCATGTGCATTTGAAAAGAATGTATATTTTGCTTATTTGGGGTGAAAGGTTCTGTATATATCAGTTAAGTCCCATTTGATCTAGAGGGTTGTTTAATGCCTCAATATCCTTGGGGTTTCTTTGCTTGCAAGATCTGCCCATTGTTGATATTGGGGTGATAAAGTCCCCTACTATGAATGTGTTGCTGTCAATATCCTTCTTGAAGTTCTCCAAAACTTTCCTTATATATTTGGATGCCCCTATGTTGGGTGCATATATGTTTATAAAGGTTATATCTTCATGATGGATTGTTCCATTAAGTGTTATTAAGTGTACTTCTTTATCTTTTTTTATGGCCTTTGTAGTGCAATCTATTTTGTCTGATATAAGTATTGCTACCCCTGCTTTATTTTCATGTTCATTTGCTTGAAATACTTTTTTCCATCCCTTCAGTTTCAGTCTGTGTAGATCTTTAGTTCTGAGGTGGGTCTCCTGTAGACAATATATATGATGTTTTCTTATCCATTCAGCTACTCTATGCCTTTTTATTGGAGCATTTAATCCACTTATATTTAAGGTTATTACTGATAGGTACATATTCATTGTGATTTTTTCCCTTTGTACCTGTGTTCTCTCTCTCTCCATCTTCTTAAAGCAGTCCCTTTGGCAATGCTGGTTTGGTGGAAATGTATTCTCTAAGCCTTCTTTTGTCTGGCAAACTCCTTATTTCACCTTCTATTTTGAACGAGAGCCTTGCTGGGTAGAGTATTCTTGGTTGTAGACCCCTTTTTTGTTGTTGTTGTTGTTTTCCTTGCTTGAAATATATTTTGTCATTCCCTTCTGGCTTATAGTGTTTCTGTTGAGAAATCTGCTGATTGCCTTATTGGAGCTCCCTTGTATGTTATTAGCTGTTTCTCTATTGCTGCCTTTCGGATTCTCTCTGTCTTTGAATGTTGACATTTTAATTATGATGAGTCTCAGAGTGGGCCTGTTTGGGTTCATCTTCATTGGGACCCTCTGTGCTTCCTGGACTTGCATGACTTTTTCTCTCATCAAGTTAGGGAAGTTTTCTGCTATTCCTTTTTCAAATAGGTTTTCTATTCCTTGCTACCCTTCTTCTTCTTCCGGTAGCCCTATGGTGCAGATATTATTACGTTTCATAGTGTCCTGCAGCTCTCTTAAATCCTCTTCATTCTTTTTCAGTCTTTTTTCATTTGTTGCACTGTCCGGGAATTTTTTTTTTCAATGTGTCCTCCAGTTCACTGATCCAATTCCGCTTCATCTAGCGTGCTTTTTATTCCTTCTACTTTGTTATTCAGTTCAGAAACTGTATTTTTCATTTCCTCTGGTTCTTATAGTTTCTATGTCCTTTTTAACGCTGGTGCAGTTCAAAGTAATTTCCTCGTAGCTTCCCTGGAGTTCTTTGTAGTTTCCCTGGAGTTCCCTGTAATCCCCCTGGAGTTCATTGTAGTTTTCTCTGAGTTTTTAGAGTTCATTAAGCTTCCTTATAACCATTCTTCTGAATTCCATGTCTGATAGTTATCTTCCCTATGTTTCATCTAGCACTCTTTCTGGGGATTCCTCCTTCCTTTTAGGTGACTCTTCTTGCTTATTTTTCTTTGAGATTGATCTGCTTTGAATCCTGTCTTCGTGGTGTGACCTTTTGTGGTAGGAGACCTGTGGGATTCAGTGTTGCAGTCTCTTTGATATCCTGAGGTTGATGCTTTTGTGATGCCCTTTATGCCTTTATTTGGATAGTCTGGTGGTATTTCAGTTTTGGTGATGGTTGTTTGAAATATGCGCGTGGTTTGTCGTTATGTAAAATCACTATAAATTGAAAACTACTTTGGATTTTCTTTATGAAACTTTTTTTTTTTACCTTAAATGTATTCTTCATCATTATTAAGAAAGATAAAGGCACTCTATGCAGTTTGTGAAAAATGTAATTTTCCGTATCCCTTATAATGACATGTTAATACAGATGTAAGGAGATTAAGATTATTATAAGAAAGTAAAAATAGATATGAGTTGACTGAAAGAAACATGATTTTTGAGAGGGGAGGGGGAAGAGCAATAATAGTAGCAAGCAGGGACAAGGCAATGCGATACAGTAAGTAAAATTTACATTGTACGTTAAAAAAGGGAGGGAAGAAGGCAGAATAAAGTAAGAGAGGGGAAGCAAATAGTATTAGGTTTAAACAGAAGTTGTATAATATATATTTAGTGTGAGAGCAAACATAAACAAAACAAAAATAAAGAAAGAAAGGAAGAAGAAGAGGAGGAAGAGGAGGAAGGATGAGGAAGGAGCAGGAGGAAACAAATTAGAGGAAAAATTTCTCCTTAGTACTATGGACAAATTTGAGCTATGACTGATATAGGTGGAATGGAAATAAGGGGGAAAAGAGAGAGAAAAGCTTAAGAGATATCTAAAGGAAATGGAAATTAATTTGAGATGATCAAGGGGGTCGGTAAGCTAAGAATGAGGAATGAAAACCAGGCTAAAAGAGAGAAAAAATTTTTTTAAATTTAAGGTGAAAGAAGGAAAGGGCTGGAGTAAGGTATTAATGGTGTAGAAGAGGGGAACTATAGGATTTGAGATTTGAAATACTGAGAGTGAATATCTATGAATACAACTGTAGTAATGCCACAATTACCACCATATCACAACCAATGCAGAAATACTGATCAAGGTGGAGAGAGAATAAGTATATTTTATGAACAGGAAAAAGAATGTGAGATGACTAATGACAAGAAAAATGGTTTTGAGAGGCTGTAAAGGGGAAAAACAGTATGAGTTCAGAATGGATACTAGTCATAGGAAGAGAGAAGACATAATTTAAAACAAAAGAAGAGGAGATAAGATGTTAAAGTGGAGTAATAGAAGGGAGGAGCAAAATATGATATTTAGAATATACTATAATGTAACAACTAGTGATTTAAAATGCATAAACTGGGAGGACAAGAAAATAACTTATTAAGAATACCGCAGTGGAATTCACCCCAAGAATATTCGGTTTTCACTGCTTTCTTCTCTTTCTGGATCCATCCATGGTCAATATTCCATGAGTTTCATATATTCCTTTCTGGCTGGCTGGCTGTTAGGAGATCTAGATGGATGCTGAGGCTGCTGTGCTCTCACTCGTGGGTCTGCTGACCTTTCCCCTTACTGCAGCTCTCCATTGTGAGCCACACTGGTCCTTTGGTACCCTCTAGTCCTCTTCATTTTTGTTTTGCAGCACTGCTATGCCAACAAGCTGACGTATGCACCCAGAGTCCTTGCCAATTCTCGGGTCTTGCTTCAGCTCTTCTCCAAAAAAGTCTCTGCGTGGCTTCCAAACTGCAGTACCAGTCTGTGTTTTTGTTTAGCAGAGCCATTGTGCCCGTGCACAGGCCTGCAAGCTGGGAGGGGTCCCTATTGAGTCTCAGTCTCACCTTGGCTTTTCTCTGTGTGGGTCCCTTGCTGCAGCACCAGTCTGTGTTTTTATCTGTTTAATATTAAATACAAATGGCCAGTCTTACTAAAAATAAAATGAGTAATATAAAAACAAAGATATTACTGGTGACACCATATGAAGACAGCAGTGTTACATGGAATGACACTCATGTACTTCTGCTAAAGGTATAAATCAGGATAATCATTCTGGGGGCAACTGGTGACATCTTTTAAAATGAAAATGTGTTATGCTTTCAACTAACCACATCTACACACCTATGCTCAGGGCAAACCCATAAGATGAATACACAAGGAGTTCCCAGTAGCATTATTTATAATAGTGAAAACTGAGCACACATCAATACCTATTACTACAAAATTAGTTAAAGTAAATACTTAGAATAGAATATTATACACAAAACAATGGTGCAAGACTCTATTGAGGTTCATGGAAATATATCCATAAATATTACTGGAAGAAAATAATATAACATGAAAGAGTATGCACAGATCAACCTAATTTATGGAAGTTATACCCATACGATGTACTTAAACACACATAAATTTCTGGCAGGATACTTATAAAACTTGTAAACGCATTTAATTTACATTAAGGAAATAGTGTCATAGAGTACCAGAAGTAAAAAGTGAGAATTTAAATTTTTTTTCTTACTCTATTTTGTCTTAAACTTTTAACATTTCAATATATATTGTATATCACTTGTATATATATCACTTTTATTATAACTTTTTGAACAAATAAGTGCACATACATGTGTTTATTCTGCAATAAAGTTTAAATAAACAGCTATAGGAATACATAATAAGGTCACTCACAACTGCAGGTGTAAACCTCAATTAACACAGTACTTCCTAATGTCAAAAGCCAACAAGGGAAGACGGGCACACAACAGTCACAGTGCTAAAGATTAGTAACAAATTGGGAGAGGGTAGCAGATCAGCTTTTCCAGGTACTATGAGTGGAGAAAAACTCATAGGCCCTCATAAGTAAAATAATATGCGTTATTATGAACCACAACTTAGCAATAAGAGCACGTGCTTGTGTGTGTGTGCACATATACACATAACACAAATGGCAATGTCCAAGAAGATATGTAAGTGGTCAATAACCATATGAAAAGATAATCAACATCAACAGTCATTTGGGAAATCACAATGAGATACCACTTCACACCTACCAGGATGGCTAAAATAAAAGAGAGCTAAGTATTGGCAGGGATATGGAGAAATTTAACCCTCCCATATGGTTGGAATATATAGTGGTGTAGCTGCTTTGGAAAAAGTTCCTCCAGAAGTTAAACATGAAGTTACAATACAACCTAACAATTCCACTCCTAAGCATAACACCTAAGAAAAATGAAAACATACGCCCACTCAAAAACTCATACAAGTGTTCACAGCAGCATATTCAAAATAGCCAAAGAATGAAAACCCAAATGTAACTGATGAATGGATAAATAAAATGACATATTGAACTGCAGAAGTTTATTCATTATAGAAAGTTTTCAAGTACTAATGCATGCTGAAAGATGGAAAAGTATGAAAATGTGATTGGAAGCCACCAACAAAAGGCTACATATTGTATGATTCTAGCTATATGAAATGTCCAGAATAAGCAAATCCATCAAGACAGAAAGTATGTTAGTGGTTGCCAGAGAAGGAAATGGGACTGACCGCTAATGAACATGTTTCTTTTGGGGAGTGATAAAAATGTCCTGGAATTAGATAATGGTAACAGTTCCACAATTCTGTGAATAATACTACAAACCAGTTAACTATGTTTTAAAGAGGGTGAATTTCATGTAATCAACAAAATAAACCATATGAGGGGAAACAGAAAGTTTTCAATTATTGCTTCCTAGTCAATATAAACAGACCCTGGTCCAAAAAATTAAAAATATCTCTAATAAAGTCTGAGACTTCTCTATTTCATTTCAATCTTTTCAATTCCAAGTTGAAACAGGATCCAATACTGAAAAATAAGAAAATCATCATGATTCTATCCAATCCAGAATATCAGTGCTAAGATAGAGAGAAATCTGGATGAGGAACTCTAAAGATATAGTCCTTTTTCATACTAGCCCCAAGTAGCAAGTAAAAGAGAAAATATAGATAATAATACCATATTATAAACTTCAAAGTTCTAAGAGACTAGATCTTAATTATTCCTAACATAAGAAAGAAATAATTATATGATGTGATAGAAGTGTTAGCTAACACTAAGGTGGTCATTGTATTTAATATATAAATGTATCAAATCAACACCGCATCTTATTACATTGTATACCTTCAATGTATATAATATTTTAACAATATCTCAGTAAAAATAAATTTAAAAAAAGAGAAAATAAATTACTCCAATATTGCCCCATTACTTGTTCTATTGTTAAATATTCTTAGAATCCTACCTTAGATCCCAAATGAGAAACAAGCATGCCCGAGCCTGCCATGGGGATTGGTGGACAGCCCCAAGGAGCCAGAGTGCAAAAAAAAAAAAAAAAAAAAAGATTTACAAAAGTGTTTCAGTTTGGGGCCAAAAAAAAAGAAAAAGGGAAAGAAAGGGAAGGAATTTTAAACTTCAGTGAGTCTATAAGGAGATGGAAGGAGGATGGGAAAGAAAATGAGTAAAATTGACCCATCATACTGACTGTGAAGTCATTTGAAAACCAGGCTGCAGGGTAGACATACAAGTCCAGGAAATGCAGAGAGTCCCGAACAAGACTCAAAACCCAAAGAGGCCCACACCAAGACAGATCATAATTAAAATGCCAAAGGTTAAAGACAAAGAGAGAATCTTAAAAGCTGCAAGAGAAAGACAGTTAGTTGCCTACAAGGGAACTTCCATACAACTGTCAGTTGATTTCTCAACAAAAACACTGCAGGCCAGAAGGGACTAGCAAGAAATAGTCAAAGTGATGAAAAGCAAGGACCTACAACCAAGATTACTCTACCCAGCAAAGCTATCATTTAGAATGGAAGGAAGGGCAGAAAAAGTGCTTCCTAGACAAGAAAAAGCTAAAGGGCTTCACCACCAAACCAGTATTATATGAAATGTTAAATGGTTTTCTTTAAAAAGAAGAAAAAAAAATTTTGAACAACAAAATAGCAATAAATACACATCTAGCAACAATTGAATCTAAAAAACAAAATACATAAACAAGCAAGCAGAACAGAAACAGACTCATAGATACAGAGAACATTCTGGCAGTTGCCAGATGGGAGGAGTACTGGGGGGATGGCTGAAAAATGTGAAGGGATTAAGAAGGACAAATTGGTTGTTACAGAATAGTCATGCGGATGCAAAGTACAGCACAGGGAATAGTCATCAATATTCTAATAATTATGTATGGTGTTAAGATGGATCCGAGTTGTATCGGGATGATCACATAGTATGTTATGTAATCTCTAATCACTGAGGTGTACACCTGAAACTAATGTAATAATGTATGTCAACTGTAATTGAAAAATAAAATGATTTAAAAATGGCATTACACACACACACACTCCAGACTGCAGGGACTAGTGGTGCAGGCTGGTCGAGAAGGGCTGCAGTGTGGCTGGAGGAACTGTTTCCACAAAAGGCACGCTGGGTGCAGTGACACAGGCAGTGCTCACAGACCCCTGGGGTACAAAGTGGGGACAGAGGAGGTATTTGGTCTGGTTTCTCTCAGTACTCTTAATACTATGCAATCCTGCTCTCTGCCACTAAGCATAGCAGAAACATACCCAGCAATATCGATAAGAGCGTTCTAAAACTGGCAGTACACTCAGAAGCAAGAAGCAGGAAGGAACACGATGAAAGACCCAACATGGTAACTCAGCCCAAATCCTGCAGCATGCTCCTCTGGGGCTGTCCAGATCTGAAAGAGCAGACTATCCAGGGGGCTGACAGGTGGGGGAAAGAACCACAAACATTTAGAATAATTGAAAGGAAGAATCATCTACACCTTTAAAAAAAAGTAATATTCAGGTTATTATGAACTGAGTATGTTCAGGGATCTTCATTCAGAAAAACTGAGCTGCCATATTTTCAGTTCCTCAATCTGTTCCATGTCAAGTTGAACACACATCCCTGGTCACTCTCCTATCTCCCGACCTGCTATGTTTGTTTCCTCCAACTTGTTCTTTCTTCTCTTGTATTCCATTAAATTTCTCAAAGGCTGGTCACTGAACAGCCTCTCTTTATCTCTTTTATTCACCTTACTTGTGTAAGGTTCAGAAATAGTCCACAAGACCCCACTTCTGACAGAACTGCAGAGTTAAGGAGTTCCAAAGACTGCCTTAACTGTTGGCACCAACTGCAAGTTCAGGGGTTCTGAACACCATGATCAGTTTCAGTAATTAATAATTTGTGAGAACTAACTGAAAGCTGTTATAATAATACTTGCAGTTTATTATAGTAGAAGGACTACAAATTAAAATTAGTCAAGGGAAGATACCCATGGAGCAGGATCGCAGAGGATCCAGCCGTCTCCTCTCCCAGTGGAGTTAAGGACATGCACACAGAGCACTGCCAACCAGAGAAGCTCACCCCAGCTTTGAGTCCAGAGTTTTTATTAGGGCTCTGTTAGGTAAACATGGTTGACTGGCCAAGTCCCTGATCTCAGTTTCCACATCCTCCAAAAGCCCCTAACACAAATCACATTAGTAGACTAGCTGGCATGGCCCCCTTGCGTAAAAACAGGCACTTAAAACAGACTATTGCAAGGGCTTAGAGATTGTTACCCAGGAGGTTATTTGGGCAAAAGAAGAGGCCTCTTTGAGCAATGTTAAATTCTTTACTAACCCTGACTGGTTTGGCTCAGTGGATTGAGCGTCGGCCTGCGAGCTAAGTGTCGCTGGTTCGATCTTCCAGTCAGGGCACATCAGAGAAGGAAAACTCTGATTCCAAAAAACCTCCGCTGCCTTGCGGCATACCTCTTCAGGGGAAAGGCTAAGGGAGTAAACCCCGACAGAAAATCCGGAGCCGGAGTCCCTAAGGCGGTTTGACGTTGCAGTCAACACCGGCAACTCCTGCGGCGCACCTGAAGCCAAGCTGTATTGACTCCGTCTTTCCCTTGGATCCTTCAGCTGCGAAGAGAGGGGGGGTCTGCTACATGGGCAACAGCAGACCCTCCATATCACCCTGCCCAGGCTCTGTAGCTTCAGCTCTTAAGAAGCTACACCATCGTCTCTCGAGACGGACGGCTGCCGACGACGACGAAATTCTTTACTACACCATTTGCTTGCTCTCTCTTCTAAGCCCCAGATTCGTATTTCTAGCTGCCTGATTCATATCTTCACCATTATCTTTAAACTCAAAGTCAAACTCATCAAAATTCCCCAGACCAACTCCACTGTACCTGTTAACAGTGCCAAATCCATTTCTTTCCAGTAAGGAATTGAGACAGTTTATACAACCACAATACACAATACAAAATTAGAAGGAAACTGGGGCAAAGGAAAATGTGCGGTACAGCTAAGACACAGAAGGCAGCGCTCTAAGTTGTTCACTTGTTCTAGGCGGGTTGCACACGTGGCTCTTAGTTTTTTAATAGCCAAACAATAGCCAAAACAAAGATGAAATGACACGCAGTTTCAAAATTCAGAGTCTGGTTTTTTTTTTTTAAAAAAGGGATGCATAAAAGACACCATTACTCTTCTTCTAGTCACTCCAAGGTTCAAGACTTAAGTTTTTAATCGTTTCCCTCTCTATTCAATCATTTGTCAAATGATAAAAATTCTACCTTTGTGATGCTGTTTGCTATTTTGTCCTGTCATATATGTATATGTATATATTCTCGCCAACTCCAACCATTCAAGATTCATAAATTAATCTTACTTAAATACACCACTTCCCTGTTCAAAATCTACAGTGGTTCCTCAGTGCTAATTTTTTTTTAAACATTTTTTTTCTATTTACAACACAGAAAACAAAAACAAGACAGAGGTAAAAGCACACACATTACAGAAATCCTATAATCGATATAACTAGCTACTGTAATTTTTTTAATTGCAGTAAAATATCTTACATACACAATTCCTTATCAGTAATAATAATATGTCTCCAAAACCTCACAAAGTTTGCTGATGATCTCTCCCAGTCATGTCCTTTCAGCTATATATATTTCAAGTATTTTCTCTAGTCTGAAGCTGGTCTTTCATTTTTAAGAATGTCTTTTAACTGCTTTTTGTCACCAGTTTTTGTTAAAGTGGTAATTTCTAAGATACATATATGTAATTCTTTGATAAAATTTGAGATTAATTAAATACCACAAACTCCTTAAAAGTATATAATTGCTCCTCTCAAGGTAAAGCTGATTCAATATTCATAAACAGAAAATGTAGCAAAAAAAAAAAAAAAAAGTCTTTTAATTAGGAAAGGGTTTTTATTTTGATGAAATCCAATTTATTAATTTTCTTATTTGATAGTTAATCCTTCTTGTACCCTCCCTAAAAAATCGTTCCCTTCTCCAAGGTCGTAAAGATGTTCTCCTATTTTTTTCTTTTTATAAGCTTTATTCTTTTAGCTTTACATTTAAATCTATGATCCATCATAACCTGATAAAGACATCTTTTAAGAGATCTACACATTTACTGCAAGATCACAAACAAGACAAAGATGTCCACTCTTAATCACTTCTTAAACCTTGTGCGTAGAGCAACGAAGCAAGAAAGAAAAACAAAATGTATAAAAATATAAAGGAAAAACTACTTGCACTGAAATAATAAATGATTGAGTGTGCAGAAAATCAAAAGAAATCTACACACACATACACACACACACACACTACTGTTTTTCCTTTGGGTATTTATTTTATTTTTAATCTATATTATTAAGTGATGCTTTAATTTTCTTCATAGATTTATCTTCATATTTGTCTTCTATCTGATGCTCCCAAACTCCTAGCCCCTTTGTTAGGAAAACAAAAGCACTTAGAGCTTCTCAGAGACCCTTTCCCAGTCTCCAAGATTTAGCCATGTTACAATTATTCTTAACTGGCAAGGCCCCATTATATTTTCTATGAAGTCCTTTTGTTTACCTCTGACCAAATACAACCTCATTCCTTTTAAGCCCTCAAAAATTTCTCCCTTTCTACTCTTAACCACACAATAGAGGTAAAAAGGGGTATTTCAGTAATTTATTAATCTAATTTATTCATTCAGTCAATATTCAAGAGGCCACCGATTGTTCTATCCAGGTGCTAGTAACAGAGTGGGAAAGGCTCTGCCACTGCATAGTTTATATTTCAGTAGCAAACTCAGGAAGCCATGAACTCCTTGAGGGTTGGGCTATTTCTCATTTACCTCTTTATTCCCTAGGTAAATTCCAAGGCTTTACACATCATAAAGCCTCAAAGAGTTCAACTGTCGTGCTAACTAAAGCTAACTGATCAGGTGTCAGAATCCCTTCAGTCCCCATGAAAGAAATGTAATGAGACCTTATTAATTTAAGAGCATTCATTACTTTGTTCATAAAGATAAGCAGTTTCTTTTTATGGCTTCAAGAAAGCCAAATTAAGCCAATTAATTTTAAAAAAACACTTGCAACATGGTGAATTAAGTATGCGTACAATGTCAGTAGTTTTAAGGAAAAGAATTGTGAATACATGCAGGTTATCTTGTTTCATTTAAAAAAAAACAGACATGAAACACTACATAAAACACTTGAGCAGCATGACACCATTTCTAAGACAATCTTGTATATGGTGTATTATATTCTTTCTTAAAAATGAAAAAAAAAGGAAGCTATAACGTAGTAATAAATCATACTTGTGGAGACAAGGCCAATGAGAACCTATAACCACCAGCACTAAGTCTTGAGTTATTAAAATTCAGCTAGTGTGCAAACATTTTTAACTGCTTATACTATGTTGTAAAAAAGATATTCCTAAATTTTAAAAGAAATAAACTGTTTTCCACTTAAACATGTATACCATATAACAAATCTGGAGCATTAGGGGTGATTTTAAGGCAGAAATAAAGGATTTAAATCCTGATTTGTATGCTCTTCATGGTGTGTTGACTTCCTCACCGGACAGGCCTCCTCAGACACACAGGCCCTCAGCTGCAGCTTGCCACTAGAGACAATTCCTTCATCCAAAATATTTATTGCGCTGTGGATGGTTCAAATGCAGGGTGTTAACAAAATACACAGCCATTGATCACAAGGAATCTTTCAGACTCGGGAAGACATCACAAATGAACACAAAAATAAATATATAATTGTACACCATGATGACAGCTGGGGCAGGGTACTGTGGCAGATACTACCTTGGGTGGTAAAGGGCAGGGCTAGACATTTTTCCGGGCAAGATGGAGGCCTAGACAGACACACTGGGTCTCCCTCCACAACTAAGGAGGAATACAACTACCTCAAAACTAGAGACAACCAGAAGTTCCAGAAAATCAAGCTGCATGGAAGTCCAACCAAGATATAAAGAAGAAATACTCATCCAGACAGGTAGGAGGGGCGGAGCCAGGGCAGAAAGGATGTGGTTTGGTGGCAGCAGCAGCAGGCCAGCGGAAAGCACAGTTACACATTTTAAAAAGTCAGGAGACACCTGGTGAGTGTTCCCAGCTCCTGACCAGACCCCACAGATTACGGTCCCAGCACCGGGAAAACTCAAGTCTCATTGCTTCTGACTGTGCAAACAATTGGGGGTTGGGGCGGAGGAAGAAATTGCCAGTCTCTCAGCAGAGTCTGCTTGTTTAAAGGGACCCCATGGTCCTAGAACAACCACAGACCCACCCACTCTGGGAACGACAGGCAGGGCAACAGCTAGAGAGGCGCCAGTCCCATATGAAAGTGGGAGAAATGCCTGGAAAAGGGACAAGTGCTGAGCAAGCAGCATTGTTCCCTCTCTGACTCCTCCCCCACATACAGTACCACAACGAGGTGAAAACGGGTCGCCCTGTATTGACAAATACCTAAGGCTCTGCCCCCTATAACGTAAGAGGTGTGACAGCCCTTGCCCAAATCACAAAGGCAAACACAGAAAGATGAGGAGACAGAGAAATACAACCCAGAAACAGGGGCAGATCAAGGTCCCAGTGGCACAACTAAGCAATGAGCAGATAGCATGCCTAACGGATGAAGAGATAAATAACAGAAGCACAGTTTAAGGCACTAGGCATTGGTGATTAGGATGCTCACAACTCTGACAACAAAGATTAAACAGGATGGGGAAAGAATGAAGGCTATCCTGGCTGAAATGAAGGAAAATCCACATGAATCAAGTGGTGAAGGAAAGGAAACCAGGGTTCAAATCAACAAATTGGAACATAGTGAAGAAACGAGCTTAGAAACCTCTGTGACAGCTATAAGCATGCCAACATCCGAATCATAGGGTTGCCAGAAGGTGAAGAGGGAAAGCAAGAAATTGAAAAATTATGTGAAAAAATAATGAAGGAAAACTTCCCTAATTTGGGGAAGGAAATGGACATACAGGTCCAGGAGGCACAGAGAGTCCCAAACAAACTAGACCCAGGGAGGACCACACCAAGACACATCATAATCAAAATGCCAAAGATTAAGGATAAAGAGAGAATCTTAAAAGCAGCAAGAGAGAAGAGGAGAATTACTTACAAAGGAATACCTGTAAGACTATCAGCTGATTTCTCAAAAGAAACTTTGCAGGCAAGAAGGGACTGGCAGGAAATATTCAAAGTGATGAAAAGCAAGGCCCTGCAACCAAGAGTACTCTATCCAGCAAAGCTATCATTTAGAATGGAAGGGCAGAGAAAGTGCTTCCCAGACAAAGTAAAGCTGAAGGAGTTCATCATCACCAAGCCACTATTATATGAAATGTTAAAGGGACTTATTCAAGAAAAAGAAGATCAAAACTATGAACATTAAAATGAAAACAGTATCACAACTATCAACAACAGAAGCTAGGGAATGGAACAAAGGTAAACTAAGCAGACAACTAGAGTGGGAACAGAATCATAGGTATGGGGAGCATGTGGAGGGAGGTCAGCAGGGAGGGGGAAGGAGGAGATGGAGGGAAATGGTGCAGAAATTAAGAAGCAAGGTAGGAGGGTGGAGAATAGACGGGGATGTTGAGAAGAGCTTTATGCACAACCCATGGACATGGACTAAGGGTGGGGGACTACTGGAGGGAGGGGGGTTGCTGGGTGGAGGGGAACAAAGGGAAAAGAAATTGGGACAACTGTAACAGCATAATCAAGAAAACATTTAAAAAAAAAAAAAAAACCGAGGGGCCTAATTTAGGTGGGATGAGGGATTAAAGGCCTTTCTTAGAAAATGACACATGCTTTAGGACCAAGTCAGACCACAACTCTGTTGAAATTGATGTTTCCAGAAATAACACAAATGATAAAATTGTACAAGGTGCAAGCTATCAAAGAATAATTTAGGAAAGCCATAAAACGGGATCTCTGAGGAGTCCATCACTGCAGGTACCATGATATAACAAAGAATCATTCTTACTACCACCATATGCTGGTCCTTGCAACAAATATGTGCTGAGGGTTCTGGGAAAATTCTGAAACAATTATGGAACATGAGGTAGTTCAAAGCAGTTGTTTCCCTTATACAGTGAATCAGTCACAGAGTAAAAAGTACAGAGAAGGCTCACTTCTCTGGAGTATTAGAGGAAACTGTACATGTCTTAGACAAACTGGCCTTAGCTTCAATGTGCAGAAATACCACCTAATGAACTTGTTAAATATTTGGAGTCAATATTTACAGTACAGCAAAGAAGCATTTACCAGGCACCCACAGTGATTCTGATGCAGGTGGTACAAAGATCACACTATGAAAATCGACATTTCACTAAAATCTCCCCAAAGGAGGAGGCTTTACCTTGATGAAAGGGCTTTATGCTCACGCTCCTGAGTGAGCACATATTACATTACACAACAGCCTCCTGAAACTGTTTGTTTACAGGATGACCCAGTGCCTGACCCTTGTTATCCTCTGGGCTTGGAAGTAGAAGTCTGAGTAAACTGCAAGCCTGCTGCTACAGTCCTGCCCCAGATAACTGACCAGAGGTGACAAGGAAGTAACACAGGAAGACAGAAAAGCAATGTTGACAGCTCTCTCCCTGCAGAGGCTAGGGAAACAAACCCACCACAAGCAATGCAGTTAGACCACTGAGGGAACCAGCACAAATGGGTGTAGAATCCAAGTACAGATGGGAACACAGCTGAGAGGAGAATGATAGAACAAAGACAGGACAGAAGACAGTAAAATTCATATTTCCAAAAAATCTTCCATGTGTCAAGGTAGTATGCTACACACTTTACATATCTGTCTCATTTTATTCTTCATAAAATCTTAGGTGATGTTATTATATATTATACTAAGGAGATATTATATCATAGATGAAGAAACTAAAGCCTTTAGGGTAAGATATTCCTCCAAGGATAGAGTTAAGGAGCTAAACAGATGGAAAGGAACAAGCTGGATAGGTATGCCAACACAGGGAGTCAAAGCAGCATTACCTGATACAGAGAAACAAACAGGCTACCAAATCGAGGAGACAAAGAAATACAGCTCAAATGAAGGAATAAAACAAAACCCCAGAAAAAGAATTAAATGAAATGGAGATAACCAACCTATCAGATACAGAGTTCAAAACATTGGTGATAAGGATGCTCAGAGAACTCATTGGGCAGGGAAAAAACATAAGGGGAGAAATAAAGGCTACACTAAGTAAAATAAAGAAAAATCCATAAGGAACCAATAGTGAAGAGAGGGAAGCCAGGGTTCAAATCAACAATTTGGAACATAAGAAATAATTAATCAACCAGGACAGAATGAATAAACAAGAACTCAAAAAACAAGAAGAGCATTAAAAAACTCTCGGACAGCTCCAGAAGTGTCAACATCCAAATAACAGGGATGCCAGAAGGAGAAGAGGAAAAGCAAGAAATTGAAAACTTATTTGAAAAAATAATGAAGGAAAAATCCCCAAATTTGACAAAGGAAATAGACATATAAGTCCAGGAAGCACAGAGAGTCCCAAGTAAATTGGACCCAAAGAGGACCACACCAACACACATCATAACTAAAATGCCAAAGGGTAAAGATAAAGAGAGAATCTTAAAAGCAGCAAAAGAAAAGTAGACAGTTACCTACAAATGAGTTCCCAAAGGAGTTGATTTCTCAGAAGAAACTTTGCAGGCAAGAAGGGACTGGCAAGAAGTATTCAAAGCGATGAGAAGCAAAGACCTACAACCTAGATTACTCTATCCAGTAAAGTTATCATTTAGAATGCAAGGGCAGATAAACTGCTTTCCAGACAAGGTGAAGCTAAAGGAGTTCATCATCACCAAGCCCTTATTATATGAAATGTTAAAAGGACTTATTTAAGAAAAAGTAGTTCAAAAGTATGAACATTAAAATGATAACAAACTCCCAACTATCAACAAATGAATCTAAAAAGCAAAAACAAACCAAGCAAACAACTAGAACAGGAACAGAATCATGTATACGGAGATCATTTGGAGGGTTATCATCTGGGAGGGGGAAGGGGAGAACAGGGGAAAAGGAAGGGGAGAACAGGGGAAAAGATACAGGGATTAAGAAGCATAATTGGTAGGTACAAAATAGAAAGGGACAAGTTTAGAATAGTATAGGAAATGGAGAAGCCAAAGAACTTATATGCATGACCCATAGACATGAACTAAGGTGGAGGAAATTCCTGGGGGGAAGGGTGGGTACCAGGCAGAGGGGCCCCAGGGGGAAAAATGTGGACAACTGTAATAGAATAATCAATAAAATATACTTAAAGAAAAGAAACAATAAAACAAAATGTAATATGATTCTCTAAAGGTTAGGCTTCATATACAGGACAATATTAGGGCAAGTGGCAAAACCTGAATAGGGTCTGAGGATTAAGTGACAGAAATATATCAACACTGACTTCCTGATCTTGATGGTTACACAAGAGAATGTACTTGATTGTAGTCAAAATATACTAAAGTACTCAGGAGTGATAAAGCATCATGTTGGTAACAAACTCAACTGGTTTCAGGGGGGAAAGTTATCTATTCTATTCTAGTCAGGGGAAAAGGAGTGGTTGGTGGGAAGGGGAGATGGCCACAGTTCTTGTACCACACATTTCCAATTCCAATCTGTCCTTGCATGCATTTATGTCAGTTATCTTAGACTAACTATTATGGTTTATAGCAAAAAATTCAGAGAATGGCATCTGTTGCATGTAATGTTAGAGGCACAGTTACTTACAAAGTTAGGGATATCAGTGAGTGAAAGAAGAGTATCTTACCATCTCTAACATGCCCTATGAGGTTGACTTAATACTCTTAAGATGTTTATAGTTCAGGGAGTGTTACCCAGAATCAGCCCTGACTGTGGGATCCCTCATTAACAGCCCTGTAATTCGCTCTGGAGTATGCACAGGGTTGATTCCTAGATGTGGTAAAGGGATGAAAGTACGGGTTACAACAGTTCTCATTCCAACATGGTGAATGAAACCCGTGTGCTGAAGATAACAGTTCCTACAGGCTACCTTAACACTTCGCATAAGTAGCGAAATCAAAAGACAACTTTCCACATCTTTCAAACTTAATTTCCGACCCAAGAAATGCGGATTTCCAAACTGTCTCTGTACCTTCTTTTCCGTATCAGATTGTATGGACCTTTAGGGTCATAATCACTACTCATACAAATGCTAAAGATCCACAATCCGTTTTCTAAGGAAAACAATGACTCTTGAGTATAGAAACCCACACCTATGGAACAATCAGGTTAGAGTGGAAGATTAGTTTTTAAACTTTCAAAGCAGAATAGTAACTTTCTCTCCCTCTTAACAGGTAACTAAAAAGTATACTGTTCCTTAACCAACACACAAATGGCCTGCAATCACTAAATAAATTCATACTAGGATATTATAGAGCCTAAGATTCATTAATGCTTTATGGTCTGAATGCATGCATCTTCTGCAATCTACTCTTAATGCTGCACAGAATCAAACTTACATTTTCCTTAATGTATAGTAAATAAATATCTCATCAACTGTTCAAAAACTCAGAATTCCAGACAGTGATAATTTTCCATTGGAGGGAATTAAAGCCCAAATGAGTATTTAAGTTACAAAGAGGCAACTGAATAGACACAACAACTTCTCTTCCTCCAAGATACAGAGTCCAGAGTCCAGTCTACACGAAGTATGGAGTCTGGATCATATTGTTCTCAATTTTTACCACAAAACATGCTTGCCTTTTAGGGGTTTAACCATATGCTCCTGATCTTTACAAAGCATCAATACAAGAGCACCCCAATAGAATAATTTCTATGTCTTCTGTGAAATCATAGCTAAAGTATAATCCACTATGTCACACAATGGCAGAACCCATAGAATGTGTTTCATTGAGTATAATGTCAGGAAAAAGTCTGTCTCTATAAACAAATTAGCAGGTTCTCTTTCCACAGACAATGAATACTGTGTAATTCAATGCTATACAGACAACAGAGCAGTTCCTTGTTAGTTTTAATAGCCAGAAAACTTAAAAGCCAAGTGCAATGAACACATTACACTGGCTCCCATAAGGAGCCTGGTACCTTCTACTGTCTCTGCTCTTTTTGGATGGTATTATGCTTTTAAATGTCCTGCTTCATACTATCTTTAATTCTATCAGCACATTTAAATCCACTTGAAAGTACCCAGAGTATGTATGTACCTATTATATATATTTCCTATCTCTTAATTTTCCTTCTGATATTGCTTCTATTTTCTGGTATCATTCAACATTTTATGATCTAAGAATTTAAAATAATAATGACATCAAGAGGCTAATTTAATAAAGACCAAGCAATCTGTATCATTAACCACCCCCTCCCCCTGCTCCCCGCCCCATCCATTCCCAAAACAAATTACAGGACAGCTTCATGGGGAAGGCAAGCACAGCACCTTTGCAGTAGTCTGCGGGGTCTTCCTGCTCCTCATCGTCTGAACCCAGGATCTCCTCCTCTGGCTCTGGGGGTGTGGGGTCTGGTAGAGGTGGTGGTGGTGGAGGAGGTGGCGGTGGAGGAACTAAGGGAGCTTTCTGTTGAGGCTCGGGCCTGAAACAGCAGAAAGAAAATTCTTACTTAGAAGTAAATCTTGCACTATGGACACTCTTGAGTTTCTTAATATGGAAAAATAATAGAACTTGTAATATGCTAAGAAGAAATGTTAATTAATGTCATTCGATCCATTTTAACTGTATTCAAATAATGTTTCAACATAAGACAGGAGGAAAAAACTACCCTTTCTAGCCAAGAAATATCCCTTGTATTTCACTGGGGCACACAATTTGCGTTGAGTTAGATCTGACACTCATTTTTGACTAACTTTTGGCATCTGAATCCAAAAATGACCCCAGTTTTTCTCTATCACATTAACTTTTTAAGGTACAGGATACCCTCCCTTTGTCCCAAAAATCATACAAAATGTACATACAAAGGAAAATAAAGAAAAAATCACCTGAATATACTGGTTATTTAGAATTATTTTATTCATAAAAAGGCTATATATTGTTACTGTAAGTCAAATTGTGTACAAGTAGTAAAGTTCTGCTACCAAACATACATATTAAGGTATTTTATCTTTACAACGACAGGCTAGGAAATGTCAAAATGAGATACTTGAAACAGTCTCCTTCAGTTGGCCAAGCTTTCACAAATTGCTTCATGAGATTCAGTTTTATGTTCTTTTTGTCAACAAGTGGCTCATGTAGAATATTTGGATTACCAGGTTTGAGGTCAGATCTTGGAGGCCAATTTGAAAAGGAAATAAATATGTATGTAAATAAATAAATAAATTCTGCTAACTCCTTGTATACTGATAAGAACTCGGACTACATTTCGGAATACGATTCACTATATAGAGCAGCACACAACCTCTCACCACACCGTCTCATGTGTAACAGAATAGCCTAGACAAGTATGTACCTGTCGCTGGTTTCCAGAGTCGTCCCCCACCCCTCCCCACTTGAGGGAGGTTGGCTCTCAGCCAATA
Source organism: Furipterus horrens (assembly GCF_987537825.1). Classification (NCBI taxonomy): domain Eukaryota; kingdom Metazoa; phylum Chordata; class Mammalia; order Chiroptera; family Furipteridae; genus Furipterus; species Furipterus horrens. Next base: position 51,812,555 of record NW_028327179.1, read on the forward strand.
GGAGAGCACTAATGCTTCCCTCAATCCAGGATGGATCCAGCATACAGTGGTTGCATTAAGATAAGCTGTACAGAAAAAACTTGACGTGATAGAAGAAAACTAACTGCTGTTTTCAAATCAGCATGCCTATTTAAGTCTAAAACAACTGAAAAAATTTAACTCAACAGGAATTATGTTAAAAATTGTTCCCCTGTGTTTTTTACAGGCACATTTTCACCCAGAGGTTCAATATTTTTTAAGTCCTGACAATATTATAAAATATAAGTGAAATAAAGGGGTATCCCCCCCATGATATATAAACAGATGCCACAGAGATTGTAAAAAGACATATGAAAGCTGGTCTGAACTTATAGAGGGGCTTATTTTCCATTATTTTAATCAGTTTCTTTTCCTACAACACTAGTAGAAATGTGGTTAGGGGCACCAGCCAAGACGGAGGCACAGACCGACATGATCTGTCTCTCTCACAACTAAGAAGGACTACAACTACCACAAAACCAAAAATAACCAGAAGTTCCAGAAAATAAAGCTACATGGAAGTCCAACGTATACAGTCATAAACAAGTGATGCTTGTCCGGACGTGTAGGAGCAGCGAACCTGCGGCTGAAAGATCGAGCTGTGCTGGAGGCAGCAGCTGTAGCAACGAACAGCGGAACCCGGTAAGCAGACACCTGTATTTGGGGGGAGGAGAGAAGCGCCGGGAGCCAGCCCTGGCTGCAGACCAGACCCGTCGGCTCTCAATTCCAATGCCGGGGAAGGCAGACCCCCATTGTCTTGGACTGTGAGGCCCAGTGGGGTGGGACAGAGGAGGAGGCTCCCGGTCTCTCAGTGGAGAGTAACAGCAGAAATCCATCTTGGACCCTTACTGCACCCCCCCCACCCCCCCGCCCCACGCAAAGCGCCACACTGTGGTGAGAAAGGTCGCCAGGTTGTGAGCGAGTACAGGAGGCTCCGCCCAATATACCGTAGGAGGTGTGACAGCACCCTGCCCAAGAGGGAAAGATAAACAAAATGGTCAGAATGGCAGAATTAATGATTCAAATACCAATCACGCAGCTCACCAAAAAACAAAGGACTTGACCGATGATTAAATAAAGAATCTTTCTGAGGCTCAGTTCAGAGTTATAGTCATAAGGCAGTTTACAAACCTAACAGCGGGACTTAATCAAGGCAGGGAAGGAATGAAGGCTAGTCCTGCTGAAATGAACAAAAATACATACAAGTGGTGAGGAAGGAAAAGCCAGGGATCAAATCAACAAATCAAAACACAGGGAGGGAACAAACAGTCAACCAGGGCAGAAAGAGGAAACAAAAAGTGAGGAATATGAGGAGAGGCCAGAAACCTCTGGGACAGCTATAAGCAAACGAACATTCGAATTATAGGATTGCCAGAGGGTGAAGAAGAAACAGAAATTGAAAAATTATGTGAAAAAATAATGAAGCAGAACTTCCCAAACTTGGAGAAGGAAATGGACTTACAGGTCCAGGAAGCACAGAGAGTTCCAGATAAACTGGACCCAGGGAGAACCACACCAAGACACATTATAATCAAAATGTCAAAAATTAAAGATAGAGAATCTTAAAAGCAGCAAGAGAAAGGAGAAGAATTATGTACAAAGGGGTCCCAATTAGACTATCAGCTGATTTCTCAAAGGAGAATTTACAGGCAAGAAGGGACTGGCAAGAAATATTCAAAGTAATGAAAATCAAAAACTTACAACCACGATTACTCTATCCAGCAAAGCTGTCATTCAGGATAGAAGGGCAGAGAAAGTGCTTCCAGGACAAAGTTAAACTGAAGGAGTTCATCAGATCCAAACCACTGTTATATGAGATGTTAAAGGGACTGGTTTAGAAGAAGGAGGATTAAAATGAAAACTGTATCACAACAACCGACAGCAGAAGCTAGGGAATTGAAACAAAGGCAAACTAATTGGGCAACGAGAGGGGAAAAAGAAATACAGGTATGGGGAACATATTGAGAGGAGGTCAGCAGGGAGGGGGAAAGGGGAAAAGGGAGGGAGATGATGCAGGAATTAAGCAGCATAGGAAGAGGGAGTGGAGTAGATAGGAAGATGTTGAGAAGAACTATATGCACAACCAATGGACATGGACTAAAATGGTGGGACAACTGGGGGGATGGGGGTCACAGGGTGGATGGAAGGGAGCAGAGGGAAAAGAAATTGTGACAACTGTCAATAAAATTTAAAAAAAAAGAAATGTAGTTAGGTACTCTGGATAACTCATTAAAAACTGATTAAAATGCTGATATATGATTATTTTCATGAAGGAATTCAGTTATCTATCAACCTTTTTTACCAAAAACACTGCCCCCCAAACTGAAAATTGAAGAAAACACCCATTAATAAAATAATATAGAGTCCATACATTAACATAAGGTCTGTAATGGTCATTTGTAATTGTCACAAAAAAACTAAGTGATGTGTAGTATACTCTTTTACAAAGAATAGGAAAACCTGTAATACCATCCTGCCCGAAAAAAAAAGCTTGAAAGGTTACAGCTATAAACCATCTTTCAGCTATCTAGAATAACTCAAGAACATATTAAATACATACTATAAATTTAACTGCTTTTTCTAACTGTTTCCCAATGGGAAAACTTAAACCTCAAGCCTCAACTTGGATGCCAGAAGCATATCTCTCCTTTACGCTACAAGCTGCCCCAACAATGGGACCACCGCTGCCCTTGCTGCGCTGGTCAAAGCTGTGGGGGAAAGGGTTAGGCTGACAGGTGTGTTCCCCAGGGGCAGTTTCAGTACAGTGAGCAGGTCTCTAGTCTGGGGAGCAAGGGGAACACCTAGGCACTGATGTGGTAGACAACTGACATTTTGGGTGGCCTACCCAGTATTCATGCTCCTTTTCTCTTCTGCACAATGGCAGGCTGGTTCCAGTCTCTCTCCTCACCGGAGTACGCAGTCTAGGGTGCAGAACCAAAGCTCACTGTTGAGCCCTGGAACCTTGAGAAGGTCAGCTGTCACAGGGTGCAAAAATTGATACCTAGCTGGTAGTAAGAGGCAAGAACAGAGGAGTTGCCCTGACTACTGCCCCTTTCTAAGGTGTACCTCTAAATTTTTGCCAATCTAGGAGTCCCCAAACAGCCCTTAGTACTTTGCCTTTAGCCTTAAGTTAGCTACAGCTTATTTATGTGGTTTTCCACCAAAAACTCCAACTGCCACAGCAACAAAGGAGAGGAGGGTGGAAGGTAGCAGAGACACCAGCGGTCATGAGGAAGGGATGGGGATCACACCCCATTAGTAATCTTAAAGGCAAACACTGTCTAGTATGACTAAATACTTACAAAAAGAATATTTATAAGGCAAAAATGACTTGTATTGATTTCTACTTGCTAGAATTTACAAAGACTCAAAAGTTACAGCTCCCTGGTTAGGAGACATTAGGAACAGGGTGGTAACAGCACTCCTGAGTTAACCATTCCTCCTGAAGGAGAAATGTAAGGGAATAATCACTACCAAACACCCACCTCACTGCCAGAGCGCATCCCAAAATTCCCGCACACCTTGTAGAAGTGCAATTACCTTTCCAGCAGCCTTGCAAATGTATGGTCTCCTAAAAGACATGCCCTTAACTGAACAGAGAATGGTCCCAGGCAAAAGAGAAGCCCCAAGAAGGGGAGGCAAGGGAGAACCCCAGCAGCTCTGCTACTCCCCAGAGGCAAGGAGGAAGTGAAGAGACCCATTCTTCAGGGGTGTGGGCAGAATCTATCTACCTGACAAATTGGTTCCATAAGAAATACTTTGAAAGTTGGCTATTTCTTCTGTAGAAAGTTTATATAAAAAGATGAGGAGATTCTGAATTTAAAAGAAAACACATTATATTCCCTGCACAAACCTTGTAACAAGTAATGAAAGAATTGGAAGGTCTTGTTCTACCAGTGTGTGGTATATTGTGCTCAATACTACCAACTTTTGGGCCAGATAACTCATTGCTGTGGGCACTGTTTTGTACACTGTGAGATGCTATCAGCATCCCTGGCCTCTAGCCACTACAGTCAGTAGCAAAAACAAACACACCAACCCCCCCAGTTGTGACCATCAAAAATATGTCCAAACACTGACCAGTTCTCTGGGGCAAAACCATGCCCATTTGAGAACCATTGCACTAGTGGTATTTTCTATATAAAGCTTTTACCTCAAATGAGTAGATTATGAAAAGAGAGAAGAGATTCTCATTTTCACAGCCCATTTTTCTCTTTTGGCAGGCTCAGGTTCCTTTGTCATGTGTGTCTCTCAATTATTCTTTACCTGTTTAGTGAGTTGCCTGTGTCAACAAAATTCTCAGACCCTCTGGTCTCAGTGAGCATACACTTCTCATCCCACCAGTAAGGGTCACATTGAACAGGCAGGAAAAAAGCTCCCCTCAGAGCCACATGTATCAAGTTAAAGGGAGGAGTCAGTGTACCTTGAAGTACAAAAGAAGTTGGGTAATATTCATGCAGTATTTCAAGTGGTTATCTTTCAAAACATCTAGAACTGTGCTGTCCAACACAGATAGTCACTGGCTACATGTGGGTACAAAGCTCTTGAAATGTGGCTACTCCAAACCGAAGTACGCTCTAAGTGTAAGATATATACTGGATTTTCAAGATTTAGTACAAAACGTAAAATATTTTATGAACAATTTTATCTTTATTACATGTTAATGTTTCAGAAATAATGAAATATATTATTAAAATTTAATTCAACTGATTCTTTTTAATTTTGTTAATGTGACTACTAGAATCCTTTGGAGGTTATATTTCTACTGGATAGCACTACTCTAGACCCTTCAGATTCACCAATAACAAAAAAGAAATATGGCATCAAAAATCAGAGATTCCTGGTCATACCAATGATTATTACTTTTCCAAGACTTCTCCTAGTAACTTGCTTCACATCAGTTATCACCAACTCTCAAATCACTCGATTCATCACAGGAAGATTCAATACAATGTAACTGTCAAATGTTATAATCCCAATCCTTGATTCTTTTTCATCCCACCCATCCTTGTTACTGCTTACTACACAGGAGAAACACAAGTAAATCTGTCTTAGGGAAGATGTATGCAAGAGAAAACAATGTCACACCATCTTTAAGGCTGGTTTCTTCAGAGTAGTTTCTGGTAGCTTTTACAGTACTTCAAAGCCTTATTAAATCTTAATTGTTTAAAAAATCAAGAAGTGACAGGTTATCTTACCAAGTACATAGTCATGAAATACATTTAATCAATCTTCATGAAACCCATTAAGAGGTTATCCATGTAAGAATCACTAGAAGCACTTAAGAAGTCATGGGAGGGAAGACACATACAAATTTTTGACAAGGGTGCCAACACCTTGTCAAGCAAATGGTACTGGAACAAACAGAATTAGTATGCAAAAAATTTAAGTTGTGACTCTACTTCACACATACATAAACATTAATTCAAAATGAATTAAAGGCCTAAATGAAGGAACAAAAAAACCGTAAAACTTGTAGGAAAAAAATATACAAGCAAATCTTCATTATTTTAGGTTAGGCAATGTTTGTTAGATATGATACTAAAAAATGATAAACTAAACTTGATTAAAATTAAGAACTTTCATGCTTCTAAGGGCATCATCAATAAAGCAAAGAGCCCACAGAATGGAATAAAATACCTGCAAATCACATAGCTGATAAGAGACTTACATATCTAGAATATGAAAAGAACTCTTACAGCTCAATAATAAAAAAATAAACCAATTTAAGAATAAGTAAAAGACTGAAACATTTCTCTAAACACAACCAATAAGCACATGAAAATATGTCCAACATCATTAGTGATTTGGGAAATGGAAATCAAAACCACAATGAGATACCACTGTCAATGATGAAAAAATTGAAACCTTCATATGTTGTAGCAAGAGTGTAATATGGCACAGCTCTTTTGGAATATCTGGAACTTCCTAAAAGGTTTAAATTTAAAGTTACCATATAACCCAATTCCACTCCTAGGTATATACCCAAAAGAAATAAAAGCATATGGAGTGGGTAAAAATAAGTTTATAGTTGAGAGTATGCAAAGCAGTTAATTCTTTTATTATTGTTATTTATTTGTATTATTTGTCATATTATTATTACTTTATATCCTTAATTATGCTTTATCTTTTAGGTAATGTCTTTTTCCACACGACCAACTGTAAACCTACATTTGTCCACCTTGTACAGCCCACAAAACCTTCTGCAAAAATACCCATGGGAAGCATTATGATAGGCATGAAGTAAAAATAACCCAAATGTGCATCAACTGATAAATAAAATGTGGTATATCCCTACAATGTAATATTATTCAACAATAAAAAGAAGCTACAACATGTATCACCCTTGAAAACATTACACTAAGTGAAAAAATGCCAGTTACAAAAGACCACATGTAATATGATTCCACTTTATATCAAAATGTTCAGAATAGGCAAATTTTCTCCTACTTCCAGATCAAAATGAGAACTGCAGCCTAGGTCATCAGCTAGATTTCAATCCAGTGAATATCCAGCTGCGCTGTGCAGCCCTAATTTCTGACCTAGACAGTTGTGAATTAATAAATGGGTACTGTTTTAAGCTGCTAAATGTGCGGTAATTTGTTGTGCAGCAATAGAGACTAAATACAGATACCAAGTTCTCAATAAGTGATAGAGTAGTTCATGTTAAATTATCAGATTTTGGCCTCAACAGTGAGATCTTGGTTTGAATCTGGTTAATCAGGAATGAAAGCCAATTCTCTTTTGGGCATAAGCAAGTTAAAAAAAAAAACAGAAACACCTTATTTCCCAAATTCCAATAGAATGACAGACATTTAGACTTTCCTACTTTCAAAAACTGCATTGTTTTTTAGAATATGGAGCATACCAACTAAAAGTTAAGTTAGTGAGGATATAAGTAAACCAGATCTGCTTTTCAACTAATTTACATATTAGACAACAGAGGAGCCGACTGCTTATCTCCTAAAATCTACATTTTAGACAACAAAGGGGCTGATGTGGCTACATCTTATGTGATTGGTACTGTTAATATTTTATGAAATATTTGAGGGTTCTGGCAGAAAATATCATTACTAATCAAGTGGAGAAAGAAAGACTGACAGAAAAGTTAAAACCAAAGACCTCAAAGGCATATAAAATGACACCCAGTGATTCTACCACTCACCAGGAAGTGAATCAGGACACAAAGGAGCACAGCACTGAGAAATGAGTAGTCTGGTAAGGAGGAGAGAAGCACATAAACACAAGGCCCAGGAAACAAGGTGACCAGAGGCACAAAGGCCTCCAACCGCCTGGGGTGGCTGGAGATAGGGAAGACCATCAGCAGCAGTCGGCTCACTAACGAACGATCCACAGTTCTAAGGAGTTTGGGCTCTATCCTTAGGGCAAGAAGAAGCCCCTGAAATGCAATTTTAGTACCAGAGATTTGCTTTCGCAAAGAACATAGGGAATTGTTGTGCAGAACGTGTAGAAAGGATATAAGCCAGAAAAGCAAGGAAACCAATGAGGAGTCCAGGGAAGAGATAAAATCCTGAACTCAGAATCTGGTAGTTCATTTGCTGGAGGTGGGTGTTTGTCTCCTAGACTTCTGGTAGAGAACAAGCAGGAGAAGGAAGAAGGAAGAAGGGTTTTCAGAGAAAATGTACTCTGTTTTAAGCTCATCTGAGTTTGAGTAGTATAGAAAAAGAGTGGATTGCTTGATATGTGGAGTCTATAGCCAAAAAATAAATCTTTGGGCTGCAAATCCAAGCAGAGGTCATATGCAAGCAGCTGTTAGCCAACATTTTTCCAAACATGTCTGAGTGCCAAGGAGAAATGAGCAGTAAGAGCCAAGGGCAGAGCCTTTCAGAGCCAAAGTTTAATGTTATTATTCAAGCCACCAGCAAAATCTAGACTTTCTGGCTCAAGCTATACAGGCAATGACCCATATTATAAACACCAATATCAATTCATAAATTTCAAATGCAGGTTTTAGAGAAATATATGTATAAAAACTTCATGTAAGCCAACCTTTTACATTAGGATGACATATACATATAGTAAGAATTAGCAAACTAAGGACCGACATATGTTTCTATGTAAAAGCTCCGTTTTGTAAGTCATCCAAAGACAGGTGGGTACAGGTTATACTGCTACAAAAAAAGGACTGTTAACTGAGACTTTTAGTTGATGAAACTTACCATAACCACTAATGATTGCCTCATGCTCTTCAGGAAATAATGCAAAACGTACTACACTGGACAAGGCTTCCGCAAACCTCCACAAGTTTTAAATCTAAAAGCAACTATAATTATACAATATGATGGCCACTAGCCAAATTAATTAAAACTAAATAAAGCAAAATTCAGTTCTTCAGTCACTTTAGTCGCACTTCAAGTGTTCAGTAGCCACAGATGGCCACTGGCTCTGGTGTGAGCAGTGCAGACTCAGCACACTTCTATCATCACAGAGAGTTCTATCCGACAGCCCTGCTCAGGTCTACAGCAGCATGAACCTATTCTAGTATATTCACATTTTTAATAAGTAAGTAAGATTAATGAAAAGAGTTTGGGACACTTTTCTATCAGCCAGCTATCGGAAGTTTTAAAATAAGCTGTAAAATGATAAACAAGGAAAGGTATATCCATTTTAAATTTGCTAGATGATTCTCAACACACCACCGCACTGGAACTCACCTTAATGATATACTAACAGTGACAATGTCTGCAAAAATCAATATATTGGGACCTAAAAGTCCATCAATAGGGGACTTTTTGATAACATTATGATAAGACTATGCATAGGCATATAACACAACTCTGCTAAAAATAATAAAGCAAGTGGAATTAAGAAAAGCCCACTTATTTATTGCTTCTCAGCCTTTTGGCTAAGATTAAGTGTAGAAAAGCCCATTTATAATAGCATAAAATAATAAAATACTTAGGACTAAGTTTAATAAAAGAAGTTTAAAACTTATGCTGTGAAAACTAAAAAACATTACTAAAAGAAGATAAAGAATACCTAAATAAACAGAAAAACATTCCATATTCATGGGTTGGAGATTTAATACTGTTAAAATGACAGTATGCCCCAAAGTGACCTACAGATTCATTTCAATTCCTATCAGAATACCTACTGGCTTCTTTACAGAAAATGATAAGCCATTCCTAAAATTCATATGGAAATGCAAAGATCCAGAATAGCCAAAACAATCTTGAAAAAGAACAAAACTGGAAAACTCACAAGTCCTGACTTCAAAACTTACTATGTTATAGTAATCAACACAAAGATGGACATCAATAGGAATTGAGGATACAGAAATAAATACTCACACTATAGTCAGCTGATTTTTGACAACAATGCCAGGACCGTTCAGTGGGAAAAGAATACTGTCTACAACAACTGGTAATGACATAACTGAATATCCACATGTAACAGAACTCCTGGGCTGCTCCGATAGAAACAGAACCCACAGGCTGTTTAGTTAGGGGCCCGATTGCCTGCCGCCAGAATTATAACTCTGAATACCAGAGTTTGGTGAAAAGGAAAAGAATTGTTTATTTACACATAGTCCTGCCTCCCCCTCCCAGACCTGGCCAGTCTTAGGAAAGTCAGAAACACCGTTTCCCTACTTCCTAGGCACAGTTCAGCTTTACCAGTAGCTGCCAATCACTCAGTTCTGATTGGAGAGGTCCTTTCTGTGCTGTGGTGCCCTCCAGCTCTCAATGCAGAACCGCCTCAGCCTCCTAGTAAACTGCCTCAGCCTCCTTGTAAACTGCCTTCTTCCTATAAACCGCGTGGATCTCCACTCCTTCTCAAAACCGCCTGGCGAGAGCTTCTTCTTTAAGCCGCCTGGAGACCCCTTCTCCAAAACACATGGAGGGAGCCCACAAGAGTCGGAGAGTGAGGGCGTGAGGGCCAGAGAGAGAGAGCCAGAGAGAAAGAGCCTGAGAGAGCCTCCTAGAGCCAGAGCCAGAGCCAGCCCCAAAATGTACGCACCTCCTTCTCTCTTCCTCCCTGCCTCTTCTCTCTCCCTCACTGCATCCTCTCACCCAGTGGGTGTTGCAAACAGTTCTGACCATTCACAGAACTCTACGCAGGTTCTGTAGGATCCTTCCGTACCAGCCCACAGTACAAGACCTCTCCCAGACCTGAGCCTTGGAAGTAAAGCGGATCTTTGCAACAATGTTTCCAGCCACTAGCTCCAGGCATGCAAGGGCATCCTGAAAGCTGCTTCTTGCTCCCTATCTCCCAGCCGCAAACTCTGGGGTTTGTTTTTGGACTCCCCTGTTTCTGTAACACACATGCAAATGAATAAAACTGGGCCCTGGCTGGATAGCTCAGTTGATTAGAGCACCGTCCAGATACACCAACGTTGCAAGTTCGATCTCTGGGCAGGACACATACAAAAATCAATTAATGAATGCATTAATAAGTGGAATAACAAACTGATGCTCTCCTCCCTTCCTCTATCTCTAAAAATCAATTAAAAATAAATAAAACTGGACTTCTAACTCACACCATACACATAATTAATTCATAATAGTTCACAAATCTAAATGTTAAAAGCTAAAACTATACAAAACTAGAAAAGATGTACATCATTAGCCATAAGAAAAAAAGAAACTCAAAACCATTATGATGAGATAACACTTCATACCTGCTAGGATGGCAATAAACAAAAAGACAATAACAAGGGATAGCAAGGATGTGCAGAAATTAGAACCCTTCCTTACACACTGCTTATGAGAAAGAAAAAGGTTGCAATCATTTTGAAAAACTTTAAAGTTTCTCAGATGGTTAAAGAGCTACCATTACAACCCAGCAATTTCACTCTTAAGTGTATAATCAAGAGAAATGAAAACATACATCAAGACAAACACTTGTATAAAAATGTTTGCAGCATTTTTAGTCATAAGAGCCCAAAACAGAAAACAATCGAAATGTCCATTAACTAATAATAAATAAAAATGTGGTTCAGCCAAAGTATGGAATATTACTCAATACAGTATTTCCTCACCTATCGCGAGTATTACGTTCCAGATCCCCCCGCGATAGGTGAAAATCCACGAAGTAGAAACTTTACATTTATTTTAGTATTTATATATATTTTAAGGCTTCCCACACACTTATAAACCGTTTCCAGTCCCTTATTAACTTTTCCCACTCCCTTATTAACCTTTTCCACTTTTATAAACACTGCTTACGTTCTTAAACATATTCTACACTCTTAAACCTACATAACTTTAACAACATACGTATACAGTACCGCAAAAGCCCACAATATAGTGAAAAATCCACAATAAATAATTAAATATAATATTTTTTTAAATCCCACGATACAGTGAGGCCACGATAAGTGAACCGTGATATAGAGAGGGACTACTGTAATAAAAGGAAATGACAATATAAAGGAATGAAGTACTGACAGATCCTACAATATGGATGATCCTTGAAAAAATTATGGTAAATCAAAGAAGCTAGTCACTAAAGATCACATTTAATAATTCAATTTATTTATAATTCCCAGAATAGATAGAAAGCAGATTAGTAGCTGCTTGTGGCTATGGGGATGGAGGAGATGGAGATAACCACTCAAGTGTACAGAATTTCTTTACGGGGTGATGAAAATGTTTGAAAATTGGGTGGTTGGCGATGGCTGTACAACAAACATTGTAAGTATACTGAAAAACCTGTGAATTGCATATTTTAAATGGGTAAATTATATGGAATGTGGATTATTTCTCAATAAAGTTGTTACACAAAAATAATGAGGCAGTTCTCTATGTACTAATATGAAGAATGTACCACTGATGAATACAAAGGCACAGAGTATTTGTGTATGGCAAATTTGTGTTTTAGACATGCATAACATGTGCCTCGTGTTCACAAAACACGAGTTATAAGAAACTGACAATAACAGCCCTCTGCAGGGAAAGGAACTCAATGACTGATGATCATACTTTTAAAATTTAGTATTACCATGTGTATGACTACTGAAATTAATTTATAAAGACAGAAAAGAAAAACAAGGAAAGACGAAGTAGCTGCCGGGAAAGTGGTTCATATCTATGACACCCCTACCACCACCCCTGCCTCCCAGCACTGAGGAGAATTTACTAAAGAATAACAAAGTAAACTGTCTAGGGCAGCGATTTTCAACCATTTTCATCTCATGGCACACAGAAACTAATTACTAAAATCCTGCAGCACACCAAAAATCTGTTTGCCAATCTGACAAAAAAAAAAAAAAAAAAAAAGCTGTAATTTTAACTCATTCATAGCAGGTGGCTATTGTTGTGTAGGCTGTTGTCATTTTTTAATTTGACTATCTAAGGGAAAAGAGGTCAGTGCCCTGATAGTCAGGTATTACATGTTTTAAAAATTCCAGCATACTGGTTGGAAATCACTGATGGGTAGGTCACACCTAGCTCTATTTTAGGGCTGGAGAGGTAGAATAAAAGTCAAAGTACAAACAACATGTAACGGTCTAGCAGAAAGGCTATGGATTAGGTTAAATATTAGTTCCATGATTAGATATCCATGAAAACTCAAGCCAGTGACAGCTTTTCTGGGCCTCTAGGAAAAGTCAAGTGTGTTGTGATAATTATAAATGTGACAAGCAGTCAATAAAGGTTAATCCTCACCTTTCCATCCTTCTGGTGTGTGGTTACAATGAATCTGTTTCCTCAGAGCTCCAGCTGTGAGTAATAAGTACCCCCTCCCCCCGACAGATCTCTCATAATAAGGCTACCAGACCTCTGGCCCTCTGTGAGGGTCCCAATGCAAAGGTCACCATCGGTTCCACCTCCGAATCCTTCTGCTTCTAAACCCATGTATTTTATAATTGTGATTAGTTAAGATATTTTAAGTTTCACAAGGATCTCTATTGTTAATTATCACATATTTCTCACAAGGCGATATGACAAAATGGGTTGTACTGTTGTTATAATCATCTTTGAAGAAAAGTATATCTAACAGGGATTTTTAAGAATTTAACAAACAATCAGACTGCTTAATAAATATCCTCTAATATTATAACACATGACTTGTTCTAAATAGGTCTTTTTTAACAAGTACTAAGTTAAGACCAGTCGTCAAAGAATTCCTTGTGAACTAGGGTTCCACACAATGGATGTTGTATAGCACAATAAAACTGTTCCTATCTTAACAAAATTTGTAACTGCTGGCACACAGTTTTGGTCACCTGAAGATTTATTAGTCCTTTGTGACACAGTCTACCTTTTAAACTTCCTAATTTCATTCATCCATATTCTCAAATTTCAAACAGCTTCATTTTTGAAGGCTGTTATTTCAATTAGCACTAATGCCAACCTTATTATAGGAATTGTGTACATAGCTCTTCAAAGATGTTGAAGCACATTAGTATTATTCATCTAAGAGTGGCCATTTTCAAAGATTGGTGGCTACCGGAATAAGCCATCAGAAAAATATTTTCTAAGGAAATGAGAGGTTCTGGAAGCACCAAATCCAATCCCAATGAGACAGGGCTCAAGAATAAGGTAAGAGTAGGTTAGATTCCAACTAAGTTAACTGGTTTCCAAGGACAGGCTCAAGGCACCCAGGGACAGCCAAGGAGTCAGACTTAGGATACCATACATGTACTTCTTCAAACTGGAGAGGAAGGGGAAATCTGTCCTAAGAATTTTCAAGCTCAAGCTTCCCTTCAAGAAGAGTTAACATTTGAATCTATTATTATAAATAATAACAGAAAACCCCCAAGCCAAGAAATTAATTTAAGTAATTCTGAGTCATTGTCATCCCACAGATGGTGGAATAAGTAAAAACAATCCTCTTAGAAAAAATGTACTCTCAATCAGGGCTCCTTGGGAATCTAACCAATTAAGATTGGGCAAATGTGATTGATTTAACAATTTTTTTCATATTACTAAATAAACAGAGAAACAAAAGCCTGAGAGAAAGCCCAAAAAAGATTAATAAACAGCAAAAATAGACTTCAGATACTAGTATTAGGAAATATAGACTATAAAATAAGTATGTTCATAATGTTTCTAAAAATGGACAGTAAAGCATGCGCAGGAAAAAAGATTTGAAATGTGTTGATTAGACAACAAATAAGAGACTGGAAGATGGATCTGAAGAAATCATCTAGGATGTTGCACAGAAGGATAAAGAGATTGAAAACATATAAGACTGAGAACTAGCCCTGACCGGCGTGGCTCAGTTGGTTGAGCACCATCCCACAAAGTGAAAAGGTCGCCAGTTCAATTAGGAGTCAGAGGACATATGCCTGGGTTGCAGGCCTAGTCAGGGCCCATGAGAGTGGTCTCTGATCGATGATGTTTTTCTCATGCATTGATGTTTCTCTCCCTCTCTTTCTCCCTCCCTTCCCCATTCCCTAAAAGTAAATAAATAAATAAAATCTTTTTTTTTTTTTTAAAGATCGAGAAAAGTAGAGAATGAGAATGTCTAATCTATCTACTATTTGGGGTTCTTGGAGAAGGGAGAAAGGAGGCCTATTAGAAGAAATAATAGCTAAGAACTGCCCAGAATTGATAAACAACATATGTCTCAAATTCGAAGAACATAAAATAAGCCAGATAAAGAGAAATATTCAGTATGCTAAAACTGAAGAACCCCAAAGTAAAGAGAAAAATGGGGGGCGGGGGGGGGGAAATCAACCAGATTTTCCTATACAGTAATGACAATTACACTTTCACCAGACCTCTCAAAAGAAAGAATGGAAGTCAGTCAATAGTTTAAAATCATCAAAGTACTGAGAGCCAATAACTGACATTCTCAGTTGTATATCTGGCTGAAGAAAATACATATATACATAAAGCAAATAAAAATACTTTAAAACAACAAAAACTTGAGATTACCATTCACAGACTTCTTCTAAAGAAACATCTAAATTTCTTTAAAACTTCCTCTTATAAATTTATGAACATAAACCTCTACACTTCAGGAAGACAGAAAATGATTAGGAAGAAAGGTCTAAATTACAAGGAAAAATAGTGACTCATAACAAACTGGTAAACATGAATAAATCAAAACAAGTATTGAATGTGTATCTCCAGCTGGCAATAAATATATTATTTAAAATAACAATATTTTATAAAGCAAACTCTTCAATAAGTACTGTTCTGAGCACTCTACACTTAAGTAACTTATTTATTCTTCAAACAACTCTGAGATAAGTACTATCATTCACCCCCTTTTCACAGATGAGAATAATGAGGAACAGGGCTAAATAACATGTGCAAAGTCACACAACTAGAGAGTGGAGAGCCAGGAAGGAATCTTTCCCTACTAACCAACAACTGAAAGCAGTGAAATACCTTGAGACCCAGCTTCCTTGTGGGATCAAATCTCCTGCTGCACCAGTACTCAAAGAGGAGAAGGGTAAGTGGCAGAAGGCAGACAATGGAGCCAACTTTGAAAAAGAAACATTTAGAAAGCACACCTATTGACATGAGATGGTCATCTGTGGTACTTATACCAACTGACATCATTCAGACTTCTCCAATCATAGTGTGACTCACTAAGCCTGAGAGAAGGCCCAGGAATCTGTACGTTTAGTAAGCACCCCAGGAGACTCTGATGCAAGGTCCATGCTTTAACAATCATTACATTGTATGCATTGCTCTACACCATTTTATATATAAGGGGCTTGAGCATCCTCAGATTTTGGTATCCATGGGGGTCCCAGAACTAATCCCCCGGACACTGAGGGATAACTGTACATGAACATGTAACCACTATAACCATTATATACAAGTCCTAATTGACTTTAATAAACTTTTAAACAAGAAAAATCATGTTCATATAATTTGGATATTACGTGTCAAGAAAATCCTTAGACAAACATGCCAGTTTCAAGCTCTCTAAAAGATTATGGTAAAAAGGATAAATTGTGTTTAAACAATGGAACAACTAACTATTCAGTAATAACAAGACAACAAACAATAAACACAACATTGTGCTAAGTGAAAAAAGTCAAACACAAATGACTACAACAGTATATGTGTCCATTTTAAAAAGGAAAAACTACAGTGCCAGGTGCTAAGGAGTGGGGGGAGGGTACTGACTACAAGGGAACTTTGGGTGCTGATGAAATGTTATCTCATGATTGTGGTTACACCATGTATGTGTAGTTACAATTCATTGAATTGTATACTTAAAATTGGTGCATTTTTACTTTAAGTAAATTATGGTTTAATAAAGCCGACTCAAGAAAAAGACCATCACAGCCACCAGTGAGTTCTCCCCTTTGAGCTGCTCTTAACACATGCTGTCACCATACTCCAATGGGTTAAGGCCCAATGCTTTTAACTATCAAATATAAAATTCTGCAAACCTCGCCTCAAGTCATTGATAATAACGTATAGAAAACTCAGTCCCGATCTTAGTGAGTCTAGTTTTAAACCACACACTACCTTGCAAGGGCAGTACTGAACCTGCGGGGAAAAAAAAACAAAAAGCTTTAGAGCTGAACGTAAGATGAGCCTTACCTAAGGTGGAAGAGAAATTCAAAACCTAAGGGGGTGCTGAAACTAGCACCCATGAAACCAAATACTGCAAAGTGCTCTTTCATTCACAGACAACACAATACCATCTCAGCGCAAGTTCATATGCCAACTGAAGACTGTCCTGAAACACCAAATCCATCTCTCCGACAGGGCAAGGGGCTAAAGTACTCCGCCATTCTGAGTATCCCACCAACTTATGTCAAAGAGAACTCGGAGACTGTGATATTCTCTCCTTCCTTTTTGTCATAAATTTTATGATTCTACCCGTAAGTTCCAAATTCTGCTTGATTACCCAAGTACAGAGAAATACCTCCTTTGTGTGTTCAAGAAATATTACCAAACACTATATTTTACTGTTAAAAATGAGTAAAATATGGGTCTTCATTCATGGAATCAGGAGTCTAACATTAGATCAGAGAAGTATACAAATCATAATATAAAACAAGGCAGTAGCTTGACGACATTACTTCCTTAACTAACTCAATACATATTCAAGGTATACAGTTTCTGGCACTGTTTTTACTTTGTTTTGGTTTTTTAAATTGATTTTAGAGGGAAAGAGAGAGAGAGGAAGAGAAAGTTGGGGAAGAGGGAGAGAGAGAGAGGAAGAGAAAGTTGGGGAAGAGGGAGAGAGAGAGAGACATCAATTTGTTGTTCCACTTATTTATGCATTTACTAGTTGATTCTTGTATGTGCCCTGACCGGGGATCAAACCCGCAACCACGACATATAGGGACAATGCTTTAACCAACTGAGTATCTGGCCAGGGCTCTGGCACTGTGATAGTGTCCAGGGAAAGACAAGAACAAAACACACAGAAAGGCAGAAATGCTCTCTCTGGCTAGTTGAGTCCCCAAAAAATCTTGCTTGGAGAAAGGGGCAACTGAGGTTGATATATGAATAAGAAGAAGTTCTAGCTAGGGAAAGGGCTTTTGAAACAAGAGGAAATACATTAACGAACATTGGTATGGCAGCAGAACATGGCTTGTCCAGTTTTGCTGATATACAAGGTACCCACAGGAGAATATTGACAAAAACGCCAGATTTTGACAACCTTAACTGAAAAACTTGGAGTGTATTGCTGGTAGGATATAAAATGCCAGGCAAAATTTAATTTATTTTAGAAACTACAACACAACAGTTCTTTAAAAAGACTAAATAGCATAATCATATGGAAGCTTTAAAAAAAAAAAAAGCCTAGAACCACAAGATTCTGACTGAACGGGTCCGGAATGTGCCCTGGGCACATGTCACTAGGAGACAAACACACACCCATGGTTAAGAATCAGGACAGTATGGAGTCATTTACCAGCTCTAAAAGAAGACATCCAGAAATACACAGAAGTATGCTTATGATTCAAATACATACAATAAAGAAAAGCAGATACAATAGATACAGGCAAAGAAAGGCAGACACAAATAAGAATTTCTGATGTGCCAAAGGTTTCAAGATTAGGATATCCACTTTAATAAATGTATGTTTCTTAAAAAGTTATTATACTAAACAGTCTGTTTCAATCATTTACTTAAAAGACAACAGGAAAGTTAAAATCAAGGAACAAGAAATTCAACAATGTTTAGAAAACAAAGTGAATGGATGAGATAGCAACTAGGAAGACCATAAGCAGCTACAACCAAACGTGAATGCAGAAACAGACACTGACCAGAAACTGTCCACCCTGGAACACCATATCCTAAACAGCACAGCCAACAGCAGGGAGATGTCAGGGGGGAGGAAGGGGATGCTGCTGAGCACAGACCTCATCTGGATTGAGCCATGGCTCCCTCTCCATGCACAGCCCTACCCCACTCCACTCCCTATATATCCAGATTGCAGTCTTTCCTGACTGGACACTTGGCACAAAGGGTATGGTAAGGTACTGAGAGGAGAACAGTTTTGATAATGAATAGTAAGAATATCAGACTCCACTACACTCTACTCCCAGAATAAAACCCCAGCTCCTCTCTCTTCCCTGGACAGCACAGAGAATTCTTCATTAAAGAAACTGAATAGCTGCACTCAAGCCAGGCCCATATATAACTACAACAAAAATCTTTTTTTAATACATCTCCAAAAAACAAGTAATCTGTGAAGAACATGTCTTGATGAAGGTTAACCAGCTAGGTTCCTTTCAGGCTTTCCACAGTGCTGGGTGTTACTCACTCTTTACTAGGCATGATGTTGGGTAGATGATGTAGGAAAAGAGCTAGAGCTATGTCTTAATGCCTGTGTACTTAGCGATACTCTTATGTATGAGGAGTTCATGAGTAAAGAATCCTACTCATGACTCAGTCACAAACTGGTGGCAAAAACAGGCAAAAATTCCCAACATGTGTACACTTGACCTAGAGGCATACACACTAACTATTCATCACTAACTAGGGAGAATTTTAAAAACTCAAATAATACTAAATACAGCCCCCCCCCCAAAAAAAGGTGGAGTTTAAATGTGGGGTAAAAAATTAATGTTTTCTATTCTGAATGCTTTAGGTGATTTTGTTTCTCCCAATTTCTTGGATCCACATATAGTTTTGATAGTCTAACTTATAATACTACCTAGCTAAAATAAAAAATTCTCAATAGCTTGTTAGTGTATAAAACACACCACCAAAAAATCAAAAACTAGAATACCATTCTAGTATAATCTTAATACATTGTTTTCACTACAATTCACTTTAATCACTTTGTTCATCAAGAAACCCAGATTCCCAGCCCTGATTTTATCATCCTTGGATGAGTCTAATTTGTTTCAAAGGGTACCTTGAACTGTTTAAAATATTTAAAGGAACACTGAAGGAAAAACAACAGTACAACAATATGCACCAAATAATCTTTTGAAATTGGGGAGAAATAAGAGTGGAAAATGATCAAGTGAATTATAAGACATTAATTTTAAAAATATTAGAAGTATTTATTTGGTAGTCAGAAAATGATATTCATGTGAGTGCAATGATCTCAGAAAGAGGTTTACTAATCCCACTCACAATCTTTTGACAAAAACCTCTAAAACAAATTACACTATTGTCTTAGTACTCTTGTCTTTACAAATTATTTTAATCTTTTCATTAAAATTGTAAAAGTATGGAGTTAGTCATTAAAAGCATAATATTCAAAGTTCACAGACCTGGTTTAACTGCCAGTTCTGTCAGTGCAAGCCCTGTGCTGTGACCTTGAACAAGTTACTTCACCTCTCTCCAGTTACAAGAGCCCTCGTGCCCTTCTTTGGATCCAACAAGCATCTCCAGTGGCCTGCTGAACTCGTGTGCAGAAAACCTATACATTTCTTCTGGAATCTCAAATCAACATCAAACCAAAGCCAAACACTACTTTCACCCCAACCACACCTGCTCGCTAACCATACTCTTGATTATTCTCTTGCTATCTATCCCTGAATCCTGACACTGCTCCCCTATACTCATCCCCCTGCCTTAAACGCCATCCTTGATCATCCATCTCTGATGGCATGACCTCCTTCCCATTCAATTCTTTACCTGAGCCAACTTGCCAAAATAGAGCCATGATTTGTAGTTTTTCTGCTTGAAAAGTAGTATCTATTTTTCTTAAGATTACAAAAATAATACTTGTCCATTATTTAAAATATGTAAATGACAAAACTATAAAGAAATTAATTGTTGGTAGTTACAAAATAGTCACAGGGATGTAAACTACAGCATAAGGAATACAGTCAATATGGTGCCAGGTGGGTGCCAGGGGAAAATATCTGGGGACCATGTCGTCAAGTATATGATTGTCTAACCACTATGCTGTACACCTGAAACTAATATAAAATATTAAATGGAAACTGTAATTGAAAAATGAAATGTGAAGTTCCTTTTTAAAAAAAAAAAGGTACATGGAAACTTTCAATAAATTAATAATTTACGAGGGGAACCCCCAAAAAACAGAATTCACTCATTTAAAAAATTGTGTATTTATTCTTACATGTTTAAACTTAAGTAGTCACCTTTAAAGTACTCTCCATATAATGCAATACACCTATCGAGACTTTTTTCCGCTGCTCAAAATGGTTTTTGAACTCGTTGATTTTGATGCCTTTTAGTGCTTCTGCCATTTTTTGTTTTAACTCAGCAAAACATTTCCCTTCAAGGACTTTTTCATCCAGTAAAACAAACAAAAAAAAAAGTCACTCAGGGTGAGACTAGGTGAATAGGGAGGGGAGGACATGGGGTCATGCCATTTTTGGTCAAAAAACTGCTGAACACTCGTGCAGTGTGGGCAGGTGCGCTCTCAAATCACCCATCATGAAATGGGCCAACATGTTGAAAGTATTAAAAAAAAAAAATTCACTGAAGCCGAATATAGCCTCTCACAACAACGCCAGCTGGTACACTGATACAGATGGGTTCCTAGAACACTCACCTAGTTGGGGTAGCCTGTACTACAAGGGGCTCACCCTGCAGAAGATAATTCTGGGTTTTTTGGGGTCCCCCTCATATTACCCCTAATCATGGAAAGAGGTCTAAGAAACCATAGAATTATGTATTATTATATGATACATACCTTAAGCTATATATAATGTTAAATATATACTATTCTTACTCTGTATAAATACCTCATTTAAAAGACAGGTAATAAAAAGTTGAACATTAAAAAAGAATAAAAGAAGGGACATGAGCAGATGCTGTAGCTCAGGAATAGAGACAGAACTGGAGGCAGAGCAGAGATTACTGGCATGCGCATGCTAGCCCACCAGCAGAACAATGTTGCTAGACAAGCCTGAGGAGGGCTGAGGGTGCCGCAGAAGGGGACTCAACTAAATGCAGCTCACAGCAGAGCGGCAGGAGGCCCACAAAATACAACAAGGATGCCAGCCTGTTAAATCAAGCACACTGTTGTCCGGGTACAGCCAACCGACCTGGAGTCTGCAGGATCCTTCCCCATGTGGGAAGGCCACCCTCCCCTCCACACCCCCACTCTTATAGGAATTTCTGGACCGAAGGGTAGGTGGGACGACGACCATGCCCAGCTTGAAGCAGCTAGAGGAGCACGAAATTGTCGCCCATTGTCCTCTATAAGATTAGAAAGGGTCTTAAATCTGAGAGGGGAGGGTGGTTATTTTTTGTTAAAAAATTAATTAATTATTTTAAAAAATAATAATAATGTAGGAAAGGGTGAAGCCAGAGAATTTGTATGCATGATCCATGGGCATGGACTGGGGGAAGTGGGATTGCTGGGGGAGGGGGTTGCTGAGAAGAGGGGAGCAAAGGGGAAAAAATTGGAACTATTGTAACAATATAATCAATAAAATACACTAAAAAAATAAAAATAAAAAAATTTTTTTTAAAGAATAAAAGAGACCAAGAGAAGATGGCGGTGAAGTAGGTAGCAGTGTTGTCTGCTTGGTCCCATCGCAGAAAGGCTTGGAGTACAAACATGGAGACGAGTGAGTGAGTGCAGATTTCAGATAGCACGAGCAGGGAAGGGAGTGTGGGAGCGGAGTGTAAAAGGGGCAGAAGGCTTGCCCACACTCTCAAGGGGAGTCGCTGGGCCTCCCAGCCTGGCACCACTGCCACACCGCACCTGAAAGGGGCAGCTGCAGACTGGCTCATTGGCCGGGATCTGCTTGGAAACTGCTGCTTGCCAAAGGCACTGGGACCAGCGGAGTCCTGGAGAGAGACAATAGGAAGGTTTCCTTCCGACAGCCAGAGGTGTGGGAGGACAGTGACCAGCCCGGACTGTGGGAAGCTGTATGAACTGAGTCTAGGTGGGGACCCCCTGGGCTGGCAAATCTGGGCTGGCAACCCTGTACCCCGGGGTACGTGCATCACAGCACCACTAAACAAAACAGAGCAGAACTAAGCTGGGGAGAGGGGCCCACAGCGGCAGAAACGCAAACTCAGTGGGGACCCCAGGCAGGCAAGCAGTGCACCAGAGGCGAACAGTGAACGCCGCCAGCCAAGGACGGATGCAGCCCAGAGACTTCTTGCGAGGAGAAGCAAAGACAGGACCCAAGGCTGGGCACGGACTAGGAACATGCGCACTGGCTTGCCAGCAGAACGTTGCTATAGAAGCCTGAGGATTGCTGGAGGGTGCCACAGGACAAGTGGGGAGAGACCTAACTCAGTGTAGCTCACAGCAGAAAGTTGCAGCAGGCCAACGAGTGAGAGAAAAGCAGCCACAGAAACCAGCCACATCTTCTCACAGCCAGCCGTCCAGAAAAGATTTGAAACTCATGGAATTTTGACCAGGTGTGGCTCCAGAAAAAGAAGACTGCACACAAAGGTTGAACTGAGTAAAAACTCTTTCTTTTCCTTTCTTTTTCTTCTTCCTCTTTTTTTCTCTTTCTTTTTTTTTTTTTTCAGATTTAATGTGTTTTATTGATTAAATTATTACATTTGTGCCAATTTCCCTTCCCTCTGCTCCCCTCCACCCGGTGGCCCCCCTCCCTCCAGTTGTCCCCCCCTTTTAGATTATGTCCATTAGTTGTGCATACAGTTCCTCCCAACCTCTCTCTGTCTATTCCATTCCCTCCTACCTTGATCCCCAATTCCTATATCATCTCCCTCCCTTTCCCCATTCCCCCTCCCTGTTGACCTCCCCCCAATATGCTTCCCGTACCCACAGTTCCTCTTCCCCTCTCGTTGCCTATTTAGTTTGCCTTTGTTTCATCTCCCTAGCTTCTGTTTTTTTTTTAAACCAGTCCCTTTAACATCTCATATAACAGTGGTTTGGATCTAATGAACTCTTTCAGTTTTATTTTGTCCTGGAAACACTTTCTCTGTCCTTCTATTCTGAATGACAGTTTCGCTGGATAGAGTATTCGTGGTTGTAGGTTTTGGATTTTCATTACTTTGAATATTTCTTGCCAGTCTCTTCTTGCCTGTAGGGTTTCCCTTGAGAAGTCAGCTGATAGTCTAATTGGGACCCCTTTGTACATAATTCTTTTCTTCTCTCTTGCTGCTTTTAAGATTCTCTCTTTATCTTTAATTTTTGACATTTTGATTATAATGTGTCTTGGAGTGGTTCTCCCTGGGTCCAGTCTCTTGGGAACTCTCCTTGCTTCCTGGACCTGCAGGTCTATTCCCTTCCCCAAGTCTGGGAAGTTCTCCTTTATTATATTTTCACTCAGTTTTTCAAGTTCTAGTTCATCTTCCTCATTCTCTGGCAAACCAATGATTCTTATGTTGGGCCTTTTATAGCTGTCCCAGAGGTTTCTGATCCTTTCATTGTTGCTTCCCATTTCCTCTCGCTGCATTGGTTGACTGCTTGTTCCTTCTCCATATTCCAGTTTGTTGAAATGAACTCTGGATTTTATTTCCTTTCCTTCTGTCTCGTATGCTGTTTTGTTCCTTTCGTTATGAAAGTTTTTCGCTTCTTTCATATCTTTTTCCTGCTCTTTTGTGAATTCTGTAAGCCACCTGATAACAATGGCCCAGAACTGAGCCTCTGACAGGTTTCTTATCTGTTAACCTGTCAGGTTCTCTATCTGCTGCCTGGTGAGTTGTGTTACCGGTATTTCTAAAGTTGCCTGCCTCATTTTGACAGATGCTTTTTGTTTTCTTGGGCTGGCTGTCAGGGGCAGTGCCTGTGTACGCGTCACAAATTAGCGACCGGCGCCTGCTTGTCCGCGACCTATTTCGCAGCCCTGTGGTGCTTTCTTTGGGGGCGGGGGTCCAAGATGGATTCACACAGTTATTCAGCTAGGAGACCGGGATCCGTCCTCCCGCCCCCCTGGGCCTCACTGTTCAAGGCGATGCGGCGGCCGCTCTCCCCAGCTCCGGGGTCGCGCACCGCCAGGGGCTTGGCCGCCGGGACTCCTCGCCGGGGTCGCGCACCGCCAGGGGCTTGCGTAGCCGGGACTCCTCGCCGGGGTCGCGCACAACCAGGAGCTTGAGCAGCCGGGATTCCTCGCCGCCCGCCGCTCCGGGTTCGACCGCAAACAGCACTGCCCACTTTAACTCTTACCTGCCCAAATGGCACCGCTGGTTTATAACTTCATATGTTGGACTTCCGTGTAGTTTTATTTTCTGGAATTTCTAGTTATCCTTTGTTTGAAGTAGTTGTATTCCTCTATAGTTGTAGAGGGAGACCTAGCGTGTCCGTCTAAGCCTCCATCTTGGCCGGAAGTCTCTTTCTTTTTATTTTATTGTTTTTTCTCCCTCTTTTTAAAAACTCTTCCTTTAATCTGTTTCCTACATTCTGCCCTCCTATTCTTCTTCTATAATTTTTGTTTGTCTTCTTTAGCCTCCCTTTCACACTAAACATATGCAAATAACTGCTATTTAAACATAATACTATACACTTCCACTTTCTCACTTTATTCTGCATTCTTCCCTCTCTTTTTTAACATACAATGTAAATATTACTTAGTCTCACATAGCCTTGACCCTACTTGTTACTATTATTATTCTATCATCTTCCCTCTCAAAAATCATCCTTCTTTCATTTAAAACAACTCTTATCTGTTTCTCCTATAGTAAAATAGCCCTAACTTCTCTATGTTTCTATTAATACTGGTTCACTTGCTGCCGATAGTGGGATTGTGGGTGAGGGAAATTTTCGAGGGTGTGGGTTTATTGCCCGGGTTGTGTGTTTATGTTTGAATAGCATCTCCAAAAAAGAACTCAAGACAAGGTGGGCAGAGTGACCTTCAATCAACTAGCCAGAGGGAAGGATCCACCAAAGAGTAACTGAAATACAACCAGACAGCATAAACAAACAGCATAAAGGGCATCCCAAGAGTGTCAGGCTCAGGAGATCAAAGAGACTGCACCACTGAATCCCCCACGACTCCCATAAAGAATCTCATACCACAAAGGCGGGAAATCAAAGCAGAAAAATCTAATAAACAAAAAGAAACAAGAAGAATCCAACATGGGAAGACACAGAAACAACCTCCCAATGAAAGGAAAGGAGGAATCCCCAGAAAGAGAGATAGATGGCATAGACATAAGCCAACTATCAGACATGGAATTCAAAAGAATGGTGATGAAAAAGCTCTAGGTACTTGACAATCTCAAAGAAAACTATGACAAACTCCAGGGAAATTACAAGGAACTCCAAGGAAACTACAAAGAATTGCAGGGAAGCTACAAGGAACTTACAGAGAATTACACCAGCATAAAAAAGGACAAAGAACCTATTAATAAGAACCAGGAATAAATGAAGAATACAATTTCTGAACTGAAGAACGAAGTAGAATCAATCAAAAGCAGGCTAAATGAAGCAGAGGATCAGATCAGTGAGTTAGAGGACAATGTAGAAAAAAATTCCCAGACAATACAACAAAATGAAAAAATACTTAAAAAGAATGAAGAGGGTTTAAGAGAACTGCAGGACGACATGAGACTAAACAACATTACAATCATAGGGACACAAGAAGGAGAAGAAGAGGAGCAAGGGATAGAAAACCTGATAGGAAAAGTAATGACAGAAAACTTTCTAACCTGATGAGAGAAAAAGTCATGCAACACCAGGAAGCGCAGAGGGTCCCAATGGAGATAAACCCAAAAAGGCCCACTCCAAGGCACATCATAATTAAAATGGCAACATTCAAAGACAAAGAGAGAATCCTAAAAGCAGGAAAGGAAAAACAGCAAATAACATACAAGGGAGCTCCAATAAGGCTATCAACCAGTTTCTCAACAGAAACACTACAAGCCAGAAGGGAATGCTCAAAAATATTTCAAGCAATGAAAAACAAAGGCTTACAACCAAGACTACCCTACCCAGCAAGGCTCTCATTCAAAATAAAAGGTGAAATAAGGAGTTTCTCAGACAAAGGAAAACTAAAAGAATACATCTCCACCAAACCAGCATTGCGAGAGGTGCTAAAGGGAATGTTTTAAGAAAAAGAAGAAAAAAAGAGAGGGAGAGGAATACAGGTACAAAGGGAAATGAATAAATACCTGTCAATAATAACCTTAAATGTAAATGGACAAATGCTCCAATTAAAAGACATAGGGTAGTGGAATGGATACAAAAACATGACCCACATATATGCTTTATACAATAGATACACTCTGACTCCAAAAAACCTCCACTGCCTTGCGGCATACCTCTTCAGGGGAAAGGCTAAGGGAGTAAACCCCGACAGAAAATCCGGAGCCGGAGTCCCTAAGGCGGTTTGACGTTGTAGTCAACACCGGCAACTCCTGCGGCGCACCTGAAGCCAAGCTGTATTGACTCAGTCTTTCCCTTGGACCCTTCAGCTGCGAAGAGAGGGGGGGTCTGCTGCATGGGCAACAGCAGACCCTCCATATCACCCTGCCCAGGCTCTGTAGCTTCAGCTTCACTGGAGAGGACACTAAAGCGTCATCGCAAGATGTCGATTCAACACGGGAGGAGACAGATACCGTGTCACTCCCGAGTCGACTGCACAGCCATTCTCGGCGGTGCAGATAGACTTTTAAGAAGCTACACCATCGTCTCTCGAGACGGACGGGCGTGGGCAACAGCAGACCCTCCATATCACCCTGCCCAGGCTCTGCAGCTTCAGCTTCACTGGAGAGGACACTCCAGCGTCATCGCAAGATGTCGATTTAACACGGGAGGAGACAGATACCGTGTCACTCCCGAGTCGGACTGCACAGCCATTCTCGGCGGTGCAGATAGACTCTTAAGAAGCTACACCATCGTCTCTCGAGACGGACGGCTACCGATGACGACGACACCTCAAAACAAAAGATTTAAACAGAATGAAAGTGAAGGGATGAAAAAAAGTATTCCAAGCAAACGGACATGAAAAGAAAACTGGGGTAGCAATACTTATATCAGACAAAATGGATTTCACAGCATGGGCCATAAAAAGAGACAAAGAAGGACAGTTCATAATACTTAAGGGAACAATCCATCAAGATGTAACCCTGGTAAACATATATGCACTCAACATAGGAGCACCCAAATATATAAGGAAAATACTAGAAGACTATAAGAAGGATATGAACAGCAACACACATAGTAAGGGACTTTAACACTCCATTATCAACAATGGACAGATCTGCAAAGCAAAGAAACACCGAGGATATACAGGCATTGAACAAAACACTAAACCAAATGGACTTAACTTATATATATAGATCTTTTCACCCAAAAGAAGCAAAATATATCCTTCTCAAAAGCACATGGGACATTCTCAAAGACAGACCACATGAGAGGACACAAAACAAGCTCAACAAATTCAAGAAAACTGAAATTATATCAAGCATCTTTTCAGAGCACAATGCCTTGAAACTAGAAATCAACCTCAAGGAAAAAAATCAAAGACATCCAAACCCATGGAGAATGAATAATATGATTATTAAATAATGAATGGGTTAACATTGACATCAATAAAGAAATCAAGAAGTTTCTGGAAACTAATGGTAATGACACACAACAGCCCAAAACCTAAGGGACACAGCAAAAGCAGTCCTGAGAGGAAAGTTCATAGCAATACAGGCCTACCTGAAAAGGATAGAAGAATCTCAAATAATAAATCTAACCCTACAGCTACAAGAACTAGAACAACAACAACAAAGCAAGCCCAGGGCGAGTAGAAGGAAGAAAATCACCAAGATCAGAGCAGAATTAAATGACATAAAGACCAAACAAACAATTCAAAAGATCAACAAAAGTAGGAGCTGGTTCTTTTAAAAAAATAAACAAAATTGACAAGCCTTTCACCAGGCTCATCAAGAAAAAAAAAGGGAGAGGATGCAAATAAACAAAATCAGAAACGAAAGAGGAGAAATCATGACTGATCACAGAAATACAAAAGGATTGTAAGAAATTACTACAAACAACTGTATGGCAAGAAATCTGACAACCTAGATGAAATGGACAAATTTCTAGAAACATATAATCTTCCAAAACTTAATCAAGAAGAAGCAGAAAGCCTGAATAAAGCAATAACAAAGAATGAAATTGAAACAGTAATCAAAAATCTCCCAGCGCACAAAAGCCCTGAACCAGATGGCTTCATGGGCGAATTTTACAAAACATTTAGGGAAGAACTAACTCCTACTCTTCTCAAACTATTCCAAAAAATCAAAGAAGAGGGAAAAATCCCAAACTCTTCCTATGCAGCCAGTATTACCCTAATTCCAAAACCAGGACAAGACACATGAAAGAAAGAAAACTACAGGCCAAAATCGCTGATGATCATAAATGCTAAAATTCTCAACAAAATACTGGCAAACAGGATCCAGCAACACATGAGAAAGATCATACATCACATTCAAGTGGGATTCATCCCAGGGATGCAAGGATGGTTTAATATTTGCAAATCAATAAATATAATACAGCACCTAAACAAAATGAAAGCCAAAATCACACGATCATATCAATAGATGCAGAAAAGGCTATGATAAAATACAACATCCATTTGTGATGAAAACACTCAGCAAAATGGGAATACAGGGAGTATACCTCAACATAATTAAGGCTATATCTAAGAAAGCTGAAGCCAACATCGTACTCAATGGACAAAAACTGAAAGCATTCCCTCTGAGATCAGGAACAAGACAAGGATGTCCACTCTCTTCACTCTTATTCAACATAGTGTTGGAAGTTCTAGCCACAGCAATCAGACAAGAAAAAGAAACAAAAGGCATCCAAACTAGGAAAGAGGAAGTAAAACTCATTATCTGCAGATGACATAATAGTATACATAGAAAAACCTGTAGACTCCACTAAAAAACTACTTGACATAGTAAGCGAATTTGGCAAAATAGCAGGGTACAAAGTAAATATACATAAGTCTGAGGCATTTCTGTACACCAACAATTAAATATCTGAGATAGAAACTAACAAAAATAAAAATCCCATTTACTATAGCAACAAGAAAAATAAAGTACCTAGGAATAAACTTAATCAGAGATAAAAGTCCTGTACTAGGAAAATTACATAACACTGAAGGAAGAAATTAAGGAAGATACAAATAAATGGAAGCAAATACCATGTTCATGGATGGAAAGAATCAACATCATTAAAATTTCCATACTACCCAAAGTATTTACAGATTCAATGCAGTCCCTATTAAAATACCAATGACATATTTCACAGACCTAGAACAAATACTTCAAAAATTTATATGGAACCAGAAAAGACCCTGAACAACCAAAGCAATCTTGAGACAGAAGAACACAGCAGGAGGAATCACAATACCAGACATCAAACTATACTACAAAGCCACTGTGATCAAAACAGTCTGGTACTGGCATAAGAACAGACATATAGATCAATGGAAGAGAACAGAGAACCAAAAAATAAACCCAGGAGTATATGGTCAACTAATATTTGACAAAGGGGGAAGAAGCATAAAATGGAGTGAGAAGAGCCTCTTCAACAAATGCTGCTGGGAGAACTAGACAAGAACGTGAAAAAAAATGAAACTAGACCACCAACTTACACCACACACAAGAATAAACTCAAGATGGATCAAAGACTTAAATGTAAGCCATGACACCATAGAAGTCCTAGATGAAAACATAGGGAGAAAAATTTCAGCTATCCCATGTAGCAATATTTTCACCGATACATCTCCTAATGCAAGGGAAAGAAAAGAAAAAATAAACAAATGGGACTACATCAAACTAAAGAGTTTCTGCTCAGCAAAAGAAAACATTACCAAGATGAAAAGGAAACCAACCATATGGGAAAACATATTTGCCAATCATACCGCAGACAGGGGATTGATCTCCAAAATATATAAAGAACTTACACATCTGAACACCAAGAAGACAGACAGCCCAATTAAAAAATGGAC
This sequence comes from Furipterus horrens, assembly GCF_987537825.1. NCBI lineage: Eukaryota > Metazoa > Chordata > Mammalia > Chiroptera > Furipteridae > Furipterus > Furipterus horrens. Next base: position 51,842,775 of record NW_028327179.1, read on the forward strand.
TAAAGACCTGAACGAACCCTTCTCCAAGGAGGATACACAGAAGGTACATAGACATGAGAAAATGCTCAACATCACTAACCATCAGAGATGCAAATAAAAACCACAATGAGATACCACTTTACACCTGTCAGAATGACCATCATCAACGAAACAACAAACAACAAGTGCTGGCGAGGATGTTGAGAAACGGTAACCCGAGTGCACTGTTGGTGGGAACGCAGATGGTGCAGCCACTATGGAAAACAGTATGGAGTTACCTGAAAAAACTAAAAATGGAATTGTCTTTTGAACCAGCGATTCCACTGCTAAGATTATACCCAAAAAATCCTGAAACCCCAATCCAAAAGAACTTATGCACCCCTATGTACATAGCAGCGCTGTTTACAATTGCTAAGTACCAGAAACAGCCTAAATGCCCATCTGTAGATGAGTGAATTAAAAATCTGTGGTACATTTACACAATGGAGTACTATGCAGCAGAAAGAAAGAAGGAACTCCTGCCATTTGTGACAATATGGATGGAACTAGAGAGAATTATGCTTAGTGAAATAAGCGAGGCAATGAAAGAAAAATACCATATGATATCACCTAATACAGGAAACTAAGGAAGAACACACACAAATGAACAGAATAACAGTTATCAGGGGGGAGGGGGGAGAGAGAAGAGGGGGATAAGGGAAGGGTTTAGTCAAAGAACATGTAGAAATGACTCATGGACAACCAGGGAGGATATGACTGGGAGAAGTGGTGGGCTGGGTGGGGGGGAGCAATGGGGGAAAAATGGGACAACTGTAATTGAAAAACAATAATAAAATTAATTAATTATTTTTTAAAAGAATAAAAGAAACCAATTGTTTCAGTACAGTATTCCCTCACTTATCATGGGTATTACGTTCTAGACCCCCCACGATAGGTGAAAATCCGCAAAGTAGAAACGTTTCATTTATTTTAGTATTTATATATTTTTTAAGGCTTTATAAACCCTTTCCACACCCTTATAAACTATTCCCAGTCCCTTATTAACCTTTCTCACTCCCTTATTAACCTTTTCCACACTTTTATAAACACTAATGTTCTTAAAACATATTCTACACTCTTAAACCTATGTAACTTTAACAACATATGTATACAGTACTGTAAAATTTTATATGGGTAGTGACAGTGAAGTACACTACAACTTGAATGATGAAGATGATAAATTAGCTGTGCAGTACTGATGATGGTGAAGGTGAAGATGAGATGAATGTACTGCACAGCAAAGAAAAGCATTACAGCTCTTCTAAAGGCACCACTTCATCAGGTGCTTCTTCAGGTGGTGCAGTAGTATCTTCGGCCTCATCCGCAACCTCTACTTCCACTAAAGGCGTAGGCATAACCAACTTCTTCATTCGAGTGATGAACATAATTATGGGGAGTTGCTGGCGCTGCTTCTTCTGATTGAGAATGTTTTTGTAAACTGACATGGGACTGTCTATTAAATTTGCAAACTGCAACAAACGAGCCATATTGGGGTCCCATTCTTCAGTCACTAGTTGAAGTTCTTTGGCCATTCTGACCATGGTTGCAAGATGATCAAGTGTTAGGCTAACCTCCTTCTCCTCTTCAATCTGTTGTTCATCTTGTTCCTCATCCTCTTCTTCACTTGCTGACTTAGTCAGCTTCTCCAGGTCTTCATCCGTCAATGGTTGAGAGTGCACATCGATCAGCGTATATACGTCTTCAGTAGTCATGTCACTGACGCCCTCTCCTCCCAGTATTTTTGCCAGCTTCACGGCCTTATCCACCGCAAAGTGATGGATTTCATCAGGAGAGAATGCCTTGTAATCATGGACCACTTCTGGCCACAGTTTTTTCCAGCTGGAGACATGATGCAATTGTGTACACATACCAGTATGCCTTTAGCGAGAAGGCTTCATCCAAGTCCATAGCTTCAACAAGGTTTTGCAGGGCATTTCGGGTGTAGAGTGCCTTAAAAGCGCGAATAATGCCTTGATCCATTGGCTGAATGAGCAATGTAGTGTTTGGCGGCAAGAAGTCTATCTGGACGCCATCATATGTCAGGTCAACAGCATGGCCTCCAACATTGTCCATTATCAGAAGCACTTTGAAATCAAGGTCTTTCTCTGCCAGATAAACCTTAACCTCCTGGATAAAACATTGATGAAACCAATCAGTCGTGAGGAGATTCGTGATCCAAGCCTTAGGGTTGTGCATCCAGTACACAGGCAACACATTCTTATTTTTGTTTTTTATGGCCCTTGGATTCTTGGACTTATAAATAAGACCTGGCTTTATCATAAAGCCTGCAGCATTCCCACACTTGAGTAAAGTTACCCTATCTTTTTGGGCCTTGAAACCAGGGGCTTTTGCTTCTTCCTTCATAATGAAAGTGCGAGATGGCATTTGTTTCCAGAATAAGCCCGTTTCATCTATGTTGAAAACTTGTTCAGGCTTATAGCCTCCTTCCTCGATAATGTCTTTGAACGTGTTGTTCATGAACTCCTCGGCTCCGGCTTTATCCACACAAGTAGCCTCTCCATGCAGAGAAATGCTCTTGAGTCCAAAGTGTTTCTGAAATTTGTCAAACCAGCCCTTGACGGCACTGAATGGGGTTGGTCTGGTTGGAGAAGCACTCGCAGGTCCTGCTTCAGCGTCGTCGTCCTCTTCTTCATTCTCATCACCATTGCGATCATCCCTTTTCCTGCTAAATGATCATACAGTTGCTTGGCCTTCGTCCAGATGGTGTTTGCATCCAGCGAGATATTCTTTTTTCTGCAATCGTTTATCCACAACACAGCTAATGCAGACTCCATCTTCACAATGATCTTATTGCAAGAAGTAACCACCCTTTTTGCTGTTTTGTTGAAAGTCACTGATGTTGTAGACCTGATATTCTTCTCGTCCTTCTTTATATAGCGAACCATAGAGTCATTGATCCCATAATGGCGGCCAACAGACGCATAGCTTCTCCCTTCCTTCAACATGTCGAGAAGTTCCACCTTCTCTTTTATGGTAAGCATCTTCCTCTGGCACTTGGGTTCACTGCCAGAATCCTTAGAAGATGCAGAACGTTTGGGTAGCATCGTAGGGCTTGCAATAAATTCAGTCTTTTAGGAAAATTTCACAAAACACAACACCGCAGAGCAAAACTACGCACAGTGATCGGAGGTAGGAGTGATGTGGACAAGGCCAGATGCTGAACATATGCGCACAGTGCGGGTTAGCAGACAGACTGATGCTACGGTTACTGAGCCGAACAGCGCCCAGGATACACAAGACAATGCTCTGGTTGGTCGCCTTCCATCAATCACCAATCATGTGCCACATACAATCTCATGTAGGCAAACGAGCTAAAGTGTACATCTCGTTTTCAGCATAATGTATGTGTTAGTCCGCAAAAAAAAACATACTGTAAACAGTGTGCAGTATTTTATTTCAATTTAATATTGTTTTAATGTTAGAATCATTTATTATATTTTTAATATTTTTTGAAAATTTTTAGGCAAAAATCATTAAAATCATAAATACTATGCATATAAATACATATACAGTACCACAAAATCCTGCAATATAGCGAAAAATCTGTGATAATTAAATATAATATTTTTTAAATCCAGCAATACAGTGAGGCCACGATAAGTGAACCGCGATATAGAGGGACTACTGTAATAGTGTCCAGAGATAAACCACAGTATCTCCACGTATTCACTCCCAACTTTTTCCCAGGTATATTTTACATAACTTGAATTCATTCTTTTCATAAGCATTTTTTCTCAAAGTACCATTTCAATAGACAAAGAGATTTTGTCATACAGACCTACCAAAATTACTTAACCATTTGATTTCAGCCTTTGGAGAATGTATACAATATTGTGAAAACATCTTCAGTCACACATCATTGCCTATATTTTACAAATTATTTTTTTAGGTCACAGTCTCAGGAGTAAATTATCAGCTCAAAGATTATACTCACTTAAAAGCCACAATACTGCCAGTTTTCTATACAAAAATCTGTACAAGCTACACTGCATCTGTAGTTAACTGCTTAAGATGGGCTCCTGCACACACTCTACTGTGGGCATCCCAACAACAAAAGGAAGGCTTCCATCCCTACAACAGTCCACAACTTCACTAATAAGGAGCATTCCTTGCTATAAAAGCAATAAATTCACTATGATTAGTAAAATCTGAAATTTAAAATCTAAAGTAAGATTTGATCAAACAACAACTGAAGTCAATCTCACAACTGAAGCATGTGAAGCAGAAAATAGTTTATTAACAGCAAATTTACTGGTAAGTTTTAAAACTTCTACTTTCTTACCTACTCTAGTATCTATTCTGGGCATTGCTAACTCTTTAAAACATTGTTATCCCCCACATTCCTTGAAAATTTTCCCTCATTAGTTATAATTTTTTTAAAAAGAGCATTCTGGTATAAAAACTGAATTGAATCGGTCATAACTGAATTTTAAAAACATACTTCCAAAAGTTTTGCACTTGTGTGTAACTAAAACCTTGCAGGCCACTTATTTTATAGTTCTGTTTGTTTCATCACGAACAAAACTGATGTGACGCCTAACCTCATGGAGTTTTTTGTTGGAAATGTACTGAAATCGGAACAGTGAAGTTTTTAATTTTACTGGTGGAAAAAGCCAGCTAAACCCAAGTTCTTGCTATGGGCCAGGAACTATCTAAATGGTTTCACATTTATTCAAATAAAAATTTAAACTAATTTAAGGGGGGGGCCACAAATGGCACAGAAGAAATTTTCACTATTGATACAATTACCCCTTTGTGGAAATAACGCAGGTGTAGGATAAAGTGGGTGGCTCTACCACTGACCACAGAGACACCCCAGGGCACCTGACTCAGCCCCGAGCCTATCAGTCCAGAAAAGGCATGATCAGCCCACATGATTTCACAACCTTAAAACTCTACTTGCCCAGAATAGGCTCAAAGGCAGTAATTCCAAAAAAGATCTGTGAATCTTTACCATTGCCTTCCAAACCCTTTCACAACATCAGCAAAAATGGAAAAGCCTCTTTTGAAGGGGTTCCTAACATGCTGACTGATCACAGGCTCTCTTCCCACATTTTAATAATCCAGGAAAAACACAGAATTGAAGCCGTTCCTTCAGTATTTCCCTTCCATACCTCCCTATCGGAATTTATCTCCCATCTCAGCTCGACCTTGCTTCTTCTCCCTTGTAAAAACATTCCTCCTTACTCTAGCTTGCCAAATTACACTTTTCCTTCAACAATCAAATCAAGTTTGACGAGCTCTCTGTGAAGTGTGTGTATCCTCCACAGATCTTGCCTACAATGCTTCCTGCAGTCCCTCTTACATTTTAACTGATTAAACATTTTCCTCTCCCACCTAGAAGTTTTACCACTCCCTCCACACCACCCAATTCCTGATTCAGTATCCTTGCACATAATACAATTTCAAAACTCTGTATTCTTACTCTTGCCAATTATTTTAGATAGTTAAGTTGAAGAACAAAAGAACTCTGAAAAACTGAGTTAATGCTAAACAAGTATTTAATCTGTAAGGCAAAGACCACAACAGATGTTCAAATATTAATTTAAGTACTTACACCTGTGAGTACACCAAACAGTTTATTCTGTTATTATTAATTATTGTATTACAACTGTAAAGCTACTTTTGTCCACCCCGTATAAGAAATTACTTATTTTTTAAAAGATTTTATTTATTTTATTTTTAGAGAAAGAGGGAGAGAGGAAGAGATACCTTGATGTAAAATAATATCATCAATCGGTTGCCTCTCATATGTGCCCTGATGGGGTAACCTGCAACCCAGGCATGTGCCCTGACCAAGAATCAAACCAGCGACCTTTCACTTTGCAGGGCGACGCCCAACCCAACTGAGCCACACTGGTCAGGGCATTTCCTTAGTTTAAGGGAGTATCCACTAAATCCTTTCTTACCTTTAATTTTTTTAATTAAATTAAATGTCAAACACAATAGAATTATTTACCTTATAAATCTGGATAATATATATGTGAATTTTTAAAAGCAAAATGCTTTATCTGCAATTCCCCTCAGTACTTTCTAAAACTGCCCCACCAGTGAAGCCTTCAACACAAAACAAAGCTCATGCCAACACATGCACTGGGGAGCATTCCAGAGAACCATTGTCTGTTTTCTTATTCTTCATAAAATACGTTTCTAAGAGTGATATTTGGTTTTCACAAAGTACTAACTGACCTTCAAAAGACACTAAAAAATGTAAATGATTCATATATCCAATATGTTGGTCAGGTACTTTCATTCAACAAATATTTCTTAAAGACCAACTCTGCCTCCTGCACTGGGCTGAGCACTACACTGAGGACAGAATTTCCCATGAGGAAACACAACAGCCAGGTTTGTTTGCATTAATGACTACTAATATATTACCCTTTTAAACAACAGCTCCAACAGATAAAGACAGATGTAGACAAGCAAATTAGGTTTTCATTCCACTAGCAGGTGCATGTCCAGCCTGTTCTCACAGAAAAAACGGTTTATATTTATGGTGTCAGTTGGAATTTTCAGCTTTGGGTTTTATCAAATTTCTTTCATGTGGAAAGGAGGACAATAAAGTAATAAAAGCATAAACACAAAGCCGGCTTCCTGAAACTAGTTATAACAAACAGAAATTGAAATTATAGACCTAGAAAATGGTGGTATTATTTTAAAATTATAACTCATGAAGAAAAAAAACCCAATACCTAATGGTACATCTAAAAGTACTATAAACATTTATAAATTGTATCATGAGGCAAAACCAATTCTCTATTATCATTTCAAGTACCTCCATTATTCTTGAAACAGTTATGCGGTCCCTGGGTATCTGGTATTTGTTGGGGATGAGTTCCAGGACCCCCCACAGATACCAAAATCCCCAAATGCTCAAGTCCAAATATAAAATGGCATAGTATTTGCATATAGCCTATGCATATCCTCTCACATACTTTAAATCATCTCTAGTTTATATATAATACCTAATATGATGTAAATGCTATGTAAGCAGTTGTTACACTATATTGTTTAGGGAATGAAAAAAAATGGATGTATATGTTCAGTACAGACACAACCATTGTAGACCTAACTACATAGGTGACATCAGCAACAATATGCATATAACCTTTTCCCCAAATATTTTCAAACAGTGGTTGGTTGAATCTGCTGATGTGGAACCTACAGACACAGAGGGCCAACTGTACTTGTTAGATAGTCTTAGCACCTTTCTTTGTTTCATCTTTAAAGAGAAAATCACCTTTTCAATTAAAACCAAGCTGAAAAAAAAAAATACTCCTCTGTAAATAAAAATAATTATAAAGTTTTAGTTCTATTGCTTTCCAAACCAAGTTAAAAGTGACTAAAACAGTCTTCTTCCTACAGAAAACTCTGACTTCTCATTGAGTTCTCTGCATTTATCACCTATAACCTAAAACAACTCTTCTGTTTCCCCTTCCAGGGAAGAGCACCACCTTTTATCCAGGTTGGTGCAAAAGTAATGTCTAACTTTTTTAAAAGAAAGTTTTAGATAGTATTTATTAAATTTGTGCCTCTTCTTATAGTTTTTTAAGTATGTTCTATTGATTATGTTGTTACAGCAGTTCCAATTTTTTCCCCCTTTGCTCCTCTCCGCCCAGTAACCCCCTTCCCTCCAGCACTCCCAATCCCTTAGTTCATGTCCATGGATCGTGCATATAAGTTCTTTGGCCTCACCCTTCCCTATACTATTCTTAACTTCCCCATGTCTATTTTGTACCAACCGATTATGCTTCTTAATGCCTGCACCATATCGTCATTTCTCTCCCTCCCCACTCCCAGCTGATAACCCTCCAAAGGATCTCCATACCTATGATTCTGTTCCTATTCTGGTTTGCTTAGTTGGATTTTGCTTTTAATTTTTAGATTCAGTTGTTGATAGTTGTGAGTTTACTGTCATTTTAGTGTTCATAGTTTTGATCTTCTTTTTCTTAAGTAAGTCCCTTTGATATTTCATATAATAATGGCTTGGTGATGATGAACTCCTTTAGCTTCACATTGTCTGGGAAGCACTTCATCTGCCCTTCCATTCTAAATGATAGCTTTGCTGGATAGAGTAATCCTAGTTACAGGTTACCTTTCATCACATTGAATATTGCTTGCCAGTCCCTTCCTTGACTGCACAGTGTCCTCTAAGAAACCAGCTGAGAGTCCTATAGGCACCCCCCTGTAGGCAACTCTCTGCCTCTCTCTTGCTGCCCCCAGGACTCTCTCTTTATCTTTCACCTTTGGCATCTCAATCATGATGCATCCTGGTGTGGTCCCTCTGGGTCCAGGTCACCCGGGACCCTCCATGCTTCCCGGACCTGTATACCCATCTCCTTCACAAAATTTAGGAAGTTTTCCTCATTTTTTTCAATTCTTGCTTCCTCATTTTGCATTGGTTGACTGTTTTTTTCTTCCTTATGTTCCAAATCATTTATTTGAACCCTGGTTTCCTTCCCTTCACCATTGGTTTTGTGTGGATTTTCCTTCATTTCACTTAGCATAGCCTTCACTTCTTCCCTTATGCATCTGCCATACTCCAGCATATCTGTCAAGCCTGTGAGCATCTTAATCACCAGTGTTTTGAATTCCACATCTGTTAGGTTGTCTATCTCGTCATCTGTTAGGTTGGCTATCTCCTTGTTGCTTAGTTCTCCCACTGGAACCTTGATCTATTTCCCCTTTTGGGCCACACTTCTCTATCTCCTTATTCTGACAGCCTCCTGTATTTGTTTGCCTCTGCGTCCTGGGCAGAGCTGTCGCTCCTGTTACATTGTAAGGGGCGGAGTCTTAGGGATTCGTCAACACAGGGTGACCTGTTTCACCACATTGTGGCGCTATGGGTTGGGGAGGAGTCCGAGAAGGAACAAAGCCAACTGCCAAGCATTCATCCCTTTTGCAGGCACTTCTCCCACTTCCGCACTGGACTGGCGCCCCTCTAGCTGCTGCCCTGGCCATTGTTCCCAGAGTGAGTGGGTCTGTGGACGTTCTAAGACCGTGGGGGCCCTTTAAACAAGAGGACTGTGCTGAGAGACCCGCAGCTTCCTCCTCCGCCCCAACCCCCACTGGTAAGCACAGTCAGAAGCAATGAGGCTTGATTTTCCCTGGTGCTGGGACTGTGGGCCGAGAGGTCCAGTGAGGAGCTGGGAATGCTCCCCAGGTGTCCCTCCTGATTTTTTAAAATGTGTGACTGCACTTTCTGCTGCCCTGCTGCTGCCACCGCTGCTGCCGCTGCTGTCACCACCACACCGTGTCCTCTCCACCCCAGCTCCACACCTCCTACCTGTCTGGATGAGTATTTCTTCTTTATATCTTTTTTTCCTGGATTTCCATGCAGTTTGATTTTCTGGAACTCCTGGTTGTTTCTAGTTTTGAGGTAGTTGTAGTCCTTCGTAGTTGTGGAGGGAGACACAGCATGTCTGTCTACGCCTCCAAGTTGGTCGGAAGTCTCTTATAATTTTTTGATGTCACGGTGACTAATTTATACCTTATTTTTTCAGATTATCTAAGTATTATTCATAATGGTCCGCAATATTTGCACCCATGTTCGTCCCATCTAAAGACCACATTAGAAATGTTTTACTCTATGAGTTTCATAAAGGTGCCAATGCAAGTATAGCAGCAAAGTCTATTCAGAGCACTTATGGGGATGATGCAATGACTGAAAGAAGTTGCAGGGGGTGGTTTCCCTGTTTTTGAAGTGAGCCAAAAGAGGGTCGTCCAAAAAAACTTGATTCCAAAGTGTTGGGAGCTGTTGTCATAGAAAACCCCACCATTACCTCTAGGGAACCTGCAGAACAATTTAATGTAGCTCATACAACCATGCTACACCAACTGAAAAGGATCAGAAAGGTTTCAGTAGTTGCAAAATGGGTCCCACACAAACTGACTCCAGAGAATCTGCAACAGCGTGTTGCTTGTGAATCATTTCTTTCACAAGCACCATTTTTAGGTACGCTTGTTACAGGTGCTGAGAAGTGGATCCTTTACCATAATGTTAAACGCCGCTGATCGTGGATCAGTCGAGGAGGAAGAAGAGTTCAACAACCAAGAGGAGGACTTCATCCAAAGATCGTGTTGAGTGTATGGTGGGATAAGGAAGGAATTGTCCATTACAACCTTATAGACAACAATCAAACAATTACTGCTTATCTTTATTGTGAACAACTTCGTCGTTTGAAAGCAGCTATGAACCAAAAGCGACCCTCCTTAGTCAACAGAAAGGGTGTCATTTTCCATCATGATAATGCTCATCCTCATGCAGCTCTACACACCAAAAATTTCTTGAAAGAGCTTGTTTGGGAAGTATTGCTTCATCCTCCATATTCTCCTGACCTTGCTCCTTCTGATTATCACTTGTTTCAGGGACTACAGAACCATTTTGATGGTCTTAGGTTGACATCAAGAGAAAAGGTTGAAAAGGAGTTGGATTCTATTTTGCTTCAAAACCTGAAGAATTTTAAAAGCATGGCATTTAAAAGCTAGTTGACAAATGAAATGAGGCTCTAGAAAGCAAAGGAGGTTATGTTAACAAATAAATATTTTCATAATCATGGGCTTTTTTTCATTTTTAAAATAAACCTCGAAATCAGACATTATTTTTGCACCAATCTTATATACACCTCAGTGGTGACCAGGGAAACCTCGTAGGCATCCTCCACTTCAGCCCATGCCCCTAAATCTGACTGACCACCAATGAAGGGACCTGCTTCCTTAATAGCTACAGCTCCTGCCATTTCTACTCTCACTGCCCTGCTGTGTACAGGCCACAAACACCCTCAAGAGAATAATTACATTTCCGTCAGCTTCCACTCACCCAATATATGTCCCACATTGTAGTGAAAGTGATCCTTCATGAATACAAATGTGATCTTATCTTCCCTTCTCAAACCCTTCAGTCAACAAGATAAAGCAAAGTAGTAATACGAGGAATACAACTCTGACAATCTGGGCCGTGCTTAGTGCTCTAGCCTCATCTCAAGCCCTTGGTTCTTTTTTTTTTCTACCTCTTTTTTAGTATATTCCATTGTTCCAAATATCCAAAACAGGTATACCCACCAGCAATATTAACCAACCTGAACATTTAGTCATATCAGCTTCAAATCTTTTTAAATTAAAAACTAATTTATTACAAACAGGGTTGAAGTTCCCCAATTCCTTTCCCCGCTTTCTACAAGTAACAGATATCCTGAAATTAAGATTGAACATTCCCAGGCATGTTTTTCTACATTAACCATATAACTTGTACCAATAAATATGATATTGTATTTATATTGTATTGTATCCTGTATGTGTCATTCTACAATTTTTATTTTTCACTCAAATGTCTTCTGAGATTTATCTATGTTGAGGGAGGTAATTCCAGTTCTCATTTTTATTGTCCAATAGTATTGCACAGTCTGAATACTCACCAGTACACTGAGTCTTTTCTCAATGAATGTTTTGGATATAACACTTTACATTATTACCAACATGCTAAAATTTTCATGCACATCACCTTGTACACATGTACAAGAGTTTCTCAAAGGTAGTCTCTGTCAAGTCTATATACTCAGCAACTCAAGAAATCAATGCAATGAGTCACAGACAGTATTTTATTAAAAATGGAATAAAGTAGAAAATACCTAAGTGTGTTTCACATAGTACAGAGTACTGTTTCTTTTAAAATATATTTCAGTTATACAGAAATTGACCTGTGTATGTATTTAGTCAAAAAGAATAAAGTATAGAACCCAATGACCAAAGGTATATATTTAGAAGCAAAAACTATAATGAGCAGACTATGCACATCTTCAACTCTGATACACTGATAACTTAAATAATTATCCACCTGGTGTTTTTCTTCAAACTATGAAGCAGAGCTCTAATATCCGTTTATTCCATATGGATAACCAACTGTCCCTGCAATTATTTATTTTAGATCAGATTATCAATTACACATGTACACTGAATTCACAAACTATTTCAGAAGAAATAATTTCCACACAATATTAAATCATTCTATGCTTTCTGTTCATTTAATATTCAAGAGTTGCTTTTATATTCTCTGTAGTATTTTGTCATTTTCCTCCATAAATGCCATGAACAGCTTTGGTTATAGTTATTTCTAGGGATTCGGAATCTCTATCCTTTAACTAAAAAAAAAAAAAAAAATTGACATACTCCTAACTACCTAGAGAATACGTCCCTCATTCATCATTTGGTTAATGTTGGCTCAAGTTTCAGTTTTGCCACAATCTTCTATTTTTGAACATTTAGAACTCTATATTAAACTGCAAACTACCAGTTAAAATACATCTTACCATTATTCCTATTGCATTTCATGAATTTGCTATGTTGAACTATTATGTAAAGTGAACTAAATTTGCTAAGTCAAAGTTAAACTTTTCATGAGAAAAAGCCCTCATCTCAAGACACATGAGCTTAAATATAAAAAGGGTGTTAAATATCAAATCAGCTGATTTCCCTTCCTTTTTGAAGCTTTTATAATCATGTTAATAAAAGTTAAATTTACCTAGAACACTGCCATCATCCAAAAATTGTCAATAAAATTTGGCTTGCTTTGCTGTCTTGTAAATACAGTAAATGATCGATTTTATTTAAGACTACTAACTTGCCTGTCCATTTTCACAAACCCTGGAGCAGGCTACAGAGGAGCTGCCAACCTGCATTCAGGATCCCCTGGCATAGTCACTTCCTACTTAAGACTCATATTTGAAATCACGAGCTGCACCCATCTGTGTCATATCCTGGATGAAGGGTGGCAGGGCTTTCCAATCATCCACCGCCTCTTGAGCTGATGGCAGTCACCAGACTCCCCCACTCACAGCCACTCTTAAGTATGACACATAGTTTACATTTTCACTCAGAACATCTCAAACCTTCTAAATTTGGTGAAAATTTGCCCAGCCATTCTTATATAGTAATTACAGATACTGAAACTAAATTTTATTTTTAAAGTAATAGGCTGCATCTAGAAAACAAACACTCTTAAGACTGTGGAGAAAACAGAAAATAAATCATTAAAAATATTTACCAAAAATATATTGTACTTATTTCTTATAAAATTTCTTACAACTGAACTCATACCTTAAAAAAAAAAAAGTAAAAGATCAGCCCTGGCTGATGTGGCTCAGTGGATTGAGCACTGGCCTGCAAACCAAAGGGTCACCAGTTCGATTCCCAGTCAGAGCACATGCCTGGGCTGCGAGCCAGGTCCCAGTTGGGGGTGTGCGAGCAGCAACCACACACAGATGTTTCTCTCCCTCTCTTTCTCCCTCCCTTCCCATCTCTTTAAAAATAAAATGAATAAAATAATTTAAAAAAAATAAAAATAAAGTAACAGATAAGTGAGGTTCTACACTTGTACTGCCTAGAACTTATGTAAGGTAGACAACAGCCACATGTGGTTATTTAAATTTAAATTAATTAAAAATAATAAAAAACTCAGCAGTCTTACCAACTACATGTAATGTGCTCAACAGCGATAGGTGCGGAAGTGGGGGCCATGCGGAATTACCATACTGGACAGAACACTTCCATTACCACAGGAAAGCTCTATTAAATAATGCTGCTGGGAAATTTAAGTTATAAACTGTGTTAACAAAATTACCTTTAAAATAAAGCTTTTTACCACAATGAACAAAATTCTGTTGAGGCTCAGAATCTAAAGCCCTCCAAATGTTAATAACTATGTCAAAAATGAAATCTATTTTCAGTAAAATAAATATAAAATTATACTTGTCTGTGGAGCATTTAGGAAACTATCATATTTATATATTTTCCAGTATACAAAATAGAAAAAAATGTTTTGCTTATTTTTAAAAAACACTACATACGTATTCAAGGAATAAATAAAATTCATGCTTGAAAAAGATACCCATGTCACCAGCAGCAAAGAAGTTGCCCTCAAAAAAAAAAAAAGCTCGCCCCACGTTTTTCAAGTTTAGAGTTAAATCAAAAGAATACAGTATTCCCTCACTTATCATGGGTATTATGTTCTAGACCACCCCCCCGCGAAATAGGAACCTTACATTTATTCTACACTCTTAAACCTACATAACTTTAACAACATACGTATATAGTACCACGAAATCCCACAGCATAGCGAAAAATCCATGATAAATAATTAAACATAATATTTTTTAAAATCCCAGTATACTGTTGGGATATAAAGAAAAGAGAGCAGTGATCTAGCTCAGGTGCACTCAGGAGCAAGTCACTTCTCATCTCTAGCCTCCCCTACCCCTTCTGTAATTAAGACTACAGGAAACACCTTAATAGTGAGAGCTGAGACTGTTAGCAGCTGCATGGCCTTGTTTTCCCCTAGAATCAAAAGCACATAATTCCCAAACCCCATAATAAAAGCAAATAAATAACTCTTTCAAGTTAGTAATAAAAAGATAAATGACTTACTTTAAAATTGAACAAAGGATCTTAATATTTCCCCAAAGACGATATACAAATGGCCAATAAGCACACGATAGTAAGTAATGATGATCAACATCATTATCCAACAGCAACAGAAAGAAAGAGAGAGAGAAAGAAAGAAAGAAAGAAAGAAAGAAAGAAAGAAAGAAAGAAAGAAAGAAAGAAAGAAAGAAAGAGAAAGAAAGAAAAAGTGAGAGAGGGAGAGAGGGAGTGAGAGAGAGAGAGAGAGGGAGGGAGGAAGAGAAAACCACGAGATGCTACTTTCACACCTAATAGGATGGATATAATTAAAATAAAGACAGACAATAACAAATGTTAGCAAGGATGTGGAAAAATTGGAAATCTCTCACATTATGGTTGAGAATGTAACAGGATGCAGGGAGCCACTTTGAAGAACAATCTTGCAGTTTCTATAAAAGTTTAAACATAAAGATTACAATGTGACCCAGCAATTCCACTTCTAAGTATATACCCAAAATAAATGAAAGCATAATTACTCAAAAATTCTACATGAAATGTCACAGTATTCAAAATTGTCAAAAAGTGGAAACAACCCAAATGTCCATCAACTGATGAATGTAGAAACAAAACGTAGTACATATATACAATGAAGTAGTATTCAGCAGTAGAAAGAAATGCAATACTGATATTTGCTACAGAACGTATTCTATGTTCTCATTTCCACAAAGTGTTCAAAATAGGCAAATTCACAAAGGAAAAGCAGGTAAGTGGCTGCCTATGTCTGGGTGACTGATGACTAATAGGAAATGACTGCTAAAGCATACAGGATGTTTTCTTGAGGCAATGAAAATGGTCTAAAATTGATTGTATTGATGGTTACACAGCTATGTGAATATACCAAAAACAACTGGCTTGTACTGTTTAAATGGGTAGGTCACCCATTTAAAGCATGTGCTTGCTATGTGAATTAAAGCTCAATAAAAACATGTTTTTGTGTGTAAGTTTATGTATATGTAAAATATTAAATACATAGTTTATCATTTTCTATTAAACTTGCATTGTTCTCTTTAGCTTGCATTGTTCTCCTTAGGCTTAATAAAGTGAGTCACATAATGAGCCAGAGAATATGACAAAACTGAAGAAGGATCTTTGGGCTCTATCCCAAGGCTTTATCAGTAGTAAAGAGACTTGTATCTCCCAAAATCACGTCCCTGTGTTAGAAGACGATTCCGCTGTAGTTCTCCCATCAGAGCCCTCAAAGAAAAGCACCCTGTTATTTCACAATCTCATCCAGAAACATTTCAATGTACTGGGTTGGCCAAAAAGTCTATTTAGTTTTTCCTGTAAAATAAAAGGCACATTTTTCATTTTCACCAATAACTTTATTGATTTGGATATTTTAAGTATGTCAGCTTCAGCCACATGGTATACCATTAATAGTTCTCAGTCAAGGTCTCAATTCGATCGTTATCAACTTCAACTGGTCTACCAACCATGGAGCATTGTCCAGGAAGAAATCTTTAGCACAAAACTTCACAAACCACTATGAACATGTTTGATCAGTCACAGCACCTTCTCCATACACTGTACAAATCTTTCTTTGAGTTTCAGCTGCGACTTTACCTATCTTGAAATAATAAAGCATAATATGCCAAAAAATTGCATATTTTCTTCCTTCTTCAATATTGAAATGGCTACACAAAAGTCACTGATTTGGTAAGTTTTTTTTTTAATGCACACTGATATAACAGCCGTCACAATACAATCTAACATAATTGTTTCAAATGAAGTTAAAGATAACTAAATGCTACTAGAGTCATCTTATGAAAAAACCAAATGAACTTTATGGCCAACCCAATACAAAGACCCCAAATTTACAGACTGTAGCACTGATACACAATTAAGAATTTCAATGTGAGTTTGATGAGTTTTACTGGATGAATGGGCATTAGAGATGTAGAGTCCTTTTTTCTTTTTCTGTTTTTCTTCCCTTGGGCTCCAAGTTCATACCTTGACTTTGAACATAAAAGTTTTTCAGAAACACTTGATTATGAATTTGAAACCATTAAAACTCATCCTCAAGATTCGTCAAGTTCCCCAAAGATACTATGGTCCCTTCCCAATGTTTAAAACTTTTTCTCTTTTAACAGTGTAACTATTCCTATTCCTACAACTTCAAAAACCAAATTAACTGTGCCTCAAAATCCAGAATTCTTCTCACAACCAGCACCCCATTACACATCAGAGATGTTCTTCACCACCCATTTAGATTCACTTTACTGCACTGTTAGGAGTCCTCAAAAAATTATCCTGTTTATCTATTACTAAATTCATAGACATGCAAGAAAAAACCACTTTCTATTCCAGACAGGTACTAGAGAACACATAAACTCCTGTGGCCCATAACTGGATATCCACTTACAAAGGAGTGGAATTAGACCCTAATATTACCTCAAAATTGAATAAAGATTTAAATGTAAGGCATAAAACTATAAAACCTAGTAGAAAATATATGGGAAAAGCTTCATAACACTGGTCTTGGTGATTTCACAGTTTCACTGAGTCTGGCACCCAAAGCTCAGGCAATGAAAGAAAAAACAGACAAACAGGTTACATCAAACAAAAAAGCTTCTACAGAAGAAAAAAAAATTCTATTTTTTTAAAGTATTACCTACAATCATAACACCAGAGATTAAATGAGTGCTAGACGTTGTCCTGAGCATTTGACATATATTGGCTCATTTGATCCTTCTTAAAGCTCTCGTGATGGATATTGTTATTCTCCATTTTATGGAACAGAAAGCTGAAGCCTATGTGATCTAAGTATGGCAACTGAAGAGCCAGAATGACATCAAGGAAAAGAATAAAACAAATGTTCAAAAAAAGCATTTAACAAGTCTTAAATTACAATCAATTCTCCCTACCCCACCCTCTTACCCACCTTTCCTTTGAATTCATTTTTATATACTCACCTTATCTGCTGCCAAAACAAACATGATACAACACAGAGCACTAGGTAAAGGAAAATTTTATCTAGAACCTTCATTGCCATTAATTGAACCAGTAATTCTAAACAGTACTTTTGAAATACAGAATATATTGTTAAGAAAAAACATTAATATTTTAATGCATTTATTGCTGCATGGTTCTTCTGTCATTATTCAACATTAAAGGCACTAAAAGTACAGTAATGCAATTTCCTCATCTATGTTATGCATTCAGTGGGAGAGGAAAGGTAAGAATTAAGAAATTATAGTATACTTTATTGTACAAAATTATACAAGAAATGAAATGTCCTGTACTAATATAAGGCAGTTCTGAGAGGCCAAAAATATTTTTAAAAACATTACCCACTGAAATCCATAGAAAAGTGAGTAAGCAGCAAATGGGGAATAAGGAAATGACAAAACCACTGTGCTTTAGGATTAACTGGCACATTCAAGTATGGTGAATGGAGGAACACAGATTTACCCAGAGTGAGTATTTTCCCTATAAAAGGTATATATACCAATGACATGCCCTTGATACCTTTCATATTTGTTTCAGTTTTTAAAAACATATAGGTGTATGAAATGGGCACGTTCCTACTCCTGATGAATGTAAACTGATGAAATAACTGAGAAATATGTATCAAAGACCTTAAAAATCATCCTACCTTGCAATCCTTAAGATATTTTATCCATGGAAAGCAATCCAAACATTTTTCAGTTAAAAAAAGTATACAATTATCAAGAATCATTGTTTATAGTAACAAACATATTACAGGACTCTGTGAGTCCAACATTCTTGAATTTATTTAAAAACAAGATTTATTTTTTAAGTGATGTTTAAAAAGAGTTTGAAGTACATTAAAGCAAAACGGCAATATAAAAAACCGAATGTAAAAGATTATTACTCAAATATTTGTACTCTAAAGTCTCTAATGAGGTTGCAAAAAGGAAGTAAATAACACAACAATATTCATGAATGAACTAACCAGTCATAAAATTAAATCCTATTCAAGTATCTTTCCTTACTTGGAAAAAAATAATAGATTTGTTTAATAGAGGCACAGATCAATTAATTAGACTTTCACTGAAACTAAGCATTGACAACACAATGCATATACAATTCAATAAAACAGAAAATCTTGAAAATATGTTAAGATTTCATGGTGACTATAAAAATAGATGTTGACTTTAAAAACAAGCAAAGCTACTGACAAATAAGAACCTAGAAGACCAAGTAACTATAGAAGACAAGATCAACAAACATAATGCATTAACATGTCTTCAACAGAACACAACTTGTATATTAAAGATTTAGGGGAAATCATTGGAAAAAGAGATGAAATGCTCAACGACTTTCACATAAAAGGCTCTCTTAATAATTTCTGTAAAATTCATATATGAAGCAAAAAATACATGAGGGAAGGGGAATATTACACCAGAAATGACATTTGAGGCATTCTTTGTCCATTTTATGAACTGGCTTTACAGCTGCAACAATGATAAATTTTGTTCAGTATAAGAAAATTAATTTAATTTTAGTAATTTATAATTATTTTTGTATCAAGATAAGGCCCAGTTAAACCTTTTTCACTACTGATGTGAAATTTAGGGCTCTATTTAAAACAGATTCACATTAACACTTTTCCTATTCCAGTAATAATAAGATAAACTCAGTTACATAAAAATAAAAAGTAGACAAGACAGAGACTACAAAAAATATACCAATATTGCCACTAAAATGAGATTGTGCATATTTTTTTAAGCGTTAGAATTAACAGGTACCATTTGAAACAATGCAAATAGTAAATTAGATTTTGAAACATATGCTAACATTTCATCTATGGATTACTATTGCTTTTTGATCTACCCATAGATATCGAGGTCTAAATTAGAGAAAAATCTCTCTATCTCATTTTAAAAATATATCCTGGGTCCCTACGGTGTGCTAAGACAAAAGTGAATAGTAAATTTTCTTTTTTTTAGAGTCAAAGTGCTATATTAAAAAACGAAAATAGGCTGGATCCAGACTTCCTTCCAAGATGGAGGTGTAGACAGACAGGCTGCGTCTCCCTCCACAACTAAGAAGGAATACAACTCCCTCAAAACTAGAAACAACCAGAAGTTCCAAAATATCAAACTGCATGGAACTCCAGCAAACAAAGATATAAGGAAGAAATACTCATCCAGACAGGCAGGAGGGGTGGAGCCAGGGCAGAGATGACGCGGTGTGGTGGTGGCAGCAGCGGCAGGCCAGCAGAAAGCGCAGTCACACATTCTAAAAGGTTAGGAGGGACACCTGGGGAGCATTCCCAGCTCCTCACTGGACCTCGAGGCCCACAGTCCCAGCACCGGGGAAAATCAAGTCTCACTGCTTCTGACTGTGCAGACCAGTGGGGGTTGGGGCGAAGGAGGAAGCTGCCAGTCTCTCAGCACAGTCCTCTTGTTTAAAGGGCCCCCATGATGCAGACCCACCCACTTTGGGAAAGATGGCCAGGACAGCAACTAGAGGGGCGCCAGTCCAGTGAGGAAGTGGGAGAGGTGCCTGCAATAGGGGCAAGTGCTGGGCAGACGGCATTGTTCCCTCTCAGACCCCTCCCCCACATATAGCACCACAACGTGGTGAAACAGGTCGCCCTGTACTGACGAATCCCTAAGACTCTGCCCCTTACAACGTAACAGGAACGACAGTTCTACCTGGGATGCAGAGGCAAACAAATACAGGAAGGAGCCTGTCAGAATGAGGAGACAGAGAAGCGTGGCCCAAAAGGAGAAACAGATCAAGGTTCCAGTGGGAGAACTAAGCAACAAGGAGATAGCCAACCTAACAGATGATGAGATAGACAACCTAACAGATGCAGAATTCAAAACACTGGTGATTGGGATGCTCACAGGCTTGACAGATATGCTTGAGTACGGGAAACGCATAAGAGAAGAAGTGAAGGCTATGCTAAGTGAAACGAAGGAAAATCCACACAAAACCAATGGTGAAGGGAAGGAAACCGGGGTTCAAATAAATGATTTGGAACATAAGGAAGAAAAAAACAGTCAACTACTGCAGAATGAGGAAGCAAGAATTGAAAAAATGAGGGAAAACTTCCCAAATTTTGTGAAGGAGATGGACATACAGGTCCGGGAAACACAGAGGGTCCCGGGCAAGCTGGACCCAGAGGGACCACACCAGGACACATCATGATTGAGATGCCAAAGGTGAAAGATAAAGAGAGAGTCCTGGGGGCAGCAAGAGAGGCAGAGTTGCCTACAGGGGGGTGCCTATAGGATTATCAGTTGATTTCTCAGTGGACACTTTGCAGGCAGGAAAGGACTGGCAAGCAGTATTCAATGTGATGAAAGGCAACCTGCAACCAGGATTACTCTATTAGGCAAAGCTATCATTTGGACTGGAAGGGCAGATGAAGTGCTTCCCAGACAAGGTAAAGTTAAAGGAGTTCATCATCACCAAGCCATTATTATATGAAATATCAAAGGGACTTACTTAGAAAAAGAAGATCAAAACTATGAACACTAAAATGACAACAAACTCACAACTATCAACAACTGAATCTAAAAAATGAAAACAAAATCCAACTAAGCAAACCAGAATAGGAACAGAATCATAGGTATGGGGATCATTTGGAGGGTTATCAGCTGGGAATGGTGGGGGAGAAATGGGGAAATGATGCAGGGACTAAGAAGCATAATCAGTTGGTACAAAATAGACAGGGGGATGTTAAGAATAATACAGGAAAGGGTGAAGCCAAAGGACATATATGCATGACCCATGGACATGAACTAAGTAAGGGGGGTGGGATTGCTGGAGGGAAGGCTGGTACTGGCAGGGAGGAGCAAAGGGGAAAGAAATTGGAACTACTGTAACAACATAATCAATAAAATATACTTAAAAATACAGTTTGCACTTCAGAGTAATTAAAAAAAGAAAAAAAATACATAGGATTATCATTCTGTAATTGTTCTGTTTTGCTCTTTTCATTTGAAGAATGAAATTTTATTCTGAGAACAACGGCTGATCAAATTTATGCTTAAGACATTGATCCATACTTAACCAGAGAGGCTACAGAGGCTACTGTATCAGTCTGCTATTCTAAACCCTTTTATTTTAAAAAAGAACGTTTTCCCAACACTGCTCAAGTCACATCTCATTAATCTTCCTCCTTAGAACTGCATAGGCTTGTTTTAAATAGTTTAAAAACATGGGATAAACTACAGAATTTGTTAAGAGTAGAGGTATTCTTGTTAATGCTCAAAACAGTGTGGCTAGAGGTATACCAAGTATTATTAAATATGAATGTAATCTTTATCAACAAAATTTGAACCTTTTTTCCCAATAAAAGGGCTAGTCCAATATACGATCTCATTCTATAAATATATATCACTTCCAAATCACAGTGAAAGGAACTTGAACAATTTACCAATTTTTTTTCTACTCTGTGTCTTACAGATATCTCACTAAAAACTGGTATCGGACCCAACAAAATGACATTTGCAGAATGTAATATTATAGTGACAGTACTGATAATGACTGTGACAAACTTTGAATATTAAATGGTTACACCTTAATTATATTGACAGTTGGTCCAATAACAAAATAGCAAACAGCAGCTGGAAATTCATCTCATTCAATGTTCAGAGATAAAGTTAAGCATTCTTTACATTGTTTTCTGCAGATAAGATCCCTTTTTATATTGATATCTGTTGAAAATTAAATTCAGGTAATGCTGAAGGCCATCACTACACAGCATACTGCAACATAAAGACTCTTTGGTTCATGAATTCTGGTATACTTCCGAAATATAGTGAGCAATCCAGTTTTATTTCTGTCCGGAAGGCTGGGTGCCACAGATTGGATATAAGCACAGGTACATATAAGCAGCAAGATTATAGTCAACAGACTGAAAACTGAAAATGGCAGACACAGTGAGGCCGTCAAAGCCCCAGCCACATCACCCTTCCAGGCCCAGGAGGGAAAAGGTGTACTTAGTAGTAAGTATTTATTGATGTTTACTATGTGCCACTTCAGTCAACACTTAATATAATCTAGCAAACTATTATCTTCAAATTATGGAAACTAAGATTAAGTAACTTTCCCCAGGTTAGAAAACTAAATAATATAAGCCGTCCTTCAAACCAAGACAGTCTACAAAGCCCATGCTTGTTGCATTCAGTTATGCCTTAACCGAAAGAGACTGACTTAAATAACTTACTCATTAGAAGAAATAAAAAAGTCAACAGAAAGCACCAAAGCAATAAAGGAGGTGCACTACTATAATATACACCAGATGCTTTAAGAGGCAGAAAAAAGGTACTCTTAACTTTGAAGTGGGAAAGAAAACACGCCTGGTAGATGTAGGGAGACGATGATAACAGAATTTCAGAGAACACAAGAACCCCACAAAAAGAAAAAATGCAGAGAGGACATTATAGTTTTTTGGAAACTACAAATATTATCTGGCAATTGCTTCCCCCCAAGTTTTTGGTGAACTTTTTAGATACAGAGATAAGACAGTCAAGTATTTACTTATAATATTTATTTTTAATATAAGTATATATTTAAATTCATGTTATATTATTTAGAAAGACTTTTTCTCATGCTCATGAAGCAATTTTATTAAAATGATTCACTCACATCTTTGTTACACTGTACTGATCAATAAAGACACTTCTTCAATCTAAAGTCAAGTTTTCCAAAATATAGCATCTCTATTTCTAGGTTGTTTGAGATATATTGTTGTAGTTTTTATGTAAGTATACATTACACTGAAAAATACTTACTCAAGTCAGTTTTTCTATTTGATTTTATGTGCACTCATGATCTGGAAAACATAATCACAAAATTTTTCACTAATAAATTCTAAAAATATTTGGAACTAAACACTGATTAAAAATCATGTAGATTTATAATATTAATATGTCATCACAAAGAATTCTTGGCTATTCAAAATAAAGCCATTGAGATAGCTGCCTGTAATATGAGATGTTTACAGTGCTTTTCTTTGAGGGACGATTTCTTGGAAAGAGTGCTCACCTCACATTCCAGCAATCACAGTACTCCTGTATTAACTTCTATATGCAGGGGACAGGGCAGGGGCACTTAAAATAGGTTTGGTCTAGACCAGTAGTTCTCAAATTTGGCATATATCATAATCTCCCCAAAAAAGCTTGTTAAAGCACAGACTCCTGGGATCCACCCCAGGGTTTCTGATCCCATGGCATAGAGTAGTCTAAGAAGTCACTTTTTTTTCATGAGAGAGAGGAAGGGGGGGGGGGTGCAGTGAGGGAAGGAAAGAAAGGGGGAGCAGGAGAAAGAGAGAGAGGAGAGAGACACACAGACAGACAGTCAGACATCGATCTGTTGCCTCCCATTCGCGCCTCAACCACATATCAAACCGGCAACGTAAGTATGTGCTCTGACCTGGGACCAAACCTGCAACCCCTTGGTTGTAAGGGACAACCCTCCAACCAGCTGAGCCACTGGGCCAGGGGTGAGAAGTTGCATTTTAAAAAAGTTCCCAGGTAGTACCAATGCTGCTGGTCCAGATACCTCACTTTGATTCAGATTATGTTAGACCTTTTTCATCACGTTAAAGATTTGGATTTTATTCCCAGTCATTGAGAAGTTTCAAGCAAGGAAATGATATTACAAGATTTGTGGTTTCTAAAATATCACTCTGACAGCAATATGCAGAATGGAGCATTCACAAATAACAGATTTCATGTATTCTAATATGTATATTTTTCACATGTATAATTTCAAACAGGATGCACTTTGCAGTTAACACTGTATCATACTGTAGTTTAATATGCAGTGAATTTCCTTTCTTAGTGATAAACAAAATAATGTTGTATATTATAATTTGTAAGTAGCTAATTCACTAAAAAAACAGTACATATTATTTTTTCTCATATAGTGGTGCTGTAAGAGGGAACGTAGTTTTATTCCCATTTTAGGACTATATAAGAGGCATGCCCCCATTCCAGACCATACAGATAGTAAACAACAGGTCCAAAATTATAAGTCTGAAAATTGTGACACATAAGCCAAACATCCTACCATAATGACCTGCAGTTTGCTCACCAGAGAGAAGGAAAGGAGATGAGGGCAAATCAGAGCACCAGAACCCATCAACAACAGGAGTAAAGAGAAAACTTTATGGGTATCAGGTGAAAAATATCAAATTTAAGCAATTAAGGTGAATTGCTTTGAGATTTTTATTAAGAAACTATAAATAAATAAAACCACCAAATGTACCACCTCCACAGATGCAGAGATAAAATCAAATAGCAGTTTGGGAACACTGTTTCACATAGTGCTGCAAGATGCAAAAGATGACATAATGTATCTGAACCGTTTGTTGCCAACATAGCTGTGAGTGACGCTGACAAATTTTCCCAAAAGTGCCAGTGTCGTTCCCAGCGATTCTTTTTTCGATGGCTATAAATGTAAATAACAATGGAATAATTCGTACTTTATGTTTTGTTCTTTTTTTATACCTCAGATTATATATAAGTTTTTCCCGTGTTGACCCAAATTTCGAATTACGCATGGCACTCAAAGAGTGAAGAGACACACACTGGTTTGAAGATTCACTTTCAATTATAGTAGGTGATACCACAGTAGGTTTGTGCCAAGATGGGTCCTGCGCCTGGAGAGCCACCAGAATACCATGCACCCTCAACTTTCTAAGAGACTACTAGAAATCCAACGCAGGATATTTCAGTAGCAAACGCAAACAACTCTCAAAAAACCCGCAAACATTATGCTTTTGATCACATTTGTTCGAAAAGGCCTGACTTTTTGAAATACCATTCTGTAGGCTGCCAAAATGATTTTTAATTTTAAAACTTAAAGGGAAAAAATTAGAATAGAAACTATAACATATTATTTGTCATAACATCTTACATATTCCCACTCCCTATTGCCAGTCTACTAATGTAAGATCCACTAGATTATGCAATCTATTCAGTACATTCTGGAAAGCACACTTACACCTTTACTTGGGTCATTTAAATGTCCTAATTACTAGGAGAAGAATGTACAAATATTCTTCTTCATCAAACAAATCTCCCTTACTAAAACAACTACAAGTTCAGAGGAGTGTACTACATGAGCTGATAATTATTCTGGGACCCATAGTTTTCATGTCTGAAAGGAATTCTAAATATACCACTTATATCTCACATTCAACTTCTGACTAGAAAAATGCAAAAGACTTAAAAGTGGCCACAAAGCTTTTGCTGTAACCATTATATGTTTAAAAAATTGAATACCATGACTGATAAGTAAAGAGTTGTCACAGATAGTGTCTACCATGAGACATGAGTCATGTAAATGTTCGATTAAAGCTGCAAGCTAAACTTTAAGAACCTAAGAAAGCACATCCAGAGCAACTGACCAAGATATTTCTATTTTGCTTGCTTGGTATTGGGTTCATTATAAACGTTTAAGCCTTCAACTGATTTGGGGGAAAGCATTTGCTTATTTTTTTCATTGCTTTGAGAGAGGGAGAGAGGATGTAGGGTGGGGGGAGACATCAATGCAAGAAACATCAGTCCGTTGCCTCCAGTACACACACCGACTGGGAACCTTAGGCATGTGCCCTGACTGGGGAACAAACCCACAACCTTTCAGTTTACAGGACAACATTTCAACCAACTGAGCCACACTGGCCAGGGTGGGAATAGCTTTCAAATGTTAACAGCCAATAACAGCAGCAGTACATTCTGATAATAAAAGAACTAAAAAAGCTACAGTATTATTAAGTTTGACATAGCTCATGAGCAAGATAACCCAGATTTAAAAGCATGACATATAGCTAAATCAACCCCTCTGTAAATAACTATTCTGCCAACCAGACAAATAACAAGAGGTTCTAGGTAATGGTTGTATTGTGCTGGGTTAAAACAACAGAAAAGCAACATTACTTGGGACTCCAACTAGTGGCAATTAATCACTTTCAAGTCAAAGCAAATTCCTTTCAAAGGCACTGCTGGCCTCATTCAATAGATGGATATCAAGATAACTAGACCATTATTATTTTTCTCATCCCTTAGTTGTGAGCAGATGGTAAGAAAGGGAGTCACCATAAATAATAAAGCATAAAGCATTCTGGAGTGGAAGATGTGATCTGTCCCTGCTCCCGGGAGGCCAAGGCACAGGCCCTTGGCCCAGGCTCAGCTTGGAGACACCCACTCTGAAGGAGTCACTCAAGGTACCAGGCAACAAACATATAGCTGAAGGGGTCCCAGCTACAGTAGTAGGTCATGTCAAGTAACTATGATGTCCCAAGACTGTCCCAGTAGCATGACAGTGGCAGCTGCCTCTCCACCTGTTCCCCAGCTTTTCTGTTGTTCCATCACCTACTTCAATCATTTCAATAAAGTTTATTTCTAGTTAAAAGAGCCACAATCAGTTTGTATTGCTTGGAATGCAGAAGGCTGTTTGAAAGGCTTCATCATTATGCAATCTATATTTTTGTTAAAATTAAACAATTTTGAAAACTTTTTTAGTTGTTTTACTTTAGTTTTAATAACAAAAATCATTTCATTTAGTAGGAAGTTAGAAAACAAAGATAACTGCAATGAAAAAAGTAACATCATTTATAATCCCACCACCTAGAAAGAAACAACCAAAACCATTTTGGAGCACATCTTTCCAAGCTTCCTGCTAAAATGGACATTTGACACCAGAGAAAAAGGTGTGGATACAGTTGCCACACTGGAGATCTATGGTGGTGTTAAGCTAGAGTGATCACCTAACTCATCACCCACTGCACTTCTGAGAGTGAAAAGACATCTTTCCCCCCTTCCCTTATTAATAAGTAAGCTAAGAAAACATATAAATCGGGGCTATCCCAGGCAAACACAAGTGTACAGTTGCCCTACATACCTGAAGAGTTCAGCCTACTGGTTAGGAATAGCTACTTTAGAAATAGTCCTGTTCATCAGAGGAGGTTATGAATAATAAATTTTTACCAAGCATGATTTATCAGTTGGCAAGAAGGGGAACAAGATGATAAACTTAAGTCTTTAAAAAAAACCCAAAATTTTAATTAAAAATTCTAAACAAAAAAACTGCACTTTAATTGGCATTAGCAAGTACAAAATATAGATATCACTCCTTCCTTCTCAAGTTAGAAAAAATGTTGTTATAATTTTACTTTGCATAGGAAGTAAACATACATAGAACTTTTATCCTAAATTAAGGCAGCACTGAAGCAGTACATCCAGTTCTTCATCCCCCAGATAATACATCTTTTGGGGGGGTTCTCCCTGTAAGTGAGCCAGACCCCTTAAGAAGGTCAGAGGGAAAAAATAGACTGAACATCAAACTATATTGTTTCAAATATACCCTTAGGATTTGACAATGTGTAATGGGAAGAAAGCAAAAATTAAAAACATAATTAACAAAATCTAGTCAGATGTAGATATAGGAATAGTATTCCACAATATAAAGCAACAACAGAAAAATCTTTGAAGTATGAAAATTCGCAGAACAGATTTAAGTGCAGTAATAATACATGGTGATAAGAATATGAAAGCCAGAGTTCCCTGAGTTTAATTTTTTTCTCCCCCTTCTAAGCTAGGGTTTTGCTTTTAGTCTTACTCAGCAACCACTCTTTATTTCCTCACCTCTTTTCTCAAAGTATTCTTTGTTAAAAATGAATCCTGCTCACACTTCCCATCTCCACTGATCATATTTTACCTATAGTAGAGTAAGTTCAATCTCTAGAGCAAATACATTGAGCACAAACTAAAGAGGTCAAACATAAACAGCCTATAAACTTATTTTTATCCTTTTATGGAGCAATAGTGAAATAATTTCTATCTAGAAACAATCCCACAAAGCAAAAAATTGCTGATTCAATTCCCAGTCAGGGCACAAGCCCAGGTTGCAGGTTCGGTCCCCGGTCAGGGTACATACAACAGGCAACCTATTGATGTTTCTCTCTCACTTTGATGTTTCTCTCCCTCCCTTTCTCCCTCTCTCTCCCTCCCTCCCCCTCTCTCTCTCCCCCCCTTCTCCTCTCTCTAAATTTTTCTTAAATTCTTTAAACTGAGTTGCAAGAACACAGAAAATGTATTAAAAAGTCATGTGAGGCACCATATATTCTTCTTTGTTTATAAAGTTCTTTATGGATAAATCCTAGAGAGAAACTACAAACAGGCAGGGAGGGAGAGAAGAAAAAAAAAATTTAACTTCAAAAGCCTAAACATAAATGTACAGGGTGAACTAACACCTGACCTTTGAATCCCACTTGTCTCTAAAAATGGAAAGATTTCTGGGCAATGCGAAGGAATACTACTTTGAAATGGCAATTCTGAAAATGCATTTTCCCCATATGTTATTTTTTGAATATGCTCTTGATTTATTGTAGGCCTTTAATTACCACAATGAAAATATTTACCTGATATTCACCAGATAACTTATTTATCGAGTATTTTTTACTATACATATTTACCAAATATTTAGCTAAGTGTTTCAGATGCTTAATTAAAGTAACCTTTGCCAAAACGATTCCAGTTCATAGCCTATAATGCTTTATTTTTATCAGTTTGTTTGCCTTTTAAAGAATGTTCAAGAACCACTTTGCTAAATTGAGTGAAGAGTTTAAAGGCAAAATGACGTAAAAACTGTAAGTGAAAGTACAAAACTGGTATTAGAATACAAAAGAAACTAACTTTTTAAAAAGACTGTACAGTAAAGGAATGTAAACTTTTTTTTGTAATTTTGCTTCTAAGAAATTCTGATAACAATATTAGATAATGACAAATTGAGTACATAACAGGACTTTTGGTCTAAATTGAGACATTTCGTCTCTGCAGCATCTACCTAGATCATTTACTGAATGGTTATCTTGTCCTAGAAACTTTATACAATATCAGTTAAATTTCATGATTACCCAACTTGTATGCATTAGTATTTCCTACATCCAGATACAGACACTGCGGCCCAATCAAGGGTTCCTATTTGCCCAAGGTAAAGCAATTCAGTGACCCAGCTCATTTAAAAATCTGCTCTGACTACAAAGCATGTGATCATTTCTCTATACTAAATTCCCTCTCATAAAACAGTACTACCTACCACCTCTTGAACATACATCTTACATATATTATCTCCTTAAATCCTCACAACTCTCTGTGAGGTCAGCATCATCACTTTTACTTTTAAAGCTTAGAAAAACTAAGACTTAAGGAAGTTAGGTATCTTGTCAGGATTTAGCTTCTGGTCCATGGCTCCAAAATCCATATACTCTTTCCAATATATCATGCTTCTTTCAGTTCCATAATTCTATATATCATAACTAGACAATCTCTTCCTTTATAGGAAATGGTGATTCTGTGCAGGATGAAGATCAAGTTAGACATGATCTTTTGTTACCACTGCAACTCTCCTCCTTCCCCACTTCACACGTCCCCACCATCTCTCCCAGCATTATGACCAGACAACTTCTCAAGGATCTACATTTTCAGTCATTCCCTCTACAATCCCTTTCAAGCAGATAATTGAAAAAGCTGAAAAATATTTAACCTTACTCCAAACCCAAAGACCAAATCAAGTTTGATGTATTTTTAAAATAAAAAATTAAATATTTCCCACTGTCATTTCCATCTTGTGCCATTATCACCTGGTTGATGAGCAACATTTCTAGGTCTCGTATTTCATCTATAAAATGAACAACATGACCTTGAGTGGCTCTTCCACTTTAGAGATCTAAGTTATCTGATGTACACCCCCTCCTCCTTCACCTGCGTGTGAGGAGGAGGTTGGAAATTTACTGGGCCAGGGGCAGGGTGTGGTAGATAAAAACCCCACAGTATGTAAATCAAAGCAACCATTATTAGGTTCTACTGTATATACAAAGATCTACTCATAGGCACACACACGAAGTCCAATCTGAAATATGCAACAAAAAACAATCCAGAGCTTGTGCTTTGCCAACCCAAAACGAATTATCTATTTTTAGCTCAGATCCACTCAAGAGAGGACTGAGACTGGTCTGCAGCAGACAGCCAACTGAGCAGTCTAACAGCCAACTGGGCTCACTAATGAGTCTTAAGGCATGCTGGAGCTCCTATCCTTAAAAGTAACCTTTGGCTTGACTACAGCTATAAATTCAATATAAGGACAGAAAGCTATGAAGGCTTAATTAAAGCTTTCCAAGGGAGTAGCATTTCAAATATATAATTCTACTTCTGTATTTTACTTATTCTGATAAGAAAGTATGGCCAAGGCTCAAAAAAGTCTGGACACTTTTAGATTCATTTTAATCTTAATTTTCCAAGTCTAGATGAGTCATTTTACAGTTTAGGAACTGACACAGGAGCCAAGTTGGTAAGATTAAAATTAAAATCCTAAATTCACTTGTGAAACAACCTTAAATAATAAATGGTGAACCTAGGGCTATGAACAAAGTTGATAATTTTAATACACTTGCAATTTGAAGAAAGGTACAAAATTTTTTATTTTAATTACAAAGAATACATTCTCTCTAAATTAAAGCCCATTTAATAAATACCTGCAGTTTAGCAGATAACCAAAATTTAAATGTGAGAAGTGGTGTAAACAAAATTTTCTCAATCCAATCTAGGGAGCTTTACCTAATAATCCGGCTGCTGGCATCAATGAGATGCAAGGGAGAGAGCACTAGACAGGTAAGTAGCTGAGACTGAAGTCTCACCTCTGCCTTCATTAGCTGTGTGTGCCTCCACGGCTCCAGGGCTGATGGCAATTCAAACATCAGGTAGGTATGTCTAGAAGGACACAGTACTGCCAAAAAGAAGCTGCTGGAGATGCCAGTGAAAGTAATGGGGGGACTTTAAGGTTTCTGAGTTGAAGCAGGCTGGGTAAAACAGCTACAAAAAGAATTACTTAGCAAAGCTTTTCAGAAGAGAGTGATATAAGAAGATACTGTCCAATATTTTCTGACAAAACAAACAAACAGTTTTTTCTTAGATAAAATTTCCACACCAACTGGGAAATCAAGTCGTTATTCAAATGATCAGGTGAGAGCAGACAGGTTTGGAAAGGACTTCTGCAAAGGAATCAATAGGACCTAGTGATCAAGTAGATGAGAAATGAGAGGAAAAATAAAGTAATGCTGAAGATTTGAGTCTATAGAGTTATAAACACTCACTTTCTAAAATTAAAATAAGCAGACTGACAAAATTTTAGAGGCAGAAGGGCCATTCCCAGCTACAGCGGCCTCACTGTTACAGAGCCTGCCAGTTGAGAAGTAACATGAGCAAGAAATCTGGCAGACAGATGACCGCAGCTCTAGCACCTGCTGCAAAGAAAGCTTGAAAGTTACAAATACACATCAGCAAAAATCCTCACTATTTGCTAGACTAAGATTAGAAAACTTCCTTCTATCCTTATATAGATCTCACAAAGTTTCCTGTTACCTTCTACTTCCTTTCAAAGATATTTAAGATGTTCATTTAAACCCAGAGAGGCAAGTTCCACAGGGATAATTTTTGTCCTTGGCCCAGAGTCCCTAAGGCTAGCCATAAACCAAAAGAATTATTTATTCACTCTCCTACTCCCCTACTACAACTCCCCATACAACAGACTAACCATATAACCTATCTATCAGCACAGTCAGGAAAGACTAAAGGAAGGAATGAGTTTGGTTTAGGGAAGGTTAAATCTGAGGTCTCAACAGAATTTAGGTAGTGATGTAAAGTAGGCAGCTGGATAATCTGTAGCTCAGAATTAAGAGGTGGAAACAAATTTGGAGTCATCAGCACACAAGTGGTATTCAACACCATGGAAACAAAGAAAGTGGAAATAAGAACAGCAGACCTAGAACAGAGACCCTGAGGGGGAGCTAACATTTGGATAAAAGAAAGACCAACAAAGAAACTGAGAAGGATCACTTTTAGTCCTTCATCTTCTATCCCAACTTCTTCCCTAACCAAAGATAAAGACCTTTTGTATTAAACATACCTATGCATTTCAGAGCCAGATATTTTTCATACTAAAGACAATCAATCAACTATAAAGTTTACCAATTTCAACAGACGTCTAGTAAGTGAAGGTAATCTTTCACATGCCTAGAACTGTCAGGAGAAAAGGGACTGACTGCATATCAGTGCATCTGCTGATGAAATACACTTCCAAATAAAGGAGGCTTCTCCCTTTATATGAATGGTTCACAGCACAAATACTTTCAAGAATCAGCCAGGTGAGTGTGCAGCATTAAGATACATAATAAATGCTGGGTCCTGGTTCTACTGATGTGGGCCTGAGTCTCCCTTATGGGCATTAAAACTCAGTGTTTTAAAAAGAAAACAGAAGGCCCCAGTACTTGCAGTACCATGTGAACTGGCAATCAAAACCATGTCTCCAATGGGCTCATAACTACAGCAAAGGCTGCGTGCTAACAAATTTTTCTTTTATTTTATATCACCAAAGTCTTTCTTCCTGACATTAACCATTATTTTCTATAGATGAAGTACAAATACACTGTGTTGTAAAGGAGGCACTTTTTAAACTGATTAGCTCTATGACTTTGGGTAAGTTGCCGTCTATAAAAGAGATAATGAGAACTAATTGAAAGAGTGCTTGAAAAAGGTTCCAAACTCAGTGAATGTTAGGCATTAATGAAAGATGAGGAAGAAGAGGAAGAGAATGATATGGAGTAAATGATGATAAACCTTAAGTACATCACTGATATCAAAGTGCCATTAACGTCTAACATTAATGTAGAATCGTGTAAGTGCCATACCAAAAAAAAAAAAAAAAAAGGCTAAACCTTTTGTTGGCTTCTCATTTCATTGTCCAAAGCTTTTAACTATTAAATGAACAAAATATGACAATTTAACAGTGCCTAACAAAATGTATTAAACAGCAACTAAAATGAAGTTTAATTCTTAGTATCTGAACTGACTGTACCATTTTTATCATCTCCTGACAAAGCTGATGCTACTTAAAGGAAGCTGATTATGTGATTCCAGGGGGTCAGAGTCACATTTATATTTAAACAAGTCCTCTTGCCAAAGAAATTGCATAGTTCTCTTCAAACAGAGATTTGGGATTAAAAATCTATGTGAAACCAGGATGGGCAAGAAAAGAACAGCAGAGAGCAAAAATGTGAATTCTGCCGTGGCTGGTGTGGCTCAGTGGATTGAGTGCCAGAGTGCAAACCAGAAAGTTGCTGGTTTGATTCCTAGTCAGGGTACAGGCCAGGGTGGCAGGCCAGGTCCCCAGTTTGGGGCATGCGAGAGGCAACCGATCTATGTATTTCTCGCACATTGCTGTTTCTCTCTCTTTCTCCCTCCCTTCCCCTCTTTCTAAAAATGAATAAATAAAATAATCTTTTTAAAAAACATGTGAATTTTGTCTACGTGTGCTAGTTCTATTTACTCTGTTTCAAGGCCAAGATTAGCACTCCTAATCTCTTTGCCTTCTTGATATTTGCACACTGAAGTTACTGAGGAAGGCCTGAAGATGAAGGGCACACACTCCTACTAAATACATGCAGCCTGACTCAGGACCCCTTGTACTTGAAAACACTTGGCACCTTTGGGATCCAAAACCTGAGGCACAGAGGTTGGAGCTGCAAAACAAGGTTTTTAGAGTACCTCAACTACTAACTGGTACATGGCACTGTTAAACCATATCCATGCTGGTCTTCTTACCTATAAAGTGGGAAAAGAACCACCCGCCCTATATATCTACAAGGGTTTTTTAAAAATAAAACTAAACTAGTATTGAACAGAATATGCTGTAAAACAGAAGGCATTTAAATTATTTCCTCCATGTTCTAAAAGCAGTGCTAAAAGGACAGTATGAGTATAATTTAAAATAACCTTTCTTGCTTTTTTTAAAGAAGAGAAAAAAAACAGTCAAATCAATTACTTTGCGCAATGCTCCAACACTCTAAATTTCAATCCTGTCTGAAACCTTAGATCAATCACTTCACCATTCAGGGTATCAGTTCTCACCATGTATATAGCAAGTGTGGGTGACAATCTGAACCTCCAAGTTCAAGTCTTGCTGTGATGTTTTTATCCTTCTATTCATCTATATATGCCTCGTCAAAAGAACGAGTTAAAATGCTTTAGATTAGTTAATAAAAATGAATCATTATAACCGAATTGCAGTGAGCTGAGAGGAAGGGGCCAAAGGGGGAAAAAATTGGGACAAGTGTAATAGAATAAACAATTTTTTAAAAAACCGAATTGCAGCATTCACAAATGTACTTTTACTCTCCACCACCTCAGCTATATTAAAGTTTGAGGGAAGAATTTTGATAATGTGGTGATTCCTCCAACTTGCCTTTCAACGGTGTATGACTTGGAATAATGATGACGCATGATGTATAAATCTTCAATTTCTTTATGTAAGTTCTTGTTGTCCATGTGTCTCTCAACGCATGGCCCTATCACTGAGCTGTTTTTCTAGTGTTTAAAAATACATTATTTTGTTATCATATACCCTTAAATGCAAACACTGCAAGAAAGGCAACATTGATATGTTCCATCACTGGTGAAAGGCTGGCTGTGTTGGACTTACTAGGGAATAAAATGTAAGTCACGGTATGACAATTTCACATTTGGAGATACCAGTTTACATGACACACACTCAAGGCATGAGGCCACTGAATCCTTAAGTGAGAATTTTAAAGGTCAAAACTACAAAAAGTACCCAGTCAAATCAGATAACCAGAGAGACCTTCATCTTTAGAAAAAGTTAACTTCAGTAGATCCACTTTTAAAACATTAAGTTTCAGCCCTGGCTGGTGTGGCTCAGTGGATTGAGTGTCACAGTCTGCGAACCAAAATGTCAGTGGTTTGATTCCTAGTCAGGGCACATGCCTGGGTTGTGGGCCAAGTCCTGGTTGGGGGCATGTGAGAGGCATCCGATTGACGTATCTCTTATATATTGATGTTTCTCTCCCTCTCTTTCTCCCTCCCTTCCCTTCTCTCTAAAAATAAATAAATAAAATATTTTTTAAATGTATTATAAAAAAATAAATAAAACATTAAATTTTAAAGAAATTTCTTGGAAAGTGCTTGATTTACATTTATCTAAAAGTATTTCTACAAATAAATCCAATATAATAATCTTGTCCTAAGAATCAGAAGGCCTTTATGTTCTCTATAAAATCTGTGATTTCGTTAAACAATTGGGTGGATGAACAACAGGTAACTTTTGTTTAGTACTGTCATAATCAGTTCAATTTTTGTCACTAGCTGTTAAAATATTTCATAGTAACTCTGAGAGAAGCAGGGAATGATAAGAGTATTTTTCTTTAGAAAGCAGGTGGGCCACTAGGCAGGGACTAAGCTGCTGCTGGAAACATGACTGACATCAGGGCAGAAACAGTAGCAGAAGCTTCTCAGGAGTACAAGCAGTTTAAGGAACCGGAAGAAAGGATGAACCACAGCACATTGCACAGCTCGTTACACCAAAACACAATTTCTTGAATTGTTTACTTTGAAATAAATATTTGCATCTATATTGAAATGGATGTGTACCAAGATATCACCACAGCAGTAAATCAATACACTCTCTCGCTCTAACTACAAAAGACCAGACAGTCCTAAATTGAGGAGAAAATCACATGTAACAGAGCAAAGTGTTTATTATAAAATAGGCAGCTAAGGATTCCTCTAAAGAAGTCTTTCATTTATTCAAACACGAACTGTCAAATTATAACTGAAAGGAAGCATTATTTTAATCTAGTAAGAAAATGAAAAAGATTGAGCTAAATAACAACAAAAAATTTTCTTTCACATTTCTATGTTTAATCCTATCAGACTTGCCTTTCAATAAATAAATATAACAACATTCAACCTTCCCAGGCCCACATTAAAAAGGTTCGTCCTGCAGGCTAAGGATTATCCTGGACCCAAGAACAAGATGTCCTTTTTGATTCTGGGTCCAAAGAACATAGTAAACTTTGTTAGAAAAAAAGAAAAAAGCTGGTGAAGGGGACAAGAACTGATTTTCAAGTCAGCATTTTGGATTCTGTGTGCATGTGCGTGCTCTGGCTAAAACTGTAAGATGAGAAGAACTGAGTGAGAATAATCTGTGTGCATGTCTGTTTTGTGTGTATTGAATACCATAAACTATAACTCATCTACTTATCTTTATTTAATCAGACAGAATACACTTAGAAATTTATCTATATTATTTCACTTCTTCCCTTAAAACCAAAGATAAAAGAAAACTAAATTGCTTTTACTATTAATAGACACTGTTAAATCTGTAGAACATTAAAAAGACATAGAATTCAGTTAAGTGGTATGATGGCAGATAATTAAGTGGCATTCTTCTCCCTTAAAGGTGGGGGGAAAACAACTTTATCAAGGACAAATAACTAGAAAATACAATTCCCTTCAAATTACCAATATGAGTTAAAATAAAGGAAATAAACTGTACAATATTGTCAGCACAGGAAGAGAGATATAATATAAAAAATGGGATAGGTGGAGCATAGGGAAAAAAGGACAGTAAGGAAAACAATAGTCTTTTAGAAATGAGAAAAGGTTAAAATAACATAATTCATTGGCATTATTGTGTAAAAATAAAGTTCAGTTGATTTTAACTTTTAAATTAAAATAAAACTTTAAATTTAAATTTTGTTCTTCAGTCATGTAGCCATATATTAAATGTTCAGTAAGCCATGTCTATACTCTAGATCCTTCCAGATCATTGCAGAAAGTCTATTGTATAGCACTGGCCTAGAATATTTTAAGCAATTTATAGAAGTAATACTTTATATACTGGAGCAAAGACTTCTTTCACAAATTGTTGACAGAAAATTTTAAGACAAGCATTTCAAATTATTAACTATAAATCAGGAATCCTTATCATGATTATCATACATAACATTAAAAAAAAAAATACTAATGGCTCAATTAGCCAACCACTTGTCTTTAAAAAGGAGCATCTCTATTCATCTAAACAAATAAGGGACCACTCTCTTTTTAAAGCCTTGGAGAGAAATAATATTTCACAGCCTCTCTTGGTAATCTATTTCAATGTTTAATACAGCATCAAGAAGCTCATTCGCCCTCTGTCATTCACATGGTAAATACTGCCATAATTTTCCACCCATTTCCAGAGCAAATAATTAACATTTGCCACCAATTCTGCAGCATATGATGTAACCAGGGGGAAGTGCTTTTCTTTAGACTATCTTAAGACCTTACTTTATGCCCACAGGAACATGTGCATGTTCTAAACATGGGTGTAACATCTCTCTTCAATGGTTCTCAGTAAATTTCAGCATGAAGTTCAAAATCTTACCACTCAATCCTTGCCACTGGGGCACATCTCTCTCATCTATTTTCCCATCCTTTCCCCCACCTCTTTCCCAGTCTTACGGAATTTCACTCTCACGTGATGTTTTCCTCAGCCCGCAATGCTAACCTGAGGATGTGGGCTTTAGATTCCAGTCCTCCTGCTATACAAAGCACACTCCTGCCTCATCAACCCAACCCGTCGGAAAAGATTCAAAATCCAGCAAGAAAAATGTATTTTGCCAAAAGAAAGATTTTGACTAAAAATGCGATTAAATTTTGCAATAAAGTCAATGAATACTTACTGAACAGCCACAACATTCTGTTTTAACAAGAAAGGTTTGAAAATATTAATTCCTACACATCTTTCATAAAAAAGGAAACCAACCATCTATGTTTAATGTTTTGTCATCTGTCTGGAGCAAAAAGTTTGCCATATAACTTCTTGAAATCCCTTGTAAAATTAAGATTCATTAGAATAAACACTAAGCACACTTTAGGTGGTTCATAATGCTTGACTCAAAACAAGAACCTACTGTGTCTTGCATCTTGTTAAAGTTGACTGCATTACCTTCCCTTTTGTTTATGCATACCCTATGAAACAATGAAGGTACCACAATAACATCTGGCTTTACTGCAGGGAAGAGCTAAGGAGCAGAGGAACTAATAAGTCAACATCGTCTAACATATTATTCAATCATCTTTACAATACTCAAAAAGAGACTATTTTGAGTATTCCAATTGAGGGTGTAAGCAAAAAGTTCCTTTATACACTGCTGTGCAAAGCTTTGCCCTTCTGGAGGAACTTTCACTCCTTATCAAAAGACTTACCCATTTGCTTTGCAAGTGATTGCATTTTTTCTAAGACTAAGACTCAATAATAAGATTATGGTACATCTATCCATAGCATGTACTCAGTCCTATGCAGCCTTTAAAAATAATACTATTTTAAAATAACGCTATAATTATTTAATAAGAAAAATTGGATGTGTTAAGAATAAAAGTGAATTTCAAAATAATCTGTCAGTATGATACTGGGTTTTCTTGTTGGTGATGATGTTAAAGTATATCTGCTCTATTTTTATATGTCTACTTACACTGAAACAAAAAAAGTAAAAAATTAATAATGACAGACCTTTAATGAGAAAAGCATGCTGCTTTTTGTGTTCTTTTAATCTGAATTTTCTAAAACAAATTAACATATCTGGTGAGATATGTGAAAAAGGTTATGCTAATTAATCATAATTAAGTTAGAGGAAAGGTTTGGTTCTCCTACAGAAACTAGTATATTTTCTTCTTATAGATAGTAAGAGCAATGTTACTTTTTTCTTTAGTTTGACTGTCAGGAAACTGAAAGGGAAATTTGTCAGTCACCTTTAGTAGCTTTAAGGCAAAGTGACGTATCTGGGTGTGTACCTGACTATCTTCTATCATAACCTTCTACCCTGATCTGCATTTTCTCTGACCCTTTCTCTATTGTATTGTAGATATTCTTCTAACTAGACTCAAAATCTTTTTTGTGGAGAGGGATGTGGAAGAGGGTGGAAAAGAAAGAAGGAAAAAAGAAGGGAAAAGGAGAAAAAGGACGAGGTGGCAGTTGTGCAAACAGAACACTGTTCCACCTCTGTAATTTTCAGATTATTTATTAAAGTTTAGGTTCTATCACAGTTGGTACTTAATAAATATTCATATAATAAATAAATTAAAAAACCAACTTCCCAGTTTGAGAAATGAGTATCTTTTGGGGGCCCTTCCTACTCCACACAGTTGGTATCCTATTAAACTTCAGTATCTTAGTATGTGATTATTAGAGCAGTCATCACTAGTGTTTTTTGCATATTTAAAATATCAGAAACACTCAGAGACACACTCCTTAGTGTGACAAAATTTGACTTGTATGCCTTCAATCTGTAGATACTGCGTAGTACTCTTAGGATTTGAAATTCCTTTACAATAAGTCTGCACAGGACAGTGGCTTACAAATTGTGAATCAATGTGCTACAGCACAGCAGAAAAATGTTTACCATGAGCTGAATTTAGGTAACAGATACTCAGCTTGTATGACTTTTTGTTTTAGTTTAATCTGTGCCATCATTTAAAATGAGAGATCTGACATAACAAACAAACAAACAATGAAAACTTCAACTTCTAAAAATCGCAAGAGCTGGCAAAACTTGGCCCGTGTTCAACACAACAATAATCAGCAAGAACTGATCAGCAGCCACCTCTTCAAATGGAGTTAGGGTCTCCAGTTTTCTAGTCTCCACCTGGCCATCACCGGTCACTTAAGTGGCCTTTGGTAGACAAGGATGTTTATAACCCCTTCAGCACAGCTGTAGTCTTTATGGAAGTTCCCCCAAATACAATTACTGGGTATGTGTATGTAATTACTTTTTTTGAAAAACGAACAAAGGTTTAAGAAACATGGATCAAGTCCCTGGATGTGCCAGGTGCTCTGCTACACTGAAGTTTAAAAGATGAATAATACATGACCCTGCCCCCAAGGAGCTCACAGGACTGACAGAGAGCTGCAAAGGGCCAGGTGAAGTTTACCAGTGACCTAATCTCAAACTTGATGAATTAGTTCCTGTTCTTTAGTAAAAGGGAGGGGAAATTTCATAGAATATGAAAATCGATGATCAAATAAATCCTGCTCAATCCTCTGGCACCCATTTATTTTGCCAACAAATATTTATTGAGCCCTGACTATGTGACAAGCACAGCATTGGTTCATGGGCACACAAAAATAAACAGTGCAGCTAAATATCTAATCTGCAGATCCATAATATCAATCAATTCCATTGTTTTGTCTTCTTTATCAAAGATCAGATTACAGATTATTGATATGATCTCTTTATCTGTTTTCGTTACCAGTTTTAATATATCTTGCAGCTTTTCTTTTCCAACAAGTTCATAGGCTTGGGGGCAGAGGGGTAGCTTATATTTTAAATCCTTTTACAGATATATTAGGAGGTTACTTACTATACTCTCTTTTGTCAACTTTATTTATTATTGTAACCCTGGCTGGTTTGGCTCAGTGGATTGAGCGTCGGCCTGCGAGCTAAGTGTCGCTGGTTCGATCTTCCAGTCAGGGCACATCAGAGAAGGAAAACTCTGACTCCAAAAAACCTCTGCTGCCTTGCGGCATACCTCTTCAGGGGAAAGGCTAAGGGAGTAAACCCCGACAGAAAATCCGGAGCCGGAGTCCCTAAGGCGGTTTGACGTTGTAGTCAACACCGGCAACTCCTGCGGCGCACCTGAAGCCAAGCTGTATTGACTCGTCTTTCCCTTGGACCCTTCAGCTGCGAAGAGAGGGGGGGGTCTGCTGCATGGGCAACAGCAGACCCTCCATATCACCATGCCCAAGCTCTATAGCTTCAGCTTCACTGGAGAGGACACTCCAGCGTCATCGCAAGATGTCGATTCAACACGGGAGGAGACAGATACCGTGTCACTCCCAAGTCAGACTGCACAGCCATTCTCGGCGGTGCAGATAGACTCTTAAGAAGCTACACCATCGTCTCTCGAGACGGACGGCTGCCGCTGCCGCCGACGATGTATGTAATTACTGCAAGGAGTGCAAAGGGCCTCCAATTAAAAAGTGTCCATGATACAGTGCCTCAGCACTCACAGGGCAAAGCCTCTTCTTTAAAGATCCTATGCTTTTTGTGCTCCCTTTGCTGTTCCCTGAATTCCAAATCACTGCGTGGCTAGCACACAGCAACTGCTGATAAATGTTGGATGGATGGATGGATGACAAATGTAATCTACACTAAAATTAGTCTAAACTCCTTCCAGCTACTGGCACACAAAGAATTCCGTTACAAAGGAAATATGCAATATGATTTTTAAGAGTAGTTATTTTCCCCCTGGCTGGGTAAGCTCTGTTAGTTGGAACATCATCCCATACACCAAAAGGTTACAGGTTTGATCCTCAGTCAGGGCAGATACTTAGGTTGTGGGTTTGATACCCAGCAAGGAA
Source organism: Furipterus horrens (assembly GCF_987537825.1). Lineage (NCBI taxonomy): Eukaryota > Metazoa > Chordata > Mammalia > Chiroptera > Furipteridae > Furipterus > Furipterus horrens. Next base: position 51,884,451 of record NW_028327179.1, read on the forward strand.
CACATATGGGGGCAACCAATCGATGTTTCTCTCCCAAAATCAATAAACATATCCTCCAGTAAGGATTTTTTTTTAAGAGTTATGTTTTATTGTACAGTAGCCATTGTTATTCTTATAATAGCTGGTCACATTTGTTCAAAACTTCTCTAATCTACAGTGCGAGCCACTGCTGATATATTGTGTTGGTCAAAAGTTTGTTAAGTTTAACTAAAACTAAGAGACACATTTTTCATTTTCACCAATAACTTGATTAAACAACACATTCACCATTTTGTTCCACTACCTCTGTCATCTTTCAGGCAACTTCATAATTCCATTTTCCCAAAACTTTTTATCTTTTTGAGCTAAGAACTGTTCCAGGTACCTTTTGCAGTCGTCCTGGGAATTGAGTTGTTTTTCCATTAAGAGAATTTTGTAAAGGCCGAAATAAATGAAAATCCTAAGGTATAACATGGTGAATATGGCAGATGAATCAGAACTTCCCAGCCAAGCTGTAACAGTTTTTGCCTGGTCATCAAAGAAACATGCAGTCTTGCGTTATCCTGATGAAAGATTATGCATTTTCTGTTGACTAATTCCAGATACTTTTCCTTGAGTGCTGCTTTCAGTTAGTCTAATTGGAAGCAGTACTTGTTGGAATTGGTCATTTGGCTTTTCAGAAGGAGCTCATAATAGAGGACTCTGCACAATCCCAGAATAAACACAACATCACCTTCTCTGGATGAAGAGTTGCCTCTGGTGTGTGTGGCTGGTGGAGGTTCATTTCGCTTGCCCCAGTACCCGCTTCACATTGCCTGTCACAATTTGTTTCAAAAATGGAACGTTTTCGTTATGTTTCAGTAGAGAATTGCATGTGCAAATATGGTCAAGAAGATTTTTTTCCCTTAACTTACGGGGAACCCAAACACCAAAGCGATTAGCATAACAAAGCTGGTATAAATCTCAAGTCTTGATTTGGATATTTTGAGTATGTTGGGTATCTCCCCTGTGGTATAAGGGTGATTGCTCTCAACTAATGTCTAATTTGATCACTATGAACTTCAACTGGTCTACCAGAATCTGGAGCATCATCCAGCGAGAAATCTCCAGCACAAAACTCCGCAAACCACTTTGGACACATTTGATCAGTCACAGCACCTTCTCCATATACTGCACAAATCTTTTTTATTATTATTTTTTTTTTTTTGCATTTCAGTTGTGTTTTTACCTTTCTTGAGATAATATAGCAAAATATGCCAAAAATGTTGCATATTTTTTCCATCTTCAATATTAAAATTCACCAATCTTGATGATTTTTAAACGTACACTGATATGACAGCTATCACAATACAATCCAACAATTGTCTCGAATGAAGATATAGACAACTAAGTGTTACTAGAGCCTTCTTATGCGGGACACCAAACAAACTTTTTGGCCAACTCAATACAAAATGATCTTAGATGATACTTAGTTGGCACTAAATTAAAATTAATCACATACTGAGAAAGTCACTCCTTTCTGAAGGTTCTTTCCATCTGAGTATATCAAAGAACAAGTTTCACTTTGATGCTAACACATTTTTAAGCTCCTTTATGAGATCTGCCAGTTTAATTTCCCTTGTAAACAGAGAAGCACATGGCTCAAGCCTGAAACCTTGATCAGACGACAGAATCTAGACAGGATTTAACAGCAATTGTTTTTAAAGGCAAATGATACTGACTCTTCCGTGCTGGTAGGAATACAACATTCATTTTAAAGGCATTATAAGGTGGGTACAGGACTGGTTGTGGGGGGTGGGGTGTAGAATCACTTCATAAGTTATATAAATGTCTAACCACTATACTATGCTGTACACCTGAAACTAATATAATATTAAATGTCAACTGTGATTGAAAAAATTAAGGCACTATAAAAGTGTTACATATATTTTACCACAATTCAAGGTAAATAAAAAAGCATGATATTATATAAATAACAGCAAAGGGTGAAGTGTAGCTATGACAACAGCATCAAGGTAATACACAAAATACTGACATCTGGGAAATAAATGGCTATGATATGATATTACTAGTTTGGCACAGAGATGAAGTGTTCAAATTTAATTTAATTCCATTGTACATTAAAACAAATGTAAAAAATATATTTAATCATGAACTGTACATTTTTATGATGACCAAAAAACCTAAAATTTTTAACCTTAACACTTTTATAACAGTTAAATTAGCTTATGCCTATAACTGACTACATATGATTTTATATATAAACTATTTGACTATATATGGCTATAATTTATTAATCTATACAATACCATAAAGAAATGACTCCCTATACCAAAAAAGTCTTACCACAAAGTTCATAATTAGTAAGCTGCAAATTATTATATAAAATAAAAATATTTTGTAATAAAAGCACTTCTTTACTTTAGATCCTAAGTTGGGGCTAATAGTAAGTAAACCAGTAAGTGGACCAAATGTCACTGATACTCCCCACTGTCAAACAGCAGCTGTGACAAATGCTACAAAGGAGAGGTATGCGTTTCTGTAAGGGCTTGTAATAGGTGTAATTTGACCTAGGCAGGGCTTCCCTGTGATGAGAGGGGTGTCACAGCAAAACAAGAGGCAGGAGAGACAGGACCAAAGTCAGAGGAGTCTGAGACTGAGCTGGAGAGTTCGGATGCTCACTGGCACAGATGTGGAGTTGACCTCTGTGCCAAGAACAATGGGAAGACAGATGAAGGGCTCTTAAAGCAGAGTGACCTGTGCTCTGTAAGTTTGCTCTGGCTGTAATGTGGCAACCCGCCAAAGAGGAATCAGAAAACAGAACCCAAAATTAAGTTGATAACAAACAAAATAATTGAGAAACTCCTGCATCTAGACCAAATAAATAATGGCCAACAGAAAGGAAACTCAAATAGTTGTTCAGTTTTTTTAATCAGAAATTAAAAGATGACAGTAACACTTTTATTTAGGTATATGATATAAAAATTTTAGAGACTATGAATAATATAAAATTAAACACTTGGAACATGTCAAAAATGTCAGTTTTTTGGTTAGACCTAAGGTGTCCCAGTTACTTCCAGGGTTTTCAAGTAAAGAGGACTGGAGCTCTTGAAGGGGTTCTCAAGGGTAGATAGATGGCTAAGTACCAAGAACTGAGGCTCTGATTACTTACCTGTTTCACAACCCAAGCATTTTTTATGTTTTACATGATAGCCTTCTAAAAGGTTTAACTGAAGAAAGTTTTGCTATTGAAACCAAGTCAGAAAATCAACATTATCCAGTTAAGAGATTAGAATCCTTAGTGGGAGAATAGTGCCTCAGATGACTGCACCCTGCTGTTTGGTCTAAGATTCTTTAATTCTGATCTCCTTCATGAAAGTCACTACTCAGAAATATTTCCCTATCTGTTTCTAATCCTCCTCAAAATGGTTCCGCCTCTGGGTCATATTGGCACACCCACCAGAATGCTAAAAGAGAGGGGGGGAGAAAAGAGGGAACAAGGGTTGGGGAAAGGAAGGGAAATAACATACAGTAGCAAGTTGGCAAAGACCTGGAGCACAGCAGGTTAGAGTGTAGATTAGATTTGCACATTCATTTTGGAAAATTGGTTAATGTCCACTAAAGCTCAGCAATTGCACTCCTAGAATATACACGACAGAAATGCATGCATAGGTCCATTCACCAAAAGACATGTACACAAATGCTTACAGCAGCATTATTTCTAATAGCCACAAACTGCAAACATTCCACATGCTTATCAATAGTAAAATGGGTAAAGTGAGATATATTGATATGATGAATACAGTAATGAGACTGAATCAACTACAACTACACACAAAAACATGGATGAATCTCACACAGCTAATGGAAGAAGACAGACCACAAGAGTGTACAGAGTTTTTCTTTATATATGATGTTCAAAAATGGACACAACTCAAAATTCATTTGGAAATAATTTCAATCTTTACCTTAACCCTTTGAGTGCCAACATCGCTGTGAGTGACGCTGACAAATTTTCCCAAAAGTTCCAGTGTCACTCCCAGCGACTCTTTTTTCAATGGCTATAAATGTAAATAACAATGGAATAATTTGTATTTTATGTTTTGTTCTCTTTTTTGTACCTCAAGTTATATATTGATATAATTTTTTCTCATGTTGATCCAAATTTTAAATTATGCATGGCACTCAAAGGGTTAATACTAAAACACAAAATGAATCACAGACTTAAATATTAAGAACCCAAAGCTTCTAAGTAAACTTTAATGACTTTAGACTTGGCCAAGATTTCTTAGATACACATCATAAAACATAAACTGATAAGGAAAAAAATCAATAAATTGGATTTCATAATCATCTATATGACCTGTGTACACTTTCTCCTATGTAACTCCAATAAAAATAATAAAAAATAAATAAAAACAAAAAAAGCAGAAGAATTGAGCAGAGGAGAGACAATACAATCAGCCACTGTCATCTCATCTCATCACTCAGGAAAAAATACATGCATACAACTCAAACACATCCATCTACAAACAGACACACAAAGCCCACAGTGGCAGAGTTGGGGCTGGAAAGGGGAAAACAGTTCTCAGTAACTGTCTGTCCTGCCCTTTGAGCTGGCATGCGGGGTGCAGGTCAGGGGAGGAGTACAATGGAGAATCTTCTATAAAATTTGGCTCTCTTCCCATGACTACTTAGTTCACCACAGACACGTGGAGGAAATAAAAAGACGCCTTAGTCCTGCATCCTTTTCCACTGAATATCCTTTACTTCCTTCTCTCTTCACCTCCCATTCTTATTTTTTTTTTTTAATTTTCTCCTTCCCTTCTCCTTATTCTTCCAGGCTTCATTTTGCTTTCTGCAACTACGCATCATTATCATATGCCCTTTTCACTTCACTTAAGAGGCTCCAAAATAAGAAAAGGAATTAAAATGCACATAAAAAAATAGCACAGGTTCTTTACATGTTTCAAATGCCCTTTATACTGGGGGAGGGACAATATACAATCCCTATTACTTCACCCAAATCCCATTTATAAAACATTGTTAAAATATAGCCCACAGCATAAATATTTTTATACTTTCTTTCTCTCCTTTCTCCCTTCTCCTGAAAAAGGTAGTTAGCAATTCGTCAATTCAAATATATTCTAGCTATGTGAGATGCTAATTATCTGGGCTACTATTTCTTCTTTATTCCAGTATAAGGACCCCTCTTAACACACACACACACACACACACACACACACACACACACACACACAAAGTGATCCTTTTAGTATCTGTTCCCTGAGAAAATGCAAACCTTGCAGGCACTGATATTTAGTTAACTTTTGACTGATTATGAAGTTTATTAATTACAAAAACATCCATTTACATTTACATTGAACAACAGCAGGTACGTGCTATGCTCAGTGTGAATGTAGATTCTCAGCTTCTCTCAAGCCCTGCATCTCACAAACTGTTCAGCCCTCCCTGGAGTCAGTCTAGATGGGTTGGAAACAGTGACTCTGAGCACTCTGGGCTCATCACTTGTATATTAAGAGTTACCCAATTTTGTTCTTGAGTTAACTGAAGAAGTAGCAACATAGTTTGACAATAATTTTAGTACAGCAAAGTGCTTTTTGTTCACTCAGGATCTTCCTGGGATGATTTGCCTGAGTCCTTCCAGAGCCATTTCTTACGTGTGTTCTTTCTCTTCACTTAAAATTGGTATCTAAAAATGTTTAATAAGGTCTGGCTGGTGTGGCTCAGTTCACAGAGTGCCAACCTGTGAACCTAAAGGTTGCCGGTCCAATTCCCAGCCAGGGCACATGCCTGGATTGTAGGCCAGGCCCTCAGCCTTGAGGGTGTGCGAGAGGCAACAGATCTGTTACTCCCACACATCTATGTTCCTCTCCCTCTCTTTCTCCTTCCCTTTCCCCTCCCTAAAATTAAATAAAATATTTTATTTAAATGTGTAATAAATGATGACCATCTTTTTCTAGCTATTACTGTTATTACTACTCCTCTAACTCCTCTTCTCTGCAAATTTCCAAATCCCAGGAGTGTTCTAGATTGGAAAAGGCAAGAGACAAAAATTTGAAAACCTAGTTTTTGCATCAAATATACACACCTCTTTTTTTTTTTTACATTAAATGAGTTACATGAGGAGTAAAACCTGAGTGTGGCTCTGTCCCTACCACATTTAAGATAAATACATCCTTTCATTCAACAGGCACTCAAAAAAAAAAAAAACATAGTAATATTTACTCATGGAATTTCTTGAAACAGGTATGGCTTCCTCTTACCTGGCAATAACATACAAATCAGGCATTGTGTTCCTAAAATTCATCCGATAATATTCTCTGTCTTTAATTTTTTAAATGCATCAAGTTGACATTTTTATCTCTCTCTAAAATATAAAACCCCCCCAAAAGTAATTTTTGTTACTCCACTGGTTTTTATCCTATGAGTCAGCCAATCAACAGAACAGTACTACTTCATGCCTCTCCTACAAAATGACATTCATTGGACCTCCACTGTTAAAGGTGAATATATAATTTTAAGTTTCACTGTGGTATTGAGATGTGTTAGATAACATATAATCTAGCCCTCCCCCAAATCTCCAAAATTCCATTATCACATTACTTCAAATCAAGTTTGTATTTTCAATGAAAGATAATTAAGAGTCTACAAAATAAGTTAATTTTTTTGTTTTGCTTTTCCCATTTTACAAAATTGTGTGGAAAAAAATAATTCAATAAATACTAGCTGTCACAAGACTAGAAATTCCCATTAAGCAGGTTACATATGAGAGAAAAAGAAAATTATTAGGAACATCACATCACTGTTGTTACAAGTGTTGTTTCTCCACTTGGTTCCCTGAAATATCAAAAGACTATTCTATATGTCAACAGTAAGCAAAATCAATTGTGGAAAATGAGAACTTGGTTTCTTACAAACAAGTAGCTTTCCCCTCTTTAAAAAAGACTGGGTTTCTCCATCCTTCCTACCAATAAACAGTACATGGAAATAGGGACCATCTATAAATTCCAAGTATCTTTAAAACTCAGGTCATGCCTCAAGCAACTTAAAAAAAAAAAAAACTAGTCAAAAGACTTAAAATTTTGGTAATTGGTGAACAAAGAATTAAAGAATGTGGTGTTAACGCTATTGACACTACAAGCTATTAAATTCCTGGCAGGATAAAGTGCTACTAGGCCATACATTTCTTTTTAACTTGAATTCTTGCTTTTCAAGTTCTTCCAAACAAATTTAAAAGACAAATGATTTGACTATGCATCACTGTATGACTTTTAAAGGGGAGGGGAGGTAATTTCTATTTTTACTATATTTACATTAATAAAACAAATTCTATGTATGCAAAGTGTTGACTGACCCATAAAGCACATTTATTACCCATTAAGTCAGCACATCTTCACTTCCAAATATATGTGTAAGATATTTGGAATACCAAACAAAGCAAGAATAACAAACAAAACAAGCAAGCTCTGGTAAAATTGTATATAAAGTTGTTATAAGTATAACAGCTGATTTCTAAACTTTAAAATCATGGTCACATGCATCCTCACTTTTGATCAAATTTAACCAGAGGAGCTTAGGGAAAAAATAAATAACAATTATTATTATTATTTACTAAATAAGCATAATCACCGAAGTATTTTAAGAATCTTTCTTCATAAGAATGTATTTTAAACATCAAAAACCTCACTCATTCCTAATTTCTCAATAATATGCATCACCTCACTCATTCCTAATTTCTCAATAATATGCATCCATTCTGTTCAACTCTCAATTTGTCAATAGAGAATTCATGTTACTCAAAAAAGCCAACATAATTACTGCTGTCATCCCATTAAGAATGCTCTTCCTAGACCATTCACTATTTACACCACCACCCTCTCCCCTTCACATCACCACCATTTTACTGGCAGAACATTCACAAGGCTGAAGATTATTTTCATCTCGGCAAACATAATGCTTAAAAACAAATGGCTAGCCACAAACCAGAAGATAGAAATTACATAAAAATAAACATTGATCTGCCTAAATTTTTCTCTTCTTAATCTCTAAAGCAGTAACATCGTCCATAATTTTAATGCCCTGAGTTATAGCCAGAGCCTTTCACCTAATTATACTAATAAATTGATTTAATGTCATCATTTTGTCATCAGATCATGTCCTTCATACACTAGTGTACTTTAATTAAATCCCTTTAACCGTGTTAGGGTCTTCACATATTTTTTTCCCAGTGTTTTTCCTATATCATCTTTATTACCAAATTATTTCTCCATCATGTTTTCCTAAATATTAAATCTATGAACAAAAAAGATAACCCTGAAAACTAACCACAGAAAAGATAAATCAACACACCTAAAATACAAAATACCAACATTACATATAAATTACTAGGTTATCAAGAGAAAGATAAGCATCAACTACACGCCCAAGAACCCCGATTTAAAACATTATGGGGTATACAAAATTTTGGAAAACAGAAGTGAACACAACATTTACGTAGCAAAATAGGCAACTACAGCCTCATTTCTGACTTGAGATAAAAATACCTTAAATTCTATTTATTAAGTAAATAGTCATTTTAAGGAAATATCTCTTTACTGATATAATCATTTGATTGACGGAAAAAATAATTGCTTTAAAAATACTTGAGTCATTTTGTCCTTACCTGCAGGCATGAACCATTACTGCATGCAGTGACTGTTCCATTTCCTAGCACAGACTTGAAGAAGCATCATATCTCTCTTTCAGAATGTGACTAATCTGTAGGTTTGCAATTCCTAAGCTATTTACAAATGGCACTCCCTCTCCATACACGAAAATATTTATTACAACTAAAAGTCAAGTATTTTGAATCTAGATCTTATAAATAGTGTTGGTAATTTTATGTAGCAACATCAAAATATAGGAAGAAAATCTAATACTAGCATTTCCTTTAAAAAAGCAAGAGTTGTTTGTTTTTTAGCTAAGTAAATTATTTTTTAAAGCTTTCAACAGCTGTCACACATCAACCAGCAGCCAGCGGTCTGCTGTGTTATGGTGTGCATGCTGCAGCTGATTAGGCTTCACTGTTTTTTTTTTTTTAAATCGATTGCCCTTTGTAAAACCAGAACAGCTTTCCCAAATACACATCTTCAATACAGCACAATGACCAGCATGCAGTACAATACGGTATACAGCAAATCTGACAAGAAAATAAATTATTTCCTGGTTTGTTTCTTAGCAATGCTACACCATTAATTGTTCATGCAAGAGATGTAGCTGTACCTTTCTGAAGAGGACGACTTCTCAGAGTTAACTGACATCAGCAGCTCAATCTTCTGCTTGATTTCTGGAAAAATCAAAAAATATTCACAACCAAGATTGCCTGCCCTTGCTTTCAAGCCTTATATCAAGAGCTTTTTCTTCTCTAATCCCTTTTGTTCAAAATGAGGCCACAAGATTCGCAGTAGTTCTGTTAGGACTGGGATTCAATGGTGCTATAAAGGGAAAAAGCTCCAGAGGCATCAGGCCTCGCTAAACTATGCACATGACTGTTTATGAAAGCAGGAAGTACCATTTCTTTTAAGCAGAGGGGTGTTTTGTTTTTTTTTTTAAGGTAGAACTAGCCTGGCTCTACATGACGATTTTAAATGTAGCAAATCAAAATAAAAACAAAAATTGAACAACTAGATTCAACATACTGATAATTTGAGACTCCTGGATAATATAGTTAGAGACTGTAATGAACAGATATGCAACCCTTCGTTACTTCTAGTTCACCAGCCCCGAAAAATATGGCTCAGTGAATCATTTCTGTCACTTAAGAATGAAATAGTAAACCAGAATCCCAATTTGTAGATTAAAATTTAACCTTTGTTGTAATTTCCTGATTGTCTTTAATTAAAGATATATTTATTATCTACTCTCTAACTCCTTTAGAGAGACTTGTATTTTACACCTTAATTTTCCCCTCCTCCTTCACATAAGCACAAGTGAACAGCAACACCCAGTTACCTAGCACATAATCTACTTCTCTTTTTGGGAGAGAACTGACAACGCCACCTCAAACAGAAATGTACAGGCCAATTCAACTTAATTAAAAGATAACTGCCTCATACTGATTTGAACAAAAGATAATAGACTAAAGGGGAAGAAGAGGTAAAAATAAGAGGCAGGGGGGAAAAGAGAAGGAAAATAACTAATGATCAACCTAAAGCACATAATTTTACATGAATAAAACTGACATGGTCTTATTACCCAGACTATTACAAGTGTAACTCTATTTTCCTTTTTGTATATGGGCTTTCTTATTCATAATTTTAAGTTCACATATCAAAGATAATAGTATATTTCAATAGTTTGGGGTTTTCTTAAGGGTAAAAAATTTTTTAATTTTTACAAGTCTTAAACAGAAACCAAAGGAATATGAGAAAACGTGACGGAAAAAAGGAATTAGTTGCATAAAATACAATGGACCTGTACAGGAATATCCTCTTCATGCTGTTACAATAAGCATTTTTCCAAGCTGCTTTAGCTTACCACTTCATCCAATGGGCATGATAAAACTGGCATGAATACCCAGTGAGAGGCTAGAATCTACCACAGGCCATATAGTCAAACCTGCTAACTACTAGGAAGAGCACACAGCACTGTAGTAAACGAGATGATGATGTTGAAACTTACCTGAAGGAATCTTCTGTGTATTACAAAGCCTAGCACCTACTACTACATAGTGAATGGTCAGTAATGCCCCTCTGCCAGATTAAAAAGAGCCCAGTGTTTAAGATATCATTCAGGCTCTGCCACTAAGTGGCCTAGGATTCAAAAGCAGGCACATCCATCATTTTTGATTGCCATATGACCTTAAGGAAATTATTCAAACTCTCTAAGCCTCTATCTCCTCTCCTATAAAATGGGAATAATACTGGGTTGGTCAAAAAGTTCATTTAGTTTTTTCCATACAATGGCTCTAGTAGTGCTTAGATGTCAAAATAATCATGTTAGAGTGTATTGTGACAGCTGTCATACAGTGTGCATTTAAAAAAGAAACTTGTCAAAATTGGTGAATTTTTGTGCAGCTATTTAAATATTGAAGATGAAAGAAGATATGCAACATTTTCAGCATATTATGCTTTAATCATTTCAAGGAAGATAAAAACAACTGAAACGCAAATAAAAGATTTGTGCAGTGTATGGAGAAGGTGCTGTGACTGACTGGGCAATTCAAAAGTGGTTTGCAAAGTTTTTTGGTTGACATTCTTTGCTGTGGGGCTGTCTTGTGCATTGGAAGATGTTTAGCAGCCTCTATCCCAAAAGCCAATAATATCAGGATATAGCCAACATACTCAAAATATCCAAATCAATAAAGTTATTGGTGAAAATGAAAAATGTGTCTTTTATTTTATGGAACAAAACCATACAGACTTCTTGGCCAACCCAATAATTCCTGTGTGAAAAGCTCTTGTGAATATTTAATGAAATAATCCATGAAAGTTGTGTAGTCTTATGCTTGGCTCATAAACCCTCCCTACTGCCAGGTAGCTAGTGACTAGCAAAGAACAGTAATCTTAAATAAATATTTTCAAAAGAGTTAATGAGGTATACTAGGTCTGTACCATTTTAAATAGTTTTCCATAGTTTTAATCTACCCTCTCCCTCTTACTACTGGTCTCAACATATACCTTTTTATCACTAAAGTGTTATTACATGTGGAAATTTATCTTTTACCCATATCTCAGTCTCCCTATGTACAGAATTATTCCCAGTTAATCAACCAGCCACTTCAGAAACGAGGTTACATTTGAATCTGTATTTATCATGGCAATTTTTCATTCCAAAAAGACAAAAGTTCACACTTCAGTATATCTATATAAAAGCTGTGCATTGAAAAAGAAAGACCCCAAGATTAAACTAAATAGCTCTAATGAAGTTTATACCCATCTTATAACATTAGAAAGAAAAGTTAAAGCTCTAAACCATTTTCTGCCTGGTGACTCTGGGACTTACAGACAAAATAGTTTCAAACAGTATTTGAAAAGTTTTCTAACATCATTTTCACATTTTCTTCAAAACTTCAGATTTGTTTATAGCTCCGTAAGGATTGAAAGATTCAAGAATGTTCACAAATACTAGGTTAATATCATATCCTTTGAGCCCTGTATTCTATGCTACTATCTACTCAATACCTTATTAATACTGTCCACGGGTCTGATTACTCCCTACAGTCTTAAAGAACTCCAAAAGCCATGTCACTGAGTTTCATTCCACCACAATACCTGCCATAACTCTCAGGGGCTTTGTGCTCACATTGACAGGACTTCCAAAAACCCTTGGCTAAAAACCATGGCCTCCTCAATAGTCTCTTGAACCTCTGACCACTTGAATCATCTACTCCCATGATGACACTTAGTACACTGCAAATATTTCCCCCAGATTACCATATTTTTCACTCCATAAAACACATTTTTCCCCCAAAAGTGGGGTTGGAGGGGTATGTCTGTGCATCTTATGGAGCAAATATTGCATCACAAACTATGATGTGTATTACCTGACCTGCCAGCAGTGGCGACAGCTGTTAGAAGAGGAAGTAGTGGGCCCAGGCGAAACCCCTGGGAATGCTTAAATGTCCCACTTTACTGCTGAATCTCAGGGCATCTGGTCAGTATGAAGATAGAGAAGAAAGCAGTATCAGTGATTGTGAGCAACTGAGCTCCATAAATTCTGACACTAGTGATGATGAGTTCTTGAGGTTCCCAGAAAACTAGAAGAGTACTTGAACCTTAAAGTCTCTCCTCATTTGTTAATGACAGTGATGATGGTTCTTAACACCGCTGTTGACTGCTGTTCACTTTAGATAGTTGAAATATTATTCTGGTATATTTTATTAAATATTTTAGTGCACCATTTGGTTCAGATTCTTCTTTTTTCTTGTTTTCCTCCTCTAAACCTAAGTGCATCTTACGGTCAGGTGCATCTTATAGTGCGAAAAATACGGTAGTTGGTTGTTTTTCTATTTTAGTCACTGTATCTGGGACCGTATACTTTATTTTTCTTCAATTAGGTCCACTAATCTTTTCCTTTATGAATTATGTCTTCCTGTTAAACTCAGACTTTTCCCACACCAAAAAAGCTTTTAATTGTCATCCTATTATCTCTAATATGCTTCGTCATTTTATTTTGCATGTAAATCTAAGACTCTTCTACAATTTATTCTGGTCTATGAATTGATGAAGCCTGACGGTATACTTCTAAAGGTCACATTTTAAAACCTTACACCCCACCTCACCCCCAGCAATTCTCAATTACTCTTCTCCACCTCTCCTCAGTTCTTCCAAAGCAGCAATATTTACAACCTTGTAAATACATATTTATTCAAACATTCACTGTCTCCATTATATATTCAGGCCAATGAGTACAAAAAGGCCACACTTTTTTATTTCACAAAGAAAATAAGTGGTAATTTGAATAAATATATTTAAAATTATCGTTAATTTGATTTTTTCAGTCAAAATTCTGTGTTAATTTCTAAGAGACATTGTAAAACAACATATGGTTTTATTTTTTAAGTGTATTTTATTTATTATGTTGTTACAGTAGTCCCAATTTTTTTCCCTTTTGCCCCCCTCTGTCCAGTACCCCCCTCCCTCCAGCAATCCCACCCCCCTTAGTTCTTGTCCACGGGTCGGGCATATAAGTTCTTTGGCTTCCCCCTTTCTTATGTTATTCTTAAGTTCCCCCTGTCTATTTTGTACCAACCGATTATGCTTCTTAGTCCCTGCACCATTTTCCCATTTCTCCCCTTTCCCCCCTCCCAGCTAATGACCCTCCAAATGATCCCCATACCTATGATTCTGTTCCTATTCTGGTTTGCTTCGTTGGATTTTTTTATTTTTTAGATTCAGTTGTTGATAGTTGTAAGTTTGTTGTCACCTTAATGTTCATAATTTTTATTTTCTTTTTCTTAAGTAAGTCCCTTTGACATTTCATATAATAATAGCTTGGTGATGATGAATTCCTTTAGCTTTACCTTGTCTGGGAAGCACTTTATCTGCCTTTCTTTCCATTCTAAATGATAGCTTTGCTGGATAGAGTAATCTTGCGTGTTAAGTCCTTGCTTTTCATCACCGTGAATACTTCTTGCCAGTCCCTTCTTGCCTGCAAAGTTTCTTTTGAGAAATCAGCTAATAGTCTTATAGGCACCCCTTTGTAAGTAACTCTCTGCTTTTCTCTTGCTGCTTTAAGACTCTCTTTATCTTGAACCTTTGGCATTCTAATTATGATGTGTCTTGGTGTGGTCCTTTTTGGGTCTAGCTTTTTTGGGACTCTGTGCTTCCTGGACTTGTATGTCTATTTCTTTTGTCAAATTTGGGGAGTTTTCCTTCATTATTTTCTCGTATAAGTTTTCAATTTCTTGCTTTCCCTCTTCTCTTTCTGGTACCCCTATGGTTCGGATGTTGGCACATTTAAAGTTGTCCCAGAGGTTCCTAAGCCTCTCCTCATTTTTTTCAATTCTTGTTTTCTCATTCTATACTTGTTGAGTGTTTTTTTCTTCCTTATGTTCCAAATCATTGATTTGAATCTTGGTGTTCTTCCCTTCACCACTGGTTTTGTGTGGATTTTCCTTGGTTTCACTTTGCATAGCCTTCACTTCTCCCCTTATGCATCTGCTGTATTTAAGCATATCTGTGAAGCCTGTGAGCATCTTTATCACCAGTGCTTGTAACTCTGCGTCTGTTAGGTTGGCTATCTCCTCATCACTTAGTTCTCTCACTGGAACCTTGATCTATTTCCCCTTTTGGGCCATACTTCTCTTGTCACCTCATTTTGACAGGTTCCTGTTACACTGTAAGGGGTGGAGCCTTAGATATGCGTCAACAGAGGGCAAACTGTTTCACCACATTGTGGCGCTGTGTGTGGGGGACAGGACCAAGAGGAAACAATGCCACCTGCTCTGCACTCGCCCCTTCTCCAGGCACTTCTCCCACTTCCGTATGGGACTGGTGCCCCTCTAGCTGTTGCCCTGGCTGTAGTTCCCAGAATGAGTGGGTCTGCATATGTTCTAGGACTGTGGGGGCCCTTTAAAGAAGCAGACTGCTGAGAGACTGGCAGTTTCTTCCTCCGCCCCAACCCCCTCTGGTTTGCACAGTCAGAAGCAATGAGGCTTTATTTTCCCCGCCGCTGGGACCATGAGCTTTGTGGTCTGGTCTGGTGCTGGGAGCGCTCTGCAAGTGTCCCTCCCGACTTTTTAAAACATGTGATGGCACTTCCTGCTGGCCTGCCTCTACCGCTGCCACTGCTGCTGCTGCAAAAATATCCTTCTTTATAATTGCATTATAACTTAAAAGCTACCCAATCATATTAAACTCAGTATGAAAAATGTATGCCAAACACAATGAAGACAATACATTCTTTGTTCATTGTAAAACTCAGTACATATTTTTCAATTGCGACTAAAGCTAAGCTTACTTTCAGAATTTAATTTTATATTTCAAAACAAAAATCTCAATTTCACCCCCTCTTTCTTAGAAGTAGTCTTTCCTAGTATCAAATTATCTCCTGCTGTAATTTCTAAACAGAATTACTTACGTTCCTGAATATGGAACAGGGCCAGACAACCACAAAGTTCACTCCCAAACTCTACACTGAAGCAGAGATGGGATGGGGACTGAAGGAGGAGGAGGTAAACTCAGGTTGGTTATGTTTCTAGTCCGGAGCTTTCAAGGTAGCTGCTGCCGCCAATTATGAGAAACTTCATTTATCAAAGGAAATGTTTTTCCTTCTGTCACCTTTGAAACTATTATTCTGAGTGCAATTTATAACCCAAAACAAATACTAGTTTTTTTTCTAAAAAAGATTTGTTATTGATTTTTAAATTCTAGCATGAAAGGTGAGTCAATACCCTCAAACTGGGATTCCCATCCTCATCCACCCCATGGGAGCAAGCAAGAAGGCAGAGAAAAGAAGAGACAGTGCTTGGGTGCTTGGGCCCAAGACCCCAGATCACCCATCCTAACCCATTTAGAGCACAATAGAACTTTCCAGTTCAGCATACAGTATGTTCCCTTTGTTTTGTTATTTTAATGTTGAAAAATTTTAGGAACTAATACAAAAATGCATTCAAGTATGAAAATAGGGATGTTTAAATAAATTCCTAATTTTATTAGCCTTACATCTCCGCCCTCTATTAGCAATGAAATGTAATGAAACTAATCCCTGAAAACTGTCTACAGGTTTCTCACCACAGCAGAGTATCATTAATAGTTAATCCAGCCACTAAACAGAACAAAGGCACTCTTACCCTGACTGTTAGGGAGACAGAAGTAACACAAGTTCTTAGATAACTGAGCTGTTGTTACACTGAGTGAGATCCAAGGCTCTGTTCATTGTGAGGGCAAGTTTTAAAGCTATCTCTGTTTTCTTACACTTACAAAATAAATATCACTTGTATATTTCTTAAAACAATGCACTAATTTTAGAAATTACATCACAGAACACTCAGAAAAGTAAAGTATTTTTATAATTCTAACTTAGATAATTTTTTCATAACATATTAATGTACAACTGAAATAACTGATTCTCTAATATTGTGACTTATAATTTCATAAATTAAGATATTTTAATTTCACTTTTAATTCTGTCATAATAAAGACTGTGAGTTGACCAAGGCAATGAATGCCTGCTTTCCAACTTCTTTAGTAAAGCCAAGGCCCACCATTCAACCATCTTAAAAAGAAACTTCAGTATGTTAAGAGGTGGCAAAACTATTGTGCAAGGCTTATTTACATGTATAAGGAAACAATCCATATCGAAATAAGTGGCTATAAGGAGGTATTAAGTGTCCCTAATTCCCAATCCACATTAACTTTAAACTTAAAAACTGAAATTAATGTGATGCTGTCCAATTTTTCAACCCTCCTATATTCCCTCAGTACCAACAGGTACTAAGCTAGATGACACCTGAGCAGGGGAAGGATGTGTCACAAAAAATATGTAAGACAAAACTCCTTCCCTCAGTGAGTTTACAGTCTAATATTTAACATTTAGCTTGAACCCTTTAAGTAAATGAGTTCATTTAATCCTCACAACAATTGGAGAAAATAGGTACTTAATTTCCACTTTACATGTGCAGAAACTGAAGCTTTGAAAACTTAAGAAATTTGCTAAAAGTTCCAGGGCTAAACAATTCCATTCACAATTGCATAAACAAATAAATAAATAAATAAATGACTTAGGAGTAAATTTAACCAAGGCGGTGAGAGACTTGCACACAGAAAACTACAAAACACTATTAAAAGAAATTAAAGACCTAAATAAAGAGAAAGGCATCTGTGTTTATGGACTGGAAGACTTACTAACATAAAGATGGCAATATTCCCCCGAATTGATCTACAAATTCATACAAACCCTATCAAAACTCCAACTGCCTTTTTCACAGAAATAGGCAAGGTGATCCTAAAATTCACATGGAGATGACAATCGTGGGGGGGGGGGGAGCAAAGTTGGAAGACTCATATCTCAGTTTTAAAACTTCTACAAAGCATAGTAATCAAAACTTATATAAGGACAGACAGACATACAGATCAATGGAATGGAATTAAGAGTCCATAAACAAACCCTTATATTGCTCCTAACTGATTTTCAACAAGAATGTCAAGCCATTCAATGAGAAGTCTTTTCAAAAGATGGTGCTAAATAACTGAACATTCATTTGCAAATAAATAAAGCTGAACTCCTACCCCACACCATATACAAAAATTAACCCAAAATGGATTAAAGACCTAAATATAAAGATTAAAACTACAAAAAACAAAACTCTTAAAAGGAAATATAGTTGTAAATCTTCATAATTTTAGATTAGGCTAGAAATTCTTAAATATGACATCAAAAGCACAAGGAACAAAAGAGTAAACTGAACATCATAAGAATTTAAAACTTCTGGGCATCAAAAGATACTATCTAGAAATAAGATAATTTACAGAATGAGAATAAATGTATTTGCAATTCATGTATCGGATAAAGAACTAGCGTCCAGAGCATATAAAGAAGTATTATAGCTCAACAATTTAAAAACCCCAAAACCCAATTTAAAAATGGGCAAAGGATTTAAGTAGATATTTCTTCAGAGAAATACAAATGACCCTGACTGGTGTGGCTCAAGCAGGTTGAACATCGTCCTACAAACCAAAAGGTCGCCAGTTTGATTCCTGGTCAGGGCACAGGCCTAGGTTGCGGGCCAGGTCCTCAGCTGGGGGTGTGCGAGGGGCAACAAATGGATGTTTCTCTCTCACACTGATGTTTTTCTCCCTTTCTTCTCCCACTTCCCCTCTCTCTAAAAATAAAGAAATAAAATCTTAAAAAAAAAAAAAATACAAATGGCCATGAAAACATATTTATGAACATGAAATGATAATCAACATTATCTGTCATCAGGGAAATGCAAACCAAAACAACAAAGAAATACCACTTTATACCTACCAGGATGGATACAATTTTTAAAAAATACCAACAAGTGTTGGCAAGGATATGGAGAATTGTAAACCTTAATGCATTGCTGGTGAGAATGTCAAATGGTACCAGTGCTTTGGAAAATAGTCTTTAAAAAGTTAAACAAAGTTACCCCTATGATCCATGAATTCCATTTCTTGGTATATACCCAAAACAAGTGAAAACATAAGTTCAGACTGTTTACACAAAAACTTGTACACAAATGTTAATAGTGTTGTTCATGATAACCAAAAAGTAGAAACAACCCAACTGATGAACAGAAAAACAAGATACAGTATATCCATTCATAAAAGGAATGGAATACTGACATACACTACCACATCAATGAATCTTGAAATCACTATGGAGAGTGAAACAAGCCAGACTCAAAACACACATTGTATGATTCCTTTTATATGAAATGTCCAGAACAGTAAAATTTATAGACAGAGGAGGAAAAATGGAGAGTGTCTGCTAATACACACTGGTTTCCTTTTGGGGTGATGAAAATATTCAGGGATTAGATAATGATGATGCTTTTACAACATTACAAATATCCTAAAAGCCACAAGTTGTACACTGTAAAATGGTTAAAGGGGTGACTTACGTAAATTTTGTTTCAATGTTTAAAAATAAGATTCCAGAGCTAGTAAGTAGCTGAGCTAGGATGAGAACCCAGGCCTAGATCCACAGCCATGCTGTGGAACCTGCAAGGAAGAAGTGACCAGTCCACCTGAGGAAAGGGTATGCACTTTGGCTAGGTTACAAAGGTTAGGACGACTCTGCCAAGTGAAGAAATGCCCACTCCTAACAGAAAAATGGCACAAGCTACAGAGAACCCTATCATGTGGGCCATCCAAGTTGTTGCGGTGACTGGCAGGAGGGAGGGAGGTACCAATAGGAAATGAAGGAGAGTTACTGGCAGGGGCCTGTTTCTAGAGCATCTTCATGACATACATATAAGCCCTGGTTTTACATAGAGTATATATACTGCACAGCCAAAACTAAAATAAAAGATTCAGCAGGTTAATGCAATTTAGAATTTTTTTATGTGTTAGGTCATGCTGAGGATAAAATATTAAATTTCATGGAACTATTTATAGGGCTCTTCAATTTTCCAAATTCATTTTGGGTCTATACACCCACATAGTTTCCCCTCAGGAAGTTTGCCAATTATCACTTCTCTTATTTATAAATCCTAAAATTATCACCTCAAGAATCAGGCATCCCTGATTTCTATAAAAATCTCGAACAGCAGCAAGCAGTAGTAAAGTCTACTTCTAAGGCTTTGTTGCTTTACAAAATGTTACCAAGTACCACCAACACTTAGGCAAAACAGACTGAGGCTACTTTATTCTTGTCTTGCTGTCTGTAAGATTTCCCACTAATTATACAAACATGAAAACTGAACTGGTTCTCCATTTTAATATGCAACAATCAACACACAGAGCCTTAAACATATCAAGAACACAGAAAACATCTTAGATGTCCTTGTTATATCAAAGTGACCTTGAATCAATATTCCAGAGTACAAGTTCTTTATCTGTACCATCTTTAGCCATGTATTGAATTGCTGGTTTCTGGCCAACTTAAGAAATATTTTAAACATGAAATAATGCCTAAATATTAAGACATTAGGAATGATCATTATTCCATTTGTAATGAACAGAAACAACAATAATAATAACAGCTAATGTTTCATACCAATTACCATGGGTCAGGCACTCTTCTATTTGCTTTATATATAATAACCCTCTTAATACTCCCATGTCCCCTGTAAGAGAAATACTATATATCATCATCCCCATTCAGATAGGAAAACTGAAGTACAGAAAGGCTAAACAACTTGCCATGATTCACAGAACTAGTATGGTAAAGGAGAAATCTGAACTCAGACAGCCTATGCATAGGGTCTGGGACCTCGACCACTATGCTCTATGTGTGTCTAATTTAGAATATCCTCAAATTCTTCCATAATAAAAAGAAAAGAACACTTAAACAGTCATGCATATTAATATTTATGAAAATTATAACACAATCCTACAAATTCAGTCCTAGTCAGTCTTCACATTTATAACCTTGTTGTACCCTCCCCCTAAAAATAGTCTCTTTCTTCCTCTCTCTTAATCTTAAACAACAATTTATTACATCTATAAACTGTGCTAAGTGTTTAGGGGATCAAAAGTCATTAACTTACATTAAGCATCTAGAGAAAATCAAATTATTCTTTTAAATTTGACTATATTTATAGGGTAAGTTAGGTCCTGAACTGATACTTAACTAAGAAAGTCTCAGGGTATACGTCTTATATTTAATTCTCATCTTCCTACCAAAGGCCATTAATACAGATTCCCAATAGGTTTTGACTTCCAGACAAGATGGAAGCCTGGACAAACACGCTGCGTCTCCCTCCACAACTAAGAAGGAATACAACTACCTCAAAACTAGAGACAACCAGAAGTTCCAGAAAATCGAACTACATGGAAGTCTAACAAACAAAGATATAAAGAAGAAATACTCATCCAGACAGGTAAGAGGAGCAGAGCTGGGGTGGAAAGGATGTGGTGTGGTGGCAGCAGCAGTGGTGGCAGTGGCAGGCCCGCAGAAAGCACAGTCACACATTTAGGGAGGAGGGACACCTGGGGAGTGTTCCCAGCATCAGACCAGACTACGCAACTCACAGTTCCAGTGCCGGGGAAAATATAAAACCTCATTGCTTCTGACTGTGCAAACCAGTGGGGGGTGGGGCAAAGGAAGAAACTGCCAGTCTCTCAGTAGAGTCCGTTTGTTTAGAGGGCTCCCACAGTACTAGAACATGTGCAGACCGACCCACTCTGGGAACGATGGCCAAGGCAACAGCTAGAGAGGCACCAGTCCCATGCGAGGAGCAGGAGAAGTGCCTGGAAAAGGGGCACATGCTGAGCAAGGGGCATTGTTCCTTCTCAGACCCCTCCCCGACATCCAGTGCCACAATGTGGTGAAACAGGTCGGCGATACAGAAGAACGCCTAAGGCTCCGCCCCTTACAACATAACAGGTGCAAAAGCTCTACCTAAGACACGGAGGCACACAAACACAGAAGCATGTCAAGATGAGGAGACAGAGAAGTATGGCCCAAAAGAGGGAACGAATCCAGGTTCCAGTGGGAGAACTAAGCGACAAGGAGACAGCCAACCCAACAGACATAGAGTTCAAAACACTGGTGATAAAGATGCTCACAGGCTTCACAGATATGCCTAAGTAAGGCAAATGCATAAAGAAAGAAGTGAAGACTATGCTAAATGAAACAAAGGAAAATTCACACAAAACCAATGGTAAAGGGAAGAACACCAAGGTTCAAATCAATGATTTGGAACATAAGGAAGAAAGAAACAGTCAATCAGTACAGAATGAGGAAACAAGAATTGAAAAAATTGAGGAGAGGCTTAGGAACCTCTGGGACAACTTTAAACGTGCCAACATCTGAATCATAAGGATGTCATAAGGAGAAGAGGAAGAGCAAGAAAATGAAAGCTTGAAAAAATGACAGAAAACTTCCCAAATTTGGAGAAGGAAATAGACATACAAGTCTAGGAAGCACAGAGAGTCCCAAACAAGCTAGACCCAAAGAAGACCACACCACCACACAGCATAATTAAAATGCCAAAGGTTAAAGATAAAAGAAGAATCTTAAAAGCAGCAAGAGCAGAGAGTTACCTACAAAGTAGTGCTACAAAGCTATCAGCTGATTTCTGAAAAGAAACTTTGTAGGCAAGAAGAGACTGGCAAGAAGTATTCAATGTGATGAAAAGCAAGTACCTACAACCAAGATTACTCTATCCAGCAAAGCTAGCACTTAGAATGGAAGGGCAGATGAAGTGCTTCCCAGACAAGGTAAAGCTAAAGGAGTTCATCATCACCAAGCCATTATTACATGAAATGTTAAAGGAACTTACTCAAGAAAAAGAAGATCAAAGCTATGAATATTAAAATGACAACAAACTCACAACTATCAACAACTGAATCTGAAAAATTGAAACAAAATCCAACGAAGCAAACCAGAATAGAAACAGAATCATAGGTATGGGGATCATTTGGAGGGTCATCAGCTGGGAGGGGGAAGGGGGGAAAATGGGGAAATGGTACAGGGATTAAGAAGCATAATTGGCTGGTACAAAATAAGACGGGAGGAAGTTAAGAATAATATAGGAAAGGGTGAAGCCAAAGAAATTACATACACAACCCATGGACATGAACCTAAGGAGAGTGGGATTGCTGGAGGCAAGGAGGCTACTGGGCAGAGGGGAGCAAGGAAAACAAAAAAATTGGGACTACTGTAACAACATAATCAATAAAATATATTATAAGAATAAATAAACCAAAAGATTATAGGTTTCAACTGTACATTTCTATGATGCATGATAAATAAAATACTAATTCCCAGACATAGTTAATCACTCTCTTAAGGAGATAACACCTAAAAAGTCCTAGAGGTAATTCTGATGTATGAGGCAATTTTGAGAATTACTGGACTTATATTGGGACCATGTCCTCCCTGTATAACTAAAATGACAATATACAAACACCTAATCATTTCACAGTCACAATTAATTAACCAATCATGCCAAACAATGTTCTATTAATTGACCTCAATATAGGGAGTGCTAGATAGTTATAATCCAGTAATTACACTTTTTTTCCAAATCCAAGCTAGAAAAACATTCATCTGTGTCCTAGTAGAATCACACAAAGATACTCATCATAATGGTGTATGCAACAGCAAATAAAGGATAACAATGCAACTGTTAAGTCAACTATGGTAATTCATAATACACAGCATTTGAAAAAAATGAGGTAGGTTTATCTACATGTTCTAAAAAATCCCTAAAATTAAGAAGAAACTGCAGCTTGCATAAATCCACACAACATACTAATCCTATTATAGATATAGGTTTTCACTGGTGAATTTACAAATAAAAACTAAAGTTGGACAATAATATATTCAAAAATGACTGGAAAGAAGTCTTCCTTACTTCTAGAGATAGGATGTGGCATGAAGAATGATAGGGAGGATATTACCTTTATCTGTACGTTTTATAGGAATTATTTGTGTAATAAAAAACAATTTTCTTAAAAAAAGTTAAGTCCTACCAAAGGACACTCCATTTAAAGCAAATCCCTTTTGTGGTTGGTTACACAGCTTTCAAATGGACACTCTGCAAAAGGACTGCCATCACACCATCATAAACAGCCTACAAAATGTCAATTTTCATTTTCAAAAAAGATCACAGTTTAATCAAGGTCAAATCAATGTTCTGTTGGATTTTGAGAGTGTTACACTGAAAAGGAGAAAAAAAAAAGGAACAGTTAAGTTCTTCTGTCACTGTTCTATCATAAGAAAGGGAGTTTCATGGAGGTTGTATATTTGGCACTTAAAACTAGCTTTAAAAACTAAATTCAGTCTGTTCCTTCTAATTGCATCATAAGCAGGCTATTAAAACAAAACAAAATAGCTGAAATAAAAGTTGAGCTTAAAAACAATCTATAGGGGAAAAACAAGATGGCGAAGGAGTAAGTGGAAGCTACACTAACTTCCTCCCAGAACTAGTCTGGATTTACAACGTAATTTTGGAGAAATCATCTGGAATAACCAACCGAACACCAGCTGGAGAGAAGTCTTATAACCACAGAGAGACAGAAAAGGCCGCCACATCACAACGTGACCGGTAGGGAGTGCGGAGACGCGGAAGGGGCTGGCTGGCGTCACACGGGTAGCAGCTGAAGGGACTGAGAAACAGCTCAGCAACCGGGGATTCCCCCTGAGAAGGGCAGGGTCTAAACCCCCAGCTGAACTTCCCAGCCTACAGCAACAGAGTGGAAAGTAAAATAGTATCCAGCTGAGAAAAGCGAAAAGCCACAGGGTTTCTTGCTAGCCGGAGAGAAACAGCTGGAGAAAAAGAGCTCTTAAGCGGATCACATACAAAAATATTTTGGCCCCCACTTACCCTGGGCTCAAGCAGAGGAAAGACAGAGAGGACTGGAGATGCTTGGGGAGAGTTTGGTGTGGTGGCTTTGAGGGGAGAGCTGGGGAAGCGGCCGGCCGGGTCCCTGGGCTGACTCATCCCCACACTGCAGGCAGACCATCCCCGGCCAAGTGGCGTCAGCCTGAGGGGAAGCAAAGGCCCTGCCTACAGGAATTAAGCTGCCACACCCACGGTCCTTAAGCCTGACGGCTAATCACAGATTGAATAGATTATCAACTAAAGGAGACAGACAAAGGCAGTAGATCCCTGGAAGTCTCCAACAGGCTGCCTAGGCCCAGACTGGTACAGGATCTGACGCCACCAAGGGCAGATCCAGGAAGTGCAGATCATTCTAAGAAGTACCAACAAACAATAGGAGTCACAAAAATGGGGAGACTGAGAAACAACCCCCCATCGAAAGGAAAGGTAGAGTCCCCAGAAAGAGTGCTAAATGTAATAGAGGGGAGCCAATTCAGATATGGAATTGAAAGCATGTATTATGGAGAAGCTCAATGAGCTCAGCGGAAACTACAAAGAACTCCAGAAAAACTACAGTGAACTCCAGAAGAACTATAAGGAACTTACTGAGAATTATACCAGCATCAAAAAGGACATGGAAGCTATCAATAAGAGCCAGGAGGAAATGAAGAATATGATCTCTGAATTGAAGAACACAGAAGAAGGAATTAAAAACAGGCTAGAGGAAGCAGAAAATCGGATCAGCGAGCTGGAAGACAATGCAGACAAAAACTCACAGACAGTGCAACAAAATGAAAAAAGGCTGAACAAGACTGAAGAGGCTCTAAGACAGCTACAGGACAACATGAAACATAATAATATCCGTATCATAGGAATTCCAGAAGGAGAAGAAGAAGAGCAAGGGATAGAAAACCTCTTTGAAAAACTAATGACAGAAAACTTCCCTAACATGAAGAGAGAAAGAATCATGCAAGTCCAGGAAGCACAGAGGATCCCAATGAAGATGAACCCCAACAGGCCCACTTCAAGACACATCATAATTAAAATGCCAACATTCAAAGACAAAGAGAGAATCCTAAAAGCAGCAAGAGAGAAACAACTAATAACATACAAGGGAGCTCCAATAAGGCTATCATCAGATTTCTCAGCAGAAACACTACAAGCCAGAAGGGAATGGCAAAATATATTCCAAGCGATGAAAAACAAAGGCCTACAACCAAGAATACTCTACCCAGCAAGGCTCTCATTCAAAATGGAAGGTGAAATAAGGAGTTTCCAAGACAAAAGAAGGTTAAAAGAATACATCTCCACCAAACCAGTATTGCAAGAGATGCTAAAGGGTCTGCTTTAGGAAGATGAAGAAACAGAGAGAGACAGAGAGGAACACGAGTACAAAGGGGGAAAATGACAATGAATAAGTACTGAAAGAAAGAAGGAACTTCTACCATTTGCAACAACATGATTGGAACTAGAGAGAACTATGCTTAGCAAAATAAGCCAGGCAACAAAAGAAAATTACCTTATGCTATCACCTGTTAAAGGAAACTAATGAACAACACAAACAAATGAGAAAAATTGAACCAGAGGTATGTAAACGAGGAATAAACTAACAGTAACAAAGGGGGAGATGGGAGGGAGAGAAGTGGTAAGAAGGGGAAGGGTCTAGTCAAAGAACATGTATAAATGATCCATGGACATGGACAGCTGGGTGGGGACTGAATGGGGGAGAAGGGAGGGACAGGGTGCAGAGAAGCAAGAGGGGGGAAAAAGTGAGACAACTGTAATGGAAAAACAAACAAACAGAAAAATTTTTAGTGGGGGGAAAAAATAAAAATATAAAGAATAGAAATGCAATTTCAGTGAATATTAGAAGGACAAGGATTTTCCTTCACACTGTATATATTTCCTCCCTATCTGATCCCTCCAGAATTTGGCATTCTAAAGAAGTAAGTAATGACCTAAGTTTCTTTGCATAAAACTAGTAAGACCAGTTGTTAATAATGATTTTTTTGACTAAGACTTTGACTGGAATGTCATGCCTAAAGGAGACATGCTTGGGCTTTGGTTGTTACCAAAAAGCCCTGAGCAACTAGGACTGACTTTCAAAGGTAATAAAAGTCCACGAGATAAAAGGTCTGGTACCTTGGATGGATGAGCGGTCCATAGCAATCTTTCCAGGGAAAGAACGAAGGTTGTTTTCCTGAAAGATGGCTAGAAGGGACCTTAAGGCACAATGGAAAACCAGGAGGACCTGGAAAAGACAGGTGTTTACAGGCAAGGCTGAATGCCAGGTATGTGGCTCAGCTTCTGTGCCCTGAAGGGCAGACTGTAGGTCACCCTGAATGTTCCTTGCGTAAGTTCCAGCAAAGCAGAACTAAAGATCATAAGTGATCATTTGCTGCTCTTGTTGTGTTTATGCAAATGAACAGGATAAATTAAAAATGAACTTAATGCAGTCCCTTTAATGACAAGGAGGGTAATCTTAGGGAGAAAAATCACGATTCAAGGAAGATCACAATGCCCAGTGGTAGACTATAAAGTAGTGCAGCTAACCGTCTTTAAAGTTTCTTTTCATTTAAAATTTGTTTTCATTTGAAAGTTAAACTATGTCTGTGGCATTATCAAAGATGTTTAATTTACAGGCAAGAAGAATGTCAAATGCCTTGCAACTGGATGTCTTTCCGATAAGACAGTCCTACAGATCTATAAACTTGTGTGTGGGTTATGTTACATAAATTAACATGTGTTTTCTGTTTTCAAAGGGCATAAGCCTACGATCTCATTACCTGAGTGATTGTCTGTACGTATAGGCCTCACTTAATCCTGTCTGCATTGCTGCCTCCTGAGACTCAATGGTTTGGCTGAACTAAGTGGCTGGGTTGGTGAAGAACGGGGTGGTCTGTGGGCTTCACTTTAAAACTGGTTTCTCTTTTCTATCCTAATGGCTTGGACAGAAAGAGCCCAGACGCCTGAGAGGGGGGAAACCTAAAATATTTCCCTCAGTCCAAACTAAGTATAATGGGCAAAAGGGTTTTGGACAGGTGAGATGTACCTGGCATACCTTCCTTTAAAGAAGCCCTTCTTTTCCCTAATGTGGGACATTGAAAAATTAATACCTGTCTTTTGTCATCTAGTGGTTACGGATTGAATGATGTCCTTTAACCCTGTTGCCCCCAGAATACAACAAGGATGCCAGCCTGTTAAACCAAGCATGCCGTTGTCCAGAGACAGCCAACCAACCTGGAGTCTGCACGATCCTTCCCCTTGTGGGAAGGCCACCCTCCCCTCCACACCCCCACTCTTATTAGGGATTTCTGGACCCAAGGGTAGGTAGGACGACGACCATGTCCAGCTTGAAGCAACTAGAGGAGCTCGAGACCTTCGTCCATTGTCCTTTATAAGATTGTAAAGGGTCTTAAGTCTGAGAGGGAGGGATTGTTATTTTTTATTGTTAAAATATTTAACTAATTAATTAATTATTTTTTTAAAAAAGAAGAATATATGAAAGGGTGAGCCATGGGCATGGACTTGGGGAGGGGATTGTCGGGGAAGGGGGGTGCTGGGCGGAGGGGAGCAAAGGGGAAAAAATTGGAACTATTGTAACAATATAATCAATAAAATATACTTTAAAAAAAAAAAAACAATCTATAGGTATTAATTTAGCAGCCAAAATACGATCAAGTCTCAACTAATGGATGGACTGTGCTTAAGAAAGATATGCAAATGCTGTAGAAAACAGAGAATGTCATAGATGGAGTTTAAGATAAAAACTACATTTTGTAAGTAGAGCCATGAGAATATTGGGGTTCTTTTGTTGAAACAAGTAGAGTAAAAAGACATGTGCTCAATTACATAGCAAGAAACACTTCCCACAACAGAACCACAGCAATAGAGATAAGTATAAAACGGCTCAAGAAATCACAGAGCTTTCAGAAATTCCAGTTTTGCTTTGAAAGAAAAAAACAACTTGTCCTGGTTGGTGTGGCTCAGTTGGTTAGAGCATAGTCCCATAAATCAAAAGGTTGCAGGTTCAATCCCCAGTTTGGTCCCCAGCTGGGGTGAGTATAGGAGGCAACCAACTGGTGTTTCTCTCTCTCATCTATTTTTCTCTCCACTTCCTCTCTCTCTAAAAGCAATAAAAAAATGCCCCTGGGTAAGGATAAATATAAGAAAATAATAACTTCCTTCCAGTAATATCATTACTTATTTTAATAACAAAATGGTTCCTCAATTTATACTAACCTTTAACTCATCTGAAGTATCCAACATTTTTCTTTTCTAAAGCCTAACTGTCTAAAATTTGGACCAAGACTACAAGAAAATGGTAGGAGAGAAGAGGGAAAGGGATGTTATTTGGACTGATATTCTATTTCTTCAGTTACAGAGTGGGTATTCAGGTGCCCATGTTATTATTCTTTAAACTTACATTCATATTTCATATTTTAAACTAAAAGAATAATTAAAAGAGATGCCAGGGCAAAAGTAAAAACTATTTATGCTAAAGTGATTGCCTAGTCACCTACATTTTCCAGTGCTCTCACAACATGGTCTCTTCTTTATTTCCTCTTCTGAAATACAGGTAAACATCAGCTACCAGGGCTTCAAGGAATGAGTGTTTTTGAACAGCCATGTGTTCCTTATTGTTGAAAGATTACTTATCTCAAGTCATTCTAGAATGAAGCATTCATGTTTGATAAGAAAATAACATAAGCATAATATGAAGTTTCTTGGTTACTTCAAAGACTTTCCTCATAGGCACTACTTTGATTTTTCCAGTCACTGAAGCCTTGCTTTTGTGCCAAGGGCTCCAGATCAGGACGGTGCTTTTTTGCTTGGTATTGCTTTTCTATTTTGTCCCTTAGTCGGCCATATGTCTCTGTATATGTGCACACCCAACTGGCTCATTCTAACCGGCTGAAGAAACTATAACTAGGTAGTTTTCCTACACTGCACATAAAGTTTTCCTTAAACTATCACATTTAAATGTTTAATGAGTCTTACATCAAGGCTCACATGTAAAGAGTTCTGGTCTCACTCTCTTTTGAGGATCCCATTGTCACAGTACATCTGCTTCTTTATCATCTGCTTTGTTCCTTTCCAAGTGATCCGCTCTATAACGGCAGCTTCCACACGGAATATAAACGTATGCCAGGCTTCTCTATATTATAGTGGCAACAATAACCCCTGCTTTGTATCAGGACAACAACTCTTGAATTTGGCAAGGATTACATATCTTTATCTTCATAAAAATCCTATGAGGTAGATACAAATATAAGCTCTACTTTACAAATAAATAAAGGAGGGGGAAAGCCTAAAAGGGAAGGTAACATGTCTGAAGTCATCCATCTACTAAGTGGCAAACACAGAGCTTGGCTCCAGGTCTAAACTCTAAAGGCAATGCTATTACCAAACTGACATAATCTCTCAGTTTCAGAAATCCATTGCATTATTCCAATGCATCTTCTCTAGCCAGGCTGCATTGTCCACAAGATGGTCCTGGACCACCTGTAGCTGCCTGCACTGGGGCCAGGTACACACCTAATTCAATCCCTTCAGTGACAGACCACACAAAAGAGCCACATTCAAAAAGGGCTGCCAGTGGGATTCTTGTTCCTACCTGCCAGAGGGGTTAGAAGAGTGCTTGACGCAGATCAGGCACAATCCTCAAAATTCAAGGAATAGGATGAAAAGGAAAAATTCCAATTTGGGCAAGAGTTTTTCATCAAGCCCCACAATATCCACTGCAAATTTGCTTGCTTCCACTCATTTGAATTTTCCTACTCAAAATGTTAATTATCTACTGTTTATCAGCACTGTATTTGGAGCAGTGTGAATCAAATAGAAATCCTGTCAAAAAGTTCCTGCGGTCTTCTCATCAGAGATTGTGGCGAAAAGAAACTCACAGTGAAATAAATATTTCTTCCTCTAAAAGTTCCTATCCCCTGTGAAGTTTGAGACTAGAGAAAAGCTACATCTGGGTCTTTGTCCATTTTTAAATACCTCTTTTTCCTATGGCTGATGATTATAGCTTTGTCTTTCAGCAAATTTTACCTTTTAAAAAAAAACTTTGTGCTGTCAATAATCTTAAATAACACTTTCCTAATTCTAGACCTACCATGCTCAATACGTAGTTGTTAGCCATATTCAGCTACTGAGCACCTGAAATATGGCACTCCAGAGATGTGGCTAGTACAAAAATAGAATGGAAAATATTTCATTAATATTTCTATACAGATTACATATTTATAGGATAATATTATTATATACTGGGTTAAATATATTATTAAATTATATTAGTAGATTTAAGGGATATTGTTCAGTTGTAAAAAACAATGAAATTCTGATAAATGCTAAAATGCTACAACATGGATGAACCCTGAAAACATGCTACATGAATAAGCCAGACACAAAAGGATAAATATTATATAATTCCACTTCTATGAGTTACCTAGAATAAGCAAGTTATAAGGACAGAAAACCCAACAGAGGTTACCAGGAGCTATTGGGAGGGGAAATGGGGAGATATGGTTCAGGTTCTACAGTGAAGAAGCCTTCCTCAGGTAGTGAGAGACTGCAAAAATTACCTCAAATTCTTGGTATAGAGAGATAAACACTGCTAGCAAATCAGCTCATGGTTTTGTTTAAGTACCTCTAATGAACACTACTCAATTTAACCCCACAAGGAGAAAAGTCAAGTACATTGGTTTACTACCATCAAGTTTAAAAAACAAATCTTATTTTTTCTTACTAAAGAATTGATCTGAACATGACAAGAATACTCTGTGAAACCTCATAATCACTTCTGCAGACCATTCCACAAGTGCTTTTTAACAAGCATCTTCAAAATACTTTGACAAACACAATAAGCTTTGTGCTGAGAGCATTTTCCTGTATAAAAGAAACAATTTTACAAAAGTAACATAGTACAGAGAGCAAACCAGCTATTGTTCTTTTGATGTATGGCATTCAGTACTCTAAATTTACCAGTTTCTGAATTTCAATTTATAACCACATTTCCTGGCTTCTAATTTAAGAGATACATTGAGTTGTGTCTCATATGTCTTTATGCAGTGAAACTGTTTTGCACCTCTGAACACAAAAGAGGGTATATTGTATCAAATTATTTCCAGTTAGTTTATGCATCTTTAGAAGACTGATTCCACGTGTATCAAACATATTTACTAAAAATCAAATATACTATAAAGTATAAGAGAATTATAGGGAAACAAGAGAGGGAAAAAACCATGAAAGTCCAATGGCTTAGGAGAAATACATTGTAGCCATTCTTGTACTTAAAACATTTAAGGAAAGCTTGCAAAGCTATTCACTGGCACAGAATATTAACAATAAAAGCAGCTAACACTGATATGCTGCCTGTTGAGGAAGTTTTCGATTTATTAGCTCATTTAATCCAAAACCCTCCATGGAGTAAGTACTGTAACTTATCACCCCTTGTGTTTTGATGAGGAAACAGAGGCATAGAGAAGTTAAATGATTTTACCTGAGGTCACTCAGTCCTTGGCTGTGACTTCTAGAAAAGACTCGGTATTCAGAGGTCCACACTATAACCCCCTAAAGGGTTTTCAGAGATTATTGCAGCCTGGCAAACTGTTTTCCCCAAGTCTGCAAAGTTTTATCAAGCTTTAACAAAGTGAACAAAACTTTGCTAAATCATCTATAGCAATTACTTTAGTTCTGTTTTCATTTTTAATCCAGGTATAATTTACCTACTATAAAATTCACCCTTTAGTGTTCCTTGAGTGCACCAAAAGCTAAAAAGATCATTGGATAAGGGGAAAAAAGCCCTCCCCTCCCTATCTCTGTTAAGAATCTTGGGCCTGAGCTGATTGAGATGGTCTTTAAGACAGGAGTCCACTCTTCGCCTAGGTTGCGCAGCACCTGAATAAACCTCTTTCCTTCTCCACCAGCACCAGCACTGCTTTTGTGACAGCACACAGCCAAACCTTCAGGGTGTTTTTTTGTTCAGTTACATAACACCGCCCCACCCCCACCCCCCAGCAAGATAGGGAAGAGCTTCATTGCCCAAAACAATACCCCAAGCCACTCCACAGCCAACCCCTCCCCCACCCCAGGCACTATCAACACTGATCTATTTTCTATCCTTATAATGATCTTGCCTTACTCTGGCAGTGGCTTGGTTGGTTGGCGCATCATCCCGTAAACCTAAATATCACGGGTTCAGTTCCCATTCAGGACACATGCCTGGGTTGCAGGTTCAGTCCCCAGTTGGAGTGCGTGCAAAGGGCACTGATTGATGTTTCTCTCTCACATCAATGATTTTCTCCCCCACCCCCGCCTCCTTCTTTTTTTAAAAATTTATTTATTTGTTGTTTTGTTTATTTTTAGAGAGGGGGAAAGGAGAAAGAGAGGGATAGAAACACCACTGTGTGGTTGCCTCTTACTTGCGCCCCCAACTCGGGACCTGACATGCAACCTCGTCATGTGCCCTGACTGGGAATCAAACCAGCGACACTTGGCTCGCAGGCCACCCCTTTCTCTTTAAAACAAATTCAATGAGCATATCCTCAGGTGAAGATAAAATCATCATCATCATCATCATCATCTTCTTCTTCATCTTGACTTTTCCTTTACAGAAGTAATTGTATAGTCTGTACACTTTCAGGTCTGACTTCTCTGACTTAGCATAATACATTTTAGATTCAACTATCTGATACAATGGTACTAGTAGTTCATACTTTTACTGCTGAGCACTTTCCATTATATAGATGTATCACAGCTTATCCATTCACCAGTTGAGAAATTTAAGTGGTTCCCATTTTTTGGCAATTGTTTATTGAAAAACTGTTTTGTTTTATTTTTTTAAAGGTTAGGTTTTGTATGAACATAACTTTTTACTTCACTTGGGTAAAGTCCAAGAGTGGGTCATATGGTTCTGTGTGAGGAGTCCAGCGGCTCCAAATCCTCACCAGCACTTGGTATAGTCAGTTTTATTTATTGTATTTTTTCCCATGGCCATTTAGTCCCCTTATACCTTCTCCCCCTGCAATCACCACACTCTTGTCCATGAGTTCTTTTTCCTCAATCCCTCCACCCCCTCACCTCCCCTCCCCCTCCTTAGCTATCATCTTGCTCTCTGTGAGTCTGTCTCTGTTTTCCTTGTTCAGTTTGTTCATTAGGCTCCACATATGAGTGAAATCATATGGTATTTGTCTTTCTCTGGCTGGCTTATTTCACTTATCATAATGCTCTCCAGGTCCATCCATGCTTGCAAAGGGTAAAATTCTCTTTTCTACAGCCAAGTAGTATTCCACTATGTAAATGTCCCATAATGGTTTTATCCACTCATCTACAGATGGACACTTGGGCTGCTTCTATATCTTGGCAATTGTAAATAACACCTCACCGAACATTTGGGTACTTAAATTCGTTTGAATTAGTGTTTTGTGTTCTTTCAGATATATTCCCATTAGTGGGATCACTGAGTCAAAAGGAAGATCCATTTTAATTTTAATTTTTAATTTTTTGAGGTATCTCCATACTGCTTCCCAGAGTGGCTGCACGCACCAACCTGCATTCCCACCAACAGTGAAAAAGGGTTCCCCTCTCTCCATATCCTTGCCAGCACTTGTTGTTTGTTGATTTATTGATGATAGCCATTATAACAAGTGTGAGATGATATCTCATTGTGATTTTAATTTGCATTTCTATAATTATTGTGACATTGAGCGTCTTTTCACATATGTCTATTGGCCATCAGTATGTCCTCTTTGGAAAAGTGTCTATTCAGGTCCTTTGCCCATTTTTTAATTGGGGTTTCGGTGTTGAATTTTATAAGTTCTTTATAAATTTTGGATATTAATCCCTTATCAGATGTATCAATGAATATGTTCTCCCATTCTGTGGGTTGTCTTTTTATTTTGTTGATGGTTTCCCCTTTGCTGTGCAAAAACTTTTTAGTTTGATGTAGTCTTATTTCTTTATTTTTTCTTTTGTTTCCCTTGCCTGGGGAAATATATCCAATAAAATAATGGTAAGAGCAATGTCCAAGGTTTTGCTGCATATGTTTTCATCTATGGTTTTTATGGTTTCAGATCTAACATTTAAGCCTTTGATCCATTTTTAATTTATTCTTGTGTGTGGTGTAAGAAGGTGGTCTAGTTTCATTTTTCTACATGTATCTGTCCAATTTTCCCAACAACATTTATTGAATAAACTATCTTTAGCCCATTGTATGTGCTTGCTTCTTCTGTCAAATATTAATTGACTAATAATGTGTGGGTTTATTTTTGGGCTCCCTCTTCTGTTCCATTATGTATGTGTCTGTTTTTATGCCAATACCATGCTATTTTGATTACTACAGATTTATAGTATAGTTTGATATTAGGTAGCATGATTCCTCCAACTTTGTTCTTCTTTCTCATAATCACTGTTGCTGTGTGCGGCCTTTTGTGGTTCCATGTAAATTTCTGAAATATTTGTTCTTGTTCTGTGACATATGTGATTGGAATCCTGATAGGAATTGCATTGACTCTATAGATTGCTTTGGGTAGTATGGATATTTTAATGATGTTAATTCTTCCTATCCATGAACACATATGTGCTCCCACTTATTTGCATCTTCTTTAAAATCTTTCTTCAGTGTCTTACCATTTTCCGACTACAGGTCTTTCACATTCTTGGTAGGTTTATTCCTAGGTATTTAATCTTTTTAAAGTAACTGTGAATGGGACTATTTTCTTAATTTCCATCCATTTCTTTTTATTTTAACCATTCTACTAGGTGTGTAGAGGTGTCTCATGATTTATTTGCATTTTTCTAATGACTGATAAAATGGACTTCTTGTTATCTGCTTATTTGTCATCTATAATATCTTCTTTAGTGAAATATGAGATCTTGTCCATTTTTTAATTGGTGTCCTTTCTTATCATTGAGTTTGTACAGTTCTTTAAATATTCTGGATAAAAGTCCTTTATCACATATGTAATTTGCAAGTATTTCCTACTAGCCTGTAGCTTCTCTTTCTGTTATCTTAACAGTATCATTCAGAGAGAAGGCTTTGATGGAAGTTCAATTTATCTTTTTTTTTAATGGGTCATGCTTCTGGTATCTTATGTAAGAAATTTTTACCTAACTCAAACCTTAAAATTTTTCTCTTAATGTTTTCTTCTAGTTATTTGTAGTTTTACACTTAAGTCTATGATCCATTTGGGGTTGGTTTTATATATTGTGCAAGGTATCAATTATTATATTTTATTTTTACTGCTTGACCCAAAATTCTGGCCCTTATCATAGTATTTATTTGACAAATGTTCTTCAAGCATTATATTTGGCCTAGGGATATAAGAATAAATAAGAGGACATAGGTTAATACAGAAAACAATAACATACTCACATACTCAGCTCACTAATACTACAAGATGAGCAGTGTAAAAACAGAGTTAAATCCAGTATAATGGCAGGAGAAGAGACTCAGCAGCTAACTGCCAGGAGGTTGGTATTTACTCTGAGCAACAGTTAATCAGACAGAGAAAAACATTCCAAGAAGAGGAAATACCACAGCAATATACAAAGATATGAAAAAACAAGGCTTCTTTGGCAATAGTGGAGGGAGGGAGATTCTTCTTGACCATTTTTAATTTCATGGCAGACCCTTCGGAATGCTAGCCTTTTTGGCAGGGTTATTTCGGAGCACTAAAAAGCTACAAAGCCAACTAAACAAGAACAAAATTCAGTCCAGTCACTACTACTAAAATATAACAGCATTCAGGATTCTGTGATCAGGATAAACTGCCAACTCCCAGCCTAGAAGAGGTGGCCCTTGGCCCGCGCCTCAACTGACTCCACACCAGCCTTGCAGGAGAGAGGAAGAACAGGGCCCTCCACAAAATAGCCTGCTTCCTCTCGGAAGCCTTCACTGCACCTCTATCAGACTGATCTCTTGCCAGGAGAACCAGCAGCAGTACCATTCAGCTTGAACATCTCACCCACCTTTCAGAACTTGTTCTGCTCAGTTAGCCAGGATTACCCATATCACCAGCACACTAATCTGCCCTCATTTCCCAGCCCCCTCCCCTAACCCTCAGAGATCCCATCACGGTGCCAGCTGGAACTGAAGGATCATCAGCAAGTCCCTACATCCTCTGCCAGTCTCTAAGAGGGTTGCTTCTTGCCCTGGCCAGTGTGGTTCAGTTGGTTAGAGTGTCATCCCCTACACCCAAAGGTTGTGAGTTCAGTTCTAGGTCAGGGCACATATCTAGTTTTTGGGTTTGATTCTTAGGACATACATGAGGCAAATGATTCTCTCTCTCTCTCTCTCTCTCTCTCTCTCTCTCAACAAATTGTTTTAATTTTAAAAAATAAAAATAAAATTAAAAGGCTGCTTCTTGCCCTAACTGGACTGGCTGTCCCTGAGGACATGGCTTCTTCCACAGGCCCTGGGAACAAAGGCCCTTGTTACTCTAAAATCCCTCATTCAGCAGGGCCTGGATTAGAGGTGGGACTACGATTCTCATTGTCCCCACAGTCTCACGTTTCCATTCTTAAGACTGATAAGAGAGAGTTCATGTGGGAAAGCCCCATATTTCCAAGTAAAGTTCAAGTTCCTCATAACCCTTTCAACTAAAGGCTTCATCCCATCTTAACATTTTGAAGAGGATTTTTTCCATCCACATAATTTTTTTTTCAGCATGAATACTTTTATATAACCAGGGAAAAATAAGCCACAAATTTTAAAATATATCCATTGAGAAGTTAATAGTAATTTTTAAAAATCACATGACTATAATCACATGATATTCTATTCACTTTAAAACACAACTAAATTTGTTTTTTAATTTTATGTATAAAAAAATCTACTATTCTGCAGTAAGGTAGATATCCTCAATGACCCATTCACAGAAGTTCACTTAGTCCAACTTAATGAAGCCTATATCCTTCATGTACTAATAAAAATACTAGCAGTATATACTGAGGCTGTATTTCTAGATCAGACCATGCATATTTGAGCAGACACAACAAGAGAAGAACCCAGGCCAAATTTTCTCAGATGGCTCCACAGAGCTGCTCATGCAATGAGGCACAAAAACCATCTACGGAAGTTTTTAAATGACATATTTCCCATATTAACCCATAGATAGGATGCAGAATAAAACTTCTGTTTTACGAACTTCACATTTTACATTTTTGAAAAAAATGTTGGTGAGCTAACTTTTCAGAAATTAAAAATAAATGATAATGAAGCCCTGGCTGGTGTGTCTCAGTGGATTGAGCGTCGGACTGTGAGCCAAGTGTTACTGGTTCACTTCCCAGTCAGGGCACATGACGAGGTTGCACGTCAGGTCCCCAGTTGGGGGCGCAAGTGAGAGGCAACCACACAGTGATGTTTCTCTTTCTCTCTTTCTCCTTTCCCTCTCTCTCTAAAAATAAAAAAATAAAAAAACAAACAAATAAACAAGTAAATTATTTTAAAAAATAAAATAAATGATAATGAACCTTGTTAAGTTCATTGCTGTCTGGATAAAACTGTCTATATTCAGAACAGCAAAGCTTCACCTATCCCTCATGCCACACATCTCAAAGCACACTACCCTGGGAGAGTAGTCCAGTGACTGGCAGGTTGCTAAAGAAACACAGATTTTTAGAGTTGAAGAAGACCTCAGGGATCATCTGCTCCTGTCTATCATGTCTACATTTGGAAGATTCTTCGTTTCTCATCTTCTGTCTCGGCCACACACCCTTGATGGCAAGGTCCCCTCTCTACTACTAAGAATTCAAACACAATGCCTTTGGCACTATAAAGATTACCAAATTCATGGGTAATTCTCAATTATCATTCTTCCCAAATTCTGTAGCACCTGACAGACACATTTCTCCCCTGGCTTTTATTCCTCCTTCCACATCTTCTCTCAATGATCTCTGTAAGCCTAAAAATTTCAAAGAGAGTGTAAGATATTGCATCCAGCACTGACTGAGAGTCATAAGACCTGGGTTCAATCCCAAGCCCTTGTTAGCTTCGTAAATTTTGGGAAAGATGATAAAATCTGTTAGGCCTCTTTTCTGATCTTTAAAATTTGAGATTTGGTGCCATGATATTCCATAATTTTTCCTACTTAACTACATCTTAATGTTTCTTTCTGATATTACCCTTTTATTTTCTTAAGGCATACCCAAAAAAAAGTAAAAACTAAGGAACACTACAGCTAACATATCTATTTCTAGTTAAGAAAAATTATAACATTTTGTTTACCATAAAGAGGAGCTTCTGAAACTTTTAACGAGGAACTTTTAAAAAGTAGAAATACTAACCTTTTGTTATATTGTACCATGGGCACAAGAGAGATATAATAGTCCCTTCATCCCACAAGAAGCATAACCCAGTTTGATATAATGCTTTCCAGGAATGTGAGTCACCAAAATAGCTTAGGTTAATATATTCATAAATTCGAGAATATGACAGGATGAATGGACTACTTGCCCATCACACAATCCTTCATATAAATATTTCCACTGAGCTTTTAAGAGTTTGCATGTGGCGGAGTTTACTGTGGGACTTGCTGAAATGAACTAGGAGCACAGTAATTAAATGCTTGCCTATCAAAAGGCAGTGATAGGCCACAGGAAACTCTTGGTTTAGACCAGCCCCTTTCCCCACAAGACCTAACAATTCCTGGAACTCTCCATAGAGTACAATTTCTGTTTGTTCTTGAGTTATAAGTGGAATGCCTAGCCCACAACAAGGGAATATTTTTAAAGTTTTAAATATCCACCAGTGTAGAGTAATGGAGTATGCTGGGAGAATCACCTATATGTAGAAAGAGCTGTAGGTTATTAGATTTGAGCTGAATATCTATATGGTCTGTATAGTCACTACAGGAAAAATAAGGAGCCAAAATACACCATCTCCTAAGTCACGATAATCAGGTAGTAGACTTGCAATGAACATGTGCTATTTCTGGCACACAATTTCATCCAATCTTCTCACATGTGGTAAAAGTATTCTGGTTTTCACTTAGGAACCCACTCCTCTCCAACACTCATATTTCCAATGAAGCTGCCACCAACACAGGCATCAAAATAAATGCCCATACCACATTCCCCAGGGAATGATTAATTCAGTAGCAGATAACTAAGCTACTCCCATCTCAATAAATCTTAGAATGTCTTAGAATGCAACACAAACATTTACACTATATGGTCTAAAATATTTCCAAAATAAAAACGAAAACTTCAAGCCACAAACATGAGGATACCATCATAAAGGAAATATGATACTTCAGAAATAGAGAAACTCTGTGTTTCAATCTAACTAAAATGTACAAATTAATTTAAAAGACAAAATATCAGAATACAAACTAATAGTAAATATTTAAGTATGACTTTCATGGCTACATATCTTACATCATTACTAGGACAAATTAATGCTTCAACACAAACAAATGTGACTATACAATATAACTAATTTTCAGGCATCATTTATGAAAACAAAGGAACAGACACAGGAGGAATGTGTTTTGTTTCATGTCCAACAACTATGTTCAAGGCCAAAACACAAGTGGTTGAGATGAATTCATGTATAAGCTCTACATTAAAATAAAACTTAAAATGATCTTATTGAGAAAAATTTAACATCTAATCTTGTGGCATTAAATTCACAAGTAAAATATATATGGAAATAAAGATGAAAAACTCAATTTGCATGTTACTCTTAAGAAAATTAAAGAAAATGTGACTGACTCTTTCATGGCAGCACTATGTACTGAAAAATATCCTCAAACTTAAAAGTCAGAAAATTGTGGTTTAAACGTTGACTTGATTCCTTAAATTAATTAAGTCTCATATTCCATAAGTTCTGTTTCCTCATCTACAAAGAGCTGTCAAAGTAATAATTTGATTCATCCAACTGAATGATTATGCAGGAAAATCGACCACAAGAAAAGTTGGCAAGGGAGTGGTAGCAAAAAAAAAGCTGGTGAAGACTGTTGCAGACATTTTACTAATAGAGAGCAGTTAGAACATGCTCTCTGTTTGGGGTCTTTCACGAATAGCTAAAAAAGTAACATTTTGACTTCCAGCCAAGATGGAGGCACAGACCAACTCGCTCTGTCTCCCTCCACAACTCAGAAGGACTACAACTATCGCAAAACCAAAAATAACCAGAAGTTCCAGAAAATAAAGCTACATGGTAGTCCAACGTATGAAGTCATAAACAAGTGGTGCTCGTTTGGGCGGGTAGGAGGGGCGAACCCGCGGCTAAAAGATCGCAGCTGAAAGAGCTGTGCTGGAGGCGGCAGCTGCAGCAACGGACAGCGGAACCCGGTAAGCAGACACCTGTATTTGGGGGGAGGAGAGAAGCGCCGGGAGCCAGCCCTGGCTGCAGACCAGACCCCTCGGCTCCCAATTCCAATGCCGGGGAAGGCAGACCCCCATTGTCTCGGACTGTGAGGCCCAGTGGGGTGGGACAGAGGAGGAGGCTCCCAGTCTCTCAGTGGAGAGTAACAGCAGGAATCCATCTTGGACCCTGAACCCCCGCCCCCACGCAAAGCGCCACAGGGTGGTGAGAAAGGTCGCCAGGTTGTGACTGAGTACATGGGGCTCTGCCCAATATTCCATAAGAGGTGTGACAGCGCCCCACCCAAGAAGTAAAGATAAAAAGAACGGTGAGAATGGCAGAATTAATGATTGAAATACTAATCACGCAGCTCACCAAAAACAAATAAAGGACTTGACCGATGAACAAATAACGAATCTTTCTGAGGCTCAGTTCAGAGCTATAGTCATAAGGCAGCTTACAGACCTAACAGCAGGACTTAATCAAGGCAGGGAAGGAATGAAGGCTAGTCCTGCTGAAATGAACAAAAACACATACAAGACAAGTGATGAGGAAGGGAAAGCCAGGGATCAAATCAACAAATCAGAACATAGGAAGAGAACAAACAGTCAACGAGTGCAGAAAGAGGAAACAAAAAGTGAGGAATATGAGGAGAGGCTCAGAAACCTCTGGGACAGCTATAAGCGAACGAACATTCGACTTACAGGATTGCCAGAGGGTGAGGAAAAAGAACTAGAAATTGAAAAATTATGTGAAAAAATAATGAAGCAGAACTTCCCTAACTTAGAGAAGGAAATGGACTTACAGGTCCAGGAAGCACAGAGAGTTCCAGATAAACTGGACCCAGGGAGAACCACACCAAGACACATTATGGTCAAAATGTCAAAAATTAAAGACAAAGAGAAAATCTTAAAAGCAGCAAGAGAGAAGAGAAGAATTATGTACAAAGGGGTCCCAATTAGACTATCAGCTGATTTCTCAAAGGAGAATTTACAGGCAAGAAATATTCAAAGTAATGAAAATCAAAAACCTACAACCACGATTACTCTATCCAGCGAAGCTGTCATTCAGGATAGAACGGCAGAGAATAGTGCTTCCAGGACAAAGTAAAACTGAAGGAGTTTGTTAGATCCAAACCACTGTTATATGAGATGTTAAAGGGACTGGTTTAAAAGAAGGAGGATCAAAACTACAAACATTAAAATGAAAACTGTGTCACAACAACCAGCAGCAGAAGCTAGGGAATCAAAACAAAGGCAAACTAAGTAGACAACGAGAGGGGAAAAAGAAATATAGGTATGGGGAACATATTGGGGGGAGGTCAGCAGGGAGGGGGAACGAGGAAAAGGGAGGGAGATGATGCAGGAATTAAGAAGCATAGGAGGAGGGAGTGGAGTAGACAGGAAGATGTTGAGAACTATATGCACAACCAATGGATATGGACTAAAAGGGGGGACAACTGGGGGACAACTGTTAGGATTAACAGCATAATCAATAAAACTTTTTTTTTAAAAGGTAACATTTTGAGAAAATTAGTAGAGCTAATGATAAAAGGTTTTCATTATGACCTGAAAACATGCAATTTGCAATGGAAAACTTTGTTGCAGTTCAACCCAAGAAAACATCCATATCAGAATCACAAGTGAGGACAATGTTAGCTTGTTTATTTGATCTCAATGGCACTGCCAACGTAGGAGCACCCCACAAAGACCAAGAGTCAATTGCACCCATTGTTCCAGTCAGCTAGATGTAACAAGGAGTTAACTGTGGCTCAGAAACTGGTTTCATCATCCTGAAAACATTCTGGCTCATAGTCCATGAATCAAAAACAATAAACCAAAAGTTCCAAAAACCCAGCCTGCCTATCCAGGTTATTCACCAGACTTGGCACTCAATGACTACTGGCCAATGTCAAACGTTCATTCTAACATCAAAGGATAAAAATTTATGACCAGCGAACATATTCAAACCCTAAAGGTATAAAGACCCTGAGGTACAATGGCAGCATTGTTGGAGTAAATACACACCATGTAAAAGCCAAATTCACTTCAACTTGAGACTGGCAAGTGTATTTATAAAGAAGTCTTACTCAGACCATAAAAACTGCAGAGAAATGCCACCTTAAATTCTTTTTGGAACAAGACAGAACAAGCACATGCATACTAAAGTAAATAGAAACTATGTCTTGCCCGAAAACTTGAGACTGAGTTTTGTCTTAATCCTTCATTTCTCATTCATATCCTAATCCTGAATAAGATGACGAATAGTGAGAAAAACTGACAAACTGAAAAACCTAAATATTTTATCTATCTTTTTCATTTTTGTATTGTGACTATAGGAATCTAGAAACTAATGACACACAGAGAGCAATTCACTCTGGCCACTTCAGGACTCCCTGGCCTCAGCTTATGATTAGTAATTGCTACAGGCTGCCCACAGAGCCCAAAGACTAAGGAACCTCCCTGCTGAAAGAAAAAA
The DNA here is from genome assembly GCF_987537825.1 of Furipterus horrens. Taxonomy (NCBI): domain Eukaryota; kingdom Metazoa; phylum Chordata; class Mammalia; order Chiroptera; family Furipteridae; genus Furipterus; species Furipterus horrens. The sequence goes on from NW_028327179.1 coordinate 51,927,680, forward strand.
AGCATTCCTAGACTAAAGATCAATCCAAACTACCACCACATAGGTAAAGAAAATCTCTGACCCAAACAAAAAGTATAAAATATTACTCCAGTCTAGACACTATGAGTGTCTAGGCTGTGGCAATAAACAACTATCGCTCAAAATGCTTTAGGTCAAATGCCTGTTTTAATGGCTTTATATGTTCTCTAAGATTCTAAAGATTTAGATGGAAAGTAAAATAATTACAAAAAGTCCTACTGCCTGTTACTTTATCACAGTATAGCACTATACAAAAGACCATGAAAAGGAATTAATAGTTTCTTCAGAGAAATAACGTTAACAAAAAGTTTATTCCAGATAAACTATGCTCTTTTCCTTATTCTTGTGTTAATTGTCTTTTGTATAATCTGGAGGACAGTCCTGAATTACCCAAAAGAAGATTTGATACACAATATAGAAAAGAAAAAATGCATCTACCCTGTTAGGTACAGTAACTGGGGCCCGCAAATCAAAGTGATAAAGGGCAGATTAACAAGAAAAATAAGTTTATTTATACACACAACACGCATACACAAAGGAAAACTAAGTGATGAGTAACTCAAAGACCTGCGTAGAACATGGACCTTATATACCATCTTAACCAAAGGTGATAAAGTATGGGGAAAAGGCCAAACAAAGGGAAGCGGGGCTTGTGGCTTTCTGTGGGTGGAGAGTTGGGAGGATTTGTGAGAATGTAATAGGGTAAGTATAGTAAATAGCAATCGCTTAGTTGGTTGTTCATACAATTAAGAGTCATTCTCCTCTTCCAGGCAGTAAAGGGAAAAACTTATGTCCTGCTTTTAGACAGAGAGAGAGAGAAAGAAGAGAGCTAATCACCTTCAGCTTCAAACAATCTTTCTGCCAAAGTGATATATTTTTGGGTAACATGTTCTGTTCCCATTCAACATGTTTAAGAAGCAAACAAAAGAGGGGTAACAAAAAATTGGAAAAACGCTCTTTTCTTTAAGATTGCTGTTTTATACACTTTTTAGATCCCTGGGCAACAGTGATAATTCTGCTGTTTGCATAATTCTTTAGTTTGCATTTCAATGTTATCATCTATCATTTTGCAAGGTGATAAATGAGGCACTGTGCTTTCGGCTTTTAAGAACTTAAGCGAGGTGGGGGTGGGGGAGGGGTAATCTATGTACTCCCTTCATACCTTTAAATAAACTTATCAAAAAATACTAGATTCAAAACATTAATGAAAGTCAGAAAAACTCCGAAATTATTATTGCAAAGGGCATATTGCTAGAATAAAACTGTAGAAGTTTTTAAACTTGAGACCACACCACATCTTCTAGTCAACTCCTTTAAAGCAGGCAAACAACATTCATTTAAAATTTCATGAAGGAACGTGGGGAGTTTTCCACCCTAAAATAAGTAGCAGGGTATTACTCTGCCTGAACATAGAAAAAAACAGTTTCACAGAATACATGTTGGCTAACTGCCGACCTCTTGTGGGCAAAATGCCACCGTCAGATGGAAAAGCATTTAACTAAGACATTCATTTACAGATCTCCTTACCTGCAATCCATTTTAATGTTGTATACATCTCTAAGTAGAAAAAAAACTTTTAAGAAGAAAAGGAGGAACAACTGTCATAAATATCTCATCATTAAAACATTATAACAGGAGCTCTTATGTAAAAGAAAATAATAACCAAGAAGGGGGATATATGACTACAATACTGAAAAAAAGAAATGTTTGAGGACAAACTTACAACTTGATTATAAAAGTGCAAACTCGCATTTGTAGTCAGGTCTAAAATCATATGTCACCCTAGTTCTTCTGAAAAGGGAATACAATCCCTTCCCTCTTATTTTACAACTTTGCTTAGTGGAGAAAGAGACTGGGTATCAGACAGGTGTAACTGAACATAGTCTGGAAACACAAAGGCCTCAGCTCAAAAGGAGGTTTTAGTTTAAGGGTCAGATTTTGTAATAGAAAACAGATAATAACTACCTTAGAGGAAGATTTAACCATGATGTCCCTAATAAGAGTGGTGGTGTGTGCACACATGTATGTGCAACCAATTAAACTAATTAATTTTAGTGCTATTTTAGTAGAGCTATTTCACTACTAAAAAATTTAGAAGTACAAACACTGTTCAATGTGCCATGTTGGATACAAAGAGGCTTTTCTTCATGTAACAAGAGCCTTTTACATGAATTCTGTTATCTTTCAAAAAGGATAAACAAAAAATAAACAAAATAAAAAAAAGACATAGAGAATCAAACCTTTCCAGCGTCTTATAAGTAAGTCTGTGCCTAATATCCCAATAAATACACACAAGGAAAAGCAAGTGAGTAAGCCTCCTCCCCGACTTACAGACTTGCTGGCAGTGCCATCCATTTGGCAAATGATATATTTTTATTCTCTCCTGTTGTTTCCAAGTATTATTTAAATCTGACTTTTTATAGTATACTTTCACATAGAAAAAAAATGAGTCCTGGAGAAAAAGTAACCAATCTATATCTCTCTATGAATGCCCAAGCACAGTGCCTTCCAGAAGTCCCTAATAAATATAAACATGTAATACAGAATCCAGATAAATTTATATTCAAAGTGGTGGTATAAGTAATAAGTCAGTGAGTAGAAAGACTGTCTTCTTTCTACATTTCTGAATTTCCCTACATTTCACTATAAATATACATTTTATAATCAGATTATATAATCTAGTTTTTATAATCAAAATAATAATTTAACAGTGAAATGGAATAAAACACAGTGATTAAGAGTACGGGTTCTAGCTGACTGCCTGGACTTGAACGACAGCTCCTGAAATCCAAATTACTTACTATCCCAACCATCATCAACAAAAACAGAATATGACAAGAATTTCTACCTCACAAGATTGTAGTGAGAATGCACTTTATAATATATGCAAAAGTGCTTTGCAAGGTGCTTGGCAAAACGGAAGGCCTTAATAAATACTGGCTTATTGCTATACCGCTACATTTGTAGCCTTATCACCCAAATACGTCCTACTTGGAAGTAATAACAGTTTATGATACTGTTTTCACAAAAAATTAATTCTGCACCAAGGACAATTAAAAAATACATTAGAAACAAACTCTACCCTCCTTCCACCAACAACCAGATGTGAAATAGACAGAGATGGCACCTGAACATTTCTTTTGCTCTCCCTTCACCCATTTCACCTCTCAAGCATTCATGTCCTTGGAGAGCTCTAGAAAATTCATGCTGTTTTTATGTGTAAAAATGTTCATACAGTTTATATGAAAAGTACTGTATACAACAAGGGGGTTACCCAAAAAACCTGAATTTACTTATAAAAAGTTGTGTATCTATTTTTACATGTTTAAACTTCAGTCACCTTCAAAGTGCTCTCCACTTGATGCAATACACCTATAGAGGTTTTTTTTCACTGCTCAAAACAGTTTTTGAACTCATCGATTTTGATGTCTTCTAGTGCTTCTGCCATTTTTTGTTTCACCTCTTACACATCAGCAAAACTTGAGGACTTCCTTCATCCAGGAAACAAAAGTAGCTTGGAGCCTGATTGGGTGAATAGGGAGGATGGACCACAGGGGTCATGCGTTTTTGGTCAAAAACTGCTGAGTACGCAGCACTGCGTGCAGGTGCACTTGTAAATCATCCATTATGAAATGAGCAAATGTGTTTAAAGTCTTCAAAAAATTTTCACTGAAGCTGAACTCAGACCCTCACAATAATGCCAGTTGGTACACCAATACAGATGGGTTCCTAGAACACTCACCTAGGAGTACTGTACTAAAAAGGGTCCGCCCTCCAGAAGATAATTCCTGGCTTCCCCACCCCCACCCCACCCACCACCTTGTATTAGAACTTCTGTTTAGGACGAAGACGAATGTTATGGCTCAAGGCACGGGGACTCCCCCATGCATCACCATCGACGGATACACCCTGGAGGTTGTCAACAACTTCACTTACCTCGGGTCCACCATCTCGAGCTCTCTGTCAGTCGACTTGGAGGTCAACCGGAGAATCGCCAGGGCAGCCACAGTTATGGCCAGACAGAACCGGCGAGCGTGGAACAATTCCAGCCTCACTGAGAAAACCAGATTGCGCATCTACCAAGCCTGCGTACTCAGCACTCTCCTCTATGGCAGCGAGACGTGGACCACCTACGCAAGGCACGAAAGGAAACTCAACAGCTTCCACATGAGGTGCCTGCGACGCGTCCTGCATGTCGCCTGGCAGGATAAGGTCCCCAACACCGAGGTGCTGAAGCGAGCCAATATGAGCAGTTTGCATGCAGTTCCTAGCGAGAGACGCCTCAGGTGGCTCGGCCATGTCAAAAGAATGGATGCAGGCCGTATCCCCAAAGACCTCCTCTATGGCGAGCTAGCAGAAGGCAAGAGGATGACAGGGCGCCCAAAACTGCGGTTCAAAGACATCTGCAAAAAGGACATGACACAATGCTCCATCAATCTCAACACATGGGAAGTTCAAGCAGACGACCGCCTAGCCTGGAAGCTCGCGGTCAGGCAAGGTACGTCACGGGCAGAGGCTGCGCGCAACGAGGAGGCGGTCCAGAAAAGATCGAGGCGGAAGCAGCGTCAACAGCAGCAACAACGGCCATCTGCCTTCACCTGTACCAAGTGCGGCAGGGATTGTCACTCCCAAATCGGACTGCACAGCCATTCTCGGCGGTGCAGATAGACTCTCAGGAAGCTACGCCATCGTCTCTCGAGACGAACGGCTGCCGACGACGACGTTTAGGACAGCCAACAGGGGTAAGGGGTTAGCTTCAGGAATGTTAGACATGTAATGACTTTCACTTAATTGTATAGACTTTAATTTAAGTTTTATTCTAATGATCATCTAAAAAGTTATAATGCAAAATTCTTATAGTAATTTGAAGCTAAATGGCATTCTTCTGTTTTGGAAGCTTTCTATAATAATTACACAAAAGATAACAGAAATTTCACTATGAGTTATTTATGAATCTCTCCATTAATTAAAATGGTAACAGCGGAAGCAATGTGTACCAAGCACGTATTAAGTACCAGACACTATTGTAAACATTACATATAAAAATTTATCTACTCAAGACTAAAAATTTATCTACTCTATGAATTTCTTTGAGGTAAATACTTTAGGATTCCCAGGTACAGCTGACAAAACTAAAGCATAGAGAGGGTAAGTTGTGAATCTCATGACTGAAACTAAGACCTTATCTCTTGTTGTTTTTTTTTTAGTATTTATATATTTTATTATTTTTTGTAAGTATATTTTATTGATTATATTGTTACAATAGTTCCAATTTCTTTTCCCCTTTGCTCCCCTCTGCCCAGCACCACCCCTCCCCCAACAATCCCCCCTCCCCAAGTCCATGCCCATGGGTCGTACATACAAGCTCTCCCGCTTCACCCTTTCATATATTCTTCTCCTTTTTTTAAAAAAAATTTAATTAATTAATTATTTTAACAATAAAAAATAACGATCCCTCCCTCTCAGATTTAAGACTCTTTATAATCTTATAAGGGACAATGGGCAAAGGTCTGGAGCTCCTCTAACTGCTTCAAGCTGGACAAGGTCGTCGTCCTACCTACCCTTGGGTCCAGAAATCCCTAATAAAAGTGGGGGTGTGGAGGGGAGGGTGGCCTTCCCACATGGGGAAGGATCATGCAGACTCCAGGTCAGCTGGCTGTCCCCGGACAACGGCATGCTTGATTTAACAGGTTGGCATCCTTGTTGTATTCTGGAGGCAACAGATTTGGCAACAGGGTTAAAAGACATCATTCAACCCATAACCACTAGATGACAAAAGGCAGGAATTAATTTTTCAATGTCCCACATTAGGGAAAAGAAGGGCTTCTTTGGAGGAAGGTGTGCCAGGTACATCTCACCTGTCCAAAACCCTTTTGCCCATTATACTTAGTTTGGGCTGAGGTAAATAGTTTAGGTTTCTCCCATCTCAGACCTCTGGGCTCTTTCTGTCCAAGCCATTAGGACAGAAAAGAGAAACCAGTTTTAACCTTATCTCTTGCTTTTAACTACCAGCCTGGTCTCAGTTTGATGGCTGCTATAACTAACTACTTCCTACCGGCAGACCACTTCTGTGGTGCCTAAAGCATGTGACACCTATGTCTTGAACCTATCAGAGAGCAGAAAGGGGTAATCATGCGTTTCTGCTTATTCAACCAAAGGATTCTTTTTCCACAGAGAAAAACAAGAGACTCTTACCATTTCCTTTATTCAATTTGCATGGTAGCTTATTAGGACGATACTGTCAGCCACAGTATTCCCAACAGTGACTCATTTTCATTCAAAAAGTAGATTCGTAATTAACCTAAGTACTTAGATGACTGATAGCATCATCAAAAACAAACAGGTACAATGTTTCCCTCCCTAATCTTTCATTCTAATGAAAGCCCTCACCATTTCTGCCCCTGCTATCTCAACACTTCTCTAATCCTTAACCCACACTGATAGAGTCAAGTTTTGAAAACAAAAAACTGATCCCATTATTGCCCTGCTGAAAACCCTTCATTTCCTGCAGCTACAGTACTTTGCTTTGGGGCTTGTGATCAGTCTCCTGTGAAAATATAGTAAGAATTATGGACCATGGCCCAAAAAATATGCCCACATATTTCACAGATAGTCACACCAAGAACATAATTTATTCAATGCCTTAAAATTCTAAACATAAATACCAAAATTCCATTTTAATCATATAAAGGAATTAAAGATAGACAAGTCCATAAGTATGTACTGAAGGTACAAAATGTTTATTTTCACCAAAAAATCCTATGTCAGCATACAGATCACATGTCAAAAGTTTTAAAAATGAATTTAGGAACTTCAGAATGATAAGCTTCTCTGTAGCTAAATATTTCATTTTATTTGAAGCTGTGTCATTAGAACAGTCAAATCATTCTGCTAACACCCTTGAAAATTCAACTCACTGGCACTTTGTGTATGTTTTAGTTGTATATGTACAAAAGTTCAAGGCTTTAGCCTAGAATTGCAGAAACATGCCAGAAACCAAAATTCAAACTGTCTGCTGCCTACCTTCTACCAAAGACCAACCAGAGACAGACAGATATGGTTGCAGGGCATGCAATCCACTCTTATTCTAAATGGGGGATCTTATCCTACTTGTCTCAAGGGGATAGACAGCAGGTAACATGAGTAAAGCAGGTTTCCTGTTAGAGGAGAGGGGTAGGACTAAGGCAAACCATCTAAAAGGAACAACAATCACAGCCCAGGCCCAGTAAACAGCCATAGTGAAAGAAGGTGGATGCAGGGTGGCCAGGCAGCCTCATCTTTTTCAGAATATAGAAATAGGGATTGTTATGTGAAATATCCTAAGCTGTTAAACATTGTGAGGCACATGAACTCATCCACAGGTGCGATTCAGTCCACATCCACCAGTTTGCACCTAATGATAATATGGGTCTTAATTATTCATTTGACAGGTATTGGTGCCAACCCTGTGCATAGACTCTGCTAGGCAAAAGGGCAAACAATGAAGAAATCTCAGTCTGTGTCCTCATCCAGTGAAGGAGAAAACCACACAAATATAATGCCATAAACACTGTGGCCAGCGCAATGACAGAGCCAGGTAGAGGCCCCAAAGGATGCCAAGTCAGCATAGAAAGAATGCAAGAAGTCATCCCCCTAGGGGTATATCTGGGATAAGTCCTATTAGGACTAAGGAAAATAGAAAGAAAAATGCAAAAGGTCAGGCTGCAGCTGAAAGAACAGTAATGCAAAGTGTAAGGCTAGGGAGAGGAGGCTGGACTGTGCCCTGCTGGGTGTAAGAACTGGATAGTATAGGATAGGATGGGGTGGGGGAGCGGGAGTGGCAGGGCACCTGAGCTGCTGAATCAACTGAAATTCAGGGAAGAGGGATGGACTGAACCCAAATGCAGGTAAAACCATGAGAATGGATCATACATCAGTGTGGAGAAAGCAGCAAGTCTGACAAATGCATTCAGAATTTTCATTAATATTGTAATAAAATGTTCTCTTTACTAAAGTAATATACAATAAATGCAAAACATGAAAACAGTCATAAACAAAAAAGTTTTATATCACCCATAATCCTACACTAACCGCTATATACTTCCTTTCCTACAAATATCCAATGGCATTCTCCTTCACAGTCTTCATTCTATATATTACCCCTTGATCCTAATTTTTATCTACTTAAGACTTCTCCATCTTGGCACATCTATATCATAAGCCTCCACAAACATTAGGTGAAATGAAATAGAGCATAAAAACTAAGTTTTGTCTCAATTTAAAAAGCCAAACACACCTTTCAACAAATACACAATATTTATGCCAACTGCTTCGGCCTTTTCACACAGCACAGGCCAGAACGAGAAATATCCTCTGTCCTTTCCCATTAGAGAACCCACACTGCAGGAGAGGCTTGGGTCTGCACACTGCATGACCCTGCTTAACTTCTCTAGTTGACTAAAGCTTCAATGAAAGTAAAGATCTATTCCGTGCATCAAAGAACATTATCAAAAAAATGAAAAGACAACCTACAGAATGGGAAAAAATATTTGCAATTCCTATCTGATAAGGGTCTACTATCCACACCATATAAAGAACTCTTATAACTCAACAGAAAGACAAATAACCCAACTAATAGTTGAGTAAGGGAATTGGAAAGACATTTTTCCAAAGAGGATATAAAAACAGCCAACAAGCACATGAAAAGGTATTTAACATCATTAGTCATTAGGGAACTGTAAATAAAAACCACAAGATACTCCTTTCACACCCATCAGACTATCATCAAAAATATAAAAAGTGCCCTGACCAGTGTGGCTCAGTGGGTTGGGCGTCTTCTCACAAACCAAAAGGTCTCAGGTTTGATTCCCAGTCAGGGCACATGCCCAGTTGCAGGCCAGGTCCCTGGCTGGGGAAGTGCAAGAGGCAAATTTAATAGATGTTTCTCTAGCACATCAATGTTTCTCTTTTTTCTCCCTCTCTTCCCTTCTCTTAAAAATAAATAAAATCTTTAAAAATATATATGTATATAAAAAGTGTTACAAAAGATGTAGAGAAACTGGAACCCTTGTATATTGCTGTTAGGATTGTAAAACAGTTCAGTTGAACTGTGGGAAACAGTGTGGCGATTTCTCAAAATGTTAAACGGTAGAATTGCCCCATGACCCAAAAGCTTCACTCTCAGGTTATAGGAGGTCTGTCCAGAACAAGTCCAGCCATTGTTAATATAATGAGAACGATTTGCATTACATCAATGTAAACTGGCAGCCAAGGAAAGTGAACTGGAATGCACATGCGTGAACAATGAGACAGTACAGGCAGTAGATGCCTCTGAGTGAGCATGTGTACTGTGTGGCTGTCACGTTCAGAATGACTGAGTACAATGACAAATCTGTTTCATATTTTGCATTAAGCTTGAACATTCCTCCACAGAACCTATTAAGATGATTCAGAAGGCCACATTTATGGGCAACTGGAGATCAGCAGCTTCATCACAACAATGCACCCACTCATGCATCACATCTCATGCAGGATTTTTTGGCAAAACATCAATCATCCAGGTAACTCAGCCCCTCTACAGCCCAGATCTGGTGCCCTGCAACTTCTGGTTCTTCTCAAAACTAAAATCACCTCAGAAAGGGAAGAGATTTCAGACCATCGATGAGATTCAGGAATATATGACGGGACAACTGATGGCGACTGGGAGAACTGTGTGAGGTCCCAAGGTTTCTAACTTTTAAGGGGACTGAGGAGTCATTGTCCTATGTACAATATTTATTGTATCTTGTATCTTCTTCAATAAATGTCTCTATTTTTCATATTACATGGCTGGATACCTTCTGGACAGACCTCGTATATGCCAAAGAAATGAAAACAGGTACTCAAATCCTTGCACATAATTGTTCCTAGCAGCATTATTTGCAATAGCCAAAAAAGTGGAAATAATCTAAATGTGCATCATTGGATGTATAAATAAAGTGCACTACATATGTGTAAACATTATTCAACCGTAAAAAAGGAATGAAATTTGGCACATGCTACAACATGGAACCTTGAGGACATATGCTAAGTGGCATAAGTCAGTCACAAAGAAGTCAGTCACAAAAAGACAAATACAGTATGATTCTACCTATATCAGGTACCTGGAATAGTCAAATTCATAGAAAACAGAATGGTAGTTGCCAGAGGCTGGGGAGAGAGGGAAATGAGGAGTACTTGTTTAATGGGTACACAGTTTCAGACTTGCAAAATGAAAGGAATTCTGGAGATCAGCTGTTCAACAATGTGAATGTACTCAACTGTATACTTAAAAATGATTAAGATGTTGAATTTTATATTATGTGTATTTTGTCAATATTTTTTTTAATTTTTAAAGACTGAAGTGCTGATACACGCTACAAAGTGGATGACCCTACCTTAAAAACATTACCCTAAGTGAAAGAAGCCAGACACAAAAGGTCACATATTGTATGAAATTTCCAGAATAAGTAAATCCATAGACCAAAAAATAAAAAGCAGATTTGTGGTTGCCTGAAGGTGAGGAGAGAGAATGGGGAGCAATGGCTAATGATATGGGATTTCTTCATGGGGAGGTAAAAATATTCCTGAATTAGGTAATAGTCATGATAGTAAAACTATGTGATATACTAAAACCAACTAAATTACATACTTTTCATGGGTGGCTTTTATAATACGTAAATTATATCTTAATTTTAAGTATGTTTAAGTTAGAAGATGCTCTTTTGGAGCTACAGTGCAATATAAAATAACAAAACCAAAACTTTACTGGCCAAATTATATTTTCCCACTTTTTCACCTTCTTAAGTTAAATACAGATGCCAGTTTTAGCATGTAAGTTAATATAATTTTCTTTATTTCTCTTTGCCTTTTACTAGAGGAAGCAGTACTAGACAGGTGGATGGATGAGAAGCTTTGCTGTGGTACATCTGGAGCTCCTGGAAATACTGACGACCACACCTTCGCTCCTCTTTCCGGGGCCCTGACCCCACCCTCGCTGACCACAAAGAAGCTTATTTTGTCTCTTCTTCGAGACTCCCCTCAGTGCTGCTCCTCATCTCTGCTTTGTTTTTCTGCTCTGCTGTCCACCCTTTCCTTTTCCATTCAGCTGGCTACTCCTGTGTCACAGCCAGGCTCAGTACAGAAGAACTATGAACCTGTGCCTAACTACAGTATGGCCCAGGGACAAACTCTGCTGTTTTTAACCTCTGCCTTAAAAAAACAAAAAAAAACAAAAAAAAAACCTAATATTCATTGTTTCCTTTATTATTTTCCCTTTGCTGTCGTTCAATTAAAATCACATGCATAAGGGTTATGTGTATAAAACTGGCATGAAACCACATTCTCTCTGAAAGTTTAAAGAATCTATGAGCTGTAGGGGACTGTTCTGTCTGGTTTCGAGAACTGTAGCCCAAGCCACGAGTCAAGTCCCTAGGCCTGTGAGACTTGACCAGAAAACCAGGAAGGCCAGAGGTAGACATGACTCAAAGGCCACTCAGAGGGTTCCCATGGGGATTAGATTTAAAGAATGGATATTATGCTTTGAAGCTTGCTCTGCTTTTCTTATCTCTTAGTTAACTAAAAACAGTGTGTAGCAAAGAATGTATGAAGACTTGCACCTGATGTCAGTATGGTGCCAGGATGTCTAACAGACCGACACAGACTGGTCACTGTGTTCTTTACATTGATATCTGTAATCAGTAACTGTCAACTGTAATCCAAGCATCTAAAGCTAATTGATGATTCATGAGTCTTGACTTTGTATCTCCCAAATCCCCTCCTCAATAGAAGGGACTAGGAGGGAACATTCAGTGCTCTTCTTCTTCTCCACTAGAGAAATTTGCCACCTCTCCTCCATCCAGACAAAAGACAGTCTCCAGGTAATTTTGTTGTCTCTCATCCGTGACCCTGAAACCTCTGTTGGACAGGGAGTTTTCACCAAGCCTGGGCGTTGGAGGCAGCCTACCTCAGTGAGCCTTTTAGAAAATATGCCTAACATGTTATCTTAATAAATATAGCATACAAATCGGAAATATTTCTTGGTTGTATGATCTGAAGCCAAAATTATATGAAACTATGAGCTAAATACTCATTCTTTTTTCTTTCATTGTTGTTTGTGCTCAGGCATTGCTTTGGTTGCTATCAAGTTTTATGAACTCTAATGCTAGAAGGGGTTAAAAAAGAAAGTGAAAAAAATGTTCTGAAGACAAGGGAGGGAGAGGAAGAAGAACATGTTTCAAGTTGCCACACAAACAGAATCAAAAGGCTAAAATTGGGGGATACTATCAGCCAGCCAAACCAGAGGAAGAGGATTCTAAGGAATATAAAAGGCCAGCTAAGGAGTGTGAGAGTCAAGAAGCTCAGAGAAGCAACAAGAAACAGAAAAAAGGAGGGAAAGTGGAAAAAAGCCTAAGAAAAGGCAGACCAAACCCCAAGGAAACACATCCTTATGACCAGAAAAAAATCCCTCCCTGTGCCCACGCCTGGATATCTGGTTACAATGACCGTTAGAGAAGCACACACTGTATTTCAGAGAGCTTCGAATCAGCAGACAATGTTAACATTCTGACTTTCAAAGTAGGATTACCTGTTACTGTGGACAGGCCAAATCTTTGCTATAGCTATTATCACTGTGATTAAAGCACCTTACATTTGTACAGTCCTTTATCATTTTCAAAGTTCATTTAAATCGAGCTTCATAATTATTCCAGGAAAAAGAGAATATCATCCTCAGTTTGCAAATGAAAGGTCTTCTGACTTTACTAATCTCTCCACTATGTAATATTGTGTGACTCCTTCTCTGACTGATGTCAGGGGAAATGTGCATATATATCATATGTGAGAAATAGCACAATTATAAAGCAAACAACAGTGGACCAATCGCCCAAAAGGTATCCATCTGATTATCTTGCCAAGACACTGAAGGGAATGAGAGTAATCAGTCATACAGGATATAAGGCAAGAAGAAAACAAAGATTCTTGGGTTTTGTTTTCCTTTTAAATGGGAGAAGACATGAACAGGAAAAAAAAAAAGCCACAAAAAGGAAAGACTTAAAGCTGTGAACTTCAAAATCCCTGTTGGCAAGGTTAAAGTAATTTTTTAAAAGTGTTTATTGAGCCCTGCCCACTCATTCAAGTACTGTCCAAGATGCTGATGATGCTCTTGCCATGTCTCTAACCTTGAGAGCTGAACTCCTTCTTAGAAGTAGCATGGACTGAGAGGTACACAGCATGAATTATGGTATGCATTTCTAAAGCTCAACCAGTGATGTTTCCACCAAATGATAAAAGATTTTTCTTCCTCAAAGGAGGGTGACACTGTGCTCCTCTATTCACCCCCAGTAAATCCTAACAGCCATCACCTCAGGAAAGAAAACCAGAGGAGTTGCTTCTTCAAAGACCACAAGCCCCTGGGATTTGAAGTCTTTCACTTCACAGCAAGAGATATCTTTCCTGAAAGTTTCGCTGCAGGATAGGCTGCAGTTTTAACCACAGCATTATTTTTATCACATGTACCCAGTCCCCCAAATCGTAATAAACTTAATTCCATTTTAAAGCATTGAACACATTTCTGAGCTCTATTTCCAACTACTCTTTCAGGTTCCTTCTTTACCCACAAACTCAGATAACAACCCCACTTGATACTTCCATGGTTTGTTTTTGGTCCATAAGAGGTAAGATTTTGATCTTACAGCCTGCAGGTGTAAACTAGTCTATTCACTGATGCCTAACTAGTACATTCATTAGTACTATCATATCACCTTGTTTTATTTTCTCCAGAGCATTTATCTAAAATTATTTATTCAGAATAACTACTGTATCCCTAGCACACTGAATAAAAAGTTAATCAAATATTTGTTGTGCCAACAAATAACAAATTAATTACAATACTCCACAGAAATCTTCAGTGATCCTCCCCTCTCTTCTAGGCATCTCAGAAGATAATGCTCAATTCCACAGCGTGCATGTGCAAGAGCTGAGGTCCAACAGGTAGACTCAGGCCTGTCACTTCGCAATGTTGAAGGAGCTACTGCTGGCCATAGATGGAACAATCCATGCGTCAGTAAGTGTAATAACAGACAAATATGTTTAAATCCCTAAGTAAAATTTAAGTCATTTTGGAAGAAATTAGCAAGTCAACTAGTTTGAATCCACTAAATAATAAGAAGAAGCAAGCGTGTATACTGACTTTCCTATACAAACTGCACCTGAAGTATCCAAACAGCTGAAATGGGGAAGCTTCTCTACAAAATATTCCAGGAAATGAATAAAGAAAAGGAAAAATGATAGAATTACAATAACAACATTTTGGAATACCTAATGAATTAATGGTTGTAGGCAAGGTCTTCAGTGGCAGATAACACCACAAAAGAAAAGATGATCAGATATTATACTCACTGAAAGATTTTTAAAAAGATAAAATTTCTTTCTGCCAAAATTAATGACTTATTTAAACCTGAGTTAAAAAAAATGGCACATATGAAACAGGGATTGTGGGTGTGAGAGATGATGCAGAGTGGAGAGTGATGTCGATGTGTTTCTTCAACTCTTCTCTTTTAAAAAGAGAGAAAAAATCCAAATAACAAACAGGCAACACAAAGACACTGGAAATTTATAAATTAAAAAAAAAAAAAAAAAAACAGAATCAGGTGATAAATTAAAGGGGGAAAGTTTGACCTCACTTATAATCAAACAAGTGTAAATTAAAATAATGACTTTTTGCCCTGGCAGAGTACTCAGTTGGTTAGTGTTGTCCAGATACGCCAAGGTTGCACGTTCAATCTCCAGACAAGGCGTATACAAGAATCAATCAGTCAAGGCATGAATATGTGGAACAACAAATTGATGATTCATTCATATTATCTATCCTTCTTTCTCTCTCTCTTTCCCTCTCCTTCTCTCCCTCCCTCCCTCTCTCTCAAAATAAATAAATAATGAAAGAATGACATTTGTTTTCATTGCATTGTCCAGAACTCACAGTTTAATAACATGACTCAGGAAAGTATAAACTGGCAAAATCTTTCAAAGATCAGTTTGGAAATATACATATATATTTTTAAAATACCTATTGATCTAGTAAGCTGAAATCTAAAAGTTCATGTTCCAGAAATTTTATGTTCATTAAGTGTTCATCACAGCATTAAATATAATAGGAAAAAACCTGCTAACAATCATAAATGTCCAACTATGTAAAACATCAAATAAACTATTCAAATTTAGTATAATTTCGTCGTCGTCGTCGGCAGCCATCCGTCTCGAGAGACAATGGTGTAGCTTCTCAAGAGTCTATCTGCACCGCCGAGAATGGCTGTGCAGTCCGACTCGGGAGTGACATCGTATCTGTCTCCTCCCGTGTTGAATCGACATCTTGCGATGACGCTGAAGCTACAGAGCCTGGGCAGGGTGATATGGAGGGTCTGCTGTTGCATTAAACAGTAATTCTCACAAAGATTATTTAGGAAAAAGAGAATATTTGGAATATATTGTTGACCTTATAAAAAGACTCATAACAAAATGGAGTATATCAATTTTCTAATAAAAGAAACATATATAAAAGAAGGTAGAAAATCAACACCAAAACATTATCAATGCCTAATTAGTGAAATCAAGTATTTTTCCCTTTATACTCTTTTGTAAATTCAAATTTTCTTGCAATAAACACATACTAATTTTGCCTCTGGAAAAATAACACACCACACAGGCTATTAGCTAAACTAACTGGAAGGATTTTAATAACACTAACTCTACCAAAGCTGTGGGCAACTCATTTAAACTCTCTGGGCCTGTTTCTTCAGAGATAAAATTCAGAAGCTGAACTAGCTGAGTGGTTTTCAAACTGTGAAATTATTCATGTAAAGTGCTTTGGTACCTGGCCCAAAATGAATATTCAATACATATTAAAGCCTATTATTACTATTAAACAACGGCCTATAGCAAAGGCAAACAGAACCTACCAAGGAAGCAGGGGAATCCACATCCACAACTCTCGTTTGAACCATTTGCCTTTTACACCTTAAATACTGGAATCCTGAATACAATTTCAATTAAAGAAAAGGTTTTGCTATTTTAAAGTTCTAAAACCTCTTGACAAAATGATCCTTAAAGTCGCTTGCACTATGATGTCATTCTAGATATTACACATCTGTATCTTCATTACCTTCGGCAAGTTTAAAAACAGTCTCGGTGAACACACAAATAATAAAAGTCCATGTTAACTGTATTGGCATGATTATAATATACTGCATAATAGATTGTTTTCCTCCTAACCTGGGTTCAAATTACAGATACAAGTCACTAAAAACTTTCTGAAATTACTTCTTAACTAGTATCCTGAAACTCCAAGTCCTTTTATTCAAAGCAAAATGATGTACTAAACGAAAAGACATCTCTTAGATAATCTTAAAAATGTGCCTTTTAACTTGAAGGGAAAGTCCTTTAAACAGTAGAAACTACCTCTCAAATTACTATTCAAAAAGGCCTTGGAAGCAGCATTAACTTATGTAGTCTATCTACTACTCTACTACTAACTTCAAGACACTTTCACGGACTAGGCAAAGCACAGTATTTAATCACTTGTACTACTTACCCTCTAAGCACTTCAACAGTAAACTAGTACAAACAGTTCTAAAAACCAGAGAGCTCACCAGATAACCTGTGTTTTTGACATCTAGCTTCGGCAATATTTTATTCTTTGACTTTATTCTAATTTTACAAGATTCAAGACCAAGAAAACATCAGTTGTTTCCATGACCATCTCTCTAATCAAGATTCCTATTATTCTTAATATCAAAAGGTTAATGACAAGATAAGGAAAAAACTATTGCAAGGACAAAGGAGATATAAGGACATGGTAAGAGTGGCTAAGGGAAGAGCATATGGACTGTGACTTCACCCAGTTTAGTTCCAGTCCACTAGCCATAATTTACCAGTTCTCTTACCTCAGGCAAGCTATATAGTTAACCTCACAGTATCTGTTTATCTCATTTGCAAATAAAAGACAATTAACTAGTTCACAGGGCAGTCACTTGAGGCTCAAATGAGAATAATAGGAAAGTCATAGACACTTGTTCCCTCCCCTACTCTGTTATATCTGAAGATGAGATTCTGATTTGATTCTTTTTTTTTCCTGAGGGAAGGAAAAATTGCCACAGCTATTCAAGAGTGAGAGTGTCCATCCCTCTCAGCAACTCAAAGTATGGTTCACAAATCTCAAAAGATGAAAATTATTTTCATATTCCGCCTTTTTCACTGTGTTGACATTTGTACTAACAATGTAAAAGGTTACCACGATATTATAATGATGGGTAAAAGTGCTGGGACCTTAATGGCTCCAAACTGAACTAGCTGTACGGACAAGAACTTACAGTTAAAGTGATTCCAGTTACACTTAGGGTGTTCTTGACGAAGCAGTAAAACATAATTAAATATCAGCCCTGAGTACACATTCTATCTGATAAAACAAAAAGCACTTCTGATGTGTATAATGTATATGTCTCAAGGAAAAACACGTGTGCAATTGCTTTCACTGTGAGCAAAACTAGATTTTCCAGAGAACAACTAGGTTTTCCAGAGAACAACTTTCTTCCTTGACTGACAGACAAGCCATGGTTATTGCAACTTGGTATCAGCAGACATATTCTCAAAATAAATGAAAGGAAGCTGTTACTTTAAAGAATACAGGGCCCAGGACAGGTTTAAGGATTTTTTTCACATATTTCAGGCAAAGTAACATATTGCAACAGACTGAAGGAAGAAGCATACAGTCATACCTTGGTACCCATAAGCTTCAGAACTGTTGAACCCCATACTTGTCACATCTTGACGAGAAAAACTGTTTCAGCACTTGCACTTGCTTACCACTCATCACAGTTGCTAAAACCTGTATGAGTCACAACGCCACCCCATAAGAGAAAATGCTTCACCAATCATCGCTTGCTCGCCACTCGTGGGAACAAAATAATGATGAGTACCAAGGTACCACTGCATAAGAAATTACCTTCTAAGGAGTTCCAGAAATCAAGCTGCATGGAAGTCCAGCAAACAAAGATATAAAGAAGAAATACTCATCCAGACAGAAATCATTCTAAAATTAAGTATTATTGACTTCCAGCCAAGATGGAGGTCTAGACTGACACGCTCCATCTCCCTCCACAACTAAGAAGGACTACAACTACCGCAAAACTAGAAAAAACAGAAGTTCCAGAAAATAAAGCTACATGGAAGTCCAATGTATGAAGTTATAAAGAAGTGATGCTTGTCCAGAAGGGTATGAGGGGTGAAGCCAGGGTGGAGAGGTCAAGCTGTGCTGCGGTGACAGCACCATGACCTCAGTAAACAAAGACTTCCTTATTTAAGGGGAGGCGAGAAGCACCTAGGGAGCATCCCCGGCTGCAGACCAAACCCATCAGCTCTCGATTCCAACACCAGGGAAGGACTCCCATTGGCTCAGACTGTGAGGGCTGGAGGGCGTGGGGATGAAGGAGGAGACTCCCAGTCTCTCAGTGGAGAATGAATGGCAGCAATCCATCTTGGACCCCTGCCCCCACACAAAATGCAACAGCATGGTGAGAAGGGTCGTCCAGTAGTGATGAGTGCACAGGCTCTGCCCCCTATAGCATAGGAAGTGTGACAGCCCCACCCAGGAAGCAAAAGGTAAACACAAAACTGTCAGGATGGCACAGATCATGATAGAGATCACGGTGACGCAGCTATTCAGCCAGCAAATATCTAATAATGGCTCAGCAGATACGAAATCTTTCTTAGGCTCAGTTCAGAGCCTTGGTTATAAAAATGCTTACAGACCTCACAGCAGATCTTAAACAAGATGGGGAAAGAAGGAAAGCAAGTCCTGCTGAAATGAATGAAAACACATATGAAACTAGTGATGAGGGAAAGAAAACCAGGGATCAAATCAACAAATCGGAACATAGGGAGAGAACAAACAGTCAACCAGTGCAGAAAGAGGAAACAAAAAGTGAGGAAAATGAGAAGCTCAGAAACCTATGGCACAGCTATAAGCGGGCCAACATCCGAATCATAGGGTTGCCAGAAGGTGAAAAAAAACTAGAAATTGAAAAATTATGTGAAAAAATAATGAAGCAGAACTTCCCTAACTTGGAGAAGGAAATAGACTTACAGGTCCAGGAAGCACAGAGAGTTCCAGATAAACTGGACCCAGAGAGAACCACACCAAGACACGTTATAATCAAAATGTCAAAAATTAAAGGTAAAGAGAGAATCTTAAAAGCATCAAGAGAGAAGAAGAGAATTACGTATGGTAAAGCACCGAGGAAGCAACTGGCTACCAAAGCCGCTCGCAAGAGTGCGCCCTCTACTGGAGGGGTAAAGAAACCTCATCGTTACAGGCCTGATACTGTGGCACTTCGTGAAATTAGATGTTATCAGAAGTCCACTGAACTTCTGATTCGCAAACTTCCCTTCCAGCATCTGGTGCGAGAAATTGCTCAGGACTTCAAAACAGATCTGCGCTTCCAGAGTGCAGCTATTGGTGCTTTGCAGGAGGCAAGTGAAGCCTATCTGGTTGGCCTTTTTGAAGACACCAACCTGTGTGCTATCCATGCCAAATGTTTAACAATTATGCCAAATGTGTAACAATTATGCCAAAAGACATCCAGCTAGCACGCCACATACGTGGAGAACGTGCTTAAGAGTCCACTATGATGGGAAACATTTCATTCTTTAAAAAAAAAAAAAAAATTCTCTTCTTCCTGTTATTGGTAGTTCTGAACGTTAGATATTTATTTTCCATGGGGTCAAAAGGTACCTAAGTATATGATTGCAAGTGGAAAATAGGGTACAGAAATCAGATATTGGCAGTTTTTCCATTTTCATTTGCGTGTGAATTTTTTTAATATAAATGCGGGGACATAAAGCATTAATGCAAGTCAAGATGTTTGAATGAACAAGTTTCAGCAGTTCAACTTTATAACAATATAAATAAACCTGTTAAATTTTTCTGGACAATGCCAGCATTTGGATTTTTTTAAAACAAGTATATTTCTTATTGATGGCAACTAAATGGTGTTTGTAGCATTTTTATCATACAGTAGATTCCATCCATTCACTATACTTTTCTAACTGAGTTGTCCTACATGCAAGTACATGTTTTTAATGTTGTCTGTCTTCTGTGCTGTTTCTGTAAGTTTGCTATTAAAATACATTAAACAAAAAAAAAAAAAAAAGAAAAGAAAGAAACTCTGCAGGCAAGAAGAGACTGGCAAGAAATATTGAAAGTAATGAAAAGCAAAAACCTACAACCATGATTACTCTATCCAGCGAAGCTGTCGTTCAGAATAGAAGGGTAGAGAAAGTGCTTCCAGGACAAAGTAAACCTGAAGGAGTTCATCAGATCCAAACCACTGTTATATGAAATGTTAAAGGGACTTGTCTAGGAGAAAGAGGATCAAAACTACAAACATCAAAATGAAAACTGTATCACAACAACCAACAACAGGAGTTAGGGAATCGAAACAAAGGCAAACTAAGCAGGCAACGAAAGAGGAAAAAGAAGTATAGGTATGGGGAACATTTGGGGGGGAGGTCAGTGTGAAGTGGGGAAAGGGAGGGAGATGGTACAGGAATTAAGAAGCATAGTAGAAGGGAGAGTAGATAGGAATATGTTGAGAAGAATTATATGCACAATCAATGGGCATGAACGAAGTGGGGAACAACTGGAGGAAGTGGGGTCACTGGGTGGAGGGGAACAAAGAAAAAAGAAATTGGAACCACTGTAACAGCATAATCAATAAAACATATTAAATAAAATAAAATAACAAATAAAAAAAATTTTTTTTATATTTCCTTCTATTAAGCCAGACATTAATGAACTACTTTATTTTGAAAAATACTTTTTTCATTAAAAAATGTGCTATTTATGTTAATGTGTAATAAATTTGCCATTGTTCTCTTAAATAAACATTTTTTAAGTTTTCCTATTTTAATTTCTAATACAGTAAGTATCAATAGATATAAACCACATAAGAAAAGCTCTTCGGTCTTTTCAATAATTTTTAAGAGTCTAAGAGTCCTGAGAACAACAACAACAACAAAATCCTATTAAAAAATGGGCAGAGGACCTGAACAGACACTTCTCCCAAGAAGACATACAAATGATCAACAGATACATAAAAAGATGTTCAACTCCACTAGCTATTAAGGAAACACAAATCAAACTACAATGAGATACCACCTCACACCTCTTAGAATGGCCATTCTCAACAGGACAAGTAATAAGAGTTAGAGAGGTCGTGGATAAAAAGAAGCCTTCATTCACTGTTGGTGGGAACATAAACTGATACAGTCACAATGGAAAACAGTATGGAGGCTTCTCAAAAAATTAAGAATAGAGTTACCATATGACCCAGCAACCCTTCTTCTGGGTATCTACCTGAAAATTTTGAAAACATTTACTCATAAAGATATATGCACCCTTACGTTCATTGTGATAGAGGATAGTAAGAAGCTAGGAAAACTCCTGGGCAAGTGCAATGGGGAAACTGAAATGAGAAAATTCAACAAGGCCAAACAGTTTGAGCAATTTCCAGTCAGCTGGTGAATTGTAATACATTATCTCCTCTAACCAAAGACACTTGAGAGTAAATGGTTTATCCTCTCCTCCCTAACCAGAGAATACATTGCCTCCCTGGCCATAAACCACAGGTGTCCCAGGAAGAAAGGAATGCTAATGCAAATGAAGACACAACATCGGAACAAAGGGAGCCAGCTAGAGAAGAAGCTGCAAGACTCTGCTTTCAGCTCCGCCACCCACCTCCCAGAGAAACAGCACTGCTACACTCCCCCTAGAAATTTCCCCCTTCCAAATTCCCACATTTACCCTACATAAACTTTCTTCTGAAAGCTCAAGGTGGTGTTAAGGTTTTTACCTGCCACCTTCTCTGATCGCTGATATTAATAAAAGCACAATTATATATAGTCCAATCCCTGTCTTTGCTTTTTGACTGAGTGGTGACATAGCACAACCCCGGAGGACTTGGTTGCCCTCTGGTTTCAAATGCAGCATTATTCAGTGGCCAAGACATGGAAATGACCAAAGTGTCCTTCAGTAGAAGATGTGGTACATATATACAATGGAATATAATCAGCCATAAGAAAAGGTGAAATATTTCCATTTGTGACAACATGAATGGATCTTGAGAACATCATGCTAAGCAAAGTCAGATGGAAAAAGAATCATGATTTCACTCATATGTGGGATATAAACCTGAAAGAAAAAAATGAACAAACAAGACAAACAAAATCTCATAGACACAGACAACAGTATGGTAGTTACCCGAAGAAAGGGGGGTCAGAGGAAGTAGTAAGGTGTAAAGGGGGTCAAATATACGATGATGGAAGGAGATTTGACTTTGGGTGGTAAAACACAATGCAAAGTACAGATGATGTATCATAGAATTGTACGCTTGAAACATGTAACTTTATTAACATGTCACTCCAAAAAATTTAATATTAAATTTTTTAATAAATTAAGAGTCCTGACAGCTAAACATTTAAGAATTACTGTCTATACCATTACCAAGTTCCTTCAAGATATTTGAATAATCAGAAATGTTACTCAATGCCTGAGCCTTTTATATGTTCCTTTTGTCACATCCATAAGAGTAAAGACCTTGACATACAAACCTTACTTTTAATTTACCATTCAGCTGTCACTGTACTAGCTTAATTAACCTCTTTCTGAGACATGCTCCCTCACCACCACCACCACCTGCTCTTTAGAGAATAACGAGTAGCGCTGTTACCCTCTCTAAAACAAAACTCAAGCACTACAGAATGCATTCAATTGCTGGGTTCAAGAAAAATATTCCTCAGTCTCTGCTATTAGATCCCAATATATGAAATCCTGGCACTGGAGAGCAGCGAGGTATCAGTACTTCACATAACCAGTTTTTAACTATGTGCTGTACTCCAAATACAGTCACAAATCAAATTACTACAAGTCAATTTATAAAACACTAACTTATATGCAAGAGTAAAATTCATGTTTTAAAACAAAATCCAGGCAATGTTTTCAAGTAAACCAAAGAATCACATCCCAGCTAAAATAAGCACAAATCCTGATGAGTGAAATGTCATATTAAAAATGCTTGATTAACTCAATATTTCAAAACTGGCAGTCAACATATGAAAAACATAGGTTCACAATATTATCCTTTACGTATCTCTAATTTCTTGAAAATGTTAGTAATATACTACTTTAAAATTCTATACATGCTAATCAAAGACTCAATTTTTAATTACTATAAATGTCCTTTTCAATATAGCAAAGAGTTACAATCAAAATAAAATTATCTGCTATTACACATTAGTTACACAGAATACAGGGGTTTAAGTACAACAACATCCAGGTATTTATGGCTTTATGAACTTTTTTACAACATTCATTAGCAATATCATTAAGGCTTAAAATTACTTTCCTCCCCTCTCCTACATTCTTGAAAACTTATTTAAGAAACATGTTAATGATTAACAAGCTTTAGTTTTTACTTTAAACATCCCCTCTTAAATTTAATCCAGTAAGGGTGGGAAATAGCATAGGTTGCTTTTTAAATTTTTTTCCAGTTAATTTAATCAAGGGGTCTTTTTCTAGTAATCCAGTTCATAAAACCTTTAGTTGTATTTTCTTTTGAGCTGCAATGTTGTCTATAGGTTGATTTTGCTGTATATATAAGGCAAATTAATTTTCAAGAGTAAAAGCAACATCTATGCTTTAGAACACACACACACACACACACACACACACACATTCTTTCTCACACTCGCGATCACACAAACACTCATACATATCCCTAAGAAAGTATAAGAATAAACCTTGGAAGCCAACATTCATATTTTGCTTAGAACCTCTCACCTTAATTCTTCTAATACAAAAAATTTGCCAATTTAATCACTTGTAAAAGAAAAAAAGGAGTTATGCATGCAAAATGTTTATGCTAAATACAAAGGAAACTTATCAATATAGTGTCTTTAGTGTTTCATATTTTAAAAAGTACATTAATAATTACCCTATGAATAAATTTCAGAATAAACTAAGTTTTTCAGAAAAGGAAACCAGTAAGTCCACTTCCACAGTACTGAACTTACAACAGGCAAACGATATAAATCTTATAAAAGGACTAAAAAGCCAAAATAAAATCGGCAATAATTTAACCATTTAATTTTAAATAAGGTTATATTTATAAAGCTAATTTTGCGTTCAAATGACAAATCTATATTTACCACCAAAAGCCAAAATGTGACACCCCTCCAAATACCTTCTCATATACAACTCTTCCTTAGAAGTGAATTCTAGGTAAACCTTACACATATACACAGCAGTAAAAGTTTGCCCACCAAAACCATCCAATGAAGAAAGAATAGTCTCTTCAATAAATGGTGCTAGGGAAAATGAATACCCACATTTCAAAACCAGTTGAACTCACACTTCACTTATTGTATAAAAATTAACTCAAAATGGATTAACAACCTAAATATAAGAGCTAAAACCATAAAGCTCTAAGAAAATATAGGGGTAAAGACTGAGGTCTTGAATCTGGCAACAGGTTCTTAGATTATACGAACAAAAGCCCACGCAACAATACTTTTGGTCAAGATGGAAGCATAGCTAAACACGCTGCATCTCCCTCCACAACTAAGAAGGAATACAACTATCTCAAACTAGAGACAACCATAAGTTCCAGAAAATCAAGCTGCATGGAAGTCCTACAAACAAAGATACAAAGAAGAAATACTCATTCAGACATGTAAGAGGGGAGGAGACAACTCAAGTGTGGTGGCCGCAGCAGCGGCTGTGGCCAATGGAAAGCAAAGTCACATGCTTTAAAAAGTAGGGAGGGATACCTGGGGAGCACTCCCAGCCCAGACCAAACCAGACCATGCAGCTCACAGTTTCAGCTCCAGGGAAAATAAAGTCTCATTGCTTCTGACTGTGAAAAACAGAGGGTTGGGGCAGAGGAAGAAACTGGCAGTCTCTCAGCAGAGTACACTTGTTTAAAGGGCCCCCATGGTCCTAGAACATCCACAAATCCACCCACTCTGGGAATGACGGCTAGGGCAATAGCTAAAGGGGTGCCAGTCCCATACTGGAAGCGGGAGAAGTGCATGGAAAAGAGGCTCGTGCTGAGCAAGAAGCATTGTTCCCTTTCAGACCCCCCCCCCCCACATACAGTGCCACAATGTCTAAGGTTCCACCCCTTATAATGTAACTGGGTCAACAGCTCTATCTAAAACACAGAGGCAAACAAACACAGAAGCCTGTCAAGATGAGGAGACAGAAAAGTATGGCCCAAAAAAGGGGATGAATCAAGGTTCCAGTGAGAGAACTAAGCAACGTGGAGATAGTCGAAGAGTTCAAAACACTTGAAATAAAGATGCTCACAGACTTGACAGATATGCTTAAGTATGGCAAATACATAAGGGAAGAAGTGAAGGCTATGCTAAATGAAACAAAGGAAAATCCACACAAAACCAATGTTGAAGGGAAGGAAACTGGGGTTCAAATCAATGATTTGGAACATAAGGAAGAAAAAAAGTCACAACAAGGATGCCAGCCTGTTAAACTAAGCACGCCGTTGTCCGGAGACCACCAACTGACCTGGAGTCTGCACGATCCTTCCCTATGTGGGAAGCCCACCCTCCCCTCCACACCCCCACTATTAATAGGGATTTCTGGACCCAAGGGTAGGTAGGACGATGACCATGTCCAGCCTGAAGCAGCTAGAGGAGCTTGAGACCTTAGCCCATTGTCCTTTGCAAGATTACAAAGGGTCTTAATATCTGAGAGGGAGGGAGAGTTATTTTTTATTGTTAAAATAATTAATTAATCACATATTTACTAAAAAAAAAAGAGAGAGAAAAGAAGAAGAATATATGAAAGGGTGAAGCGGGAAAGCTTGTATGTACGAACCATGGGTATGGACTTGGGGGGGGTTGCTGGGGGAGGGAGATGCTGCGTGGAGGGAAGTAAAGGGGAGAAAGTTGGAACTATTGTAACAATATAATCAATAAAATACATTTAAAAAAAAAGAAAAAAAGTCAATCAGTACAGAATGAGGAAAAAAGAATTGAAAAAAATGAGGAAAGGCTTAGGAACCTCTGCAACAACTTTAAACGTGCCAACATCCGAATCATAGGGGTGCCAGAAGGAGAAAAGGAACAGCAATAAATTGAAAGCTTATGTGAAAAAATAATGAAGGAAAACTTCCCAAATTTGGTGAAGGAAATAAACATACAAGTCTAGAAAGCACAGAAAGTCCCAAACAACCTAGACCCAAAGAGGACCACACCACCACACAGCATAATTAAAATGCCAAAGGTTAAAGATAAAGGGAGAATCTTAAAAGCAGCAAGAGAAAAGCAGAGTTACATACAAAGAGCTGTCTATAAGACTATGAGCTGATTTCCCAAAGGAAACTTGTAGTCAAGAAGGGACTGGCAAGAAGTATTCAAAGTGATGAAAAGCAGGTTCTTAAAACCAAGATTACTCTATCCAGCAAAGCTTTCATTTAGAATGGAAGAGCAGATAAAGTGCTTCCCAGACAAAGTAAAGCTAAAGGAATTCATCATCACCAAGCCATTATTATGTGAAATGTTAAAGGGACTTATTTAAGAAAAAGATAAAAACTATGAACATTAAAATGACAACAAACTCACAACTATCAACAACTGAATTTAAAAAATAAAAACAAAATCCAACTAAGCACACGAGCACAGGAACAGAATCATAGGTATGGGGATCATTTGGAGGGTTATCAGCTGGGAGGGTGAAGGGGGAGAAATGAGGAAATACTATAGGGATTAAGAGGCATAACTGGTTGGTACAAAATAGGGGGAAGTTAAGAATAGGAAAGGGTAAAACAAAGAACTTACATGCACAACCCATGGACATGAACTGAGGGGGATGGAAATGCTGGAGGGAAGGGGAGTAGTGGGCAGAGGGGATCAAAGGGAAAAAAATTGGGGACTACTGTAACAGCATAATCAATAAGATATACTTTTAAAAAAAACAGCTAGAGGTACATAAATACTATCATTTCCATCGCTACTTACAAATTTATGTCTTACTGAAAGCATAATGCACCCACTATGGGTCTATTATATGACAGGTCTAAGTACATAAAGAATTCAAGCTAAATACCCTTGTTAATGAGCATTTAATACCATATCCCAGGATTCAGAAAATACAACAAGCCACCTCTTTCTGTTACAATGTGGACTGAAGATGTTTATTTTTATTTTTATTTTTTTGAGAGAGAGAGGGGAAGGGAGAGAGAAAGAGAGGGAGAGAAACATCAATGTGAAAGACAAATGCCGACTGGCTGCCTTCCACACGTGCACTGACTGGGGGCCGGACCAGCAAACCAGGCATGTGCCCTGACCAGAAATCAAACTGGTGACCCTTCACTTTGTGGGACGACACCTAACCATTGAGCCACCTCAGCGAGAGCAAAAATGTTTTGAGGTTCTTAAATAGTTGGGAGGAAAATTTTTCAAGAGTAATATTTCATGACACTTGAAAATTGTAAGTAATTCAAAGTTCAGTGTCCATAAATAAATTCTGACTGAAACATCACACTCACCATTTACTTACTGTCCATGGCTGCTTTTGCACTACAATAGCAGGGTTATAATAGTTGAGAAAGAGCTCGTGAGGCCTGTAAGCCTAAAATATTTACTATCTGGTCCTTCATAGAAAAAGTCTGTCAACCACTGCCATACTTTCCTGATTTTGCACCTCTCCCCAACATCTTAATCTCCAAGAAACATTCCCTGACCTTCATCCTGCCAAGTTTGGATAAGGTTTTCCTATAGCACTTGATTCTTCTCCCATCACTTTGCATCCATTTTGAGTTGCGTAATTGTCTTTACACATCTGACTCCCAAACTAGATTACAAGATGATAAAGAGGGAGGCCCACAATGGCTTGTTCCTCATCATATCCCCAGTGCATATACTAGGAGCCCAATACTTAGGTGCAGGGGACCACTTTGGTTTCGGGAACTGTAGCCCAGCCATAAGCCAGGCCCCTAAGAGGCCTGTAAGACTCGACTGGAAAACCAGGAAGGCCAGAGGCAGACATGACTTGAAAGCCACTCAAAGGGTTCCCATGGGAATTAGACTTAAAGAATGCATATTATGCTTTGATGCTTGCTCTGTTTTTCTTATCTCTTAGCTAACTATAAAGAGTGTGTAGCGAAAAATGTATGAAGCCTTGTACCTGTTGTCAGTACGGCACCAGGATGTTTAACAGACTCTGACCCAGAATGGTCACTGTGTTCTTTACATTGATATCTGTAATCAGTAATTGTCAACTGTAACGCAAGCGTCTGAAGCTAACTGATAATTTATGAATCTTGACCTTGTATCTCCTGAATCCCCTCCTCAATAAAAGGGACTAGGAAGGAACATTTGGGGCTCTTCTTCTCTTGAGAGATTTGCCACTTCTTCTTCTCCCAGACAAAAGACAGTTATCTGGGTTACTTTACTGCTTTTCATCCACGATCCTGAAACCTCTGCTGGACAGGGAGTTTCCACTGAGCAAGGCACTGGGGGCAGCCCGCTTCACGAATGAATGAAAAGACAGAGGTACAAAATTTGGATGAGCTGATCTCAAACTTATAAGAGCTTCTTTTAGAAGACACCAGAAATACAGATAAGCAGAATTCCAAAGGAGTCTTACAAATGACTCTTGCTTGGCTCATTCCAGTCATAAACACCAACAATATACAAAGTGGATAAGGGCAGGACAGGACAATTGGGGTGGGGGGGCTTCAAATTAATCTGCAACACAGTAACCAAATGTATTAACAACAATAACAAAAGCACGAACAACTTGAATCCCAGGCTCAGATATGAGTTTACATAATACAAATTTGCAGGATGGGCTGTTCCCCAATTTCAAACACCTGCTCCAAAATCTATTTTTCTCCCACAATGCCTGAATCTTTACATATTTCATCACGTCACATTGTCTTTTAGTCATCTAACTGATTCACTTCCCTTACAGGAAATCTCTCTTAAAAATACAAATAAATCTAAAAAGCTAAAGAAAATAAAATCTCATGCATTAATGTGGACTAAGTAAAACAGTTCTGATAGAGAAAAAAAGAGTAGGCATTTTAAGATGAAGTCCTCAAGGACTGAGGCAGACTGAGATAAGATTCTGAACCAGGGAATTAGGGAAAATTAAACACTGGGATGGGGAAGGGAGACAGGGAGAGAAAACAGGAAAGAGAGGACATACACATCCATCAACAATATATGGTACAGGAAACTTTCACAAACAGTATTATGTGTTTTTATCATTTATCAAACTTTCTGGTGCAATGCTGTCTTGATATAACCAATGGCTCTAATGCATTTAAAACATTACAACATATGGCCCTGGCTGGGGTGGCTCAGTGGATTGAGCACCAGCCTCTAAACCAAAGGGTTGCTGGTTCAATTCCTAGTCAATGCACATGCCTGGGTTGCAGGCCAAGTCCCCAGGTGGGGGCACAAAAGAGGTAACCACACATTGTTTCTCTCCCTCTCTTTCTCCCTCCCTTCCCCTCTCTCTAAAAAGAAATAAATAAAATTTTAAAAAAACAACATTACAACATATGAATATAGCATCCTATGATAAACAGATTTTTTCCCCAATTTTTTCTAACACAGAGTGCTATAAATTTCCTGGTTTTTTAAGTATAAGCTTATTTTTATTAAGTTAAATAATACTACCAGATGATTATTCAACTTATAATAAAGCAAGGTCAAAAAAATAATTCCCCAAATAATGATTATTTGTATAACAAGTCACTTGGTTTTTAACTACAACTGCAAATTAATCATCCAACTATCAAAACTCAATCACAGAGATCCAAGATGACAGCAGATTAGGTGGAAGCTATAACAACGTCCACCCAGGACCAAGCTGGAATTACAACTAAATTATAGAAAAATAATCCTAAATAACCAACTGAACACTAGCTGGAGAGAAACCTTATAACCAAGGACTTACAGAAGCCACATCGAGACTCATAGGAAGTGTTACAGAGTGGGGGTCTCCAAAAATCCCCAGAGCCTTTGGGTTAAGAGATGGGGAAAAGGGAACAGCTTTTAAGACGCCTTTGCATGACTATGGCTAGAAGCTCAGTGTCTCAGTTATGCAAATGGCTTTGATTCTTCCGAGGCCCCAAGATGGGAGGGGTTTTGACCATGGAATGGTACGGAAAGATCATACAGAGCCTGCGCAAGGTTCTGTGAATGGTCAGAACTGGTTACCACATCCACTGCATCACAGGAAGGAGTCAGGGATTTAAAAATAGGTGGCAGACATTTTAGCGAGGTTCTCCATGCGGTTTTGAGAAGAAGGCTCTCAATGCAGTTTTGTGAAGAGGAGAGATCCACGCAGTTTGCAAGGAAGGAGGAGAACACCATGCAGCTTTGAAAGGAAAGGGAGAACTCTATGTGGTTTACAAGGAGGCTGGAAACTCCACGTGGTTCTGCATTAAGAGCTGAAGAGCACCACAACACAGGCAAAACCTCCTCAATCAGGATCGAATGATTGGCAGCTACTGGTAGAGCTGAACTGTGTCTAAGAAGTAAAAAGACTGTATTTCTGACTTTTCTAAAACTAGCCTGGTTTGGTAGGGGGAGGCAGAACTATCTGTTTGTGGGTGTTTTAAAGAAAATAAGACTTAACAGCAGAAATCCGCAAATAATCTAAAACTATAGAACTATTAAATAAATAATTCTTTTTCTTTTCACTAAACTCTGGTATAGAGTTATGCTTCCTGCGGCGGGCAATCAGGTCCCTAATAACTGAACAGCCCGTGGGTTCTGTTTCAATAGGAGCAGTCAGTGGGTTCTGTTACAGAAGTGCGGAGGTACAAGAGGATAGGCTGGGCTCCCATAGGCAGCAGCTAAAGTTCTGGAAGGATATTTCAGTGACCTGTGGGGGGTGGGGGGAGTTCCCCCCTGAGAAGTATGGGGCCTAAACCCCAAGCCAAGCTCCCCAACCTAGAGCACCAGAACTTGGAAAGGCACCCACATAATATCTGGCTATGAAAAGCAGCAGAGTTTCTTTCCACCAAGAAGAGACAGCTAGAGATGCAGTCACTGGTTAAAGGGCCAATGCACAAAATTTTGAGTACAGCCACTCACCCTAGGCTCCAGTGGAGAGATAGCAGAGCACACAACAATCATGTGAAAATAGTCTGGGGTTCATGGTTCTGGGAAGAGAGCTGAAGCACCAGCTGTCAGGATTTCTGTGTTCAATCATCTCCCTATACTACAGAAGTCATCTCCCCCCACCCCTTGGCATCGCCTAAAGGGAAGGAATATCCCCACCCAAAGGAATCTCTCTTACACCACCCTTGTGGAGTTTAAACCTAAGGAGTATAGCTGGAAGCTTTTTCAGTGATTAAACATAACAGAGAGCCCCCAGGTGGAGGCGGATCTCTGGGTTCTTTGAGACTATTGCTGACCTGCCCCTGGGACCAGTGCTGGTAACAGCTGGCCAAGGTGCATAGCTTGGCCCTGTCCACACACACCCAGGCCCAGCAAAGGGAGCCACAAGCTGTGGATCGCTGATGGCTGCAAACAGGTTGTCCAAGGACAGTCATAGGCAATGTCTGACACAGGCCTACAGTAGTCTTTGCACAACTACATAGTAGATTAAAAAAAAGACAAAAAGGTAGGCAAAATGGGGAGAAAGAAAGAGGCCCCAAATGAAAGAACAAGAGAATTCTCTAGAAGAAGAGCTAAAGTAAATGGAGGCAAGCAATCTATGAGATATAGAATTCAAAGTAATAATTATAAGGATGCTCAACAACATGAAAAAGGACATAGAAACCATTAAAAAGGACTAGGCAGAAATAATGAATGCAATATGTGAAATAAGTAATACACTGAAAGAAATAAACAGTGGGTTAGATGAAGCAGAGGCTCAATCAGCAATCTGGAGGACAAGGGAGGGAAAAAACACCCATCAGAGCAGCAAAAAGAAAAAGAATTTTAAAAAATAAGAATATTTTAAGGGACCTTTGGGACAACATGAAGCACAACAACATCTGCATCACAGGGGTACCAGAAGAAGAAGAGAGAGAGCAAGGGATCAAGAACCTATCTGAAGAAATAATGACCAAAAACTTCCCTAATAGTGCAGGAAAAAGACACACAAGTCCAGGAAGCTCAGAGAGTTCCAAATAAGATGGACCCAAAGAGGTGCACACCAAGACACACCATAATTAAAATGGCAAAGCTTAAATAATAAGGAGAGAATCATGAAAGCCACAAGAGAAAGGCACTTAGTTACCTACAAGTGAACTCCCATAAGACTGTCATCTGATTTCTCAACATAAACATTGCAGGACAGAAGAAATTGGAGTGAAATATTAAAAATGATCAAAAGCAAGGACCTACAAGAAAGACTATTTAACCCAGCAAGACTATCATTTAAAAGTGAAGGAGAAATAAAGAGCTTCCCAAAAAATACAATTAAAAAGAAAGAGCTTCCCAGACAGAAAAGAGGGGAAGAAATAAAACTATCATTATTTGCAAAGGACATGATACTGTATAGAGAACCCTAGAGAGTCCACCAAAAAACTACTAAAACTGATCAATGAATTCAGTAAAGTTGTAGGACACAAAATATCCAGAAATCAGTTGTATTTTTATATGCCAATAATGAACTATCAGAAAGGGTGATTAAGAAAACATCCTATTCACAACTGCTTTAAAAAGAATAAAATACCTCGGAAAAAATTTAACCAAGAATGTAAAAGACCTATACTCAGAAAATTATAAGACACTGAAGAAAGAAATGGAAGAAGAGACAAATAAGTAGAAGCATATATCGTGTTCAGGTATAGGAAAAATTAACATCATTAAAATGGACATGCTACCCAAAGCAATCCACAGATTCAATGCAATTCCTATCAAGATACAAATGGCATATTTCACAGAACTAGAATAAATATTCCAAAAATCTACATGGAACCACAATAGACCCTGAATAACAACAGCAATCCTGAGAAAGAGCAAAGTTGGTGGAATCACGCTACCTAATATCAAACTATAACTACAAGGCCTTAGTAATCAAAACAGCATAGTACTAGCATAAAAACAGACCAAAAGATCAATGGAACAAAACAGAGTCCAGAAATAAACCCACACCTTTATAGTCAATTAATATTTGACAAAGGAGGCAAAACATACAATGGACTAAAGATAGTTTATTCAACAAATGGTGTTGGGAAATTGAACAGATACATGCAGAAAAATCAAACCAGGCCACCTCCTGATGCCACACATAATAATAAACTCAAAATGGATAAAGACTTATATGTTAAGACTCAAAACCATAAAAAGCCTAGAAGAAAACATAGGCAGTAAAATCCTGAACATTTCTTGTAGCAACATTTTTTCTTGTAGCAACATTTTTTCTTGTATATCTCCACAGACTAAAAATACAAAAGAAAAAAATAAATGGGACTACATCAAACTAAAATGTTTTTGCACAGCAAAGGAAACCATCAACAAAATAAAAGACAATCCACAGAAGAGGAGGACATATTCACTGCTACATCTGATAAGGAGTTAATATCCAAAATTTATAAAAAATTTTTGAAACTCAACACCAAAAAAAAAACACAAGCAATCCAATTAAAAATGGGCAAAGGACCTGAACAGATACTTCTCCAAAGAAGACTACCAACGGCCAATTGATATACAAAGGGATGCTAATCTCAGAGAAATGCAAATTAAAATTACAATAAGATCCTACCTCACACCTGTCAGAATGGCTATCATCAATAAATCAACAAACAACAAGTGCTGGTAAAGATGTAGTGTCACTGGCTGGTGTAGCTCTGTGGCTTGAGCACTGTTGGTGACAATGCAGATTGGTAAAACCACTGTGGAAAGCAGAATGAAGTTACCTCAAAAAAATTAAAAATGGAATTGCCTTATGACCCAACAATTCCACTTCTGGGAATTTATCCAAAGAAATCTGAAACACTAGTTATGAAGAATATATGCATCCCTATGTTCATTGCAGTGTTATTTACAATAGCCAATATTTGGAAGCAGCCCAAGTGTCCATCAGTAGATGAGTGGATAAAACAGCTATTGAGACCCAGCTGGTGTGGCTCAGTGGATTGAGCACCAACCTGTGAATCAAAAGGTCACTGGTTCGATTCCCAGTCAGGGCACATGCCTGGGTTGACAGCCAGCTGGGGGTGCACAAGAGGCAAACACACATTGATGTTTCTTGCCCTCTCTTTCTCCCTCCCTTTCCCTCTCTCTAAAAATAAATAAAGAAAATACTATAAATTAAAACAGCTATGGTACATTTACACAGTGGAGTAGTACTCAGCTATAAAAAAAAGAAGAAGAAAGAGGAAGGAGGGAGGAGGAGGAAGTGGAGAAAGAAGAGGAGGAGAAAGAGGAGGAGGAGGAGAAGCAGGAGGAGCAGGAGGAGCAGGAACAGGAGGAGGAGGAGGAAGAGGAGGGGAAGAAGAAAAATAAGAAGGAGAAAAGAAAATTTTACCCTTTGTGACAGCATGGGTGGACCTGGAGAACATTATGCTAAGTGAAATAACCCAGTCAGAGAAAGACTAATATCATATGATTTCACTAATATGTGGAATCTCATGAACAAACTGAACAAACAGCAAAATAAAGACAGACTCAGAGATAGAGAATATCTATAGAGAATATCTATGGAATGGGGGGAGGAGGTGTAAGGGGATTAGAGGGATAGAGCAAAAAGGAAAAAAAAAGGAAAATCTCATGGGAAGGGACAACAGTATGGTGACTGAGGGGAGAGGGGTGGAAGAGGATAAAGGGGAAAAATGGTAATGGAAAAAATACAATAAAAATAATGCAAAAACTCAATCACAGCTTTAAAATGAACTATAATTATCGTATAAAAATAAAATTTATATCAATTTTCAGTTTAAGAAACATATATAAAGGACATAAACACAAAATGTTTATTTTTGGAAAAAATCAAATGTACTTTGTGACCTTTACTATTTTTTCTGAAATGTTCTTAAAAATAAATTCAGATATTGATTTGTTACCATCTACTGGTTAAATTTATATTTGAGTATTATTATTTCATATCTAATATTTACTAGAGCATAAAAAAGAGTGGAAAATAGCTTATTAATACTCTTTATAAAAATTTTACTGAACTACTTTGATAAATTCAGGCTTGGAGAAGTTTTTAAAGCTATATCACGTGTTAATAATATTTTGACTTTTAACAATATCCTCACATAAAAAATTTACATTAGTGTCACTGGCTGGTGTAGCTCTGTGGCTTGAGCGCTGTCCTGCGAACTGAAAGGTCGCTGGTTCAATTCCCAGTTACAGCACATGCCTGGGTTGCAGGCCAGGTCCCAAGTTGGGTGCAAGAGCATCCAACTGATGTCTCTCTTGCACATCACTGCTTCTCTCCCTCCCTTCCCATCTCAATAAATACATAAATAAAATCTTTTTAGAAATGGTTAAGCACTAGCCTGAGAACCAAAGGGTCACCATTTCAATTCCCAGTCAGGGCACATACCTGCGTTGCGGGCTAGGTCCCCAGATGGGGATGTGCAAGAGGCAACCACACATTGATGTTTTTCTCCCTCTCTTTCTTCCTCCCTTCCCCTCACTCTAAATATAAATAAATAAAATATTTTTTTAAATGGTTAAAAATTTTGTGATTAGTGTATTGGGACTGTTTTAAAACTAAAATACCATTATAATTTGTGAGAAATATAGTCTTTATTTAATGCCCTTCAGAATGCTGTTCTGTTTTCTTTACAATTCAATATTTATATGTGGCAGTTTCCAGAATATTGGGATTATATAACTTAGGATATTGCCATCTTTTTACAAAATCAAAAAAAAAGTCCATATGTCACTTTTATTTTGCATTTTAAATATTTTACTCTATAGCAGTCCCCCTCTTCTTCTTCCTTTTTTTAACACACCGTTCATTAAAAAGTTAATTCTCATTGATTTTTTTTTTAGACATAGCTCTTTTATAATTATTTATTGATAGAAAAATAGAGTTTAATTCTGCCCTTATGTTCTAATTCTACATTGATAACAAAACCATTGGTAAAAAGTTAGCATATATTTTTCTAGTATTTTCCTCTGTATAATTTCTAAAATTCTAATTATCATTCCTTAACAAGAAGGAACTCAAGAAATGCTTTTTAAGGAGGGTGGGCAAGGCAGGGGAGAACAAAGGGAGGAAAACTGGGACAACTGTAATTGAACAAAAATTAAATAAGTAAATGCTTTTTAAATGAATGTATTCTCCCTTCCGATAAAATGGAAGCATCCGTTGGGGACAGAGAGATTCTAC
This sequence comes from Furipterus horrens, assembly GCF_987537825.1. Lineage (NCBI taxonomy): Eukaryota > Metazoa > Chordata > Mammalia > Chiroptera > Furipteridae > Furipterus > Furipterus horrens. Next base: position 51,964,080 of record NW_028327179.1, read on the forward strand.
TGGGATGATGGGCGCATGATGCAGTGTGCACAGGATGTTTTACACTAAGTTATACACTTGAAGACTGTATGGTTTTGTAAACCAATTTAAAAAGAAAGGGGGGGGGGGGATCATTTGCATTCTGCCTAGCCTTAGCCAAAATTGTAGCAAAACCTATCTTGAATATGCTTAACCTGACTTTTTTCTCTATATGTGGTGTGTTTACTTACTATTACTATTGTGGGGTTTTTTTGTTGTTTTTTAACTGATTGTTCCATTACAGTTGTCCCATCCCCACCCCCTTGCTCTCCCCTGCCCTGCCCAGTCCCCCTCCCTCAGTCAATCTCCACCCTGTTGTCCCTGTCCCTGGGTCATTGTATAACAAACGAAGAATCTTAACATATGAAAAACTTCCCATGCTTTACACAAGTTTTCCCAGGTCTCACCTTCAGCCTGTGGGTATTAACAGAAATTACATTCATAACCATAACTCAAGTTCTAATGATTTCTACTTCCATATGTTTTTTGAAGTATATTCAACTACCTCACATATGTTTCCCCTAATAATTCCAGGGTGGGGAGGGCCTTTCATAAATGTAATCACAAACAATCCAGTTAGCTGTCGTGTATACCCTGCTATTTTTTTTCCTTTTCTCTTCCTCTTAACTCCTTTTCTTGGTATCACCATGTCTTCCAAGGCCCATTATCTATATTTATTGATATGGTGGATTACATTAATAGATTTTTTAATCACCTACTTTAACAGAACACAATTCAAATTTCTTGCTTCCTTGGAATGATTTCTTTGAACATAATTGCTGAATTTTATATGGAAGCCTCATAAAGATATGAAGACGCCCAGTCCAATTTCTTAATAACCCTCCATTTCCTCATTTCTTTCTGACTGCCATGAAGAGATGTAATTAGACATACTTTGCCAAACTGTATAAAGCACCCAAACTGAAATATTTCTTTACCAAATTTTCCCTGGACTCTAAGACATAATTAAATAATCTCTTTCCAAAAGCTACCCTTTCTGGTCCTATGCATATTTAGAGTAAACAACTTGAAGAATGTTTGGTACAGTATCAGTCAATTTTTGCCTGCCATGTACAACTACCCTAAACTCTTTCCATAGATAACAAATTAATCCTCACAGCAATCTCGTGCATCATGAACAACAATGATTCTCAATTAGGGTTGATTTTTATGCCCCCACACACACCCCATGCCCATGGACATCTGACAATGTCTGAAGACTTTTTCATTGTCAGGCTGAGCAGCTAAGACTGGCATCTACAGTGCAAAGGTCAAGAAATACTACTATAACTCTTTGTTTTACTGATGAAAACAAGTTCAGAGATTGATTTTTGCCCAATCTGTGTCACACAAAAAATGACAAAGTTGAAATTTAAACCCAAATCTAATTCTAGAATCCACAATTAAATCCATTATTTATGTAAGCTGCAATTATAATAAAGTAAAAAAAAAAAATTAAAAAATAGACACCACTAATAATAGCATCAAAATATTAAATACTTAGGGATAAATCTAACAAAAGATGTGCAAGACCTGTACACTGAAAATTACAAAATGTTGCTGAAAGAAATTAAAGACAACCTAAATGAATGTAGAAATATATCATTTGCAAGGATCAAAGACTCAATATTGTTAAGATGTCTATTCTCTCCAAATTTATCTATAGTTTCAACACAATTCCAATCAAAATAAGCACTTTTTGGCAGAAACTGACAAACTGATCCAAAACCATGGAGAAATACAAAGGACCTAGAATAACAAAAACAAACAAACAAAAATCTTTGAAAAAGGACAACTTTGGAGGACTTATACCACTTGACTTCAATAATTATTAAAGCTACAATAATCAATACAATGTGCCCTCAAGACAAAAAGATCAACAGAATCAAGTTGAGTCCATAAACAGAATACAATTAATTTTCAACCAAAGTGAAAAACCAATTCAATTAATTGTCTATTAAAAATTCTGGAAAAATCGGATACCCATTTTTTTTTTTTTAATTATCTTTGGTCCACAAAGTTAATTTATGTGTTAAATGACAAAAATTAGCTCAAAATGGAAAAACTAAAAGCTAAAACTATAAAACATCCAGAAGAAAACATGACACTATCTTTGTGAGACTGAGTTGGGCAAAGACAGCTTAAAATTAACACCAAAAGCATATTGCATAAGAGAAAATTTTGGTAAACTGGACTTCAAAAGAACTTCTGTTCTTCAAAAGATTGTCAAGAAAATGAAAAGACAAGTCATAGAATGGCTTGTAAATCATATAACTGATAAAGGACTTGTACTCAGAATATGTAAAAGAATTATCAAAGCTCAATAATAAGCAAACAACCCAATTTTTTTTTAAAGGCTTAAAATGTATTTTAATAAGTTCATGCTGCTCCATTTTTCCAGAAAACTCCAGAGGTATCAGGCAGGGACAAATCAAACATGGTACACCAATTTAAAAAAAAAAAAAAAAAGCACAGCGTTACTACCTAGGATAGGCAAGGCTAAGAGCTACTGTGTGACATTTCATGTGCGGCAACCCTGTTCCCAAGATTGTACTAGGCCTATCATGAAGCTGTGAACAGCAACATCAGACAGAAGGGTCATTCCTGGGTTGCCCTTACCCAAGAAAAAGATGAAGGCAAGTTAACACAAGATCTCAAAAGATAAACTAAAATGAAAATCTCTAAGAGTAAATGTCTACCTTAGGACATGAAGGGATAATATATGGGATATAACAGAACCGTATGTATGTTATCTATGACCCCTGCGGACATTTGCCTGAATTCCCACCTGGGAGTAAATGGAGTGATGGGCTTAAAGTCATTGGGGGATGCTTGTAGTTTTTGTGGTACTTGTGGCAGTGTCTCTGGGGTTGGGGGATTTAAGAATGAGAAAGCAAATAGAACAGGATAAACAAAGAATGGAATGATCAAGATTAATGGGGGCTCTAACTGGATCCACTTTGTCATTGTTCCCTCCCTCCCAGGTCCTCAATAATCACATGAAACTTCAGGAATGCACCACACAGATATGATTAAAGGATATTTCACACAAAACTCCTTAGTTAAATACCACCTCTCCCTTGCCCTCTGGCTCCAGCATACTCCCTAGAGTAGTACAGGCAGGGAAGACCTAACTATTGGGAGGAATCCCTAACACTTTTCCAGGATAGAATTCCGGCTAGTCCAAAAAGGGTCCTTCTTTTAAGGGTTTTGGGAAACAAGACAATGCAATTTTTTAAAAATAATTTATGTGTTTGTTTTGTTTATTTATTTTTAGAGAGAGGGAAAAGGAGAAAGAGAGGGAGAGGAAACATCACTGTGTGGTTGCCTCTCACCAGTGCCCCCAAATGGGGACCTGACGTGCAACCTAATCATGTGCCCTGACTGGGAATCGAACCAGTGACACTTGGCTCACGGGCCTACACTCAATCCACTGAGCCACAGCAGCCAGGGCTTTAGACAATGCAATTTTATTAGTATCGGCGACGTTTGTTGGGAGCAAATTCAGCTCCAGGAGCTGCAAGGTTGAATGCAGGAGGGGTTCCACCAATTGCCCCTATTCCTTCCATTGCAGCAGCCTGGCCAAAGCGTTCAGTAGTTGGTGGGGTCAATCCCAAGGTTCCATCTGGCATCATAGTGGCAGGTCCTGGAGGAGCTGGAGTGCCAGTAGGCACAGGAGCAGGGGCCATTGCACCTCTGTTGTTTATGCCCACAGTACCTCCCATAGCCATCTGGCCCATCTGTATCTCCTGCTCTCTCCCTTCAGGGAAGGTTCCCTTGAATCCTTCCTGCTTTCGCCGCATCATTTCTTCCTGCTGTCACCACATCTCTTCTTCATAGTGCCTGCACTCCTCCTCCTGCCTGAGCTCCAGCTGCTTTCGTTTTTGCACTTCTTGGTTGCGCAGCTCTTCCATCCTCCCAAGTTCTTCCTGATGCTGCCTCATCAAATCCTGCCTCATGAGCATGACCTGGTGCTCATGGCGAGCAGCCTCCATCTCCATCTCCAGCTTCTCGTGAGCTTCCTTGATGTTGCGGTCCACTTGGTCCTGCTGCTGTTTCTCCATCTCAATGAGTGCCTTCCAGTGCATGGCATGCTCATACTCAAAGGAGCCAGGCTGTGCAAATCTCGGTGGCTGCTCCCGCGCCTTGGGAAATTGCTGGTTCTTTATAACCAGCTTCTCTAGAAGTCCCTCTTCATCATCTAACTGGTCCATAGGCTCCACAGTCACAGGCCAAGGAAAAGCAGTTAGGAAGACGGAATCTTCACTGCATCTGCCAGAGCTTTCTGAGCAGCTGACTTCCCTGAGAATTCAACAATACCTTTTCCTGAGGGCCTTCCTCAATCATCCACAATGACTATGGCCCTCTCCACCTGACCAAACACAGAAAAGGCTTCCTCCAGCAGTTCGTTGGGACGCATACTGAGGAAGGTTTCTAACTGTAAGGGATGCGCTTTGGCAGGCAAAGCACACACACAGCTGCTTTCCGCGGAGTGGCATGTTGTCCAGCTCCACTTTAGCAATCTCTGCTAGGGTTCTTATTTCCAAGCGGATAAAGCCAAAGCCCTTATCCTTATGAATGAAGACTTCGCCCGCCTTCCCATATTTCTCAAATAGTTTCCTCATTTTCTTCTCCATGATGTCAGGAGGCAGGTTGCCCACAAAGAGCCGGCTACATTGGGTGAAGGTCTTCTCTCCTGGTTTTCTAAAATTCTTCAGGTCGATAGTCAAGCCTTCATTTTGGCCGTTGGCTTGCTGCCCATTTGCAGGTATTGGTGGTGGCGGCGGCTGCTGCTGCTGTGGCTGCTACAGCTGGTGGTGCTGCTGGTGGTGATGCTGATGATGCTCCTTGGAGCATGGTTTTGCTTCTCCAAGTTAAAGGTTTTATTGCTCTGCATTTTTGAACCCCTCTACCAACTGTTCTCTTCTCAGAGTAACAGCGACGCTACATGACCTCTACCTTCCCAAGAAAAAAGCACAACCCAATTTTTTTTAATTGTTGAAAAATTTAAACAGAATCCATCACCAAAAAAAAAATCTAAAGATAGCAAATAAACACATGAAAACATGCTCAGCAGCATTAGTTATTAGAAAATGCAAATTTAAACCATAAAATATAACCACATACCTATTAGAACACCAAAATACTTTTTTAAACATTGGCCATACCAAGTGTTGGCAGGGATATGAAAGAATTGATGCTCTTAAACATATCTGGTGGAAAGAAAAAAGTGGTGCAGCCACTCTGGGAAACATTTTGCAATTGCGGAAAAAATTAAAGGTACACCTTTTATATGATCCAGTCATCCCACATCTATTTACCCAATAGAAATGAAAGCATATGTCATATAAAGACATAGACACAAATGTTCACCACAGCTTCTTTTTTTTATCTTCCCTTGAGGACATGCTTATTAATTTTAGAGAGAGGGGAAGGAAGGGGAAGAGAGGGAGAGAAACATCAATGTAAGAGAGAAACATCAGTCAGGTGCCTCTCTCAGGTGCCCCAACCGAGGACTAAACCCACAACCTAGGTATGTGTCCTGACCGGGAATCAAACCTGTGACCTTTGCGTTTATGGGACAATGCTCCAGCCAGGGCACCACAGCATCTTTATAAAAGTCAAAAACTGAAAATAAAGATCCACCAACAAATATAAACCAATTGTGATATATCAATACAATGTGATCCCGCTCAGCAAGAAAAAGGATTAAAATACTAACACAATGGACTATATGCACAACCAATGGACATGGACTAAAAGGGGAGGGACAATTAGAGGGAAGGGGACCAGTGGGTGGAGGGGAGCAGAGGGAAGGGAAATTAGGACAACTGTAAGAGTATAATCAATAAAACATATTTTTTTAAAAAAATACTAACACAATGGATAAATCTCAAAATAATCATGCTGAATGAAAGCAAGACTCACAGGATACATAATGTATGGCTCCGTTATATAAGTTTCAGAAAATACAAACTAAGCTACATGATAGACGATCAATGGTTGTATAATGAACTGGAGTGGGGGAAATAAAAGGACAGAAGGGAAAGATTACAAATTAACAGAAAACTTTTGGGATTAATGGAAATGGCTATAATCAAGATTGTAGTTATACTTTCACAGGTGTATTATTACATCAAAAACATAACAAATGTAAGCAGTTTACTGTACGTCAATTATATGTCAATCAATGGTAAAAATCCAAAACCAAGTATGAAGAAAACATAAAATGAAAACAGAACTAGAAATTTGGGTTCATTTTCAACATTTTCATTATAAAAATATGCCAGATAAAGAAAATGTGTATCACTTATTTCATATCTCATGTAATTCCAAAACGGTTTGTAGTAGTATACAATAAAAGTTGGATAATAAAACCATTCAACAAGACAGTAAAACTATATTTAATCAGAATTTTAGAAAAAGATTTCAAGGGGTAAGTGCAAAAAGGAAAAGAAAATCATTTGTAAAATTTACTTCATTCCTAAATTAAAGCAAATTTTAATTTTGTTCATCAAAATATCACTTTGCATATTCTATAATTTAACACAACTAATTTATAGCCCCCATTTTTCATCCTCTTTACCCCATGTGTCAAGAGTTTTGTAATTGTGTAAATAAAACAAAGGACAAGAACAACTTTTATATTGATATCTAGTGTTAAAAGAGTCTATTATGGCCCTGGCTGGGTGACTCAGTTTACTGGAGTATTGTCCTGTACACCAAAAGGTTGCACATTCTTAGTGTCAGAGCACATACCAAGGTTGCATGTTTGATCCCCAGTCAAGGCGCAAACAGGAAGCAACCGATTGATGTCTCACTCTCTACCCTCCCATGCAAATCAATAAACATATCCTCAGAAGAGGATTAACAAAAGAATGTCTAGCCCTGACTAGCGTAGCTGAGTTGGTTGAGCATCATCCCACAAAGCAAAAGGTCACTGGTTCAATTCCTGGTCAGGACACATGCCTGGGTTGTGGGATCTGTCCCCAGTTGGGGCACATGCAAGAGGCAACCAATCAATGTTTCTCTCCCTCTCTTTCTCCTTCCCTTCCCTCTCTCTAAAAATAAATAAATAAAATCCTTTTTTAAAAGTTTATTATAGTGAATCTTAATTCTCAGTCCTAATTTCTCTACCAGATTCAAAACCGAGAAACTAAACCATAAAATTTGCCAATGATAGTCTAAATTTATTCCAACATCTTAAAGAAACGCATATGACCAGACTAGAGAAATGAATAATAGGACCAAGTATCTTGCAAGAAATGAGAAAACTGTGTATTATAAGGCAAAAACATGTTAGGGCCAGAGACCCCATGTTGCCTGCCCTGCAACCTGCCACCTGAGTCAGGCCTTGCAAAAAAGGCTATGGCCAGTGGTAACTGTGTTCTTGGAAACTATGCTGCAGTCACACAGGACCTGAGTCATTGCCTGTGCTGAAACAAAGAGGGTCTGCGACACCGACCATGCATCTGACTACACGGTTCCCCATTAACAGAGGGGACTAAGGTATAGCCAACTGCATCCTGCTGAGAACTAATTACACCCCCATGGCCCCTACCCCTCTCCCTTAATCATTTACCATAAGTCTCCTCAGAGCCATCCCTAATCAGGGGACATTGTTCTTTCACTAATACCTATAACCTGTGCTCTGGAGCTGACCAGCAGGGTGACCCATCACCCTAAGTGTTTGCTCCAAGCCCTTAAATATTCGTCTATCCCTTCCCTTGGTGCTGTAGTCCAATCGGACTCATCTGCCTGTTTGAACATCCCTCAAAAAAGGCTTTGAACTGGTCCACCTGACTACTCCTTTCTTCTGGGCACAAATCTAACATTTTGGTGCTGAAACCCAGGATCAGAAACCCAGGATGTTTGCTCCAGCCTCCTGAGACTTGCACTAGGGTAGCAGTGCGCAGCAGAAACTCAACCCGGGCTAACCCCCTAACCCTGTCTCTGTGAGATTCAGAGGCCCGGAAGCCACACCAAGGAAGACCCAGGGACACCCGTTTGCCTGGCCCTCTGCATCCATGCTGGCAGATCTCTACCAGGGTAAGGAGTTTGCATCCTCCTCACACTTACAGCCCTCTCTCTGCTCCTGTTGTCACTGGACAACATTCCAGAAACTCCAGCACTGGGTAAGAGGATCAAGGGATGTCTCTCTCCTCTCCCCTCTTCCTCTGTTGTGGCTCTGACAGCTCACAGAGGGGGATGCCCCCTGAGAGGCCCTCAAGCTGGGAGACAAGTCTTACGCCTCACCCCTCCCACATCGCTATTATGGGTTCGGGCCAATCCAAGCCCCCATTAACACCCTCCCAGGGTGTCTACTGAAAAGCCTCAAGGACTTAGGCCTTGAAATGGACCTCTAACCTAAAAGACTGCTATTTCTCTGTAATATTGCCTGGCCTCAATATAACTTAGACAACGGGTCTGTTTGGCCAGAGAATGGGACACTGACCCCCTAATATTAACTGATCTCCACAACTATGGTCATCGCATGGGCAAGTGGAGTGAAATCCCCTATGTTCAAGCCTTTTATGAAGTGCACAGTTGCCCCACCTTCTGTCAATCCTGTTCCACTTACCAGATCCTCCTTCTTCGCTCTCCCCTCCCCAAATCCAGCCGTTTTGATCCTACTGATCCCACTGCTCTGTCTCTGACTCCCAAGACCCCTAGAGGACTGGGTCCTCTCCACTCCCCCTCCCAACGCTTCACCTCCTCATTTCCCCTGGGGGGCCGCCAGCCCCGACCAGCCAGTTTCCCCAGATTCTACATCGCAAGATGATTCCTCACCCCCTCTGTTACCCCACATAACTAGGTCCTCATGACCCCAACCCCCTCTCAGCCTCATCCTGTCCTCTCTCTCAGACAGGTTGCCGGACCCCAGGGACACATTCAGGTTCACATTCCTTTTTCCCTGGCCTCTCCCAAGTAAAACAATAAATGCCTCAGTTCCTACCTTGACCCAACGCATTTCATTAAGGAATTCCAATATCTCACTGTCTCCTATGACCTCACCTGGCAGGATCTTCTTGTCATTCTGTCTGCCTATTTAGCAAGGAGAGGGAACGGGTGTAGCTAGCAGCCCAGACTCATTCTGACACTCCAAACAGACAGACCCTAATAATGGTCCCATTGGGGCTACCACAGTCCCCTGTGAGAAGCCTGACTGGGACTATCAGGAGGGAAAGCCTAGCCAACTAGCCTATAATCATATAACCTGCCTAACTGCGGGACTCCAGGCAGCCACCCATAAGTCAGTCAACTCACAAGGAGCAGATGAAAATCCCACAGCCTTCTAGCCCGGTTAAGGGAAGCCCTTCAATACTTTACCAACCTGAAGCCCGATTCCCAGGAGGGATCCATACTCCTACACATGCATTTTATCTCTCAGTCGGCCCCAGACATTTGCTGTAAACTCCAACAATTAGAGGCGGAACCTCAGATGGGCCAAATTGAATTAGTTAACCTGGCCTTTAAGGAGAGGGGGAAAAGGCCCAGAAGGAGAGGAAAAGGGAAGAGGCTGAGGCTGAGGGAAACCTGGGCGCTGGGCAAAGCAATGCCCAAACCCTCAAGCCCCTCTAGGGCTGGGACCATGCCTGCTGTGCAAACTAAAGGGCCACTGGAAGTCCAACTGCCCCTGGACCTCTCAAGGCACGGGGATATCAGTTTCCCACCCAGATAGGACCCCTGGTTTTGAACTCCCAGACCTTCTGGGACTAGCAGTGGAGGACTGAGCTGCCTAGAGACTGCACAGGCCTTCAGGCCTATCTCCTGGACAGAGCCTCAAGTAACTCTATCAGTGGCAGGTAAGCCAATATCTTTTTCTTATTAATATGCTGGGCCACCTACTACTTCCTCAATCTCAGTCGTTGGGACTGATGACACAGTCTCACAACTGTCCGCTAATCCCAGAACATGTTTTTGGCCCACTCAGTTCTAGTCCTCCATCGCTGTCCAATGCCAATATTTGGATGAAATATCCTAGTCAAGATTAAAGTCCAAATACTCCTTCCCTCTCCTCAGTGCTCGCATGGCATTTTTCTCCTCTCTCTGTCTCAACTACCAACCACTCCCCACTCTCTTCCCTCCACTATTAGCTGTTTGTGTAGGAAACAAGGACATAGTGACTCCCAAACCAGTAGAAAGTCATTAGTAACAAAGGGCAAATGTAACTAAAGGGTCTCAGGGGCACATGTAATTAGAGGATCTCTGGGAAGGGAGTTGACAGCATTAGCATATTTGCAAGGCCCAATAGGGGCATTTAGATGATCCCGTTAGATTGTAACCCCAGAGTAACCAGTAATGGAGAAACGGGGAAGAAGGAAAGGGGTGGGGGAGATAATCAATTTCACTTTAGAGTGGTAATTTCACTTTAGGGTGGGGTACTTTACTATAAAACCAGCTTTCTTTGTCTACTTTGCAAGTATGTTCTCCTGGCTGAAGGTGCGCCCGACTCTGCAGACTCGTGAATAAACGCCTCGCTTTGCTGCTCAAGTCCTGTGTCTGGGTTTTTATTGTTTCTCACATTTGGAACACACTGAGTATGGTTTCACTGGCAAGGATTTCCTGCCTTTCTCATATTTGGGGTAAAGGAAATGATGCGCTGTGGGGGTGGGCCATTCAAACATGTTAGGCCTGTGTTTGGAGACAGAAACAATGAAATCTGAAATGAGTGCTCAGGTTCCACCTGGGCTCTGAAGACAAAAGAGGCACTTTGTCCCTCCCGCCTGAGCTCTCAGGCATCCCTATGTGAGTGGGGGCCTCGCAGAGGTGTCTGGAGTCAATCGCTAAGAAGTGCAGGAGCCTCACAGGGAACTCCCATTACTGTAATGTGGAGACATGCAAGACAAGGGCTGGTCACCCAGCACTCAGAGCTCTCCTGGCTGTTTTAAGACAGTCAGGGGAGAAACTGAGACCCATAAGAGAGTTAGGGATGACCAAAGGGGTAACGGCCTTTGGGAGCCCTACTTATAAACAGTACACTTTAACCTAGTACATGGATTCCTTAGCTTTTTCTGCCTCTACATGTGGCCATCCCCCTGGCTGGTTTGGCTCAGTGGATTGAGCGTCGGCCTGCGAGTTAAGTGTCGCTGGTTCGACCTTCCAGTCAGGGTACATCAGAGAAGGAAAACTCTGATTCCAAAAAACCTCCGCTGCCTTGCGGCATACCTCTTCAGGGGAAAGGCTAAGGGAGTAAACCCTGACAGAAAATCCGGAGCCGGAGTCCCTAAGGCGGTTTGACGTTGTAGTCAACACCGGCAACTCCTGCGGTGCACCTGAAGCCAAGCTGTATTGACTCCATCTTTCCCTTGGATCCTTCAGCTGCGAAGAGAGGGGGGGTCTGCTGCATGGGCAACAGCAGACCCTCCATATCACCCTGCCCAGGCTCTGTAGCTTCAGCTTCACTGGAGAGGACACTCCAGCGTCATCGCAAGATGTCGATTCAACACGGGAGGAGACAGATACCGTGTCACTCCCGAGCCGGACTGCACAGCCATTCTCGGAGGTGCAGATAGACTCTTAAGAAGCTACACCATCGTCTCTCGAGAGGGACGGCTGCCGACGACGACATATGGCCAAAAAAAACTTAAATTTTTGGTCTGTTTTAAGTTTGCAGCATTTCTCTCTACCCCAGGTGACTTTAGCAACTCAATTTGCATCTGAATACTCCTTGCAAAAGCAGCAAGGAGGGGCAATGTTAACACTGCCCGGTAAATGTCTTGATCTCTTTCCTCCAGAAACTGCTGTACCCTGCAGATACACGGATCAAGCATTTTAAAACCACTAGGGTGCTCGCCACAAGAAAGACATCTGTGAAAGGATAAGCTGGGATGTGGACCGGGACAGAATGCAAGGATTCCCGGCCAACCGAAAAAAAAGTCCACGCAACATTAGACACACTATAAAGCAATCACAGTCCCATCCTTGTGGCGCATTTCCCACTCAGGTTTAGTTCTCGAGAGGAGAGAGCAAGATTTTAGTCTGCAGTGAAAAGTGCTGGCTTTTCCAGGTCCTGTTCTTCTAAATAGGCCTTCTCATTCAAGTTGCCTCACTCATAAGTCTTTTTCCTTTTTCTCTGATCATTCCATTTACATCTCTACCACTTCCATGTCTATCTGTTTTCTGTTTAATAAAATAATTATGTGTCATGGTATGTTACTCAAATACTTAACTAATTTTCAAAAAGAAAACTTCATGTCTTTCAATGCTAAGAACTGAAGTTTTGTCAGCCTATATTAATGTCACATACCTTTGATTATCACTTTAAATAAATAAGACAAATATCATTTCATGATATATATTCCTTACATCAAATGTTTGACAAGATTTCCAGGATTTAAATTTTAAAAGACTTTTCCTTATGGCTTTAAGGTATTTCAAAGGGCCCTTGAAATATTTCAAGAATTTACTCTTTTCTTCAAACAAAGGAGGAAATTTTAGACTAATCAGGCTAGAATTATATATTTAATATATATAAAATACATGGAAAGCTTTGTCAAATAAGGAAATTATACAAGAATCTCCAAAAATCTACAAAGTTCTAATATACTTTCATTTATAACTCTAATGATTATTTTAGAATGTTATGTTGCAAGATCGCATATGTTGTAGAATATGTGAAGATGGGTTCGTGTAAGTCATAGATGGTCGGTGTAAACTGAAGAAAGTGAAGGGAAGGAAGGTGAAAAAGAGGTAAGAAAGTGAAGGAATAGAGAGGAAAGAGACATATGCCACATCCATGTGTGGCATGGGAAGAAAGGAAATTAGAAGTAGAAAGAAATAAGAAGGAAAAGTAAGCATATAAGTCTTTGAAACACTGTAACTTCTGGACATAGGAGCTACTAGATCCTGGGAACAATATGGTAATTAACTTGCTACTCAAACCCATGCAGAAAACAGTAGGATGCCTACCTCTCCAATGTCAAAAGAAAAAAAGGGGGAGGGGTGACATTTTAAACTGAGGCCATTTTTCAGCTGCTGCCTAGGGCCTGAATGTGTAATCTCAGCCATTTCTCTCTAGCCCCTGACCCGAGAGAGCAAGGCAGAAATGGGTGGGGGGCCATTTTAGGGTAGAAGAAGCTACTTCCAAGCCCACCATCCCCCACACTGGTATTTTTAAAGAGATAGCCTTGCCTCTCCTCCTTAGCTGCTAAGGCATGTGGAACATGCGCTCTGTTAAACAAGATGTGCTGCTTTTATGTCAACACTAGTAAGCAGGTTGTAGAAAATTTTAAAGTTTTAAAAGAAAACACTGACATAAAATGTGCATAAATAAATGCTACCAGTGACCCCTCCTTGCTTGAGATCTTCTCCTATTTCTCCTCTCCCCTCCAAGCCAAGCTAATACCCTAATAACCCCAATAATAATAATCTGCTTTTTTCTCTTAGTAGGTCCCTGTCTTCTACACCTCCTAATAAGTTCTGTCCACAGGACAGTGCAGGCTGCCACCTATCAAACTGTCGGTGACATGCTTCTACTCCGGGTCTCTCCATGTAAACCTGAACCCCAAGAAGGAATATAGGGACAGCTCTACACACTAAATGTCAGTCTGAAGCAGCTTCAGAAGCCAGACCATAACCCCATTTCCCCAATAAAAGCAATAAAAACACCCTGGAATGTTAGGGCCAAAGACCCCATGTTGCCTACCCTGTAACCTGCCACCTGAGTCAGGCCTTGCAAAACAGGCTACGGCCAGTGGTAACGATGTTCTTGGAAATTGTGCTGCAGTCACACAGGACCTGAGCCACTGCCTGTGATGAAACATAGAGGGTCTGCAACACCGGCCATGCACCTGACTACAAGGTTCCCTATTAACAGAGGTGACTAAGGCATAGCAGTCACATCCTGCTGAGAGCTAATCACACCCCTATTGCCCCTTCCCCTCTCCCTTAATCATTTACCATAAGTCTCCTCACAGCCCTCCCTAATCAGGGGACATTGTTCTTTCGCAAAGACCTATACCCTGTACTCTGGAGCCAGCCAGCAGGGTGACCATCCCCTAAGGGTTTGCTCCAAGCGCTTAAAAATCCGTCTATCCCTTTCCCTTGGTGCTGTAGTCTGCTTGGACTCATCTGCCTGCTTGAACGTCCCTCAAAAAAGGCTTTGAACTGGTCCACTTGACTCCTCCCTTCTTCCAGGCACAAACCTAACAACACACATATTATGTAACAATTGGCAGTTAAGATAGAGTATAAGGCATAAGACAGCTGAAACACCAAAATATTTGTCGGATAAAAACTTTTCCCAAATTCATTTATTCATTCGAATTATTTTAAGCATGAAAAAAATCAATGTGTTGAATATGCAAAGTTGGGTGAGAAACAGTGTCTAAAAACAGATATTGCCTGTGACCACATGGACCTATGTTCTATATCTGTTCTGTCCAATATCACAGCCACTAGCCACATGTGATTATTTATATTTAAATCAACTAATACTAAATAAAATTAAAACTTTAGTTCTATAGTCACACTAGTCACACTTCAACTGCTCAGACACAGGTTATGGTTACCAAACGGGACAGCGAAGATACAAACCACCTCCATCACACAAAGTTCTGCTGGACAGCACTGGTTTAAAATAAGTTATATACTTCCCTGTTTCCATTGACCAAACATAAAAATGAAACTTAACATCTCCCTTCCTTGAAAAGGAGAGCGTAAAACGTTTACTGTCTCTGTCTGGGAAATATCATGTAATTCACAAATTTTGATAAGGTTTTTTCTTAATGCATGCTGATATGACAGCTGTCACAATACAATCAACAAAACTGTTTCAAATGAAGTTAAAGACAACTAAACACTACTGGAGCCATCACACAGAAAAAACTAAACAAACTTTTTGTACAGCCCAATGTAAAAGTATTTACTGTATTGTCCTGACCAGCGTGGCTCAGGTGGTTGGGAGTTGTTTCTCAAATCAAAAAGCTGACATGACAGTTCAATCCCAGTCAGGGCACATGCCTAGGTTAAGGGTTCAGTCCCTGGTTCAGACATGTACGAAAGGCAATGGATTGATGTTTCTCTCTCACATCAATGTTTCTTTCCCTCTCCTTCTCCCTCCCTTCCCTTCTCTCTAAAAATAAATAAAGACAGTCTTTAAAAGTATTTACTATATTAAAAGCTGAAAAAGAAAACTTCTTCCTCGGCTAATTCACACAAGGTTTTAAAAATTTTACAACATTCAAGAAATGAGTATATTTCAACATCAATTGTTATTTCAACCTCTTTATTAACTTTAAACCACTTATAACTGTACCTTTACATTCTCAACTGCAATATTTCATTGTCCTGGAAAGTGAAGAATTCTGAACATCACTCTGGTACATAACTCTCTTTCAAGTGGAAAACAACTCCTCTTTGTCACCTCTGCCCAGTGCATGGCATATAGAAAGTACTCAAATAATTGTTACATGAGAGGTCAATGAACTCTAAGAATTTCCAGTACTGCCAAAGACAACACAAAAGCCAGATTCCAACACACAACTATAGGTATTAATGGAGCTGCAAGTTTCTGCTGCTCATTATTTTTAAGAAGCAAATGTTTATTTACATTTTTTCATCCTCACCCAAGGACGGATTTTACAGAGAGAGAAGGGAAGGGGCAAAGAAAGGGAGATAAACATCAATGTGAAAGAGAAATATCAATTGCTTGCCTTTCGTATACGCCCCAACATAGGACCGAATAAAAACCTAGGCATATGCCCTGACCAGGAATCGAACTTGCAACCTTCTACTTTGCAGGACAATGCCTAACCAACTGAACCACACTGGCCAGGGCTCTGCTGCTCATTTTTTATGGCACTTTGTTGACTGCAGGATTTATATGGCACCACACATATTGTGCATACCTTTCAAATTCTCTAAACCTAAAGAACTTTCTACAAGGGGAAGAAAAGTATTGCACACTGCCCCAAACTACAAAATTAATGTAAAACTTTCACTATTTAGCTATAAAACCAACTGGCTTTTAAATGTATAAATGTAATGGAATCTTATTCAGACTTTCTTTTAAAAGTAATCCCATCACATGCTACAAAATGGATGAACCTTCAAGACATTATGCTAAGTGAAGTCAGTCGCAAAAAGACAAGTTATCAAATTCTTAGAAAGTAAAGAGCAGTTGCAAAGGGTAGAGTGAGGTGGGTAGCAGGAGTTGTCGTTAAATGGGTATAATAAAACACGAAAATGTGCAGTCCTGGCTGCATGGCTCAGTTGGTTGGAGCATCATTACATGCCCCAAAAGGCTGCCGGTTCAATTCCCTGTCAGGGCACATGCCTACGTTACAGGTTCAATCCCACATTGGGGCACATTTGGGAGGTAACCAATCAATGTTTCTCTCTCAAGTTGTGTATATTTTCCACAATTTAAAAAAAAGTATGATAAATTATTTCTCATGATGATAGTAAACTGGCTGTAAAGCAAACCTGATATAAGTTTTTTTAAAGAGAACATAAGTCCTGATCAGTGTGACTCAGTTGGGCACTGTCCCATAAAGCAAAAGGTCGCTGGTTTGATAATCAATCAAGGGCACATGCCTGAGCTGTGGGTTCAATCCCTAAAGAGCACATGTGAGAGGCAACTGATCGATGTTTCTCTCTCACATCGATGTTTCTCTCCCTCTCTTTCTGTCTCTCTTCCCATCCCTCAAAATATAAATAAAATCTTTTTTAAAAAAGAGAGAGGCTTAAAACTCTTAATGCATAAATTATTTACAGTGATCTCCAAAGAAGTATCCATAGTATTTTGCTGCTATTGAAACTTTCTTTTAGACACTCCATGCCAAGATGGAGGTGTAGGTAGACACACTTCGCCTCCTTGTACAACCATAAGAATGATTACATCTACTTCAAAACAAAAACAACCAGAACTACCAAAAAATCAAACTGCATGGAAGTCCAACAAAGATATAAAGAAGTAATACTCATCCAGACAGGTAGGAGAAGCAGAGCCAGTGTGGCTGTAGCTGCCTGGCAGAAAGAGCAGTCACACATTATAAAAGCTGGGAAGGACACCTGGGGAGCAATCCCAGTCCCAGGCCAGACTGCACAGCTCACAGTTCCAGCACTGGGAAAATAAAGCATCATTGCTTCTGGCTATGAAAACCAGTAGGGGTTGGAGCAGCGGAAGAAACTGCCAGTCTCTTAGGAGAGTCTGTTTACAGGACCCCCGTGGTCCTAGAATGTATGCAAACCCACCCACTCTGGGAATCATCACTAGGGCAACAGCTAGCAGGGCACCAGTCACATAAGGGAAGCAGAAGTGATGAAAAAAGGGGCAAGTGCTGAGCAAGCAGCATTGTTCCTTCTCTGACCCACCCCCTACATACAGCGCCACACTGTAGTGCAATAGTTCACCCAGCATAGACAAATACCAAGGCTCCACCCCTTACAACGTAACAGGTGCACAGCTCTACCCAAGACACAGAGGCAAACACCGAAGGCTGTCAAGTTGAGGAGATAGAGAAGTATGGTCCAAAAGAGGGAGCAGACCAAGGGTCCAGAGGGAAAATTAAGCAAGGAGGAGATAGCCAACCTGACAGGTGCAGAGTTCAAAACACTGGTGATAAAGAAGCTCACAGAAATGACTGAGTATAACAAATACACAGAGAAGAAGAGAAGGCTACACTAAGTGAAATGAAAAAAAATCCGCATGAAATCAATAGTGAAGGGAAGAAAGCTAGGGTTCAAACCAACGATTTGGAACATAAGGAAGAAATAAACAGTCAACCAGTACAAAATGAAGAAACAAGAATTCAAAACACCAAGGAGAGGCTTAGGAACCTCTGGAACAACTTTAAACATCCCAACATCCAAATCACGGGGGTGTCAGAAGGAGAAGAGGAAGAGCAAGAAACTAAAAACTTATGTGAAAAAATAATGAAGGAAAACTTCCTTAATTTGGCAAAGGAAATAGACATACAAGTCCAGGAAGCACAGGAAGTCCCAAACAAGCTATGTAGACCCAAAGAGGACCACACCAAGACACATCATAATTAAAATGCCAAAGGTTAACGATAAAGAGAGAATCTTAAAAGCATCAAGAGAAAAGGAAAGAGATACCTAAGGAGTTCCTATGAGACTGTCAGCTTATTTCTCAAAAGAAACTTTGCCAGCATGAAGGGGCTGGCAAGAAGTATTCAAAGTGATGAAAAGCAAGGGCCTCACAACCAATATTACTCTATCCAGCAAAGCTATCATTTGGAATGGAAGGGCAGATAAAGAGCTTCCCAAACAAGGTAAAGCTAAAGGAGTTCATCATCACCAAGCCATTATTATATGAAATGTTAAATGGACACATTTAAGAAAAAGAAGGTCAAAACTATGAACATTAACATGACAACAAACTCACAACTATTAACAAATGAGTCTAAAAAGCAAGAAACAACTAAGCAAACAACTAGAACAAGGAACATAACTGTAGATATGGAGATCACATGGAGGGTTATCAGCAGGTAAGGGGAAGGGGGAGAATGAGGGAAAACGTGCAGGGATCAAGAAGCATAATTGGTAGGTACAAAACCAACAGAGGGGCATTAAGAATAGTAAAGTAAATGGAGAAGCCAAAGAACTTATATGCATGACCCATGGACATGAACTAAGGGGCAGGGGGACTGGTGGCGGGAAGGAAGGAACTGGGTAGAGGGGGGCAAAGGGGGGAAAAATTGGGGCAACTGTAATAGGATAATCAATAAAATATACTTAAAAACATAAAACCACAATGAGATATCACCTCAAAAAAAACAGAAACTTTCTCTTAAATATTATATGAAATAAGATATCTGGGAACCTTCACAAAGATATGCACTGCAAATATACTCTAACAATACATAGGTAGAGTCAATTTATATGTTTCAACTATAACAAATAGCAGTGCGATAAATTTTAACTCAAGTCATCTTAGAAATTAAAAATCAAATGGTTTTCACAGTAGTACCTAGTAAGAAAATGTTTAATAAAACTCTGGTGTCTGATAGTACAGAGTATGAATCTGGGATTGAAAAGTTCTGGAGATGAGTTGTGGTGACGATTGCAAAACAATGTGAATATTCTCAATGCCACTGAACTGTATGTACACTTAAAAACGGTTAAAATGTCTTATTTATGCATATTTCACCACAATAAAAACTATGCTATCAATAAGAATTAGAGGAGGTTTTATGTATGTCATTTGCACTACTAAGGAAAGTCATGTTCAGCAACTTGCAATTAACACTAAACTATCACTAACTAAGACATCCCAAAAGTCTCAATTATTCGTAAAAGACAGAATTAGAAATCTTCCTTCAAAACATAAAATTAGAAAAATCAAACATTTTCAAATTGTTCCATACAAATGACATATTAATATCAATGAGACTATATAACTGCTTGACAAATTTAGTAAGTCACTACTTGGTACAGAATAGTCTGAAATATTTTCTAACCAAACTAGTTTTGTACAATCAGGTGATATATTTTTTAAAACAAAAGGTTTTCTTTAAAGTAACATATTTGAGCTTGCCATGAAGTAATGGGGAATGGGAGGTCAATAGTAGCATAACCATACTCATACTTTTACGCCCTATATAATAAGGAATCCTTCATAAATATCCACATGAAAACCTAGGGCCAAATACAGGCTAAAGCTCAAAAAGAAACAGCAGAACAGACACAACCAGAAAGAAAAGTCTTAAAATTATTACTTATTAAGTAATACCTGGCCTAATATATGCAAATATTGTGCAAATATATCATATACATTATTTAATCCTCACACTAAGCCCATGAGATAAATATTTTAATTAATCTGCATTACAAATTAGGAAACTGAGGCATAGTTAAGCATAAAAAACATGCTCAAAGCCCTGGCAGGTGAGACTCAGTGTATTGAGCCCCAGCCCGCAAACTGAAAGGTCGCTGGTTCAATTCCTGGTCAGGGCACAAGCCTGGGTTTGGGGCTAGGTTCCCTGTTTCGGGGCATGTGGGAAGTGGTTGATCAATGTTTCTCTCTCTTTCTTTCTTCTTCCCTTTCCCTCTAAAAATAAATAAGTAAAATCTTAAAAAAAAAAAAAAAAAAAGGCAGCAGTAGCAGCAGCAGCTATGTGACCTGGACTAAAATCCAATTTCTCAGTTTCAGTTTTGTCATCTGTAATATGACAGGTAATAACTTCATTCTAAATACCTTCCCCATTTTACAATACTCTCTTCATTTACCTTACCTCTTACAGTCACTATTAGGATTAAATGGAAAACATGTCCAGAATTGCATGATGCCTACCTAACAGGTAGTGAACATTCAGTAAATGTTCACCGTTACTTATCTTGTTTCTTTAATCTGCTCTTTATTACCATCCTACCCCAGACTTTCAACCCTGGCTGGATTGAGCGTCGGCCTGCGAGCTAAGTGTCGCTGGTTCGATCTTCCAGTCAGGATACATCAGAGAAGGAAAACTCTGATTCCAAAAAACCTCCGCTGCCTTGTGGCATACCTCTTCAGGGGAAAGGCTAAGGGAGTAAACCCCGACAGAAAATCCGGAGCCGGAGTCCCTAAGGCGGTTTGACGTTGTAGTCAACACCGGCAACTCCTGCGGTGCACCTGAAGCCAAGCTGTATTGACTCCGTCTTTCCCTTGGATCCTTCAGCTGCGAAGAGAGGGGGGGTCTGCTGCATGGGCAACAGCAGACCCTCCATATCACCCTGCCCAGGCTCTGTAGCTTCAGCTTCACTGGAGAGGACACTCCAGCGTCATCGCAAGATGTCGTTTCAACACGGGAGGAGACAGATACCGTGTCACTCCCGAGTCGGACTGCACAGCCATTCTCGGCGGTGCAGATAGACTCTTAAGAAGCTACACCACCGTCTCTCGAGGCTCTGTAGCTTCAGCTTCACTGGAGAGGACACTCCAGCGTCATCGCAAGATGTCGATTCAACACGGGAGGAGACAGATACCGTGTCACTCCCGAGTCGGACTGCACAACCATTCTCGGCGGTGCAGATACTCTTAAGAAGCTACACCATCGTCTCTCGAGACGGACGGCTGCCGACGACCCCAGACTTCCAACCATGCATTAAAAATCCCCAATTCTCTCCTTTCTGCACTACCCAGAGAGGGGCCCATAGAGCTTTGTTCTCAGTTCCCATGTAACTTAAAGGAAAACTTTCACAATGTCTGGAGGCCTTGATGTCCTGCGAATGAAGGAGGAGGATGTCCTCAAATTCCTTGCAGTAGGAACCCACTGAGGTGGCACCAAACTTGACTTCCAAATGGAACAGTACATCTACAAAAGGAAAAGTGATGGCGTCTACATCATTAATCTGAAGAGGACCTGGGAGAAGTTCTGCTAGCAGCTCGTGCCATTGTTGCCACTGAAAACCCTGCACATTGTCAGTGTCTTATTGTCCAGGAATACTGGCCAGCAAGCTGCGCTGAAGTTTGCTGCTGCCACTGGAGTCACTCCTATTGCCAGCTGCTTCACTCCTTGAGCCTCCACTACCAGATCCAAGCAGCCTTCCGGGAGCCGATACTTCTGGTGGTTACTGATCTCAGGGCTGAGCACCAGCCTCTCACCAAAGCATCTTATGTTAACCTGCCTACCACTGCTCTGTGTAACGCAGACTCTCCTCCAGTCTATAAAGACATTGCCATCCCTTGCGATGACAAGGGGCTCACTCAGTGGGTCTGACGTGGTGAATGCTGGCTTGAGAAGTCCTGCGCATGTGTGGCACCATCTCCTGTGAACACCCATGAGAAGTCCTAAAGAGACTGAGAAGGAGGAGCACGTTGCTGCCAAAAAGGCTGTGACCAAGGAGGAATTTCAGGGTGAATGGACTGTGCTGGCTCCTTAGTTCTCTGCTGCTCAGCCTGAGATCACTGACTGGGCCTGAAGGTGCAGATGCCCTCTGTGTCTATTCAGCAGTTTCCTACTGAAGACTGGAGCGCTCAGCTGACACTAAAGACTGGTCAGCAGCCCCTACTGTGCAGGCCACTGAATGAGTAGGAACAACCACTGAGTGTGGCCTTAAGCTCTTCTTCCACAAACTCTTAACAGAATAGAAATAAGGTTGATGAAAAATAAAGTTCCTAAGAAAATAATTCTCAAGAGGGAGCACTCCATTACCCAACTAAGTTGTCCAACAGCCTTTATAACAGGTCTTCATTTACTCTGTTGCATATGACACTCATCTAGAACTGTCCCCCTTCTTTGCTCTCAGAGAAAGAACTAATGACATGGTTCTCTTCAGGTCTCTGCTATTGTTATTACCCCTCCCCCTGCCCCTTTGAAATGTAGGTTACCCTTGAAGTTTTTTCCTTGGACCTTGTCTTTTCTTAATTTTTTTAAGGATTTTATTTATTTATTTATTTAGAGGCGAAGGGAGGTGTCAGGGTCCCCCTGGGAAAGTATTGAGACTTGGGGCCCCACACAGGCCAGGCCTATAAGACCTGACCAGAAAACCAGGAAAGCTGGGTGCATATGTGCCTTGATGGTATAGCCAGTGGGCCCTGGTGGGAATCGGGCCATGAGAAAATGCTTTATGTCCTTTGAAGCTTGCCCTGTTCTTTTGCCTCGCAGATCGCTTTATCATATCAGCAGCAGAGGTTTTAACCTTAATTCAAAATGAACTTACCCTCCCTATTTTATGGCCATCTGAAGTTTTTGTGTACAACACACCCTGACCTGAGAAAGATCTCAACGTTCCTTCAATTGTTATCCCTGAACAATATCTGTTTTCTGTAATCAGCACTGTTTAACATTGGTTGAGGAGCTTTACATGCATGCTATATGTCGTTAAGCTTACTGCACTCAATAAAAGATCTTGGAGGAAGGCAATCAGGACATTTGTCTCTCAAGCATTTGCCGGCCTTCTTTCCCCTAGCGCAAGCTGCCTGGGAAGTCTTCACTTCATCCATGACACCAGGGGATCTCTGGGTCGGGGTTCCCCAACAGGGAGAAAGAGAGGGAGAGAAACATCAATGTGAGAGAGAAACATCAAAGTAAGAGAGAAACATCAATTGGTTGCCTCTCATACACACCCCAAACAGGGACCAAACCTGCAACACAGGCATGTGCCCTGACTGGAGATCAAACCAACCTGTAACCTTTCACTTTGTAGGACAATGCCCAACCAACTGAGCCACAACGGTTAGGGCAGTCCTTGTCTCTTAATTCTCATAGTGTGAGAAAAGGCTCACAATAAAACACTGGGACACAGGACTTGAGCAGCAAAGCGAAGCCTTTATTCATGAGTCTGCAGTCAGGCGCACCTCCAGCCAGGAGCGTGTGCGCGCAAAGTAGACAAAGAAAACTGGTTTTATACTAAAGCAATTAGCTCACCCTCCCCTCTCCTCCCCCGTTTGTCCATTACTGGTTAATCCAGGTTCACAATCTAACTTGCTTAACTACGTAACTCAGGATGTGATTAACTAAGAGTAATCTAGTTATAGGTCTATCTCCAACTTATTTGCAAAGTTATTTAGCTACATCTTCCCATTTCTCTGTTTGGTGACAACAATCTTCTTCCTTTTGATCCCAGAGAAATGTGTGAGGAGCTGCAGAATGTCATTTCCTCACCCCTTTTCCACGATTAATCTGTTAATTTTATCTCCTACTGGTTTGAGAGTCACTGGTTTGCTTCTTTATCCCTAACAACAGTTTCAACCTTTTTGCAGATGTCCTACATGTATGACAGACTCTATCTCTCATCTGGGTCACAGATCCTGATTTCCCCAGCTCAACAGCCCCATATGAGTGTCTCACAAGTACCTCAAACTCAACAAAATCTGAATGCTTTGCCTCTCCCCCTAATTCCTTACTTTTTTCCCCTTCTTCCCTACCTAACCCTGCTGCTTCTCCTGTGGTCACTAACAGACCAAAATTTTCAGTAAGAGAATGAGACAGCCAAAGTCATATTAAAATCCTCCTTCTTCTGCTTTCAACCGATGTATTCAGCACTGTGCTGGAGCCAGGGACGCATGGCAAGCAGGATACAACTAACTCACAGTCTAGCATGCTTCTAATCACCTGTCAAGTCCTAATAATTCCACCCATGCACACTCACATATCTGCCCTCTGCCTTCCATCCCTAACATCAATCACCCATCCTCTCACATCTGGATCCCTGTGATAGCATGATAAAATTTATCCCCAAATCTTCAATCCCTGCCTCCATCTCAATCTATCCTTCACACAGCTGCCAATTATCTTTCTGAAGCAGGTAACCATGTTAGCTTCTCAAAAGTCTTCAATGGTCTCCAATGCTAACAGGGAAAAGTCAGAACTCCTTGATATTACCTTGACGGTGTGTCATGATTTTTCCACTCGAATCACCTTCTGTGTCCTGCTGTATGCTCCACATGTATGCTGAGATGTTCAGAAGTCCTCATGCTCTCCCTCCACTCACACCTGTTCACCAGCTATTCCCTTGAAATGTCACAGTCTCCACAGAAATGCTCCTGGTTAGTCATTAGAATAACTGACCCGTCCCATATTTCACGCAGTACAATGCCTATACAGGTAACCCCCGTATAACATGGTTGTTAGGTTCCTAACAAATGCCATGTCACGCAATCCATGTTATATGAAACAAAGAACTAGTACAAAAAAGGGTGTTAGGTTCCAAAAATTAAAAATACTATTATATTTTTATAACTAAGAGAAATATCTTTATTAAAGCAATTTTCACCAGAAGTATTACATATTAATGTGAATTAAGTAATGTTTTCTTTTTTTTTTTTTTTTTTTTCGGAGGGAAGAATGAGTCTTTTAATAGAAAAACACACGTGTAACAGCAACACAATCTCTCACAATCCAGATGAAGTGCTGGACTTCAGTTCTTCACCTTGGGGGGCGGCCTGTACACACCCACGACCACAGCGTGGTCTCTTTCATATGGCTCTAGAGTCAGCTGCTCCTGGGGCTTCATGTTCTCCTGTTGCATCTTTTTCACTTCAGAAGCAAACACTGCCTCGGCAGAGGCTGTGGAGTCAATGCAGTTGGCCTTAATGGAAATCACAAAGTGTCCTCCATTACGTAGGAAGGTGTGGGCATTCAGGGCTACAATCCGGGTCTGGTCTGGCTGGGCCACATCAGCAAAGATCACATCCACCATTGCAATGAGCATGCAGTATTTGTGTGGGTGCCGAGCATCTTCAATGACAGGAATAATGTTGGTCCTCTTCTTGGCCAAGTTAATGAGGTCACGGCGAGAGCGGTGGGAGAATTCAACTGCATAGACCAGACCGTCCGGGCCTACAATGTCAAGAGACATGGGAGACGGTGGTGCCCGAGGCAGCCCCAAGGTAGAGCACCTTGGCCCCTGGCTTGATGTGGATCTGGTCCACACCTCCTAGGATTGCTGCTGCCAGCTTGAAGCGGAAGGGGTTCCAGGCACGGTACTCTATTTTGTCATCTCCCTCCGAAATTGAGACTCTCTTCTCTCCATAAACTGATTCTCCAGGGACCAGATTCTTGGTGACCAGTGCATCTTCCTTTCCTCGACAAATGAAAACACCCTCATGCCGGTGAGGTTCTACCATCACATTTTTCCCCGACTGATTTCCTCTTTTTCCTCCCCGACCACAACCCCGGTTACCTCCAGACTGGAATCCACCACCTCTTCCTCCTCCTCCTCCTCCTCCTCCTCCTCGCCCACGGCCTCTGAAGCCTCCACCACGACCTCGGCCCCCACCAAAGCCACCTCGGCCCCCACCAAAGCCGCCTCGGCCTCCACCTCGACCGCCACGGTCACCAAAGCCCCCTCGGCCACCAAAGCCACCCCCACGGGGACTGAAACCTGGCTTCATGGCGAGCTTGGAGCTGCGCGGATAGGGATTCTGCGGCGTCCGGGGCCCCCCAAGTAATGTTTTCTTCGTCATCACTACTAAGCTCCATCAAGTGAATGCATTTTCTTTGACAAGATATCC
Source organism: Furipterus horrens (assembly GCF_987537825.1). NCBI lineage: Eukaryota > Metazoa > Chordata > Mammalia > Chiroptera > Furipteridae > Furipterus > Furipterus horrens. The sequence goes on from NW_028327179.1 coordinate 51,990,001, forward strand.
TCATCCTCTGAACTTTCTTCAGCATTATCTTGATTTCTGTGCTCTACTTTTTGCAAAAAATCTGTTATTTTAGATTGCTTGCTTTTAGCTGAGAGATCTTTATAAATTTCGTTATACGGTACTAAGCACTTTTGAAGTTCTCTCTTAAACCTTGTTCTCCTTTCAGTGCATAGACCTTCATTTATGAAGTTATGACAGAGTTATGACTCTAACTGTCTGGCTAAGTCTAGGCCTTTCTTTACACTTCTTAGAGTAAACTGTTTAACTTCTTCGTTTTCATCAGTGCTGTTGTCCCCTAAGTTATCTTAGCACATTCCAGATATCATTTCCACCAAAATTGCTTCATCAGTTTCTTCTTCTACCAGCAATTCTTGGATATCTTCTATAGTCATATCATGTTAGAGCAAAACCATGTTATAGAAGTGCCATGTTATACAGGGGATACCTGTACTTCTGTCTGCTTTCAATATCTTCCACTTTTTAGTACTGTTACTTGTTTACTTGCCTGTCTCTTTGAGTAAGTCTTCAATCCCTGGCTGCCGCTAATTAACTTGGCAATCTTGAGTAAGTTACTGCATTATCTCAGGTTCAATGTTCTCATCACTAAAATGAAGGGGTTAATATTAAGCAAATGCTAAGGAACTCCCAATTCCAAAGTTCCATAAGGATGTCTTATTTGTCTTTGAAAAAAGCTGTAAGCTTGGACATGGTAGTCAGACAACTGGTTCTGAATCCCAGCTTTGCAACCCACCAGCTCTCAACAATGGGCTATTGTTTAAAATTTCTATGCCTCGGTTTCTCACCTGTAAAATGAGACTAATAGTGTTATCTGCTAGAATTCTTTTTTTATTTTTTTAATTAACAGCTTTAGTCAGACATAATTCACCCATTTGAAGTACACAACTCATTGACTTTTAATATTTTCACAGAGTTGGACAACCACCACCACAAACAATTTTAGAATAGTTACAACACCCCAAAAAGAAACTCATATTAATCAACAATCACTCCCACTTGCCCTTCCCACCAGTCCTAGGCAATCACTACTCTACTTTCCATCCTGATGGATTTTCCTATTCTAGACATTTCATATCGATGGAATAATGTGTGGCTGTTTATGACTGTCTTCTTTCATTTAGCATAATGTTTTTAAGGTACGTCTATGTTGTACTATGTAACAGGACTTCATTCTTTTTACTGCTGAATAACATTCCACTGCGTGGATATACCACCTTCAGTTAATATAATTATCAGTTAATGGACATTTGGGTTGTTTCCACCTGACCATTATGATTAATGCTTATCTTTCAATTTTAAGTAATAGAAAATCCAGCTCAATCTGGCTTACAAAAATAAGTAAAAGTCCAGCGTGTAGCCCTTGCTTCAGACACAGTCAGGGTCTGAACATCATCATCAGGACTGTTTTTCTACACTTCTTAGCCAGGCTCCGTTCTCTGTTCATTTTCAGGATCTACACAGTGACGAAATCTCTTCGCTAACTCCATTTCACTTCCTCACAGTCAAGCCAATAGAAGAACCAAAAGCCTCTTCCAGATCCTCAAGGCAAAGCTCTGGGATTAGCTCTGGGTGGGAACTCTAACTGTGACCCACAAGCAAAAAACACTATCTAAAATGGGCCAGGTGCTATCCCTGGAGGGTGAGGGGAAACATGGAAGGATCCCAAATGATGTGAACCAAAAATACATGAGATAATCCTCATATAAAAATTGAGGCCTCTTTCAAGTAGGATAGACTTCAGACAGCTGAAAAATTTTAAAAGCCCAATTCAAGAGCTGTTGTGAGAATTAAAAGATGATAAATGCATATTAAGTATTTAGTATTATAGAATGTCTAACATACAGTAAGTACTTAACAAATGTTAGCTGCTACATTAGATATTATTTATATTAGATAAGCACATGAAATTTGATGAAATTTAAAGGAAAAAAGGGCAATTTTATATAGCTCAATGTCAGCTTAAAATTAAGGCATGCTCAACCCACATTTGCTTTTTCACAGTGAAATGTAAGGCTGCATCTGTATCAAAAACAAGGAATGAACCCTGCCTGGATAGCTCATTTGGTTAGAGCATCCTTCAGATACGTGGCGTTGCAGCATCGATCCCCAGTCAAGGCACATACAAGAATCAACAAATGAATGTGAAACACATTTTCAAAATGTTTAAAACTTCAGGTTATAGAGTCAAGGATCTCTACTTTAAGAGGAATTTCTCTGCTCTTACAGAAAACATGAGAGGTAAAGTACGGCAAAGGAAGTCTCTGAGACCAGCAGTGCTACAAAGTATTTCCTACCCTAACAACACTCTGGTTCAAGACTGATAGCCACCTTAGTCCTTTATTAGTCAAAGTTCTCAACTCAGTCTATTAAGAAATCATTTCAGGAGGAAAACATCTATTTGAGTTCTTAATGTAAGCTAACAGGTAGCTTGAATTGCCTTTATAAAAGTGATTTTTTTGAATCATGCCCAAAATACATTTCACCCAATAATGGATATACCAAATGTTTATTTCTTTCAGACTCTGCCTAAACAAGTTTTAAAAAATAAAAAATGAATTTAAAAAGCTGCTACCTATTCCTTTTATTATGTCTTACTCTCCTCCCTGTCCCCTTATACTAGTTTCAAATTACAGACCTAATAGAGAAGATCTCCAGCATGATTTCTAGATCTGATGGTAATTTCATTGCTCTAATTCACTTTAGGGCCCATGCTTAAACAATATATCTCCTATATGTAACTTATAGGAATTACTGAGAAAAAAAAAGATCTATTCTGGCCAAAGTGAATATAAGCATAAACATGTTTAGATGTTTGAGAAAATTTTATAATTTCATTGTTTTCCTTTTTTCCTATTATAAAAATTCCTAAAATACAACTGAAACACCATAAAATAACTAATAGCTGCCATTTACTGTTTGTTATACGCCACACAAAAGAATAAGTATTATCTCATTTAATTCTCACATTTACTCTCTGAGAGGTAAATACTAGTAGTTCTATTTTAGGATGAAGAAACTGAGCTTTAGAAAAATTATGCAACTCATCTAAAACCACTAACAGAAGTAATGCCTTCAAAACCTGACCCCTGGTCAGCTGCCTCTGACAATATCAATCAGCCTCAGCAAAGAATGTTCAAAGATAAATCAGACTTTGGGAAGATGGGAAATTATTACATCTTCTCTGATAAGTTTGGAAAGTAAAATAATCTTTGCCTATACAAAGTAACAGAATTCAAAATTTCAGAGAATAAAGTTACAAAGCCTCAGATCCTCTAAAGGTAAACTTATCCTCAAGCGTCCCTTAACTTGATCACAAAGACACTGCAGGCAGTAGGCATCAGTGGAGCTAAGGGAAAGAGGAGAACAGTTCTGCTATTACTGTTATACCTAGAGGGTGCAGGTTACAATATAAAGGATATTGAAAGCCTTAGCCTCATAGCAACTAAAAAACAAAACAAAAAATAAGGTTTTAAAGCTAAAATTCCAAGTTGCCGCCCCAAGAAGCTGCCTTAGGAGTACTACAGTGGATGAGTGGAGGGCCAAGCCCTCACCTGCCAATTCTCCCAGAAAGGAGACGCTTTTCCACTTCACATATGAGTTCTATGTAAAATTTTATTTTAAAACCATTCTACTACTACAAAGTAAGGGTGAAAAACACTTGTCCAGGTGCTCACTGAAGTCTCTACCACTTTACTGCATTTTCACATCCACAGCCTTATGCAATATATGTCATCTGTGAAAGATGGGATGTAATCAATTTTATATTAATGCTGCAACTGACATTCATTATACCCTATTTTATGATAAAATATATCACGCCCCCCCCCCGAAAAAAATCTTTCAATGGGATATTATAGAAATAAAAATAGCCAACAGGATAAAATTTCTAGGTAAGTAGTTGCAATAGCTAGCTAGCAGCAGAAACAGACGCTGCAACTTTTGTTCCCTAGATGCCAAAAGCAATGACAGGACCTTGTGACCGAAGGAAGAACCAGGCACAAGATTCCCAAGAGCCAGAAATCTCTTCTAAGTAAATTGTCCATCTTATCTCTTCCACATTTCAATTAAACTTCTGCTCCCTGGCATTATAATGGTATCCCTGAGTTGAAGTCTCTCTTTGCTCCCTCTCCTACCCTACCTAGTAAATCTGCAAGGTTCACAGTTTCTCCAGCATCACATGTACTAAATATTAGTAGTAATGGGGATACGTGCACATACAACACTCTATAAGTCTTGTGTGTTACAACACATCTAAGTTTAAGCATTTTACAATCTCACCCAGATGTTCCCTTTTACCGCTCTCCTTTTAGGCCCCGCATTCTAAAACAGTGACTTGAGAATAATGCCTAAAAATATTTATATTAATAATTTATCCAAAGAGATAGCTGAAATAAATATTCAACAGTTTATAAACCAATTATTAATATTAAACTTATTAGTAAAGCAGTTTGACTACAAAAATATTCAGTATGGAACTGAATTCAAATAATGGAGGCAAAACATTACATATATATCTTGCAGGGTTTATCTTGTAAGGCTAAGAATGAAATATTAAATATATATGCCCAAATATGAGCCAGTCTTTTCCCAACTTATCCCTCAAAAAAGTAGTAGTTCCCTTATATTCTAATTCTTACGAAGCCTTCATTATGATAGCCTGCTCTCTCAATTATCTTATTTTTAACATAAGGCAAAAAAAATACTGAAGAGGAAATGAACAATCAAAATCCCAGTAATGCTAGACCTGATGGTTAAGAAAATGTGGCCTATGTGATGTGGAAAAGAAAGATCATTCCCAGAGGAACATGGCCCAGGAAGTTCTCATCAGATTGAGAAAAGAGAAGAGAAGGGACAAAATGCTCTTCACTGAGAACGATTTGAGAGAACTGTCTAAAGTCAATACTAATTTGGGAAGTTTAGAGACTTTATGCCAATAAAATACATTTCAAAGGAGGCAAATAAATTCAACACATTTTGGAAATTATTCCTTGAGTTATGATCTCATTAACACTAAACACAGACTTTTTTTTAATTGCTTTATAAAGCAAGTAAATTAGCCCTGGCCAGATGCTCAGTTGGTTGGAGCGTCATCCCATGCACCAAAAGGTAGCAAATTCAACCCCAGTCAGGGCACAGACCTAGGTTGTAGGTTTGATCCACTGTCAAGGTGCATACAAGACGAACCCGATCAATGTTTTTGTTTCTCTCTCTCTCTCTCCCTCTCCCTCCCCCTCTCTGTCTCCCTCCCCCTTTCCATTTCTAAAATCAGTAAACCTGTTCTCAGGTGAGGATTTAAAAATATTTTTTTAATCTGATACAAAGACAAAAATAAATTTCTTTAATACTTAGTCACCACTACAATAATACTATCGGCCTATAGCAGATGAGACAATGATAGGTAAATTTATAAATTGTCAAGGTTTTTTGTTTTTTTTTTAAAGAAAGAAAAAATACTGACCCCTGAAATATGAAGGCCATCAATGATGAACTAAACAAATCTAATAAATGTTTCTCAAATTTCATTCTCCTTAAGATTTTTCTGTCCATTTATCCTCTTGAAACCGATCTTTAGATTCCTTTCCTTTATTTTTCCCCAATAGGCTTTTTCTCCCCTTCCCCTCCCCTGAGGGAGCTGATCTTACTGTCCTAATTGTCCTCAAATGTGTGTTCAAAATCCCAGATCTCCACCTGCACACCAACTCCCCATAACATACTTCCACCTTTTGGTTACCTGTAACTTCAAACCGTGTGCTTAAAACAAAATTCTTTCCCATCTCCAAAATACTTTTCCCCACTTTCTTATTCTTCATTAAGTGTAACATTTTCAAACTTTACTTTTGCCTCTTTTTTTTTTTTTTTTCTTATGGCTTTTCTCTTCATGTCCCATAATTAGCTAGTTCTAGTCCTGTTGACTCTTCTTTAAGACAGCTTTCCAAAATTTGGGAGCCTTAGAAGGTTCACTGTCTTTTACTCAATACTTCCATTTCTAGGACTACATATAGTCTTAGAAAATCTGAAATGCAGACAAAGATATTCAATGAAGTATTATAATACCAGAAAACTGGAAACATCTGTCTAGCAATAGAGAAATGTTTAAGCAAATTAAACAGTTAAATAAATTAGAATGCTACACAGTCACTGATAATTGGATATAAAGTTTTTCAAGACACGAAAAATGTTTATGATGAAATGTTAAGAAAAGAAGGATACAAAATCATATATAGGAGATGATTAAGTAAATAACAAAAAACAGGGATTAAAAAAAATAAAAAAGACTAGAAGAAAATATACCAAAATATTAACAATGCACTATCGGTGCATATCTTGCTGGATGGTGAGAATATGCGTCCTTTTTATTTTCTTCTTTATATATTTCTATGATTTCCAAAAACAGTACATATTTATAAAATGAGGGGGAAAAGTAATTTTCTTAATTGTTTCAAATTCAAGGCTTGTGGTCTCTTTAACTTAATCTACAAATTCAATATTATCTCCAAACAAATGGCAAAAACAAACTGGAGCAGGAACTTGAAAATACCTTAATGAATAACTAAGCAAAAATAGCCCCCAAAAACCTGAAAACAAAAGTAACAAGGTGTTTATGGGGAATGTAGAACAATCCTTGCCCTACCAAACACTAAAATGTATTTAAATTACAGCATTTAAAACAACATGGGACCAAAACAAGAACAGAGAGGTCAACACACTCAATAATACTCAAGTATATGTGGAAATGCAATCCAGTTGAGACAACTGGATAAATCATTTAGAAAAAAAATTAGACAGCAACAAAAGCCTAATAACCACAACCAACCTTTACTGCATACCTGCCACACGCAGTTCTGGTTCTCCTAACTCTCTGGCTCCTCCTTTGTCAACCCTGCCTATGGCTTTCTTCTCTTCGCCTTCAACACCTTCAGCAAGTTGCCACCAATAGCTGTACCCAAACAAGTCCCAATTTACATCTCCTAACCAGGGCTCATCCAGCTGCAAACACTGACCGACATCTCTGATTGAAAGTCACCAAACACCTCTAACAGCCTGACCAAAGATCATTAGCTTTTCCCAAACCTGCTGCTGCACATTCCCTATCTTGAGGAATGGCAACACTCTCCACAAGTTTAGCTATTTCAAAAACCTGGATCCACCCTAGACCCTTCCTGTTCTCCTCCCACATTACACTGGAAACTAAATCCTGTGATTTCTACTCCCTTAATATCCATCAGTCTCATGAAGCCTCTGGCAATAATCCCTAAGGACCTGGCTTCTAAACTCTCCACACAGTAGCTAGAGTAATCTTTTTCAAAAAATCTCATTCTGCCTCTTAACAGCTCCCCAAGGCCTCTGCAGAATTCCTCAGTGCCTCGTTCACTGCTCACCACAGCTTACCTACCTACTTGACATCCAAGGCATACCAGCATGCCATTTTACACCTCCACATGTTTATACCAACTGCAGTGCTGCTTCTGCCTAGAAGGCCCTCACCCTGCCCCCTCTTATATACAGTAGTCCCTCTCCATATCGCAGTTCACTTATCGCGGCCTCACTGTATCACAGGATTTTTTAAAATATTATATTTAATTATTTATCGTGGATTTTTCACTATATCGCAGAATTTTGCAATACTGTATACATATGTTGTTAAAAGTTATGTAGGTTTAAGAGTGTAGAATATGTTTAAGAACATAAGTAGTGTTTATAAAAGTGTGGAAAAGGTTAATAAGGGAGTGGGAAAGGTTAATAAGAGACTGGGGATGTTTTATAAGTGTGTGGGAAGGATTTATAAATCCTTAAAATATATATAAATACTAAAATAAATATAAGGTTCCTACTTCGCGGATTTTCGCCTATCGCACGGGGGTCTAGAACGTCGTCGTCGGCAGCCGTCCGTCTCGAGAGACGATGGTGTAGCTTCTTAAGAGTCTATCTGCACCGCCGAGAATGGCTGTGCAGTCCGACTCGGGAGTGACACGGTATCTGTCTCCTCCCGTGTTGAATCGACATCTTGCGATGACGCTGGAGTGTCCTCTCCAGTGAAGCTGAAGCTACAGAGCCTGGGCAGGGTGATATGGAGGGTCTGCTGTTGTCCATGCAGCAGACCCCCCCTCTCTTCGCAGCTGAAGGGTCCAAGGGAAAGACGGAGTCAATACAGCTTGGCTTCAGGTGCGCCGCAGGAGTTGCCGGTGTTGACTACAACGTCAAACCGCCTTAGGGACTCCGGCTCCGGATTTTCTGTCGGGGTTTACTCCCTTAGCCTTTCCCTGAAGAGGTATGCCGCAAGGCAGCGGAGGTTTTTTGGAGTCAGAGTTTTCCTTCTCTGATGGGTCTAGAACGTAATACCCGCGATAAGTGAGGGAATACTGTACTTGGCAAATTGTTACTGACTCCCTGAGATATAGTTTAACAAAACTCTGTGAATCTACTAAAAACTATTAAATTACACTTTAAGTAATGAGTTATATGGTATATAAATTATATATCAATGAAACTATCATAACTGTAAGAAGTCTTACAACCAAGTATTTTTCTAAATGGGCCAAAGACAAAGCAAGCATTTCACAAAATAGAACTTCAAATGACCAATAAACCTAAGAAAACAGGTTCAACACCACCACTCATGAAAATGCAAATTAAATCCACAACAAGCTATCAAGACATACCCAGAACAGTGAAAATTAAAAAGGATGACACTATCAACTGTCAAAAATGTAGAGCAACGAAAACTGTCATACATTGCTGGTGGGAGTGTAAAAAGTTCGATCAAAACTATTTCATAATAAAGCTAGGGAAAATGTTATCTTTGCAATTAGTACTACCACTAAGCATCCCTTATTCTATAACTTATCAATTCCATTACTAGGGCATATTCCCCACGAGAAATGAGTGAACAGTCCACAAAAGGACATATAGAATAATGTTTATTGCTGTTTTATTCATAATGATTTAAAAACTGAAGGAAAAAATACTCTACAGAAGAATAAGTAAATTGTGGCATATTGATTCAATGAAGTATGACAAAGCAATAGCAATGAAGTAATGGTACTAATGGTACCTGCAACAACATGGACAAATCTCACAAAAATTATGGGGAGTGAAAGTCAGACACAAGACTACATGATTTCGTTAAGTTCAAGAACAGGCAAAACTAATCAATAACGGTATCAGCAAAGTGGTTACCTCTGGATAACAGGGTACTGACTGGAGAGAGGCTTAAGGAATCTTATAGAGTACTGAAAGAATCTATATCTTGATCTAGGTGGTAGTTACAAGGATATTCATATATGTAAAAATCAACAAACTGTACACTAAGATTAGTGACTGCACTTTCCTAATTTACTATACACATACAGCAGCATATGTATATATGCTACAGTTCAATTTTTAAAAAACAAAAATATGCATGTGTAGACTATAATTAATGGTACTGTATTACATACTGAGAAGTTCTTGAGTGCAGAGCTTAAATGTTATTACGTACTGCCAAAAAGTGGTAATTATGTAAGAGGATGGAGGTGGTAACTAACCTTATTGTGGTAATCATTTCACAATATTAACATATAACATATCATTATGTTGTACACCTTAAATGTACATGTGGCAATAATACCTCAATAAAACTGAAAAAATATGCACAGAGAACATACCAAATATATATATTTACATATCCTACTTTTTAAATTCTTAAAAAACAAAAATAAGCACAAGTAAAAGGATTATACACCAGAATAATTGGTGAAGCGACCACTGATGTTTATTTCTTTAAATTGTTCTGTACAGCCTGAATTTTCTACCATGACCATAATTACTTTTATCATTTTCTTATAAAGGAAGATCCAAGACAGCAGCAGAGTGGATAGAGATTACACTCAACTCCTTCCAGGACCAAACTGGAATTACAACTAAGTTATAAAACAATCAGCCTGAATAACCAACTGAAGACTAGCTGAACAGAAGTCTTATAACCAGGAATTTACAGACTGGCCAATGGAAGACTTCCAGTCAAGATAGAGGAATAAGTAGACATGCTTCACCACCTCACACAACCATAGAAAGAATTACAACCAGATCTCAAAACTAATAACACCCAGGACCATCAGAGAAATCAAGATATATGACAGTCTGACAACCAAGGATTTAAAGAGGCCACATTCATCCAGACAGGTAGGAAGGGCACAGTGGCAGAGATGGGCCGAGAGTTGGTATGGCGCTGAAAGGCAGTGGAAGTAGCCAAAGAAACCCAAGGGATACCTTGGTACAAGCGATCCCAGTCCCAGGCCATACTGCACAACCCAGGGTTCCAGCACCAGGAAGAGGGGCCCCCCAACCTCCATTACCTCTGCGGTAAAAACCAGTGGCGGGCGGGGGGGGGGATGGTTTGCAGTGGCAGAATAAACTACCAGATTTTTGCTGCTTAAAGGGCCTGACAGTCTTAAAACATACACAAACCCAGAATATCCACCCACCCAGGGTTCACTACTGGGGCAGCAGCTGGAAGAGTGCCAATCACACACGGGAAGGGGGTGAAACGACTGGAAATGGGGGTTCACCCCAGGCAAACCACCAGAAACCAGGCACAGCACAGTCCCTTCTCCGAGCCCTCGCCACACAGCAACAAAGCAGTAGAGTCAGTTACCCCTACCTGGCAGTTCCCGAAGGCTCCACCCCACACAATTTACAGGTGTCTTTTCTACATAGGCCACGCTAAGATGGAGTAAAAGCAGCTCTACCTAATACACAGAAACAAACACAAGGAGGCTGCTAAACTGAGGAGACAAAGAAATATGGCCCAAATGAAAAAAAAAAAAAAAAAACCAGAAAAAGAACTGAGCAAAATGGAGACAGCCAACCTATCAGATGCAGAGTTCAAAACACTGATAAGAATGCTCAGAGAACTCCTTGAGTATGGCAAAAAAATAAGGAAGAAATGAAGGTTACACTAAGTGAAATAAATAATAATCCACAGGAAAAAAACAGAGAAGAGAAGAAAGCCAGGATTCAAACCAATGATTTGGAACATAAGGAAGAGATAAACATTCAACCAGAACAAAAAGAAGAAACAAGAATTCAAAAAGTGAGGACAGACTTAGGGACCACTGGGACTTCTCCAAACACGCCAACATCCAAATCATAGGGGTGACAGAAGAAGAGGAAGAAGAAATTGAAATCTTATTTGAAAAAATAGTGAAAGAAAACTTCCCTGATTTGGCTAAGGAAATAGACATACAAGTCCAGGAAGCACAGAGAAGCCCAAACAAGTTGGACCCAAAGAGGGCCACACTATGATACATTATAATTAAAATGCCAAAGATTAAAGAAAAAGAGAGAGTATCTTAAAGGCAGCAAGAGTAGAAGAGAGTTACCTACAAAGGAGTTCCCGTATGACTATCAGCTGATTTCTCAAAGGAAACTTTGCAGGCAAGAAGGAACTGACAAGGAGTATTGAAAGTGATGAAAAGCAAGAACCTATAACCAAGATTACTCTATCCAGCAAAGCTATCACTTAGAATGGAAGGGCAGATAAAGTGCTTCCTAGACAAGGTAAAGCTAAAGGAGTTCATCACCAATAAGCCATTATTACAGGAAACATTAGAAGGACTTATTTACGAAAAAGAAGATCAAAACCATGGACATTAAAAAAGGCAACAAATTCACAACAATCAACAATTGAATCTGAAAAACAAACAAATAAAAATAAACTAAGCAAACAACCAGGACAGGAGCAGAATCATAGGTATGGAGATCATATGGAGGGTTACCAACTTGGAGGGGGAAATGGTGCAGGGATTAAGAAGCATAATTGGTAGGTACAAAATAGACAGGAATGTTAAGAATAATATAGGAAATGGAGAAGCCGAAGAACTTACATGCACAAGCCATGGCCATAAACTAAGGGGGGGAATTGCTGAAGGGAAGGGGGTTACCGGGCTGAGGAGGGCAAACGGGGTGAAACTGGGACAACTGTAATAGCATAATCAATAAAATATACTTTAAAAAAAAGACTGGCCATGGAGTTACTGTAAACACATTTGCTGTCCACTCAGAGCACATATGTCCTCAGCACATACTTGGTGTTCATGTCTCATGGCATCCTGAATAAAAATCTGTGGGACTCTGCATAATAATGAAAAATCAGATGTACAATCTTATGACACCAAATTCCAGATTTCCAACAATCAAAACTGCTGCCACCTAAGGATAAACCCAAAGTCATCATCATCCAGGCCTGCAAATGTGCAAACAGTGGAGAACTGTGGGTCAGTGACTCTTCAGTAGCCCTCAGAAGACAGCTCTGAAGTCTACAGATGACCTGACAGAGGAATAATGTCCATAAGACCCACATGGAGAAGGACTTCATTGCTCTCTGCTCCTCAATCCCACATGTTTCCTGCAGAAGTGCAAGTGGTGCTCTCATCACACAACTCAGAAAGTATGTTTAAAATATTCTTGATGTTGTCACCTGACAGAAATATTTGTGATGGTGCAACGATCATTTGAATAACCAGGTGTTAAAGCCCAGATGCCCTCACTTGAAAGATGAACTATGTCCTGATATTTTTACCTCCTTCCAGGCAATTAAAATTAGAGATCTCAAGAGTCCAGTCCTTGAATATATACTTGCTGAAGAAAATGTGCCAGTCCAACATTATTTTTGAAATAATTTTGTATTCAATAAAGGAGAAAAAATAATAATAATAAAAAAGCTATTTCATTTAAACAACAATAATGCTAAAATCAAACAAGGTTTCTCCCTAAAGCCTTCCCTTACCAATGTAAGCATCACTGTACCTAAATCTTACAGTACTCATCATACTGTCCTGCAATGGTCTGTTGACCAGGCAATCTCTCCTATTTGCCCAGAGTACAGAGCTTTACTTATTTTAATCTGATAGTCAGGAGGGAAGAAGCTCCAGAGGCACCTCCGGGCTAAAACAAAGGACATCGATAACGACAAAGACACTATTCTAAGACCAGTTTTCCCACTTTCTGGAAAAGCACTGAATCATGGTGAATCATGGCTGCACCTGCCCATAAGATGCTACATGACCCCTGCTTCATTATATTATCATTATAATAAATTAGCATTGTGAGGCCCCTTTCCCCAGTGGCCTATCAAGGAAAATCATGGGAGACTGCACGTGCAGTCACTTAGAAGTAGTAACTGCTTGTACATGCACAATAAAGGCCTGCCAAAACTAGCCAGGAAATATCTGCCCTGTAAGAATAGAATCCCTTCATCCCCTGAGGTCAATCTCTGCTGTGAGTTGGCCCGCTCCCATGCTCTATGGAGTGTACTGTTGCTTAATAAACCTGCTCTCTCTTCGTCCTATAAACTCTGTGTGTTCGGTTCAATTCTTTGTCCACAATCACCAGGAACCTGGTTACCTGCACATACCTGCAACACTAGCATCCAACACACTGCCTAGCACTAGGTGTCTGCAATACCAGGTATCTGCCTCACATGTGTTTGCTGTACTGAACTGCATTGCTAGGAAGCACAAATGTTTGTTGAATAAACAAATGTGTAACAAAACAAGAAGTCAAAAATAAGTGATTATCTTCCAAGAGAGGTATTCCAAAGTCACTGGCTTGTGAGCCTGACTTTATACTATACAGAAGAGTTGAGGCTTAGCTAATAGATAAAAACTTGTACCACAGCATTCCTAAATTGTTGCAGCTGTGATTCACTGACCCAGTACCACTGAATGCATGCCTATCATTATCTGCAGCAGTCAGAACCCACACTACAGAAAACAGATAAGCAATAACCTATAGGATCCACCTACCAATAGAAGTCAAAAGCCCAAAAGATACAGTGCAGAATCCCTTCACCAACAGTGCACACATAAATTATAGATATCATGCAGAGAAAAAAAAGAGATGGACAGCCACCAAGATACCAAGTTGCTCATTTGCTAGAAAGTCAAAATACAAATAAGTCTTCCAGCAATCATAGTGTTAGGTATCTGTCCAACAGAAATAGAAATATATTCGTGTAACCTGCACACAAGTGTTCAGCAACTTTATTTGTAAGAATAAAAAACTGGAAACTATCCAAATGTCCTTCAACAAGTGAATGGATAAAGAAACTACAGTACATTCACACCATGAAATTCCACTCAGCAATACAGAATCAACTACTTACTGATACACAAAAGAGAGATGAGTCTCAAGGGCACTATGCTGAGTGAAAAAAAATATATCTCTCAAAAGGTTGCATGCTGTATAATTCCATTTCTATAACATTCTCAAAGTGGTAAAATTTTGGTGAAATAATGGATCAGCAGCTGCAGGGGTTAAGGTTGGGAGGGTCTGATCATTACAGGATAACAAGACAGAGTTTCTTTGTGGTGATGAAACAGTTCTGCACCCTAATTGAGGTAATGATTACACAAATCTACACAAGTGGTAACATCTGACAGAACTATACACATACACACACACACAGAGAATGCATGCAAAACTGGTGAAATTTTATTTGAGTTTTCAGAACTGGGTTGGCCAAAAAGTTCGTTTGGTTTTTTCCGCAAACCAAACGTGCTAGTAGTGCTTAGCTGTCTTTAATTTCATTCTAAACAATTTTGTTAGATTGTATTGTGACAGCTGTCATATCCGTGTGCGTTTTATTAAAAATTTACCAAAACTGGTGAATTTTTGTTTACGCAACCTTTTGGGCATGTTATGCTTTATTATTTCAAGAAAGGTAAAAATGCAACTGAAACACAATAAGAGATGTGTCAGAAGTGGCTTGTGAAGTTCTGTGCTGGAGATTTTTCGCTGGATGATCCTCTATGGTCAAGCAGACCAGTTGAAGTTGACAGTGATCAAATCAAGATATTAATTGAGAACAATCAATGTCAATGTTATAACACAAAGGAGACTGCCAACATACTCAAAATATCCAAATCAATTAAGTTATTGGTGAAAATGAAAAATGTGCTTTTTATTTTACAGAAAAAAACTAAATGGACTTTTTGGCCAACCCATATTACGCCAATATCAAATTCCCGGTTTCAACAACAATCTATGGTTATGCAAGATCACCACTAGGTCAAGCTGGATGAAACAGAACTGGCTTAATTCATAAAAGCTCACAGAATTAAATGCAACTAAAATGAATGAAGAGCCCTGACCAGCAGAGTTCAGTTGGTTAGGCATCATCCCAAAAAGCAAAAGGTTGTGGGTTCAATCCCCAGTCAGGGCACATGCCTGGGTTGCGGGTTCAGTCTGATCAGGGCATGTGCTAGAGGCAATCAGCCAATGTTTCTCTCACACATAAATGTTCCTCTCCCTCTCTTTCTCCCTCCCTTTCCTTCTCTCTAAAAACAAATAATAAAATAAAACCCTTAAAAATAATAAAATAAAATTAATGAAGAGCCAGCTTGCACATACAAGTAGACAATGATAAAAGTAAAACATATTACATCAAACCAGGAACCAGGGAACTCTGTACTGTTTTTTGCAACTTCTCTGGAGTTGCATTATTTTAAATTTTTTTTAAATTATTAAAAATAAAGGAGTTAAAAAATAATACATAAGCAGAACAATGTAAAGAACCCAAATGTTCATCAATGGATAAATGGGTAAAAAATGACATGCCAACACAATGAAACATTATTTGGCAATATAAAGGCATGAAGTACCAATACTTGCTACAACATGGATGAACCCTGAAAACATTATTCAAGTGAAAGAAATCAGACACAAGACCATATATTGTATGATCCCACTGATATAAAATATCCGAAATAAGTAAGTTCACAGAAGCAGAAAATAAACTAGTAGCTGTTGGGGGCAGGGGAGAATAGGGAGTAATTGCTAAATAAGTACAGGGTTTCTTTTTTGAGATGATGAAAATGTTCTTGAATTAGATAACATTGATGGTCGCAAAACTTTATGAATCTATCAAAACCAGTGAATTATAAACTTTAAAAGATAAACTTTATGTTATGTGAATTATGTCTCAATAAAAAAGTTACATGCAGGAAAAAAACATAAAAAATGTCTTTTAAAAATTTCACATATATACATGCCCAAAGCCAAAATCTATCCCAAGCCATGTGATTTAGCTAATTCTTAAGATTCAAGATTGAACGATGTTGTAGTCTTTCCCTGATGCCTGTTACTCACAATCAGAACAATTAGTAATTGGCAAACTAAACTCATTGGAACAATGTGACAAGATTAAAATTTTGACTCTGCTAAGCAAAGATATCTTAATCTTATTTCTGACAACTACAAATTCTGTAATACTAAAAAATGGAAGTGGCTTAATGCATAAAAACTCACAGAATTAAACTAAACTAAAATAAATAAAGAGCCAGCTTGCACATACAAATAGATAATGGCAAAAATAAATCATATTACATCAAACCAGGCCCATGTAGTCAACACAGTAAAATTCAAGTCTGCCAGTCATTATATTAATAGTTTAAATTTAGCCCTAGAACATATACTTTTTCCTCCTCTAGAGAATCAAAAAGCAAAAATACTGTATATCAGGAAAAATGAATTCTGGATCAAACTAAACTAACTGTGCAACCTTAACCTCTATCGGAGCTACCTGTAAAATGAGTAGTGTACCTCAAACTCCTAGTCTCCTAAGGTCCCTTCCACCACCTCTCCTCACCAGCGCCACTCCTTTCACCCTGAACAAAGTCACCATTCTCCCAATGACCTACAATGCCAGGCCCTCCCCACTTGGACTCCTCCCCTCTCGGACTCCTCCCCTTTTCACCATCCTCTTCTGTAGCTCCTCAGTCCCTTGACCTTTGGGTTCCTCCAACATTCCTAGCCCATTCCTCCCCAAGACCTTTGCCACACTCCCTCATTTCAGCTTCAGTTCAATGTCACCTCCTTAGACAGGTGTGTGTGGACTCTAGTCCCAGGCTGCCTTGATTCAATTCAGTAGCTGGGCATGTTCCTTACTCATGCTATGTCCCCATTTCCTTGTCTGCAAAATGATAATAACAATAATGCCTACCTCAAGGGTAGAGTGACTGGTGTCATCTTAATTTTCTCCCCATACCCTAACACTATCTGAGATCAGCATCTTTGTCATACTTGGTGAGAAACTCTATTCGTCTTATTCGAAGCTCTATCACCACCTCCTACGAAAGGCATGCAAATACTGTTGAATACATGTATAAATAAATCATATCAAGCATTCCTTTAAAATAATGTCTTGATTCAAAGAATCAAGGCCTGGCTTTAGGCCCAGGCTGGGTAGCGCAGTTGGTTAGAGCATTCGTCAAGGTTGTGGGTTTAATCCCTGGTCAGGACACATACAAGTATCAACCAATGAATGCATAAAGTGGAACAACAAATCAATGTTTGGGTTTGTGTGTGTGTGTGCCTCCCTCTCTCTAAAATCAATAAATTAAAAAAAATTTTAATGGCATTGCTTTAATCAAGCAGTTATATAACTGGCCTTATCTCCTCTTGCTAATTACCATATTTTTCACTCCATAAGACGCACTTTATTTCCCCCAAAAGTGGGGGGGGGGGACGGGTCTGTGTCTTATGGAGCAAATATTGCGTCACAGACCAGGATGTGTATTACCTGACCTGTCAGCAGTGGCCACAGTTGTCAGAAGAGGAAGCAGTGGGCCCAGGCGAAACCCCTGGGGACGCTTAAATGTCCCACTTTACTGCTGAGTCTCAGGGTATCTATCTGGTCAGTATGAAGATAAAGAAAGTGATATCAGTGATTATGAGCAACTGAGCTTCATAAATTGACACTATTGATGATGAGTTCTTGGGGTTCCCAGAAAACTAGAAGAGTACTTGAACCTTAAAGTCTCGCATTTGTTAATGCCAGTGATGATGGTTCTTAACACCGCTGTTGACTGCTGTTCACTTTACATGGTTGAAATATTATTCTGGTATATTTTATTAAATATTTTAGTACACCATTTGGTTCAGAATATTTTTCTTGTTTTCCTCCTCTAAACCTAGGTGCGTCATATGGTCAGGTGCGTCTTACAGTGCGAAAAATGCAGTAATTACCTTGCAGACGAACCAGTTCTTTTAGACACTGGCTGGGGGGTGGGGGGGTTCCCTCAAATTTTACCACATAAATACAAGAGACAATTGAAGAAACTGAGTGGTTAACTTGTGGGAGTAAAAATTGCATATTGTAGATATATGTTAATTCTTTATAAATATACCACATAAATTTCAACTGCAGCACACCAAAAAAGGCTCTTGGCCATTAGGAGAGTCATACCCTTAAGTATTTGTATGTATAATATATATATATATATATATATATATAATATACAATATACATACATAAATATATATATGTATACAAACACACACAAACCCAGGGCATGCATTTTTCCAATTCCTTTTCACGTTTCTGAACATAATGGGTTATGGGGAAATAAAAGTCGTGATTAAAACCCAATACTCAGGATTCTAAACGTTACATTCTCCTTTCTTATTGGCTAAACTTGCATTGTTCACCAAAGGAAATACCAAATTTGAGGTTTTGATTGAGTGGAAAGCTAGCATTAATTTTTTTAAAACAACTAAAACTACCAAATATTCCATTCCATTTCCTCCCCCCCACCCCCAGTTATTTTTTCCCTAAGGGAGGCATTACACTGATATCCACATTTTGTTAAATCCTGAACATATTCACAAACTATATTCCGTTTTGAAAGAAGGAAAATCCTGTCATGATGTACCACATTAGTAATGACTCAGGCAGTTTTCATAGATGCCATGAGTATGAAATGCCCTAGGCAGAGACCAAGATTAATTAGGAAGGAAGAAAGCCCAGAAATGCTGTAGGGTGGCCCTCCAAAGGAAACAAACCACCAAAAAGGCTTCGCGATTTTAAAAATGATCATGGATTTTCATTTTCCGTAGTACCAAAAATACCAGAGTGTTTCTTATTCAAAAGGAAGAGCAAAGTCACAAATCTAGAAGGAGCTGTAAAGATGCTGAAGGCTGGCAGATTTTTTTTTTAATTAAGAAAAAAGAAAGGAGAAAGAAAGAAGAAAGAGGTGGTGGCGCTCTGCGGTCTCGGAGCAGCTCTCCAGGAAGAGTCTTCTTGGGCGCCGGCTGCTCCCACTCCGGTCGGCTGCCGGGCTGGAGGTGGCCAGCAGCTGGCATTTTTTAAATAACATCACCCTATTCATCAACTCCGGGCACTCTGAGGGCCCGGGAAGCCACGTTGGGGACCGCCAGAGCACACACCCACCCGTCTCGCGCAGCAGTCACACTCCGCCCAAGCACAAAGTTTTGAGTACAAACCCGAGCGCCCAAACGCACGGATCGCGGCGCGGAACTCGTGCCAGGTACACGCCAGAGGAGAACCTCTAGACAAGCGGCGGCTCGCGTTTTCAGCAGAAAGGCCGAGAAGCAGGGAGGGCCATAAGGCCACACGGACACACACGCACACACACTAACTCTCTAGTCTCCCGCACACTCCGCCCTTTTGCTCTCGAGACCCGTGCCCAGGTGGGAGCGGATAGGCAGCCTCAAGCTGCACAAGGCGTGCCGGAGCCCAGCGCCGGGGAGGGACCACGACCCCAGGGCCAGCTCTGCGTGTGGGGGGCGGTGCCCACGTCCCGCACCCCCTCACCCAGCCGCCCCCACGGCCACCCCGACAGGGGCCGAGGAGCCCCGGGGGCTGCCTGGCCGCTGGCTCGCACGCGCCCCTCCCCCCAAGCCTCCCGCCCTCCCGGTAGGCAGGCAATAAGCACCGGTGTCCCTGGGGATCATCCTGCCCTCCGGCCCTTAAGATCCAGGCAACTTCCCCCGCATGGTCGCGGGCTGCCCCCGACTGTGCAACGACGGGGTCCAGGGTTGAACACAGCGTGGACTCACTTTTTCGGATGTTTCTCTCTTTTCGGCCTCCGCTTTCGGGCCTGAATGGCCAGCACTGGGTAAAGAGAAGACACACATTAACGGTTGGGCTGGCCGGTCTGTGGAGCCGCGTGGCCAGGAGGAGGGATCGCCGCAGGCCACTCACCTTTCCGGGAGCTCATCCCAACGCAGCGGAAACGGGGCGGGGGGTCTTCGAGGTGGTAGTGGCTAAGCACGAGCCAAGCCGGGATGCAGCCTCCACTCCCTCCAGCAGCGGGGAGGAGGCGGGAACCGCGCCTGCGCCTCTGCCACAGCGGCTCCCGCAGGGGGCCCAGCAAGACCCGCCCCCGGCCGGCCCCGCCCCCATCTGACCGCCAGGGTCCGCACCCAGAGACCCGGCCACTCCAGTGCAGTCCGCACCCACCGGCCTGCCCACCAACCCAGAAGCGACCCGCCCCCAGGCCCACCTGCAATCTAGCCCTCAGCTTCCCCACCGTAGCTCGAGGTTCCGGCCTCCACCTCCGATGCCCCTGCGGCTGGCCCAGGCCTCCTGCCTCTCCCGGACACCCGGCCAGCGTGACCCTCCCCCTCCAGCCACAGCCTCACCCCTACGCACCCCTGCTGGTGGCACCGTCTGCCTCTCCATGTGCCTTTCCTTGGCCTGCGCCTCCTCGGGTTTCACACCACTGGTCTTCACTGGGCCTTTTCTCCCACTTTGCTCCTCTGCATCCTTACATCTCCATGAGAGCCGCTTCCTCCTCTTTAGCGGGTGTGGAAAGGTCACCGGGCCAAGAGCTGGGAGACCTGGGTCCTTCACTAGCTGTGTGACCTTGGAGAAGTCATCTTATCTCTCACCACAGGATTGCTTGAGTTTAATGAAGGAAAAGTTGCAAATAGCCTGGAAAGTAGAATGAAGCTTTTGCTCGTGAATTAAATAAATACCATGTGCGCTATTTTAACACAATACCAACAAGTACGGTAGTTCTTTTCTCCATCTTACAATAAAGAAATTGAGTCTTAAAGAGTTTGAACAGTTTACCCACCTCTGGTTCAAATTTAGGCCTAGCCGAGGCCAAGCTCTTTCTGTATATCATGCTTCCTAATAAAGATGTGAATCAAATTGGCAAGGGGACAAGATAACTCCAATGTTCCCTTGTTTCTTTAAAGAATTATGTTTTTGAAAGATAATCATCCTGACCATTTCCTGTCACTTTGGTTACACTGTACCGTTCTTAACTAATCAAAATAGCTAGTCTTTTTTCTAAAGATGCTAAACCCTACATACCAGAACACAGTACTTACACGTGAGAACTTTTTACTTTCTCAACTTTCTATTTTAAAAAATATCTAATTTACAGAAAAATTATGAGAAAAAAGAACACCCATAGTAATCCCCTATTCACGAATTTTTAACATTTCACCACATTTGCTTTCCCTGTGTAAATACAGGGTTGAGGGAATTTTGTTTTTGCTGAATCATTTGAGTTTTTTGCAGACATTTGTTACCCTTTACCTCTGAATATTTTAATAAGTATCTACTAAGAACAAAGATTCTCCTGTATAATCAGAATTCATTATCACTCCAAGAAAACTTAGTATTTAATATAACACTGTTTCTGTAATATATGGTCATATTCAAATTTTCAAAATGTCCCTTTCAACTGACTTTTTCCAATCAAGGATCATGCATTGCATTTAGTTGTCTTGTATTTTAAATCTTTTTTAGTTTAGAATAATCCCTGGCTTTGTTTTTTTCTATTACAACATTGACTGTTTTTGAAGAATCCAACTCTACTGTTTTACAAAATGTTCCTCAGTTTTTCCCTATTAGATCCAAGTTAAATAACTGTTTCAGGTACACTACATATGTAGATAATACTTTGTCCTTCTTTGTACATTGTGTCAGGATGTCAGAACAGATATGTCAGTTTGTTCATTATTGGTGATGTTACATTTAATCATTTCATGGCGAAGTTACCTTTTTCCCTTTTTATTTAAAAAACAGTCTGTGTAAAAAATGGACAAAAGACTCAAGAAATAGACATTTCTCCAAAGAATATATATAAATGGCCAACAAGTGCATGACAATATGTTCAACGTTGTTAGAGAAATGCAAAGTAAAAAACATGTGAAATACCGTTTCACATCTACTAGGATGACTTTAATTTTTCAATGAAAAATAATTGTTGGCAAGGATGTAGACATTGGACTCCTCATATATTGTTGCTGGAAATGCAAAATGGTGTAATCACTTTGGAAAATCACTGTGGAAAATAGTTCCACAGTTCCTCAAGAAGCTAACCATAGAATCATCAGCAATTCCACTTCTAGGTATATACCCAAAATAATTTAAAACAGGTACTGAAACAAATCCTTGTACACAAATGTTCAGAGCAGCATGAATCACAGTACCCAAAAGGTTAGAAACAACCCAAATATCCACGAGCATATGAGTAAACAAATTGTGACAGAGACATACAGTGAAATATTTTTCAGCCAGAAAAAAAGAATTAAGTACTGATGATGCATGCCACGATATGGATGAACCTCAAAAACATTATGCCAAGTGAAAGAAGCCAGGGACTAAAAGTCACATATTGTAGGAATTTATTTATAGGAAACATCCAGAATACACAAACCCACAGAAAGCAGATTGGTGGTGGCCAATGTCTGGGGGAAGAAGAAATGAGGAGCAACTGCTTAATGAGCACAGTTTCATTTTGTGGTGAGAAAAATGTTTTGGTGCTAGATCGAGGTGGTAAATATACTGTATGCCACTAAATTGTTTATTCTAAAATGATTAACTTCATGTTATGTAAATTTCACCTCAATTTTTCAAAAAGTAATCTTTGAGACTGTGTGAGTGATCTTCCACAAGAGTTTTTTACTCTATGTTCTAGCCTCCACTGATGATGCTTGCCTGAATCAAGCATTACTATAGTGGTTGTAGAATAATATTATAATCCTGTCATTTCATCTGTTCCATCTATGTTAATTGACATTTTTATGTGAGGAAGAGCTTTCATTTCTCCTGCAACAGCTTTGTTTTCCGTTGTTTGGGACTTGTTTTCTGTTTTTGATTTTGGTATCAGTATTGACAGTAATTACTATCACTTTAATTTTTGATTTTTGAATTATCCCATATTTCACCAGGGAAGACACTTTCAACTTGCAATGTCCTTTGGAAATGTACCAATCAGTTTCTGAGTACCTCTTTACTTTCTGGCACATGATGTTCCAAGAAACCTTGTGCTTTCCCTAACCAGGTCTTGGAACCAGCTATTTCTCGAGTCTTGGCTTCTTCTATAAAGTGATCAGAAGCTTTGAAGCCAAAGAAATCTAAGTTTGAAAGCAGTTCTTTTTATTTTTTCTAACAGTTTTATTGAGATACAATCCACATACCACAGAGTTCACCCATTTAAAGTTTTTTAAAAATCAGTTACTTTCTGTATATTCACATGATTGTGTAGCCACCACCACATTCTAATTTTAAAACACTTGTATCACCCCTAAAAGAAACTCCACACCCATTAGCAGCTGCCACCTATTTTTCCCCCAACCTCTCCTTGCCTAAGCCTTAGGCAATCACTAGGATTTTGTCAATACAGACGATGCTGTGCAGATCATATTAACAGTTTACAATATGTGTCCTTTGTGACAACCTTCTTTTACTTAGCATAATATTAAAACCAATTTATGCTACTTAATTTCTTCACATCTTTGGGCAAGGTACTTAATTACAGCATCTGGAAAATGGTAGTAATAATATTAATGCCAGCTCTCCTAGATCAATATGATAATGAAATAAAATAAGAAAATATTCAATAAACAGGAATTATCATTAGCATTGGTTGGGAAACATTACCTCATCTGTTTGTTGGATCTTTTGCATTCATTTGTTCAACAAGTATTTATCAAACACCTATTACATAGCAGACATTATTCTATAGAGTGTACTAAGCACACAAAAATCAAATAAGTATGTGAAATACATACTGTGCTTACTAGATGGCAATAACATCTATGAAAAGTAACACACACACACACACACATAAAACAAAACACCAACCTGTTGGGAAGGTATTTAGGAAAAGCCTCACTGAGAAGCCTGACTGGTGTGGCTCAATGAGTTGGGCATTACCTGCAAACTGAAAGGTTGATTCCCGCTCAGGGCACACCTGAATTGTGGACCAGGTCCTTGGCTGGGGGTATGCGAGAGTGAGAGGCAAGCAATCAATGTTTCTTCCCCTCCCTTCCCCCTTCTCTAAAATAAATAAATAAATAAAATTTTAAAGGTAACATAAATTAAAGACCTTAAAATGATCTCATTAGTCATTACACTTCTATAAATTAGGAGAGAACTATACTTGCCACTTACAATATTTGTAATATGAGACTTCCGGCCAAGATGGAGGCAAAGGTAGACACGCTTCATCTACTTGCAAAACCATAGAAGGATTACATCTACCTCAAAACAAAAAACAAGCAGAAAATAGAACTGCATGGAAGTCCAACAAACAAAGATATAAAGAAACAATACTCATCAAGACTGGTAGGAGGGATGGAGACAGGGGACCCAGGGCAGAGAAGACGTGGTGTGGTGACACCAAGGCAGTGGCTGTAGATGGCTGGTGGAAAGAGCAGTCACACATTATTAAAGCCTGGAAGGGCACATGGGGAGATGTCCCAGTTCCAGGCTAGACTATGCAGGTCACAGTTCCAGCACTGGGAAAAGAAAGACTCATTGCTTCTAGCTGCGAAAACCAGTGGGGGCTGGGGTGGAGAAGGAACTGCCAGTCTTTCAGGTGAGTTCATTTAGAGGACCCCCACGGTCTTAGATCATACCCAAATCCACCCATTCTGAGACCCATTGTTACAGAACCCCTGGGCTACTCCAGTTGAAAACAAACCCATGGGCTCTTTAGTTAGGGGCCCGATTGCCCGCCGCCAAAATTGTAACTCTCAATACCAGAGATTAGTGAAAAGAAAAAGAATTGTTTATTTAACAGTTATATAGATTTAGTTATTTGCGGATTTCTGTTGTTAAGTCTTATGCTCTTTAAAACACCCATAAACACATACCCTGGCCTCCCCCCCTTCCAAACCAGGCTAGTTTTAGGAAAGTTAGAGAAACCTTTTCCCTACTTTCCAAACACAGTTCAGCTTTACCAGCAGCTGCCAATCATTCAATCCTGATTGGGGAGGTCCTTTCTGTGCTGTGGTGTCCTCCAGCTCTCAATGCAGAACCACCTGGATTCTCAGCCTCTTTGCAAACTGCCTTCTTCCTGCAAACCGCGTGGATCTTCTCTCCTTCTCAAAACTGCATGGCGAGAGCCTCTTAAAGCAGCCTGGAGACCCCTTCTCCAAGCCACATGGAGAAGGCCCCTTCACCAAGCCACGTGGAGGGAGCACACGAGAGCGAGAGAGCGAGACCCCGAGAGCGAGCGCGCGAGCGAGAGTGCGGAGCTAAAATGTCCGCAGCTGCTTATATATCCCTGACTGCGTCCTCTGACGCAGTGGGCATTGCAAACAGTTCTGACCATTCACAGAACCCCACGTAGGCTCTGTGTGTTTTCCATACCGTCCCCTGGTTCAAGGCTCCTCCCATCTACTGGAGGCTTTGGATGCATTAAAGCCATTTTGCATAAGAAAGACATTGGCCACCAGCCTCAGGCATGTGGAGGCATTCTGAAAGCTGCTTCCTTCTCCCCATCCCCCAGCCGCAAGCTCTGGGGATTTTTGGACTCCCCTGTTTCTGTAACACCATCACCAGGACAACAGCTAGAGGGGCGCCCCGCCACATATAGGAAGTGGGTGAAGTGACTGCAAAAGGGGAGAGTGACAAGCAAGCAGCATTGTTTCCTCTCTGACCCCTCCCCCACATGCAATGCCACAACAGGGTGAAATGGGATGCCCAGCACTAATGAATACCTACCTAAGGCTCCGCTCCTTACAACATAACAGGTGCAACAGCTCTACCTAAGACACAAAGGCAAACACTGGAGGCTGTCAAGTTGAGGAGACAGAAAAGTATGGCCCAAAAGAGGGAGCAGATCAAGGCTCCAGAGGGAAAATTAAGTGAGGAGAAGATAGCCAACCTAACAGGTGCAGAGTTCAAAATACTGGTGATAATGATGATCACAGAAATGACTGAGTATGATAAATTCATAAGGGAAGAAGTGAAGGCTACATTAAGTGAAATGAAGAAAAATCCACATGAAACCTATAGTGAAGGGAAGGAAGCTGGGGTTCAAATCAATGATTTGGAACGTTAGGAAGAAATAAACAGTCAACCAGTACAGAATAAAGAAACAAGAACTAAAAAAAAAAAAATGAAGAGATGATGGAGGACTCAAATCTTGGAAAATTTTAGTTTCAGGTAACAGCTAATAAGCTTAGTAATCAATATATATATAAAGTTATTCTTTCAGGAACTGGAGGTATGACCCACCTTGACTCCAAGAAACCATAGCAGTTCCACCTTTGTGCCTCAGGAGGACTGCAAGCAATTAAGACAGTATCTGAGGCGTTGTACTCCAGGGTCAGATGACCATGGCCCAGGACACAGATAAAGGAATGCTGCAGCTTTTATCTCATTAACCTTTCCCTGAATTCCAAACCCCTTATTTACACTTTTCTTCTCTTTATAAAAAGGGTCCATTTATAATGGAATTTAAGACAGTTAGGATACAAACTCGCTGTCTTCTCAAATCACTGACCACCTGAATAAAATGCCCATAAAGATTCAATCACTGTCTCTGCTTATTGGATCTGGTAGATGACAGGCGGCACGAACGCCAGCTTTTCCAGTTTCAGAGAAATGCAGGAACTTCTGAGACAATTTTTAAAATGCCAACATCCAAATCATAGAGGTGTCAGAAGGAGAAGAGGAAGAAGAAGAAATTGAAAACTTATTTGAAAAAATAATGAAGGAAAACTTCCCAAATTTGGTGAAGGAAATAGACATACAAATCCAAGAAGCACAGAGTCCCAAACAAGCTAGACCCAAAGAGGATCACACCAACACACATCATAATTAAAATGCCAAAGGTTAAAGATAAAGAGAGAATCTTAAAAGCAGCAAGAGAGAAGAAGAGAGTTACCTACAAAGGAATTCCCATAAGACCCTCAGCTGATTTCTCAAAAGAAATTTTGCAGGCAAGAAGGGACTGGTAAGAAGTATTCAGAGTGATGAAAAGCAAGGGCCTACAACCAAGATAACTATCCAGCAAAGCTATCATTTAGAATGGAAGGGCAGATAAAGTGCTTCCCAGACAAGGTAAAGCCAAAGGAGTCCATCGTCACCAAGCCATTATTATGTGGAATGTTAAAGGGACTTATTTAATAAAAAGAAGATCAAAACTATGAACAGTAAAATAACAACAAACTCATAACTATCAAAACATGAATCTAAAAAAAAAACCCTAAGCAAACAAACGGAATAGGAACATAACCACAGATATGGAGATCATTTGGAGGGTTATCAGTGGGGAGGGGGAAGGAGCACAACTGGTAGATACAAAATAGAGAAGAAGATGTTAAAAATAGTAAAGTAAATGGAGTAGCCAAAGCACTTATATGCATCACCCATGGACATGAACCAAGGAGGAGGAGGATTGCTGGAGGGAAGGGGGTACCAGGAAGAGAGGTCAGAGGGAAAAAAATTGGAACAACTGTAATAGCATAATCAATAAGATATACTCAAAAAAAAGAATATTTGTAATAATGAATTAAAATACACTCACCTAATTAGCTCTAAACACCTTCACATATATTATATTATATGCTTAAAAAAAAGATAGCCCTGGCTGGTGTGGCTCAGTGGATTGAGTGCCAGCTAGCAAACTGAAGGGTCACTGGTTTCATTCCCAGTCAAGGCACATGCCTGGGTTGTTGGACAGATCCCCACTTGGGTGCATTCGAGAGGCAATCAATCTGTTTCACACATTGATGTTTCTCTTCCTCTCTCCTTTCTTTTCCCTCTCTGGAAATAAATAAAACAAGATACGAGTATGGTATAATGCAGAAATAATTTTTTTTTAAGAATAATAAATTACAGACCTACTCCCTGCCGATATGGAAATTAAAAATTTATTTAAGATGCGTTATAATTTAGAATGACACTTTAAAGGAAATACAAAGAAAAAAAGGATATAAGTAATAAACTATGAGTTTAACATTTTTATTTTACCATCATTTATTGCTACATAAACAATTATGTGGCCCTAGCCAGGTACATCAGTTGGTGGAAGAGGACTGGCTGATACACCAAGATTGCAGGTTCAATTCCTAGTCAGGGCACATAGAAGAAGTAATGAATAAATGCATAAATAAGTGGAGCAGCAAATTGCCTGTCTGTCTCTCTCTCTCTTCACCTTCCTCTCTCTCTCTCTGAAAATCAATAAATAAAAATTTTAAGTATCAATAAATAAAAATAAAAAATAAAAGAAATCAATTATGTGAATTACTATAATTAAGAAAGAGAAGTATGCCCTGGCCAGTGTGGCTCAGGTGGTGGGAGCATTGTCCCATAACCAAAAGTTTGCATGTTGGATTCAAGGCACATACCTATGGGAAGCAACCAATCAACACTTCCCTGTCACATCAATGCTTCTCTCTCTCCCTTCCTCTCTTTCTAAAAAGTAGTGAAAATATGCCCTCAGGTGAAGATAAAAATTTTAAAATAATAAAAAGAAGGGGAAGTAGCTTTGACTAGCAAGCTCAGTTGGTTAGAGCGTCGTCCCCATACACCAAGGTGGCAGATTCCATCCCCATTCAGGGCACATGCAAGAATCAGCCAATGAATGCATAAATAAGTGAAACAATAAATTGATGTCTTTCTCTCTCTCACTCTTTCTCTCTCTCTCTCTCTCTCTCTCCCTCTTCCCCTTCCTCTCTTTCCCTCTGTAAAATCAATGAATAAAAATTGTTTTTAAAAAAAGGCGGGGTGGAAATATTAGAATTGGATATGTTTTGGTCTCTGTAACAGTCCAAAAGAAGTGAAAAGGGCAGTACATAGGCATTTTTCCTCCAACCTAGCTCAGCAAAATTAAAGAAAAATGTTATCAAGTAATTTTTACCAAATGTAAGAGAAAACCAATGGATGCTGTAAATCCAATTGCACTCTGATATTTCAAAATTGAGCTACTAATTCATGTTGTATCTTAGAAGGTATATGCAGTATGTCATAGACTTGGAAACAGACTTGAGAGATCGCATAATCCATCTGGGGGCCTTTAGTGGATGGGAACCTAGCCTCCGTCTTAAGAACTCTCCATTGTTTTTAAATTTTTAGAGAAGTTTCTTTATATCTAATATACATTTTCTATTATGAACCTTACGCCTGTCTCTTTTTATTTCATTATAACATATTTCTCAGTGGCACTAGCATCATTATAAAAGCAGTGTAACACAGAAATTAGTGTACAGAACAATGAAGCCAGACTTCTAGAGATCAAATCCTAGTTTTACCATTAGCTAGCTGGGTAACCTTGGGCAAGTTACTCAGTGCCTCAGTTGCCTGATCTACAAAATGTAGACAGTAATATCACCTACCTTTACGTTTGTTGTGAGGATTAAATGAGCTATTTCACATAAAGTGCTTAGAGAAGGATCTAAGTGTTCAGTAAGTATTAGCTATTATATGTATGCACATTAACACATGTATAATTTATCTATTGCTGCATAACAAATTTATCCCAGATTGAGCAACTGAAAACAAGAAACATTTGTCATCTCACAGTTTCTGTGGTACAGGAATTTGGAAGAAGTTTATCTAGAGAGTTAAAATGTCTCCTCGGACTACAGTCATCTGAAGGCTTGAGTAAGGCTGAAAGATCTGTTGCCAAGATGGCTACTCACATGGCTGTTAGCAAGAGGCCTCAGGCCCTTTCTGGCTCTTTCAAAGAGGCCTCCCTTTCCCCTCATGAATCTTTCCATAGGGCTGCTTGAGTCTCTACCTTTCCGCAGAGGAAGTGGCCGAGAAGAGAGCAAAGAGGAAACTGCAAAGCTTTTTATAACCTACACCCAGAAGTCAAAATCCACCATTTCCACCACATTATATTCATTAGAAACAAGTATAGCACATGCTCAAAGAAGGATAATAAAATCAGTTCTTTCTTTTTCTTTTTTATTGAATTCATTGGGATGATATTGGTTAATAAAATTATTTAGACTTCAGGTATACAATTCTTTAATATACCATCTGTATATTGTATTGTGTGCTCACATCCTGAAGTCAAGTCTCCTTCCATCACCATCTGTACCCTCTATAACTTCTTCTACCATCCCCTACTCCTCTTTCCCTCTGGTAATCACCATACTGTTGGCCATATCTATGATTTACTTATTTATTTATTTATTTATGCTTAAACCCTTCACATTTTTTACCCAACCCTGCAACCCCATGACTGCTGTCAGTCCACTCTCTATCTATGAATCTCTTTCTATTTTGTTAATTTATTTCATTCATTAGATTCTACATATAAGTGAAATAATATGGTACCTGCCTTTCTCTGACTGACTTCCTTCACTTAGCATAATACTAGTCAACTACATCCATGCAGTCACAACAGGTAAACTTGTTACTGTAGACAGTCAGTAGGAAAGCTGGAAAGTATCCTCCCTTGGCTAAGATGGTGCAGTAGGAGATTCTTACACTGAGCACACCAAGAGCTGGAAAGATTAACAGACATGACCTAAGCACTTGGAAAGCTGGACAGATGAATGGGTAGGACCCAAGCACACTGAAAGCTAGAAAGATGAATGTGCCAAAAGCTAGCTAGAACAATTTAAAAAACTCTCCCCTTTCTATCCCTGTAAGAACCACAAGCCTGAGCAAGAAGAGGGGATGATCTTTGACAGGCAGAGTCCATCATTCACACAGGGCTTATGGCACCTAAATAAACCTCTTTCCTTTTGCACCAGCATCTGTCTCACAGGTATGGCTTTCCTTGCAGCAGAACCCACTTGTTCCATTTACAAGATTTCCTTTCTTTTTTTTTTTTTTTTTTTTTTACAGCCAACTAGAATTCCATTGTATAAATGCATCTTGTCTTTTTTATCCACTCATCCACTGATGGACTCGAGCTGTTTCCAAATCTTAGCTATTGTAAATAATGATGGAATGAACATATAAATGCATTTGTTCTTTTGAATCAAGTGTTTGGGGTTTCTTTGTATATACAAGTATACCCAGAAGTGGCATCGATAGGTCACAGGCAGTTCCATTTTTAATTTTGTGAGGTAACGCCATCCATACTGTTTTCCACAGTGGCTGCACCAATCTGCATTGCCACCAACAGTGCACCAGGGTTCCCTTTTCTCCACGTTCTCTTCAGCACTTGTTGTTTGTTGATTTGTTAATAATGGCCCTTCTCACTGGTGTGGGGTGATATCTCATTGTGATTTTAATTTGCATTTCTTTGATGTTGAGCATGTTTTCATATGTCAGTTGATCATTTGTATGTCGTCTTTGGAGAAGTGTCTATTCAAGTCCTTTGCCCATTTCTAAATTGGAGATATACATATGTGTGTGTGTTGAGTTTTAAAAGTTCTTTATAAAGTTTGGATATTAACCCCTTATTAGATGGTTTGTTAGTGAATATGTTCTCCCATTTAGTGGGTTATCTTTTCATTTTGTTGATGGCTTCCTTTGCTGAGCAAAAACATTTTAGTTTGATGTAGTCTCATTTGTTTTTTTATTTTTTTTGGTTCCCTGCCCAAGGGAATGTATCAGAAAAAAGATATTGCTGTGAGAAATATCCAAGATTTTACTGCTTATGTGTTCTAGGATTTTTATGGTTTTGAGCCCAACATTTAAGACTTATAACCCATTTTAAGTTTATTCTTGTTTATAGTGTAACAAGGTGGTCTAGCTTTACTGTTTTTTGCACATCTGTCCAATTTTATGAACATCATTTGTTGAATAGACTGTCTTTATCCCAATGTATGCTGTTGCCTCCTTTGTCAAAAATTAATTGATTATAAAGGTGTGGGTTTATTTCTGGACTCTCTATTCTGTTCCATTGATCTATATATCTGTTTTACGTCAGTACCATGTTGTTTTGATTTCTATGGGCTTGTAGTATAGTTTGATATAAGGTAGTATGATTCCTCCAACTTTGTAAGTCTGTTTCAAGATTGCTGTGGCTATTTGGGGTCTTTTGAGATTCCATATAATTTTTTGGAATATTTTTCTAGTTCTGTGAAATATTCCATGGGTATCATGATAGGAATTGTGTCAAATCATTGGATTGGTATGAGTAGCATTGACATTTTAATGATGTCAGTTCTTCGTATCAATGAACATGGTATGTGCTACCACTTATTTATATCTTCTTCTATTTCTTCCTTCAGTTTCTTATAATTTTCCAAGTACACTTCTTTTACACCCTTGGTTAGATTTCTCCCTAGGTATTTTATTCTCTTTGTAGTAATTGTGAATGTGATTGTTTTCTTAACTTCCCTTTCTGTTGGTTCATTATTGGCATATAAAAATGCAACTGATTTCTGGATATTAATCTTCTGTCCTGTCACTTTGATGAATTCATTGATGAGTTCTAGAAGTTTCTTGGTGGAATATTTTTTGGTTCCCTGTGTACAGTATCATGTCATCTGCAAATAAAGACAATTTTACTTCTTCCTTTCCAATCTGGATGCCTTTACTTTTTTTTAAAGTATATTTTATTGATTATATTGTTACAATAGTTCCAATTTTTTCCCCTTTGCTCCCCTCCGCCCAGCACCCTCCCTCCCCCAGCAATCCTCCCCCGCCAAGTCCATGCCCATGGGTTGTACATACAAACTCTCCCGCTTCACCCTTTCATATATTCTTCTTTTTTTAAATAATTGATTAATTAATTATTTTAACAATAAAAAATAACAATCCCTCCCTATCAGACTTAAGACCCTTTATAATCTTATAAAGGACAATGGGGGAAGGTCTCGAGCTCCTCTAGCTGCTTCAAGCTGGACATGGTTGTCGTCCTACTTATCCTTGGGTCCAGAAATCCCTGTTAAGAGTGGGGGTGTGGAGGGGAAGGTGGCCTTCACACATGGGGAAGGATCATGCAGACTCCAGGTCAGTTTGGATGCCTTTACTTTTTTCTTTCTGTCTGATTGCTATAACTAAGACTTACAGTATTATGTTGAATAAGAGTGGGGAGAGTGGACATCCTTGTCTTGATTCTGATCTCAAGGAAAACACGTGTACTTTTTTCCCATTGAGTTGGCTGTGGAATTATCATATATATGGCCTTTATTACACTGAGATATGTACCCCTTAGTCCCATTTGGCTGAACGTTTTTGTCATAAATGGGTGCTGGATTTTATCAAATGCTTTTTTGCTTTTATTGATATGATCATGTGGTTTTTATTCTTCATTTTGTTTACGTGGTGTATCATGTTTATAGGTTTGCAGATGTTGTACCAACCTTGCATTTCTGGAACAAATCCCAATTGATTGTGCTATATGATCTTTATAATGTTTTACTGGATCTGCTTTGCTAACATTTTGTTGAGGTTTTAGCATCCATGCTCATCAGGGATATTGGCTTATAATTTTCTTTCTTTGTAATGTCTTTATCTGGCTTTTTAATTAGGATAATGCGGGCCTCATAAAATGAGCTTGGGACTCTTTCCTCTTCTTGAATTTTTTTGGAATACTTTGAGAAGGGTAAGTGTTAGATTCTCTTAAAATGTTTGGTAAATTCACCTATTAAGCCATCCAGTCCAGGACCTCTGTTTGTTGGGAGTTTATTTTTTTATAACACTTCATTTTTACTGGAAGTAATCTGTCTATTCAGGTTCTCTGATTCTTCCTAAATTAGTTTTGGAAGGTTGTAGGCTTCTAGGATTTTATCCATTTCATCTAGATTGTCGAATCGCTAGCACATAGTTGTTTGTAATATTTTCTAACAATCCTTTGTATTTCTTTAGTGTCAATTGTTACTTCTCCTTTCTCAGTTTATTTATTTATTTATTTGGGGGGGGCTGCTCTGTAACATTTCCCCCCTCTCAGGCTTAAGACCCTTTATAATCTTATAAAGGACAATGGGCAAAGGTCTTGTGCTCCTTTAGCTGCTTCAAGCTGTATGTAATTGTCGTCCTACCTACTCTTGGGTTCAGAAATCCCTAATAAGAGTGAGGGTGTGGAGGAGAGGGTGGCCTTCCCACATGGTGAAGGATCTTGCAGACTCCAGGTCAGTTGGCTGTCCCCGGACAATGGCATGCTTGGTTTGACAGGTTGGCACCCTTGTTGTATTCGGGGGGCAACAAATTTGGCAACAGGGTTAAAAAGCATCATTCAATCTATAACCACTAGATGAAAAAAGGCAGGGATTAATTTTTCAATATCTCACATCATGGAAAAAAAAAGGCTTCTTTGGAGGAAGGTGTGCAAGACACGTCAGACCTGTCCAAAACCCCTTTGCTCACTATACTTAGTTTGGGCTGAAGGGAATGTTTTAGGTTTCCTCCCTTTCAGACCTCTGGGCCCTTTCTGTCCAAGCCATTAGGATAGAAAAGAGAAACCAATTTTAAAGTGAAGACTACAGACCACCCCATACTTTACCAATGCAGCCACTTAGTTCAGCCAAACCGTTGAGTCTCAGGAGGCAGTAATGCAGACAGGATTAAGGGAGGCAATACATACAGACAATCACTCAAATAATGAGATCATAGGCTTATGCCGTATGAAAACAGAACACACATGTTAATTTATGCAACATAACCCACAAACCAGTCTCTAAATCAGCAAGATTGTCTTATTGGAAAGACATCAAGTTGCAAGGCATTTGACATTCTTCTTGCCTGTAAATTAAGCATCTTCGATGATGTCACAAACCTAGTTTAACTTTCAAAGGAAAACAAACTTTAAATGAAAATAAACTTTAAAAACAGTTAGCTGCACTACTTTATAGTCTACCACTGAGCATTGTGATGTTCCTTGAATCGCGATTTTTCTCCTTAAGATTACCCTCTTTGTCATTAAATGGACTGCATTAAGACCAGTTTTAATTTACCCTGTTCATTTGCATAAACACAACGAGAGCAGCAAATTATCACATATGATCTTTAAGTCTGCTTTGCTGGAACTTACACAAGGAATCTTTAGGGTGACTTTCAGTCTGCCCTTCAGGAAACAGAAGCTGAACCACACACCTGCCATTCAGCCTTGCCTATAAACAACTGTCTTTTCCAAGTCCTTTGGGTTTTCCATTGTGCCTTAAGGTCCTTTCTAGTCATCTTTCAGGAAAGCAACCTTCCTTCCCTGGAAAGATTGCCATGAACCGCACAACCAACCATGGTACCAGGACTTTTTTCTCATAGGTTTTTATTACCTTCGAAAGTCAATCCCAGTTCCTCAGGGCTTTTTTGTAACACCCAGAGCCCAAGCATGTCTCTTTTAGGCATGACATTCCAGTCAAAGTCTTGGTCAACAAAACCTCTATTAACAACTGGTCTTATTAGTTTTATGCAAAGAACCTTATGTCATTACTTACTTCTCCAGAATGCCAAATTCTGGAGTGATCAGGTAGAGAGAAAAATATACAGTGTGAAGGAAAATCCTTGTCCTTCTAATATTCACTAAAATTGCATTTCCATAGTTTATATTTTCTTTTGTTCACTTTCTTACATGTGAGGGAATTTTCTGGGGGGGGAGGGAGATTTTCTGGCTCATTTATTAATTTACTCTGCTTTCATTTTTTTCCCCCACTAAAAAATTTTATTTGTTTGTTTTTCTATTACAGTTGTCCCACTTTTTTCCTTATTACTTCCCCACACCCTGCCCAGCCCTTCTTCCACAGTCAGTCCCCATTCCATTGTCCATGTCCATGCTCATTTATCCATGTTCTTTGACTAGATCCTTCCCCTTCTTATCCATCTCCTCTCCCTCTCCCCTCCCCTCCTGTCATTGTTAGTCTACTCCTTGTTTACATGCCTCTGGTTCAATTTTGCTCATTTGTTTGTGTTGTTCATTAGCCTCTTGAAATAGGTAATAGCATATGGTATTTTTTTTCCATTGCCTGGCTTATTTCGCTAAGCATAATTCTCTCTAGTTCCATCCATGTTGTTGCAAATGGTAGAAGTTCCTTCTTTCTTTCTGCTACATTGTACTCCATTGTGTAAATGTACCACAGTTTTTTGATCCACTCATCTACAGGTGGGCACTTAGGTTATTTACAGCACTTGGCTATTGTAAATAGTGCTGTTATGAACATAGGAGTGTATAGGTACTTTTGAATTGGTGTTTCAGAATTCTTCAGATATAATCCTAGCAATGGAATTGCTGGTTCAAAAGGCAGTCCCATTTTTAGTTTTTTGAGGAAATTTCATACTGTTTTTCATGGTGGCTGCATCGATCTGCATTCCCACCAGCAGTGCACCAGGGTTCCCTTTTCTCCGCATTCTCACCAGCACATATTGTTTGTTGATTTGTTGATGATGGCCATTCTGACTGGTGTAAAGTGGTATCTCATTGTGGTTTTTATTTGCATCTCTCTGATGGCTAGGGATGCTGAGCATTCTTTCATATGCCTATAGGCCCTCTGTATGTCCTCTTTGGAGAAGTGTTTGTTCAGGTCCTTTGCCCATTTTTAAATTGGGTTGTCTGTCTTCTTGGTGTTGAGTAGTATAAGTTTTTTATATATTTTGGAGATCAATCTCTTGTCTGAGGTATCATTGGCAAATATATTTTCCCATATGGTTGGTTCCCTTTTCATCTTGCTGATGTTTTCTTTTGCTAAGCAGAAACTCTTCAGTTTGATGTAGTCCCATTTGTTTATTCTTTCCTTTATTTCCCTTGCCTTAGGAGATATATCGGTGAAAATATTGCTACATGGGATATCTGAAATTTTCCTGTCCATGTTTTCCTCTAGGACTTTTATGGTATCACGGCTTACATTTAAGCCTTTGGTCCATTTTGGGTTTATTCTGGTATATGGTGTAAGTTGGTGATCTAGTTTCATTTTTTTGCATGTCCCTGTTGAGTTCTCCCATCACCATTTGTTGAAGAGGCTCTTTTCACTCCATTTGATGTTCCTTCCCCCTTTGTGAAGTGTTAGTTGACCATATAGACCAGGGTT
The DNA here is from genome assembly GCF_987537825.1 of Furipterus horrens. Lineage (NCBI taxonomy): Eukaryota > Metazoa > Chordata > Mammalia > Chiroptera > Furipteridae > Furipterus > Furipterus horrens. The sequence goes on from NW_028327179.1 coordinate 52,026,925, forward strand.
TATTTCTGGGCTCTCTATTCTGTTCCATTGATCTATATGCCTGTTCTTATGCCAGTATCAGACTCTTTTGATTACCGTGGCCTTGTAGTATAGTTTGGTATCAGGTATTGTGTTCTTCTTCCTCAAGATTGCTGTGGCTATTCAGGGTCTTTTTTGGTTCCATTAAATTTTTTAAGTATTTATACTAGGTCTGTGAAATATGCCATTAGTATTTTAATAGGAATTGCATTGAATCTATAAATTGCTTTGGGTAGTATGGACATTTTAATTATGTTAATTCTTCCAATCCATGAACACATTATAGGCTTCCATTTATTTATGTGTTGATATATTTCTTAATTTTTTTTTTTTTGTCATTCTGTAGTTTTTGGAGTATAAGTCTTTTACCTCCTTGGTTAAGTTTATTCCTGTGTCTTTTATTTTTCTTGTTGCTATAGTAAACAGGTATTTTTGAGTTTCTATCTCTAATATTTTATTGTTAGTGTACAGAAATGTCTTGATTTATGAATATTGACTTTGTACCCTGCTATCTTGCCAAATTCACTTATTAATTAGGTTGATTAGTTTTTCCATGGGGTCTATAGGGCTTTCTATGTACACTATCATTTCATCTGCAAATAATGACAGTTTTACTACCTCTTTTCCAATCTGGATGTCTTTTATTTCTCTTTCTTGTCTGATTGCTGTGGCTAGAACTTCCAAAACTATGTTGAATAGGAGTAGAAAGAATGAGCTTCCTTGTCTTGTTTCTCATCTTAGGGGAAATTCTTTCAGTTTTTGCCTATTGAGTATGTTGGTGGTGGCAGGTTTCTCGTGTATGGCCTTTATTATGTTAAGGTTTGCTTTCTCTTTCTCCACTTTACTGAGTGTTTTCATCATAAATGGGCGTTGTACTTTATCAACTGCTTTTTCAGCATCTATTGATATGATCATGTTGTTTTTCTCTTTCATTTTGTTTATGTAGTGTATTATGTTTACTAATTTGTAAATAATAAACCATCCTTGCATCCCTGGGATGAATCTCACTTGATCATGTTGTATGATCTTTTTAGTGTGTTGCTGCATGCAGTTTGCCAATATTTTTTTGAGGATTTTAGCACCTATGTTCATCAGCGATATTGGCTTGTAGTTTTCTTTCTTTGTTGTGTCTTGACCTGGTTTTGGAATTAGGATATTACTGGCTTCATGGAATGAGTTTGGGAGTCTTACCTCTTCTTGGATTTTTTGGAATAGTTGGAGAAGAATAGAAGTCAGTTTTTACCTAAAAGTTTGACAGAATTCGTCTGTGAAGCCATCCAGTCCAGGGCTTTTGTGTGCTGGGAGTTTTTTTATTACTGCTTCAATTTCACTAGTTGGCATTGGTCTGTTCAGGCTCTCTGATCCTTGATTCAGTTTTGGAAGATTATGTTTCCAGAAATTTGTCTATTTCATCCAGGTTATCAAATTTCTTACCATACATTAGTTTGTGATTTCTTATAATCCTTTGTATTTCTGTGGTATCGGTTGTGATTTCTCCTCTTTCATTTCTGATTTTATTTATTTGGGTCCTCTCTCTTTTTTTCTTGATGAGCCTAATTAAAGGCTTGTTGATTTTGTTTATCTTTTCAAAGAACCACTCCTAATTTTATTGATCTTTTGAATTGTTTGTTTAGTCTCTATGTCATTTAATTCTGCTCTGATCTTGATGATTTCCTTCCTTGTACTCGCTCTGGGCTTTGCTTGCCGTTGTTCTTCTAGTTCTTGTAGCTGTAGGTTTAGATTTTTTATTTGAAATTCATCTACCCTTTTTAGGTAGGCCTGTATTGCTATGAACTTTCCTTTCAGGATTACCTTCACTGTATCCCATAGGTGTTGGGCTGTTGTGTGTTCATTATCATTTGTTTCCAGAAACTTTATTTCTCCCTTGATGTCATTGTTAACTCATTCATTATTGAATAGCATGTTATTCATTCTCCATGAATTTGAATGTTTTTGAGTTTTTTCTTGAGGTTGGTTTCCAGTTTCAAGCCACTGTTATCTGAGAAGATACTTGATATAATTTCAATTTTCTTAAATTTGTTGAGGTTTGTTCTGTGTCCTACCATGTGGTCTATCTTTGAAAATATTCCACGTGCAGCTGAAAAGAATGTGTATTTTGTTCTTTGGGGTGAAAGGTTCTATATATATCAACTAAGTACATTTAATCTAGAATGTTGTTCAATGTCTTGATATCCTTGATGTTTCTTTGTGTGGAAGATCTGTCCATTGTTGACAATGGGGTGTTAAAGTCCCCTACTATGAGTATGTTGCTGTTGATATCCTTCTTGAACCTTCCAAGATATTCCTTATATATTTGGGTGCTCCTATGTTGGGTGCATATATGTTTATTAAGGTTATATCTTCTTGATGGATTGTTCCCTTAAGTATTATGAAATGTTCTTCTTTGTCTCTTTTTAAGGGCCTTTGTTGTGAAATCTGTTTTCTCTGATGTAACTATTGCTACCCCAGCTATTTTTTCATGTCCATTTACTTGAAACACTTTTTTCCATTCTTTCACTTTCAGTCTGTGTAGATTTGTTCTGAGGTGGATTTCTTGTAGACAGCATATATGTAAGTCATGTTTTCTTTTCCATTCAGCTACCCTTTGCCTTTTTATTAGAGCATTTAATCCTTTTACATTCAAGGTTATTATTAATAGGTACTTATTAATTGTTATTTTTTCCCTTTGTACCATGTGTTTTCCTCTCTCTTTTTCTTCTTCTCCTTAAAGCATTCCCTTTAATATCTCTTTCAATGCTGGTTTGGTGGAGATCTATTCTTTTAGTCTTCATTTGTCTGGGAGACTCCTTACTTCACCTTCCATTTTGAAAGAGAGCCTTGCTGGTAAGAGTATTTTTGGCTGTGGGCCTTTCTTTTTTATTGCTTGAAATATTTTTTGCCATCCCCTTTTGGCTTGTAGTGTTTCTGTTGAGAAGTCAGCTGATAGCCTTATTGGAGCACTCTTGTATGTAATTTGCTGTTTTTCTCTTGCTGCCCTTAGGATTCTCTCTTTGTCTTGGAATGTTGCCAATTTAATTAAGATGTGGCTTGGAGTGGGCCTCCTTGGGTTCCCTCTTTGTTTCCTGTACTTGTAAGACTTTGTCTCTCCTCATGTTCAGGAAATTTTCTGTCATTACTTTTCAATCAAGTTTTCTATCCCTTGCTCCTCTTCTTCTCCTTCTGGTATCCATATGATACAGATATTATTACAATTCATTTTGTCCTGCCGCTCTCTTAAACCCTCTTCATTCTTTTTCAGTCTTATTTCATTTTGTTGCACTGGCTGGAAATTTTTTTCTACATTGTCCTCTAGCTCACTGATCTGATCCTCTGCTTCATTTAACCTGCTTTTGATTTCTTCTACTGTGTTCTTCAGTTCAGAAATTATAGTCTTCATTTCTTCCTGGCTCTTATTGATAGTTTCTATGTCTTTTTTTCATGCTGGTATAGTTCTCAGTATGTTCCTTGTAGCATCCCTGGAGTTCTTTGTAGTTCCCATGGAGTTCATTGTAGTTTTCTCTGAGTTTGTTGAGTTCATTGAGCTTTCTTATTACCATTGTTTTGTACTCCACACCTGATAGTTTGCTTGCTTCTAATTCATCTATACTTTCTTCTGGGAATGCCTCCTTTCCTTTCGATGAGGTGTTGTTTCTTCATCTCCCCATTTTATATGGCTCTTCTTGTTTGTTTCTGCTTCTTAGATTGATCTGCTTTGACTTCCTGTTTTCATGTTGTGACTTTCTGTGGTAGGAGTCCTTTGGGATTCAGTGGTGCATACTCCTTGATCTCCTGAATTTGATGTTCTTAGGGTGCCCTTTATGCCATTTATTTGTCCTGTCTCATAGTATTTTGGTTTCAGTTGTTATGTTGCTTTTGGTGGGTCTTTTCCTCCAGCTAGCTGACTGAGAGTCACTCTGCCCACCTTGTCTTGCAAACAGTTGTTGAGCTGCTGCTAAAACAAAGCCAGCTGCCCAGGCAAGAATCCCACACCCACAAAGACATCTCCCACCCTGAATCACTGTATCAACTGCAAATGAGTCAGTATTAAGAAGGATGCAAAGATATTAAGACTATTATAAGAAATAAAAAACAAATAAGAATTGACTCACTGAAATAAAAATGATTTTTTAGAGGGGAGGAGAAGGAACAATAATAGTAGTGAGTAGGGACAAGGCAATGAGAGGAAGAAAGTAAAATTTATATTATATATTAAAAAAGGGGGGGAAGAGAGTTGTATGAATTCAGAGAGGGGAAACCTGTGGTATTAGGTTTAAACAGAAGTTGTAAACTATATATATACACATATATATATGTAGCGTGTGAGAGAACAAACACACACATGAAAACAACAAGGAATATGAATAAGGAGAAAAAATTGACACCAAATCAGAGAACAGGTTTCACCACAGCACTATAAATAACCTAGGAGGTAAGATTAATATTGGTGGGATGGGAGTAAGAGATAAAAAAGAAAGAAAGAGAAGAGAAGCTTAAAACATGCCTGGAGGAAAGGGAAGTGATTTTGAGATGATAAAGGGAGAAGAAATACTTAGAGTGAGGAAAGAAAACCAGGATAAGACAGGGAAAAATTCAAATTTAAAATGAAAGAGGGAAAGGGCTGGAGGAAGGTACAGAGAGGGGAACGATAAGACTTGAGATTTGAAATAACAGAATAGTGAAGATCTATGAGTAAAATTGCAGAAATGTCACAGACTGATCAAGGTAGATAGAGAATAAGTGCATTTTATGAATGGGAAAAGAATGTGAGGTAACCAATGACAAGAAAAATGGTATAGAGAGGCTGGAGAGGTGAGAAATAATGAGTGCAGATTGGAAATGAGTCATAGTAAGAGAAAGGATAGGATTTTTTTTTAAATAAGAGGAGGAAATCAGATGGTAAAATTGAGAAAAGGGAGGAGCAAAATATGAAATTTAAAATAAACTATAGTATAAGGATTAGTTATTTATAATGCATAGACTGGGAGGACAAAAAATGACTGTTGAAAGGATGTGCAGGAGACAAATATATCTCCTGTAGAAGATCACAGTGGAATTTGTCTCCATAGTATCTGGGTTTTTCCACTTTCTTTTCTTTCTGCATCTGCCCCTGCTGATGTCTGCTTGTGTCCAATTCTGGATCTAGGCAGCCTGATCACGACTATCGGTGCTCTTTTGCCTGTCTCTCTCTCTTTCGCTATTTACTCGAGTCACTCTGTAATCCACAGTCAGGCTTAAGCTCCATGGGGTGGGGCAGAGTACTTTCTTCAGGTGGGGATACTGCTTCCCTTCTGGCTGTTGCCATTTGGGAAGAAGTGATCTGCTTAAATGATTTCTCATGCAGCACTGGGGATGACTCTGCACTGGGGTCTGTTCTGCCATATCCTCCACCCCCCGCTGACATCTCCACTCCAATCTCTCCGCAAGCATCTCTGTCTCTAGTCCATTTCACCCAACCTCTGCTGGAGCCTGGGGCAAGTGCACGCTCCTGTGCTCCTGCGCACATGCTTCCCTTAAGAATCTTGCCAGCCTGCCTCCATTCTACCAAGGTCGTTGTAAACACAAACAAACAAACAGAAAGAAATGTTGGTTTATGTCTCTTATAGCCAGACCTCACATGGCTTACTCTCAGCTCTGCCAGCAGGCCCAGCCTTATTTTCAGCCCCCAAACCTCTCACGGGGAATCTTCCAGGCACTGTAAAATCTCTCTGCACATTGAGCTGCTGCCCATGGGTGCCAAGCCAGCACCCGAGGGACTACTGCCAGCGCCACTTCCATGATCCGCACCCGACAGGTTGTTATGAAGCAGCCTCATGCGTCCACCCACAGCTACAAGGCTTAACTCCAGCCAGTGTCCAGTTGATATACATATGATTTCTCAATAATTAAGCCAAAGTTCCAGACCTGGGAGGAGGCCAACACACCTTTTCACCGAGTCTCTCCCAGGTTTCGCTGGACAGGGCACCCACAGCAAGAGCACAGCTTCCAAGCCTCTGCACTTTCCTGGCCTTCACACTACACCCTTGTAGATCCCAGCTATTGAGTTGGTCCACCGATGTACCTTTCTGGTGCAGCCCAAGGTGCTGGGCTAGGGTGGGGGCCTGGGCAACTCTACTTAGGAAGTGTTGGCTGCAGTTTTTTTCCCCTCTCCCATGCTGTTCTCACACTCCTGTCCCTGTTTGCCCTATCCGAAAGCTGCTCTCTCCCTCTCCCTGCTCTCTGCTTATCCTCAAATTCTCTTCCACAATGGGAGCACACCCACCAGACTGCTAAGTGGGGGGACAACTGGAGGGAGGGGGGGGTCACTGGGTGGAGGGGAGCAGAGGGAAAAGAAATTGGGACAACTGTAACAGCATAATCAATAAAACATATTTTTTAAAAAACAAAAACAACAAAAAATGAATAGAGTTACCTACAAAGGAGTTCTCAGCTGATTTCTCAAGAAGAACTTTGCAGGCAAGAAGGGAATGGCAAGAAATATTCAAAGTGATGATAAGCAAGGACCTACAACCTAGATTACTCTATCCAGCAAAGCTATCATTTAGAATGGAAGGGCAGAGAAAGTGCTTCCCAGACAAGGTAAAGCTAAAGGAATTCATCATCACCAAGTCATTATTATATGAAATGTTTAAGGGACTTATTTAAGAAAAAGATCAAAACTATGAATATTAAAATGACAACAAACTCATAATTATCAGAAAATGAATCTAAAACAAAGAAACAAAAACAAACTAAGCAAACAACCAAAAGAGGAACAGAAAAAATAGATATGGAGATCATATAAAGGGTTGCCAGTGGGGAAGGGGAAGGGGGACAATGGGGGGAAAAGTTTAGGGATCAAGAAGCATAACTGGTAGCTACAAAATAAACAGACATGTTAAGAATAGTATAGGAAATGGAGAAGCCAAAGAACTTATGGACAAGAACTAAGGGAGGGTGGATTGCTGGAGAAAATGGAGGTACCAGGTGGGGGGGGGGCATAGGGGAAAAAAGTGGGACGTCATAATAGTATAATCAATAAAATATACTTTTTTTAAAAAGGTGGGATTTTAGGAAGAGTCCCAGGGGAGGAGCTCTATAGAATATTCATCAGCTTTCCAAGGGTGTCCTTTCAGTGTCATGGTCTCCACTGATTGGTTGGTGCCTGGGCAGAAGGTCATTAGTCAGTGCAGCTGGTCCTGATGTCGGCCATGGCATCGCTTGTCTGGTTTTGCTGCCTTTCTGGACCTGGAGCTGAAACACAGCTGAGGCCTACATGTACTTGATGTTGGTCAGAACCTCACTATCCTGGGGGCTGAATACTAAGGGCTATTCTCCAGACCCCTTGTTAGTTCTCCCTCTAAAGGGGTCCAACCCACATTACTAGCAACATACCAGGGAAAAAAAGGCCAGGGGAGGGTCTAAGCAGCATGACCAGTGATGTGAAAGGTCAGGGGGTCTAAATGACATGACCAATGATATGCTAAGGGAGAAAAGATAACCCTGAAGGTGAGGTCCTTGTTTTCCCAGTTTTGCCCCTTACTTAACCCCTGGGCTTTCTGCCCTGGTGACCTTCTGTACCTTGCCCATTGTCTTTGCTCTACTCAAGTCTATCTAACTATCCACCACAATAACATCTTGCAAGACTATATTACAATATTACAGCCAGGGTATTGATTGATAGAGTCAAGGTACTGAGAATTTCTATCACCACTAGGATCCCCATGTAGCCATTTTACAGCCATGCCCACTGTTTTCTAGACCTCACCCTTGTCTTAACCACTGCCAGCCATTCATTTGTTCTCCGTTTCTGTAAATTTTTATTTCAAGGATATTATGTAAGAGAATCATATACTATGTAACATTTTAGGATTCACTTTTTCACACTATAATTTCCTGGAGACTCAGCCAGCTGAAAGATGAACACACTTATTTAAAATTTCCTTTTTGAGACCCCTGGCTGCTGTGGCTCAGTGGATTGAGTGTTGGCCTGCAAACCAAGTGTCGCTGGTTCGATTCCCAGTCAGGGTACATAATTAGGTTGCACGTCAAGTTCCCGGTTGGGGGCGCATGAGAGGTAAACACACAGTGATGTTTCTCTCCCTCTTTTTCTCCTTTCCCCTCTCTCTACAAAAATAAATAAATAAGATTTAAAAAAATAATAATAAAATTTCCTTTTTGAAAGACCTCTTAATATCCAGTTCCTCAAGTACTCATTGAATTATCCTTACTATTCTATTTGTTCTCTCACTAATGAGTTGGAAAAAAATCTCTGCTCTGTGTTTGTTTTCTTTGTATGAGTTCTCTATTTAACTTTTGAAAATAATACTTTGACACAATTACTTATCCTGTGTTTGCCCCAGGAGACAGTTACCACTTGGCTCACTTTTTTTTTTTTTCTTTTTGAAAATGTGTATCTAGTCAGAAAAGATCACATCAACTTTCTCTCCATCAGTCAGAATAAAAACATAATTTGCTTTGTTTGAATTTCAAAGTAATGATAAGAAATATGGTCTTTACAGTGCCAGGTGATTTTTGGAAGAGTTAAAAAGAAAGAAGTTTTAAGCCCTGGCTGTTATGGCTCAGTGGATTGAGTACCGGCCTCCAAACCAAAAGGTCACAGGTCTGTTTCCCAGTCAGTGCACATGCCTCAGTTGCAACCTGGGTTCCCCAGTTGAGGGTGCGTGAGAGGCGACCACACATTGATCTTTCTCTCCCTCTCTTTCTCCCTCACTTCTCCTCTCTCTAAAAATAAAGAAATAAAATCTTTTTTAAAAATTTAATATCAGTAATATTTGGCCAATTTTGTTTTAAACATACCCATCACTTCTCCCAATTCAGCAAGTCCCAGACACTATTTAATTTCATCCATAAATACTTCACTATGTATCTGTAAGAGATATGATCCTTTTAAACATAACAATACCATCATCACAAAGAAAAATAGCAATAATTATTTAACATTATCTGATACCCAGTTCGTATTCAATTTTTCCCATTGTCTTAAGCTTCTCTCCCCCCCCCAAATTATTGGAAATAGGATTTAAACCAGATTTCTGTGTATACTTGTTGATTTTTAAATGTTATTTATTTACTTACTTATTTTGTAACCATTTTATAAGGTTAAATTGACATACAATAAACTGTACATGTTAAAGTATATCATTTGATAAGGTTTGACATATTACCACAACCAAGATGATAAACATATCCATCACCCCCAAGACATTCCTCCTGCTCCTTGGTAATCCCTTCCTCCCAATATTTTTGCACAGTCCCATCCCTAAGCAACCACTGATCTACTTTCTATAATCAGTTCGCATTTTCTAAAGTGTCTTAAAAATAAAATCATACAGTGTGAATTCTTTTTTGATCTGGCTTCTTTCCCTCAGCACAATTATTTTGAGATTCCTTTTTATTATGCAGTAGAATTACATGGTATGGATGTATCACAATTTTTGTATTCATTCCATTATAGATGGATACTTGGGTTGTTTTCAGCTTTTGGCTATTACAAATAAAGCTGCTTTATGTATCTGTGTAAATGACTTTATATGTACATGCACTTCTATTTCTCTTTGGTAAATACATAGTACAACCCATACATAGGTATGGGTTCAACTTTTAAGACACTACCACAGCCCTAGCTGGATAGCCAGGGCACATACAAGAATTAACCAAATCCATGTTTCTCTCTCTCCCTTCCTCCTGTCTCTAAAAATCAAAGGCACTTCTGTACACCAATAATAAAATCTCAGAGATAGCAACAAGAAAAATAAAGTACCTAGGAATAAACAACCAAGGAGATAAAAGACCTGTACTCAGAAAACTACATAACACTGAAGAAGGATATTAAGGAAGATACAAATAAATGGAAGCATATACCATGTTCATGGATGGGAAGAATCAACATCATTAACATGTCCATACTACCCAAGGCAATTTATAGATTCAATGCAATCCCTATTAAAATACCAGCAACATATTTCACAGACCTAGAACAAATACTTCAAAAATTTATATGGAACCAAAAAAAGAGCCTGAATAGCCACAGCAATTTTGAGGAAGAAGAACACTGTAGGAGGAATCACAATACCTGATATCAAACTATACTACAAAGCCACGGTAATCAGAAGAGTCTGGTACTGGCATAAGAACAGGCATATCGATCAATGGAACAGAATAGAGAGCCCAGAAATAAACCCAGGTCTATATGGTCAACTAACACTTCACAAAGGGGGAAGGAACATCAAATGGAGTGAAAAGAGCCTCTTCAACAAATGGTGTTGGGAGAACTCAACAGGGACATGCAAAAAAATGAAACTAGATCACCAACTTACACCATACACCAGAATAAACCCAAGATGGATCAAAGGCTTAAATGTAAGCCGTTGCACCATAAAAGTCCTAGAGGAAAACATAGGCAGGAAAATTTCAGGTATCCCACGCAGCAACATTTTTACTGATATATCTCCTAAGGCAAGGGAAATAAGAGAAAGAATAAACAAATGGGACTATATCAAACTAAAGAGTTTCTGCTTAGCAAAAGAAAACATCAGCAAGATGAAAAGGGAGCCAAACATATGGGAAAATATATTTGCCAATGATACCTCAGACAAGGGATTGATCTCCAAAATATATAAAAAACTTATACGACTCAACACCAAGAAGACAGACAACCCAATTTAAAAATGGGCAAAGGACCTGAACAAACACTTCTCCAAAGAGGAGATACAGAGGGTCCATAGACATATGAAAGAATGCTCAACATCACTAGCTATCAGAGAGGTGCGAATAAAAACCACAATGAGATACCACCTCACACCAGTCAGAATGGCCATCATCAACAAATCAACAAACAACTTGTGCTGGAGAGGATGCGGAGAAATGGGAACTCTCATGCATTGCTGGTGGGAATGCAGACTGGTGCAGCCACTATGGAAAACAGTTTAGAATTTCCTCAAAAAACTAAAAATGGGACTGCCTTTTGAACCAGCAATTCCATTGCTAGGATTATATCTAAAAAATCCTGAGACACCAATTCAAAAGAACCTATGCACCTCTATGTTCATAGCAGCACTATTTACAATAGCCAAGTGCTGGAAACAACCTAAGTGTCCATCTGTAGATGAGTGGATAAAAAAACTGGTACATTTACACAATGGAGTACTATGTAGCAGAAAGAAAGAAGGAACTTCTACCATTTGCAACAACATGGATGGAACTAGAGAGAATTACGCTTAGTGAAACAAGCCAGGCAATGAAAGAAAAATACCTTATGCTATCACCTATTACAAGAAACTAATGAACAACACAAACAAATGAGCAAAATTGAACCAGAGGTATGTAAACAAGGAATAAACTAACAGTAACAAGGGGGAAGGCAGGAGGGAGAAAAGGAAGTAAGAAGGGGAAGGGTCTAGTCAAAGAACATGTATAAATGACCCATGGACATGGACAATTGGGTGGTTGGGTGGGGACTGACTGGGAGAAGGGGGGGCAGGGTGCAGGGAAGCAAGAAGGGGAAAAAAGTGGAACAACTGTAATGGAAAAACAAACAAACAAACAAACAAACAAAAAAAGAAACTACCAAACTGTTTTCCAAAGTGGTTATACCAATTTACAGTTTCTCTAGCAAGAGTGCATGAGAGCTATGAAGCTCCACATTCTCACCAACATTTTAAATAGTCAAATTTCACTTTATGTGAAATCTTAAAAAATAAAAAGTAAATAAACAAACAAAACAGAAACAGGCTCATAAATACAGAGAATAAACTAATGGGTGCCAAAGAGGAGGGGTGTGAAGGGATGGGGGGAAAAGATAGTGAACCAGAGGAATTGCCTCCTGAAGAAAACAACAACAAAGACTAGGGTTTTCTTTGACAGAGGTCAAAGAAAGATTTTAGTTGGTGTGAGTGCATGAGCAACCTTGACATGAACATCGGCCCTAGCTGTGTAGCTCAGTTGGTTAGAGCATCTTTCTGATATGCCATGGTTGTGGGTTCCATTCCCAGTAAGGACACATACAAGAATCAACCAATGAATGCGTAAGTAAGTGCAACAATGAGTTGATATCTGTTTCTCTCTCAAAAAAAAAAAAAAAAAAAGACCAGCAGAGGCAACAACAGGAGCAGCCTCAGCCTGTGTCCTCTTCACCCCCACCTCACTGCTCCTCCACCCCCAGAGGCAGGGCTCTTTCCCCCATCCTCCTCCTCCTCTATCTTCCCCTTCATCGCCAACCCAGGGGGCTCCCATCTCTTCCTTCCTGCCCCTATTGTTTGCCACATTCCCATCCCTCCTCCGCCTCCTGCCCCCACCAGCATGCAGGTTTTGGTTTTCACCCCTTCCCTGCCTGGCCGCCCAACCAGTAACCAAAGACTTAACCACTCTAAATCCAGCTCCCCAGAACACTGCTGGACATGGACACCGCTGTGACTGAAGGTGGATTAAATGTCACTCTCACCATTTGGCTACTTAAGCATGTCAAGAACGTTGGCAATATCATCAGAAAGAAAAGGAGAATCAGTTCAGAAGAAGCACAAGGAGAATGGTGCAACAACTCAGAAGGGAATTATCCTGAGACAATTATCACTTTGACTGGACCCACTAATGCCATCTTCAAAGTCTTTGCTATGATCATCGACAAACTGGAAGAGGACATCAGCAGCTCTATGACCAATAGCACAGCTGCCAATAGACCCCCAGTCACCCTGAAGCTGGTGGTCCCTGCTAGTCAGTGTGGCTCTCTCATTGACAAAGGTATTTGCAAGTTCAAGGACATAGTGAGAATAGGGACTCAGGTCCAGGTGGCAGTGGATATGCTCCACAACTCAACTGAGTGGGCCATCACTATTGTTTGACCATCCAGTACCGGGCCAAGCCATCCAGTTCTTTGGTCATCTTTGCAGGTGGCCAGGACAGATACAGCATGGGCAGTGACAGCGTGAGCTTTCCCCACACCACCCTGTCCTCAACCCTGACCTGGAAAGACCACCTCTAAAGGCCTATACCATTCAAGGACAGTATGCTATTCCACAGCCAGCTTTGACCAAGCTGCACCAGTTGGCAATGCGATAGTCTTTTTTCCCCATGATGCATGGCAACACTGCACTCAGTGGCATCGAATCCAGCTCTCCAGAGGTGAAAGGCTATTGGGGTTTGGATTCATCTGCTCAGACTACTTCTTATGAACTCACCATTCCAAATGATTTGATTGGCTGCATAATCGGTGTCAAGAAGCCAAAATCAATACAATCTGTCAGATGTCTGAACACAGATAAAAATTGCAACCCAGTTGAAGTATGTACTCATAGGCAAATTACCATCACTGGATCTGCTGCCAGCATTAGCCTGGCTAAATACCTAATCAATGTCAGGTTTTCTTTGGAGACCCGTGGCATGAGGAGCAGCTAGAACAATGCAGATTCATCCATCATCCCTTTCTGCTCTTCACCACCACCAATGATCCAGCTGTGTAGTTTCTGGTCAGTAATTCCAGGTTTTAAATAGTTTGTAAATTTTCAGTTCCTATACACTTTATCATTCACTTGTGATTTTTTAAAAGATTTTATTTATTTATTTTTAGAGAGAGGGAAAGGGAGGGATAAAGAGAGGGAGAAAAACATCAATGTGAGAGAGAAATATTGATCGGTTGCCTGTCACACGTGCCTCAACCTAGGGACAGAAACCTGGGTAGGCATATGCCCTGACCAGCAATTGAACCAGTAATTTTTGCTTTGCAGAAGGACACCCAACCCACTGAGACACACTGGTCAGGGCCACATTATTATTATTACATATTTTTATTGATAGCTATCCTAGTAGGTGTAGACTCATATCCCATTGTGGTTTTGCTTTGATTTTTCCTGACTGCTAATGATATTGAGCATCTTTTGATGTCCATATTGGCCATTTGTACTTCTTCTTTGGAAGAATGTCTATTCAAACACTTTGTCCATTTTTTAAAATTGGGTTGTTTGTCTTGTATTGTTGAGTTGTAAGAGTTCTATATGTGTTCTGGGTACTAAAACTATCAGGTGTATGATTTGCAGATATTTTTCTTGCATTCTGTGGATTGTCTTTTCACTTTATTTGTAGTGCCCTATGATACACAAAAGTTTAGCATTTTTGATGAGATCCAAATTGTCTATATTTTCATTATTCTTATGTTTTAGTGTCATATCTAAGAAACTATTGCCTAATCCAAGGTAATGAAGACCTACACCTATGCTTTCTTCTAAGCGTTTTACAGTTTTAACTCTTACATTTATATATTTAATCCATTTTGAGTGAATTTTGTATAGGTATATGGTAGGGGTCCAACTTTATGTTTTTGCATGAGAATACTGTCAAAGAAAAAATTATTCTGACACTTGTTAAAGACAATAAGAAAGACTTCATCTAAATGACTACTGCAGTAAGCTTTTGCAATAAGGGAGAGAGATTGGGCTTAATTCTAAATACAATATGGAAAAGCTGGGGATTTATAACCAAGGAGCAGGAAGGAGGGGGTCAGAGGATAGAAAATTACTAAAACTAAACTTCTGGTCAAGATGGTGAAGTAGGTAAACATTGTGCCTGCCTTTCCTCACAACCACAGCAAAATTTCAAGCATAGAACAACCAGTTAAAGCCTATCTGAACAGATGTTCTATAATTAAGGATATACGGAAGAAGCTGCATCAAGGCTGATAAGAAGGGCGAGACTCAAACTGGTCTGATCCTACTCCAAAGTGTGGTGCTTAAAAATCAGTAGAGATCTCTCAACTGCAGAGGTTCCCCCTGAGGAATGAGAAGTCCCCGCTTAGGGAAGAGAAGTCTCCATAACTTCTGGCTATAAGAACCAGTGGAGACTGGGACTGAGCAAGATGGAAGACTTTTGGAATCCGACACATTCCTTTTAAAGGGCCCAAGTATACAGACTTACTGGCTAAGGAACTCACTGGCTCTGAGCTTTAGCACTGGGGCAGCAGCTCAAAAATCACCAGGAACATATGGGGAGGAACTGAATTTTCTGGCTTCAGGGCCAGGGCTGGAGGGGCAGCTTTCTTCCAGAGAGAAGTACTGTCAGAGGCCATTTTTTCTTCGTTGATCCCAAGTTTACCCAGCCTACTTGTGCAAGGAAACACCAAATCGAATTCTCCGTGAACCTAGCCAACACCATTTGCCCAACTCTGGAGACTCCCTGAGACCTTGCTCCCCCCAATTATTGGACTTACCCAACCTGTTTCCAGGGGACTTTGCACACAAATGGCCTATCTTAGCTCATGCTATGAACTTTTCTAAAATCTCTCTAAGGTCCACAAACCTCAAATAAGCATCATCTGGCCTCTGCATGCCCATACCTCTTGCTAAGCAGCCTAGATCCCAGCACTAGTGACAACTAGCCTCAGTTTGCAGCTTAGTCTCCTCCAGGCAACTCCAAGTGCAGGACAAGTGGCAACCATCCACAGATCACTTTGTAACTTATACCAGGTGGCCCTGGGTAAGGGCACAGGCAGTAGCTGACCTTGGCCTACACCAGAGCCCCTTCCAAGAGGCCCCAAACCAATACCTGGTGGCCAGCTTCAGACCACACCAGAGTACCACCCAACCACCTCCACAAAGTACACACCCAAAAGGCAGATCTGGCAGGTACCAGAGCCCTGCTAAAGCAAATTCTGCTGCTCGGAATAAGCCCCTGCACAATAGCTTTTCCCCTATAGTCAGGGCCAGTCCCTTCCATTTATGTGCAAAGAGTAATCAAGGCTCAAATACAACAAGAGAGCACACACAACCCACACAAAAGACAAACCTGGAGCACTCAACTCAGGTGACCAGGGGCACCTACCTACACGAGGCCACTCTACCAAGCCTGGGAGATGTAGAAGCTCTGCCTGATACACCGAAGCAAACACAAGAAAGCAGCCAAAATGAGGAGACAAAGAAACATGTCCCAAATGAAAGAACAAAACAAAACTCCAGAAAAACAACTAAACAAAATAGAGACAAGCAATCTACCAGGTGCAAAGTTCAAAACATTGGTTATAAGGTGCTCAAGATTTCTGTGAGAAGTTCAGTACAGAGACAGGAAGCATAAAAATGGTGATAGAAAATATAAAAATAAATTCAGAAACTAAGAATACAATAACTGAAGTTACATCTGAGTGACTGTAGACTCCCTTATGGCCCATTTATACCTTACAAAAGCTGGTATCATCTAAAACTCAAAATAATCAATTTTTCTTATTTATCTAAAACTCAAAAAAATATTGAGCAGAACAATAGCCAAGTAAATTAGGAGCTCATCATAATTTTTCATAATAGTTCAACCTGCACTGCCATCTATCATTAAACCATATGTATAGATACCTTACCAGCACCCAAAGCCCCCTATTTTGAATAATCCCTAGGGGGGAAAAAAAGCAATCAATAATTTTTAACCCAAATAGAAAATCTAATGTATCCAAAAATTATCTTCAGCTTTAGTTTGCTCTGTTAATAGAGAGACTGGTAATGGTCTGTGGGCTTTGAGGGGCAGGGGGTGATAAAGGGATACCTGAAAGAAAAAGGTAGAAGGGGGCACTTGTTGAACTCTACATTTGATCGGAGATAATTACATAGCAGTACACTAAAGTATCTGTATAAGCTTTAAAAAATTCTTGCATTGGTGTGGTGTGTGTGCGTCGGCCTGCGAGCTAAGTGTCGCTGGTTCGATCTTCCAGTTAGGGCACATCAGAGAAGGAAACTCTGACTCCAAAAAACCTCCGCTGCCTTGCGGCATACCTCTTCAGGGGAAAGGCTAAGGGAGTAAACCCCGACAGAAAATCCGGAGCCGGAGTCCCTAAGGCGGTTTGACGTTGTAGTCAACACCGGCAACTCCTGCGGCGCACCTGAAGCCAAGCTGTATTGACTCCGTCTTTCCCTTGGACCCTTCAGCTGCGAAGAGAGGGGGGGTCTGCTGCATGGGCAACAGCAGACCCTCCATATCACCCTGCCCAGGCTCTGTAGCTTCAGCTTCACTGGAGAGGACACTCCAGCGTCATCGCAAGATGTCGATTCAACACAGGAGGAGACAGATACCGTGTCACTCCCGAGTTGGACTGCACAGCCATTTTCGGCGGAGCTTAAGAAGCTACACCATCGTCTCTCGAGACGGACGGCTGCCGACGACGAATAACTGAAGTGAAGAACATATTAGATGGAATCAACAGTAGCTTAGATGAAGCAGATGATCAAATCAGCAATTTAGAAGATAGGTTGCAGAAAACACCCAATCAGAACAGCAAAAGGAAAAAAGATTTTTAAAAAAATGCTGATACTTTAAGGGGCTTCTGGGACAATATCAATCATATCAACATTCACATCATAGGGATACTACAAGGAGAAGAGAGAGAGCAAGGAATTGAAAACCTATGTGAAGAAATAATGACCCCAAACTTTCCTAACCTGGTCAAGAAAATAGACATATAGGCCTAGGTAGTGCAGAGTCCCAAGCAAGATGAACCCAAAAAGATCCACAGCAAGATACATCATAATTAAAATGCAAAAGGTTAAAGCCAAAGAGAAAATTTTAAACGCACCCAGAGAAAAACAGTTAGTCACCTACAAGGGAGCTCCCATATGAATGTCAGCTGATTTCTCAAAAGAAACTTTGCAGGCCAGAAGGGACTGACACAAAATATTCAAAGTGATGAAAAGCAGGGATGCAAAACCAAGATTACTCTACCCAGAAGAGCTATCACTTCGAATTGATGAACATATTAAGAGCTTCCCATACCAGAAAAAGCTAAGAGTTAATCACCACCAAACAAATATTAGAAGAAATGTTAAAGGGATTTTTTTAAAGTGGAAGACAAAAAACATGAATAATAAAATGGCAATAAATACATATCTATCAACAATAACTTTAATTCCAAAACCAGGTCAAGACACAACAAAGAAAGAAAACTACAGGCTAATATTGCTGATGAACATAGATGCTAAAATCCTCAACAAAATATTGGCAAACCGAATCCAGCAATACATTAGAAAGATCATACACAACAATCAAGTGGGATTCATCCCAGGGATGCAAGGATGGTTTAATATTTGCAAATCAATAAATGTAATACACCACATAAAGAAAATGAAAGATAAAAACCAGATGATCATATCAATAGATGCAGAAAAAGCATTTGATAAAGTACAACACCCATTTATGATGAAAACTCTCAGCAAAATGGGAATAGAGGGAGCTTATAAAAAAAAAAGCCACTTTAAATGTAAATCAATTAAATGCTTCGTTTAAAAGATATAGGGTGGCTGAATCAATAAGAAAACAAGACCCTTACAGATGCTGCTTACTAGAGACTCACTTCATATCTAAAGACACACACAGAAAGTTGAGGCTTAGAGGCTCAGAGGAACCTGAGTTAGGTCAGGGAGAGAATCCATCAATATCCACTTGTATCAGTACCTTGTGTTGAAAAGATCCTCCTTTCCCCATTAAGTGAGTGTGGAATCTTGCCCAAAATCAGCTGACCATAGATGTATGGATTTATTTCTGGACTTTTAATTCTATTCCATTGACCTATATGTCTGTTCTTATGCCAGTACCATCCTTGTTTTTGTGTTATTTTACTATAGCATTGTAGTAGGTGTTGAAATCAGGAAGTACGAGTCCTCCAACTTTGATTTTTATTTTTCAGGATTGTTTAGGTTATTTGGGGCTCCTCTCATTTCTATATACATTTTAAAAACAGCTTATCTTTCTGCAAAAATGAAAGTTGGAATTTTGATAGGAATTACATTGAATCTGTAAATCTACTTGGTGAATATTGCAAAAAGTTATTATTACAAATATTTTATGATGTCTGCTTTATTATTCTACCCATAAATGAAATTCATTGATTATATAATTTCTCCTTAAATATAATTTTATATAGAATAAATATAAAGCTCCAACTATTATAAAGCAGAAATAAAGGAAATAGGCATTTCAATATATGAATGTCCAGACATGGCTATACAAGAAGGTTTAATGAAATAATCAGATACTTGGCCCTTAATGTAGAATCACAGTAAATGGGACAGCTACAAGCACAGAGTAATACAGGTGTGTTATGTGGTGAATTGAACATCCAGCATGGTGCTGACATCAGTGATGTGGTTTTCTGAAATGGTGAAAAACTCTTGCCAAAGTTCAGAATGTAATAGCCAAATCTTCCTTTCATATACATGATAACTTCATTCTTGGAAAGTTCAAGGTATATTAAAATATATAAAAATATTTGTGTTTATTTGTAAAATAAAGTAGTTATTGTTTTTTTCTGGGGTCAGATATATGAACAGGTTTTCTACCCTATGACATCTGATAGGACATTTGAAAGTTTTGTGGAGGTGAAGACTAAGACTTCATTTGACATGAATGTCCCTGATCTCCATGCATTAACATGTGGCCCAATCACTGTGACAATTAACAACATCCTTACACATTTTCAAAACTCTGAGAAGGCAGTACTAACTCTTTGAGAACCCAGTATAGAGGAAAGAGCATTGAACAAGGAGTGGGAGATGAGAGGGATGCTCACTCTGGCTCAAGTCAACTTGCTGGTCTGGGTTTCATTTCCTTACCTGAAAAATGGTATAATCTTGAAG
The DNA here is from genome assembly GCF_987537825.1 of Furipterus horrens. Lineage (NCBI taxonomy): Eukaryota > Metazoa > Chordata > Mammalia > Chiroptera > Furipteridae > Furipterus > Furipterus horrens. Next base: position 52,046,535 of record NW_028327179.1, read on the forward strand.
ATCTGATGAGTCCTTGTAGGCAGGTATCTTTCTTAGTGCTGGTTGAGAAAGTATAGCTGCTAAGAGCTATAACCATGTCTCCCTCTGCTGGCAGATATAACGATATGATTCTCAACAAAAGATTTCCATCTTTTCAGTGTAGAAGTTGTCCTCTTTTAGAACTTATAAACCACACACCAAATGTTGACCAATTTAAAAAACTAGACAGCCTGTGTTTCAAATGTTGGTTACCTTCTTCATTTTTCTATGTCTTGTGTGTGTGTGTGTGTGTACGTGTGTATAACACAGAATCTCATTTTTTCATCTCTAAATTAAATTCAGACTTCAAACTTTCTGTGATGATCTTCCCTCCTTCCCAAATTCATCTAATTATTACTATTACTATGGTTGTTTCTATTTTTGTAGTTACTTTAAATTATTTTTGGAACAAACAGTTTCTATGTTATTTTTAAAGTATTTTGAAATTATAGTTATAGACGCAAGGTAAAAAGAAAGAAAAGTCAGAAAGAACTGAAGTATTATTGAAGGGTAGAAAATGAAAAATGGAAGTCTCTCCTTCACTCCCATGTCCACATACAGAGACAACCTCTGTTCATAATTTCTGGTTTTAATTCTTTTTTGTTAAAATATATTTTATTGATTATGTTGTTACAGTAGTCCCAAGTTTTTCCCCTTTGCTTCCCTCCACCCAGTACCCCCCTTCCCTGCAGCAATCCCACACCCCTAAGTTCATATCCATGGGCTGTGCATATAAGTTCTTTGGCTTCACCCTTTCCTATATTATTCTTAACTTCCCCCTATCTACTTTGTACCAATCAATTATGCTTCTTAATTCCTGCACCATTTCCCTATTTCTCCCCTTTCCCCCTCCCAGGTGATAACCCTCCAAATGATCCCCATACCTATGATTCTGTTCTATTCTGGTTTGCTTCGTTGGATTTTGTTTCTATTTTTTAGATTCAGTTGTTGATAGTTGTGAGTTCATTGTCATTTTAATGTCCATGATTTTGACCTTCTTTTTCTTAAGGAAGTCTCTTTGACATTTCATATAATAACGCTTGGTGATGATGATCTTCTTTAGCTTTAGCTTGTATGGGAAGTACTTCATCTGCCCTTCCATACTAAATGATAGCTTTGCTGGATAGAGTAATCTTGGTTGTAGCTCCTTGTTTTTCAACACATTGAATTCTACTTGCCAGTCCCTTCTTGCCTGCAAAGTTTCTTTTGAGAAATCAGCTGATAGTTTTATAGAAACCCCTTTGTAGGTAACTGTCTTCTTTTCTCTTGCTGCTTTTTTTAACCTTTGGCATTTCAATTATGATGTGTCTTGGTGTGGTCCTCCTTTGGTCTAGCTTGTTTGGGACTCTCTTTGCTTCCTGGAGTTGTATGTCTATTTCCTTTGCCAAACTTGAGAAATTTTTCTTCATTATTTTCTCACATTAGCTTTCAATTTCTTGCTCTTCCTCTTCTCCTTCTGGCACCCCTATGATTCGAATGTTGGTATGTTTAAAGTTGTCCCAGAGGTTTCTAAGCCACTCCTCTTTTTTTTTTTTCAATTCTTGTTTCCTCATTCTTTACTGGTTGACTGTTTATTTCTTCCTTATGTTCCAAATCATTGATTTGAACCCCAGTTTCCTTCCCTTCATCACTGGTTTTGTGTGGATTTTCCTTCATTTCATTTAGCATAGCCTTCACTTCTTCCCTTATGTATTTGCCATACTTAAGCATATCTGTCAAGCCTGTGAGTATATTTATCACCAGTGTTTTGAACTCTACATCTCTTAGGTTGGCTATCTCCTCATCTGTTAAGTTGGCTATCTCCTCCTTGCTTAGTTCTCCCACTAGAACTTTGATCTGTTCCCTCTTTTGGGCCATACCTCTCTGTCTCCTCATCTTGACAGGCTCTTGTGTTTATTTGCCTCTGTGTCTTAGCTACCTAGCTACCTACCTGTTGCACCTCTTATGTTGTAAGGGATGGAGCCTTAGGTATTCATCAGTATGGGTGACCCGTTTCACCACGTCGTGGTATTGTATGTAGGGGAGGGGCCTGAGAGGGAATAATGTCACTTGCTCAACACTCGCCCCTTTTCCAGGCACTTCTCCCACTTCCGTTTGGGACTGGTGCCTCTCTAGCTGTTGCCTTAGTGGTCGTTCCCAGAGTGAGTCGGTCTGCAGATGTTCCAGGATGATAGGGGCCCTTTAAACAAGTAGACTCTGCTGAGATGCCATCAGTTTCTTCCTCCACCCCAACCCCAACTCATCTGCACAGTCAGAAGCAATGAGGTTTTATTTTCCCTGGCACTGGGACTGTAGCTGCGCGGTCTGGTCTGGTGCTGGCAGTGGCAGTAGGTGTCCCTCCCTACTTTTTAAAACGTGTGACTGTGCTTTCCACTGGCCTGCTGCTGCCGCCACTGTTGCCACCACCACACTGAGTCCTCTTTGCCCCAGCTCCACCCCTCCTACCTGTCTGGATGAGTATTTCTTCTTTATATGTTTGTTTGTTGGACTTCCATGCAGCTCAGTTTTCTGGAACTTCTGGTTGTCTCTGGTTTTGAGGTAGTTGTATTCCTTCTTAGTTGTAGAGAGAGATGCAGTGTGTCTGTCTAAGCCTTCATCTTGGCCAGAAGTCCCTGGTTTTAATTCTTAATTCATTATCATTAGAACATAAAATAAATTCCTTTCTTTTTTTTTTAACCTGACTTACCAACTTTAGACTATTTTTAAAAAGAGTTTATTGGAGAAAAAGAGAGTGAGAAATATTGATGTGAGAGAGAAACATCAATCAGTTGCCTCTCATATGAGCCCGCCCCAACTAGGACCAAACCCGCAACCCAGACATGGAATCACACGGGGAATCAAACCAATGCCTTTTGCTTGGTGGGATGATGCCCAACTACTGAGCCACACCAATCAGAGCTAGACTGTATTTTTTTACTTCTTGGTATATAAATGACTTATTATATTATAATACACTTACCTGTCTCTGCCCATTTACCCCCTAGTGCTTCTAGTTGACTTTTACCAGGATAGTTCTATTTCTTCTAGTCTTTAAATATTATATGAAGTCATCTATTTCTTAAATTATAAATGTCAGATTATATCTATTGATTCCCCAATGAAAAAATCAGTAAATTAATGCATTTATTTTTTATTTCCATTTTTTGCTATAGCATTATCTTCCTTTGTCAAGACATGATATTTATACAGTATTTGTCTACTTAAATCTAAAGTTAAGTTTCCTCTTTTCTAGGGCAAGTGTACGTTTTTTCTTCAGTGCCCTTTTATTTGCTCTTAACAGCTCATCTCTCACTTGATTCAGATCTCAGCTCAGATGCAACCTCCCCAGAGGTGACTTCACTGACCAACTTATCTAAAAAAACAACCTTTACTCTGGCAGTTGTGGCTCAGTTGGTTGGGCATTGTCCTGCAAAATGCAAGGTCACCAGTTTGATTTCTGGTCAAGGGCACATGTTTGGGTTTTGGGTTCAGTCCCCGGGTCAGAATGCATACCAAGCAACCTTGCACATCAATGGATGTTTCTCTCCCATCTTTTTCCATCTCTCTAAAAATAAATAAATAAAATCTTAAAAAAAAAATAACAACCCTTCCCCTCCACCACTTTCACTCTGTTCTCTTACTCTATTTAATTTCCTTCATAGCATTTATCATGATTTAACATTCTATATGTAAGTGTTTACTGTGTGTTTCCTCATGAGAAAGTGAGTCTATGTGGGGAGTTTTGTTGTATTCACTAAATATTCCCAGTGCCAAGAACAGTTTATGGCTCTATAAACATTTGTTGACTGAATGAGTAAATCCTAAAAGAGGAAAAGCACAGAAATATCATAAAAGATGTAATATGCAAGTGTCATTATTATAGAACCAAATAGTGTACTGGAAACAATAAAAAATATATATATATAACACTATGTCAGAGAAGGAAAACTCTGATTCCAAAAAACCTCCGCTGCCTTGCGGCATACCTCTTCAGGGGAAAGGCTAAGGAGAAGGGAAACTCTGACTCCAAACCTGCCTTGCGGCATACCTCCTCAGGGGAAAGGCTAAGGGAGTAAACCCCGACAGAAAATACGGAGCCGGAGTCCCTAAGGCGGTTTGACGTTGTAGTCAACACCGGCAACTCCTGCGGCGCACCTGAAGCCAAGCTGTATTGACTCTGTCTTTCCCCTTGGATCCTTCAGCTGCGAAGAGAGGGGGGGTCTGCTGCATGGGCAACAGCTGGCCCTCCATATCACCCTGCCCAGGCTTTGTAGCTTCACTGGAGAGGACACTCCAGCGTCATCGCAAGATGTCGACTTAACACGGGAGGAGACAGTTACCGGTTATAAGCTCATCCAATTGGCGAAGGAAACGAGCGCCAGGGGTCTCCTCTGATGGTGGGAGAGGTCATCGCACCTCACTGGACAGCTACCGCCCGCCTCAAGCTGGGTAGCCCCCAGCCAATTAGGTGCCGTCTCACCATGGCTCACCTGCCCCACTGGGTGCGTGGGGATCAGAGAGGCGTCTCTTGAAAAGTGGGCCACAAAACACTCGCACCAGGCAATTCCAAGCAAACAAGAAAGAAGCCTCCAGCTCTTCGCCTCGCTAGCTGGAACATCAGGACCATGTGTCCCGGACTTACTGCAGACCTTCCGTGGATCAATGGTGCCAGGAAAACCGCCGTCATCGACAGGGAACTGGCACGACTAAACATCGACATTGCGGCTCTACAGGAGACCCGGTTGGCCGACAACGGAACTATCAGAGAAACCAACTACACCTTCTACTGGCAAGGGAAGTCTCCGGACCAACCAAGACAGCACGGTGTTGGGTTCGCTGTGAAGAACACGCTTGTTAACTCCATAGAGCCACCCACAGGAGGCACAGAGAGATTACTTACCCTCCGACTGTCAACAACTTTCGGCCCAGTCAGCATTCTTAGCTCGTATGCCCCAACCCTCTGCGCCACCACTGAAGAGAAAGAACAGTTCTACCATGCACTGGACGAAGCATTATCCAAGATCCCCAGAAGTAATGCTCTTTATCTCCTTGGAGACTTCAACGCAAGAGTAGGAGCCGACCACATGGCCTGGCCCACCTGCCTCGGAAACTTTGGGAGAGGAAAGATCAATGAGAATGGTCAGCGACTGCTTGAGCTTTTGTGTCACCACGGCCTGTGCGTGACAAACACATTCTTCAAGTGCAAAGAGATCCACCAGGTGTCATGGAGGCACCCCCGCTCCCGCCACTGGCACCAGCTTCACCTCATCATCACCAGAAGAACGGATATTGGCAGCACCCTCCTCACCCGCAGCTACCACAGTGCAGACTGCGACACGGACCATGCCCTCGTGGTAAGCAAGGTGCGCATAATGCCGAAGAGGTTGCACCACTCCAAGATGAAGGGTCGCCCACGCATCAACACCAGTTGTGCCAGCAACCCAGTTAAGACCCAGCAATTCATCAACAGGATGGAAGATGCACTCGGCGAGGGAATGGCGGCAGATGACATTATCGAATCCAATTGGCCACGTCTCCGCGACGCCATATACAACTCCGCCATTATTGCTTACGGGAAGAAAGAGCGGAAGAACGCTGACTGGTACGAGGCTCACTGGGAAGAAATGGAACCCGTGATCGAGGCTAAGAGGAAGGCCCTACTGGCTTACAAGGCCATGCCCACTCCCAGTACACTTCAAGCTCTACGGGCTGCCAGGAACAAAGTCCAGAAGACCGCCCGCCACTGTGCCAACACCTATTGGCTAAACCTGTGCAGAACCATCCAGGAAGCCGCCGATATAGGCAACGCACGAGGAATGTATGAGGGTATCAAGAAGGCAACAGGCCCAATCCCCTCCAAGATCGCCCCCCTTAAGTCCAAGACAGGTGAGGTCATCACTGACCAGGAACAGCAAATGCGGCGGTGGACCGAGCACTGCCTCGAGCTGTACGCGACGAGGAACACCGTAACAGACACTGCTCTTAACGCCATCCCAGACCTACCAGTCATGGAGGAGCTAGACACCCCACCTACTGTGGCAGAGCTCGGCAAAGCCATTGACCGCCTTGCTTGCGGGAAAGCACCAGGAAGCGACGGAATCCCTCCAGAAATCCTAAAGAGCGGGAAACCAGTCCTGCTACAGCCGCTCCACCATCTACTCTGTCTCTGCTGGAAGGAGGGTTACATCCCCCAGGATATGAGAGACGCCAACATTATCACCATGTACAAGAACAAAGGAGACCGCAGCGACTGCAACAACTACCGGGGCATCTCTCTCCTCAGCGTCGTCGGCAAAGTATTCGCCCGGGTCGCTCTTGCCCGCCTGCAGACCCTTGCTTCCCGCGTCTACCCAGAGTCCCAGTGTGGCTTCAGAGCTGGCTGATCAACAGTGGACATGATCTTCTCCCTACGTCAGCTGCAGGAGAAGTGTCATAAGCAGCATAAACCACTCTACCTCGCCTTTATCGACCTCACGAAGGCGTTTGATCTGGTCAGTTGAAGCGGACTCTTCAGCTTGCTACGGAAGATTGGCTGTCCACCACATCTGCTTGCTGTGGTCATGTCCTTTCACGACAACATGCACAGCACGGTGTCCTACAACGGTGCAACCTCTGAGGCCTTCCCAGTCAGCAGCGGAGTAAAGCAGGGCTGCGTCCTCGCGCCTACGCTGTTCGGAATCTTCTTCTCCATGCTCCTCCAATACGCCTTTAAGGACTGCAGCGAGGGTGTCTTTATTCACACCAGATCCGATGGCAAGCTCTACAACCTGGCCCGTCTACAAGCCAAGACCAAAGTCAAAGAGGTGCTCATCCGTGAGATGCTCTTCGCCGACGACGCAGCCTTGACATCACACTCCGAAGAGGGACTCCAGCAGCTAGTCACTTGCCTTTCCCACGCATGCAAGGAGTTCGGACTAGCCATCAGCCTGACGAAGACGAACGTTATGGCTCAAGGCACGGGGACTCCCCCATGCATCACCATCGACGGATACACCCTGGAGGTTGTCAACGACTTCACTTACCTCGGGTCCACCATCTCGAGCTCTCTGTCAGTTGACTTGGAGGTCAACCGGAGAATCGCCAGGGCAGCCAGAGTTATGGCCAAACTGAACCGGCGAGTGTGGAACAATTCCAGCCTCACTGAGAAAACCAGATTGCGCATCTACCAAGCCTGCGTACTCAGCACTCTCCTCTATGGCAGCGAGACGTGGACCACCTACGCAAGGCACGAAAGGAAACTCAACAGCTTCCACATGAGGTGCCTGCGACGCGTCCTGCATGTCGCCTGGCAGGATAAGGTCCCCAACACCGAGGTGCTGAAGCGAGCCAACATGAGCAGTTTGCATGCAGTTCTTAGCGAGAGACGCCTCAGGTGGCTCGGCCATGTCAAAAGAATGGATGCAGGCCGTATTCCCAAAGACCTCCTCTACGGCGAGCTAGCAGAAGGCCAGAGGATGACAGGGCGCCCAAAACTGCGGTTCAAAGACATCTGCAAAAAGGATATGACACAATGCTCCATCAATCTCAACACATGGGAAGTTCAAGCAGACGACCGCCTAGCCTGGAGGCTCGCGGTCAGGCAAGGTACGTCACGCGCAGAGGCTGCGCGCAACGAGGAGGCGGTCCAGAAAAGATCGAGGCGGAAGCAGCGTCAACAGCAGCAACAACAGTCATCTGCCTTCACCTGTAACAAGTGCGGCAGGGATTGTCACTCCCGAGTCGGACTGCACAGCCATTCTCGGCGGTGCAGATAGACTCTCAAGAAGCTACGCCATCGTCTCTCGAGACGGACGGCTGCCGATGATGAACACTATGTAATTAGCAGTTTCGTAATCAAAGGAGAATCTTCCAAATATCAATTTCTAATATATCATATTTTTAAAAAATTTATGTATTTATTTTTAGAGAGAGGGGAAGGGAGGGAGAAAGAGAGGGAGAGAAACATCATTGTGGTTGCCTCTTGCGCACTCCCAACTGGGGACCTGGCCCACAACCCAGGCATGTGCCCAACCTGGGAATCAAACCCTTTGGTTTGCAGGTCAGCACTCCATCCACTGATCCACACCAGCCAGGGCTCTAATATATTGTCTTTTATTTCTACTATCATTAATTGTATTGTATTGTACTTTAATTTCCAACTGCTACTTCTATGCCGTCTTTCTTTTTGGATTTATTTTGATTTTGCTGGAGAATCATATCTCAGGTAGGGAGACAGACTTTTTGAATATCTCTGTTTCTAAGAGATCTTTATTTTGCCTTCATATTTGATTTATGCCTTAGTAAGTATAGAATTTTAAGTTCTAACACTTTTCTTCTCAATCTTTGAAGACATTGCTTCAATATATTCCAGCGTTTGGTGATGAGAAACCTGAAATAGTCTGATTTGTATACTGTGTAAGTGCCATGATTTTAATCTCCCTCTCTGGGAGATTTTTGGGTTTCGGCAATTTCATAAGAATGTATGAACCTTTCTAATTAGTCCTGCTTGTTATTTGATGAATTATATTTTTCTTGTTAGAAGAAATTTTCTATTACTTATTTCCCCACTCTTGCATCTTTATTCTCTCCTCCTTTACATTGATACTTCACCTACTGTCTTTTTTATTTCTGTTCTGAGAGGCTTCCTCTGCTTTGTCCTCCCAATTATTCAGCTATCAGCTAATCCACTTTATCATTCTCTAATCTATTATGTTTTGTTGGCAATGCCCTTTAAGTTGTCTGATTTATCATTCATTGAAAATTTTTTGTTTGATAAATGTACTACCCACTGATGACAGTAGTCCCGCTTTCTCTGTGGGGGATATGTTCCAAGACCCCCAGTGGATGCCTGAAACATACATACTTATGATGAAGTTTAATTTATACAGTAGGCTTAGTCAGAGATTAATAACAATATCTAATGACAAAATAGAGCAATTACAACAATTACTGTAATAAGTTATGTGAATGTGGTCTCTGTCAAAATATCTTATTGTATTCACCTTTCTTTTTGTGATGATGTGAGATGATAAAATGCCTAAGTGATGAGATGAAGTGACACAAATGACATAGGCATTGTGGTATAACATTAGGCTCCTACTGACCTTCTAACTATGTATCAGGAGGATTATCTGCTTTGGGTGGTCCTGGATCATTAAGCCATGACAATTGACCATGGGTAACTGAAACCCAGTGAGAGCGGACAAGAGGGGACTGCTACATACTAATTAGGATATTGTGAATTTTTTTCCTGTTTCTAGAGTAATCTATGTCTCCTTTGGGGTCCTTTATTTAGTTTATCTGTCTTGGTCCCTTGTTCATGCTACTGCTACCTTTCCTCTTACATGGTGAGCTCTGACATTCACTGAGATGTTGGAGCCAAGGCCTCCATTAGTTAGTCTAGGTTGCAGTTAGTGTAGGTTTTTTAAGGAGTGATCATCTCTGTCTTTAAGTGTGCCTTCCAGCATACCTCATTAAAAGATGTGTGGGTGAGGAGCCAGCAGGGAGGCTGTGGAATTCCACAATCACCAAATTAAAAAGGGCTGTACTTTGGATGGAACATATTTAGTGTGTTTCTCTCCTAAGCAGAGCTGATTTTCCCTCCTCCCTACCCACATCTTCTGTGGAGTTCTGAAGTCAGCTCAGGCTCTGCTCTTCTTCACCCAAGCATGAAATACTCCACGGGGTACCCTCCTTAGGCCACCTACCCACATTCTTTAGAGAACTGTTCGCTGGCTTTACACAAAGAGCAAAAGCACTTGGAACTGAGCCTAATGCTTTACAAAATGCTCAACAAATATTTGTTGAATGAATAAATGATAGAACAAAAGGAGGGAGAGGACCAACTGCCTCTGCAATTTCAAGTATGCTTCTTTAATGAATTACCCTGAAGATGGCTTCCAGGCCAGCCCTGCTTTTTGTATTTTTTAAATTGAATTTATTGGGTGACATTGGTTATTAAAATTATATAGATTTCAGGCATACAATTCTATAGTACATCATCTGTATATTGTACTGTGTATTCACCACCCCACCTTTATGTTTGTTGATTTCAAACTTGGCAATTGCCAGGATTCCCTTCAATTTCCTCTTTTTTTTCTCTTTCAATGTGATCCCACATGCTCACTCTCTCCCATGATTCCTTAATTCAACGAGACCTTGGGAGAGGAAGAACACAGATGCATGTGCTCAGTCTGCCATATTAAACCAGAAGTATATCTGAAAGTACAGCTACTAAAAAAAAATGGTAGTGTAAAATATTTGTTGAGTCCTCACAGGATAGAAAGTAGGAAATTTAGTACAGATTTTTTTACTTATCACATATTGATATTTTATTTGGAAATGAGGAAAATAATGACATAAGTTAATTGAAAACTTGTTGAAAATTAGTGAAAAATGAGTTAAAGATTTCTTGCCTATGTTTTTAATAGAATCACAAAAATTTAATATAGTACCCACTTAATATATTTTCATTGAAGAAAAGGAATGATCATGAATAATAAATGATATTTCAGGACTTCCAAGGAAAGTACAGTTTTATCAGTTCAATATAAAATTCATTTCAAATAAATTTAGCTTTTAAAGAGAAAGGAAGTACAGAGACTAATAAGTGGAAAAGGAAGTTGCAGCATAATATTATTCACATATTATACATCCATTAAAAATGTGTGTATATATATTCACATGTAGATACAGATATATGCACACATATATACAGCAAAAAAAAAAAAGAAAAGAAAAGAAATCACACCAAACTGCTAACAGTAGCTATTTTAGGAGGTTTAGGATTAATACAATTTATTCTGAGTAGGAGGGACTAATTATATATGATATATGTTTAATTTGAAAAATTCATACTGGGGGACTTTCAGTTCACTTCTGATTTGTTTGGAAATTATCACTCATGTCTTTACACAAAAAAAGCTGAACTGAAAATTAATGACTTTAATGACTTTTCTTGGAGCCATGAGAGAAATTATGTTGCAAGAAAAACCGTCACCTCAGAATCTGGAGAGACAGAACACAGAGAATCACAGATTAGATGACCTTATCTGGAACAAAAGCTGCTGGAACCATAAACTAGTAGAAAAACCAAAATGGTAATTTTGATGAATTGCTAGAGGCTGGGTGTGGACTAGCATTAGAGTGAGACTTTCTACAGGCCTCAGTCTTAACTTCCAGGAACCCCACTAGGTTTTCTTTATGAAGAGCCAAGAAGAAACACTTGGGTTTCTGGCAGGCGGAGAGGAAAATAACTCTTCTGAAATATGCCCAGTGTTCTCCATAACAAAGGCCTGCACAGCGGGAGAAAAATACTTTACCAGAGCCTTATCTGACTTGGGGAAAGGGAAATTACCTAAATGAGGCCCCCTCTAGCCTTCTTTGCTCACCTAATAGGAAAAAAAGCTGAGAAACACATGTAGAAGTCACAGCTCAGGGACATAGGTCCACAAAGAGACTGAGATTTAACCATAGGATTATAGAACACTTCCCCAATCCCTTACCACATCAACAGAGCTGCAGTATGAAAACAGTGAATTTCAGCTGAAAGATCTGCAGGATGCATATTCTACTTAAGGAGTTTTTAGGGAATTGTAAAGACAGGAGAGATAAAAAGGACACTATAGGGAATGAAAGCCTCTAACACCTACAGCTACAGCAAATATGAAACACAAATCAATTCCTAGCCAGATTAACATAAAACCTCCCACTGAACACCTACTTATCTCAGTTCTTTTACCTGATACATGACATCTGGTTTTCAACAAAAATGTATAAGACATACAAAGATTTAAGGTAAAAAAAAAAAAAAAAAAAAAACAGTCTGATAGGGCACAGAGTTTGGAATTTAAAATAACTATGATTGTTCTGGTTGGGTGACCCAGTTAGTTGGATTGTTGTCCTGGACACCAAAAGGTTGCGGGTCCGATCCCCAGACAGGGCACATACCTACATAGCAGGTTCAATTCCTTGTCAGGATGCATATGGACGGCAGCTAATCAATGTTTCTCTCTCACATCAATGTTTCTCTCTCTCTCTCCCCAGCCCACCCCTTCTAGTCTCTTTAAAACCAGTAAAAACATACCCTCAGGTGAGGATTTTAAAAAAATAGCTATGATTACTATTAAAGGTTCTAATAGAAAAAGTAGGTAACATGCAAGAACAAACCATTAATGTAAGCAGATGAAAACATTAAGAAAGAATAAAAAAGAAATGCTATAAATTAAAAAAAACGACAACACTGTAACAGAAATAAACACTGCCTTAGATGGGGTCATCAATAGCCCGGATGCAATCAAAAAAAGAATCAGTGATCTTGGAGTTATGTTAATAGAAAGTTCCCAAACTGAAATACAAAAAAAAAAATAATAATAAAAAAATGAATTCAGATGAAACAATAAAACTTAGAATAAAATATCTAAGAATTATGGGGCAATTTCAAAAAGATCTAATATATATGTAATTAGAATGCCAGAAGAAAAAAGAGAGGACAGAGCAGAAGAAATATTTGAAGTAAAAATGGTCAAGACTGTCCCAAAATTAATGACAGACACCAAACCACAGTCTCAGGAAACCAAGCAGAGAACATCAAGCAGAATAGATAACATAAAAGCTACACCTAAGCACATCATCTTCAAACTACAGAAAACCAAAGACAAAGAAAATTACAAAAGAAGCCACAGAGGGAAAACAATACCTTACCTACAGAGGAACAAGATAAAATTACACTGACCTTCTCATCAGAATTCATGAAAGTAAGAAGAGGGCAGAATAAAATATTTCATGTGTTGAAAAAAAATTTACCAACTTAGAATGCTATATGCAGTGAAATCATACTGCAAAAATGAAGGTGAAATGAAGACTTTCTTAGGCAAAACAAATAAACAAACAGAGAATTCATTGCCAGCAGACTTGTCTTACAAGAAATGATAAAAGAAGTTACCTAGAAAGAAGAAAAATTACACAGGTCAGAAATGCAAATATACATAAAGAAAGGAAGACCATTGGAGAAGGAATAAATAACCATGAAACATAACCTTTTACATTTCTTATTCTTAATTGATCTAATAGATAACTCTGTTTAAAGTAATAATAGTAACAGTAGATTGGGTGATTATAGTGTATGGAAAAGTGAAATGGTCCTGGCCAGGTAGCTCAGTTGGGTAGAGCATGGTCCCCATACTCCAAGGTTGCAGGTTAGATTCCTTGTCAGGGCACATACAAGAATCAATGAATGAATGCATAAATAAGTGGAGCAACAAATCAATGTTTCTCTCTCTCTCTTCCCTTTCCCTTCTCTCTCTAAAATTAATCAATAATTTTTTTTAACTTTAAAAACACTATTATACAGTACCTATACTATCCACAAAGTACCTGCACTATCCATGAAGCCTCATAGTGTTATCTGAAAGTAAACTTAGATTAGTTACACATGTATATTGTAAATTTTAGGATAATTAATATAATTATTTATTAAATAAGGAGAAAATTGATATGTTGAGAGAGGAGAGAAAGTAGAATCATGCAATGTTTAATAAAACCACGAGAGGCTGAAAAGGAATGAAAAATAAGTACAACAAATTGAAAAAAATAGATATTAATCCTACTATATCAATATTCAACTTAAATGTGAATTATCCAAATATACCAATTAAGAAACAGATATTGTCAGATTGGATCTAAAAAACAAGATCCAAATCTATATTGTCTAAAAGAAACCCACTTTAAATATAAAGACATAGGTTAAAACCAAGAGATGGAAAAAGATATACCATGCTAACATTAAGTTTTTAAAAAACTGAGTAGCTACATTAATTTCAGACAAAGTAGACTTTAGAGGAAGAAAAATTATCAAAGATGAGGGGCATTATGTAGTTATAAGGGGTCAATTCTTCAAGAAGATATAACAGTCTGAAATATGTATGCACCTAACAACAGTGCATCAAAATATGTGAGATAAAACTGATAGAAATGAAACAAGGAAAAGAAAAATTTACTATTATTGTCAAAGACTTCAACCTTCCTATTTAGTAATGAATAGATCCAAAGGCAGAAAATCAGTAAAGATATAGTTGACCTGAACAGCACCATCAATCAGCTTGATCTGAGATTTATAGAATATTTCATCCAAAACCAGCTGAACACACATTCTTCTCAAGCTCACATGGAATCCTCACCAAGATAACTCAAATTCTAGGCAATAAAACCAACTTAAAGGAATTTTTTTTAAAAAAGGAAATCAGATAAACTATGTTCTTAGACCACAATAAAATGAATAGAAATCAGCAACAGAAAGAAAGCTGGAAAATCTCTACATATTTTGAGATTAAAAAAAGGTAAATAACATATTGGTTAAAGAAGAAGTCACCAGAAAAGTGTAAAAATATTTTGAACTAAATGAAAATGAAAATACTGAAACCAGAAAAGCCAGTGTTCGTGCTGCCTGTCATCTCCAGACCCAATAAGCAGAGACAGCGATTGAATCTTTATGGGTGCTTTATTCAGATGGTCAGCAATCTGAGAAGACAGCCAGTTTGTACCTTAACAGACTGTCTTAAATTCCATTATAAACAGATCCTTTTTATAAGGAGAAGAAAAGTGTAGGTAAGGAGTTTGGAATTCAGGTAAAAGTAAATTGGATAAGAGCTGCAGCATTCTTTCATCTATGTCCTGGGCAGTGGTCCTTGTGCCCTGGGCAGTGGTCATCTCACCCTGGAGTACAATGGCTCAGATAGCATCTTGATTGCTTGAAGTCCTCCTGAGGCACAAAGCTGAAACTGCTTCTGGTTTCCTGGAGTCAAGGTGGGTCATACTTCCAGTTCCTGAAACAATAGATTTTTACATACATTGATTACTAAGCTTATTAATTGTTACCTGAAACTAAAATTTTCCAACATTTGAATTCCCCATCAATAAAATTTATCAAAATTTGTGGGATATAACAAAACAGTGTTTAGCAGAATTATTTTATTTTATTTTTTTAAATGTTTTATTGATTATGCTGTTACAGTTGTCCCAATTTCTTTTCCCTCTGCTCTCCTCCACCCAGTGACCCCCCTCCCTCCAGTTGTCCCCCCATTTAGTCCATGCCCATTGGTTGTGCATATAGTTCTTCTCAATATTTTCATGTCTACTGCTCTACCTCCTATGGTTCTTAATTCCTGCATCATCTCCCTCCATTTTCCCCCTTTACCCTCCCTGCTGACTTTCCCCCTATATGTTCCCCATACATATAATTCTTTTTCCACTCTCATTGCCTACTTAGTTTGCCTTTGTTTTGATTCCCTAGCTTCTGTTGGTTGTTGTGATACAATTTTCATTTTAATGTTCATAGTTTTGATCCTCCTTCTTCTAAACAAGTCCCTTTAACATCTCATATAACAGTGGTTTGGATCTGATGAACTCCTTCAGGTTTACTTTGTCCTGGAAGCACTTTCTCTGCCCTTCTATTCTGAATGACAGCTTCGCTGGATAGAGTTATTGTGACTGTAGGTTTTTGATTTTCATTACTTTGAATATTTCTTGCCAGTCCCTTCTTGTCTGCAGAGTCTCCTTTGAGAAATCAGCTGATAGTCTAATTGGGACCCCTTTGTACATAATTCTCTTCTCTCTTGCTGCTTTTAAGATTCTCTCTTTATCTTTAATTTTTGACATTTTGATTATAATGTATCTTGGTGTGGTTCTCCCTGGGTCCAGTTTATTTGGAACTCTCTGTGTTTCCTGGACCTGTAAATCTATTTCCTCCTGCAAGTTAGACAAGTTCTACTTCATTATCTTTTCACATAATCTTTCAATTTCTAGTCCTTCTTCTTCACCTTCTGACAACCCTATCATGTGAACGTTTGCTCTCTTATAGTTGTCCCAGAGGTTTCTGAGCTTCTCCTCATTTTCCTCACTTTTTGTTTCCTCTTTCTGCACTGGTTGACTGTTCCTTCCCTATGTTCAGATTTGTTGATTTGATCCCTGGTTTTCCTTCCCTCACCACTTGTTTCATATGTGTTTTCATTCATTTCAGCAGGACTAGTCTTCATTCCTTCCCCGTCTTGATTAAGTTCTGCTCTTATTTCTGTAAGATGTCTTATAACTATAACTCGGAACTGAGCCTCAGAAAGATTATCTATCTGTTCGTCTGTTAATTCATGTATTTGCTTTCTGGTCAGCTGCATGATTGGAATCTCTTATCATTATCCCTGCCATCCTGACAGTTTTTGCTTTACCTTTACTTCTTGGGCAGGGCTTGGAGCCCCGTGCACTCGTCACTACTGGGTGACCCTTCTCACCACACTGTGGTGCTTTGTGTGGGGGTGGGGGTTCAAGATGGATTCCTGCCGTTCCCTCTCTGCTGAGAGACTGGGAGCCTCCTCCTCCATTCCCATGCCCTCTGGGCCTCCCAGTCCAAGGCAATGGGGGTTTGCCTTTCCCGGCATTGGAATCGCGAGCTGACGGGTTTGATCTATAGCCAGAGGTGCTCCCCAGGTGCTTTTCGCCTCCCCTTAAATACAGGAGTCTGTGCTTACCGCAGTCCTGCTGCTCGTTGCTGCAGCTGCCACCCCAGTGCAGCTTTATCTCTCTGCCCTGGCTTTGCCCCTCCTACTCATCTAGATGAGCACCACTTGTTTATAACTTCATATGTTGGACTTCCATGTAGCTTTATTTTCTGGAACTTCTGGTTATTTCTGGTTTTGTGGTAGTTGTAGTCCTTCTTAGTTGTGGAGGGAGACAGAGCGTGTCAGTCTAGGCCTCCATCTTGGCCAGAAGTCTCTTAGCATAATATTTAACATTAAATACATATGATGTTTTCTATGTATAAATACATAGAAAAGAAGTATTAAAATCCATAATTTAAGCTTCCATATAAAGAAAATAGAGAAAGGAAAGCAATTTATGTCTAAAGCAAGCAAAGAAAAGAAATAGTAAAAAAAATAGAGCAGAATTCAGTGAAATAAAAAACAGTAAAACAATTGAGAAGAGCAATGAAACTAAAGGCTGATTGTTTGAGGAAAATGATAGGGGACATCTGGTCAAGATGGCAGCATAGGTAAACACGGCTTCCTCCTTGCACAACCACATCATAATTATAACTAAATTATAGAACAACCATCACTCAGAACCATCAGAAGTCAAGTTGAATGGAAGTCTAACAACTATGGGATTAAGGAAATCACATTCATCCAGATTGGTAGGAGTGCAGGAGACACGGAATGGGCTAGTCCTCCATACACGTGTGGTAGATAAAATTCAGGAGGGATTTCTTAAGAGTGAGGAGACTGAGCCCAGAACCAGGCCCCACAGCCCAGGGTTCTAGTGCCAGGAAGATAAATCACCATAACTTCTGGCTGCCAAAACCAGCAGGGATTGAGTCAGTGGAAGAAACTGCTGAAGCCTCAAGCAGTTCCTCTTAAAGAACCCACACACAAACTTACTCAGACTCACACTCTCTGAGCTCCAGCACCAGGGTAGCAGCTTGAAAGGCACCAGTGGAATATAGGGAGAAACTGAAGTGGCTGGCATCAACATGAGAGCTAGGGGACAGCTTACTCCCAGACAGGAAGGTGTGCAGAGCCACAGAATAGGCAGGCGGGTGCCATATCTGAGACTCCATAAACCTGGCTAACACTGTTTGCCCTGCCCTGGAGATTCCCTGAAGCTCTGTCTGACCCAGCTTACAGTTGTTAACAGATTTTCCATATAAACGGTTGGCCTTGGCTCAAGCTTCACAACTTCCCAAATCCTTTCAAACAGACAACAGCTGTCTTCAGTGGGCCCCCAGCCCCCATACCTCTTACCCAGTGGACCCAGGCATAGCACTAGCAGCAGCCAGCTTAGATTCACAGCTTGGCCTCCCCTCAAAATCTCCAAGCCCAGCACAAGTAGCAACCATCTCAAATTGCCCTACAGCTCAGGCAGGGTGGCCCTGGGCAAAGCACAGGTGGGGCTGACCTTGGCCTGCACCATCCAGAAAATCCCAGGGTCAGCACACCCAGAGGACAGCTACAGACCACACTGGAGCACCACCACCCTGCCCCTGAACAGCTGATCCTCCATGGAGGGCAGTGGTTGGTAATCAGCAGTCACAGCCAATCTTTGCAACTGACTGGCCTGGGTAAATCCCTCCCGCTGACATGCAAACAATAACAAGTCTTAACTACAAGAGAAGGGTGTACTCAGCCCATATGAAGGGCTCACCTCAAGTACCAGTGGCTGTACCACTGGACCCTATAGGACACCTACTACATTAGGCCACACTACCAAGACATGGAGTCAAAGCAGCTCTATCTAATAGATAGACACAAACGCAGGAAGGCTGCCAAAATGAGGAGACAAAGAAATATGGCCCAAATGAAAGAACAGACCAAAACTCCAGAAAATAAAACAAAACGGGGCCTTCTGCAGTCCTGGCATCTGACTCTTGCTTCAACAGGATTTGGATGAAACAGATCTAGGGACGCACCTTCTTTCCAACTACCCTCCAACTTCTTTACTAGTCACCACCTTTAGAATGACCTCAGCCTCCAAGACCAGCCAAGACTGTTTTTTTTTTTATCTTAAATGTTCATTGCCGAACAACCATGAGCTCCCAAATTTGTCAGAAACTATTCCACCGAGGTGGAGGCTGCCATCAACCACCTGCCCAAACTGCATCTGCAGTCCTCTTACACCTACCTCTCTCTGGGCTCCTATTTTGACTGGGACAATGTGGCTCTGCAGGGCGTGAGCCACTTCTGAGAGTTGGCCAAGGAGAAGTGTGAAGGCGCCGAGTGTCTCTTAAAGCTGCAAAAACCAGCACAGAGGCCTCATTCTCTTTTAGGGTGTAGTGAAGCCTTTCCAAGATGAGTGGGGTAAAACCAAGGACACCATGGAAGCCACCTTGGCCTTTGGGAAAAACCTGAACCAGGCCCTTTTGGATCTGCATGCTGTGGGTTCTGCTTGCACAGACCCTCATCTCTGTGACTTCCTGGAGAAGCACTTCCTGGATGAGGAGGTGAAACTCATCAAGAAGATGGGCAACCACCTAACATCCGTAGGCTGGCCAACCCCCAGTCTGGGATGGATGAGTATCTCTTCGAAAGGCTCACCGTGAAGTATGACTAAGAAGCCTTTGGAGCCCAGAGCCTTTGAGGAGCCCCTCTGCATTTTCCTAGTATCAGGCTTTTGTCTGAGCTTCTCCCTGAAACCATTAGACATCGTTTTAACCACTCTGGAGCCCTCTCCCATGCATTGGACCAACAGAAACAATTAAGATTTCTGCATGGAAAAAAAAAACAACAACATCCAGGAAAAGAACTAAACAAAAGAGAGATAAGCAATCTATCAGAATCAGAGTTCAAAGCACTGGTTATAAGGATGCTCAAGGAACTTAGTGAGGACCTCAACAGCATAAAAAGGATCCAGTCAGAAATGGAGGACACACTAATTGAAATAAAGAACAATTTACAGAGAAACAATAGTAGAGTGAATAAAGCTGAGAGTCAAACCAATGATTTGGAACATAAGGAAGCAAAAACCAACCAATCAGAACAACAAGAAGAAGAAGAAAAAAAAAAAAAAATCCCCTGGAGGGTAGTATAAGCAGCCTCTGGGACAACTTCTGGTGTTCCAACATTTGCAACCTCATTTTTTTTGGACTCTTTTTTTCTTCTTGTTGTTCTGATTGTTTTTTGCTTCCTAATGTTCCATATCATTGATTTGATTTTAGGCTTCATCCACTCTACTGTTGTTTCCCTATAAATGTTCTTTATTTCAATTAGTGTATCCTTCTTTTCTGACAGAATCTTTTTTATACTGTTGAGGTAATCACTAAGTTTCTTGAGCATCCTTATAATCAATGTTTTAAATTCTGCATCTGATAAACTGCTTATCTCCATTCATTTAGCTCTTTTCCTGGAGTTTTGATCTTTTCTTTCATTTGGACCATGTTTCTTTGTCTCATTTTGGCAATCTGAGATGGTTGCTACTTGTGCTGAGCTTGGAGATTCTGAGGAGAAGCCAAGCTGTGAATCTAGATTGGCTGCTGCTACTACCAGGCCTCAGGGCCACTAAGCAAGAGGTATGGGGGTGGGGGCTCACTGAAGCAAACTATTGCTTGTTTGAGAGGATTTAGGAAGCTGTAAAGCATGAGCCAAGACCAGCCATTCATATGGAAAAGCCACTATTAACAGCTTGGGTGGGCCTGTAAGTTGGGTGGGGCAAAGTCTCAGGGGAGCTCCAGGATGAGGCAAACAGTATTAACCAGGTGGATGGAGTCTTTAATATGGCACCGCCTGCAGGCTCTGTGGTTCTGTGGGGGAAGGGTTCAAAAAAGAGACAGTGGCTTCTGCCAGCCTTTCTGTCTGAGAGAAAGCTTTTCCCCAGCTCTCATGTTGATGCCAGTCACTTCAGTTTCTCCTTGTATGCCACTGATGCCTTTCAAGCTGCTACCCCAGTGCTGTAGCTCAGAGTGAGTTGAGTCTGAATAGGTAAGTTCATGTGTGGATTCTTTAAGAGGAACTGCTTGGGGCTGCAGCAGTTTCTTCCACCAACTCCATCCCTGCTGGTTTTTACAGCCAGAAGTTATGTGGTCTTATATTCCTGGCACTGGAACCCTAAACTTGGGGAGACTGGTGTGGCGCTGGTACTCATTGCTCCTGAGATAGCCCTCCTGAATTTGTATCCATTACACGTGCGTGTGGGACCAACCTGTTAAGCATCTTGGTGTCTCTGTGTCTCCTACCTGTATGGAGGCGATTTATTTAATTTCATAGTTGTCACATTTCCATTCAGCTCAGTTTCTTTCAGTTCTAAGGGACGGCTGTTTTATAGTTTAGTTGTAATTTCAATGTGTTTGTGCAAAGAGGTGAGCCATGTTTACCTATGCCTCCATCTTGACCAGCAGTCTCTTAAGATTGGTTTTAGTAAGTATTTGGACAAGGTGTCTAGATAAAAGAAAAAGCATTAAAAGAGAAAAAGATTATAGATGACACTAGAAAAAAACCAGAAAATGAGAAACACAAAAGTGAGTTTAAGGAAGGCTGCTAGTGTGATTTCAAGTGGGAACTTCTTTTTTTAAATCCTCAACCAAGGACTTTTTCTTTTTAGAGCGAGACAAGGATAGAGAGAAACAAGAATGTGAGAGAGAAACATCAACTGGTTGCCTTCTCATATGTGCCCCAATGGGAATCAAACCTGCAACCTGGGTATGGGCCTTGACCAGGAACTGAACCTGCAAACTTTCATTCTACAGGATGATGCTCTAACCAACTGAGCCGCACCAGCCAGGGCTCAAGTGGGAACTTTTTCTAAAGATTTTATTTATTTATATTTAGAGAGAGGAGAACAGATGGAGAAAGTGAGGGAGAGAAACGATGTGTGAGAGAAAGATTGATCGGTTGCATCACGCACGAGCCCCGACCAGGGATTAAACTTGTAACCTGGGCATGTGCTCTGACCAGGAAAAGAATTAATGACCTTTGGCTTTCTAGGACAGCTCTCAACCAACTGAGCCACACTGTTCCATTTTCAATATTTTGAGGTATCTCCATACTGTTTTCCACAGTGGCTGCACCAATCTGCATTCTCAGCAACAGTACACAAGGGTTCCCTTTTCTCCTCATCCTTGCCAGCATCTGTCACCTGTGTAGTTACTGACAATGACCATTCTGACTGGTGTGACATAGTATCTCATTATGGTTTTAATTTGCATTTCTCTGACAATTCATGATGTTGAGCATCTTTTCATGTCTATTGGCTATCTGTATGTCCTCTTTGGGAAAATGTCTTTCAGCTCCTCTGCCCATTTTTTAATTGGAATGTTTGTTTTGGTGTTTTGTACGAGTTCATTTTAAGCTTTGGATATTAACCCCTTATCAAATGTATCATTGGCAAATATCTTCCCCTGTTTGGTAAGTTGTCTTTCCATTTTGTTGATAGTTTCCTTTGCTGTGCAAAAAACATTTTAGGTTAATTAGTCCCATTTGTTTATATTTTCAGTGGTCTCCCTTAACCAAGGCGATAGGTCAGAAAAAATATTGCTAAATGTCAGATTTTTCTATGTATTTTTTAGTTTTGTTTTGATCTTACATTTAAATATTTAATTGATCTTGAGTTTATTCTTGTATATTGTAAAGTGGCCTAGTTTCTTTATCTTTTTTTTTTTTTTGCGTGTATTTTTCCAATTTTCCCAGCACAATTAATTGAATAGACTTTCTTTACCCTACTATATGTTTTTGCCTCCTTTGTCAAATATTGGCCATAAAGGCATGAATTTATTTCTGGGCTCTGTATTCTGTTTCATTGACCTATGTTTGTTTTATGCCAGTACCATGCTGTTTTGATTAGTATGGCCTTGTAGTATAATTTGATATCAGGTAGCATGATACTTCCAACTTTGTTCTTTATCAAGATTGCTTATGTTATTCAGTCTTTTGTGGTTCCATATAAATATCTGGATTCTTTGTTCTAGTTCTGAGATATACACCACAGATTTTTTTTTTAAAGGAATTGTGAGAAATCAGTATTTTTTACTCCACTTGGAGTTCTTAAAACTTGTTCAGCAGTTTAACAAGATTGCCACGTAATTCCTATACACATTAAAGTCTAGAAAGCACTTACCTAGAGTAGGGGGTCTTATTTGAATACTCTGAAGCCCATAAAATTGTACAAAAATTTCACGTGTTTAAACTTTGGTATATATACACATATGTACCTATATGTATGTACACACACACACACATACACACACGAGGTACCCCAAAAAACACAGAATTATCTTTTGGAGGGTGGGCCCCTTGTATAACAGTACAGGTTTCCCCGCTAGATGCGTATTCTAGGAACCCATCAGTATCGGTGTACCAGCTGGTGTTGTTGTGAGAGGCTGAATTAAGGTTCGGTGAATTTTTTTGAAAACTCTTTGAACCCACTTGCCCACTTCATGATGAGTGATTTATGAGTGCACCTGCCAAAACTACTTTGAGTGTTTAGCAGTTTTTGACCAAGAACTGCATGAACCCCATGTCCTACATTCCCTATTCACCCAATCTTGCCCCCGAGTGACATATTTTTGTTTCCCCAGATGAAAAATGTCCTTAAAGGGAAATGTTTTGCCAATGTGGAAGAAGTGAAATAAAAAAAGGCAGAAGCACTAAAAGGCATCAAAATCAATGAGTTCAAAAACTTTTGAGCAGTGGAAAAACATCTTGATTGGTGTATTGCAACAAATTGAGAGTATTTTGAAGGTGACTGACCTTTAAACATGTAATACGCATTTTTTTATAAATAAGTTCCATTTTTTTGGGGGGGGTCCCCTGTCATATACCTAGAAAATCACACTTTCCCCTTTCCTTCCCCTGGAGACAGTGTCCATATTTTTTCCCCTAGATTTTCCAAGGAATTCATGATCCAAAACTGAAGAGTTTTTATCCTATAGAAACAAAGCCACATGAAGGAGGAAAACAGATTTCATTGAACAAAGAAAAAGTTTCAAGTTATCCTTTGCTATGCAAGCACTCTTCAACCAATGAAGGTCAGAACCTGGCCACCCTTAGCTCTGTATTTCTTTCACTATGCTTTCATTTATGCATGTGCGGTAACTACATGGTATTCTCCTAGCCTGTTTTTATGTTTCAAAATACACCACATACAGATATATCAGTATAGGCTACATGTTAACATAGAATTTATATATTTATTTTTT
This sequence comes from Furipterus horrens, assembly GCF_987537825.1. Lineage (NCBI taxonomy): Eukaryota > Metazoa > Chordata > Mammalia > Chiroptera > Furipteridae > Furipterus > Furipterus horrens. The sequence continues at coordinate 52,070,179 of NW_028327179.1, forward strand.
TGTAGGATACACTCACACATACACACAACCTTATTTCTTCGTGCAAAGTTGGCCACAAAATGCATTTCTGTGTAAATACCAGTTTGTGCTGCCTGGAATACTGGTGAAGTTTTAAGTACTAATGTACTATTGTGGCTGTCATCAATTTTCCAGTTGATTCGGAAATCAATCAGGAATCTTTTTAATTAGTATAATAGCAGTCTATCCACCACATGAAACCATAAGTAAAAAGTTAATCATATGAGCTTGATTATTGAGCTTACTTTTCCATTAGCAAATAGTGCTGGTTTTACATTATAATAAAAATAATAATCCTTTATTATTTCTCTTAGTAAAAATTTAGGAAATGGTATTTCCATGTTGAGGATAAGGTTGTAGTTGCTTTCAGTCTTTGTAAATTTGCCTTAGAGAAACCTTGCCATTTGCTAACAACAAGAAAATGTCTCGACATCTATGCTAAGGCAATGATTTATTTCAAGTTGTCCAAGTTCCTAGAGTTAGCTGATAGGTCCCCGAGTCTCAAAATAATTCTAAGAATCCACCTTGAATCATTGTTTTCCCACTGGTGTTTTTAAGAAGAGACACATACAGCCTGGGAGCTGGCTAATGCAGTCAGGAAAATAAATTCATCACACAGAGCCCTAAGTATTTCCCAGATGAAGGAAAGATAAGTTCAGCTTCAAAAATGTCATTCCCACTCCCATTTTGTGATATTCCTAGGAGGGCAGCTTTTCTCATTCCCATTCTTTCCCACTCTACAGAGCACACTGGAAGGTAAGTGAATGGTGCCACTATAAGAATAACCTTGAATCTCGTCTAACAAAGTCTAGTAGTTATACAATTTGATACTCAATAATACCATTTTCATACCTCACACCCAATCATGACACAGCTTTGTGTCAGCACCATTTCTGAAGATCCTTCAGCAGTTCCTTGCTAAGATTATCATTTGCATTCAGTTTTAGATATTTATTCAATTTATTAATATAACTAGCAGAAAGGAGTTTTAAAAAATATTTATTATATTTGGTTCTAGAAATAATAGAAAATAAAAATTGGTACAATTATGTCACAGACCCTTGGAAAGGCATATTTATCATTTCATACCAGAGAAGTTTTACACAATGTCAGAAATGAAAATACCTAAGCAATTGGTGATGAAGGTTAATGATGCTAAGAGGAGCCCTTGTAAATTTTTTAAGTTTTCTTCTCTGCTATCATTTACTTCTGGGCAAATTCCAGTCCAGTGAAAAGAGTTCTGAACATAAAAGGCACCTAGAGTAAAAAGTAGACCTTAACTAATAAGAAGAGGCACACGTTTACATCAAGAAAAAATGCCCTATCGATGCAACTCTCTTGCAAGACAATAATATAAATGTAAAAGCCACTGAAGCTAAAAACAAAATCTATCAACAATTACCTAAATCTGATATATAAGCTAGATAATGACAATCATTTTTGTATCCCTAAATCTGTAGATGTTTTATCATTATTTAAATAAGCACAAGTATTATATTTATATTCAGAGGCTGGGGGTGCTCTAGTTATTTATCCATCGTCAAGATTTGTTTTGTTGTGTTTTCTCTTAAAATGCATTATTGTATACTTTTGTGGATGTTAAAAATTCCTGTTGTCCTTCAAGAAGGAAGCAAAACCTATAACTGCTACTTTAAACTCCTTTTTAATTATTATAATACCAGTACTGGTGACATTTTACTATGATTTAAGCACCTGAAATATATTGTGACCAATTTATATTCTCTGAGCTAGAATTAGGATCCTCAGGATTTGTATATGTGTATAAATATTGCAAATTAAGCTAATACAAATTTGAAAAAATACAAATAATCTTTTACTACAAAGATTCAAAATCCACTAAGGGTCTGTACTAAAAGAAAGATGAACAGGAAGCCAGCAAACATTTGTCTGCATTTTCTAATCTGGAAACAAAGGACTCAGCGGAGCCAGGTGGTATTCAGCTGGGTCTGGTTCTTGATGCTGGTGTCCATTTTCAGCACTTCTCGAATGGCCATGGTGGCATAGGTAGAAGGAGGAAGAGAAAAGTCCATCTTCAGAGCTCTGTATTTGCCTTCTGCCAGGCAATCGAGAAGAGAACAGTCAGAAAAGTAGGGCAGCTGCAGACTGGGGCAAAATCAAACAAAAGAACTGCTCTTTTCCCCAGGCTGCTTCTTACCCGGGGGGCCTCAGAGAGTGAGTGTGGAAGCAAGAGATCTGTGGAACCATCATAAAAAGGGCAGATGACAGAATAGCACAGGAGAGAAATGTGTGTAAATTTTAAAAACTTTGGAGCACAAGGTGAAGACAGACAAAGGAATGGCACAAGAATTTGACAATGTAAATTTAATGTTTTAGACTCTCTTCCTGGATTTTTGCTCACCTTTGCTAACTCTCTCTGGGGATGAGGAGGAAACACTCAATCACCTAAAATCAAAGTCTTCTATAACTGTCATTCATTTTCAGTGGGATTTACTGTTTCAATCACTGACCTCCAGCTATACTCATAAAACTGAGATGAGAAAACACAAAACAGACATTACAGAGTGGCTGGGAAGTGGTGGTGATTATTTAGAGTTTTTAAAAACATGTTTTTGTATTGGAAATATTTTGAAGTTGACACAGATCTGATGGCTGAGTAAACTTACCGGAAACAAAAACTGGTGGTGGTTTCCCTTCTAGGTTGTCCACATCTGTGTTGAAGAGTGGAATTTTAGGATCATCATATGCAACAAGTTCCCTTTAAAACATATAAATAAAAAAAGTATAAATGTGAACTTCCATAAAAGGTACTAAGTCACTTAGCACCATTTGTTTAGCAAGGAAAACACATAGGCCTATTGTAGACTATAGTGGAACTATTCAATAACAGAACAGGGCCAGATTTTATATATAAGTATTGCCTTTGTATTATTATATATCACAATGACAGATGATGCCAGCCTATGTAAAAGATAGGAAATGTTTCCCTAGGATGAAAATTCTTTTACAGGAAAAAAGTCAATTTTCTGCACATTTGTTCAGTAATTTACTGTCAATAAAATATAAACTAAGCCATTTTCACTATATGTTTGCAATCATTTATTTCTTGATTTGAAAAATACCAAAAGTAGCAGTGATAATATTAATAATAACAACTAACACTTATACATCAGGTTATAAGCAGTGAAAAATATATATGTGGTGTGAAAGCTCAAAATCTCACATAATCATTCAATTCTATTTCATTCTGGACAGTTACTCACCAGCTGACATTCTGAGGACGAATAATGATCTTTCGGTAGGCTCCTGATAAGGAATAATCTCGAATTTTGTGTCTCATGTTGTCAATATCAAGATTGTCTGCTGTGAGCATTTCCCTGTAGGCTTCACTAACTAACATAAAATACAAAAAGTCAGTTGGAATGTAACACGTCAGCAAGCTTCCTTGAATTGTATTACAAATAGAGTAATATGTAAATTTAGTTGGATCGCCTCAACAAAATTAGTCAGGCTAACTTACAATCCAGTCTCGACTCTGGAGTCAAAGCTTCCTGACTTACTAACTGGGACTAGGTGTCTCCAGCTTAGGTTTGGCCAACTTGTAAGTTATCTTTGCAACCAGCCACAGAATCTGGGGTGTAAGGTTCCTAAGCTAGTTACAAAAGGCCATTTCATCATAAGTTACTAAACCACAATTTATAGGTGTTCAGAGATGAAAGAGACCATATACTGAAGCCTCAAACTCTTTCTGGCAGAAAGTAGTTACAAATAAATGCATAAAATATGAGACCTGAGAAAACCATCTGGTTCACCCTGGCAGCACCTGATGTAGAACCTCTTTCCTAACACCTGAGGTAGCCCTCCAGCCTGTACAGGGAACTACTTAGTGAGGTATGCAATTATCAGAAAGTTTTCCTGTTTCAAGCTGAAATCTGCTTCCTGTAACTTCTGTGGACTGCTTTGAAACACAGCAGAATAACTGCCCACTTCCACATGTATTAAATATTAAACCTTTACACCATATCTTCTCTAAGCCAAACAACGGTTCCCTCAACTGTTCCTTCAACATTTTTGCATTCCGCACTAAACTCCCTTATTTGCCTTAGGCAACAGGCTTATGTTCAACAGAAACTCCAGATACTTTTTAAAATTGAATTTAAAACTATACAGGTTTAAGTGCATAACTCAATAAAACAACATCTGCACACTTCATCGTGTGCCCACGGCCCCAAGCAGTCTCTTTCTTTCCCCATCCCCTTACCCCTGCCACTTTGCCTACCTCCCCCTAACCCCAGCCTCCTTTCCTCTGGCTATCACCACACTGTTTTTTTTTTGTGTGTGTGTTTATATGTTATATGTATTGGGTTGTCCAAAAAGTTCATTTAGTTTTTTCTGTACAATGGCTCTTGTAGTGCTTAGTCTTTAACTTCATCTGAAACAATTTTGTTAGACTCTATTGTAATAGCTGTCACATCAGCGTGCATTTTTAAAGTTTATCAAAACTGGTGAATTTTTATGCAGCCATTTTAATACTGAAGATAAAAGAAGATACACAACATTTTTGGCATATTATGCTTTATTACTTCAAGAAAGATAAAAATGCAACTGAAACGTAAAAAAAGATTTGTGCAATGTGTGAAGGTGTGCTGTGACTGATCGAACATGTCAAAGTGGTTTGTGAAGTTTCTTGGTACTATTGACATTTTGGCTAAATAATTCTTTGCTGTGGGGCTGTCTTATGCCTTGGAAGATGTTTAGCAGCACCCCTGGCCTCTACCCACTAGAAGCCAATAGCAGTATAGAGCCAAAATATTCAATTCAATAAACTTATTGGTGAAAATGAAAAATGTGTATTTTACAGAAAAAACTAAATGGACCCTTTGGCAACCCAATGTATGCTTTACTTCTTTTTTCTTAATCCCTTTACTTTCTTTCATCCAGTCTCCCAACTCCAGATACTTTTTATGTAGACTGCTATCAAACTGAGCCTTTTCTATCTACGTATAATTTGATCTTTAAGCATACATGTGAGAATTTACATTTAACCCTATCAAATGACGTCTGCAGTTCTTTTTAAATACTTATTTTTCATATAATTAACATTAACTATTTTGGGTGACACGATTTGCAAATACCGTAAGCAGATTTCTTTATTCAACTTATTCATAAAAAATGCTACATACACCAAGATCAAGGAAGCACTCTCTCATGACACACTTATCAGGACAACCCTTAAATCAAACGTTGCTGGACACCAGTGTAGTAGGAGGTTAGACAGGCATGAGAAGGACAAGAACTGTGGGCCAGATACGAAAGGTCAGCAGGGCTTGGAAAGCCCTGGGAGCCTCACAATGAATAACTGTAGCGTGGGACCTCGCTCCCAGAGTGACCTTTCCTCCCTTGCATATCACCAGCGATGTGGTTTTCATAGTGCTGACCACGAGGTTCAGATTTTCCTGACCTGTCCTCCTCTGCCTGTCACTAGTCATGTGGTAGACCCCTTTAGAGGAGAAATAAGAGCCCTGACACCACCACTCCCTTAAGCAGTAAGCCCTCAGGATAAGTAGGTTCTGGTTAGCATCAAATAATCTTGGGAACAAAACCTCCAGTCTGTTGACCATGGAGACATAGTTTTGGTCAAATAGAGGTAACATCTAGGCCTCAATTGTGTTTCAGCTCCAGGCCCATAAAATCAGCAAGCTCATGGCTGACATCAGACCAGCTGTGATGACTAATGACCCCCAGGCCCTGGTGTCAATCAATCAGTAGAGACCAGGACCCTGAAAGGATGCACCTGGCGAGCTGATGAGTAGTCTATTGAGATCCTCCCCTGGGACTTCCTTAAAAATACCCAGCTTCAGAAAGCAGATTAAAACCCTCAGGATGTAGGACCCAGCCCCCGTCTCTCCCTACCCCCTTCTTTCCCCAGGGCAGCACCCTCTCTCAAGGGAGCTTGTCAGCACCTTTCCTGTCCCCTTTCCCCAGGCATGTTTTTCTCTGCCTTTTCCCCTCCTAATCTCCAAGAGCCCTTCTTTGCCTCTGTTAACTTGTTTCCTGAGCCCATGCAGCCCAGCTGGCTCACTTCTTCCAGGGCCCAATTTTTCTACCTCTGTAACTTTCTAAATAAACTTTTGCTTGTATTTGAGTCTTGGCTCTGAATTCTTTCTTAGCTAGAACTCAAGTACTGAGATTGCTAAACTGAGATCCAATCGTCGGTAACATTCTGGTGCTGTTCCAATGCTAACACAAGTGTATGTGTTATGAATCCACTAGCCTGGACTACCACACATCCAGTCTGTGAGCTCATGCCTTAACCACAAGGTTTTCATGAATGGCTCTGTCATAGGCTGTGCTGAATTTATGTTTTAATTGGTGCTAGTCCAAGTTTCTGATCCTAAGAGGCACAAGATAAAAGAATGTTGTTTTTTTTCTTTCTTGGAAAGAGGGCAAGTGTCGCTATGAGCATCTTACTAACTTTCATTTGTACTAGCTCCTGGTGCTGGTCTCCTCAATTCCTTTCTGTGCCACCACCCTTGGGCAGGCAGACCATACCCCTTCCTTATCTACCTCTCTTATGCATTCTCCCCTCCTTTTCTCTCCTTTTCCCTCAGCAAAGTCAACCTCACACAAGTATTAAGAGCACAGCAACTTGATTAAATTAACATGTAAATGGCAGATTACCATTTAACTCTTTTACAAGTATTTGCATTATCAAAGAAGAGTGTTAAATCCTAATCATTTCATTATTTGTAAAATTTCAAGGAATATAACATTGATAAGTAAAATAATTCTGACTTCTTGAGAGGAAAGACACCCTAACAGGAAAACACCTCTCATAGCTCAGCCTTGGCTCAGGTGAACCTCCAGGGTCAGTTTCACCAAGTTAGTTGAATGCTCAGAGCTGCTTTTTAAAAAATTTCTGAGTTCTTGAAAAGTTCCAGTTCCCCTGCTACCCTCACCAATGCCATCCATGAAGGTAACAGAACTAATTCTTAACAGGCTCTGGGGAATGGGAAATAATTCTAACTTTTCACTTGATAAATTTCTGTGCTTGTCAACTTTTAAAACACAATTAGCAAATAGTAGTTAAGATAGAAAAAAAAAAAAAAAGTTATCCATTCACATTCTCAAAGTCCAAACCATCTCCATCCGTGGTAATGTAAGGGGCAAGGTAACTGGTAACTCTCAAACCAGTAGAAAATAATTAGCAGCAAAGGACAAATGTAATTAGAGGGTCTCTGAGCAAGAGTTAACAGTTATTAGCACGTTTACAAATCAGGAAGGGGACATTCATTTCACAGCTCAGCACGAATGCTTCTGAAAACAAAGGGGAAAGATACTCATCACCAAACTTTGGGAAATGGGAAAATGTAGCTAGACAGCCCAGCAAAGAAGTTAGGGAAATTTCAAAGGAGAGCTGGAGACAGACCTATAACCAGATCACCCTCAGTTAATTTAATCACATTAGATTGTAACTCTGAGTATCCAGCATGGAAAAACAGAGAAAGAGAAGAGGGGAAGGGGAGATGCCGGGGGTTTACTAGCACTAGGATAAAAGTAGCCTGCTTCGTGTATCGGTGCGCATCTTTGATTTGGCTTTTTGGCTGCACCCAGAGCTGCAGATCTGTGAATAAACAACTGCCTTAGTTACTGCTAAAGTCCTGTGTCCTGGTGTTTTTATTGTGAGCGTTTTTCACAGTAAGAACTAGTGAATTTCAGAAATTTAAATAATAATCCATTAACAACAACACTAGTAACAACAATACCAATATAACCACCACGTTTCTTAATTTAAATTATCCATCTGAATGCATACCTTGGGAGACTTCTCCAAGTAAACATAATTTATATATGCTTGAAATCTAAACATTTTTCAAATCTGATGGATAGCAGAGTTCTAAAACTGTATTTAAAATACTGATTTTTTTTCTCTTTCTCTACTCTTGGCTGCCAATGGCTTAATTATGTTAGATTTTGTTTTACCTAGTTCCCCATACACAACCTTAATTATGTTAGACTTTAACTATTTCCCCATACAGGGAACTTACTTTTATGCTTTGGGTAGATAACATCAAAACCAGGCAAGGGCATTACCACATCATGGATGGAGTAATTATTAATGTCTTCTTCCTCAATATAGGTGGCTGTGGCTAAAAATTCACAAATGAATAAATTAAGAAAATAGGCAATATTTTCATGAACTCAATCTTCTAAAATTATACACATCTAAGCAGTCAGAAGTGCAAGCTGGTAGTTCTGTGGCCTACAAAGCTTAGAGAAATTAAGCTGCAATATATACCTTTCTCTTTTCTACACTACACAAGAAACAAAAATTATAGACTTAGAAAAAGTACAAACTTGAAACTTATTTCTCAGCTGCTCTTGTATTTTTTGGGAATGCTTGCTTTTGACAATCAGTTCCTTTTACTTATTAAACAATGCTACAAAATACTATTTGGAAAGCTATCACAACTTAATACACTTTGCTAAAAAATAAACAATTAAAAAAATCAGTCTGTGGTTAAGAGGACAAAATGTGGTGGCTCACAAGACATTAAAACACACTGGATGTGATTAATATTGGGTAAGGAAATAATAGTTTTTAAAAATTTTAAACAAAATTCATATTTTATTTAAGTGGAAATAAATGATAAAAATTGGCTTTCTTCACCAAATATAACAGCAATATTTTCTGTACTTTTCCTAGATAACCACAAAAACACATTTTTGTAGGATTTCCAGGTTTTGCTTACAAATGAAGAGGCAGTAGATAGAGTCATGGAAAAAGACAGAAAAAGGCAAATCAGTTGTCAGTATCCATGGCCTCTGATCCTGTCTTGATTATGAAACAGAAATGTTTGACATATACCTGCTAAAAAGGTCATGAAGATATAGGCTCAACAAAGGTACGTAAACAGCAACAACCAGATGTGGAACAATACTGGCAGGTTCTTCCATTCACCTTCAACTGTAACTTGTTTCTTTAAGATCATTGTATAAATAGACAAAAACCTACACTGAAATCACTGTTTGGCAACCTTACATGTTCCTTTCACTGTCTTAACTTCCATTACAGATTTTTAATAGCATACTTAAAACTCCTGCTCTTCGAAGGTTACTTGTGGGCTTCACTGTAAAATTTTATAAAATTGTATTCCTTCCTCCCATCCCTCCTCAAAATTTATTTCCTGAAAGAACTGATAACTCAATACCTAACAAGTGGACCCACAGTGATAATAAATATTACGTCTAAATGACTTAATTAAAACAATTCCGAAGTGCCATTAGCAGAGATCATGCAGATCATGCAGAAATATAACATGGCACTTTCTATACTGTTTAAACAGGCAGATTATCAATGGCTAATGTACCCAAGATATTTAGTGATTAAGTGTCCTACATATACCTTATAGCTTTTCTATAAGATGTTTTCAAATTTCTTACAGATTTTTTCAATATCAAATCTAAGAGCCTATTTTAAAAGTCTCTCAGGTATTTTTGATGGTTTCTGAATTCTGTAGGAAGCTCTGATTTAGTTGTATAGAATTTGATACATGAATCTGTTGTTGCTGAAAATTAGATTCTTGCATGGTATCACAAGGAAAGCATTCCAAGGAACCCACACATGGGAGATTGTGGTGGGGCATGGTTTATTCATGTGGAGATAGAAGCTGCCCCCTGGGTTTCCAATGTCCTATCTTCCTCTCTCACCATGGAAAAAGTCCAATCTTGTCCTCAGCAAGGCCAAGACAAAAGCTGATGTCCAGAGCTTTTGCTTCATATTAAAATTTAGTCCTTTGGAGCCTACAGGTGTCCACTAAATAGTCTTATTCCCCATCCAGGTAGCTTAGCTGCTCCAGTGGCAGAGTCCACGTTGCTGCTGGCCATATGGATGCCATGGCCACATGGCTATAGAGAACGTGTGGGCGCAGGAGGTGAGTGTTATTAGCAGGTGGACAAGAGAGATAGAGCTTAGTCCTTTTGGAGCCCATGCCATTTCTTGTGGGCCTGGTGGCTGCTAGACCCATGTGGTTGTGCTCTCCTGGGCAAGACAGCATGGATGAGTGGGGCTGGCACATTGCCATATGGGTGAGAGAGTGAGCTCCATAATTGAAGTCCAATCCAGACCAGCATCTGGCTAGCTTAGCGTGTGTTACCTGCTGTAGTCCATTTCAGGATCCCTCCTGGAGCCAGACTTTGACGTTGCATGGACACAGGCCATGTGGCTGCCAGGGCCATGGAGAGAACAGGTTTGTGCACTGTGCGAGTGCAGGTCATAAGCAAGAGAGCTTCTTTGTTCCCCTAGGGTTATGTCCAGAAGCTTAGGTTTGGGATGGCCCAGGTAGTTCCTTAAAATGACCAATCAACTTCCCAAGTTTTCATGGGCTTTGGATGGGTCCACACCCCATTACTGACAGGACTTTATGATCCAGCACCTTCTCCTGTGCCCACAACAATCCAGTACTGGAGATGCGGAGGTCAATGTCTAGTTCCCTTTGCTCCTTCCCTTATCAATATCTAGCTACACACCAATGGTAACATGTCCACCATTAAATCCAAATCATGTTTTGTTTTTTTGTACTTTTATTATTATGCTCTTACAGTTGTTCCAATTTCTTTTCCCTTTGCTCCCCTCCACCCAGCAATGCCCCTCCCTCCAGCAGTGCCCCTCACTTAGTACATGTCCATGGGTCATGTATAAAGCTCTTCTCAACATCCCCCTGTCCATTCTGCACCCTCCTACTATGCTTAATTCCTGCACTATTTTCCTCCCTCTCCCACTTCCCCCTCCCAGCTGAGCTCCCCCCACATGCTCCCCATACTTATGATTCTGTTCCCATTCTGACTGCTTAGTTTGCCTTTGTTTCCATTCCCTAACTTCTGTTGTTAGTTGTGATACTGTTTTCATTTTAATGTTCATAGTTTTCATCATCTTTCTCTTAAATAAGTCCCTTTAACATTTCATGTAATAATGACTTGGTGATGATGAACTCCTTTAGCTTTACCTTGCCTGGGAAGCACTTTCTCGGTCTTTCCATTCTGAATGATAGCTTTGCTGGGTAATCTTGGTTGTAGGTCCTTGCTTTGCATCACTTTGAATACTTCTTGCCAGTCCCTTCTTGCCTGCAAAGTTTCTTTTGAGAAATTATCTGACAGTCTTGCAGGTACCCTTTTGTAGGAAATACTCTACTATTCTCTTGCTGCTTTTAAGATTCTCTTTATCCTTAACCTTTGGCATTTTGATTATGATGTGTCTTGGTGTGGTCCTCCCTGAGTCTGTTTTGTTTGGGACTCTGTGCTTCCTGGATCTGTATGTTTATTTTCCCTCCAATTTAGGGAAGTTTTCCTTCATTATTTTTTCACATAATTTTTCAATTTCTTGTTCTCCCTCTTCACCTTCTGTCAACCGTATGATTTGGATGTTGGCACGTTTAAAGCTATCCCAGAGGTTTCTAAGCCTCTCCTCATTTTTTTTTCAATTCTCATTTCCTCCTTCTGTACTGGTTGACTATTTATTTCTTCCTTGTGCTCCAATTTGTTGATTTGAACCCTCATTTCCTTTCCTTCACCACTTGTTTTGTGTGGATATTCCTTTACTTCGGCAGGATAGCCTTTCATTCTTTCGCTGTCCTGTTTAACCTTTTCTTTCAAGTCTGTGAGCATCTTTATCACCAGTGCCTTAAACTGTGTATCTGTTAAGTTCACTATCTCCTCATCTGTTATGTGTGCTATCTGTTTGTTGCTTAGTTGTGTCACTGGGACCTTGATCTGACCCCCCCTTCTGGGCTGTATTTCTATCTCATCTTGACAGCATTTCTATCTCCTCATCTTGACAGCTTTCTGTATTTGCCTCTGTGATGTGCGTAGTGTGGAGTCTTAGGTATTTGTTAGTACTGGTGCCTATTTCACCGTGTTTTGGTGCTGTATGTGGGGGAGGGGTCTGAGAGGGAACAGTGCCAATTGCTGCTGCTTTTCCAGGCACTTCTCCCTCTTCCTGTACTAAGCAAGCTGCCTCCTTTTTGAGACTGGTAGCTTCTTCCTCTGCCCCAACCCCCACTGGCTTTCACAGTCAGAAGCAATGTGGCTCTATTTTCCCTGGCGCTGGAACCGCAAGCTACATGGTCTGTTCTGGGACTGGGATCGCTTCTCGGGTTTAAACTATATGTGCTTTTCACCACAGCTACAGTTGCTGTACTGACAGCCGCGCCCACCAGCCATGCCCTCCCGTGGTGCTGCCTCTAGCTGCGCTGCCTGCCAAGCACCACCCCGACGGCCACTCCTCTTTCTCTCCATCCAGGCTCCGGCCCCCCTACCTTTCTGGCTGATTATGTCTTCTTTCTTTGCTGAGCTTCCCTGTAGTTTCTGGATTTTTGTTTTCGTTTTTGTAAGTTTTGAAGTGGTTTTAAGTTCCTTCTTAGTTGTGAGGAGATGCAGCATGTGTTTTTACGCCTCCATCTTGGCTGGAAGTCTCCCCAAATCATGTTTTATACCAAAGTTTATGTTAAGCAAAGCTAAGTTACATGACCTTTGGTCTATCAAAGTGTTCCTCAGTTATGCTTGGAGAAACTTTTACCCATTTTCATAGCGTTCATTCTCAGCTTTCATCACAGGAAGAATACATAGGACCTTCAACAATGCATAAACATTAGGAAAAAACTTGATGTCTGACAGGCAGAGGGCTTCATATAAATGGTGGATGGAAGCTCTCTACCTTTCCTTCTGTGTTTCCACTTGATTCTCCAACAGTGCAGCTCAGCTGAAAATGTATCAGGATTGGGCAAGTCGCTTCTGTACATGTCAGCATGGTGCTCCTCCAATGTACTGCTTTTGAGCTGTCCCGTGACAGAGGGTACCAGAGATAAGCATTTACGAGTTTTGAGGTACTGTTCTGAAAATCTATCTTTCAGTTCATGAATAATGTGTTTCACTGTTGGAACACTTAGAGCTTCTTTATAGTGACTCTCGGGTCAGCTGAGATTCCAGCTTCCCTTGCTGAGCTCTGTGGAATTTCCCAGGGAGCTTCATCTGAACATCAAGTTTGGTTGCCAAACTGGTAGCTTCCTCAAACCACAATTCTTGATAAACTTCAATACTTTCCATTGCTTCACTGAATGAATGGAGTACTGCAGTCAAGCTACTGGCTGGAAAGAAGACAAAGTAAGTCTGCCCCTGGAGATATTTCCTAAAGGCTCTTGTAAAAGACAGAAGATTTTTAAGAATGACAATGGTAACGATGAAATAAAAATGTGTTACTGCACTACAGAGTACAAATATTTGGCTATCATCTAACATAAAAGAAGTGCTTGTAGAAGGTCCACTAAAATTTCAAAAGCATTATGGCTACCTGTCTACTGAGAATGGTAAATTTCCTTTAGTTCTTTACCCCTTTCTTAACTGTTCTAATAAGAGGACAGAAATTACACTGTCAAGCTCTAAAAACAGTGTGGGGACTGACAGAAAAAAGAACAAACTTCCTAAGTTGTTCCTAATGCAACAGACACTCCCATAACAGGCACCAATTTTGGCAACCACATATTTAAGGCACAGGAAGAGCAAAGTGTATAGACAGCTTGGGGACATTTCTCTGAAAGTCTAGAACAACAACTTTCATTTTGGAAGAAAATCCACTGGACATAATATAAGTCTGGCCATGACAATAATCCATGTTTAATTCCCACTTCTCAGTTATCATAGTGTGAAATTTCATAGTGAAAATCTCAACATCAGCTTCATAAGGCAGGAAGCCCACAAATTCGCCCACAAATTCCTCACCAACACAGGCAGGTGCTCTTCCCCTGTTATGTCCACTATGTCATCAGTGATAACTGAAAAGTGAGACTCTCTCACTTCCCTGAGTTTCTTCCCAAATGCAGCTCTCACAGAAGATCTCTAGATTCTGTTTCTGTTGTGCTTTTGAACAGAACAATAGGTTGACTGCTGTTGTCTCAAAGCACTTTCTCAGAACCTCTTCACTAGAATTTATTTGGCACTCCAGCAGTGCTTGAAAGTTATCAAGAGTTCATCAGCTTCATGTCCATCCAGAGGTAATGTTTTGTTTTCCCATAGGAATCAAAATTTCAAATAAAGAATTTAAGTATTCTTTGTTTTCCTTCTCTTCAAGGGTTAAATGTAAACTATCTTCATCCTGTTCTCCACCCCCTTCTTCTGCACTGGGATTCCAAGCATCACTGTTGTTTATTTCTTGATGTTTTTATTCCTGTTCAGAAGTTTCATCAACAAGTATTTTGTTCATTTTCTGTGTCTACTGTGTGGATTGTTCAAATGACTGGTAAGATCAAATATTGTTGGTATTGCATTATCTCAAAGAACCATCCTGTAAGAACTAGTTCTACAGATCATAAAGGTCTCAGTGTTTGGCACATAATTAATAATGTTTATTTAGTTGATCAGATGTTTTATATATTAAGATTGCTCTCCCACAATTTTCCTCCCACTTATGGCATCTGGCTGGATCCTGCAGGAACCGGAAGAAGGCCAGATCCAACTGCTGCTCTTCTGTGTGCAGGTGGGGGTAACACAGAAATCTGGTATCTTCATTGCCTGTGGGCCAGCTCAGTGCTCCCCACCTGACCTCCCCAGTGCAGCCCACCCACTTGTTGGGGCCAGCTCAGCAGGACCAGCACACTGGGGTGGAAAAAAATTAAGTCAGGAAAAAAATAATTCAGTGAATTCAACAGGCACACCTGCAGATGAGCAGGCTGTCTTCAAAATAGTACAGGGCAGCCAGGTATTCCAGAACAGGACTTTGGAAGCAGACAGACTGATACTGAATCCCAGCCTTTTCTTTGTTTAACCACCTGTGGAACCCTGGGCAAGTGACTAAACTTCATTAGAAGAATGGGGAGAATACTTGGCAGTAATAAATAGTGAGCTTTAACCTAGAAGACATAGGTAAAAGGGCTTAGCACAAGGGCAGTGCCCAGTAATGGCTCAACAGCAGATGGAATTGTCTGGGTGTCTGAGGAACATTTGGGGCACAGAGTGTGCACTAAATGTCCATTAGATCATGGCCCACATGTAAAGTGAGTTCCAGTGTGGAGTTAAGAAACTCCTTAAAACTGGCCAACAGCCCAGAGGCTGAAGTTCATCCAAAAGTGCAGAGGAGTATCTGCTAGACCCAGATTAAAACCTGGAAAGGGATTTTAGGTAACATTTAGTCCAAATCTTATTCCAGCTGAGAAATGGGAGTCAGGTGCTTACTCAAATCAGAGGTATAGTTTTCATTAAAGACACAGATCTACACAGTCCCTGTGAGCTGAAAATGTCCTTCCACTTTAAACTTACCAGATATCTCTCCATCTTAACTAGCAGTCAGGCTCAATTTTAAGCACTGGTATCAAATAATTGGACCCTAAGCTTGACTGCATAATGACAGTATCTGCCTTTTTACCTCCTTTGAGAACCAGGTCCCCTGGAACAGGTTTCAGTCCATACTCTTCTATTCTCTTGCTTACCATGTTATTCCACACATAGCTTTGATAGCTATGAATATACATTAAGCGATTATTTCTAGGTATCTGGAGGAAAGGGAAAAAAAAAAAGCAAGAAAAAATATGTTCTAAATATTAAAAGTATGGTACATTCCAAGACATCTCACTTTACTGGTGACCCTAGTATTAAAAATTCATACCTTAAATCTCCAATACGTAGCAACCAAGGTTAGAGACAGAACCCATCTCAAGTGCCCGTGTGTATCCACAGTGCAAACATTCATGCAGATAAAGCAAATGCTATAGAAGTTCTACCCTCAGTCGAAGACACATATTTCAAACCCAAGGAATATATATGTCAATTATAGAGCTAACAGTGCTTTCTCTTCCATAATTTTAAGGCGAAAACCTAATGATTGAATTAACAACTAATTTCATGAAGAATCCTGCTTTTTGGGATGTATCTTGGGGAACAGTAAATAAGACTTAAGTTTAAGAGTTAAATTTCAGTATCATCTGGGTTATAGATATTCAAATACCAGTATGGGTTACACAACAGTAGGTACCAACTTGTACCACCATGAAGAACCGAAACCAAAATGCAATCACTTAGACCGCTTTCTTGGTGCAAACTGCTTACCGAGGAAGGTTATAGTTCTGATGCTGGAGAATGATCAGGAAATGAACTCAGTAATGGATTCTGAGTTTCTCAAACAGCAAGATAGGTAATTTAAGTTAAATTTCCCTGTAGATAATATTTTCCACACTACTGCTTTTCTCATGCCCTCAATGTTAATTATTATGCCCACACTGCTGGCATCCACTGCCCGCCCCCAGAACATTCGGGGTCTGAAAAGAAGTCATTCAGGTAATACACCTCTTAAAAGATCACCACAGGATCCTCATTTAACTTCTGATCTTTCCAAATTTAGTAAAATATATAAAGATAAAATTTAAAAGCATTAAACCATCTTGAGTCATTTGCCTGACTTTACAAATTGCACTCACTATGCCAAATGCAGAGACTATATTCTTCATTCCATATTTTGAAAGTCCTCGAAGCAGCTGCCCTTCCACACACCTTTTGACAGGTAGTTTTCTGAGGGCAGCAGCTGGGTCTTTGGTCTTCGCCCATTCTTCCCGGCATTTAACCAAGTACCCCTTTTCGGCTGGAGGGGGGAAAAAGCTGTGATTAAACAATTTATCCAACAGACAGACTTGCATAAATTAAAATGCTTCATAGAGAACACAATTAGTAAATGCTGTTTGTAAAAGCTTCTGCTAACCTGAGAACAACCATCAGAAAGTGAAAAAAGATTAAAAAGTTTACAGAATTAGATGCCTTAGTTATCACCCCAGTATTTAAAGCCAGTTACTGTTCACATTATCCCAGCTGATTCAACCTACCACCAAGCCTTGGTAGTCCTTTCTTCCTTCTCTTTTACTACTGTGTTGTCAAATTTAATGGGTTACTTTCCTTAAAATTAGATAATTTCATCTTTTTAGTTTACAAATTAATGATTTCCAAAAGTGGACATAATCATTTTGATCATTTGTAAAGTAGTACTTAAATCCTTTTTCATATTTGCATACAGTATGATACCAGAAATATTTTCTGGAAAGTTTTAGTGAAATCTTTAAACTAAAGATCTTCAACATGTTTTGGCCAAGTTTTTATATTCTATTACACCATGCTTTTAAAAATTAACCACAAGCGAGCCCTGGCTGGTTTGGCTCCGCAGATTAAGCGCTGGCCTGCAAACCAAAAGGTCACCAGTTCAATTCCCAGTCAGGGCACATGCCTGGGTTGCAGGGCAGGTCCTTGTTTGAGGGTGTGTGAGAGGCAACTGATTGATGTTTCTCTCACGTATCAATGTTTCTCTCTCTGTTTCCCTCCCTTCCCCTCTAAAAATAAATAAGTAATATCTTTAAAAAAAATTAACCACCAGTGAAGTATGTTTGGATTCCTATGTTTTCAAAGGTTTAGTAGTACATGGAGAAAAAGAAATGAATGTATTCATTTATGAATTAAGAAATTAGATGAGCTAAGGAGCTGAAAATAAGATATAAATTATAAAACATATATATATATATAAATCTTATGAATAATAGACTATACTTTACAAAACAATTATTTTAAATTCTGAAATAACTACCCTAATTTTCACACATACTTTTATTCACAGCAATTTCATGAATACCTAGCCATATAAGCTATTTTTTCATAACAAGAATTTTATTCTCACCTCCAGAACGGGGTTTTAATATCAAATCCATGACTTCAGTCCAGGAATTTTGTAGTATAGCTCTAAAATTAAACAGCATTTAATTTAATTTTGCATCAAGATGAATTTTATATGTCCAAGTCTGTGAAGTCAACAAATCATATTAACATTATATATACATATATTGCTAAACTTAAAAGTAAACTGAGCCCTGACTGGTGTGGCTCAGTTGGTTGGGTGTCATCTCACAAAGCCTCGGTTGTGGGTTTGGTCTCCAGTCAGGATGTGTATGAGAGGTAACTGATCAATGCTCCTCTTTCACATCTATGTTTCTCTCCTCTTTATCGCTCCCTTCCCCCATCTCTAAAAATAAATAAAATCTTTAAAAAAGAAGGATCGCCAAGAAAAGAAAAAAAGTAAACCGAAAAACTAATACGATGTAGACTTCAAATATAAATCCCAAAATAACTTAAAAAAAGAAAAAAAAAAGAGAAGACCCTCTTCTACCCAGATTGAGCACCATCTTTTATAGTGAAGTTCAACTCTCCAAGCCAAATAGCTGAAGCTGTTCCATCCCAACAAAGGCCCAGTCTATTCCATCAGTATGTATTTTGTTTCTTTGGTTAATGCCTTCAAAGATACATAATAAATTTGGACCAGGAGATTTTTAGTTTTATAAAACCAACAAACAAAAAACCCGGAGAGAAGGGAAAAAAAAATGCTTACTCATAATATTTAATATCATTTCCGTTTTAAAATTCTATACATTTTATAATACAGTATAAATACTACACAGTCATACTTTCAATTATTATATATGGTATTATCTGAATAAACAAGTTATATCTTTAGGTACCAAAGCTTACTTGAAACTTCTCAAAAAAGTTTCTCACCATGTTTTAAAAACCTTATTGCCTTGTCAAACAAATTGAATAAATAC
The DNA here is from genome assembly GCF_987537825.1 of Furipterus horrens. Classification (NCBI taxonomy): domain Eukaryota; kingdom Metazoa; phylum Chordata; class Mammalia; order Chiroptera; family Furipteridae; genus Furipterus; species Furipterus horrens. The sequence continues at coordinate 52,088,793 of NW_028327179.1, forward strand.
AATTGATCCTTCTTTATTATTCTTTCCACAAGGGAAAAATTTTTATTTCTGCTGATTATAAGTCATAAATGCTTTTTTAAAATTAAACAGTACATAAGGTTATCTCTTATCTAAGCCCTAAGAAATTAAAGAGTTAACCTTTTGAGAGTATTTTTCAAAATTTTTTTGATTCATCTGTAAGTATATGTAATTTTCCCTTAACTTTTATTATGCTGTCTTTTGCTACACAGAAGTTATATTTTGTGTATCATACTTGAAAACGAAGTTCAGGTTTGATACATAAAAATTTTTTTTTCAGGTAACACTTCTGGTTTCAGAGTTATGTTTAGAAAAGCCTCCCCTATCAAAAGAATACAGAAATTCCTTCTATTAATTTTGCTGTTTTTCCAGTTAATTAGGACTTTTACTTTCGCATTTAAGTAAATCTGCATGGGATGTTTTCTATATTAAATTGCATGAGATCATATGGATTTTAAATCTACAAATACAATGAGTTACATTACCACATTTATTATTGATGGCCATCCCTGAAATCCTGGAACAAGCCATGCTGTGTCAATCTCTAAATATACTCCTGGATGATACATTACTAAGCCAACATGGCCTTTAGCAACACTTCCAAAGAGTACACTACTAACTCAGGACTAGGCACTGGTCTGCCAGATATCATGGAAAAAAGACTTGTATGCTCAAAAACCTTTGTTATCTGGCTAGCCACTTCATTTTGTAAATAGTTTTATTGGAAAACAGCTATGTTCATTCTTTTACATATTATGAATGATGCTTTTGCACTGTAACAGAAGAGGTGAGTACAGCAGATCCTCAAATAGTCATTTCATCGTTACACTGGTAAGGAAAAAAAATGCTTCCTGGCCAGGGCCACTGTCTGTGTGGCCAGCATGTTCTCCCCATGACTGTGTGGGTTTTCTCTGGGTCTTCTAGTTTCCTCCCATATCCCAGGATGTGCACACTGGGTTACCTGGCATGTCTACATTGTCCAGAATGAGTGAGCATGGGTGTGCGTAGACCTGGAAATGGAAGGGCATCCTGTCCAGGGTGGGTGCCTGCTGGGTGCCCAGGCAGGCACCAGAGACCCTGAACTAACAGGTTGGATAATCATTATCTGACTTGTTTTTAATCATTTTAAGTGTATGAATTCCTCACATTGGTTTTAATATTTAATATTACAACTGTTTTGGGTTTTTATTTAGAAGTTTGATGTTTCTGTGACCAGAAATATGATGTAGGAACTTAAGTAGTTTATATCAATTAGCCAGCCTATGGTCAAATGGGTTTCGCTATACATCATTTTACGTAAAATCAGTTCCCAAGAAATTATTGACAATGTTATGCAAAAACTTACTATAGCTACTACAAATACTCTATGGCCCACAAATCCTAATATTTACTATCTGGCCCTTGAAAGAAAAAGTTTGCCAAGACCTGGTATAACATATTAAAAAGTTTAACTATAGGATCTTTAAGATGCTACCATTTATATGAAGGTTTAGTTTAGAATGCCTTATTAAGTATGTATACACTTGGTTTACAACAGGCATCCTATCTGGCCCACTATACATAAAAATGTTTTCTACTTTTATGTTATGTGTGAAATTTCCTTCTTTCATCTTTTCTTTATTGTGTAAAATATACATAATTCTATCATTTTAGCCATTTTTAAGTGTACAGTTCTGTGGCATTAACTACATTCACACTGCTGTAAAACTATCAGGACCAGCTGCCTCCAGAACTTTTTAATCTTCAACAATAGAAGCTCTGTACATATTAAACAGTCACTCACCATTTCCCCTGCCCTCAGATTCTTCCTGGAAGCCACCATGCTACTTTCTCTCTGAATCTGACTACTCTAGGAATCTCCTGTAAGCAGAATTATACAATATTTGTTCTTTTTGATTGGCTTATTTCACTTAGCATAAAATTCTTCGAGGTTTATTCATGTGTCAAAATTTCCTTCATTTTTAAGACTGAGTGATATTCCACTGTATCTATGCATCACATTTTTTTAATCCATTCATCTGTTAATGGACATTTGGTTACTTCCCCCTTTTGGCCATCGTGAATAATTCTCTTATAACATGGGTGTATAAATATCTGCTTTTACTATTTTTGGGCATATAGCCAGAAATGGAATTGCTAAATCATACGGTAATCCTAGGTTTAATTTTTGAGGAATCCTCATATCATTTTTCAAAGTGGCTGTACCATTTATTTCCACAAGTAAGGCACAAAGGTTCCAATTTCGCCACATCTTCACCAACATTTCTTACTTTGTTTTGTTTTTGATAATAGCCATCTTAAAGGGCATAAAGTAGTATCTCATTGTGGTTTTTTTTTTTTTTTTTTTTTTTTTTTTTTGTGAAGCGGCACTGTCCAGAAAAATTTAACAGGTTTATTTATATTGTTATAAAGTTGAACTGCTGAAACTTGTTCATTGAAACATCTTGACTTGCAGTAATACTTTATGTCCCTGCATTTATATTAAAAAAATTCACACACAAATGAAAATAGAAAAACTGCCAATACCTGATTTCTGTTCCCTATTTTCCACTTGCAGTCATATACTTAGGTACCCCTTGAACTCATGGAGAAAAAAATTCTAATGTTCAGAGCTACCAATAACAAGAAGAGAATTTTTTTTTTTTTAAAGAACAAAATGTTTCCCATCATACTGGATTCTTAAGCACGTTCTCCACGTACGCAGTGTGCTAGCTGGATGTCTTTTGGCATAATTGTTACACATTTGGCAGATAGCACACAGGTTGGTGTCTTCAAAAAGGCCAACCAGGTAGGCTTCACTTGCCTCCTGCAAAGCACCAATAGCTGCACTCTGGAAGCGCAGATCTGTTTTGAAGTCCTGAGCAATTTCTTGCACCAGATGCTGGAAGGGAAAGTTTGTGAATCCAAAGTTCAGGGGATTTCTGATAACGTCTAATTTCACAAAGTGCCAAAGTACCAGGCCTGTAACGAGGTTTCTTTACCGCTCCAGTAGACGGCGCACTCTTGCAAGTGCCTTTGGTAGCCAATTACTTCCTTGGTGCTTACCAACCTGTTGATTTGCAGCAGTCTGCTTTGTACGAGCCATGGTATAGAGACCTCTTCACTTAACCCCCTGAACGGAACTGAACCTACAACCTTTCCGTTTATAATGTGATGATCCAACCAACTGAGCCACACCAGCCAAAGGAAGATACTGCACTTCTGACTATAGCATTTGGCAGACTGAAATGAAAAGAAGTTGTGCTACATGTTGAAGGGACTGCAGGCAACAGAAAGAAAACACTGGGAGAAAAGAAAATGTCACCTGAAATTTTCATAATCTTGTACATATCCTCCATCAAAACCACCATAATCTGTCAGATAACATTTGACTGTGGCCTTTAACCCCTCCAGGCACCACAGCTTTCTTCTTTTTGGCTTTGCTTTGCTTTTTTGGCTTCTGTTTTTCACTACTAAGCAGTCAATGAACTGGTATTCTTTTTCAAGTCCTAAACTTTCTTTTTTTTAAAGTATATTTTATTGATTATGCTATTATTACAGTTGTTCCAATTTTTCTCCCTTTGCCTCCCTCTGCCTGGTATCTCCCTTCCTTTCAGCAATCCCCACCCCTCTTAGTTCATGTCCATGGGTCATGCATATAAGTTATTTGGTTTCTGCATTTCCTATACTATTCTCAACGTCCCCTGTTTATTTTGTACCTATCAGTTTGCTTCTTGATCCTTGCACATTTTCCCCCATTCTTCCCCTTCCCACTGCCCACTGACAACCTTCCATAAGATCTCCATTATCTGTGGTTCTGTTCCTGTTCCACTTGTTTCCTTAGTTTGTTGTTTTTTAAAGATTCATTTGTTGATGAGTTATGAGTTTGTCATTTTATTGTTCATAGTTTTGATCTTATTCTTTTCTTAAATGTGTCCCTTTAACATTTCATATAATAAGGGCTTGGTGGTGAAGAACTCCTTTAGCTTTACCTTGTCTGGGAAGCACTTCCTCTGCCCTTCCATTCTAAATGATAGCTTTGGTGGATAGAGTTATCTTGGTTGTAGACCCTTGCCTTTCATCACTTTGAATACTTCTTGCCTGCAAAGTTTCTCTTGAAAAATCAGCTGACAGTCTTATGGGAACTCCTTTGTAGGCAGTTCTCTTCTTTTCTCTTGCTGAGATTCTCTGTCTTTAACCTTTGGCATTTATTTATGATGTGTCTTAGTGTGGTCCTCTTTGGGTCTAGCTTGTTTGGAACTCTCTGTGCTGCCTGGACTTGTACGTCTATTTTCTTCGCCAAATGTGGGAAGTTTTCCTTCATTATTTTTTCACATAAGTTTTCAATTTTTTGCTCTTTCTCTTCCCCTTTTGGTACCCCCTATGATTCAGATATTGGTATGTTTAAAGAGGTTCCTAAACCTCTCCTCATTTTTTTCAATTCTTGTTTCTTCATTCTGTTCTGACTGACTGTTAATTTCTTCCTTGTGTTCCAAATCATTGATGTGAACACTGGTTTCCTTCCCTTCACCATTGGTTTCATGTAAATTTTTCCTCATTTCACTTAGTATAGCCTTCACTTCTTCCCTTATGTGTTTGCCATACTCAATCATGCCTGTCAAGTCTGTGAGCATCGTCATCACCAGTGTTTTGAACTTTGCATCTGTTAGGTGGGCTATCTCCTTGTCTCTTAGATCTCCCACTGAAGCCTTGATCTGCTCCCTCTTTTGGGCCATGCTTCTCTGTTTTTTCAACTTTACAGCCTCCTGTCTTTTCCCGTGTCTCAGGTAGAGCTATCACATCTATTATGTTGTAAGGGGTGGAGCCTTAGGTATTTGCCAATGCAGGGCGACCTGGTTCATGATCTTGTATGTGGAGGAGGGGTCAGAGTGAACAATACCGCTTGCTCAGCATTCTCCCCTTTTCCTGTCACTTCACTCACTTCCCATATGTGACTGATACCCCTCTAGCTGTTGCCCTGGTGATGGTTCCCAGAGTAGGTGAGTTTGTGGATGTTCTAGGACCAGGGGGCCTCTAAACAGATTCTCATGATTCTCATGAGAGGGGCAGTTTCTTCCACCACCCCAGCCCCCACTGTTTTTTCTTTTTTTTTAGAGACTTTAAAAAATTTTTATTTATTTAGTTTTAGAGAGAGGGGAAGGGAAGGAGAGAGAGAGAGAGAGAAACATCAATGTGTGGTTGCCTCCCATGTGCCCCCACTTGGGCTGGCCCACAACCTGGGTATGTGCCGACTGGGAATCGAACTGGTGACCCTTTTGTTTGCACGCTGGCGCTCAATCCACGGAGCCACACCAGCCAGGGCCCCATTGGTTTTCAAAGTCAGAGACAATGTGGCTTTATTTTCATGGTGCTGGAACCGTGAACTGGGACTAGGATCACTCCCCACATGATCCTCTTGGCTTTTATAATGTGTGACTGCTCTTTCTGATGGCCATCCACAGCAACTGCCTTACTGCCACCACCACCACACTGTGCCCTCTGCTCCCTGGTTCCGCCCCTCCTACCTGTCTGGATGAGTAGTGCTTCTTTATATCTTTGTTTGTTGGACTTCCATGAAGTTTGATTTTCTGGCAGTTCTGGTTTTTTGTTTTGAGGTAGATGTAATCCTTCTTATGGTTTTGGAAGGGGGCAAAGCGTATCTAAAAGCCAAAAGCTTTTGGCCAAAAGCCTCAAGTCCTCAACTTTCAATGAAATACATCTTGAAGGAAGGCTTCCATAAAACTGGCATAATATAGTAAAATTTCATATTGTATAATGTTATCTTAGTAACTTTCCAAATTCTGTGAAGTCATCTCTTGAAGACAGGTTCATAGCATCTATTCCACAAACTGTATTAGTAACGCAAAAGTTTCTTTTGCCAATTCAAAGTCTGATTCTTCCTGTAATTTCTTTAGTGGCAGTTTATCTAATTGTTCTTCTGGTGTTAGGTTAACTGACATTTTAGGTTCTTCTAACCTCTTTTTAATTTCTTCTTGCCTTTTCATTTGTTGCCATTCTTTCTCTTTTGTGTTATATTTTTTCTTTTCTGAAATTTTTACTTCTGTTCCTCTTTTTTCATCATCATCATCATCATCCCAGTTATCCTGACATCCTTGTCCTCCCCTTCCCAGTGGTTCCTACTGGCAGTGTTGCTACTTCTCACCTTCCCCATCAGATCCTCCATGGAGAACATGTCTGTGTCCCAGGAGTCAAGAGTTCTCTGCTGCCGCCACCAACTTGAGCTGGGTGTGAGCATGTGTCTCTGTACACAGATATTTTAAATTTTGATGAAGTCTAATTTCTATTTTTTCTTCTGATGCCGGTGCTTTGGTGCTGTATCATTGGCAAATCAAATGTCATAAAGTCTTCTTCTAGATTTTTAGTTGTAGTTCTTAAGTTCAGGTCTTGGATCCATTTAAGTTAATTGTTATAAATGGTATAAGGTAAAGATCCAACTTCATTTTTATCTTGTATGTGCATATCCAGTTTCCTCAACACTATTAATTAAAAAGACCTCCTTTCCCCCACTGAATGGCCTTGTCATCCTTGTCAAAAATAATTTGACCATATGTCCATCTTCTTTTATATTAAACATCTTTATTGAGGTGTAACTCACATACCGTGTTATTCACCCATTTAAGTGTACAATTCAATGACGTTAGTATACTCAGAATTGTGCAACATCACAATTCAATGTCAGAACATTATGCCCATCAGCAGTCACTCTCCATTACCTCTTGCCCAGACCTAGTCAACCACTAATAAGTTTTCTATCTTCATGGATTTGCCTATTCTAGATATTTCATATAAATGAATCATACAATATGCTGCCTCTTATGACTGGCTTCTGTCATTTAGAATGATGTTTTCAAGGTTCATCCATATTGTAGCATGTATTAGTACTTCATTTCCCTTTATTGCAGAATATTTCATCATATGGATTATATCACATTTTATCATTTGAACAATCTAGATGGTTTCCATTGCTATAAATATTAGTGTAAATTTCTGTTGCTATAAATATTAGTGTAAATTTATGTGTGGACATGTTTTCAATATTCTTGAGTATATACCTAGAAATGCAATAGTGGGGTCATATGGTAACTCTATATTTATTCTCTTGGGGAACAGCCAGACTGTTTCCCAAAACAGTTATATCATTTTACAGTTCCACCAGCACTGCATGAGGGTTCCAATTTCACCACATCCTTGTCAACACTTGCTATTATATGCCTTTTTTATTTTAGCCATTGTAGTGGGTATAAAAAGGGCTTTCACTGTGGTTTTGAATTGCTTTTCCCTGTGGTTAGTGATTTCCTAATGATGTAGAACACCTTTTTGTGTGTTTTTTGGCTATTAGTCTATGTTCTTCGAAGAAATGTCTATTCAGTTCCCTTGCCTGTTTTTAAATTGAGTTTTTTGTCTTTTAGTTTTTGAGTCATAAGAGTTCTTTAAATATTTTGCATACAAGTCATTCTTTCATCTTTAAACTATAAACTGAGGGCTCGTTTTTTGCCTTAGGGGTTTAAACTATAAACTGAGGGCTTGTTTTTTTCCAGCTAATAGTGGGCTGCTTTGAAACTAGGAAATATTCTAATGTTGTGGAAATTGTTGGTTTGGAGTTCTGAACAAGCTGTATGCTTAGGGCAAGCCATGATATATTTTTTCCTGGATAAATCTGATCTCATTTTCATTAACTATTTTACATTATCTTTGGAGTACAAATCTACAGGGTACCATGGCTGTTCTTCCAAATTAGTTCCAATTAGAAGATTGATACAGCCTCCCCTTAGAGGCTGTATCATTCTGTCCCATGATACAATTAGCATCTTCATTACCTTTAACAATGCCTTCTCAACATTAGCAAGATTGAAAACATTATTTTTTATTATCTAATTATTGTGATTATTAGTTATTATAAGTTTTCTTCTTGGCAACAATGTTTTTTTCTCATTAGTATGTTTTAATTTTAAAGTATTATTCTCCACTATTAAGCACTTACTATATTCCAGCCATAGAAATTGGTGCTGCATAGACATCATCTCACTTCGTTTTACCACCCTATGAGGTCAAATTTTCATATACTGATGAGTACTCCAAGGCTCAGAACTGTAGTCTGACTCTACTGCCTGAACTTTAACCTTCACAACACTGTCTCAAAGAGGTAGAAGAAATACTACATGATAGATTTTTACCATTTTGTGCTTTTAAAAAAGAAATACGAAAAATGCAACTTCATGGAGTCAGCAAAACTCAATTCCCAAGACTACAGCTGACGAACTAGTGAGCTCTGCAGACCTCCCTAAACTTCAATTTCATCTTCACTAAAACACAACGGAAAACACAAACTAAACAATCTCTCATATTACTTCCAATTCATAACTCCACAATCCTAAATCCCATGTGAATACATCATATAACAACACAGTCTCTACTGGACAGCAGTACAGCATAAGTAGGGTTATGAACCCAAGTACTTATTGATGGGATTCCCACCCTAGCTTACCCTAGATGAATTCCTATTAACTAAAAGCATACCAGTTCTTAAAATAAATTTTACTGCATAATTACATTCTACAGCACTTTCTTTAAGAGTTGGGGAAGGGCAGATCCCTGTTTAATAAACTGGGAAGCATTTGTTAACACAGAAGTTAGAAACTGTGTCATCTCTGTCAGATTACTCTGGGTCTGAGTTACCCAACTGCTTACTGTTGGGTCACTTACTGAGCCAAGATTTACCTGTAAAAAATAAAATAAAAACAGAATCCCTGGACAGGCAATGAGGGGTAGGAGAAAAACTTATATTTCAGGTTATATCCTTTTGAACTCTGATTTATTATTTTACCTTGTACATGTATTATTTCAAAACAGAAAAAAAAAAAAAAAACTGAAAGAAGGCTGTGGATCAGTTGGTCATCCAAAAGGATGAGACACACTGGTTCATTTGGTCCAGACATGAGGAAACCCAGAAATAATTAAAAACAACACCTTTTCCTTGTTTGTAAGGAAGCTCTTTTAGACAAGAGTCAAGAAATTTAATACAAACCTTCCAACTTGGTATGTGGGGACGGCTGTAGTTCCAAATCTTTGCATTCCATAATAGTTAATAAATCCAATCTCCTTGAGAGAGTTCATGGCTTGTTGTACTTGGTCATCAGTTCCTGTTATATTTCTGTAAGGACCCAAATTATCCAGAGAAAAAAAATTATAGTCAAACACCTTTAGGGATGCACATCATAAATGATATGGCTTGGTTTCCAAGCCTTCCGCTTGTTCCTTGCAGCTATTTTTCTACCTCCTGAGGAATTTGATTTTTTTTTAAACTGTGGTAAAACATACATAACATTAAACTGACCATTTTAGCCATTTTTAAGCATGCAATATAGTAGCGTTAAGTACATTCACAATCTTGTGTAACTCTCAAAAGTATCCACTTCCAGAACTTTTTCATCTTCCCAAACTGAAACTCCGCACCCATTAAACACTAACTCTCCCCCGTCCCCCCTCCATTCCTGCCCCAGCTAACATTTCTTCTACTTCCTGTATCTATGATTTGCCTATACTAGGTACTGCATGTAAGTGGAATGATGGGCTCTTTGTCTTTTACACAGTATTTAAGGAGAGACGGCGTTTTTCCAAAGGTCATGCGCTGGGTTTTTAGAGGGGCAGGGGTGTTAGTAAAACTATTCTAGCAGTATTTGCTCTTCCAGCCCTATGAGGCCTCACTCTGCCTCAACTTGCTGCCACATCTATTACCAGCTCACTTGGATTAACAACTGTTCTGTAGACTCCCAGTGACCCACCAAGACCCTCTCTGATCTATATTCAAACAACAGTTCTTTACCTGAGAACAACAGTGAAGTGATTCCCTTGAAGCTCTCCCAGTTTCAGAGGGTGTTTCTGATAGCTGAAATTTCCTAGCTTAAAGTTCATCAAGCACTTGTTCAAGTGGGCAAGTCTTTGCGCAGTTATTCTGTAAAAAATAATAAAGAAGAGCAGAGAGAAGATTGTTCAATATTGCCTGACTGAAACAGTCTTGATCGCTTTATTGCAAAAAATGGTAGCTTGGAACAAAGGTACACACCAAGCTATGATGGCAGGAAAGAAAGGCGCTGCAGCTGACAGAGTAGGCAAACTTTTAATTTCCTTCTGAGTTGTTTCTTCAGCATAATAATACCTGGTCCTATTGGGCCACGTTTATATCCTTAAAACTGCATGCTATTCATATACACAAGCAATGGGACAGTATTTGAGGAATCTTTTATTTTTGTGAGGGAGAAGGGGTGAGAAAGGGAATAATAGCAGAGAGTAGTCTCATACAACTATCAAGACAGTTATTAAGAGAGGTAAGATGGCGGAGGAGAGAGGAGAGGTTGCGGTTTTAGGCTCCGGAGACCCGTCTGCAGTTTGGGCTAATTGCAGACAGAACATCTCAGTGAGCAGCTGGACATTGGTGGGAGTTGAGCCAAGGCACTGCTGGATTAGAGAAAATCCATCTGGGAACAACCTGTTTAGTGAGGATAGCGGAGAAAAAGGGGACGAAACGGGATTCCTGACTGGGGCGGCTGCCCGAGCTGCGGCGGGAAGCACACAAAGGATCTTTGGCGACCACAGGCTGCCCGGAGAGGAGTCAGGTGGAGAGCAGATCTCTGCCCCCTGGCAGAGACTGGACTCGACCAAGTGGCATTGGCGCTGAAGGACAGGAGACAGCGTGCTGCTGGGCAAGTGAGAACATAATTCTCCTTTATATTTTTCTCTAGTGGACGGTGGAGAGGGGAGGAAAGTTTGGGGGTGGTAGGCCGTTCTGGAGGAGCCCAGGCGCAGAGGCGCGCTCATCCACTCCCCAACCCTACCCTTGGGTCGCGGGGGTGCACATAGGGAAGTGCTCTCACTCACTGGCCCAGGTGCGCGGTGCCGTGAGTCCAGGCGTCCCTCGGACACTCCCCAACGGACATAAGATCAGTGCCCCAACAGGCACAGGGAGGGCCCACTGAACAGGCAGAGAACCGTGCACAGACACCCCTAGACAGCTCCCGTGGGCGCAGGGCCCCAGGCCGGAAAGGAGACCACTAGCGCAGGCTCTGTTTGTGCCCGCCCAGACGGGTGAGGGAAGGCGGGTGGCTGCAGCACGGGAACAGCGGGAGGAGGCGACCCACGGACGCTCGCTTCCACTGAGCACAAGTGTCCGCGGCCCTGCCCTAAGAGGCGAGAGACCAACTCCCGGAGCTCGGCTCAGCAGGACTGAGGGCACAGGGCGGCGCGTGAGCGCGAAATCACCTCAGCCCGGGGTCAGTGGGCGCCAATCCCGGGGAAAGCTCTCGGGCCGCCCGTGAGTGCAGGGACGCGCGCAGGGATTCCTCGGCGTGAACGTGGAAGTGCCGCAGCCCAGCGACAGCAGGAGCCAATCCCGGTGAAAGCTCTCGGGCCGCCCACGAGTGCAGGGACGCGCGCAGGGATTCCTCGGCGCGAACGCGGAACTGCCGCAGCCCAGCGACAGCAGGAGCCAATCCCGGGGAAAGCGCTCGGGCCGCCCGCGCGGGCAGAGTCGCGGGCAGGGACACCTCAGCGCGAACGAGGAACCACCGCGGCCCGGCAGCAGTGGGCTCCAACCGCGGGGCAAACTCTTGGGCCGCCCGAGCGCGCAGGGGCTAGCGCGCAAGGGCTCGAGCGCAAGGACACCTCAACTGGCTCCAGCGGGCAGCAAGGGAGCGCGCCGTGCCGGAAACCGCGGGCGCGCACCATAGCGGCAACCGGGGGCGCACACCAGTCCTGCAAAAAACAAGAACCTCTGACCTGCCACACTAGACCAGCTGCGGACCCAGAAAAAGAAGGCAACACACCAAGGCTTAAACGGAGTAAAAACATCGCTTTTTTTTTTTTTTTCCCCCAAATTTTTTCTCCCAAATTTTTTCTCCCTTCTTCTTTCTTTCTTCTTAATTATTTCTTTTCTTTCCTTCTTTCTTTATTCTTTTCCTGGGGTTTTTTGGGGGGGTATATATATATATATTTTTTTTTCAATTTTTTTTCTCTCTCTTTTTTCTTTCTTTCTTTCTTCTTTATTCTTTCTTTTCTATCTTTCTTACCTTTTGGGGTTTTTTTGGGGGGGTTTTGTGGTAAATTTTTCATTTTCTTCTCTTTCTCTCTTTCTTCTTTTCTTTCTTCTATTTTCTTAGGGATTTTTTTGGGGGGGTGTTTTTCCTTCACCTGTTCCAATAATAACAAACTTTATCTCTAACGTGTTGCATATAACCTCTCCTTCTCATCCTTTCTCTTTAATCGTTGTTTATTCGTTTGTGTGTCTTGCTTAGCCCCCCTATCACTCTAAATAATATAATTACTATATAAACCCAAATACAATACAATCCCACTTTCTTACTACATTATGTATTTTTCTATCCTTTTCTTCTATTTTTATTAACATACAATGTAAATATTACTAACTGGCTTGCACAGTCTCAAATATTATTAATCTATCACCCCCTCTATCAAAAATTATATTTTTCCTCCCCCAAAACAACTCTTATCTATTCTTCTTATAGTATAAAAGCTCAAGTCTCTTTACATTTATATTAATATGGGCTAGTTGGCTAACAATAGCAGGATAGAGTGGGGGATACTTTTTGAGGGTGTGGGTCTCCTGCCTGGGCTGTGTGTTTATGTCTTTAACAGCATATCCACAAAAGAACTCAAGACAAAGCGGATAGAGTGATTCTCAACCAACTAGCGAGAAGGAAGATCCTATCAAAGAACATCTGAAATATAACCGAACAGCATAAACAAACGACATAAAGGGTAACTCAAGAACATCAGGCTCAGGATATCAAAGAGACTGCACCACTGAAACTCCCAGACCTTCGATAAAGAATATTACACCACAAAGGAGGGAAGTCAAAGCAGACTACACCCCCCCCCAAAAAAAAGCAAATAAATAAATAAAAACAAAAAGAATCCAACATGGTAAGACGCAAAAATAATCCCTCAATGAAAAGAAAAGAGGAATCCTCAGAATGAGAGAGAGATGAAATAGACGTAGCCCAAATGTCAGACATGGAATTCAAAACAATGGTGGTAAAGAAGCTCAATATACTCGACATCCTTAAAATCAACTATGACAACCTTCAAGGAAGTTACCAACAGCTCCAAGAAAATTACAGGGAACTTGCAGAGAACTACACCAGCATAAAAAAAGACATAGAAATTGTTAACAAGAACCAGGAAGAACTTAAGAATACAATCTCTGAACTGAAAAACACAGTAGAATCAGTCAAAAGCAGACTAAACGAAGCAGAGGATCAGATTAGTGAGTTAGAAGATAATGTAGAGAAAAACTCCCACACAATACAGCAAGATGAAAAACGATTGAAAAAATATGAACAAGATGTAAGGGAATTACAGGATAGCATTAGGAAAAATAATTTAAGGATCATCGGAATATGAGAAGAAGAAGAAAAGGAACATGGAATTGAAAATCTGATAGGAGAAATAGTGACAGAAAATTTTCCGAACCTGATGAGAGAAAAAGCTATGCAAGTTCAAGAAGCAATGAGAGTTCCAATCAAGAGGAACCCCCAAAAACCCACTCCAAGGCACATCGTAGTTAAAATGGCAACATTCCAAGACAAAGAGAGAATCCTAAAAGCAGCAAGAGAAAAGCAGCAAATAACATACAAGGGAGCTCCGATAAGGCTATCAACTGATTTCTCAACAGAAACATTACAAGCCAGAAGGGAATGGTCAAAAATACTTGAAGCAATGAAAAACAGAGGCCTACAACCAAGAATACTCTACCCAGCAAGGCTCTCATTCAAAATAGAAGGTGAAATAAGGAGTTTCTCAGACAAAGGAAGACTGAAAGAATACATCTCCACCAAACCAGCATTGCAAGAGATGCTAAAGGGAGTGTTCTAAGAAAAAAGAAGGAAAAAACAAGAGAGGAGAGGAACAGAGGTACAAAGGGAAATGAATAAATACATGTCAATAATAACCTTAAATGTAAATGGATTAAATGCTCCAATTAAAAGACATAGGGTAACGGAATGGATAAGAAACCAGGATCCACATATTTGCTGTCTACAAGAAACACACCTCAAAACAAAAGATTTACACAGACTGAAAGTAAAGGGATATGAAAAAGTATTCCAAGCAAACGAACATGAAAAAAAGCCGGGGTAGCAGTTCTCATATCAGACAAAATGGATTTCAAAGCAAGGACAATAAAAAAAGACAAAGAAGGACATTTCATAATACTTAAAGGAACAATCCATCAAGAAGATATGACTTTGATAAACATATATGCACCCAACATAGGAGCACCCAAATACATAAAGCAAATACTAGAAGACCACAAAGAGGATATCAACAACAACACACTCATAGTAGGGGACTTCAACACTCCATTATCAACAATAGACAGATCATCAAAGCAAAGAAACACCAAGGATATACAGGCATTGAACAACACACTAAACCACATGGATCTAACTGACATATATAGAACTTTTCACCCCAAAGAAGCAAAATATACATTCTTTTCAAGTGCACATGGGACATTTTCAAAGATAGACCACATGATAGGTCACAAAACAAGCCTCAACAAATTCAAGAAAATTGAAATCATATCAAGCATCCTTTCAGATCACAATGCCTTGAAACTAGAAATCAACCTCAGAGAAAAAAATCAAAGACACCCAAACTCATGGAGATTGAATAACATGCTATTAAATAATGAATGGGTTAACAATGACATCAAAGAAGAAATCAAGAAATTTCTAGAAACTAATGATAAGGAGCACACAACAACCCCAAACCTGTGGGACACAGCAAAAGCAGTCCTGAGAGGGAAGTTTATAGCAATACAGGCATATCTGAAAAGGCTAGAAGAATCTCAAATAAAAAACCTAACCACAATGCTACAAGAACTAGAACAACAACAACAAACAAAGCCTAGGGCAAGAAGAAGGAATGAAATCATCAAGATCAGAGCAGAACTAAATGACATAGAGACTAAACAAACAATCCAAAAGATCAACAAAACTAGGAGCTGGTTCTTCGAAAAAATCAACAAAATCGACAAGCCTCTAGCCAGTCTAATCAAGAAAAAAAGAGAGAAGACACAAATAAACAAAATCAGAAATGAAAGAGGAGAAATCACGACTGATACCTCAGAAATACAAATGATAGTTAGAAATTACTTCAGACAACTGTATGACAAGAAATTTGACAATCTAGAAGAAATGGACAAATTTCTAGAAACATACAACCTTCCAAAACTGAATCAAGAAGAAGTGGAAAGTCTCAACAAACCAATAACAAAAAAGGAAATTGAAACAGTAATCCAAAATCTCCCGGCACACAAAAGCCCTGGACCGGATGGCTTCACAGGCGAATTCTACAAAACATTCAGGGAAGAACTAACTCCTATCCTCCTCAAACTGTTCCAAAAAATCCAAGAAGAGGGGAAAATCCCAAACTCTTTCTATGAAGCCAGTATTATCCTAATCCCCAAACCAGGTCAAGACACAACAAAGAAAGAAAACTACAGGCCAATATTACTGATGAACATCGATGCTAAAATCCTCAATAAAATATTGGCAAACAGGATCCAGCAATACATCAAAAAGATCATACATCATGATCAAGTGGGCTTCATTCCAGGGATGCAAGGATGGTTTAATATTCGCAAATCAATAAATATAATACATCACCTAAACAGAATGAAAGACAAAAATCACATGATCATTTCAATAGATGCAGAAAAAGCATTTGATAAAGTACAACACCCATTTATGATGAAAACACTCAACAAAATGGGAACAAAGGGAGCATATCTTAACATAATTAAGGCTATATATGAGAAGCCTGAGGCCAACATCATACTCAATGGACAAAAACTGAAAGCATTCCCCCTGAACTCAGGAACTAGACAAGGTTGTCCACTCTCTCCACTCCTTTTCAACATAGTGTTGGAAGTCCTAGCCACAGCAATCGGACAAGAAAAAGAAATAAAAGGCATCCAAATTGGGAAAGAGGAAGTAAAACTTTCATTATATGCAGATGACATGATAGTATACCTAGAAAATCCTATAAACTCCACTAAAAGACTACTTGATATAATAATTGAATTTGGCAAAATCGCAGGGTACAAAATAAATATACAGAAATCTAAGGCATTTCTGTACACCAACAATAAAATAGCAGAGACAGAGACAAAAAAGAAAATACCATTTACTATAGCAACAAGAAAAATAAAGTACCTAGGAGTAAACTTAACCAAAGAGATAAAAGACCTGTATTCTGAAAATTACATAACATTGAAGAAAGAAATTAAGGAAGAAACAAATAAATGGAAGCAAATACCATGTTCTTGGATGGGAAGAATCAACATCATCAAAATGGCCATACTACCCAAAGGAATCTACAGATTCAATGCAATCCCTATTAAAATACCAATGACATATTTCACAGACCTAGAACAAATACTCCATAAATTCATATAGAAAAAAAAAAGACCCCGAATAGCAAAAGCAATCTTGAGACAGAAGAACACAGCAGGAGGAATCACAACACCAGATATCAAACAATACTACAAAGCCACTGTAATCAAAACAGTCTGGTACTGGCATAAGAACAGACATATAAGATCAGTGGAACAGAATAGAGAGTCCAGAAATAAACCCAGGCCTCTATGGTCAACTAATCTTTGATAAAGGAGGAAGGAACATAAAATGGAGTGAGAAGAGCCTTTTTAAGAAATGGTGCTGGGAGAACTGGATAGGGACCTGCAAAAAAATGAAACTAGACCACCAACTTACACCACACACATGAATAAACTCAAGATGGATCAAAGACTTAAATGTAAGCCGTGACACCATAAAAGTCCTAGAGGAAAACATAGGCAAGAAAATATCAGATATCTCACGTAACAATCTCTTCACGGATACATCTCCTAAAGCAAGAGAAATAAAGGAAAAAATAAATAAATGGGATTACATCAAACTGAAGAGTTTCTGCTCAGCAAAAGAAAACATCAGCAAGATGAAAAGGAAACCAACCATATGGGAAAACATATTTGCCAATGACATCACAGACAGGGGACTGATTTCCAAAATATATAAAGAGCTGATACGACTAAACATCAAGAAAACAAACAACCCAATTAAAAAATGGGCAAGGGACCTGAACAAACACTTCTCCGAAGAGGACATACAGAAGGTCCATAGACACATGAAAAAATGCTCAACATCATTAGCCATCAGGGAGATGCAAATAAAAACCACAATGAGATACCATTTTACACCAGTCAGAATGGCCATCATCAACAAATCAACAAGCAACAAGTGCTGGCGAGGATGTGGAGAAACGGGAACCCTACTGCACTGTTGGTGGGAATGCAGACTGGTGCAGCCACTATGGAGAACAGTATGGAATTACCTCAAAAGATTAAAAATGGAACTGCCTTTTGAACCAGCGACTCCACTACTAGGATTATACCCGAAGAATCTTGAAACACCAGTTCAAAAGAACTTATGCACTCCTATGTTCATTGCAGCACTGTTTACAATAGCTAAGTGCTGGAAACAACCTAAGTGCCCATCTGTAGATGAGTGGATCAAAAAACTGTGGTACATTTACACAATGGAATACTATGCAGCAGAAGGAAAGAAGGAACTTCTGCCATTTGCAACAACATGGATGGAACTAGAGAGAATTATGCTTAGTGAAATAAGCCAGGCAAAGAAAGAAAAATACCATATGATATCACCTAATACAGGAAACTAAAGAACAATACAAACAAAGGAACTAAATAGAACAAAGAGCAGAATAGCAGTCAATAGGGGGGAGGGGAGAGGGAGAGAAGGGGGATAAGTAAGGGAAGGGATTAGTCAAAGAACCCGTATAAAAGACTCATGGACATGGACAACGGGGAGGGATATGATTGCGGGAGAGGGGGTGGGTTGGGTGGGGGAGAGAAATTAGGGGAAAAGGGGACAACTGTAATTGAAAAACCAAAATAAAAAAAAAAATAAAAGAAAAACAAACAAAAACAAAAACAAATAAATGAATTAAAAAAAAAAGACAGTTATTAAGTATTTAAAAAAGATTTAGTCATGTGTCTTTAAAATTTATTTATTTTTAGAGAGGGGAAGGGAGGGACAGAGAGGGAGAGAAACGTCAATGTGTGAGAGAAACATCAACTGGCCACCTCTTGACTATATCCCAACTGGCCCGCAACACAGGCATGTGCCCTGACTGGGAACTGAACCTTATGCTTCATAGGCTGGTGCTCAATCCATTGAGGCACACCAGCCAAGGCATTAGTCATATATTTTTACGTATCAGAAAAATATTATAATCTCATTACAGAAAAGTTGATATAAAACACAAAACTACACAGAACACAATTCATAGTTTCATCACCTGAAAAATCTGTTAACATCTAATTTTGAATTTCCTACCATTCTTTTTTCTTAAACACACATGCATATCTATACATGTATATATACACATATATATGTATATGTATATAAATTCAGAATTCTACCAGAAATCTGTACCTTGCTATCATTTAAATGGTATTATAAACTTCTGCTCAAGATGGCAGCATAGGTAAATGCGGTACTTGCCTCCTCCCACAACCACATCAAAATCACAACTAAACTACAGAACATCATTTAGAACAGCCTGAAACCTGGCTGAATGGAAATCCTACAACTAGTAAATTAAAGCAGCAGCCACATCGAGGTTGGTATGAGGAGCAGACTGATCCCACACCCATATGTGGCAGATAAAAATCAGGAGGGGTCCTAGCCCCCCACCAGGGCCCCCGGGCCAGGGTTCCAGTGACAGGAAGAGAAGTTCCCATAACTTCTGATTGTAAAAGCCAGTGGGCATTGAGGTTGAAGTAGACATAGGGCTCTTGGAGTCCCAGGCATCTCCTCTTAAAGGGTCTGTGCATGGACTTACTCAGACTCTGTGCTCTAGCACTGCGGCAGCAGCTTGAAAGGCACCAGAAACATAGAGGGAGAAACTGAATTGTCTGGCGTCAGGGTAGAAGCTGCAGGGGGAGAGACCACTGTTCCTTTGATGAACCCTCCCTCCACAGAGCTGGTACTTAGGCACCATATCTGAGTCTCCATCAACCTGCCTCACACTGTTTGCACTGCGCTGGTGATTCCCTGAGTCCCTGTACCACCCAACTTTTGGGCCCATCCATGCTGTTTACACTGGCTTTTCAATATAAATGGCCTGTCTTAGTTCATGCTTCAGATCTTCCTAAAATCGGGCCTCAGAGGGCTCCATACCTCTCACTAAGTGGCCCCAGGCCCAGCACTAGCAGCAGCTATCCTTGCCTGGGCACCTCCAGCCCAGCACAAGTAGCAGCCGCCAGCAATGGCTTTGTAGCTCATGCCCGGTGGCCCAAGGCAGAACACAGGTGCAACTGATCTTGACCTGCACCTCCTGGGAGGCACCAGATCCAGCAAACTAGTGGACAGCTTAAGACCACGTCAAAGCATCACCACCCAACAACCCCCACAAACGACACACTCAAGGGGTGAACTCAACAAATACCAAGAGTCCCACTGAAGTAAGTTCTGTTCTGTGGAGACCCTGCAGAGCTGATCCTTCACAGCTGGTCAAAGGTCAGTGGTCACAGCAAGTTGTTGCAACCGATTGGCCTGGGGGCCTTCCCACTGATGTGCCAATAGCAATCAAGGCTGAACTATAGCGGGAAGGTGTACACAACCCACACAGTGGACATACCTTGAGTAGGCAGCTTGGATGATAGAGGGGGCTGTGCCCCTGGACCCTACAGGACATCTACTACATTAGCCCACTCTGCCAAGCCTGGTAGACATAGCAGCCGTACCTACTACACAGCAACAAAGACAGGGAGGCTGCCAAGAGGAGAAGACAAAGAAATATGTCCCAAATGAAAGAACAGAACAAAACTCCAGACAAAGAAGTAAACAAAATGGAGACAAGCAATCCACTAGATGCAGAGTTCAACACTGGTTATATGAATGAACTTAGGGAGAATCTCAACAGCATAAAAAAGGACCAGTCCGAAATGAAGGATATACTAACTGAAATAAAGAATAATTTACAGGGAACCAACAGTACAGTAGATAAATCTGAGAATCAAATCAGCAATTTGGAATATGAGGAAGCAAAAAACACCGACCAGAAAAGAAAAAAAGAAAGGATAGTGTAAGAAGCCTTCTGGGACAGCTTCAAGCATACCAGCATTCACATTGTGGGGATGCCAAAAAGATAAGAGAGAGAGAGCAATAAACTGAAAACCTATTTGAAAAAATAGTGACAGATAACTTCCTGAACTTGGTGAAGGATATAGACATACAAGTCCAAGAAGCACAGAGAGTCCTAAAGAAGATGGATCCAAAGAGGCTCACATCAAGACACAGAGTAATGAAAATGCCAAAGATTAAAGACAAAGAGAAACATAAAAGCAGCAACAAAAGCAGTTAGTTACCTATAAGGGAGCTTCCATAAGACTTTCAGCTGATTACTCAACAGAAACTTTGCAGGCCAAAAGGGATTGGGAAGAAATATTCAAGGTGATGAAAAGAAAGGACCTATAACCAAGATTACTCTACCCAGCAGAGCTATCATTTAGAATTGAAGGACAGGTAAAGAGATTTCCATACAAGTAAACGCTAAAGGAGTTCATCATCACCAAACCAGTATTACACAAAATGCTGAATCGTCTTTAAAACAAAGGAAAAAAAAGGGGACCCTTCTGTGTGGGGCTCTGGCAGTGTTGTGTGTCCTGCAATGACTAGCACTATGCTCAGTCCATGCATGAGTTCTCAGCCAAAGACACTGATGGCACATAGTTAACCTGCACAAGTACAGGGGCTTTGTGTGCATCATCACTAACATGGCCTTCCAATGAAGCAAAACGGATGTAAACTATATTCGGCTTGTCAACTTGCACGCCCAATATGCTGAGTGCAGTTTATGGATCCTGGCTTTCCTTTGCAAATAGTTCGGGAGGCAGGAGCCACAGACTAATGCAGAGATTAAAGAGTTTGTTCTGGCTATAACGTCAATTTGGTATGTCAATATACATATAGCAAGATCTGTGTGAATGGGGATGAGCCCATCCACTGTGGAAGCAAATGAAAGTCCAGCCCAAAGGAAGTGGCATCCTGGGGAATGCCATCAAATGGTGCTTCACCAAGTTCCTCACTGACAAGAATGGTTGCATGGTGAAGCAGTATGGTCCCATGGAAGAGCCCCTGATCATAGAGAAGGACCTGCCCAGCTACCTGAAGTTCCACAGTGTTTACCCCCCATCCAAGCCCACCACCCATGCCCCTTGGAGCCTTCCACCTGGCACCCACGACAGTCAGTCTAAAAACCAGCCCACTGGTAGGGCAGACCTGAGAACCTGGCATGCACCTCTGCCAGAGGAAGGCCTTTGGCCAGCCTGGCTCGTAGCTCAGCAACCATACCCTCTGCTGTCTTGTGGGAATAAAACATACAAACTGGAAAAAAAAAAAAAGATAAAAACTACAAACAATAGAATGGTAATAAATACACATCCATCAACAATTGAATCTAAAAAAGCAAACTAAGAGAGCAGACATAGACCCATAGATACAGAGGACATTTTGACAGTTGCCAGATGGGAGGGAGCTTGGGGGCATGGGTGAAAAAGGTGAAGGGATTAAGAAGAACAAATTGGTTGTTACAGAACAGTCATGGGGATGTAAAGTACAACACAAGGAATACAGTCAATAATATCCTAATAACTATGTATGGCGTAAGAAGGGTGCGAGATGTATCAGGATGATCACTTAGTAAGTTACATGATGTCTAATCACTGGGGTGTACACGTAAAACTAATATAATATTGCATGTGATGTGTAATTGAAAAATTAAAAAAGTTTTAAAAAATTAAAAATTAAAAATAAGGAAGTTGATCAATTAAAAAAAAGGACAAAACTTATTCTCTGGGGCATTTGAGATATTGCTCCCTGGCATATGTCCTCAGTTTGGCTCAAATAAACTTACAAAAATTCTCAAAAAGGCAAGAAAGAAAAAGAAAAAAGCCCTGGCTGGTGTAGCTCAGTTGGTTAGGAATCATCCCGCAAAGCAAAAGGTCACGGGTTTTATTCCATGTCAGGTGCATGGCTGGGTTATGGGTTCGGTTCCCAGTCAGTCAGGGTGTGTGTGAAAAGCAACCGATCGATGTTTCTCTCCCTCTTTTTCCCTCTCTCTAAAAATAAATAAAAATCTGTTTAAAAATTGAACTATATAAACGAATGGTATTGTCAAGTTTTCATGAAAAATTCATTTACCTTTCTGGTAGTGATATATGAGGTCTGTCAAGAAAGTATCCTGCCACATAACATGAAAAATAGAAATTTATTGAAGAAGATATACAAGACAAGAAACACTGTACATAGGACAATGACACCTCAGTCCCCTTCAAAGTTATGACCAGCCTGAGGAAATCTAATTCATTGGTAGCAGTTTGAATCAAGTACAGTAATTAGCAAATGCAGTACGATGTTCCTTCTGCTCTGGTAGCAGTTGTGGAACATATTTTGTCACAACATACTTCAGGCCAATATCCTGCATCAAAATCTCGGATATGGTAGTTTTTGGAATCCCCAGATCACTTCTAGGTCTTGCACTGTCAGTTATCAGTTTGTTGATTGTAGCTGGTACACGTTCAACATTCTCAGGTGTTCTGTTTGTTGCAGGCCTTCCAGAACGTGGACCACTTTCAACAGATTCTTGACCATCTTTGAAGCATTTGTGCCACACTTCTAATTGTGCTGCACTCATTGCATTGTCCCCGAAAGCCTTCTGAATCATCTGAATAGTTTCCGGGGAGGAATGTTCAAGCTTAACACAAAATCTGGTGCACATCCGTTGGCTCTACTCACTCAGTCATTTTGAATGTAATGGCCACACAGTATATATGCTCACTCAGCAGTGTCTACCACCCCCACTGACTAGTACAGTGAAGTCACCATTGTTCATGCATGTGCATTCCAGTCCACTCTCTTTGGCTGCCAGATTACATGAATGTCATGCAAACTGTTCTTGTTATATTAACAATAGCTGGACTTTTTCCAGACACACCTCATCATATGTAGAAATACAGTACTAAAAAGCCTTTGTCTGCCCTGGCTGATGTGCCTTAGTAGTTTGAGCACTGGCCTGGTTGCCGGTTCAATTCCCAGTCAGGGTACATGCCTGGGTAGTAGGCCAGGTTTCCAGTTGAGGGCGTGTGAAAGGCAACCAATCTCTCACACAACAATGTTTCTGTCCCTCTCTGTCTCCCTCCCTTCCCCTCTCTCAAAATAAATAAAATCTTTTTTTTTAAAAGCCTTTGTCCTATCTCTATCACCTAACACCTCTCCCCACTAGCAGCCAACATTAACAATTTTTGTATATCCTTCCAGAAACACTTTATATAAGCATATGTGTACTGACTGTACCCTTTTTAGAAGTTTCTGGTAAGCTTTTGACATATGTCATACATATAGAAAAGTATACAAATTGTAAGTGTTCTGCTTGATGAATTTTCACAAAGTGAACACAACCAGAACCTCCCTTTAAAAGACAATTTTTTTACAGTATTAAGTTCTTTAGCATCTTGCTTTTTTCACTTAAAAATGCATATTCAAGATCTGCCTTGTCTATACAGTACTTATGAGACTGCCCCATTCTTTGTGCAGCTGCACAGGAGGGATAATTGACCCTTTATCTGACCAATACCCTTTGAGGGACATTTAAATCGCTAGCAACATTTTATTTCACAAACAATTCACAGCAAGTATCCTTATACATATTTCTTTGTGCAACTATATCAGTGTATATTTGGGTAAATCCCTAGATGTAGAAAGTATGGATTTAAAAATTCAACCCTATTGCCTTCCAAAAGGTTATACCAATTTACGCTCACACCATTAATATGTAAGTACCTACTGCCTCATCCCTGTGTCTCCTCACATAGAAGATTAACCAATATTTTTGAGCTCTGCCAGTTTGATAAGTTAAATATAACATTTTGTTCTTATTTGTATGCTCCTTATTGTGAGTGAGGTTAAACATTTCTTCATATGTTTAACTGCTTGTTCAGCCTGTTAGCCTGCTATATTTGATTAATATTTTTTCTCACTATTTTTACATACTAAGAAAATCTACCCTTTACCATCTAGTTGTAAATATTATCTCCCCCTTTTGTAAATTCACTTTATATTTTACACTTTAGAAAATTTCTCCCAACTTCATGTTAAAAAAACTCAAAAGTGAAATCTGCCTTTCACCTAGATTTACCTATTGTTAACATTTTCCCAGGTTTACTTTAGTAAGCTAACACATTCACAGGTGATGGGGATTAAAATGTGAACGTCTTTAGGTCCGTATGCTGCCTACCACAGAAAGTGAAGTACGTAGACGTAAGGTGACTGGCAGAAAAACCTAATTCTGTAGAATATTAATACTCGACCAATTTTTTGCCCTCTGATTCCTGTAAGATGCCAAAGCCAACTATATAGGAGCTTTTCTCAGCGAACACAACTTTGTCTTCCCAGACGAGGCAGATAGCAACCCCAAACCACAACCAGGCTGGGACTTGCACAGGTCTCAACACAGCTGAGATTTTGATCTACCTGGAACTTATTTAGAATTGGGAACTGGCCCTGGCTGGCGTGGTTCAGTTGGTTGGGTGTCGTCCCGCAAAGCAAAGGGTCCCTGGTTTGATCTCAGTCAGAACACATGCCTTGTGGCAGGCCGGTCCCAGTTGCAGCACGTGCGAGAGGCAACTGATCGAAGTTTCTCTCACACGTCGATGTCTCTCTCCCTTTCTCCCTGCCTTCCCCTCTCTAAAAATAAATAAATAAAAGCTTTAAAAAACTTAGAATAGGGAACTGAGGTAAGGAGAAATTTAATTTTCTTTTCAGATGGCTACTCAGTTATCTCAACCACATTCATTGAGTCAAACCAAGCAAATCTGATTTTAAATGCTACCTTGAACACATACTAAATCTGTGGATGTATCTGAACTACTTATTCTACCTATTTCTTTGCAAGTATCAAATTGCTTTAACTGCTATATTTCAATAATATGTTTTAATATACACCAAGGCTAATCCTTCTTGTTAGTCACTTTTTCCAGAATGTTTATGGCTGGTTTCACACCTTAACTTTACCACATTAACTTCACGATCAACTTGGTTAAAAAAAAAAAAAAAAAAAAAATTCTACTGGTATTTTCATTAGTATCACCATAAATTTACACATTTATTCAATAAAAAAAGACATACGTATCCAAGTTACATCATTCATTTATTCAATTCCTTTACATTTCTCAATAGCATTTCAAAGTTTTCTTCATAGAGATAGCATACTTTTAAAAATCTCTGTTACTAGGTATTCTTTACCCTTTTTACTAGGTATATATATTTTTTACTTTTCTGTATAACACACTTTTTTCCATTTTAATTCCTAACCAGTTACTGTCTGCATATTGATTTCTGAACATTAATCTTTCTTATGTTATGTAACTCTCATTTGTCAACCCCTTGAGTAGAAATGATCATATCACAATTTGGCTACATCCCTTCTAATGTACATTACAGTATGTCCAGAAAAATGATAAACAGTCGTAGTAAGTGTGGTCATTTTCATTTATTGTGTTCCTGGCTCTAAATGAAATGCTTCTAGTATTTCACCATTAAATAAGACACTGACTTTTCATTTGAGATTTTTGTATCTTATCATGTTAAAATATTTTTATATTTTGTCATGACAGTATTGATCTCACTCTATCTCAGTGAAGAGGTTGTTTTTTAAATTGGAAATAATCTAATATGGTAAAAAATAATTTGTCAATTAGAATTTACTTATTTATCTAAACATTCTTTATTTAAGATTCTCCAATTTGGGTCATTTAGGTTGTTTAAATTTTTTAAATTACAAGTTATGCTACATAGTACATTATCGTGTATAATAAAGTACTTTTTAAGTTTTTCTAAATTCAGATCTCCTCTGAAAAGACAACTCCTCTGAGACCTACCAGACAAATGGGTGTTTGTGCTTCACTTTGTTGAAGAACACACTTCTCTCTTTACTATTCTAGACTTTGCCAGTGCTTCTGGGCATTGGGCCTTGAGCTCATTCCTGCTGGCTCAGCCTATGAGGAGCCATGGTCCAGCTTTTCCTGGAAATACAGAAGTGGGGAGGGTCTGGATGTGGATCCTGGGCACTGGGCCTCCATGAAAGGCTGAGTTCTGCTCCAAAGTGCTTGGTCTAAGGAACCAAAGTCGTTAGTCATGGAAAGAGCTCCTGTTCTTTAGCTTCTGAAGTCCCTTGAAAGATGAATGGGAAATTTTATCCTATTCCCTAGTTAAAAATATGCTGTTACTGAGTTAAATAAATTGTTTAAAATTTACCTATGAAAAACCAGCTTGCCATTTCATCTCACAGAATTCTCGTTTCTTTGCTGAAAATTTCCCCATGCTTCCTGAAGACACTCAATTCCTTGATGTATTTTCAACTGGCCTATTTGTTTCCTGGTTCATTATGTGCATCTGGTTCAACGTGTGCAGAAGCAGCCTAACCAAGTTTCTTGAGGAAAAAACCTGCCATTGCCCCATTAATTAATATAAAATGAAGGAAACTGGCCAAAGAAATGGGGAAATGGATAAAACTCATACTCCATTGCCCTCTCGCTCTGCCCTCAATTCCCTGACAAATCTGAGGACCAAAGAGGAGCAAAGCAGGTCTGATACAGCCTTGGGCCAGCTGCTCAGAGGCACCTGGTCCTTGACTTCAGATACAGGGCATAGTGGTAGAACCATAGGTCATAAACTAATCCAGGAATTGTATCCCAAAGAATCCAGAAAACAGAGGATCAGGATGAACAGTGAGGAACCCCTTGGAGGACATAACCCCTCTCTGGTGAGTAACTGCTGCTGTAGAAATGAACAGAGCATTTAAGAGTCAGGAGGCAAAAAGGAGTGATACAGGCAGCAATGGGGCAACTCAGTTCTGGAGACAGATTCTGGAGACTGTCCCCTGACAGCCATGGAAGCATCTGACAGTACTGTTCTTTTTTTTTTTTTTTAAAGATAAGATAAAATTAATATCAAATTTATCATTTTAACCATTATAGCGTACAATTCCATGGTTTCCAGTATATCACAGTTAGACAGATATTCACTGTCACCGTCGTCGTCGTCGGCAGCCGTCCGTCTCGAGAGACGATGGTGTAGCTTCTTAAGAGTCTATCTGCACCGCCGAGAATGGCTGTGCAGTCCGACTCGGGAGTGACATGGTAGTATCTGTCTCCTCCCGTGTTGAATCGACATCTTGCGATGACGCTGAAGCTACAGAGCCTGGGCAGGGTAATATGGAGGGTCTGCTGTTGCCCATGCAGCAGACCCCCCCTCTCTTCGCAGCTGAAGGGTCCAAGGGAAAGACGAGTCAATACAGCTTGGCTTCAGGTGCGCCGCAGGAGTTGCCGGTGTTGACTACAACGTCAAACCGCTTTAGGGACTCCGGCTCCGGATTTTCTGTCGGGGTTTACTCCCTTAGCCTTTCCCCTGAAGAGGTATGCCGCAAGGCAGCGGAGGTTTTTTGGAGTCAGAGTTTTCCTTCTCTGATGTACCCTGACTGGAAGATCGAACCAGCGACACTTAGCTCGCAGGCCGACGCTCAATCCACTGAGCTAAACCAGTCACTGTCACCACTATCTATTATACTTCCAGAACATTTCCATCATCCCCAAAAGAAACCCTACACTTAGTAACCCCATTCTCTCTCCCAGAAGCCCCTGGCAATTACTAATCTACTTTCCATCTCTACAGATTTCCCTATTTTGGACATTGCATATGCATATAATTCATATAATATGTGGCCTTTGTGTCTGCCTTCTTTTACTTAGCATAATGTTTTTAAGATTCATCCATGTTGTAGTATGTATCAGTACTTCATTCCTTTTATTTTGGGCTGAATCATATTCTATTGTCTATTCTTGAATATATGACCCACATGTATTTCTTAACCCACTGGCAGAGCAGAAAGCAAGAGCATACTCGGTTCTTGATGGTGTGGGTGCTTCCTAGAACAGATGAAACGGAGTTGATAATATCTTCCCGAAACTGTTCACAGTTTGAATTTTGATGACTCTGGATCAAGTTTTTTGGCTGTGAATTCATAGCAGATTCTGTAAATAACTTAGGAATACCAAAATCTCACTATAAAACACCAGGAGCCAACTTAAGCAGCATATTACACAAAAAGCCTTTATTCACAAAGCCAGGAAAACTCTGGCTCAGGCTCAGAAAGGAGACTGGCAAGGAGAGGCATGAAAAGAAACAAATCATTCTGACGGAGGCTGTTCCTGCTTGAGATCCTGTTAAAATCATTAGCTGACTTTGGAGAGCTGCATGAAGCTGAAAAGAAATGCAGCTTATCCCCAGGACCGATTGATTCAGCAATAATGAAACTCCGTGCATGGCAGAGTGGGTTTATCCTGTTCAACAGTTCTCACGGGAAAGGCCAATCTGCCCAGCCCCACATATCCATTAAGCAAATTAAGGGTGTAGCCTGCATTCGTGAGATAAGTGCTCTGTGCTTTCTAAAGGCCAACATTTAGGTGTCTAATGTCGTTTCTTACTAAGTCAACAGGAAGATGATAAAGGCAACAAAGGTCTCAGATCAGCATCAAGACCAAGTATGACACCTGGTGGCTGACCAAGAAGAGAAATAAAGAGCTTCACACTTCAAATATTCAAAAATTTCACATCATATAATGCAATATAAATTAATGAGGTGCATTAAAAAAATTTTTTTTATTCTCACTCGAGGACATTTTCATTTGCTTTTTTAGAGAGAAAGAGGAAGGGAAAATGTAAGGCATAGACATTAATGGTCTATTTTCAGGGTAGTCTAGTTAACGGAAAACAGCGTAGCGGATGCGCCCAACTGCAGGGTGTCAGTGTATAAAATAGCTTCATAGTCAACTCTTCCTTTCTGTCTGGTTCTGTGAATTTTTCATTCAAATTAAAATTTAAGCCCTGGCTGGTGTGGATTGAGGGCTGGTCTGCGAATCAAAAGCTCACTGGTTCAATTCCTAGTTGGGGCACATTCCTGGGTTGTTGGTTAGAGGGTCTCTAAGGAAACCAGAGAACAAAGAGGAACAGGATCCATGAGGACATGGCAGGGGCTGGGGACTTCCGCGACTTGCCTCGAATGCCTTCAAGAACAAAGGGCGGAGGGAATAACCAATCATTTTTCAGACATGGTCAGAAAGATTGTACCTCTCATAGTACTCAACCAGTGAGGAACTGGGGTAAAGGGCCTGTGTTAGGGAATAAAAACCTCTGCCATGCCCCCACTGGCTGTGCCTGCATATCAGACAGAAACCTGATCGTGCAAGACCACCATTAAAGCCTCACTTTCGCTGTGTTCTTTGTCTCCAAGTCCATTTCTTGAGTTTTGGATGGGGTGAAGGAGTTTACCACAGGAGAGAAACATCAATGTGAGATGCATCGATTGGTTGCCTCATATACAGTACACCCATAGTGGGGATTGTACACACCCAAGCCCAGACCAGGGTGAACCTGCAACCTTTCGGTAACAGGACGATGCTCCAACCACTGAGCCATACCGGCCAAGACAATTAGGTACCTTTTTTTAACCTTCAAATTAGCAAATGACTTTTTTAAAAAAAGTCATAACACATGCTTGGGAGAATTCTGGAGAAGCAGAATAAAGATGACAGGTACCCCCTTTCTACAGGACAATGAGGGTTTGCTATCAAAAACCTAAAACCTAGAATTTCACACTCGCTTTAAATCAGTAGTTCCACTGCTAGATTATCTTAATGAAGTTATCACAGATGTGTGTGAAGATTCAGCTACCAATATGTGTGTCTGTCAGGAAACAATGTAAACATTCAAAAATAGAGTAACAGTTCATAAATTAGAATATATCCATATATTTAAATATCTTTTGTGATATATGAGAATAATGTTTTTATTAACAGGGAAAGAGATGCATCGTTTACTGCTCACAAAAAAGGAATGCACTTAATATAAATATTTTGGTTTACAATGAAGAAAAGAGTCCCCACAAAAAATATACCAAGCTATGACCGCAGTAATCTCTGAGGAAGTATAGTTATGGCAGAACTTCCATTTATTACCTGGTTTCTTCAGTGTTGAAAACAAAATTAACTGACTTAAAAAAATTTTTTTAAGCAATATAGATGAAACCGGAGATCTTGGGGATATTGCCATATTCTGAGGAGGGAGAGCTGGGGTGGTCTGAACCCAGTCAGTTTTACTTTTTTATTTTTAGAGAGGGGAAGGTAGGCAGAAAGAGAGGGAGAGAAACATTTATCAGTTGCCTCTCACATGCCCCCAACTGGGACCTGGCCCACAACCCAGGAATGTGCCCCAACTGGGAACTGAACCAGTGACCTTTTGATTTGCAGACCAGCACTCAGTCCACACCAGCCAGGGCTTAAATTTTAATTTGAGTGAAAAATTCACAAAACCATACAGAAAGGAAGAGTTGACTATAAAACTATTTTATACACCAAAGACAAGGCAACAACCTTCTTGTCTCATATCCGCAGAGTACGGGAAGCCTGAGCCTCAAGCCACTGTCGCTCCCCCATTCTTCAGTTGCTGGCCAGCCCTGACCCATTCCCCACAGAGGCTGTTCCCAATGTTCACACTCTTCCAGTTCCCTTCTCCACTCCTGCCCTCTTCACTCTCAACAAATGGCTCCACATTCCATTCACAGGAGGAAAAAGAGATTAGGCAGAAACATAGGAGTACCATCATCTTCAGGCCCTTCTTCTTGCTCTTTCAAGCACATCCATATTTGCACACACTGCTAGTAAGTCATGGAGAGAACAAGTTCTCACTCTGCTTTACTACTACATAATACCACTGTCCCAAGGTCAAGGAAGAAAAGGACTGGAAAATTCAATATGATGCAATCAGATCAATCCTGACATTATTTCAAGTGAATCAGAAAAGTGATGGGAAAGAAGGGGGTTGTGGGATAAGGAGGAGATGCCACCTTGAATTCATTATGAAAGATAGGGGAATTACAAATAAATATATGTATTTAAGTGGGGAGAGCAAGTACAGATGACTTTACTTTTCATTATAGTATAATTAACATAAGGTAAACTGTACATATTAAAAATGTACAAGGTTTAATATGTAAATAGGCCCATGAAAGCCCTGGCTGGTTTGGCTCAGTGGATTGAGCGTCGGCCTGCGAGCTAAGTGTCGCTGGTTCGATCTTCCAGTCAGGGCACATCAGAGAAGGAAAACTCTGACTCCAAAAAACCTTCGCTGCCTTGCGGCATACCTCTTCAGGGGAAAGGCTAAGGGAGTAAACCCCGACAGAAAATACGGAGCCGGAGTCCCTAAGGCGGTTTGACGTTGTAGTCAACACCGGCAACTCCTGCGGCGCACCTGAAGCCAAGCTGTATTGACTCGTCTTTCCCTTGGACCCTTCAGCTGCGAAGAGAGGGGGGGTCTGCTGCATGGGCAACAGCAGACCCTCCATATCACCCTGCCCAGGCTCTGTAGCTTCAGCTTCACTGGAGAGGACACTCCAGCGTCATCGCAAGATGTCGATTCAACACGGGAGGAGACAGATACCATGTCACTCCCGAGTCGGACTGCACAGCCATTCTCGGCGGTGCAGATAGACTCTTAAGAAGCTACACCATCGTCTCTCGAGACGGACGGCTGCCGACGGCTGCCGGAGGCCCATGAAAACATTACCACATTCTAGATAATGAACAGAGGCATCATCCCCAGGTTTCCTCCTGCCCCTTTATTCCTTCCTCTGGGTATTCCTTACCTCAGGGAGGCACTAAGGTGAAAATCTGAGTTTGACTCCACAGAACTGAATTCATCCTTTCCCTTTTACTAAACTGATTGGGTTCAGACCCCAGTGCTCCTTCCTCAGAATGTAGCAATATCCCCAAGATCTCCAGTTTCATCTATATTGCTTTACCCACAACCCATAATCCTGCCTCTAAACATCAATGCCTCTGTTTAGATGAAGGTCAAGTCCAACATCCTCAACATGCCTACAAGGACTCTGCAGAATCTGGATCCCACTTACCCCTCAAGCCTTATTTCTGGCCGTGCTCCCACACAACTGAAGTACTTTCCAGGTACCAAATGTGCTATGCTGTTTCCTTAGTCTGGAACAAACAACCCTAGACCAATCCAGCCCCAAGAAACTCATCCTTCCAGACCAGGGGTTCTCAACCAGGGGCAATTTGCCCTTCAAGGGAAAATGGCGATGTCTGGAGATGTTTTTGTTAGTCACAACTAGGTGGCAGGGGGAATGCTACTGACATCTAGTGCGTAGAGAACAGCTAGAGCTGCTGCTAAATGTCCTATAATGTACAGGATGACCCCCACAACAGAATTATCTAACCCACATGCCAATAGTAAAGAGAGTGAAAAGCCCTGATCTAGATTAAACCTCTAGCATCCTGTTTTCTGTGAAACCCTTCCCTGGCTGCCCCTCCCCACCGCAACAATGAGTCTCATGCTTTGTCAGATTTACCCCAACACCATCAATATACCTCTCCTCTAGCATTAATTTTTTCACTCTGTGATAAGTTTTAACTGTCTGCTCTATTAAATAACTGCTTCAGAAGCAGAGACCATCTTTTCATCTGTATATTTCCAGTACGTAACAAAAGAACTCATTCACTGTTTTGTAATTAAATTTTAAATAATTTGTACTTAATAATGAATCAACAAACACACTGTTCTCTTGGCTCTACCATAAAAAAAACCGTTAAAAATTACAAAAATAATAAACCTATTTACTGTAAAAAAATTAGGAAATACAAATAAGGAAGAAGAAAAAAAAATCAGAAATATAATTTTTAAATAGGTAGAGACACCATCTAAAGACTAAAGAGATGCACTCCACAAAGTAAAGTTGAGAACTCTGAATGGTGGTGCTAAGATTTTTGCAGTATGAACCCCAATATGTACTCTCTACTTACTTGAGAACAGCGATCTCTTGAACAGTGATGGCCCTTTTATCTTTGGTTCCCATGTAGGAGAATATGTTTGGCTTGACTCTGAAAAGATAAAAACAAGACCACCTGAAGTTGCATACCATTAGGAAATCATATTTTTCATAATTTAAGATTCAAAATATACTTAAAATCCTAACAGATTAAGATAATAAAGAGAAAATGTAATTAAAATGCCATATAAGAAGGTAAATGATGCCTGGACAGCTGCCTTCCTGGCAGTGCTCAACTTAACGTATCTGTGGCTCTAAGTCTATACATGCTGCTCACAGACTTGGCTTGCCAGACACAAAAAATGAAATAACCTACTTCCTATTGATCATATGCAACACATTATATCACACCACTGTGAAGGTAAAGAAAAGCTCATTCTAGATAGATAATGTACCACTTCAAAAATTTTATATCTTCAATTTAAGAAAACTTAGTAATGTGAACTTTCTGTAAATACATGTTATTTCTTTGTATAAAAAAAAGCCAAATGCTAAAACAAGGATCTAAATAGTTTAGCTATGAAGATATAAGTAAGCTAGTTTACTAAGACATATTTTATAAAAACTGCTCCACACTAACAGGAAAAAACAGAAAGGACATTTTGAACTCGGAGCCATCCTCAGCCCAGATCTCAGAAGAGGTCCCTCTCCAACTGTCTATCCTCCCATCAGGGATTGTCTATTCTCCCAGGTCAGGTACCCACAAGGCACCACTCTCTTCCAGAGAGCTATCAACTAGGGTGAAATAAAATGTTAGCTAATAGGGTACTATCTCCTATGGGAGGCAAATTCATATGTTGAAGCCCTAACTCCTGGTACTTCTGAATGCAACTGCATTTGAAAATGGAGCCTTTAAAGAAGTGATGAAGTTAAAATGAGGCCCTTAGCATGGGCCTTCATCTAATCTTATCAGTGCCCTAGTAAAAGTACACGTAAGAGAGGTTCCAGGGACACAATGACAGAGAAAAGGCCATGTGAGGACAGAGAAAGAAGGTAGCCACTTGCCAAGAAGGGGAAAAAAAAAAAAAAATCAAACCTACAACACCTTGATCTTGAACCTTCTAGCCTTCAGAACTGTGAGAAGATTACTTTAAGTCACCTAGCCTATAGTATTTTGTTATGGGAGCCACAAAAAAATTAACACACTGCGCACCATGTTTAAACAGGGTTAAATATACATTAGAAAGCAAATCTGTATTCAGATTTGCTGTGGTGCCTGTACCCATTTCTAAAAAAAAACAAAAACAAAAACACAACTCTTTAGCACTCGTTGCATCCTCTGAGACCCAATCTCTACCATATTTGCATCTCTATGAGAAAATCTGACTGGTCTCTGGTTTTCAATCTAGTCAATCTCCTTACAGTTCAGTAAAGCAAACCTCTGCAACCACATCAAAGTGCAGGCTTTCGAGGAAGAAAGTTAATTTTCATATTCATTTGAATACACTGGTTACTCTCTACTACATGCTAACTATTTACTTACAGAATTTTCACCTTGAGCTACTGGCAATATGTAAGGAGGTTAAAAACATTAATTTACCTACTATCTAAGAAAACTATTATTGGGAGGCATATTTGTTATCTGTTTGCCTATTTTCCTGTTCCTTTTTCATTAGCATGTAAAGAGGAAAACAAATTTCCATGTTTTGATTTTGTATAGGCACAAGAACAAGATACTAACCTTAAATACTTGGATAGTACATTAATAGCATCCATGGTGTCTTTGTTTTCCTTGTACAGTACAAAGTGACAGTAACTTCCCCTAGATTTTGGCCAAGAATGTTTCCTTGGATCTTAAAAAATAAATAAATAAATAAATAAATGTTACATACACTGTAATAAAAGTTATCTCAGTTTTTTCTTATGAAACCCTACAAGCTCATTTTTTGGCTGGAGAATCTTTCAGTAAGAAATCAGATCTAGTCTAACAAGAAATAAAGGTTAAGTGGTTACAGCTGTGTGCACTATAGGTATTCAACTTTGTGCAATTAGATACTTAACGTTATCTGCCCATATTTAAAATCAAAAGCTGAATGCAGGTGGTGTGATTAAAGACTAAGAGTAACCAGCAATCTTCACAAAGCAACCCAGAGGAGCCCACCTTTCCTCTGAGTCATATTACAAGCATATGCCTGCGAGGTGGGCCGACTGGCTCTCTAGCACATGCAGTCCAGAGGGAAACAGCAGTCATGTCCGATTCTACAGCCTTGCTTTGTATCCCAGGGTGTTTGCACATACAGAACGGACCCCTTAGACGGGCTGGGGATAAAAGTTGTAAGGAGTTACCTCAGTGACACGTTTAGATTTTCCAAAGGCCACTTTCATCACAAAATATCTAATAATAGATGGCTTACAGAGAGCGCTGGCATTCAAGACCTAATTGTCATTCTTGGGGAAAAGGAAATGTTAAAAATTAAGCCAGGTTAAATGTTAACTTTTGAGCTTCTTTGACTTTTTGGAAACTGACAGACATATCAAGACTTGGGAGAACCTGATGTTTAAAACTTATTTTAAATGAATATTTTAATTATCCTATAATATAGAAACATATTTAAACAATATAAAGATTTAAGCTTAAGATGCCCAAAGGGTGTTTCGAAAAATCAACACTTTGGGAAAAACATGTAAGTCACAACTGTACTTCCCAGTCATTGTACAATAATATTCATAAATCTTGGGCAACACACAGCTGCAGCTGTTCTTTGAACACATCTAATTTACTTGATTTCTGTCACTCCATAAAAGAAAAACTTTTGTTTTAATTTAAAATATATATATCATTTAATTGAAAGAAGCCAGAAACAAAAGAACACATACCTCTAATATATGGTTAATATAAATCTGAATTAGCTGTAGTTACCAAAGAGATGTATAGATTGA
Organism: Furipterus horrens; assembly: GCF_987537825.1. Lineage (NCBI taxonomy): Eukaryota > Metazoa > Chordata > Mammalia > Chiroptera > Furipteridae > Furipterus > Furipterus horrens. The sequence continues at coordinate 52,124,745 of NW_028327179.1, forward strand.
AAAAGAAAAACTTTGAAAAAATATTTCACATAATCCCTAGAAGTCCTCTTTTAAAAATGTTCCTTTGTCCATGTCCCTAAAATAATCCGTTAGCATGAATTCATGCATCCATCTTCAGAAACATAAAAAATGCCCAATACTGAAGTTACTTCTAGTACTGAAGCTACAACGTAAAGAACAAATGAATCAATATAACATCTGAGAAAACTGCCAGAGCACAAATGCTTAGTGAATTGCTTCTCCTTTCTGATAAGTATGAACATGAGTTTTTTTTGCCTTGGATAGAAAAGTACTACAGGTAATTCTTTGGTTCTTCGTGTGAATAACTCAAACTCATCCTCAGAAAATTGTGAATAGGAATATGATTTTTGGTTTTCCTTCCAGCTCACTCCAGTTCAGCAAAGTTCTCTACACTTGACACTTGTGACAAAAATCATTGGCATTTCATTTTATCTACATGAAATGCCAACTGCTCTTACCTGCTGCAGTTCTGACCTCTGTCCAAATGCACAGCGTAAAGAGCACAAGAGAGCAATGTTTAATTTATAATAATATTAAAGTGCTTTAGAGGTGAACATGCAAATGACCGCGTGGAAAGTTTCTACCAAGGACTTCTACAGCACCTGGTAGAATGTGGTGGGTTAACAGGTATGTAGACATTAACAATGGAATGTCGCAGAGGCAAACAGTGAACAAGGAGAAAGCTCACCTAAGGTACAAGCCTCCCTGTCTCAATCCCCTCACAATGGCATGTCAGTTCATCCTCAAAGCTGCATTCCCTCTACTCACCAGATGGAGCCAAAGGTTCAAGACTGGATGCAAAATACTTCCGCATCTAGAGAGATCTGTACTCTTAAATATGGGAGGACATATACCAAAATGCCCTTGTAGATTAACTTTTGGTGGTGACACAGCAAGTGATTATTGTTTAGCTCTGTGTTTTATGAATTTCTTGCACTGAGTTACAAAGATTCTTTATCTAAAAAAATTTGAAGTTATTATGGAAAAGTTGTTGAACCAATAAATTCAAAGATATTTAAGAGATGATCTTGTTTTTATCATTATTCGAACAAATATGTAAAAGACACTTTGGAGACAATCAGGGAAAAACTGAACATTCATTGGGTATCAGATATTAAGAACTTACTGCTGATTTTGTTGGATGAGGTAATGGTTTACAGTTTTAGTTCTTATCTGTTAGATACACACTGTACTTAAGTATTTATGAGTGTCATGAAGTGCTGTGTAGAACTTTCTTAGAAACATTCCAATAAGAAAAAAAAGTGGGAGAAACAGATCAAACAAAAACAACAGAATATTACTAATCTTGAAGACGGATGATGGGTACAATGGGGTTAATTTATTATTTCCTATATTTATGTGCATATCTGAAAATGTCCATAATATAAAGTTAAAAAAAATACTTGTGGTCAAAGTTGAAGTGTAGTTACATTTTCCCTTAACTACCCCTTCAGTACATTCACAGTAAATTATAACGGCAAGAAATAAATGAAGTCAGAAGACTAAAAACTAAACGCTATGAACCATGACAACCGAGTATGAGTTTTGGCTCACAAGCATGCATCTTTTATTAGCAAATTCAAGCACTGGGCATGCATATAATTACCTCCTCTGCAAATAACAGATACAAAGATTCTTTTTCTAAATGCACTCATTATACATAATAGTATGCATTGATTAATAGAAAAATCTATGAGACTCAACTTATTTTGGGTAGTTTAACTTCATAAACTCCAAATCCTTAGAATGCTAAATAGCATGTGTATAGCTTTACAATTTGTCCCTGGCTGGTTTGGCTCAGTGGATTGAGCGTCGGCCTGCGAGCTAAGTGTCGCTGGTTCGATCTTCCAGTCAGGGTACATCAGAGAAGGAAAACTCTGACTCCAAAAAACCTCCGCTGCCTTGCGGCATACCTCTTCAGGGGAAAGGCTAGGGGAGTAAACCCCGACAGAAAATCCGGAGCCGGAGTCCCTAAGGCGGTTTGACGTTGTAGTCAATACCGGCAACTCCTGCGGCGCACCTGAAGCCAAGCTGTATTGACTCCGTCTTTCCCTTGGACCCTTCAGCTGCGAAGAGAGGTGGGGTCTGCTGCATGGGCAACAGCAGACCCTCCATATCACCCCGCCCAGGCTCTGTAGCTTCAGCTTCACTGGAGAGGACACTCCAGCGTCATTGCAAGATGTCTATTCAACACGGGAGGAGAGAGATACCGTGTCACTCCCGAGTCGGACTGCACAGCCATTCTCAGCGGTGCAGATAGACTCTTAAGAAGCTACACCATCGTCTCTCGAGACGGACGGCTGCCGACGAGCTTTACAATTTAAGTGAACTTAAAATAACTTTCAGACATTTTTGAGACACTCTGATTTAACATGCTAATGCAAAGAATTCTCAGGCTCAGGTAACAGGAAGCAGCCATCTGATGCTTTGCTATGGCAGCCCCAGTCTAGCAGAAATAGAAACAAAATAAAAGGTTCAGGAAGATTAATGTACTGCAGACAGAGACCCTCATGAATAAGGAAGGAAAAATGTTTGTAGGTCAAGAAAGATGACAGGATGGGGTAGCATGCAGAGCATTCTTTCCTTCTTATTCCAGGCCATTTCCACTGCTGCGCTCCTGCACGCCAACCTTTCAGCAGCTATGGGATCCTCCTGCATCCTCTATCACTCCTCCAAGAGTTTTCACCTTTGCTCTGCACAAGCTGTTTCCCTTCAGTATATCAGTATGTTCAGGGAGCTTCCACTTTGAAAGTGAAACCTATGTCTCCCTCTCCTTGACCATGTTCCTTTCCTTTCTCCTTCACTTTACAGCTTATTTGTAAAAACAGTATGTATTTACTGCCTTTCACCTCAAACTACAATGTAAACTGGTTTCCAGTCTTATTCCACTGAAACTGCTCTGACAAAGACACCGATGATTTCCATGTTGCTAAAAACTGATGGACAGGTCTCAGAGTTCTATTTTGCTGGACCTATCTGTAATGTTTTCCACTGCTAACTACTCTCGTTACTGGAATTCCCTCTTTCTGTGATTCCATCACACTAGTTCCTCCCAGAGTTTTTCCTTTTTATTCATCTGGCTCTTCCTGCTGAGTCTCTGTGGATTCCTAGCTCCAGGTATCCTGGCTGGGAACCATTCATTTCAGAAAGTATGGAGAATCTCTACAGATCACATGAGAGATTTTTTTTTTCACTTAAGCCTTTACAAAGAAGTTTTTAAAGGTATTCGTACTGTACATTATCTATCTCAAAACATAAATCAATTTATCCAATTACATGACTTATTAACAATTACATGATAGTTTCATAAAAAATATTCTATATATGCTTTGGTAGGTAAATCAATGTGCCCTGTCTATCAGACTGAATTAACATACAAAAGAACTTTTAAGTTAAAACAGTTGGTCATCTATAATGCTGGGGCACCATGACACAGAATCTACTATGCCTATGTTTTAGGATGCATAGCTCTATTTGAGAAAACAATAATTTATATCAGGGTTTGGTAGTAAAAGGACTTTAAAACATTATAAATGTAGATTTGCAATGAAGATATAAAAGCTGATTAACTCAAATGCGAGGCAAGGTGGTCCAGGAAAAGAAGCTGTCATTGGTACTGAGTTCTATTTGCGGGGGCATGGACAACAGTCTCTGGATACCAGCCTTCCTTATTTTTCCAATGGTGATTACTTTAAATCACTCTCAGCTCACAGGTGGGGATCTAGATCTGTAATGTTTTCCACTACCAACCCTTGAACAATTCTGGCAGTCTCTCAAGTGTCTGTCTGGATCCATGAGGAGGAGGCAGAGGAGAGCTCAGCTGGCAGGCCTCTAATCCATCATTTACTAAATGCCACAAGAGGTTTAGATCTCTGTACAATCTGACCTGCTTTCATGCTTCTTTTTAAGTGAGAAATTCATATTTTACTGAAGAAGTGCAAAGGGAAATGGGGAGGAGTGATGTATGTCATACAGAGCTCAGCATCTCACTTGGAAACTCTTAAGGGAATTTATTTGGGAAAAAAAATGGTGGGCATGGCATAAGCACAGAAAATGTAGATGAAGACAGAACATGAGAGATTTGGTACCACTTGTTTGAGAAAAAAGGTCAAGAAAACTGTAATGGCCACTTTAACTACAAGTGCTCTAACTCCTCTCCCTGAACATCACAAAACCTGATATCCTCTAAGAAATAATGATTTATTGCTAGAGGTACTCAGTCAAAAAAAGAAAACGAAAAACAGGTTTTGCCTTTTCCAATCTGCCTCCTCATGACCACACTCAGCAGAACAAGATCCTGCCTTTTCTTCTCATCTTTGCAAGATGGTGGCTGACCAACATGTACTGCTTCTCTACAAGGAACACCTCCCTAGCAGCCCTGCTCAACCTGGCTTCCAAGGCATTTTATTATATGACTATAATAGATGTAAATATTCTACATCTAGAACAGTTACCAGCGATATGCCAATCTTGGGAGAATGAAAAAACAGCCACTTCGGCCATTTTCCACTGGGCTAATTCCCTTGAACAACTCTGGCTGAAGAAAGAGTGTTAAGGTAATATTTTACACTATGACTCAGACATCAAAGAAACATACAGTAACCAAGCCATTAGTTTGTGGATCTAGAAGTAATTAACAACACATACCCACAACTAGTTCCAGAACATTTCATCTCACTTTTCTTTCTGGTATCCACTGAGAAGTGGCCTCCAATCTCCAGCTCCTTCTCCCAACTGCTCAAGGTTTCTCATTTCTAGGTTACCATCCATACTTATTCACTTCTCTATATATTTTCCCAGGCATAGTTAAACCTTATTTCTGCCCTCTCATTTCACTAGAACCATAGTTAAAAACAATTAAGATTTCATCCATTCACAGCATTAACCTAAGGGAATATCATAAAGCATTAATGCTTTGAACAGCCTTTTTATTTAATATAGTCTTGGAGTTTTGTTCTAACAAATATATCTAGAAGTAATGCTTCCCTAATTGGGGCAATGACTAGTAGGGGAAGAGGGTGAGAAAATAACTTTTCCCTACTGTAATTTTCATTAAAATTTTATCTGCTGATTTGACAAGTAAAAAAAGAAAAATTATCTAATATTTTTAAAGGTTATATGCAACCAGAAATTTTCATGGCTGTAGAAAACCTATTAGAACATAAATATCAGAGATTCACTGACAACACACTCATTTGATTGAATGATACACAACAATGCGCTTAGGTGAAGGGGCTTCTTGCTACATAGGCCACGTTTTTCATATATGAGTGAAGAAGATACTCAAAGTTAGAAAGCAGCACCTCTTTCAATATAAGGACTTTGACAAAAGTATAATATTGTGATAAATGACAGCATTACTGTTCATCTGAAAGCTTTCTTCCCTCCATTAAGAACAGAGAAGAAGCAATATTCTTGCACTTTCTTCTTGAATTGCCACTCAACCCACTCTGCTCTTCAAGGGACACATCAAATTCCTAAGATGCTATCTCAGGCACCACTATAATTTCAGCAAATCTTTACTCACATAAAAAACATAATGCCCCCTATTAGAGAGACATTCTGTAGGCTTGCTCTGGTATCTGAAATGATATTATTCACCTTCTCTGAAGGAGTGACATGATCAATACCCTTCTCTGAACAGCACAGTAGGCCTTGAATACGACCAAGCAAGGAAAGGAGCAATGGGATCTCCCTCTCATGCTTGCCCCGCACAAGGAATGCCAGGTCACTCACACACTTACTTGCCAGAGCCTTTTTCCCAGCCGCATGGTAGGCTACAATATACTTCTTTCCCTCTCTATCCTCTGTTTTCGTCTCTAATCCTGGAAACAGAGATTTAATTGCTTGATGGATGACAGTTCTTTTCTCTTTGGTGTCTTCAACAACCTATTAAAAACACAGATATTACTAACTTAACAAACATTAAATAGAGAAATCAAACTAATGAATGAGTAAAAACACTACTCATCTTATTAACTAAGTGAAATAACAAAAGTACATGGGCATGATTTGATATCTTTTAGAACTTCACAACACGCGATTCCTAAGAGCCTGTTTACTGAGCATATCCATATGCCGGGCACTATACCAAGCACTTCACAGACGCTCCCTGTCAGGGACTCTCTGGACAAACACCTCAGGGCTTATAGATGAAAATGTAGGGAAGCACGACCCTTTGGATGTCAGAAACTCAATGCCCTCTAATAGTCCAATCTACTCTGTCTCGATGTTCTAGCACATCTGTTCACACACACACAAAAAATCAACATCAAAAAAATGTGAACTTGCCCTGGCCAAGTAGCTCAGTTGGTTAGAGCACTGTCCCCATATACCAAGGTTATGAGTTCAATCCCTGGTCAGGGCATATAGAAGAATCAACCAATGAATGCATAAATAAATGGAACAACAAATTTTTTTAAAAAAGTGAACTTATTAGTTACATAACCGTTTTACAATTTTTGAATGTGTTTCACATTAAGAAACACATTTCATATCTGGATTCAACAGCCAGAAGTATGTATGTGAATATACCTTACTAGCAATCTAAAAAGTTTTAAGAAATAATACTTACCCTTACTATGTGAGATATGCAGTCATTTTTTGTTTTATTTTATTGCATTAAAAAACTAAGATGTGCTCAATTGATTTCATGATTGAAATCCCACTCCTACTAGCTAACCTTAATATTTTAGCAAAATAAAAAAATGTAAAAGAAAAACTACATGATACTTATAGGTAAGTGACATTTTCATACAAAAAAATGAATCTAGCCCTGGCTGATGTGGCTTAGTGGATTGAGCACCAGCCTGCGAAATGAAAGGATGTGGGTTTGATTCCTGTTCACGGCACATGCCTGGGTTGCAGGCTGGGTCCCTGGTTGGGGGCATGTGAGAGGCGACTGACTGATGTATCTCTTGCACATTCATGTTTCCCTCCCTCTTAATCTCCCCCCCTTTCCCCTCTCTCTAAAAATAAATAAATAAAACCTTTATTTTTTTTAAAGTAAGTATAGATTTAGAATTTACTGGGAAGCACTGAGTTGAAATCATGGTTTGTGTATATGAGTGAAAACATATCTAGATCTCAAAAACATCAGAAAGTCTGTCCTCATCTTACAGACAAGGACACATGTCCATAGTTTATGGCATTTAAAAGTAAAAATTTTCAGTAGATGGCATAACTATAGTTTGTAAGATGGTAAATCTTGCCATCTAGGTAGAAAAATGTGTAGTATGGGGTTAAGAAAGACCACTGCATTAGACAAGCAAGGAAAACCTGGACCAACCTCCTGGACCATTCTCAAAACCAATTCTTTCTCCTTGATATTTTATGTATAAGGAAATTCAGTAAATGAAGATACTTAAAGTTGTACTATCACATACTTTTCAGAAGTTTTGGTGTTGGGGGAACAGAGAAAGATAAGGGTTGGAGGCAGACGGTGACTTCTGAAAAGTTAAACTGTTACTAACTAGGGGTGATGGAAGGGGGAATTTCAGGCACCCCCAAATCTAGTAGGTTGTTAAAACAGGCTAAAAAAGGAATTGGACATAAACTTAAAATTCTAAAAATCTTGAGCTACATTCTTTTTTTTAAGATTTTATTTTTAGAGAGAGGGGAAAGGGAGGGAGAACGAGAGGGAGATAAACATTAATATGTGAGAGAAACATTGATAGGTTGCCTCCTGCATGTCCCCAACTGGGGACCTGGCCCACAACCCAGGCATGTGCCTTGACTGGTAATTGAACCAGCGACCTTTTCGTTTGCCAGATGATGTCCAACCCACTGAGCCACACCAGCCAGGGCTCGTGTTACAACATTCTTAAAATCTATACCACATCACATTGCTCCATTCTCTATGGTATCCACTAGCCACATGTGATAACTGAGCACCTGAAATGTGGCTAGTCTAAACTTGGATGTGCTATCAGTTTAACAAAGCATTATAAGGACTTAGCAAGAAAAACAGAATGTAAAACATCTCATTAGTAGTTTTAAAAATATTGGTTATATACTGAAATATTTTGAATGTATCAGAATTAAGAAAATATATTAAAATTAGTTCCACTTATTTCTTTTTACTTCTAAATTTTCAGATTTAAAATTAAAAACATAATTCCACTGGACAGTACTCATTGAGCAGAATACAATTTTCATAACAAAAGCTTTAAAGAAGAAATTTACTATTCTGTTTAGTAGTTGGGCTCTCCTTTTCTTGAATAGAAGTAGACTTAGGCTGAGCAAAGAAACACTCCCTTATTGTCTTCCCCTAGTTCCCTTCCCTCCCAGAGCCCCATTTGAGACCAAGAGGTTGAAGGTATTGGTGCCAGGACCACACCTCTGATTGTCAGGCTATGGTTGTCCCTTTCCAGGAGACACTATATAAGTCACTATAAGGTTCAAAACAATAAATTTCTTTTATTTGTGCTCATATGAAACATTTGTTTTTGGCCATAGTTTATATGGATATTGGTTATCTGTCATCTACTAAAATATTTTTAATATAATGCCCTTTTAGATCAAATAGGACAATATCAACCTTTAGTTAACCATTACAATTTTTCCAATAGACACTTACTGACATCTACTCAAAAAGAAGCAATCAAGGACTTCCAGCCAAGATGGAGGCTTAGACGGACACGCTAGGTCTCCCTCTACAACTAGAGAGGAATACAACTACTTCAAAACAAAGGATAACTAGAAATTCCAGAAAATAAAACTACACGGAAGTCCAACATATGAAGTTATAAACCAGCGGTGCCATTTGGGCAGGTAAGAGTTAAAAAGGGCAGTACTGTTTGCGGTCGCACCCGGAGCGGCGGGCGGAGAGGAGTCCCGGCTAGCAAGCCCCTGGCGGTGCGCGACCCCGGTGAGGAATCCCGGCTGCGGCCAAGCCCCTGGCGGTGCGCGACTCCGGCGCTGGGGAGAGCGGCCGCGGCATCGCCTTGAACAGTGAGGCCCAGGGTGGCGGGAGGACGGATCCCGGTCTCCTAGCTGAATAACTGTGTGAATCCATCTTGGACCCCCGCCCCCAAAGAAAGCACCACAGGGCTGCGAAATAGGTCGCGGACAGGCAGGCGCCGGTCGCTAATTTGTGACGCGTACACAGGCACTGCCCCGGACAGCCGGCCCAAGAAAACAAAACGCATCTGTCAAAATGAGGCAGGCAACTGTAGAAATACCGGTAAAACAACTCACCAGGCAGCAGATAGAGAACCTGACAGATGAACAGATAAGAAACCTGTCAGAGGCTCAGTTCTGGGCCATTGTTATCAGGTGGCTTACAGAATTCACAAAAGAGCAGGAAAAAGATATGAAAGAAGCGAAAAACTTTCATAACGAAAGGAACAAAACCGCATACGAGACAGAAGGAAAGGAAATAAAATCCAGAGTTCATTCCAACAAACTGGAATATGGAGAAGGAACAAGCAGTCAACCAATGCAGCGAGAGGAAATGGCAAGCAACAATGAGAGGATCAGAAACCTCTGGGACAGCTATAAAAGGCCCAACATAAGAATCATTGGTTTGCCAGAGAATGAGGAAGATGAACTAGAACTTGAAAAATTGAGTGAAAATATAATAAAGGAGAACTTCCCAGACTTGGGGAAGGGAATAGACCTGCAGGTCCAGGAAGCAAGGAGAGTTCCCAAGAGACTGGACCCAGGGAGAACCACTCCAAGACACATTATAATCAAAATGTCAAAAATTAAAGATAAAGAGAGAATCTTAAAAGCAGCAAGAGAGAAGAAAAGAATTATGTACAAAGGGGTCCCAATTAGACTATCAGCTGACTTCTCAAGGGAAACCCTACAGGCAAGAAGAGACTGGCAAGAAATATTCAAAGTAATGAAAATCCAAAACCTACAACCACGAATACTCTATCCAGCGAAATTGTCATTCAGAATAGAAGGACAGAGAAAGTGTTTCCAGGACAAAATAAAACTGAAAGAGTTCATTAGATCCAAACCACTGTTATATGAGATGTTAAAGGGACTGGTTTAAAAAAAAAAACAGAAGCTAGGGAGATGAAACAAAGGCAAACTAAATAGGCAACGAGAGTGGAAGAGGAACTGTGGGTACGGGAAGCATATTGGGGGGAGGTCAACAGGGAGGGGGAATGGGGAAAGGGAGGGAGATGATATAGGAATTGGGGATCAAGGTAGGAGGGAATGGAATAGACGGAGAGAGGTAGGGAGGAACTGTATGCACAACTAATGGACATAATCTAAAAGTGGGGGACAACTGGAGGGAGGGGGGCCACCGGGTGGAGGGGAGCAGAGGGAAGGGAAATTGGCACAAATGTAATAATTTAATCAATAAAACACATTAAATCTGAAAAAAATATATAATATAAAAAAAAAAGAAGCAATCAAAAAATCCTATAATTAAAAATAAATAAATAAATAAAAATAATAAATAAATAAATACAGACTTAAAAAATAAAAATCCTATAAAACCTTTTCACATATTTCTGTACTATTTACCTTGATGGCAACACTGGTTTCCTTATTTACAAAAAGCTGAAGCTCTTCTAAACGCTGCTTTTCTTCAGCTGTCAAAACTGTAAATACATCTTCTGAAGGATCCTTTAAAATAACCACAGAAACTCCCAGTCAGTCATACACAGAATTCAAGGTTGTTAAAGCTCTATATTTCAATAATCTCTAAAAACTGCCACCCTTGCATTAAAAAAAAACCAAACAAACAAAACAAAACAAAAAAACCCTGCTATCTTTACAAAGAAGGTAACTTTTGCTGGAAAGCTGACTCCTACCTCCGCATCCACTGGGATAGACAAGTCATCCAAATGGCTGATGCGTCCATCTTTTCCTATTTCATGAACAACGAAGTCAGAGTATCTGATAAAAAGAAAACACAAACTTTCACAGCATTAACATTTTTGTTTCCTGTTAATTTTAGGAAAAAGTTCAGCAATAGTAAGCTTACTATTGTGCAGAATAAGAAATTTTTTAAAAAAAGATTTCAGCGCAGAGTAACAGTTATTGTTTCTAGCTTCTTAATGAATTTTGAGCCACATTTTAGTTTTATATCGGAATATAAAGACCCTCTGAACTTAACATACACTTATACCAACAGATAGATCATCTAGATCAGTGGTTCTCAACCTTCCTAATGCTGCAACCCTTTAATTCAGTTCCTCATGTTGTGGTGATCCCCAACCATAAAATTATTTTCGTTGCTACTTCATAACTGTAATTTTGCTACGGTTATGAACCATAATGTAAATATCTGATATGCAAGATGTATTTTCATTGTTACAAATTGAACATAATTAAAGCACAGTGATTAACCACAAAAACAATATGTAAGTATGTATGTGTTTTCTGATGGTCTTAGGCGACCCCTGTGAAAGGGTTGTTCAACCCCCAAAGGGATTGCGACCCACAGGTTGAGAACCTCTGATCTAGATGGAACCTCAACAAGGAAACATAGGCCTTAAATTACACATTAAAATTGATGGACTTAATATTTACAGAACCTTCCATCCCAGAACTGGCACAATACCCATTCTTTTCAGATGTACATGTAATATTTTCAAGGACAGACCATATTTGAAACAAAAAAACAAGCTCAAGAAATTTAAGAAGACTGACATATCAATAATCTTTTCTCTACAAACCATATGAAACTAGAAATCAACTACAAGAAGAAAGCTGGGAAAATCACAAATATGTGTAAACAATATGTTACTGAGTAACTACTGGGTCAATGAAGAAGTAAAAGAAGAAATCTGTAGAGACAAATACAAATGAAAATTGATACTTCAAAAATCTTTGAGATGCAACAAAAGTGGTACTAAGAAGCGAGTTCACAGCAATACAGACCTATCTCAAGAAACAAGAAAAATCTCAAACAATCTGGCCCTGGCTGCTGTGACTCAGTGGATTGAGCATCGGCCTGCAAGCCAAGTGTCGCTGGTTTGATTCCCAGTCAGGGCACATGACTAGGTTGCACATCAGGTCCCCAGTTGGGGGCGTGAATGAGAGGCAACCACATAGTGATGTTTCTCTCCCTCTCTTTCTCCTTTCCCCTCTAAATAAATAAATAAATAAATAAATAAATTTTCTTAAAAAATCTCAAACAATCCAACATTATATCTTAAGGAACTAGAAAATGAAGAACAAATGAAGCCCAAAGTCAGTAGAAATAAAAATTAGAGCAGAAATAAATGAAATAAGAGACTAAAAGACAATAGAAAATACTAAAGAAATGAAGAGCTGTTTATTTGAAAAGATAAACAAAATTGACCAATCTTTAGCTAGACTAAGGAGAAAAGAGAGAAGACTCAAATAAATCACATCAGAAATGAAAGTGGAAAAATTATAATGAATACCACATTAGTACAAAGGATCATACAAGAGTACTATGAAAGGCTATACGTCACCAATCTACAAGAAATGGACAGTCTTAGAATCATACAACCTTTCCAGATAGAATCATGAAGAAACAGAAAACCTGAGTAGACCAATTCTAGTAAGGAAACTGAAACAGTAATCAAAACCTTCCCCAGAAACAAAAGTCCAGGACCAAATGGCTTCAACGGTGTATTCTACCAAACAAACAACAACAACAACAACAACAACAAAAAACTTCCGGCCAAGATAGAGGCTTAGACGGACACGCTCGGTCTCCTTCTACAACTAGAGAGGAATACAACTACCTCAAAACAAATAATAACCAGAAATTTCAGAAAATAAAACTACATGGAAGCCCAACGTATGAAGTTATAAATAAGCGGTGCTTGCCTGGATGGGTAGGAGGGGTGAAATCAAAACCAGAACGGAAAGGTCGGGCGGGGCTGTTTGTGGTAGCAGCGGGGAGAGCGGCCGGGGGAGCAATCCTGGCTGCAGTCGAGCCCCGGCAGCTCGCAACCCCAAGACGGGGAAAGGCAGCCCCCCCATTGCACCGGACAGTGAGGCCCAGAGGGCGGGAGGACGGATACAGTCTCCCAGCGGAGAATAACGGCAGGAATCCATCTTGGACCCCCGCCCCGACACAAAGCAACACAGCACAGTGAAAAAGGTTGGGATCGCTGCTGGTCGCCAGGTAGTGACCAGTACACGGGGCTCCGCCCCCCACAGCCTACCCAGGAAGCAAAGCAAAACACAAATCTGTCAAAATGAAGGAGACAACAATTGAAATCCCGGTGACGCAGCTCAATAGGCAGCAGATGAAGAACCTGACAGACGAACAAATAAGAAACCTGTCAGAGGCTCAGTTCAGAGCTATTGTTATAAGGTGGCTTACAGAATTAACAAAAGATTTGGACCAGGACAGGGAAGGAAAGAAAACCACTCATACCAAAAAGAACGAAAACAAATACGAGACAAGTGGTGAGGAAATAAAATCCAGAGATCAAATCAACAAACCGGAACCTAGAGAAGGAACAGTCAACCAGTGCAGAGAGAGGAAGCAAAAAGAAAAGAAAGTGAGGAGAGGATCAGAAACCTCTGGGACAGCTACAAGAGAAGGAACATTCAGATTACAGGATTGCCAGAGGGTGAAAAAGAAGAACTAGAAATTGAAAAATTATGTGAAAAAATAATGAAGCAGAACTTCCCAAACTTGGGGAAGGAAATAGACTTACAGGTCCAGGAAGCACAGAGAGTTCCAAATAAACTGGACCCAGGGAGAACCACTCCAAGACACATTATAATGAAACTGTCAAAAATTAAAAGATAAAGAGAGAATCTTAAAAGCAGCAAGAGAGAAGAAAAGAATCATGTACAAAGGGGTCCCAATTAGACTATCAGCTGACTTCTCAAGGGAGACCCTGCAGGCAAGAAGGGACTGGCAAGAAATATTCAAAGTAATGAAAATCAAAAACCTACAACCACAAATACTCTATCCAGTGAAACTGTCATTCAGAATAGGAGGGCAGAGAAAGTGCTTCCAGGACAAAGTAAAACTGAAGGAGTTCGTTAGATCCAAACTACTATTATATGAGATGTTAAAGGGACTGGTTTAGAAGAAGGAGGATCAAAAATACGAACATTAAAATGAAAACTGCATCACAAGAACCAACAACAAAAGCTAGGGAATCGAAACAAAGGCAAACTAAATAGGCAACAAGAGTGGAAGAAGAACTATAGGTATGGGGAACATATTGGGGGAAGGTCAGCAGGGAGGGGGAAGGGGGAGAGGGAGGGAGAAGGTATAGGAATTAAGAAGCATAGTAGGAGGGAATGGAATAGACAGGAAGAGGTTGAGAAGAACTATATGCACAACCAATGGACATGGACTAAAAGGGGGGGACAACTGGAGGGAGGGGGGCCACCGGGTGGAGGGGAGCAGAGGGAAGGGAAATTGGGACAATTGTAACAGCATAATCAATAAAACATATTTTTTTCAAAAAAGTAATACCTATCCTTCTGAGACCCTTGCAAAAAATTGAAGGAAATGCTTCCTAACTCATTTTATAAGGCCAACATTACCGTGACACCAAAGACAAGCAAGGATAACACACAAAAAAGAAAATTACAGGACAATATCTCTGATAAATGTGCAGATGCAAATATCCTCAACAAAATACCAGCAAATCAAATACAGCAATATATTAAAGGCCTCATAGGCCACAATCAAGTGAAATTTATTCCTTGGATGCAAGAATGATTCAACATTCGCAAATCAATAAAAATGATATGCCACATTAACAAAATGAAGGGTAAAAGTCAAATGATCAACTCAGGTGTAGAAAAAGAATTGGAGAAGATAAAATATCCATTTATGATAAATATTCTCAATAAAATGGATAGAGAGGAAAGTACCTCAACATAATTAAGGCCGTATATGACAAACTCACAGCTATCATCACACTCAACAGAGAAAAATTGAAAGCTTTTCCTCTAAGATCAGGAACAGGACAAGGATTACTCTTGCTACTTTTATTCAAGATAGTACTGGAAGATGTAGCCAGAGCAATTAGGCAAATTGGAAATGAAGGAGTAAAACTGTCACTACTCTCAATGACATTTTATATATAGAAAACCCTAAAGACTACACCCAAAACTATTAGAAACAATTAAAAAATGGTTGCCAGATACAAACTCAATGTAGAAAAATCTGTTTTTTCTACGTAATAAGAACAAAGTATCAGAAAGAAAAATAAAAAAAAAACAAAAAACACAATTTCATTTACAATTGCAACAAAAATAAAATACCTAACAATAAACTTAACAAAGGAGGTGAAAGTCCTGTACCCTGAAAACTCCCAGATATTGTTAAAAGAAACTGAAGACACAAAGAAATGGAAAGATATTTCATGTTTATTGATTGGAAGAATTAACATTGTTAAAATGTCCATATTACCTAAAGTGACCTAAAGATTCAATGCAATTCCCATTAAAATCCCAGTGCCATTTTTCACAGAAATAGAACAAAAAAAATCCTAAAATTTGTGAGGAACCACAAAAGACCCTAAATAGTAAAATACAGAGAAAAAAGAACAAAGCCAGAGGTGTCACACTCCCCAATTTCATACTATACTCCAAAGGTATAGTAATCAGTACAAAACTGGCATAAAGACAGATAGATACATAGACCAATGGAACAGGCAACTAATTTATGACAAAGGAGCCAAGAATATACAATGGAGAAAGGAAAGTCTCTTCATTAAATGGTGCTGGGAAAACTGGACCGCCATATGAAAGCGAATACAACTAGACCACTATCTTATACCATACTCAAAAATGAACTCAAAATAAATTAAATACTGGAATGTAAGACCTAAACCATTTAAAATATATAGAAGAAAATATAGGCATTAAGCATCTGGACAATGATCTCAGTGATGTTTTTATGAATTTGACTCTAAAGGCGTGGGAAACAAAACCAAAAATAAACAAATGGGACTACATTCCCTTGCACAGCAAAGCAATCCATTAACAAAACAAAAAAGTAACCCACGAAATGGGAGTAGATATTTGCAAAAAATATTTTTGATATGGGGTTAATACCCAAAATATATAAAAAGTCATACAACTCAACGACACACACACACACACACGATTAAGAAATGGGCAAAGGATCTAAATAGACATTTTCCCAAGGAAGAAACACAGATGGCCAACAGGCATATGAAAAGATGTTCAACTTCTCTAATTAAGGAAATAAAAACCAAAACTAGAATGAGATATCACTTCACACCTGTTAGAATGGCTATTATAAAAAACACAAGAAATAACCAGTGTTGGAGAGGATGTGGAGAAAAGGGAACCCTCGATCACTGTTGGTGGGACTGTAAAATTAGTGCAGCCAGCCCTGGCTGGTGTGGCTCAGTTGATTGGGTGTTGTCCTGTTAAGCAAAACTTTGCCAGTTCAATTCCTAGTCAGGACACATGCTTGGGTTGTGGGCCTGGTCCCCAATTGGGGCGCATGCAAGAAGAAACTGGTCAATGTTTCTCTCTTGCACCCAAGTTTCTCTCCCTTTCTCCCTTCCTTCCCCTCTTTCTAAATAAATTATAAAAATCTTAAAAAAAATTAGTGCAAGCCCTGGCTGCTAGCTCAGTGGATTGAGCATCGGCCTGCAAGCCAAGTGTCGCTGGTTCGATTCTCAGTCAGGGCACATGACTAGATTGCACGTCAGGTCCCCAGTTGGGGGCACGAGTGAGAGGCAACCACACAGTGATGTTTTTCTCGTTCTCTTTCTCCTTCCCCCTCTCTCTAAAAATGAAATAAATAAATAAGCAAACAAATAAATAAATTATAAAAAAAAAAGTGCAGCCATTGTGGAAAACAGTATGCAGGTTGCTCAAAAAATTAAGAACAAGCCTTGCGCAGTGGCAGTATCGTAGCCAATGAGGTTTACCCGAGGCGCAATTATTGCTAATTGAAAAAAATTAAGAACAGAACTACCATATGATCCAGCAATCCTTTTTCTGGGTGTTTATCTGAAGAACAACAAAACACTGATTTGAAGAGATGTATGTACCCCATGTTCACTGCAGTATTATTTACAGTAGTTCAAACATGGAAGCAACCTAAGTGAGAGTACCATTCAGCCATAAAAAAGATGAAATATTGCCACTTGTAACAACATATATACATTTTAAGGGTTATGCTAAGTGAAATAAACACAGAAAAAATTGTTGCACTCATTTTATCTTTAAATGATGTCATTTACTCATTTAGGCAGCTTTCTTCATCCTTTTGACCATCTGTGAAATTAATCATTGGGGACAGAAAGCTAAACAAAAGACTATATTGCTGATCTTTTTCCCAAAGAAAAGAACTAATATAAATAAAATAACTTTGTACATAAACTAAACATACCTTTCTTTTAAGATTCCTGAGAATCCTTGATGAGAACTTACAAACTTGGTGATGCCAACATCAAGTTCAGTGAGTCCATGCTTCATCATGTCTGCAAAACTCTCAGCTTCTTCCTCCTCCTCCTCCTCCTCGTCCTCACCCTCCTCTGAAAAGCCATCTTCCTCCTCCTCTTCCTCTTCTTCCAACTGGGCATCAGAATTGTTTTTACTCTTTCCAGCACTTACAGCTTCACGTAGTCCAGGCACATTTTCACAGTTGGGCGCAGAGTTATTTTCTAACCCATCCTGACCTTTAGCCAGACAGCATTCTGAGACCTTCTGTCTTTTTGACTCCTCGGCTGGGGCCAGACTGTCATTATCATCAACAGCATGGGACCCACGTTTCAATGACACGCCAGTCATTTCTGTCATCTCCATTTTTAAGGCTCCAAGAAAACATTTAAGAAAACCTTTTAGGAAGACAAAGTAGGAAAATAATCACTTATATAAATAAGTGAGTTTCAGCAAAGAAAAGCAATTAACATTGTTCCTAGGGTCCTAAAAATCATTTATGAAAATAATTCTTCCCAATGTTGGCATATACCTTTGATGGCATTAAAAAAATGGCAGAATGCTTCTGCAAAATATTTGACATTGTGCATCAAAAGCCTTAAAAATATGTGTGCCCTTTGCCCCAGAAATACTGCTTTCAGGAAGTATCTTAGAAAATTAAGAAAGTAAAGTTTTAGCAGTAAGGATACTCATCTCAGTGCTTTAATGTTAGTAAAAAATCAGGAATAATAATGCCTGAGGTACATGAACTGAACAATATGTAGGAACTGGGAAGGGTAGTTACTTCTAGGAGACCGTGTAAGTGGCTGGGGACAGCAGGAAGCCTTGCTGTTTCTACTGAATACCATAGTATTTTGTTGCATGTTATCATTATCCTTTCAAAAAACTGATTAAAAATAATGTATAACTGCATTTATTGACATGAAATCATACCACACTGTATTTTTTTTAAAAGGCAAGGGGAATATGGAGTTGATTAATGGGTACAGTTTCAGTTTTGCAAGATGAAAAAAGAGCTCTGCATACTGGTTTCACAACAATGTGAATGTACTTAACACTATTGAACTGTACACTTAAAAATGGTTAAGATGATGTTATATATGTTATGTGTATTTGCCACAATTAAAAAAACATTATCATTTAACTGGCCTGTACACAATGTACCGAGAAAAAAATCTAAGAAGCCACCCATACTTCCTAGAACAGAGCAGCTTGAGAGAGGGACTACCTGTGGCAGTGAAAGCCAGTACATTTATCTAAGACCATGGGTGCCCATCTAATTTGATCTTTTTTGATGCTGTTGGTAAAATAAAAGATTTTACCTATATTAATTATATAGGGAATGCTAAAATTAACGTACTAAAAAACTTAGTAAACATATTTATAAATAATGTAAATGAGCAGAAATCAATAATCTAGTTCTCCAAGGCTCAGTTAACAAGAAATCCACCTACAAAAGCATCTGTAGCAGAATAATAATGTTGAACTAAATTTTGAGAACCCATATTTAATCTTGTATTTTTAAAATTTTGTCAAAAATAATGGGAGGAAAAGTAGAGAAAAAGACAATACTACATGCTAAAAGTAAAAGAAAACAAGGATCACAATGGCTACAAAAAACAGGAGAAAATATATGGAAAAATGTTAGTAAATACAATTACCTCTGAAAGACAAAAAATTAAATAAAGAAAATGGAAGAAACCAAGAAACCAGATACACAAAATTATCTTTAATTCAAGTAAGAAAGCATTTATTCTTTATTTGTTCTAAGCAACAAGGTATAGTAAAAAAGAATGCTGGTTTATAAAATGCCAATGCTATTTCATTCTCGCTTTGTATCAGCAAAGCTGCCCTCACAGAGCTTGCACACTAGCAAGGGAGGCAGAAAAGGTCCAGGGCCTGCTTGGTCGGGGACTATGAACACACAACCTTAGAAGGCATTAGAGGAGATGGTGTCAGAGAAGACAGCCTTTCTAACGGAAGTCGAGAAATGAACACCTGAGCAATGTTTTAAGGAATGAGTAAGGCTGTGGAAAAGGGGGAGGAGGCTGTTCGGGGGAAGAGGGTATGGGCTATGCCAAGGCATGGAAGAATGGGGGGGCATAGAGCTCTGGAAGAACCCAAAGGAGCTCATCACACATTGTGGAAGGTACAATACAAGGAGAATTTGGAGTTAAAGCAAGAGTGGGTGGAAGCCACATCAGGCTGAACGGAGGGAAGGACATTCTGAAAATCAAACCACCACTAGATTTGTGAGTTAGAAAGATGTCCTATAGCCAGTCACTGCATTGTGTCATACATACTCTTACCCCAAAGCCCCCAATAGCCCTAAACAATGCTATAAGGTCTCCATCATGACAAGATCTACCAGGAGAGAGAAAGCACAATAACAGCTACATCTGCACTTGGTTCAGGGACTTTATAGTCAGCTGGATGTCTACCACCTTCCCAGTATGCAGAGAACTACTCATTAGGCTCCTTCACAATAACCCAATCTGGCTATAAGCCTTGGTGGAAACAACCATTATTTCCTCTGCAAAAAGCTTCTCCATCCTCCTGCTTCAGTACTGCCCATCATCCAATGCCATGTACCGTTATCTTCCACATGCCTTCAACAACTCAGGCCTAGCCCCAACACGTGCCCATTCCCCATCTGACTGCTCACACAATCTCTCCAATGAAAGGCCCTCTATACCCATCTCAGATCAGCCTGGTCTCTCACCTATTCTTCAAGACTTATCTCAAGACCACAAGTCCTGACTCTATGTCTTCCTATTACTTCCATGTCTTCCCATTTCATCTCTCTTCATTTACACTACCCATGCAGGCACCTGAGTACTGTGTTCTTCCCTCACCCATTTTCCAGAGGTGTAACTGGTCCAAATAAATTACTAACTTTTCGGAGACCCTGTTTTTCACGTGTAAAATGGGCACGATAGGTGCTTCAAAGGACTGTCATTAAGATTAAATGAGATGATAAACATGGAGTGTCTAGAAGAGTAGGAACTCAGTAAACGCTAATTCCCTTTCCTCCCTCAAGAAGTCTACAGATCCTTTGAGGTATTATTTCTTTTATACAAGACAGAGAATCCAGCATGGTGTAATAACCATCAATATATATCTTGAAGAATTATTGAAATAGGTGTTGAAATGGTTCCCCATCTATAGAGGTCAAAGATACATTATGCAGCAAATCTTTAATGAAATAGTGGCCCTGGGCAATAACCATCAATGTCCACTAACATCACAAAAGAGAAATAACCAGACTTTGTGTACCCCTGAAAATACTTGCTATTATATACAAAATATTTTTACTGATTGAAACTCTATGTAGTGGGTGCACAATGCAGTGTTCAGATGATGTTTTGTTGAGTTGAACACTTGAAACTTGTATGGTTTTGTGGACTGATGTCACCCCAATAAATTCAATTAAAAAAAAGAAAGAAACTATGTTTAACTACTAGTTTAGACAGTATACAGAAAGAGAAATTGTTAAATGTCACCATGGGAAGCAATCAGCAAAATCCCGAATGTGGGAAATTACAAGGACAAAGTCTCAGTCTTTCAACTAATAAATAGCACAGGGGGAAAAAAAGAAGGGGAACCTACAGATAAACCTACAAAGAAATGCAGTGGTGGATCCTCCTTCAGATCCTGATTTAAGTAAACCAAGTGTTTAAAAAAGCATTTATGGAGATTTCTAGCCAAGATGGAGGCTTAGACTGACACACTCCATCTCCCTCAGCAACTAAGGAGTACACTACCGCAAAACCAGAAATAACCAGAAGTTCCAGAAAATAAAGCTACATGGAAGTCCAAAAGTATGAAGTTATAAACAAGTAGTGCTCGTCCGGACGGGCAGGAGGGGCAAAGCCAGGGTGGAGAGGTCAAGCTGTGTTGGCAGCGGTGGCTACAGCAACGGGCAGAAGGACTGCAGTAAGCACAGACACCCCTATTTAAGGGGAGGCGAGAAGGGCCTGGGAGCACCCCCGGATGCAGACCAAACCCATCAGCTCAGAATTCCAATGCCAGGGAAGGCAGACCCCCTATGCCTCGGACTGTGAGGCCCAGAGGACGTGGGAACGGAGGAGGAGGCTCCTGGTCTCTCAGCAGAAAGAGAACAGCAGGAATCCATTTTGAACCCCTGCCCACACACAAAGTGCCACAGTGTGGTGAAAAGGGTCACCCGGTAGTGACAAGTGCATGGGGCTCCGCCCCTTATAGCATAGGAAGTGTGACAGTCCCGCCCAGGAAGCAAAAAACTGCCAGGATGGCAGGGATAATGATAGAGATCCCAATTACGCAGCTGACCAAAAAGCAAATACACGAATTAACGGACAAACAGATAGATAATCTTTCTGAGGCTCAGTTCAGAGCTATAGTTACAAGACAGCTTACAGAAATAACAGTGGGACTTAATCAAGACGGGGAAGGAATGAAGGCTAGTCCTGCTGAAATGAACAAAAACACATATTAAACAAGTGGTGAGGGAAGGAAAACCAGGGATCAAATCAACAAATTGGAACATAGGGAAGGAACAGTCAACCAGTGCAGAAAAAGGAAACAAAAAGTGAGGAAAATGAGGAGAAGCTCAGAAACCTCTGGGACAACTATAAGAGAGCAAACATCCACATTATAGGGTTGCCTGAAGGTGAAGAATAAGAACTAAAAATTGAAAAATTATGTGAAAAAATAATGAAGCAGAACATCCCGAACTTGGGGAAGGAAACAGACTTACAGGTCCAGGAAGCACATAGTTCTAAATAAACTGGACCCAGGGAGAACCCACCAAGACACATTATAATCAAAATGTCAAAAATTAAAGATAAAGAGAGAATCTTAAAAGCAGCAAGAGAGAAGAAAATTATGTACAAAGGGGTCCCAATTAACTATCAGCTGGTTTCTCAAAGGAGACTCTGCAGGCAAGAAGGGACTGGCAAGAAATATTCAAAGTAATGAAAATCAAAAACCTACAGCCACGATTACTCTATCCAGCGAAGCTGTCATTCAGAATAGAAGGGCAGAGAACGTGCTTCCAGGACAAAGTAAAACTGAAGGAGTTCATTAGATCCAAACCACTGTTACATGAGATGTTAAAGGGACTTGCTTAGAAGAAGGAGGATCAAAAATACGAACATTAAAATGAAAACTGCATCACAAGAACCAACAACAGAAGCTAGGGAATCGAAACAAAGGCAAACTAGGCAATGAGAGTGGAAAAAGAATTATAAATATGGGGAACATATAGGGGGGAGTTCAGTGGGGAGGGTGAAGGGGGGAAAGGGAGGGAGATGGTACAGGAATTAAGAAGCATAGTAGGAGGGAGTGCAATAGACAGGAAGATGTTGAGAAGAACTATATGCACAACCAATGGGCATGGCCTAAGGGGGGGAACAACTGAAAGGGGGGGGTCACTGGGTGAAGGGGAGTAGAGGGAAGGGAAATTGGGACAACTGTAACAGCATAACCAATAAAACAGTTTTTTTAAAAAGCATTTATGAAACAATCAGGGACATGAAACACTAGGGATATTTGATGACATTAGCAGTATTGTCAACTTTTTAAGGTGAAATAATATTATTGTGGTTACATTTAAAAACAGGATCCTTATGTTTTAGAGATATAAATTGAGCTATTTATAGTTGAAAATATATGAAGTCTGGAATTTGCTTCAAAATAATTTACCAGTGGTGAATGGAAGCAGAGTGGGTGTAGATTTGAAACAAGATCAGCCATGAGTTGGTAATTGTTGAAACAGAGTGACAAGAACACAAGAAGGTCATTACATCATTCCCTCTACATTTCGTGTGGTATTTTTTAATAGTAAAAAATAAAAGCACAAAGTATAAAGAGATATACAAGCTATTCTACTCTGATCAAACCACCACTCTTTTCAGTTTTACTGTTCCCTCTCTCCCCTTACCTGTTCTTCAAATGTATCGAGATATCCAACCCCAAGACACCACCTCTTCCGCCATTACTTACTTGTTCAAGTCCCCAAAACCTCAATAACTCTCAGCCACTACTCAACACTCTTGGTCACTAGTCTTGCTCCATGATCCTTGCTAAACTTCAACCAAGGGCCAATCTGACTGTCTGTGTCTATGCTCCTGGCTCCTGCTGGAGAAAATCTCGCGAGACCAGGGGAGTTCCTATCTTATTGTAAGAAGAAACAAGGACATAGTGACTCCCAAACCAGTAGAAAGTCATTAGTAACAAAGGGCAAATGTAATTAGAGGGTCTTAAGGGGACATCATGAAGGGGGAAAGATAGTCATCACCAGACAAAGGGAAAATGGGAGAAGGGAGCTGACAATAGTAACATATTTACAAATCGCAAAAGGGGCATGTGAAGGGGGAAAAAATAGTCATCACCAGACAAAGGGAAATTGGTAGAAGGGAGTTGACAGTAGTAACATATTTACAAATCACAATAGGCGCATTTAGATAATCGCATTAGATTGTAACTCCGGAGAAACCAGTAATGGAGAAACAGGGGAGAAGGAGAGGGGAGGGGGAGCTAATTGCATTAGGGAGGGGGAGCTAATTGCATTACTATAAAACCAATTTTCTTCGTCTACTTGGGGCGCACATTCTCCTGGCTGAGGGTTCGCCCGACTCTGCAGACTCATGAATAAACGCCTCGCTTTGCTGCTCAAGTCCTGTGTTCCGGTTTTTATTGTGAGCATTTCTCACATTATGATAGCCCTCCACACTGCCTGTGGCCACCTGCCCAGGACCAGTCAGCAAGGTATTTACCCAGTCCTGTTTGCTATTTACACAGAAAATAGGGATGTTCTGACACACTACCCTGTTAGAATATTCACAATGAGGCAGGATAGTAAGAAGCTAGAATTCCTTGACAAGTAGAATGGGGAAACCGAGGAAGATAGTTAAAGGGCTGAACAATTTCAGCCAGATAATAAATTGCAAGGTCTTATCTTCCCTAACCAAGGACACTTAGGAACAAATAAATGGTTTATACATTCCAGACCACGCACAGGGCAGACCTGCCTGTCCTGGGCCCTCTTCAGTGATATTCTTTGAATGTGCAACAGACCAGAGAATGATCCTGATCCCTCTCATTTTGATGAATCAGCATATCAAAGGACACACCTCAAAAGCTGAATATTCTATTGAGATCCTCCCTCTAAAATTCCAACCTTTAGGAAACAGATAAAAACCCTTAAGACAAAGGACCCATTGTGCTCACTTTCTGGAGCATGCCCATGCCTCCTCCCACCCTTCTTTCCTTAGGGGTGTATCTTTGCTTTCTTTCTCTTACCCTCTAAAGCAGTGGTTCTCAACCTGTGGGTTGCAACCCCTTTGGGGGTCGAATGACCCTTTCACAGGGGTCACCTAAGACCATCAGAAAACACATATATAATTACATATTGTTTTTGTGATTAATCACTATGCTTTAGTTATGGTTGGGGGTCACCACAATATGAGGAACTGTATTAAAGGGTCGCGGCATTAGGAAGGTTGAGAACCACTGCTCTAAAGGTTCCCAGGAGATTTGCAGCCAGGGGAGCAGCAGGCAGCAGCAGCTCACCCCAGGCTAACCCCCTGAACCTGTCTCCAATGGCCCTCCTTTTGCCTCTGCAACTTGTTTCCTGAGTCCATGCAGCCTTGCTGGCTCACTTCTTCTGCCTCTGTGACTTGTTTTCTAAAAGGCCAAGGCAGCCTAGCTCACTCTTGTTGCTATGATCTTGCCTCTTCTCTCTTAAGCCCTTCCTGTGTTTCACTGTCCCCAGCTTTAATAAAGGTACTCTCAAAACCGCCTGGACTCATGTTGTGAAATCTTTCCTGCATGAAGTCAAAGACCCCCACATTCCAGACCCTACTAGAGCAGACCTGCCTCAATCCCAGTCCCTTCCCAGTGACAAGACCTCTTATGACCATTCCCCTTAATGTGGCAAACCTAAGGGAAGTCCACACTTACTTTAACAGTCACTAACTCCTCTGCACTGCACTTCATCCCCTCAACGAACATTCATCATGCACCTGTGCCAGGCATGATTCCTGGTACTGTGACAAGACACATCAGTGAATGAAATAAATGCCCCGCCAGCACCTGCTTCCTTGACCAAATTACAGCTATTCAAGCCTGGTTCTACCTGACATCTTTTCCTAACACAGCATGGTTCACTGCTTTCTTACATTGCAGCTCTCCTACTCCTTGCTTATCTCTTGCCTCTGGAGATACTTTTTCCCTTCTTCTCTGCCTGCAACTTAAATTTGGGCTTCTCCAGGTTCTTTCTCCAATTTATTCCCTTCTCACTCCCAAGTGTTCCATCTCCAAATCCCATTTACTCGGGGTCCAAGGCAATCGTAAAGACAGCTAAACAACGATAAAGTGTATGTCATGAGCTTGTTCAAGCCTTGCATTAACCCTATGACAACAGTGTTCATTATCATTCCCATTTTACCACTAAAATAGTGAGGCCCAGAGATTAAGAATCTTGGTCCAGTTTACAGAGCTAGTAAGTGGTAGTATCAAATGCTCAGAATCAACATGCCTGAAATTAATCTCATCATTTCCCATTACAAATGCACTTCTGTTAAATTGTACCTCTTACCTCAGGGAATGTTACCACCAATTAACTACCAGTCACCTGTGTCAGAATATGGGCATCGTCCCAATTCATTCTCCCCTACGTCTAGAAGGTTTAGGACAGCACTGTTAAGCCTAACATTCCTGGAATAAGAATATTAACAGACTGGATCTGAAGTATCAATCTCTGGTTTCAATTCTTACTTGGGGAACAACAGTTTGTGAAGTATAATGTGAAGACTAATCTATGAGTAGGTCTTGCTATTTACTAAGCACATCACTTCACCCCTCTAAGCTTCAGTTTATTTCTCCATAAAGCTGAAAAATGATGACTTGGTTAAAGGTCTGTAATAACTGTTCCTTTTTAACTGTTAGTCATTAATATTTGTTATGGATGGTTTACACAGCATTATATTTCTGAGTTTGCAGTAAAAAGTAAGCTTATGCTTCTTTTGTTCTCTGGGCTAATGATTAAACATGGTTTTCTCCTTAAAATACCACTTAATTTTAAGAGACCTTCAAAGCACTGCCAACAGCATCAAATAAATATGCCTTTGGTATTTTTTGGAAGTTTCTTTCTTGATTCTTATGGACCCTTGTCTTATCCTTTTCTTGTTATATGTAATTGCAAAGACAAGCTCAGTAACTAATCTCACTTTTGTTTTCAAATGAAATTATACTTTTCATTTTGGCTGATACCCTATCAGACATTTATTATTAGAGCATATATAGCACCAATGATTATAAATCACTTAATATATATTTTGCTAAGTGCTGTCTGTGGGTCTAGAATCTGAGAATATACTTACCAGAACAGCTGTGTAAACTTCTTTTAGAAGAGGCAGAACTCAAATTAGTGTTGTTTTCATAAGCAGAAACTATATAAAAGGGAAGACTGAAATGCAATATAACTTTTAAATAAGAAGGAGGGAGGTAATCCTGTCAACATAAAAAGGCTGAAAAGAATTCAAGCAGGCCCTGGCCAGTTGTGGCTCGGTTGGTTGCGAATCATCCCACAAACCAAACAATTGGTGGTTCAATTTCCTGGTCAGAGCACATGCCTGGGTTGCGGGCCAGGTCTTCAGTTGGGGGCATACAAGGCGCAACTGATTGATGTTTCTCTCTCATACATCAATGCTTCTCTCCCCTTCTCTTTCTCCCTCCCTTTTCCTAAAAATAAATAAATAAAATTGTAAAAAAATATTATAATAATAATAATTCAATCAGAAAGATAAAACCCTGCTTGCCCCAATGTGATTTTCCTAAGGAAATTCCAAATATACATGTTCAACCATTCTATTCAAAGATAGAAAAAGGGACCGACTTTAAAAAAGGAAGGGAAAGTTTATGAGTTTTTTTAATGGTATTTTTTTTTAAGTTTTGAGGAAATATCACACTGCAAAAACAAAATAAGAAGAAAAAAAAAGGCATTCTGTTTAAGAAAATAAAAAAAAATATCACACTGCACAAATACACTGTGCATGATAGTAATGACAGTATTTCATATGCCAAGTAAAATCTCTATAGACCAGAAGCTTGAGTCTATGACCGGAAAGAGCGTGAAATCTGCTGATACTAACCCATGAACTTGAAGTCCTACACAATTCTTTGGAGGAAATACTAAAATAATGGGTTTTGTTTCCTTTATACTCCAAATGAACAAAATGAGATTAGGAATATTACAATTTTAACAGTATTTTATTTTAAAATCTTTTTCATTAAGATATCAGATTCATCAATAAGCTTCCTCTGTACTCACAACAAAAATAAAATTTAGCATTTTCAAAATCTTAATACGCCATTACAGTTCCTAAATATTATTTCCTGCAAAATGAACATCTAAGAAAAGGGCCATATTAGTCTTAATTGTATCTATATTTCAAAATACTCCATAATTTCCACTTTTTAAATGTTCCTCTTATGTGTCTGGTGCTGTTTTAGGCACTGCAGAAAAAAGGAAAATCCCGTACCCCTGTTGAGCTTACATTTATTTAAGGATATATGGGGGAATAAATTTTTTTTTTTTCATATAAGCATGACAGCTACAAACAAAGCTGAGTAGGGAAGATTAGAGACAGAGGGGTGCTCTTTAGTGAAGCCTCTCCAAGGAGGTGCCTTTTAAGTAAAGAACTGAAAGAAGAACTAGACATGAAAAGATGTGTGTGAGATTAGTTCCAGGTAGCAGTAACAGCTCATGTAAAGGACTTCAGGTTGGAGCAAACTTAGTCAACAGTAAGACCAGCTGGTTTATAATTTCTCTCTCCTACTTGGGGGGCAAAAGCTGTTTTATTAATACTTGTATGAGTCCAGCCTCTATCAAAAATTATGTTCAAAGGGGGTTATTAAATGATAAATACCGAGTGTTGCCTACTTGCTAATGATTGAACAAAATCCTTGCCTATCTGTCCCTTTTTCAGTATGTGTACTGTTGGCTATTAGACAAAGATTCCTCCATTGTCAAGGCATCTGCAGGCCAAAGGGGCATGCCTGTCTCACAGAACAGACCTGAAATAAAGGCCCTTAGTAATCCTACACATATTTTCGAAGTGGAAAAAAAAAGTGCTCTGACAACGGGACCAAATATTTGAAAAACTACATCCAAACCCCGCTTCTTGGCAGGCAATAAAACCAAGCAATGAGGATGTACTTCTAAACCTCTCAGAGGTGCAGGGCTGGCGGTAAGGACTCTCAAAACGGATGAATTTCAACACGCATGTCCTCCATCCACTCGCTTAACACTGATCCGGCAGAGGTCTCCAGAAAACACTCCTGGTTCGCAACCTGTTCGCTCCTACTCTGGGAAACGGCTACAAAATAATTAGTCACCCGGCACACAGAAGACACGCAATAAGTAGCGATGGATGAGGTGTACCAGGAGGAAGCATGTGGGCTGGACCCTGTAGCAGACTGGCCCAGCGATGTATGAGAGCTGTAAAAGCTTTGAGGATAAAGGCCAGTTTTCTCTTCGGGGAGAGAGAAGAGTTTAGGGAGCGTCTGGGGCAAAGAGACGAGTGGGAAAGGGATCCTAGGCAGGACAGCGCCACCGGGAGGAAGGAGGGCGCAGCGTCCCCTGAGGACTTGCCCCGGTAGTGCGGGGCGGGGCTTGCTCCACCAAAGCGCAGGTCCCACCAAGCTTCAGCCGCGCTCCCGCTGGTACGATCAGTAATGGAGGTTCCGCGGGAGCGCTGTGTCCTCAGACCACGGCTGGAACACCTTCCCAGTCCACAATGCCCCTCTGGGCGGGACTTGGGCGCTGGAGCGCTGGGTCCGGCCGAGCCGAGGGCTGGCGGCAGAGCCCCAGCGGCTGCAGGGACGCCGCGCACTTACCCGGGGCCCGAGAGCGCGGGCGCGGTGCTGGCCGAGCAGCAAGGGGGCGAGCGCTCTGCTTAGGGTGCAGGAGAGCTTCAGCAGTGAGGGTCACTCGGAAGAGCCGACTGCAAGGGCGGCTGCACATAGGCAGCGCTGTCCCCGCCTGGGGCCCACAGCGACCTGGTGGACTCACCGTTGGCCGGGCTCGCACACATGCGGCGCACGGACGTGCCGCTTCCGGCTGGCCCCTCCCCCGGGGCGGAGTCCGCCCTCCGCTGCCGGCCCCACCCACTTTCCCGCTGCTACCCTAAGAGTTGCCTGCCTGCAGGCGCTGTGGCCGCGCCCCTGGGTCTTCCAGGCTGCGAGGTGGGGAGCTCACCGTGACCCATTCACTCAGGGAGCTTGACAGGTGGCAGCACCTGGACTTTAGTGAGGGCAAAAAGTGATTTTACAGACACCAAAGAGTCCTTTAGGTGACTTCTAAAGCAGCGATTGCCTTAGGAATGTTAATTGCATTCTAATAAAACTTTCTTCCACAGTTATGGCCCTTTTTTGTTGCCTTCCACCACGCAGTTAATAATGAATAGAGAATCACTTTAGGGTCTATATTGTTTTATGTGTATAATTTCCTCCAATGCAACGAATCCAAGAGCACCATTCTCCCACTTTGATTTACCCGCATGCTTAACAGCTCCCCAACAGGATCCCGTTCAAGAAACCTGAGCATAACAAGATTGTGTTCTGTGAAAAGAAAAATAAAATTCATTACTTTTTCCATGATCTTTAAGTAGCACATGTTCCCAGACCAAATTCTGTCCTCAAATAGCTTTTGCACATTTACTGTTTAACCACACTTCAATTCTGAGTGAAAAACCAATGTTATTTCAAGTCCTCATATTTTTGCTAGACTTGTGGGGTTTTTTTAATTGTGGCAAAATACACATAACATAAAATTTACCAGTTTAACCATTTTTAAGTATACAGTTCAGTGGTATTGAGCACATTCACATTGCTGTGCAACCATCACCAGCACCCCTCTCCAGAACTCTTGAAACTCCATGCCCTTAACTATAGTCTTCCCTCCTCCTAGCCACTGGCAACCACCATTCTATTTTCAGTCTCTATGAATTTTACAATTCTAGGTAACTCACTTAGCATAATGTCCATAAGATTCATCCTTTTTAAAGCTGAATAATATTCCATTTTATGTACGCACCACATTTAGTATGCCAATTGTCACTAGAGTTGCTTCCAACTTAGGCTATTGTGAGTAATGTTGCATGTTCATAGCAGTGTTAATAGGGTGTACCAATATCTCTTTGAGACCTTGCTTTCAATTTTTGTGTGTGTATATACCCAGAAGTACAACTGTTATATCATATGGTAATTCTATTTGTAATCTTTTGAGCAACTCCCATACTGTTTTCCATAGCAGCTGTAGATATGTTTTTAAAATCTGGGTTTACAAGTGGGCATCTAACTAACTGAATAGAGATAATTCGCTCAGAGTGGTAGGGTTCTATACCGCCTAGATTTTTCACCTCAGTTAAGTACCTCACATAGTATGTGTTCCTAATGCATGAGCAATCACATGTCCTTGGACTGTGGTTAATCTATAGGTTAATGTCCTAACAACAGCAACTGCAAATATTATCATCATAATCACACAGTAAAATTTAATCTTAAACTTTTAATTTTTGTATATTTTAAGAAGTGTCTTGCCCTGGCTGATGTAACTCAGTGGATTGAACACCGGCCTGCAAACCGAAAGGTCATTGGTTCAATACCCAGTCAGGGCACATGCCTGGACTGCAGGCTAGGTCCCCAGTTGGGAGTGTGTGAGAGACAACTGAATGATGCATTTCTCGCGCATTGATGTTTCTCTCCCTCTCTTTCTCCCTCCTTTCCCCTCTCTCTAAAAAGTCAAATCAATCAAACCTTTAAAAAACAAAAGTGTCTTCCCTGAGATTTTGGTTCAAATTCCTCATAAATGACTACGGAGGAAGAACGTTCACATTTCTTTGGCCAATAGTTATGTGCATGGACAGAACATACCCTTTTTGCATTTCATCCTAAATTGCCTTAGACAAGATCCAAGTAAAACATCCATTTTTAGCTTTCTGTTTTTCAAAATTGCCACTCTTTATTGGCTTTTATAGTTAATATAATACAAAAGCCTCTCCCCCATTCCAACTCCCTTTAATAAACACTTAACAGTTTAATGTTCTCCTTGACTTAAAATGACAGCATAACATATATATTATATATAATATTGGGGATCCTACTTTTCCCTCCACACCATATGGTGTGCTAAGTGCGTAGTACACACACTTTGTCTCTTGTTTCATCCTTATTACTGAGTAGTATTCTGTCCATCTTAGATGTCAATCTTCACTTCCCAGAGTGTAGTTAATAGTTTTCTGCGCTCCCTCAATCATTGCAAACATTTCTCTTGTTGAACTTTCTGCTCCCAAATTTAAATTATTTATTTTCATGTCTATTTCCTTTACCAGAAGGTGAATTCTTCAGAAATAAAATTAGAGTTTAGAGTAATCTTTTTTCTTCTTTAATTTTATTTTTTAGTTTTATCAGAGTTTCACATGTTCGTGATTCAGTCAAATAATTACGTAGAAACCCTGTAAGTTTCACAATGGAACAGCAGAGACTGTCTCCCCACTCCTCCCTTTACGTGTTTTCCCCTCTTCAAAGGCAGTCATATCATCTTTCAACTGGTTATTTTGATATTTACCTTCATTTCTCTATATAAAATATTTGTATTGCTATTTCCTGGTTTTTCACTTTTAGGTATTATCTGTTGATTTCAGTTAATGAAAAATAAGGATTTAGTGCTTCTTCCTTTCCCCATTTCTCCCCCCACCATACTTCCCATTCCTTTATCTTCCTAATATAGTTATACTGTACTTTAAAAAAAAAAAACTTGTTTTCACTACATTATAACTACTCACATCTTGGGCAAAATAGTATTGTATACTATGATGACTTCTCCTTTCAGCTTTTTGTTTTTCCTGCAGCTAGTAATTATCTTATTTTGGTTTACTATATTCATCATAAACTAAGGCCTGACTTTCTGATTGTTTAAATTACCCTTCCAGAGATTGAGATAGATGAGGTCTTCTATCATTTTCTTCTTCTTTTTTTTTTATAGAGGAGGATAATTAATGCATTTAGTTTGTTTCAATCACTCACAAAACTTTTTTTCCAACTGTGCAAAGTGCATCTACAATTTGCTATTACAGATTCACTTTTTAAAAGATTTTCTGTGACAATATGGCAGACCTCTTAGTTTCATCTTTCTGAAGGTGTCTGTTCTGGAGCCTCGCACCTGCACCAGTATATGTCTAGTGCACCGTTGTCAGGGCTTCACTTCATTTTCCTCCTGTGTTGTATCCTATGTTCCTATACCCTATGTCTTCTTTTTTATTTATTTAGTCCTTTGTTTTAGTGGAGTGCAACCTCCAGCAGCTTCCTGAAAAGGAAAAAGTAAATGAAACAAAATTTTTGAGATCTTGAATGTCTTTATCCATATTTGATTGGTAGTTTACTAATCAAGCAAAAAATTCCAGCTTAAGATAAAATTCTTTTTGAAATTTGATATAATTGCTCTCATGTCTTCCAGGTTTCTTTGTGACTGTTGAGAAATTGAAAAATATCCTGAGTCTGGGGCTTCCGGCCAAGATGGAGACCTAGACAGACAACCTGTGTCTCCCTCCACAACTAAGAAGGAATACAACTACCTCAAATCTAGAGACAATCAAAAGTTCCAGAAAACTGAGCTGCACAGAAATCCAACAAACAAAGATATAAAGAGGAAATACTCATCCAGACAGGTAAGAGGAGCGGAGCCAGAGCAGAGGACATGATGTGATGGTGGCAGCAGCGGCAGGCCAGCAGAAAGTTCAGTCACACATTTTAAAAAGTCGGGAGGGACACCTGGGGAGTGCTCCCAGCACCAGACCAGACCATGCAGCTCATGGTCCCAGCGCTGGGGAAAATTAAGCCTCGTGCTTTTGACTGTGCAACCCAGTGGGGGTTGGGGTGGAGGAAGAAACTGCCCATCTCTCAGCAGAAACCGCTTGTTTAAAGGGCTCCCACAGTCCTAGAACATCCGCAGACCCACTCACTCTAGGAACAACAGCCAGAGCAGCAGCCAGAGAGGTGCCAGTTCCATACAAAGTGGGAGAAGTGCCTGGAAAAGGGGCGAGTGCTGAGCAAGCGGCATTGTTCTCCCTCAGACCCTCTCCCTCCACAAACAGCGCCACAACGTGGTGAAATGGGTCACCTGTTACTGACGATACCTAAGACTCCGTCTCTTACAACGTAACAGGTGTGACAGCTCTACCTAAGACACAGAGGCAAACAAACACGAGAGCCTGTCAAGATGAGGAGACAGAGAGGTATGGCCCAAAAAGAGGGAAGTGATCAAGGTTCTAGTGGAAGAACTAAGCAACGATGAGATAGCCAACCTAACAAACAAGGAGATAGCCAACCTAACAGACATAGAGATCAAAACACTGATGATAAAGATGCTCGCAGGCTTGACAGATACAGTAATGCTTAAGTATGGCAAACACATAAGGGAAGAAGTTAAGTACATGCTAAATGAAACAAAGGAAAATCCACATAAAACCAATGGTGAAGGGAAGGAAACTGGGTTAAAATCAATGATTTGGAACATAAGGAAGAGAAAAACAGTCAACCAGTATAGAATGAGGAAACAAGAACTGAAAAAAATGAGGAGAGGCTTAGGAATCTCTGGGACAACTTTAAATGTGCCAACATCTGAACCATAGGGGTGCCAGAAGGAGAAGAAGAAGAGCAAGAAATTGAAAATTTATGTGAGAAAATAATGAAGGAAAACTCCAAATTTGGCAAAGGAAATTGACATACAAGTCCAGGAAGCACAGAGAATCCCAAACAAGCTAGACCCAAAGAGGACCACACCAAGACACATCATAATTAAAATGCCAAAGGTTCAAGATAAAGAGAGAATCTTAAAAGCAGCAAGAGAAAAGCAGAGAGTTTCCTACAAAGGAGTGACTGTAAGACTATCAGCTGATTTCTCAAAAGGAAGTTTGCAGGCAAGAAGGGGCTGGCAAGATGTATTCAAGGTGATGAAAAGCAAAGCCTTACAACCAAGATTACTCTATCCAGCAAAGCTATCATTTAGAATGGAAGGGCAGATGAAGTGCTTCCCAGACAAAGTAAAACTAAAGGAGTTCATCATCACCAAGCTATTATTAGGTGAAATATCAAAGAGATTTACTTTAAAAAAAGATCAAAATTATGAACGTTAAAATGACAACAAACTCACAACTATCAACGACTGAATCTAAAAAATAAAAACAAAATCTAATGAAGCAAACCAGAATAGGAACAGAATCATAGGTGTGGGGTCATTTGGAGGGTTATCAGATGGGAGGGGGAAGGGGGAGAAATGGAGAAATGATGCAAGGATTAAGAAGTGTAACTGTTTGGCACAAAATAGACAGGGGGAAGTTAAGAATAATTTAGGAAAGGGTGAAGCCGAAGAACTAATATGCAGGATCCATGGACATGAACTAAGGGGGGGTGGGATTGCTGGAGGGAAGGGGGGTACTGGGCAGAGGGGAGCAAAGGGAAGAAAAAATTGGGACTACTGTAACAACATAATCAATGAAATATACTTAAAAAATAAAAATATCCTGAGTCTTGATCCTTTGTTTTTCGCTCTGAAAGCTTATGGTTGACATTTTGCCACCAGTGTTCTGCAGTTTCACAATGATGACCCTTGGGGTTAGTTAACTTTTATTTATTGTGCTGGACACTCGGTGGAGCCTTTCAATCGGGAACTCATGACTTTTACTTTGGAAAAGATTTCTTTAATTCTTTTGTTGATGACTACTGCCTCCCATAACCCTTGTTGTTTTTTTCCTTTGAAACTCTCATTTTTCAGATTTTGGAACCCCTGGAGTGGCCCTCTAGTTCATTATTTTTTTCTTTCTTATCTTCATTTATTTGTCTTTTTGCTTTTTCCCCCCTAGGATACTTCCCATTTTCCAAATTTAATTGAACTTTTCATTTCTGCTATCATATCGTTGTCTCTGAGTGCTTCTTTTTAAATAGCAATTTGCTATTGTTATGGTTGCAATAGTATCTCATAGTCAGGATATTGATTATACAGATTTTTTTTTAAGTTTCCTCTTCACTGAATAGTTTCTGTTTCCTTTAAGCGTCACTGTCCTCCTCCTCCCCCGCCCCCGCTGCCGTCCCGTTTCGGTCTCTATGGTACCACCTTCCCTGTTTCTGAAGTTGTCAAATTCCGGGGTCTTCAATATACCTCTTGTCGCCCGGTAACTCCTGTTCCTTTTCCCTGGCAAAGGGCAGATTTTTGGGCGACCTATGGCCTAGGTAGAGTTCCTATTAGATTCTGAGTTCTTTTCCTCCATTCAGCGCCCAGGATATTTACAACCATATTTGCACCCTCCGGGCAGGAGATTGCAGGGTCATCTTTAGTTGAAACTGATCAGCCTTAAAAGAAAGATCCAATGAAAATGACATTGGAAATGCACCAACTAAACAGCCCAACCAAGTTACATTAAAGCTAGTCAACAAGCCCCTTCACTCTCCCAGAACATCTGAAATATCATTTAAAATAAATCGAAATGATTCATATTGAATTATTGGTGTGGAGAACGGGATACTTTCAAGCTCTATTATTATGCGTGAGGTGGAAGACTTACACCTACTGGGAAGGACCTCCCCCTTTCTCCCCGGAGCTTCCTGGGAGAGTCGCCCTTGCGAGCGGCCCGCTCGGCGCCGGGCCGGCAGGGGGCGGCACCGCACGCGGCGAGCGTCTGCGCGGGCAGGTACTCTCTGGGAGAAGAGGAAGAAAGCAAAGAGATGTGAGGAAGTCGCCGTGTTGTCCAGGTTTGTAGGTTCCGAGGCGGAGCTGGTGCCTGTGGCTGACCCGGAGCTGGACTCCACAAGCCACGCTGTCTGCGCCTGGAGCCGAGGACTCGCGAGAAGGCGGGATGCTCCCGGCCGGCCAGATCGGCGAGGGGTTGACAACCCCGGTGAGGCGGCCCTAGTGGCCCGGGGAGTGAGGTGGCCCAGATCTCGACCTGGGGAGATTCAGTGAGGTGGCCCGGGTCGTGGTCCCGGTGGCCCAGGGGAGATGGCCGGTGCAATCTGGTGCGGTGGCACAGACCTACCAGGGGAGGTAGTCCCAGTGCGGTAGATGTGGCGATCCCGGTGAGATGACATAGCCTTCCGGGGGGGGTAGCCCTGGCGGCTGGGAAGGTAACGCCTGCGGTCCTGAGGAGGTGACAGTGGTGGCCTCAGAGAGATGGCTCGTTTTAGAGCCTGCATCAGAGGGCCCTGGCCGCTCAGGAAGGCCCCAGGGGAAGGGGTTTGGGACCTCGCAGTCCTTCAGTGGGTGTCGTCTGGGACCCCTGGAAAGTTCCACTTATGACTTAAGTCTTAATGTGTTTGTCACACCTGTTCTAGTACTGCTCTGAAAGTGGTGACGAAAGGAAGACCGTGGAAGAGAAAAGTAAGCAGCCTCCATACCCCTTAGCACTGTCTACCAAGCCCTCCCTACAAACTCAGCCCTCCAGGGTCTGCATCCCAGAAGAGTTATTTATTTATTTAGGCTTTTTTATTCATTCATTCATTCATTCATTCATTTATTCTCACCTGAGGACATTTTTTTATTGCTTTTAGAGAGAGAGGAAGGGAGAGAGAGAGAGAGAGAGAGAGCATCGATGTGAGGGAAGAACATTGATTGGTTGCCTTTTGAAAGTGCCCTGACAGGGGATCAAACCTGCAACCTTTAAAAAAAGTATTTATTTATTTTTAGAAAGAGGGAAAGGGAGGGAGAAAGTGGGAGAGAAACATCAATGTGTGGTTGCTCTGTTGCACCCCCAACTGGGGACCTGGCCCGCAACCCAGGCATGTGCCTTACCTGGGAATTGAACCATCAACCCTTTGGTTCACAGGCTGGTGCTCAATCTATTGAGCCACAACTCAGCTCCTTTTCCTTAAAGGATTTGAGAGTATTCCATATCTATTGATTAAACCCTTCCCTTTTTCACCTTTGCTCATTCAGATGCCTGGGAGTTGATGCCTGTTGAGGTGTCATTTTAATAAAATGATAGACACAGATTGTAGACTTTGTTCTTGTCCTTCCTTTGGCGTGGGCAACTTCTCTGCAATTAGAGTACTCTTTAAGTAGAGAAAAGGAGAGCCATAAAACCCTCCACATCACTAGTGTGGTATTTTAAAGAATGACGTTCGACTAAGAATGTGCTGCATTTAAGTGGTTATATCAAAATAGTATAATTTTTTTAAAAGTGAAGATCGAATTGACTTCCTAAGCTACAGGAAACTTAGCAGTCACAAATATTCCCTCTGCATACAGCTCTGCCCGTGTCTGCAGATATACCATGTAACTCGCTTATTTTATTAAAGATACATTAAAAAAAGAAGACATTGTGAGTCATTTATGTAACAGTAGATGGTTTTCTCTACTCATATTTGAAAGAGAAAAAAATAAGAATATTGAGTGAGAGCCAGAAAACATGAATTTTAGTCCCGTTTACAACCTTTAAGTGTAGGCTGGGAAAATGTTATAATTTATAGTTAGAAAATTGAGGCTTATGGACTTATACTAGTTTTTCGTCTACCTACTAGTGGGCTACTGGTTCTCATACCATGTTAACAGGCTTTCAATTTTAATAAGTTGAGCAAAACAAAGGAAAATTCATTTTGGGGAGTTGAGGAGAGGAATATACCCAGTACTAAACACACAGGTATATATTTTGTTAATCTTTTCATAAATAGTTAAACAATATATGAAAGTTATATTTTCAGTTTAGACACATCTTTATTCACATTTTCATTTTATCAGAAGTGACATGTTTTGTAATGAGGCTGATTATAATCTCTAGCCTTTCATAGGCTACTTTCTTAAAACTTCGTTTTTGGTAAAGAGCCAAGTTGTACAAGGGCAGTTCCAAGGAAGAACAGTGGTGAAAGAGTTTGAAGTCCAGCCAATACTGCTCTCCAGGAGGCTCTTTATTGTTCCCCCAATTTTATCTCTCATGCACATACCTTATTATTATTATTGCTTGATTGATTTTAGAGAAAAGAAGAGAGAGAAACATCAATCTTGTTTCACTTATTTATGCATTCATTGGTTGCTTCTTGTTTGTGCCCTGATTGGGGATTGAACCTGCAATTTTGGTGTATTGGGATGATACTAACAAACTGAGCTACCTGGCCAGGG
Source organism: Furipterus horrens (assembly GCF_987537825.1). Taxonomy (NCBI): domain Eukaryota; kingdom Metazoa; phylum Chordata; class Mammalia; order Chiroptera; family Furipteridae; genus Furipterus; species Furipterus horrens. Next base: position 52,163,260 of record NW_028327179.1, read on the forward strand.
CTTTTTTTTTTTTAAAGAAATTATTATACTTCTTGTTTCTAAACATATGCTAGTTCAATCAAGCTCTCAACTGGTTCATAAACTTACCATTTATGGTTTGTCTAGAGACGATTGAATCCTTCAGGCAAACCTGAAGTAAGAGAAATGCACTGTATGTTCATGTTTATTCCAGTATTTGGTTTCCATGAAGTCCATGCTTCCTTTCTCTGGGGCCTTATTTTATAGCATTTATTTTCATTTGGAGATCAGTCTAAATTTTTATATTGTTTTTGTTTTCATTTGTAATTTCTAGGTACTACTCAAATCTAGGGAGATTAGGCCCTACATATGGGATAATTCAAGTTGTGGAGAGAATAGAATTGAGCATATTTAATATCAGGGAACTTAATGGCTGTACAGTGAAATGGAGGTACCATTATACCAAGTTTGACCCAAACTTCAGCTTTTCTAAACTTCTCCAGGAAGAAGCAAACCATAGGAACCAAAAGGGGATAGCTTACACAGTGAAAACAGAAACTTCAAAGAGAAGAGTTTATCTTAGCACACTGGGGTGGAGTGGAAGGAGAAAGATATGGCAGCCAACTGTGGGTCATGTCACTCCTACCTTCTTTACTAAGAAGCTACTGGGAGCCTTCAGGTTTTTCTGGGGTTCAGCGCATGTTCAAGGAACCACTCTGGCACAGACGGCCGCCAAAGGTATAGCTAGAGATACTCTGAAAAAGAGGAGCAGTGCCATTAGTCCACACATTTAGGACAGTGGAAAATAATTTAATTCCTTTGCAATGGATTATGGGTTTACTAGAAATTTAAGTTTTTATTTAAATGAAAATGGCAAATTATTATAAGGAGTAGATTCTTGGGAAATATTGCATACTAAATGGGATGATAGCAGACCTACCCAAAGCTAATAAATGTTGCCTCTGCTGCCACTCTTCTCCAAGAAATGGCTCCAGTGTTCCAAATCATCTGTTCTTGTCACATTTAATAAGTCCAGTGTGAATTAGTCCAAGACTAGTTTATTTGCCATGAAAGAATTTCACTTAGACTTCAATTTAGTGGATACATCAGCCATTTAGAGTTTTTCCTTGTAATTTGTTTTCTCACAGATTTCCTTTCTGAATTTTTTTTTCTGTTTCTGACATGGACATCTTTGTACAATGACATTTGAAGTTTTTAAGACTTTTTTACTTTTACATAGGGAAGAGGTTTTACTCATTGCTCACCCTTTCAAATTTTTTCATATACTTGAAATCTTTCAGTACTTTTTTCTTTCTCTTTTTTTAACATCTTGAAACCAGGGCCCTCCTTTGGTATTATTTAGACCATACTATCTGGTTCCTTACAGATTTTGAAAATATATTACTAATTTAATAAAAACTGCACCAATAAAATCAGATTTGACCTTTTCCCCAGTAATAAAATAGATTCTTAAGAACTAAGCTCTTCTGGAAAAGTTTAATATCTGTTTGTAACTGCATTATCATGCCAACATCTATTGAAACCTGTGGTTATTTGGACTTTAGGAATTTCTACTTTACTCTGAGGAATTTCCTGAGCTCTTAAGCATTTTGTAATACTTGATCCATAGATTGCTTTATAGCTATTCATTTGGGTATTTTTGTGTGTGTATAACACACACAAAGATACATGTAGATGTATACTCAAAAATACCCAAGGAAATATATATAGTGTATATGTACATATAAGTATGTACATGTATGAGAGTGTGTGTATGATCTGTCCAGAAGGTATCCAGCCATGTAATATGAAAAATAGACACATTTATTGAAGAAGATGCAAGATACAAGAAATATTGTACATAGGACAATGAAGCCTCGGTCCTTTTCACAGTAGGCTCTTTGGGACCTCGCACAGTTTTCCCAATTGCCATCAGCTGCCCTGTCGTATTTTCCTGAATCTCACTGATGGTCTAAAATCTCTTCCTTTTCATAGGTGATTTTAGTTTTGGGAAATACCAGAAGTTGCAGTGTGCCAAATCTGGGCTGTAGCGGCGGCTGAGTCACCTGGGTGATTTGTTTCACCAAAAAAACCTGCAGGAGACATGATGCATGAGTGGGCATATTGTGGTGATGAAGTTGCCAATCACAGGTTGCCCATAGCTGTGGCCTTCTGACTCATCGGAATAGTTTCTGCAGAGGAATGTCAAGCTTAACACAAAAGCTGATGCAGATTTGTTGCTCTACTCTACTTGCTCAGTCATTTTGAATGCAATGGCCACACAGTACACATGCTCGTTCAAAAGCGTATACCACCCCTACTGACTAGTACAATGAAGTTGTCATTGTTCACACATGCACATTCCAGTCCACTCTCCTTGACTGCCAGGTTACATGGATGTCACACAAACCATATTTGTTTTGTTAACAATGGCTGGACTTTTCCCAGACAGAACATATATATATATATATATTCTTAAGTTTTGAAGGTGGACATATTGCCTCGTGTATTTTTTGGATTTCCTTTAACTATAGTACTTATTGGTATTCATTGTTTTTCTTTCATTTTAGGTGACATAAATATTGCAGCTCCTGTTGGAAATGAACAAGGCAGTGAAGGTACAGATAATGGTGATCTGCCTTCCTATGTGTCTGCATTTATAGAAAAGGAAGTTGGAAATGACCTTAAGTCTTTAAAGAAACTCGACAAACTCATAGAACAGATGACAGAAAGTAAAATGCAGTTAGAAGAACAGGTAAGTATTAAAACTCACTGAAATAATATCAGTAGTATACTCATTATAATTAATATAATATAAACAATCATTATATAGGGAATTTTGAAGATGTAGACTTTTGACAGATAGTCTAATTATTTTAAACTGTTTAATGGATTTTAAGGATTTATAGTATGCTAGGTAATTAACAAAATATGTAAAAGACATAGTTCCTACTGATATGATTCATGTCTTGGAAATAATGGCTAACATTTTAAGTAGCTTTTCATATGATGACTTAATGTGCTTTTACAAGTAAGTAAATTCATGGTTTATATGCACTAATAGGGAGAAAACATGAAAATAAGCATAACAATGGCTATTTCTGTGTGTTTTTAACAAATTATTTATATCTGTATTTTCAAGACTTTTTTTACAGTGAACATATTACTTAAAATAATTGTTAAAAATCCCCATTTTGTAATCTTAAAAAAATAAATGGGTCCTTGTACTTGAAACAGTGTGTTTGTCAAAGATGAGATTTGTATGTGTAACTACTAAATTGGATTAAGTGCACTCTGCCTGGGTATATTGATGTGTTGCCAGTCAGTCATCTTATGTGTTCCTGCCCCTAGCACCTCAGGTCTTTCCATTTTCCTGTGTTTTCACGTCTGTTGCTAAGCTCTTTGTTTAGCCTAGCCCTGTGCTCTTTTGTACTGCTGCATGCAAGTTGTTGTGGGCTCTGCTGGAGGAAATCACAGCTGAGTGGAGCCATGCAGCCCTCATGTGTGGTCTTCTGTTCCACCTGATTTTCCTTTCATGGGAAGGTCGACTCCTCCTCTACTTTGCTCACCTGTTCTTCCAAATTCTCCCCAAGACACCTACCCACCTGGTTATTCTGTCCTTTTTCCAGAAAAGAAAAATTGTGGCCTTCTAGCATAAATCTATGGAACAGTCTACCCCAAATCCCATAACTGACTTGTCATCATTCCTACTTCTTAATTCAGCAGAGGATCAACAAGAGGCAGCCCTTGTGCCCCAATCCTTCCTGCTGGCTCTGTGAGCTTGCTTCACTCTTGTATAATTTTATCCTTTGCTCTTCAGTCAGTCCTGTCCCCTCAGCACATGGAAATACCCAGATATTTTCCTTAAAACTTAGACAACAAAACACCCTCCCATCATCTTTTAGTTGGTGTTAGTCCCTTCCTTTTAGTTTTAGGCTTCTTCAAATAGTCATTTTACTTTGTATCTGTCTCCACTTCCTAATTTTCCATTTGCTTTGTGACCCACTGGAATCAGGTTTGTTTACCTGATGACTATGGAAGCTCTTGCTCATGTCCTTAATTGAACGTTAAATTCAGCATGTTCAAAACTATACTGATCCATCTCTTAAAATGCTTCCCCATCTTGGAAAATGGTTCCTGTCACTCAGGCGTGAAACCTAGGAACCTTCCAAGATTGCTCTCCATTGTCTTTACTCTTCCCCATAACCAAGATATCTGAGTTTTGCTTCCTTAACATCTTCTACCACCTCAGTTTATGGCTGCATTCTCTCTTGTATTTGATGGTAGTGTGCCAATCTTATGTATTCTTCATATTGCCATAACAACTGCCTTTTTTATTCCTTACAGTAATGTTGTTATGTTAAAGAAATCAAACATCATAAAAGTTATATAGTTAAAATATTTTATGTATATGCAAGCATATATATTATTAAAATATGCATAGCTTAACTTTTTATGATTGGTGTAATATAGGACTTGTTTTCCCATCAATATAGGTCTATCTTTTTATTTTTATTTATTTACTTTTTAAAATATTTTATTTATTTATTTTTTAGTGAGAGGGGAAGGGAGGGAGAAGGAGAGGGAGAGAAAGATCAGTGTGGTTGCATCTCATGCACCCCCAACCGGGGACCTGGCCCACAGCCCAGGCATGTGCCCTGACTGGAAACCGAACCAGCAACCCTTTGGTTCTCAGGCCAGAGCTCAATCCACTCAGCTACACCAGCCATGGCTAGATCTGTCTTTATAAATATGAGGAGGGTGCCCAAAAAACTGGAATTGATTTATAAAAACTTGTGTATTTATTTTTACATATTTATACTTCAGTCACATTCAAAGTACTCTCCATTTGGTGCAGTATACCTATTGAGACATTTTTCCACTGTTCTAACAGTTTTGGAACTTGTCAATTTTGATACCTTTTAATGGTTCTGCTGTTTTTTGTTCCACCTCTTCCATATTGGCAAAACATTTCCCTTTGAGGACTTTTTCATCGAGGAAACAAAAAAAGTTGCTCTGGAAGAGAGTGGGTGAATAGGGAGGGTGGGATATAGAGATCATGCCATTTTTGGTCAAAAACTGCCGAAAACTCAGTGTGGTATGGGCAGGTGTGCTGGTAAATCACCCATCATGAAAGGGGCAAACACATTGAAAGAGTCTTCCAAAAAAATTAACTGAAGCTGAATGCAGCCTCTCACAACAGTGCCAGCTGGTGCACTGATACAGGTGGGTTCCTAGAATACTCATCTAGTGGGGGAAGCCTATACGACAAGAAGCCCGCCCTCCAGAAGATAATTCCAGTTGTTTGGGGCCCCCCCTTGTATGGATAATTTATTTAACCAGGCCCTTAATAGTGGAAATTTTTGCTGTTTTCATATTATTATTACAAATAATATGAGAATAAACATAATTGTTCATTACCGTACCTTTCCAAGTCATAAATCTAACAAATTTGTTCCCTTATTAAAAACTTAGTGGAAAAAGCCCACGTTCTTTTGAGGTACAGGATGGTACCTGTGAGCTGGTCTCTCCCTACCTGTTGAGGCTCATCTCTTCTCTCCACGTATTTATTTTTTAACAGTAATTAAAAAAAATTATTTATTCATTTACTTTTAGAGAGAAGGTGGGGGAAACATTGATGTGCAAGAGGAACATCAATCGTTGCCTCTCACCACCATCCCCCACAATCCCAGGACATGGCTTACAACCCAGGCATGTGACCTGATGGAATGAAACTGGCAACCTTTCAGTGTGTGGGACAACATCCAATCCACTGAACCACACTAGTCAGGGCTCTTTGCATTTCTTTGAACTGTATTCTGTGCCCTCATCAGATCTTTGCCGTTCTTTGATCATGACTAAGTTGTTCCTCTCTCTGGAATGCCCTTTCATTCTACAGTTCCCTAAAAAATTCCTTCCCATCCTGCAAAGGTCTGTGCATGAGCCATGCAAGCAAAATTGCCTTGAACCTCAAAACCTTACTCATTAAAGTGTGGAGCTTGTTAAAAATGCAGAATCTCAGACCCTATTTCAGAACTACTGAATCTGAACTGGCACTGTAACAAAATCTGTAGGTAGTTCTTCTGTACATTCATGTTTGGAAAGCACTCCTTTAGTACACATTGCGCCTAGCATCTCTTTTATTGCATAGATCCACTGTTGTAATATTTGCTGACATCTTTCTTCCATAACAACTGAGCTTAAGGGCAGATGCTGTGTCTTGTTTATGTCTATCTCCAGCACAGTGCTTGGTACAGTGTAAGTAGACACTTACACTATCAGTGTTGATTGAAATTCTTCTATAATATTTTTTATATTGTAATGATGCCTGATATTTGTGTATGTTCTTCCATATGACTGGACTCTGAAAGTACTGAGCTTCATGAAGGCAGATCCATAGGTGCTTACAGGGGGCCAATGTGATACACCTCTCCCAACATAGGTTTGGTTGGTCCAGGGTGCAGAAATGAAATCTTTATTTTGAAGCTTTTAATTGACAACTTTCAGTTATTTTGAAAGTAATGAACTTATTAAAAAGGTTATGAAAATTTTAACTCATTGCCACTGTTTTTGTTTTTGTTATGGCCAGGTACTTACAATTTCATCAGAAATCCCTAAAAGAATTCAGAATGCCTTAAAAAATGCAGAAGAATCAAAGCAATTTCTTAATCAGTTTCTGGAGCAAGAGACTCATCTCTTCAGTTCCATTAATAGCCATTTGCTGACCGTACAGCCCTGGATGGAAGATCTTGGGGCCATGATTAAGCAAATTGAGGAGATTGAACGGCATCTTGCTTACCTTAAATGGATTTCACAAATTGAAGAACTAAGGTAAAATTGTCCTCTTTGTTCTCATAATTATTTTCCTTTGAGGCTCTTAGAGAGTGCATGCATGCCATTAAATAATTAAGTTAATTAAAGATTATAATAATGTAATTTTACCAGTTATAATGAAAATAGCATGATAATAATTCTTTTATTGTGAATGAACATAAACTTTTCAGGGAACTTAATTTGCATTTGAAAAAAAGTAAGTAAAAATTTTAAGTCCTATAGTTGTATTGTGAACACATGGTAAAAATGATTTTTTATAATGTCCAATTAATAAAATATCTCCTCAGTGTGGTAATATTCCTCTTTACTTTGTAGAGATGATCATTTAATGAAATGGATCACTTTCACTATAATTTGAATGTTTTTCCATGTTCTTAGATGAATAATACTGTTCTGTGGGTAGGAAAAAAAAGTACTTTTTTAATTGATTACATATCACTGGTGGTTGATTGTAAATGTCAGTATTTCTTTTCAAACAAGCTAAATTAACATTTCACCTAGACTGGCAGATTATTTGGGTTCACTATAGAGTCCCCCAGGCCCTCTAAATTGTACTATTTCATCCTTGCTTTGTTTTACCTACTCTTCATTCAAAGCTATCAACAACAATTAATGTCTGGAAGACTTGAGGAAAAAATTAATCCAAGAGTCTTGATGTACCGTTTTAAATGTATCATAGTTAATATAGTTTCTTATTTCTTCCAAAGAGTATCACTTTATCCTGCTTATGTTTTCTAAGATTTTAATTTTATATGTCAGTACAGTATGAAAATCTTTGTTTTGTTTACAAGTTTTACTTTTACAGAAAAAGTGATATGCTTGAGATAGTAGTGTTATTAGCAATTCCAGAAATTGAATTAAGCTTTTTGGAGCACCTCCTTCTTGTTTAGATAAATTATTTGCAGTGAAGTGATTTTTTTAAGTATATTTTATTGATTATGCTATTACAGTAGTCTCAATTTCTTTTCCCTTTGCTCTCCTCTGCCCAGTATCTTCCCTCCAGCAAACCCTCCAAATGATCGCCATACCTATAATTCTGTTTTGTTTAGTTGGATTTTGTTTTTATTTTTTAGATTCAGTTGTTGATAGTTGTGAGTTTGTTGTCATTTTACTGTTCATAGTTTTGATGTTCTTTTTCTTAAATAAGTCCCTTTAACATTTCATATAATAACAGCTTGGTGATGATGAACTCCTTTAGTTTTACCTTGTCTGGGAAGCACTTTATCTGCCCTTCCATTATAAATGATAGCTTTGCTGGATAGAGTAGTCTTGATTGTAGGTCCTTGCTTTTCATCACATGGAATACTTCTTGCCAGTCCCTTCTTACCTGCAAAGTTTCTTTCGAGAAATCAGCTGAGAGTCTTATAGGCAACCCTTTGTAGGTAACTCTCTGCTTTTCTCTTGCTGCTCTTAAGATTCTCTCTTTATCTTTAACCTTTGGCATTTTAATTATGATGTGTTTTGGTGTGATCCTCTTTGGGTCGAGCTTGTTTGGAACTCTCTCTGCTTCCCGGACTTGTATATCTATTTCCTTTGCCGAATTTGGGAAGTTTTCCTTTATTAGTTTTTCACATAAGCTTTCAATTTCTTGCTCTTTCTCTTCTCCTTCTGGCATCCCTATGATTCAGATGTTGGCATGTTTAAAGTTATCCCAAAGATTCCTAAGCCTCTCCTCATTTTTTTCAATTCTTGTTTCCTCATTCTGTACTGGTTGACTGTTTTTTCTTCCTTATATTCCAAATCATTGATTTGAGCTCTGGTTTCCTTCCCTTCACCATTGGTTTTATGTGGATTTTCCTTCGTTTCATTTAGCATAGCCTTCACTTCTTCCCTTGTGCGTTTGCCATACTTAAGCATATCTGTCAAGTCTGTGAGCATATTTAATACCAGTGTTTTGAACTCTACGTCTGTTAGGTTGGCTATTTCCTCGTCGCTTAGTTCTCCCACTAGAACCTTGATCCATTTCCTCCTTTGTGCCATACTTTTCTGTCTCTTCATCTTGACAGACTCCTGTGTTTGTTTGCCTCTGTGTCTTAGGTAGAGCTGTTGTTCCTGTTATGTTGTAAGGGGCGGAGCCTTAGGGATTCATCAGTACAGGGCGACTGGTTTCACCACATTGTGGTGCTGTATGTGGGGGAGGGGTCTGAGAGGGAACAATGCTCCTTGCTCAGCACTTGCCCCCTTTCCAGGCACTTCTCTCACTTTCCCTATGGGACTGGTGCCCATCTAGCTGATGCCCTGACCATGGTTCCCAGAATGGGTGGGTCTGCGGACAGTCTAGGACTGTGGGGGCCCTTTAAACAAGTGGACTCTGGTGAGAGACCAGCAGTTTTTAACTCCGCCCCAACCTCCACTGGTTTGCACAGTCAGAAGCAATGAGGCTTTATTTTCCCCGGTGCTGGGACTGTTAGCTGTGCAGTCTGGCCTGGTGCTGGGAGCGCTCCCCAGGTGTCCCTCCTTACTTTTTAAAACCTGTGACTGCGCTTTCTGCCAGCCCGCCTCTGCCACCACCACATTGAGTCATCTCTGCCCCTCTTACATGTCTGGATGAGTATTTCTTTTTTATATCTTTGTTTGTTGGACTTCCGTGCAGCTCAGTTTTCTGGAACTTCTGGTTGTCTCTAGTTTTGAAGTAGTTGTATTTCTTCTTAGTTGTGGAGGGAGACGCAGTGTGTGTATCTCGGCCTTCACCTCTGCCAGAAGTCTGGCAGTAAAGGAAGTTTAAACCTTGCTTTAGTTTACTTCTGTTTTCCTTGCCCCTCTGAGGGAAAATACCAATAGGGGTATATTAAAAAACCTTTTTAAGTTATTGTAATGATAGCCTTATTAAATAAAAACCTGAGTCTTGTAGTAGTCAAAGAATTTGATTAATAAAAGTAGGACCATGATTATGGGTAGCCTTTTTCTGGTATTGAAATTGTTAAAAAGAAAATATGCCCAGGGAGTTAAATTTGAAATAGGAATCAAATTCATAATCAAGTAGAGCACAATTACTTCTCTTTATAATAATATGTTCTTTCCTGTAGGTCTTTTGTGACACATCTCTATTTATAGCTTTCTTTTGGGCTCCTGAGACTTTCCTTATCTCCTAATTTCCCTTTAATTTCCATTTTTAATTCTGTAGCATTCTTTTTTTTTTTTAAGTAGTTTCTTCTTTCTAGAAGTAGCATCTTTATGCTAACCCTGTTTCTTGAATACTATAGTTCAACAGTATCACTATGAATGTACCCCGTGACCCTGGCTTTTTCTATGCTCTGAATGTCATTCATGCTTCATTGTTGTGTGGGGATCTCTTTCATTGTATCCTAGAAAGTGGTACTCCTATAGTCTGTGGTTACTTGTACATTTAAAATTCTATGATAACATTTATACATTTCTTAAACATGGCAGTCTTCCTTTTAACATAACGCAACACTTAGTTTGGACTTATATATCTCTGAAGTGGGAAGAGCCTTGTACAGGAGCAGTCACTTGTGCATGCTAACCATCAGAACAGGCCCTCAAGAGGAACTATTGGTGCCTTAATTGCAGGAATGGTGGATTTACTGGTACCCAAAGGGGGAAAAAAAGAGAATGTTTTCAATGCTGAGAATAACTGTAAACGACAAAATCTGTTGGAAGTCTTAATAAAAATTATTCATAAGACAGAAGAAAGAAAAGTGAGAGAATGATTGTAGGGCATGGCCAAAAGGGCTGACAGAATAATACAATCATGAGCTTAGTATTCTTGTTGAGGCCTGAAGCAGTGACAGCGGAAAACAAAAGCGGCTCGCCCAGAAAGGAGAGGGGGAAATACTAGTGCATAATGGAGCTGGCAGGGTGGGCTACACATTTCTAATGGTAAGGAGGACGCTGTGCCTACCCCAGGAACATAACTGAAGCAGCATACCAAACCAGGGACAAGAGTCCCAGCACATCAATCCTCTTCCAGAGCAGAGGCCTGGGCACCCAGGTACAATGCACATAGGCTGCGTAGAGGTGTAGAACTTACGATTTCCTGTAGCGTGTGATCCCTGAACTGAGATTCATTATTGAAATTGTTGCAGTTTGTTCCTTATTCTTAGATGGCTTAAGATATGGAATATGTTATTTTTACTCAAAAGAAACATTTCATTTTAAAATAAAATCTTCTGCTTTATAAAGCCCAAATGGGAGCTCATGGGCTGAATTTGTCCTAAAGATATGTTGAATTAGCTTGTTTCAAAGAATTTGATTAATTGGTTTGCTTTTACATGAAAATCTTGATTTCCTTCTTCTTTAGAATTATTTTCAGATTCGGTCACATTAGACCCATACTCTAGTGTGGCAAAAATTGGCTGGAGCCTTAGGATGCTCTACTTCCCAGTCACTTTCCTTTTTTAAATTTAAGTTTGCAGCCCTTGCTGTAGAACTTACCTTAAATTTTATCTGTAACTTTTCTAACAGTAACTTGAAAGGCCTGGAGTCTAAGGTTCCACCTCCTTAAGTTTCTTACAATCAAGTTCAGCTGTGCAAAGTAGGTAAAAACTGAAGACTACCTCCCTGGCCAGTATGGCTCATTTTGTTGGGCTTCATCCTACAAACCAAATGGTCACCAATTTGACTCCTGTGCAGTTTTGGTCCCCAGTTGGGGAGAATACAAGAGACAACTGATTGATGCTTCTCTCCCTCTCTTTCTTCCTCCCTTCCCCTCTATAAAATAAAATCTTAAAAAGAAAAAAGTGAAGATTATATTTGACCCTACCAGATGCTACCCACAATTATTCGGATTAAGATTCTAAAGACTTCGCTGTTGTCCGTGGACAGCCAGCTGACCTGGAGTCTGCAAGATCCTTCCCCATATGGGAAGGCCACCCTCCCCTCCACACCCCCACTCTTATTAGGGATTTCTGGACCCAAGGGTAGGTAGGATGACGGCCATGCCCAGTTTGAAGCAGCTAGAGGAGCATGAGACCTTCGCCCATTGTCCTTTATAAGATTATAAAGGGTCTTAAGTCTGAGAGGGGAGAATTGTTACAGAGCGGGGTCCCCCCAAAAAACAAACATCAAACAAATAAATAATACTAAAGACTTCTATGAAAGGCAGATTTATCAGAAATGAACGGTGCCTGAGCAAATGTGACCCAAGACAAATCTGTTCTATTGGGAGGAGTGGGAAGGGAAGATGGAGGGAGGGGTTCTGGCCCTAGGTCACTGTTCTTGGAAGGGTGCCGAACTTGAGGACTCCTGACTCCCAGAGACATGGTTATCAGATAAAAATCCATCCTTGGCACGGTGCTTCTTTCTTCCTTAGATGTAATTTTTATAAAAGAGGAGGGAGAAGCAGCTTTTCTGCATTTGGAATTATTCTGAACTGTCTTTAAAGTTTGCTTTGCCTTGTTTTACAGCGATAACATTCAGCAATACTTGATGACCAATAATGTCCCTGAGGCAGCTTCTACTCTGGTGTCTATGGCCAGACTTGACATCAAGCTTCAGGAATCATCTTGTACTCATCTTCTTAGTTTCATGAGAGCGACTGTTAAATTCTGGCACAAAATTCTCAAGGACAAGCTGACAAGGTTAAGGAATTTACTCATTTTATGATAATTGCTTTCAGATGGTTATTTGGTGATCATTGTATTTTACTGAAATACGTGTGTTACTTTTCTATTGCAGTGATTTTGAGGAAATTTTAGCACAGCTTCATTGGCCATTCATTACATTGCCTCAGTCTCAAACTGTTGGCTTAAGTCGACCAGCTACTGCTCCTGAGATATATAGTAACCTGGAGATGCTATTTTGTCAGCTTCTGAAACTACAAACTTCGTATCTTTGTTGGAGTTAAAACTTACTAAAATTTATTTCTCTAAATTAGATTTGTGGCTAGAGAGTAAAACTTTCTGAAAGTGGCCAACAAGCCAAATGGGAATACTGGGTTTAGATTTGATTTGTATGTGATCATGGAGTGTTCCCTTTCACAATGAATTGCACGTGGATGGGAGTGTGTGGGTCAGCTTGAAATATGTTACTGACCCAAATTTCACTCACGTAGTCTCTTGGGACAATAGAAGAACTAGGCACTTGGGAGGAAACTTACTTAGTGTTAATTTAATAAAATGATTACTTGAATGTGTTTTCTTACTACTATTTTTTACTTTAGGAAAGACAGATTAATTCTAATATTTTTTACTTAAATCATATGTAATGTATGGGTTATTACATATCTGTGTTATAATTTTTATTTAGTATATATCTGTTGGAAAATTGTGTGGTGTGTATATACATGCATACATATGTGTGTTTGCTTTTCTTTTCCCTTGACTTCACTATGTCAGTGATGAATTATTTACTGAGCCAAAACAACTTCCAGAAAAATACTTTCTTCCTGAATCTTCTGTCATCTTGCCCATCCAGATTATGCTGATTCCCCTTCAGAAGAGGTTCAGGTATCACTTCAGAGGGAACAGACAGACTAATGTTATAAGCAAGGTGTGCTTTGCCAACTTTTGTCCTTGGTTTTTATTAATAGCAAATGTTAAGGGTTTCTGTACTATTCCTGCTTTAAGTTAAAATCTGATTCTATTCACATTTTTGTTTTTTCTCCAAAGAGGTAAATTCCTGTTTTGTCACTACCCTGTTTGGGACTTGTATCGCTACATTGTAGGAATCAGCCCACTCATTATCACATCATTTGACCAGTTTTTCAAGTTTCCCCTTGGGTATGCTGTAGCATTTGCTGTGGCACTTTTTACAACTGGATCCACATGTAAATTGCTCCTTCCCCTTTATAAGTCAGAAAGTCAAGAGATAGTAGAGCATTAGCTTTTGAAAAGAGGTGCTGACACTAAAATGATTTGTAGCTGTGCAAGACGGAGTGTGGGAATGAATGATGGCGAAGGCTTGAAGAAATTACCACCAACATTTTAGTGAGGGATTACATCCATGTGTATTGGGCATATTGGTGAGATTTTTCTTTCATTTGACCTGAAAATCATAGGCATTTGTTTTCAATGAAATTTGATTGAAATTGTTGAGAATTATAAACTTGTTGCTGGGAGGTGGGGAAATGGTTGATACTACCTAGTTTATACTTGCATTTTGCTACATCTAATGCAGTGCAAGCCCAGAGTTCAGTAAGTGCTTTGAATTAAATGTTTTTAAATGCCAGATTACACCAGGCTTTGTGTCGTATATAAATGAGTTTAAAGCTTTTAGAAATTTTAAGGAATCAAGGGGTAGACAGTTATGGTTGCATAGGAAGGAGTAGAGTGGCAATGGATTTTTGGTTCTTTTGTATTGGGTTGGCCAATAATTTCATTCATTTTCCGATAAGCTGGCTCTAGTAATGCTTAGTTGTCTTTAACTTCATTCAAAACAATTTTGTTAGATTGTATTGTGACAGCTTTCATATCAGCATGTGTTAAAAAAAAACACATCAAAATTGGTGGATTTTTGTTTAGCCATTTTAATATTGAAGGTGAACGCAAATATTCAATATATTCAGCATATTGTACTTTATTATTTTAAGAAAGGTTGAAACACATAAAAAGATTTGTGCAGTGTATGGAGAAGGTGCTGTGACTGAGCGAATGTGTCCAAGGTGGTTTATGGAGTTTCGTGCTGGAGATTTCTCACTGGACGATGCTTCACGGTCGGTAGACCAGTTGAAGTTGATAGCAATCAAATCGAGACATTAATTGAGAACAATCAATGTTATACCATGTAGGAGATAGCCAACATACTCAAAATATCCAAATCAATAAAGTTATTGGTGAAAATGAAAAATGTGTCTTTTATTTTATGGAAAACACTAAATGGACTTTTTGGCCAACCCAGTATTGTATGGGTTTCTTCCTCTTTTGTATGGGGTGTTGGTGGAAAGAAGAGTAGAACCAATTAGAAGTAGTGAGACAAAATAAACCTAAAGCTATAGAGAGGTAATAATAATTTGAGGAAGAAAATTGTGAGTTATGTTGGCTGCTTTTTAAAGTGTGGTTCTCATGGTGCTAGTACTCTGATATCAAGCCTAAATTATGCAGCTCCTGAGATTAGAGATTGCCTTTTACTCATTTTTGTGTTCCTTACATGTAGCACACAACAGGGATTTATCATTCAGTAAATGTTTTTGAATTCCTGTCTGGCAAACTTGGTTTATATTGTAGAATCATCTTTAGGGACAACTTAAAATGCTGCATACTTTACACTTTCTTTTCTATAATTATACCTGTTTTAAGGCATGTATAATTTTTATAATGTATACCATCCAATTTTTTTCTAGATTTACCTTTTGAAAAGAAAAAACAGGAAAATAATGTTTAAAAACTATTTTGGAATGCTATTTCAAAAAAAGAAAATTTAAAGGTTATCAGTTCTTCATAATATTCATTTTATGTATTTGTAAATGCTAGGTTTTAAATATATATGGCATTGTAAATTATGAGTTTATTGACGTAAGCCACATTATTGAAATTTGTTGGGAGTACATTAGGAAATATTTGATTATTAAGCTTTGCATAAGTTTAAAGTTCAGAATAGGCATTGTGTTCCTACATATAGAAATTTTCAACCAATTTTTATAAGTGCTGTGCATATACAGTGAAATACCATAGAGCCATTTAATTATAACTTTCTAAATGGCATTACTAAAGAAGTCAAACTATTTTACCTCTTTCCTTAGCCTGAATGGTACTTGGCTCAGGTGCTTATGTGGATTGGGAGCCACACGCAGTTTCTGGATGAGAAGATTCAGCCGATATTAGACAAAGTAGGCTCTTCAGTAAATGCAAGGGTAAGAGACTCAGTCCTAAGCATTACAGTTTTAGAGTGTCCATGAATAACCTGTCATTTATATTCTTATGCTTGCTTATGTATTTTAGCTTGAATTTTCTCGGGGCCTGGTGATGCTGGTTCTGGAGAAGTTAGCTGCTGATATTCCTTGTTTGCTCTATGATGACAATCTCTTTTGTCACTTGGTGGATGAGGTGCTGTTGTTTGAAAGGGAGCTGCACAGCGTTCATGGCTATCCTGGCACTTTTGCTAATTGTATGCATATTCTGTCAGAGGAAACCTGTTTTCAGCGGTGGTTGACTGTGGAAAGAAAATGTAAGTGCTCATGTTGCCATTAGGTGGGGAGAGATGTCTCTTTTTGTATATATTAATTTTTGTTTTTTTCTCCATATAAGCATTTCTTGGTCAGGGTTTACCAAGTTGCCTTCAGAGGTCATTTTCTTCTCATCAAATGTTAGTTTTTCTGTAATTGCACTCTACCAGTTTCTAGAGTGTAATATTTAAGCCAGCAGAGAATATAGTTAACTGTTTCAGATTTTTACATACAGTATTTCTGTTCTTGGTACAATTATTTTGGATGCAGCTTGTCTAGTCAGTACAACTATTTTGAAAATTTTGGGTATGGTTGGCGGGGGGAAGTATCTTCTTTAACCTTAAAGTAGAGCATGTTAAACATAGTGTAACTAGTAAGAGGTTGTGGATTTATTTTTTATTGAAAAGTCATCATTCCTAAAAAATTGTGAGTTGAAAAATTAGAAATGACTGTGACTACTTGGCATAATTCTTTTTTTACATATCAGTTGCTCTTCAAAAAATGGACTCAATCCTTTCATCAGAAGCTGCCTGGATATCCCAGTATAAGGATATCACTGATGTGGATGAGATGAAAGTTCCAGACTGTGCAGAGACTTTTATGACGCTACTCTTAGTTATAACTGGTAAGTATAAGTATTTTAAGATTAAACTTTGTTTTAAAAGTACTGATTCTTTCCATGGTAGTTTAGTTTCTATTTTGACATAATTGTAGCATAATATCCTAGGTTTCAGATTTTTTTAAATTAAAGTAAGGCCTTATACATTGGTATACATGAAGGGGAAATTCCTGAATCGTTACATAAAAAATAAGAATTTGATTTTATTACCTGAATTCTCTTGCCATTTAGTTCAAGTGTCTTCAGTAAATAATCCTTGACCAAAATTTTAAATATTTCCTTCACTTTGATATAATCTAAGGTTGCAGAAGAGTAAAATAAAGTAATCCTTTAAGGATTGGAGTAGTAATGGGAACTCTTTTTATAGTGCAAGTATATTCTGGCCAGAGAGTGGCCTAAGCAGCCTCTAGCCTTGGTTGGTCTGTAGCCTATTTGCAGGCCCTTTGTTCTCCAGGTGCCACCGAACCCTCATGACTACCATCCTCTTCTGTCTTGTCCATTTCTTGGGCCAGTATTGTAACCTGAAGAAGTGTCATTCCAACCTAGTTAGTAAATAATTCCATATCCTTGACTTAAAAATATGAAAAACACACACACAAAAAAATTAGAAAAATTCATGTCTTTTAAATAACTTTTTATTAGGGAATTTTCAAACATACAAAAGTAGCATAATATAATGAACCTTTAGGTATCTGTTACTAAGATTTAAAACAATTATCAATTTCTCTGGTCGGGTCGCTCAGGTGGTTAAGAGCGTTGTCCTGATACACCAAGGTTGCAGGTTCGATCTCCTGTCAGGGCACATTACAAGAATCAACCAATGAATGCCTGGGTAGATGGAGCAACAAATAAATGTCTCTCTCTCTCTCTCTCTCTAAGGTCAATAAATTTAAAAAAAGCAATGATCACTTTTCTATTATATATTTCTCTCCCCAACTCTTTTCTTTCCTGGAGTATTTTAAAGAACATTTTAGACATCTTACCATTTCATCTGTAAATTCTTAAGTAGACATCCTTTAATCTATCCTAGTTCCTCCTTCCTTTAAAAAACTGTTATTTTTTAAAGAAATGGAGTGGATTTTTGTAAATAATTATCTCATGTGCCTTTAAGAAAATTGAGGCATGATTTTCAATATATACAGTGAAATGCATAGATCTTGCATATACAGTTCAGTGAGTTTTGACAAATACATATACTTGTGAAATCCATATCCTTAGAAAGTTTAGAAATAGATCCATACTTGACTGGTCAGCTGATTTTTGACAAAGGCACCAAAGCATGTCAATGGGAAAAATCTATAGCTATGTCATATACAGCACTAAAAACCTTCATATGTCATGTTAACTTTCTCCACAGACCGGTATAAAAATCTTCCCACAGCTTCCAGAAAGCTGCAGTTCTTAGAGTTACAGAAGGACTTAGTAGATGATTTCAGGATACGATTGACTCAAGTGATGAAAGAAGAGACTAGAGCTTCCCTTGGCTTTCGATACTGTGCAATTCTTAATGCCGTGAACTATATCTCAACAGTACTAGCAGACTGGGCTGACAATGTTGTAAGTTAATGTGTTTTATATTAAATAATACATTAGTAGTTTGAAGTTTACCTTTTGAAATGTTGAGTCTATAGCAAACAAAAATACATATTAGGCAGAATAACAATTATTCAGTCTTGGAAAATATTCATGTATGGTGGTAACTGCCATCTCCGAAAAAGATAAGATTGAAAAATGGTGTCAAAATCAATAAAACCCAGCACTTTAAGGAAAATAAAATAATAACACTTGATACCTCTTGAATGCCTTCAAAATGTGACAAATTGTGAAAAATACAAAAATAGAAACTATTTTTAAACTTTTAATTATTTCATACATTAAAAAATTATCTGTTTATTTTCAAATATATACAAGACTAAGAAGAATATTAAAATGAATCTGCATATGACTCCCTATGTTTGATTATTTTGATTATTTTGAAACTAATCTCAGATATACTTCTTGGTAAAATTTCAATATATAATATATCTCTAAAAGATAAGAATGCCTTAAAAAAATAATAACCACAATACCATTATCATGTCTAAAAACAATTTCTTACAGTTTTGGGAGGGATGTTTTAAATAAATCTAAAAATGAAAACCTTGGGTTCAGTTAAGTAATGCAAGGCCTTTTACTTACAAGAATTTTACTTATCCTTCCTTTCTCCATGCAGATTCCATGTGTTGGCAGATTTGGTCTGCCTAAATATATTAATTCAGTGGTAATTTATTTTTACTCTTCTCATTAATCCAAGGAATATATTGGCTGTCAGGCCTTTTGTAACCAGATTTTCTAATATGTACTTCCAGCCAAAAGTGAAACAACTTAATTAGTCTTTATAACTTAACATATGTAGATTAATTCCTATAGCTGTTTTAGATATTAAAGTATCTCAGAGGGCCTCCAGGAACTCTTGGACACAGTACCCTAAAGTTAGAAATTGCTGTTCTAAGATCATATGTGTGGGTACAGAATCAGCTTAGGTTTTTTGCCAGCTTGTCCCATGAAATAGGCATCATGACAGGAAACATTAACAGAAAAAAAAGATGACCATAAAACATTAAATGGTGAAAAAACTAACTATACTGAGAATAATGAATATGAAGGTACATTATAAAGTATTACAATATATGATTGTATCATGAAATGAAAATAGACAAGAAAGTTAAGTGAAAAACAGCTATACTCAGACATTTGCATTAGAGGGGTCCCAGAAGTAGAAAAGAGAAAGGAACAGAAACTTTATTTAAAGAAATAATGACTGAAAACTTTCCTAACCTGGGAAAGGAAGCAGATATCCTGGTCCAGGAAGCACAGAGAGTTCCAAACAAGATGATCTCAAAGAGACTCACACTAATACATATTGTAATTAAAATGGCAAAAGTTAAAGAGAGAGTTTTAAAGGAAACAAGAGGAAAAAAAAAAAGAAACCCTATAAGGCTATGAGCAGATTTCTCAGCAGCAACTTTATAGACTGGAATGGAGTAGCAGGATAACTTTATAAAGTGCTACAGAAAGAAGCCTACAACCTAGAATAATGTACCCAGCAATGTTATTGTTCAGAATTTAAAGAGAGATAAAAATGTTTCCAGACAAACAGAAACTAAAGGAGTTCATTACCATTAAAGCAGCTTTACAAGAAATATTAAAGTGTCTTCTTTAAGCAGAAAAGGAAAGATCATAACCAGAAAAATGAAAATATGAGGAAGGAAGAAATATCTCACAGGTAAAGCCAAATCAGACATGAAAAAAGCTACTATGCGGGTCAAAAGAAAAAAGTATCAAATTCAAACTACAATGCATAGTGAGGATACACAAAAAGATGTAAAACATGACATCAATAACAGAAAGCATGGAAGGGGAAGTAAAAATTATCATTATAGAATATATTGGAGCTTAAACTGCCTATCCGCCTATAAGAGATATACACATAAACCTTATGGTAACCACAAACCAAAGAACAATGAACAACCAAAAAACAATGAACAAAATGGTGATACTTATCAATAATTACTTTAAATGTAAATGGATTAGATGCTCCAATAAAAAGACTTAAGGTGGCCAAATGGATTAAAAACATGACCCATCTATAAGATTATTTAAAAAATAAGACCCATCTTACAAGAGACTCACTTCAAATTGAAAGACACAGACTGAAAGTGAAGAGATGGAAAAAGACATTCCATGTAAATAGAAATGAAAAGAAAGCTAGGGTAGGAATACTCATATCAGACAAAACAGACTTTAAAACAATGTTTTAAAAAGACAAGGAGATAACATTTATAAAGGGGTTAACGTAAGAAGAGGATATAACAATTTTAAACATCTACACACCCAGCATAGGAGTACCTAACTATATAAAGCAATTATTAATGAACATAAAAGGAGAAATCCACAGTAATAAAATAACAATAGGGGATTTTAATATTTCACTCACACCAATGGATAGATAATCTAGACATAAAAAAATAAGGACATAATGGCCTTAAATATCACGTTAGATCAGATTGAATTAATAGACACTTATAGAACATTTCATCCAAAAACTTCAAAATATACATTTTTTAAAGTACACATGGAACATTCTCCAGGACAGATCATGTATTAGGCCACAAGACTGAATTCACATCAAGCATTTTTTTTTGAAAAGTTAAAAATTCCTTAATTTTTTATTCCTGGTACCACTACCACAATTTACAGGGCAATATAGCTGATGTAATGAAAAGAAAAAGAAAAAGAAAAAGCTACAACAGATAAAAGACCTCAGGAATGTACATCTAATTGACACTAAATTGCATTAATCAATAGCTGCACTTTTTGCAAACTGTGGCTATGACAGTCCTGAACAAGAAGGGTTTCCTGTTTAAGCTGCAGTAACTTTTCTGACTATGGATCATCATTCCTTCTGTGGCAGATTTTTACAGTTCCTCTAATGCATTTGGGACGACTGTCTCAAAGTAACCTGCAGCTTTCCTGACAACTCCTTGCTCTCTCCTGCTAAGAACTGTAGCCCTTTTCTGCTGAGTTTTTAGAACCTTCTGCTACCATATCCACCACTTCCACCACCAGATCCATAACTGCCACCATATGGGCTGCCCGAGCTTCTTCCACCAAAACTGCCCTCACCTTTCATGGGTCCATAATTTGATTGCTGTTGTCCACTGTAATTTCCAAAATCATTATAGTTCCCACCATCACCGTAGTTACCACCGAAATTTCCCCCTTCATTGTAACCATCATATCCTCCTCCTCCACCACCACCGCCATATCCACCACCTTGGTTTCCATATCCTGGTCCACCACCACCATAGCCTCCTCTACTACTATAACCAGGACCACCGCCATAGTTACCACCATCACCTCCAAATCCATTATATCCACCATCACCTCCTCCATAACTACCTCTGCTACCACCTCCACCATAGCCTCCTCTTTGCGATCCAGCAGACTGCATTTCTTGTTTAGAAAGAGCCTTTCTCACTTCACAATTATGCCCATTAATAGTGTGGTATTTCTGAACAACAATTTTATCAACTGTATCATGATCATCAAAAGTTACAAAAGCAAATCCTCTTTTTTTCCCACTCTGCCTATCTTCCATAACTTCTATGGTTTCAATCTTGCCATATTTTTCAAAGTAGTCTCTCAAATTATATTCTTCTGTATCTTCTTTAATACCACCAACAAAAATTTTCTTCACCGTTAGATGGGCACCAGGCTTTACAGAATCCTCTCTAGAAACAGCTCTCTTTGGTTCCACTACACGCCCATCAACCTTGTGTGGTCGAGCACACATTGCTGCATCCACCTCTTCAACACAAGAGTAAGTCACAAAACCAAAGCCCCGGGAACGTTTTGTTTGGGGGTCTCTCATCACCACACAATCTGTGAGTGTGCCCCATTTCTCAAAATGTTCTCTTAAACTATCATCTGTAGTTTCAAAGCTCAAACCACCAATAAACAGTTTTCTCAACTGCTCTTTGGATCATGGCCCTCCTCCCCCGGCGGCGGCGCGCGGCGACGACGACGACGGCCGGAGTCAGGCTGGGGGCGACCGGGCGGCGGTTTTACCTCCATTTTGAGACCGGACTCGCCTCTTCCACCTCGAGTTCAATATCAAGCATTTTTTCCAACCACAGTGGTATGAGACTAGAAATCAACTACAGAAAGAAAACGTGAAAAAACACGAATGCTTGGAGACTAACATGCTACTAAACAACCAGTGGATCAAAGAGGAAACCAAAACAAGAGTTAAGTAAAGGGGAAAATAAACCAATCAAATTGTTTACTCTTGGGGGAAAAAAGAACAAGAGGGGAATGTATTTCAAGTTTTAGCCTAAAAATAAAAAAAGATTTAAAATAACGTGTGCAGTTTTTCAGTAAGGTGAAAAAAACCCAATAATTTTAACTAAAAACTTAAAAGCACCACTTTAAAAATGTAATAGGTCAAGTGGGGACTGAAAAATTACAGTTAAATAACTAGATTGATTGAGGATTGGTGATAAGTTCATGGTATACTAAGGAAAATTAATTTTTGAGTGTGCCCACTGAGTCACAAAGATGGACAAGGTAAATTAATTTAAAATTTCTGTACATTGTCAAGTCTTAATGCAATGAAAAATAAAAGAAGAAATGACATAGGAAGTCTAGAAAACATGATAAAAATGTACCTTAAATTATGAAATTTATGACAAAAATTATAGTACACTGCTAATATATTAGATAATTTGTTGTATACAGAAGAACAATTATGATGCACTACTAAAACAAAGAATGTATTCCTTTACTGTGAAATTAAAAAAAAGTTTAATATGGAGTTATAAGCCAAAATAAATAGGAAACAAAAATAAATATACTAACAACAGATATAAACAAAATAAAAATAAACACAATCATAGTTTATTTTAGTCTATACTCTTTGGCTGTAACAATAATTATTTAAAACCTTTTTTTTTACAAAAATGTTAACTGAAATCTGTGTGCATAATATTCTGCTGAGGAAGGAAAATAAGACAAAATATTTCACAATTATTTCAAATAATTTTCAAATGAATACAGTATAGAATGTAATGCTCAATGCATTTATCTTTATAAAGTTACCTAATCAGAATACATTAATTGTGTTCTTTTATGTGTCATATTCCTAATTTTAGTTAAGTACTTGATGCACTCAGCCCCCACACTGCTTCATTTTCTGCTAAGCTTTTCCAATACTATGAAACAAATTGTCATTCTTGATTCATGTGCCAGATGATTTAATAAGAAACTCATTCAGGGACAGATTTTTAGCTTTAATGAAATATTTGTGGAACATCATTAACTACTTTATTCAGTGCCATAGCCTTTAGCAAAGATGAATTGGCTATCATCCCTATCCATAGAAAATTATCTGATGCAGAAAATTTCTTTCTGATGCTGACTTAATTGTCCTGTCAACAGAGAAGTAACCAAATTTTAGAGTTGACTCTTCAAATCACGAATGAATTCTGTGTCCTAGTATGTTATTATGGTGCAAATTATGTTTAACATCAAAAGTCCTTATCGTCTTCCTAGTTCTTCAGTCTCTGAATGCTTGAAATAAAAATCATTAAAGCTCTTGTATTACATACTTAGAAAAAGGAAAAGTGGACAAAAGTTCATCTTCCATTAAGTTAGATTCTCTACTAATAGCTGTCTGTCCATTGCCAGATTGTGCCAAGCCTGACATGTCCAGCCATTCAGAATTAGGAGTTTTTCAGGGGTAGGTGACAGAAACCTGATTCATAGACCTAAGTGGAAACTGGGTGGAGTGAGGAAGTGAGGAATTTGTGTAATTCAAAGGATTAGGCATGGCTGCTCTAAAGTTGTTTTCTGGCTTCATTCTCAGACATGCTCTGGTAAGTGTGGTCTCTCACAAATCCATTACTGAACAATTTCTAAGTGGGCATACCCAGCCACTAATGGACATTATGTTCTTTTTAATCTTTTGCTAATATCCACAGCACTATAGGGCAGGAAAAAATAATACTACCTAAAATACTGAAAATACCACTGTAAAAATGACATTTTAATTTTCTTTTATATCTTCTAGGTCTACTACAACTTTAAATCTGTCTAGAAAAAATGAGGAGTACTTAAGGAAGCATGGTAGCAATCAGGGAAATGCAAATCGAAACCACAATGGTATACCACTTCATACAAACTAGGAAGGCAATAATAAAAAAAGACATAATAGTGTTTGGCATGGATGTGGAGAAATTTGAGTCTGCACACATGACTGATAGGAAAATAAGATGGTGCAGTTGCTGTGGAAAATAGTTTGGCAGTTCCTCGAACAGTTCAACATAGAATTAACATGATCCAGCAAGTCTCCTCTTAGATATATACCTAAGAGAAATGAAAACATGTCCACACAAAAACTCGTACACAAATATTCATAACAACATTATTCTTAATAGACAAAAAGTGGAAACAACCTAGCTGTCCATCAAAATGTGGTATATCCACAAATGGAATATTATTTAGCAGTAGTAAAAAGAAAGAAAGTACTAATACACATTACAAAGTGGATGAACGATGAAAACATTGTATTAAGTGAAAGGAACTAGTCACAAAGGACCACAAATTGTATGATTCCATTTATACGAAAGGTCCAGAACAGGCAAATCCACAGAGACAGAAAGGGTGTGGAGTGGAGGGGTTGGGGATGATAGCTAAGAACATGGAATTTCTTTCAGGAGAAATAAAAATGTTCTAAAATTGACTGTGGTGAGAGATGCACAGCTCTGGATACAGCAAAAGCCACTGAATTGTATACTTTAAATGGTTGAATTATATATGAATTATGTTTAAAGCTTTTTAAAAAAGTATCCTTATATGTTAACATATTTTTGCTTTCAGTTCTTTCTACAACTTCAACAGGCGGCATTGGAGGTCTTTGCAGAGAATAACACTCTCAGTAAATTGCAGCTGGGACAACTAGCCTCTATGGAGAGCTCTGTCTTTGATGACATGATTAACCTGTTAGAGCGTTTAAAGCATGACATGTTGACCCGTCAAGTAGACCATGTTTTTAGAGAAGTTAAGGATGCTGCAAAATTGTATAAAAAAGAAAGGTAAGTCTTTTGTATTTTCTTATAGGTCAACTCTCAACTCCAGTTTGGTAAAAGTTAAAAGATGATATATACAGTCAGATTTCCAAGGTATCTAGGTAGCACATTAGGCCTTTTGCACACCAAACTTATAACTGTTGCTGAAGGAAGTCTTTCTAAAATATATTCATTCTCAATCAGAATAAACTGACCATAATTTAACCTTCAGATGTGTCTGTAAATACAGAGAACTGATGTATGTATGATATGGGTTGATTGTCCTAGCCTGTCACCCATTTTAAAAAGTACGGTGCTCTTGTATCTTCTGTGCATGCTTGTATTGTCCAGTTTATTCTCCTGCCATAACTCCTGTGGACACCTGTTACCTCCACCAGACTGAGCTCCTAGCCAGCAGGCTATCCCTTTTTGCCCTAGCACCGTCTGAATCAGTTTGGAAGTGTTACTAGTCCATTTGGCTGAAAATTATAGCATAAAATTAGCTGGTGTCTTAAATGCCAATATGTTTTACATTTTAACGATTTAATAATTATTTCAGTAAGTCATATTTGGGGATTTAAAATTTTAATCTGTCATCCTCATTAAATAAGTGTATTTGAGATTTAAAGTATAAATATAGGTATATTTATTTTCTGAGAGCTTTTTTTAAATAGAAAGTAGAAACCCAGACTTTTTTAAAAAATTAATTCATTAATTTGTTTGTTTATTCATTTATTTTATTTTTAGAGAGAGGGGAAAGGAGAAAGAGAGGGAGAGAAACATCACTGTGTGGTTGCCTCTCACTCGCGCCCCCAGCTGGGGACCTGACGTGCAACCTATTCATGTGCCCCGACTGGGAATCAAACCAGCGACACTTTGCTCGCAGGCCAATGCTCAATTCACTAAGCCACAGCGGCCAGGGATTTTCTGAGAGTTTTTAATGTTGGGCTGTATGTCTTTTCTTATCTAAAATGCCCTGGGACAGAGCACCACCCTATATTTAAAATTTGTTAAATCTTTAAAAATACAAAGTGATGAACATTTTTATGGTAAAAATTATTGTGCTACAGGCAATGCTATTTTTTTCCCCAGGTGGTTGTCCCTGCCCTCTCAGTCGGAACAGGCAATGATGTCCCTGTCCAGCTCAGCTTGCCCCTTATTGCTTACGTTACGAGACCGTTTACTTCAGTTGGAACAGCAACTTTGCTTCTCTTTATTTAAAATTTTCTGGCAAATGCTTGTAGAGAAACTGGATATATACATCTACCAAGAAGTAAGTGAGGAGTAGACTGTATTTTGGGGCTGTGATGATAAAGGCAGCTATGATATGAATTACTCTTTGTTTCAGATCATTCTTGCTAATCACTTCAATGAAGGAGGAGCAGCTCAGTTGCAGTTTGATATGACTCGGAATCTTTTCCCTTTGTTCTCCCACTATTGCAAGAGACCAGAAAATTACTTTAAACAGTAAGCTCAGTATTTAACAATTGACTTTGATATATCAAATCATTAGAGGAGGTTAATTCCTGTTTTAACAACTTTTGGGTTCCACTGATGTTAAATATATTATAGCATCAATTAAAAATTTTAAATATTCATTGTGTACCAAAATAAGACAGGGTGAAGCAAAAGTAGGTTTACAGTTGTTCATATGGAAAATAATACAATAATTAATAAATAACAATACAAGAATAAACTGTGTTTTGCATACTCACAGCTATTAACCCACTTGTCCCCTGTGCTATATAAGATTTGACCCATGACCCTAAAAACTTCACCAGAACTGGATATAAATTATAAGTTGGGCTTTGTTTTCTAGCATTTGGTGTAATGCTCAGATTTGCTTATTATTGAAGAAATAAATAGAAAATGAAAGCATGTGCAGTACTGCCATAGTCAATGAAAGAAATTAAAAATATGTCTGGAACCTAATAACAGGCCAGGTGTGAAGAAAAACTTTTGTTCTTAAACATTTGATATTAACTTTGGTTCTAAGTATAACTATAAAGATATATAAGAAGGATTCTTAGAAGTATTTTTAGAAATTATTAATGGAAAACTTAAATTGTTTAGGGTGTTTCTGAGATTACAAAACATTCTTTTTAAATTTTTAAAATGAAAGATTATTTTTGCTTGCTTCAGTAAGCTTTCTATTTTATTTTTTTCATATTCTAATTTTCTACTGCTTTCATTTCATATCTTAATGTTCTCTTTTCCCATATCCTAATCTATGTAAAGTCTTAGTTACATTTAATAGAATGTTAATATCAAGTATTATATTTTGGGAAGTAATGGATACATACTGAAAACAGGGATCCTACTGCATTATTTTAATCTGATGAACTATAAACTCTGTACACATACATAGTGCTATTATGTTAAAAGAACAAAATAATAAATCCACACATAGTTTTTATTGAGGGCACATGGGCTAGCAGTACAGGGAAGCTCTTTAGTTTCTGAAAATGAAATTGTTATAGAATAATATGGATGATAAAGATAATGGAGATCTCATTTCCCTTCTGCCTTTTTTCTTTTTTTAAACAGTGTAAAAGAAGCCTGTATTGTTTTGAATTTGAACATTGGTTCAGCCCTGCTTCTGAAAGATGTTCTGCAGTCAGCTCCCGGGCAACCTCCTGCCACAGCAGCATTAAATGAAGTTGGAATTTACAGACTGGCTCAACAAGATGTTGAGATTCTGCTTAATTTGAGGACACACTGGCCTAACACTGGAAAATAATGCATCTTTTTGTTCGTTTGTTTTAAGTTTTCCTTTTTTTTTAACAAAGAGGAAGTCAATTGAATTCAGTTATATGATGAAGTTCCAAATTAATGAAACTAGGTAACTGAAAACTTTACAGAATCATTTATTATCTTTGACTTACAGTGTTATTAAAATGCAGACCATACTTCCTGAGACCTTTTGTTCCTAAGAAAACAAAAACAGAAAACTCAGAAGCCATGAAAACTCAGAGTAATTCCACTTGCAAATATAGATGCTGAATATGTCTGGAATAAAATACAAGAGCAGAGACAATAAATTATAACTATCTTTCAATTTCCTAGGTTAACTAATGGAGACTGTTGTGGATAATCAAATGCAACAAATAATTTTTAAAATCCACTTTAGAATGCATGTTTAAACTTGAAATTCCTGTATCTAGTTTGGAAATTCACTGTATTTCCCATAAGAAAGTACATTAAGAAATAGTGACTAAAATAGGATTGCTCTCGTTTTCAACAAATGTCCTTCCACTTAAAATACTTCCTAGGTCCATTCCATAGGCAACCTTTACTTTTGGATGGAACATTTCAGGCCACAGCACTATGCTTCAGTCTTCTCTCGGGTAGGGAATGTAATTAAACAATTTTTGTTTAATATTTATGTAACTGATAGTGAGATGGGTATCTTAAACTTTCTAACTTTTCCTTGGCCTTGGACTATGTTAACAATTTCTTGATAAATAAATCCCCAGTGAGTAAAACTTTTAAACAAATTGAGTTAGATTAACTAGTCTTTCTATAACTATCAATTTTTATTCCAATGGGGTTTTTCCTGATTTAGCATTTAGTTAATACCTTTTTATGCTGTAATACTTCAAGTCTAAAATTGTCAGTCTGATGTGCAACCTATACTATTGAGAAACATTTATTTTGTGATGAAATGTTTTGGGAGAAATTGTATTACTCTATATTTTATACAGAGATTTTCCAACTAGTATATTGAACTCAAAGCTTTTCTGTTTGTCCTCCTAGCAAACTGGGGCTTTTTTACCTCATTCTTTGACAACTGCTGGGGTTTCCCCATTGAGAAAAGAAGGAAGCTTCGTCAGACTTCCTAACTCCAGCGTTTTCTCCCTCCCCTCTCCCCAGGCTTAGGGAATTTTCTGTCAGCCCTCCGGGTCCTCACTTTCTAGTCAGCTGAAAGTTTCTATCAAAAGGTAGGGACCTGTTTTAAAAGGTATTAATTATACTTCAAAATCATGCCACATTCTTTAAATATTAATCACTAGAAATGAACTTACACTTCATGCCTGAATTTATCCAAAGTTATTCCATGTCCATCATCTTTTAAAACTTCATCTGCAGGACACAGACCCAGAGTATTTAGGGCTGTAAAAGAATGAGAAGAAAAATTTACAAAGTGAGTTATTTTCAGCTAGAAAGTTATGGAATGACTACTAACTATTACCTTAATTTGTATTAGACACTGACCTTCTTTGTACTGCACAAATGATATGGTGCCTTTACTTGAGGCGTCCATCATCTCAAACATACTCACAATGTTGGAGTGATCCATAAAGAAAGGAAAAGCCACACCTGTTATTTTGGCAATTCTCAGTCGTTCTAATAGAGATATTAAATACTCTCTTGGTTTATCTGTAAAAGAATAGTTCCAGTTCTTTCTGATATGAAATTAAAATATATCACAAATGGATATAGCCATTTAAGAAATACCTACAGTTCAAGGTACTGTACTAGGCACTGGGGATATAGGCCAAGCTTGTGAAAAAAGCAAGATACTGGAAACTTAATTTATATAAGAATAATTTGTGCTCTACCACTTATGAGTGAATAAAAATGTCGAGGGATTAGACTTGAGCATTTTTTCAAAAAGCTCTTCTGGTGATTCTAATAGGCAGAGTTGAAACAGCATGATGCAGGAAAGAAGGTGCCCCCTGAAGGGTGAAACAAATAAAAATGACTCAGATTAATATAGTCTTACGATTAGGAAGCGTAAGTGTTCATTTCTAACAAAAGCAGTATTTTGTAGAGGCTGGAGAGAGTGCATGCGCGTGAAGGTGGTGGTCGGTGGTGGTCGGTTACCAGGGCACCGGCGTGCCGTGGTGGCTGTACCGACATTTCTGGGAACTGCTGCTCTGGTTGTAGGGAGGCGAGTGGACAGAAAGCCAAGTGGTAGGCAAGACCCTTACCTGGCTGGAAAAAGAGCAGGGAGCTGGTAAGATAGTTCAGCAACTCCATAATACGATGTTTTTCCAAATAATTCCTGGCCTGGAGCTCCCTGCTGCCACTGCTGATGCTGCTCCTGCTGCTGGCCTCCATCACTCCGCGTCCTGCCGTTGCTAGGCATCCAGATGGCGTCGCGGCAGCTTGGCTCCGCCTCTTCTGCCGGCATGGTCACGCGGTGCGTTTGCCCACGGCTATGACCTCAGTGTGAAGCTTTATTTCACAGCACCCAGGGGACGCCTCCAGGAATGTGGGGGCGTGGGGCAATCGCAGAGACCTGAGGGAGACCGGTAGGGAGCCTGTTGTGGGCGAGCGCCTCTCCCCGAAACCCGGACCGAGGGCTGGGCCTGATTGTCTTTTCCAGTGCTCAGTATTTGTTGATCCAATGAGTGACACCGCGCGTGTTAATAATATAGGATGAACTAATTATAGAAGGAGCTTATGTAATTTTGGAGGTGGCCGGTGGGCAGTCCTGACATCTCTGGTGTGAGCTGTTTGCTGTTCAGTGCGGGCGTGTGGCAGAAAGGTAGCATGTTTTTTCTACCCGGTTGTGGGTCATGAAGCATGCCTGGATCCTGAGCTGCTTCACTAGCCTGTATCAGCTGGTCTCATGAGGGAGGGTCGCTGAGTCAGGTGGGATGAAGGTGGTTAGCAGGGCCTCTACTCAGTTATTGTTATATCTGTGAAACTAATCTGTCGGCTGGCACTTCTGTCCTTGTGGGCCAGCTTCTGAGGCCTTTGCCCTTACCCTTCACCAAAACAGGCACTTCAAGAAGAGGAAGGACAAATGGCCAGTAGACATATGAAAATATTCTCAGCCTCATTAGCAATGCTATGAACAAATTAAAACTACAAAAAAAAAAAAAAAAAAAGTCATTTTACATCTACCAGACTGGTAAAAATTAGGAAATTGAACAATTTCAAGTGCTGTAACAAAACAGTCAGTGATTATGGGAGTATAAATTTGTAAATTTGAAATATCCACTTTGGAAATCGATTTGGAATTATCTTGGTAATTTAAACATGTTTCTACATTATGACTCAGCAGTTCCATTCCTAAAGCAACTATTATATGTGTGTATGAGGAGATATGCGCAAGAATGTTCACAGCAACTCTGTTCATAATAGGAAACACTGACAACAGCCCAAAGGTCATCAGAATAGAATGGATTCAAGGAACTAGTATAGTACATAATGAAACACAATAAAGCATTCCAGCAATGCATTGTAGTTACTTGCAACATTGTCTCAAGAATATATACTGTATAAATCAATTTATTTAGTTAAATATACAAAAATTAGCAATATATTGTTCACAGATGGAAACATATGTAGGAAATCTCAAGAAATGTGAGGGAATTATACACACAAAATTCAGTATAGCAGTGTGGTACTGGCATAAGAACAGACATATATATCAATGGAACAGAATAGAGAGCCCAGAAATAAACCCGGGTCTATATGGTCAACTAATATTTGACAAAGGGGGAAGGAGTATAAAATGGAGTGAGAAGAGCCTCTTCAACAAATGGTGCTGGGAGAACTGGACAGGGACATGCAAAAAATTGAAACTAGACCACCAACTTACACCACACACCAGAATAAACTCAAGATGGATCAAAGACTTAAATGTAAGCCGTGACACCAAAGAAATCCTAGACAAAAACATAGGCAGGAAAATTTCAGATATCCCATGTAGCAATATTTTCACCAGTACATCTCCTGAGGCAAGGGAAATAAAGGAAAGAATAAATAAATAGGACTACATCAAACTAAAGAGTTTCTGCTCAGCAAATGAAAACATCGGCAAGATGAAAAGGAAACCATATAGGAAAATATATTTGCCAATGATACCTCAGACAAGGGATTGATCTCCAAAATATATAAAGAATTTACACATCTCAACACCAAGAAGACAGACAGCCCAATTAAAAAATGGGCAAAGAATCTGAACAAACACTTCTCCAAGGAGGATACACAGAGGGGTCCATAGACACATGAAAGAATGCTCAACATCACTAGCCATCAAAGAGATGCAAATAAAAACCACAATGAGATACCAATTTACTCCTGTCAGAATGGCCATCATCAACAAATCAAGAAACAACAAGTGCTGGCGAGGATGTTGAGAAACGGGAACCCGAGTGCACTATTGGTGGGAATGCAGACTTGTGCAGTCACTATGGAAAACAGTATGGAATTTCCTCAAAAAAACTAAAACTGGAACTGCCTTTTGAACCAGCGATTCCACTGCTAGGATTATACCCGAAGAATCCTGAAAGCCCCAAATCAAAAGAACTTATGCACGCTTATGTTCATAGCAGCGCTGTTTACAATAGCTAAGTGCTGGAAACAGCCTAAGTGCCCATCTATAGATGAGTGGATTAAAAAACTGGTACATTTACATAATGGAATACTATGCAGCAGAAAGAAAGAAGGAACTCCTGCCATTTGCGACAACATGGATGGAACTAGAGAGAATTACGCTTAGTGAAATAAGCCAGGCAGTGAAAGAAAAATACCATATGATATCACCTGATACAGGAGACTAATGAACAACACAAACAAACAAAATTGAACAAGGAACAGAATAACAGTTATCAGGGGGAGGGGGGAGGGAGAGAAGGCGGATAAGTAGGAAAAGGGTCTAGTCAGGGAACGTGTATAAATGACACATGGACATGAACAATGAGGTAGGGAATGAGTGTGGGAGAAGGGGTGGGCTGGATGCGGGGAGCAATGGGGGAAAAATTGGACAACTGTAATTGAAAAACGATAAAGAAAAATTCAGTATAGCGTTTACCTTGATGGTGAAAGGAAAGGGAATAGGTTTATGTAGGAGGACTTCAGGGGTAATGGTAAGGGGATTTTTCTTTACCTGAGTGGTGGGTACACGTGTGCTCATGGATTATGACTCTTCATATCTTATATATATTTTATAATTTAAAAAATCTACTCAGCATTTAATAATATTTTTAAGCAATTGAAAAATAGAGGGTGGAAAGAGAGGCCAGAAAGTGATTGTCAGGAGACTGAACCAAGCCTGAAACAGAAGAAGGTAGCCAAGGTGCTGGGGACATGGTGGGGACTGAATTGTCAGAGGTCGGGCTACCTTGAGAATTCTGTGCCCTAAGCATCTGGGAGGACGAGATAAGGAGACTTTATGGCTAGTGGTTGGAATGTTGGCGCAAACTTCAGCAGAGTGTTGCAGGTGAATGTGGGGTTCTCGCAGAGTTCACACGGAAAGCATTCCAGGAGACCTTTGTCTGCTCAGTACTCTTTCATGACACACCTCAGTCAGCTAGAGTCCCAGATCTCCAGTTCCTCTGGAAATCATGCTAAAGAGAAGTGTCTAGATGCCACCTAGTGGAGTCAGCTATTCTCTGCCAAAGTCATCTCTTTAGCCTGTTTGGGCTTAATTAATCATCATGAACATCATCATTCTAACATTTCTCCCTTCTTTGACTTCTCGCCCTTCATCTCCTTATTATCACTAATCCTTTTCTGGTTTGGTAGAGTAACTCCAGTGGAAAGCCTAAGGCAGTGGTTCTAAATCAGTACTGCACAGGAGAAACACCTGAAGTCCTTTAAGAAGCACTGAGGCTTGGGCCCCATTCCAGGGCCACAAAATTGAATCTCTTGCGATGGGGCCTGACATCAAGAGTTTTATTGTTGTTGTTTTGAACAGCTTTATTGAGATATAATTAACATTTAATAAACTACGTATTTAAGGTGTACTCTTTTTTAAAAATTAAAATGTTTTTATTTACTTACATGGTAAATACTGTCCCCTACTAAAAAACAATGGCATTTGTCTTTCAATTTGTCAAGCATAGCTAGAAAATTCATGTGTCTCTCTTTTTATGTCATATGTTAACATGCTGTAGGATGCAGGATGCAAAAATCAATTTAATAAGCATTATTAAATAATTTCATATATATGCAGAATCTTGGAAAAATGGTTAAAATTATAGATGAACATTAAATGTTATTCGGCAGCTGTCCGTCTCGAGAGACGATGGTGTAGCTTCTTAAGAGTCTATCTGCACCGCCGAGAATGGTTGTGCAGTCCAACTCGGGAGTGACACGGTATCTGTCTCCTCCCGTGTTGAATCGACATCTTGCGATGACGCTGGAGTGTCCTCTCCAGTGAAGCTGAAGCTACAGAGCCTGGGCAGGGTGATATGGAGGGTCTGCTGTTGCCCATGCAGCAGACCCCCCCCCTCTCTTCGCAGCTGAAGGGTCCAAGGGAAAGACGGAGTCAATACAGCTTGGCTTCAGGTGCGCCGCAGGAGTTGCCGGTGTTGACTACAACGTCAAACCGCCTTAGGGACTCCGGCTCCAGATTTTCTGTCGGGGTTTACTCCCTTAGCCTTTCCCCTGAAGAGGTATGCCACAAGGCAGCGGAGGTTTCTTGGAGTCAGAGTTTTCCTTCTCTGATGTGCCCTGACTGGAAGATCGAACCAGCGACACTTAGCTCGCAGGCCGACGCTCAATCCACTGAGCCAAACCAGCCAGGAAAAAAAAATTTTATGGCTGTGCAGTCTGACTCGGGAGTGACACGGTATCTGTCTCCTCCCGTGCTGAATCGACATCTTGCGATGACGCTGGAGTGTCCTCTCCAGTGAAGCTGAAGCTACAGAGCCTGGGCAGGGTGATATGGAGGGTCTGCTGTTGCCCATGCAGCAGACCCCCCCTCTCTTCGCAGCTGAAGGATCCAAGGGAAAGACGGAGTCAATACAGCTTGGCTGGTTTGGCTCAGTGGATTGAGCGTCGGCCTGCGAGCTAAGTGTCGCTGGTTCGATCTTCCAGTCAGGGCACATCAGAGAAGGAAAACTCTGACTCCAAAAAACCTCCGCTGCCTTGCGGCATACCTCTTCAGGGGAAAGGCTAAGGGAGTAAACCCCGACAGAAAATCCGGAGCCGGAGTCCCTAAGGCGGTTTGACGTTGTAGTCAACACCGGCAACTCCTGCGGCGCACATTAAATGTAGGCACATGAATATTCTGTATACATCAGTGAACTTAATAGAAGATGTATTTTCATTGATTTCTGGTAACCAACTTGCTTCCCATAAACCTTTCCAATTCCAAAATTCCAGCTCCCTGAGAAGGGCTTTCACTTTTTGAATTTTCTCCAACTGATTTTTTTTCTAGGTGTTTTTAAAATTTTTTATTTTATTGATTATGCTATTACAGTTGTCCCAATTTTTCCCCCTTGGCCACCCTCCACCCAGCACCCCCCACTCCCTCAGGCGATCCCCTCACCATTGTTATATCCATGCGTCATGCATATAAGTTCTTTGGCTACTCCATTTCCTATACTGTACTTTAGGTCCCCGTGGCTATTCTGTACCTACCAATTTGTACTTCTTAATCGCCTCACCTCCTCACCCATTCCCCCACACCCTCCTCCCATCTGACAACCATCAAAAACACACTCTGTGTCCATGATTCTGTCTCTTCTCTTCTTGTTTGCTTAGTTTGTTTTTTAGATTTAGTTGTTGATTGGTATTTATTGCCATTTTATTGTTCATAGTTTTGATCTTTTTCTTAAATAAGTCCCTTTAACATTTCATATAATACTGGTTTGGTGATGATGAACACCTTTAGTTTTTTCTTGTCTGCGAAGCTCTTTATCTGTCTTTCAATTTTAAATGATATCTTTGCTGGGTAGAGCAATCTTGGCAGTAGGTCCCCGATTTACAGGACTTTGAATATTTCTTGCCAGTCCCTTTTAGCCTGCAGATATTCTTTTGAGAAATCAGCTGACAGTTTTATGGGAACTCCCTGCAGGTAACTAACTTCTTTTCTCTTGTTGCTTTTAAGATTCTCTCTTTATCTTTAACCTTTGTCATTTTAATTATGATGTCTGTGTCTTGGAGTGGGCCTCTTTGCATCTATCTTGTTTGGAACTCTCTGTGCTTCCTTGACTTGCATGCATGTCTATATCATTCACCAAATTAGGGAAGTTTTCTTTCATTATTTTTTCAAATTGACTTCCAATTTCTTGCTCTTTCTCTTCTCCCTCTGGCACTCCTATGAAGTGAATGTTGGACCTCTTGAAGTTGTCCCAGAGGCTGCTTTTACTATCCTCATTTTTTAAAATTCTTGTTTCTCCTTGTTGTTCTGATTGTTTTTTGCTTCCTTACATTGTAATTTTTCCCGGATTCCCTTGGAAACACTGTGCTTTCTGTAAACTGTGGTGGTCCATTCACCATGTATAGTCCTTCTGGTCCTCAGACTGTTAGGAGTGGTGTGGAGGGCCCCATCTTGTCCCAGAAAGTAAGGTGTGCTTTTTTAAAAAAGTATATTTATTGATTATGCTGTTATAGTTGTCCTAATTTATTTTCCCTTTGCTCCCCTCTGCCCAGAACCCCCTTACCTCCAGCAATTCCACTCCCCTTAGTTCATGTCCATGAGTTGTGCATCCTATATTATTCTTAATATCTCCCTATTTTATACCTACCACTTACGCTTCTTAATCCCTGCACCATTTTCCCATTTCTCCCCCTTTCCCCTCCCAGCTGGTAACCCTCCAAATGATCCCCATACCTATGATTCTGTTCCTATTCTAGTTGTTTGTTTAGTTTGTTTTTGTTTTGTTTTGTTTTAGGTTCTGTTGTTGATAGTTGTGAGTTTGTTGTCATTTTAATGTTCACAGTTTTGATATTCTTTTTCTTAAAAAATTCCCAACATTTCATATAATAATAGCTTGGTGATGATGAACTCCTTTAGCTTTACCTTGTCTGGGAAGCACTTTATCTGCCTTTTTATTCCAAATGATAGCTTTGCAGGGTGGAATCTTTGTTGTAGGTCCTTGCTTTTCATCACTTTGAATACTTCTTGCCAGTCCCTTCTTGCCTGCAAAGTTTCTTTTGAAAAATCAGCTGATAGTCTTATATGCACCCCTTTATAGGTAACTCTCTGCTTTTCTCTTGCTGCTTTTAATTATGATGTGTCTTGATGTGGTCCTCTTTGGGTCCAACTTGTTTGGTTACTCTCTGTGTTTCCTAGACTTATATGTCTATTACTTCACCAAACTTAGGAGGTTTATCTTCATTATTTTTTCATGTAAATTTTCAATTTCTTGCTCTTCCTCTTCTCCTTCTGACACCCCTATGATTCAGATGTTGGCACATTTAAAGTTGTTCCAGAGGTTCCTAAGCCTCTCTTCATTCTTTTTCAATTCTTGTTTCTTCATTCTGTACTGGTTGTTTATTTCTTCCTTATGTTCCAAATCATTGATTTGAACCCTGGTTTCCTTCCCTTCACCACTGGTTTTGTGTGCATTTTTCTTCATTTCACTTAGCATAGTCTTTACTTCTTCCCTTCTGCGTTCATCATACTCAGGTCTGTCAAGTCTGTGAGCATCTTTATCACCAGTGTTTTGAACTCTGCATCTGTTAGGTTGGTTATCTCCTTGTCACTTAGTTCTCCCACTGGAACCTTAATCTG
Organism: Furipterus horrens; assembly: GCF_987537825.1. Classification (NCBI taxonomy): domain Eukaryota; kingdom Metazoa; phylum Chordata; class Mammalia; order Chiroptera; family Furipteridae; genus Furipterus; species Furipterus horrens. Next base: position 52,200,762 of record NW_028327179.1, read on the forward strand.
TTTCCTCTTTTGGGCCATACTTCCCTGTCTCCTCAACTTGACAGGCTTCTGTGTTTGCTTCTGTGTCTTAGGTAGAGCTGTCGCACCTGTTATGTTTTAAGGGGCAGTGCCTTAGGTATTTGTCAGTGCGGGGAGACCCGTCTCACCACGTTGTGGGGCTATATATGGGGGAGGGGCCTGAGAGGGAACAATGCCACTTGCTGAGCACTTGCCCCTTTTCCAGGCACTTCTCCCACTTCCTGTATGGGACTGGCACCCCTCTAGTTGTTGCCCTGACCGTGGTTCCCAGGGTGGGTGGGTTTGCCAATGTTCTAGGACTGTGGGGGGCAAACAGACTCTCCTGAGGGACCGGCAGTTTTTTCCCCCATGTAACCCCCACTGGTTTTCACAGTCAGAAGCAATGAGGCTTTATTTCCCCTGGCGCTGGAACCAAGAGCTGCATGGTCTAGTGTGGGTCAGGGAGTGCTCCTCAGGTGTCCCTCCTAACTTTTTTAAATGTGTGACTGCACTTTTTGCCGACCGGCCATAACCGCTGTTGCTGCCACTGCCACCTCCTCCTTCACCTTCACACCATGTCCTCTCCTCCCCTCCTACCTGTCTGGATGAACATTTCTTCTTTATATCTTTGATTGTTGGACTTCTGTGCAGTTCGATTTTCTGGAATTTATGGTTGTCTCCAGTTTTGAGGTAGTCATATTCCTTCTTAGTTGTGGAAGTAGACACAATGTGTCTACCTATGCCTCCATCTTGGCCAGAAGTCCTAAGGTGTACTCTTGATGTATGTATGTATCCATGAAATCATCACCGCATTCAAGATAAGGAACATATCCCTCATATCCAAAATTTCCCTGTGTGTCATTCTAGTTCCTCCCTCTAACCCCTCCTTAACTCTGCTCCCCCAACTATCACCAGGTAGCTACTGACCTGATATCTTTATAGATTAGTTTACATTTTGTAGAATTTTTATATAAATGGAACTATATAGTATGTACAGTTTTGTTGTCTGGTGTCCTTTACTCAACATTATTTTTGACATTCACCCATGTTGTTGCAATATTTCATTCCTCTTTTTCGCTGAGTAAGATTCTATGGTATGGATACTCCGCAACATGTTTATACATTCAGCTGCTGATAGACATTTGCATTGTTTTAAGTTTGGAGCTTTTACAAATAAACCTGTGAACATTTGTGTGGACATATGTTTTCATTTCTCTTGGGTAAATAGCTAGGAGTGAGATGACCAGATCATATGGTAGGTGCATGTTTAACTTTTTCAGAAACTGCCAAACTGTTTTCTAAAGTGGCTGCACCCTTTTACATTCCCAAACTGGTAGTTATTAAGGGCTTTGCAGGTGATCCTAGTGGAAAGCTGGGACTGAGAGCCTTCACTATGTCAAGTTGTGAGGGTTGAGCTGAGGGTCTGGAGATGTTGATCAAGTCTTGAGAATCTAGGAGTCCCAGCTTGTGCTTGGTATTATAGTGCTGCAGTGCACCTCAACCCAGGATACACATTGGAATCTCCCGGGGAGCCTTTTGAAAATATGGTGTTTGCCTCTTCATCTTCCAGAGAGTCTGATATAATTGCTCTGGGGCAGGGTTCCAGGAAGAAGGGATGCTATCTCAGGCATCACAACTTTATAACAGCTTCCCGCATGGTTCTAGAGCACAGAGTGACCAACTGTCCTGTGTTGCCCAGAGTCATGGGGAAGGGGGTTTCAGTGCATGAAACTTTCAATGATAAAACTGGGAAAGTCCCAGATCAATCTCACACTTGATCACTCTGTGGCCACTAGCATAAAGAGTTCAGGCTTTGGTACCAGATAGACTTGTCAATCTGCCTGTGGACCTTGAAATTATAGCTTAGGGTCCATGTGTGTATTTGGGCATGTATAAAAGGGAAAGTAGGGGGCATGGGTAGCCAAAAGAGACTGTGAGCTGATTCCCTCTCTCCATTTTCTGTTTCAATCAGAGACAAGTCAGAGATGTCTCAGCCAATGGTTTTGCTCGCTGTTAAAAATGAAGGGAAAAAAATGTAAAGCTCTTTTTTTTCCCTGAGGAAATATATGGCAAGGCAACGTAACGTAATGAGCTCTGTTCAGACCGCCTCACTTTAAAAGCCAGTTTTACCACTGACCATAATAACTATGCAATCTTGGGCAAAACACCTAAATTCTCTGCCTCAGTTTCCTCATGGATATAGTGGGGATAATAAAGCTATTCACAGGGGATGTTTTGAAGATTGAACGAGTTAATATGTATTACATGCTACATAAGTGTTTGCTATTATTATTGTAATATCCTTACTAAAATGAGAAGAAGAGGGAGATCAAGACTAAGTATAGTCTCTATAACCTAGGTTCTCCTATTTGATTTCTTATTGAAAAATTTTGGGGGGTAACATTTTAGATTTTATGTTGCAGCTTTAAAAAACTATAGACTCTTGGTTCTGTGTGGCAATGCAGGAGGAACTAAAGGTATATTTAGCATTCTGTTACTCCTCACATAATGTCATTGATAGGTTCTGCGGCTTTAAGCAAAACAATGTATCACAAAACCAGTTTTACCGTAGGCTAATTGTGATAAACAAGAGTTAAGTTCCTATGGCATCTCATCAACATTATACAGAAAAGACATTGAATGAAACGTTATTTGAGAATCTGCTGTACATTTAATGTTTTTGTGCAAATCATAAGAGAGATATGTTTTGAACCTGGTAATTTTATTTTCACCAGTTATTTTACTGGTGAGCTGCATCTTAGATTTTAAAAAAAGAACCAGAGGACGGTCTAGTAGTGACTCCATATCACTCCTTGTGTTAGGTAGGGCTAACACAGGAGCCTGATTCAGCTTTGCAGCTGTGATATAACAGGTACACAGGGTTCTGTGGAACTCAAGTCTCAAAAGTTACAGCTCAGTCTTTGTGAAATGATAACATTTGATTACCTGAGGTAGTGCCAGATCTACTCACAAGCAGTGTCCAACCTTTCCTAAAACAGCAAAATTATAAAAAATATTTTAAAACACTTAAATCCATTTTACAAAACATGAACGTGTAGAAAATATCAAGTGGCCACAGTATGAAGAATGGTAGGAGATGATGGGGATAATGGATCTGGTGCTATGGCACCCCTTGACAGCACTTTATTAATTTAAAAAAATTCTAAAATAGTTTAAGACTCACAAGAAGTTTCAAAATAGTACAAGGAGTTTCCATGTACTCTTTGGCTCCTCCCAATGATAATATCATACACATCTGTACCACGGTCATCGTCAAATTAGGAAATCAACATTGGTACAATACTACTAACTCAGGTATGGACCTTATTTGGATTTCACCATGAAGATTTTTTTTTCCTGTTTTTATTTTTCATTTTTGAGGCTACTTTTGTATTTCAGAACATCATATTATAAACTGAGTCTAAATTTAGCTCCCTTCACACCAAATGGGTCTGATTAAGCTTTAATTAGGTCCTACAAATTGCAACCTAGGACAAAATTTATAAACAACATTCTTTGAGCTTTCTAAATTGTTTGTAGGCAGGAAGACCTCAGGTGATCTCCCATTTACACAATTTACATGGGGAGTCAGGACCCTTTAGCAAGAGGCTTCCTCACTTACTAATTGTGTGATCTTGACCAAATTGCTTGAACTTTCTAAACTTTTCTCATCTGTAAAATGAAGGTAATAATCTCAACTAATCAGAGTTATTGTAAGGATTATACTTGAAAAAATGTGAAACATAATGTTATTAATTTACTATTACTACTACTACTACTACTACAGCCATCCCCACCATCACCATCAGTACCATTGCAACCACCACCAGGGGAGTCCCTGTCCTTTCAGTCACTTTGCTGATGTTAGAGCAGTGTAGCCTGCTCCAGGTGCAGCCAGAAGTCTTTACTCTCCTAGCCATTGGCAGATAGCAGGTTGAATGGTGTGGTCTCTCCTGGCTGGGATGGTAGCCAGATATATATAATCTAGTCTTTCTTGACTGAAACTGAGAATGCATTTCTCAAAATACTATTAGTACATTGATATCCATGTGTGTTCTGAGTTGTCCTGCAACACAGTAACCCTTGATATTACCTTTAAGTGGAAGAATATATTAGGTTCCAAATGAAACATTTGAGTACAGCCCACAGAGTGGGGATTGCTTATAGAAAGAAGATAGATAATTGCTTGTATATATATTTAAAAGAGGGGAAGAGAAGGAAGAATGGAGAGAAACACCAATTGATTGCTTCTTGAATGCACCCTAGGACTGAACCCACAATCCAGGCATGTACCCTGACTGGGAAATAAATCAGTGACCTTTTGGTTTGTGGGACAATGCTCCAACCAACTGAGCCACACTGGTCAGGGTCTGCTTGTATATTATTTTTGAGATTAAGACATCCACTTTGTCCCAATGCTCTTTTCAAGCAGAAACAAATTTAAAATTAAAATTAAAATTAAAAATTGATTTGAATGTCAGTCATTTCCAAGTGATAGTAAAATTCTCCTTGTTGACCTTACTAGTGCATTAAATTTTTTTCACGTAGTTTAGCATGAATTAAGAACAAAACCTGATAAAAAGAACTAAAAGAAATAAATATAGTCAACCTATCAGATGCAGAGTTCAAAACACTGGTGATCAGGGTGCTCAAAGAACTCATTGAGTATGGTATCAACATAAAGGAATAAATGAAGGCTACACTAAGTGAAATAAAGAAAAATTCACAGGGAACCAACAATGAAGGGAAAGGAGTCAGCATTCACATAAATGATTTGGAACATAAGGGAGAAATAAACATTCAACCAGGACAGAAAGAAGAAACAAGAATTCAAAAAAACAAGAAAAGGATAAGAAGACTCTGGGATATCTTTAAAAGTGCCAACATCTGAATCATAGGGTTGTCAGAAGGAGGAAAAGAAGAGCAAGAAATCGAAAACTTATTTGAAAAAATAATGAAAGAAAACGTCCCTAATTTGGCGGAGGAAATAGACATACAAGTCCAGGAAGTACAGAGTCCCAAAGAAGTTGGACCCAGAGTATCACACCAAGACTCATCACAATTAAAGTACCAAAGGTTAAAGATAAAGAGAGAATCTTAAAAGCAGCCATAGAAAAGAAGAGAGTTACCTGCAAAGGAGTTCCCATAAGACTATCAGCTGATTTCTCAAAAGACACTTTACAGGCAAGAAGAGACTGGCGAGAAGTATTCAAAGTGATGAAAAGCAAGGACCTACAACCTAGATTACTCTATCCAGCAAAGCTATCATTTGGAATGAAAGGACAAAGTGCTTCCCAGACAAGGTAAAGCTAAAGGAGTTCATTATCACCAAGCCATTATTACATGAAATGTTAAAAGGATTTATTTAAGAAAAAGAAGATCTAAACTACAAACATTAAAATGGCAAAGGGGACTTTCAAGACTGCTGGCCAAGATGGAGGCATAGACAGACGTGCTGCGTCTCCATCCACAACTAAGAAGGAATACAACTAGAAATAACCAGAAGTTCCAGAAAATCAAAGTGCATGGAAGTCCAGCAACAAAGATATAAAGAAGAAATACTCATCCAGACAGGTAGGAGGGGCGGAGCTGGGGCAGAGAGGACACAGTGTGGTGGTGGCAGTAGCAGCAACAGCAGCAGGCTGGCAGAAAGCACAGTTACACGTTTTAAAAAGTCAGGAGGGACACCTGGGGAGCGTTCTGAGCTTCTCACCAGACCTCACAGCTCACTGTCCCAGCACCGGGGAAAACCAAGCCTCATTGCTTTTGACTGTGCAAACCAGTGGGGATTGGGCAGAGGCAGAAACTGCCGGTCTCTCAGCAGAGTCTGCTTGTTTAAAGGGCCCCCACAGACCTAGAACATTTGCAGACCCACCCACTCTGGGAATGACAGCCAGGGCAGCAGCTAGAGGGGTACCAGTCTGGTACGGAAGTGGGGGAAATGCCTGGAAAAGGGGCAAATGCTGGGCTGGCAGCATTGTTCCCTCTTGGACCCCTCCCCTGCATACGGTGCCACAACGTGGTGAAACAGGTCGCCCGTTACTGATGAATCCCTAAGGCTCCGCCCACTACAATGTAACAGGAATGACAGCTCTACCAGGGACATGGAATCAAACAAACACAGGTGATTTCTGGCCAAGATGGAGGCCTAGACTGACACGCTCTGTCTCCCTCCACAACTAAGAAGGAATACAACTACCGCAAAACAAGAAATAACCAGAAGTTCCAGAAAATAAATGGAAGTCCAATGTATGAAGTTATAATGAAGTGGTGCTCGTCTGGACAGGTAGGAGAGGCGAAGCCGGGGAGAAGAGGTCAAGCTATGCTGTCCATAGCAGCAGCAGCGATGGAGGGAGGACAGCGGTAAGCACAGACACCTGTATTTAGGAGGAGGCAAGAAGCGCCTGGGGAGCACCCCCAGCTGCAGACCAGACCCATCAGCTTGTGATTCCAAGCCGGGGAAGGCAGACCTCCATTGCCTTAGACTTTGAGGCCCGGAGACGGTGGAGATGGAGGAGGAGGCTCCCGGACTCTGAGCAGAGAGTGAACAGCAGGAATCCATCTTGGACCCCCACCCCAGCAGAAAACGCCACAGCGTGGTTAGACGGGTTGTCTGGTTGTGACGAGTGCATGGGGCTCCGCCCCCTATAGCGTAGGAGGTGTGACAGCCCTGCTCAGGAAGCAAAGGTAAAAACAAAATGGTCAGGATGGCACAGATCATGATAGAGATCCCGGTGATGCAGTTGACCAGACAGCATATATCTAATCTAATGGCTCAGCAGATAGGAAATCTTTCTGAGCCTCAGTTAAGAGCTTTGGTTATAAAAATGCTTACAGACCTAACAGCAGGTCTTAAACAAGATGGGGAAGAAATGAAGGCTAGTCCTGCTGAAATAAACAAAACACATACGAAACTAGTGGTGAGGGCAAGAAAACCAGGGATCAAATCAACAAATCGTAACATAGGGAAGGAACAATCAACCAGTGCAGAAAGAGGAAACAAAAAGTGAGGAAAATGAGGAGAGGTTCAGAAACTTACCGGACAAGTATAAACGGGCCAACATCTGAATCACAGGGCTGCCGGAAGGTGAAGAAGGAGAACTAGATATTGAAAAATTATGTGAAAAAACAATGAAGCATAACTTCCCTAACTTGGGGAAGGAAATAGACTTACAGGTCCAGAAAGCACAGAGAGTTCCAGATAAACTGGACCCAAGGAGAACCACACCAAGACACATTATAATCAAAATGTCTAAAATTAAGGATAAAGAGAGAATCTTAAAAGCAGCAAGACAGAAGAAGAGAATTGCATACCAAGTGGTCCCAATAAGACTATCAGCTGACTTCTCAAAAGAAACTCTGCATGCAAGAAGGGACTGGCAAGAAATATTCAAAGTTATGAAAAGCAAAACCCTACAACCATGATTACTCTATCCAGCGAAGCTGTCATTCAAAATAAAAGGGCAGAGAAAGTGCTTCCAGGACAAAGTAAAACTGAAGGAGTTCATCAGATCCAAACCACTATTATATGAAATGTTAAAGGGACTTTTTTAGGAGAAAGAGGATCAAAACTATGAACATTAAAATGAAAACTGTATCACAACAACCATCAGTAGAAGCTAGGGAATTGAAACAAAGGCAGACTAAGTAGGCAACAAGAGTGGGAGAAGAATTATAGGTATGGGGAACATTTTGGGGGGAGGTCCTTGGGGAGGGAGGAGGGGGAAAGGGAGGGAGATTGTACAGGAATTAAGAAGCATAGTAGGAAGGAGTGGAGTAGATAGGAAGATGTTGAGAAAAACTATATGCACAACCAATGGGCATGGACTAAGGGGGGGTTAACTGGAGGGAGGGGTCACTGGGTGGAGGGGAACAAAGGGAAAAGAAATTGGGACTACTGTAATAGCATAAACAATAAACCATATTAAAAAAAGGGAAAAAATGGCAACAAACTCGTAACTATCGACTACTGAATCTAAAATAAAAAATAAAAAAAAGAAAAGAAAACAAACTAAGCAAACAACCAGGATATGAGCAGAATCATAGATAGGGAGATCATATGGAGGGTTATCAGCTGGGAGGAAAAGGGGAAGAACAGGGGGAGTGGTGCAAGGATTAAGAAACATAATTTGTAGGTACAAAATGGACAGGGGTATGTTAAGAATAGTATTGGAAATGGAGAAGCCAAAGAATTTACATGCACAACCCATGGACATAAGCTAAGGGGAGGGATTACTGGAGGGAATGAGGGTACTGGGCAGACGGATGCAAAGGGGAAAAATTGGGACAACTATAATAATAAAATCAATAAAATATACTTAAAATATATAGTATTACTGATCATAAGCACATCTGTTGTATTAGCTAGGATCAGGTGTGCTGGAGTTGGCTTGCCCAGGCTCACAAGTTGGTTGTGCACCTCTCTTCCCCCTCTGCTTTCAGCAAGATCATGCTGGTAGCTTGAAGTTGGCCATGGTGGGCATATTAACATCAAAGAAATCAGCAAATGCTTCCCCAGTCACTGTCAAAGTTGGATGTTCCACAGTTGCCAGCATACCACTGACTCCAGTTTTTTTGTTTTTATTTTTGTTTTTAAATCCTCTCCAGGGGATATGTTTATTGATTTTAGAGAAGGAGGAAGGGAGAGAGAAGAGAACCATCAATGTGAGAAATATCAATCCATTGCCTCTGTATTCACCCCAACTGAGGATTGAATCTACAACCTTTTGGTGTATGGGGGCAACACTCCAACCAACTGAGCCGCCCAGTCAGGGCCTGAATACAGGTTTTAATTCAACAAACATTTATTATGCCAACTGTATGCCCAACACTATTTTAGGAAACATAAAGCATTGGACAATATAGTCCCTTGGGACTTTAAGGAGATCCCTAAAGATAAAGTCGAAAGAAACAGAAAATATACATGGTTTTGGATGAAAAAGTCCCCAAATGTCAATGTTCCCTATTTGGTCATCCACACCAAGTTTTACCAGCATCAAATCTCTATTGGGAAAGTCCTCCTATGAAGAACGGTTGCTTTTAAAACCATCCTAGGCATTCCATTTTTAACTACCTCCAGGAAAGTGCATTCCACAATCATTCACTGTAATCACTTATATTCGATCACTTTCAGTTTTCCTCTGGTTTTGTATTCAGACTTCCTAAGCTGTCATGTTCAGGGCAAAACATTGCATTGTACTGTACTCTGTAAACACTAAGGTGAGCTCACCTAATGGCTTCCATATATTTTGTTGTTATACATTCTAAATTTTTAAAATATCAAAACAGCATGATATTGTAACAAATACTCTACAGATTATGATGAAAACAGACGATCTCATGCTTCATTCCACACCCCTGCCTCACCCCAAGGTAGCTTTCTCTGCTTGACCTAGTAACCTTGAATCCAGAACCTCAGTGTTCCATTCAATCTTTTCCAAAAAGTAATCCTTCAGTCCCTTGCTGAGGGGGTTGGGGAGTGGTGGTGAGTAGCTACTTGGTTGCATGTGGGAGTGAAAGGAGCTCTGAGGGGTCCAACAACCCACTATGAGACTTTCAACAACCCTTTCCTTTTGCAGCCCATGGCTGCTGCCCCTTCTCTGTGCTACTTACTGTCTCCCGGCAGAGGGGATGTTGAGAGAAGATGGGGTCCTCATTAGTATTCTCCTCAAGCTACTTTGCAACTTTGTTCTTGCTGCTAAGACAATTCCACTCCAAGCTGCCATTCAGCTTTTGTGTCTGTGTGTAAACTTTTAAATTTCAAAGTGCACAGCGAAATGAACAAATCTTAAGTATATAACCTGATAAATATTACACCAATGATTATATTCATTTAACAAGCTCCCAGGTCGCCCTCAGGTCAAGAAACAGAACATTTCCAGCACCAGAAGCCTCCCTCAGTTGCTCCCCTCCCAAAGGTAACAGCTATTCAGTAAACCCACCTTTTATTCATGGCTTTAATTCACAAGGTTGCCTTGAATGCCAATTCATTAATTATAATGTTGAACAATGCTGGGCTCAGTGTGGACCTGGTGGAAACATCGTTCAAGTGTTTGAAGGTGAATGCAGACCCTGAAAGCACCCTCTCTGATTACGTCTTTTTACAGAGAAATTCAGTTCTCTACTTCAGCGGTCCCCAAACTTTATCCACGGATAGGAGCAGGGAGGGGGTGCTGGTGGTGGTGGTGGCACCAGGAGGCAGAGCTCAGGCGAGCTTCCCTCACAGCCTGGTTCCTAACAGGCCACTGACTGGTACCAGTCAGTGGCCCAGGGGCTGGGGACCCCTGCTCTACTTAATGAGGTGCATCTAATCCATGTCAAAATTTTCTCAATTTATTGAGTTGGATGGAACCAAAAGACATAAAAATTGCAAACAGAAACAAAAACAAGCATCTGATTCTTTCCACACACACACACAAAGTCTCAGTCACGCTTTCCCTCCCCATTTGTAATTGACAATATAGCCAGTCAATAATTTTCCTGCTTTGCTTCCTCCATTTCTCTAAAAAAGTCTCTCCTGAGCTCCTGTTGGTGGAGCGCTCCTAACCACTTCTGGGTTTAGTGCTGCTCAAATAAACTCTTAAAATTTTTAATGTGCTTCAGTTTATCTTTTACAGTATGAAAGCCAATATTTCCACATACGTTTGAGTTCACCTCCCTCTTGCCTTACTAACATGTGAGTTGTAATCTGGCCTCTTCTCCCTTGACAAACAAGATAGACAACAACAACAAAACCCAAATCCTAACACTCCTGTGAGCATTTTAACCTCCTTAAGATTTGTCTGTACAATTTCCTTCAAACCACTCCAGGAGTGCCTTGGCCCCTACCACTCCATCGCACACGCTTTGCTAAGGTCACTGTAGTGGGCTGAATAATAACCCAGCAAAAGACATCTTCAAGTCCTAACCCTTAGACCTGTGAGTGTGAACTTATTTGGAAAAAAGATGTAATTAAGAATCTTGAGATGATATTATCCAGGATTTAGGGTTGGCCCTGAGTCCAATGAAGATATCCTCATAAGAACTAGGCAGTGGGAGATTCGAGACAGAGGAGAAACACAGGGGAGAAGCCCACAGGAAGGCGAAGGCAGAGATGGGAGTGATGCATCTATGAGCCCAGGAACGCCAAGAACTGCTGGCTGTCAAAAGAAACTGGGAGAGGCAAGGAAGGGTTCTCCTCTAGAGCCCTTGGAGGGAATGCAGCCCTCTTTGATTTTGGACTTCTGGTCTCCAGAATTCTGAGAGAATAAATTTATGTTGTTTTAAGCTGCCAAGTTGCAGTAATTTGTTATGGCATCTTAGGAAACTAATAGTCACCAATGACCTCTGTGTTGCAAAACCATACACGATACCATTTTTATCTCCCATTTTACAGCAGTATATGACTCAGTTGATTGTTCCTTCCTTGAAACATCTTACAGTCCTGGCTTCTAGGGAACCACTTCGTTGGGTTTTCTCTTCTCTTTGGGAATGCTTCAGCTTAGAGGTCTTTGCTAGCTTTCTTCTTCCACCTAACATCTAAATGTCTGCTCTTTTCCCTTTACATTCTCTCAAGTAATCACATCTATATCTCTAGCCTTAAATATCATCCATATACTAAAGATTTTCAAATTATGCCTTCAGCTTAGACCTGGTGATAGTTTCTCTAATGTGTAGACCACGCCTTCTTGACATAGGAGCTTAGGTGTTTAGTAGTTGTTTCATATATGAATAAACCATACATATACAAAACAGAACTTCTGTTCTTCACGAAACATTCCCTCCACCCACCCCCTAAAAAAACCCTGTTCCTTCTCTGGTTTTCCATATCTGAAGAAATGGCATCTGTACCCAATGCAATTGCTCTGCCAGAAACTGAGAGTCATTCTTTCCCTTACTCTTGCATTCAATTCCTAAGCAAGTCTTGTAAATTTAGTATGCAAACTATACCTTGAATCTATTAGCTTCTCTTTATATGTGCTGTCACCATTCTGCGACTACACTAACATTATCTCACCTGGTCTCTTGCAATAGCTTCCAACTGATTCTCCACAGAGCAGCTAGTGATCTTTTAATATATCAGATCATGCCATGTTCCCACTAAAAGCCCTCCAAAGGATTCCCACTGAATTAATTGCAAAATCCAAAACTCTAAGAGCCTCTTGTGACCTTGTCCTTGCCTCCTCTCCACCTCTCTTCCCCTGCTCCATCCACAGTGGCTTTTTCTTAGGCTCTAGGAACTTAGCAAGCTTCTCGTACCTCAGACTGTCTCTGCCTGGGATTCCCTCCCCACACTGTGCCTTCAGCTCACTTCCTCAGAGAACACTCCCTGACAGCACTCCCCTCATGCACTTTGTCGGTTTCTCCTTTTTTTCTTATAACCATAGCAGTTGCCACAATCTGTAATTACACATTTGATCATGTGTTTGTTTACTGTCTCTCCTACTGGGCTGCTTCCAGAAAACAGCTGGAACTATGTCTGTTTCTCATCACTAAGCACAGAGAGGGGCAGCCACAGCCAGGATGCTCATAAGTATTTGTTGAATGAATTCTCTTTTTTCTTCTCTGCCTCAAATGTATGTCCAGTAGGAAGTCTCATCTGGTGAGAACATACTCACCCAAAAGGAAAAAAAAAAAGCACCCCCAAATCTAAATTTTATGAAAACCCGAAGACATTGTTTTACAAACATATAAATTATTTTATTTACAAAGCCATGTTACAAAAAAAAATAATAATAATAAAAAAAAAAAGAAAAGAAAAAAGAAAGAAAAAAGAAAAAAGACAGAGAGAGACAGAAAGCCAAGAAAGAAATACAATCGCTCACTGGAGAATATCTCCAGGCCTGGTGCTGAACCATGGCAGTATCAATAGATACATGTTTGTTCTTTCCTTTTTTACAACTGTAAGTCATAGAATTTACTATTTACACCTACATTAGACATTTATTCTGCTTACAATATCACAGGCATGGAATGAATTCTGATAGTGCTAATACATAAAGGTGTGGGACAAAGAAGGAAAATATTTAGTGTTACAAAATATGGATCATAGAAAAGAAACCCACTCCACAAGTGTGGCATTTGTTTAGAATGTATGGACATGCTTTCTTCAAAATTCTTCTGGAAAAGATTTTAAAATCAGTAGTAGGAAAGGAAAAATGAGCAGGTGCAAATTCTTGTCTGTGCAACAACAGTTATTTAATATACCCCATGACTGACCAGCTAAGTAAAACCCATAGTTTTGTTAAAGTGCCATGGGCTGACAGCATAACAAAATAGAAGGTGTAAATAGAAAATTTCTTTTTTTCCTTTTTTTAAAACAAGAGTTCAGTGAGAATCAGCAATAATAGAATATGCTGTATAAACTATTCTCTACAAAGGTTGATCAGCGTTATTTACAACTGGTACATTGATACAAAAGAAGGCATACAAGTTATCCAAGTCGCTTTGTTTTTATGGCTGACAGATCTATGCATTGCGTTATGCTTAACAACCAGAACTTTTGAGCCTCTGTGGCTGGCGGCAAGTCACGAGATCTTCAGGCAAATGGGGGTGTGCAGTCAAGAGGCTGGGAGAGAAGGCTGAGTTGGGGGGGGGTGCAGAACAGAAGTACTCAAAGGGGATCACCCTAATAGTGCTTTATAGGCTGGTCCAGTTGAACTCCATTAAAACAAAACCAAGGAAAACCTTTTATTTGCATTCCATTTTTCAAGCTGAGTTTTGAATACATCATTATAAAAGTAAACTGTGGTTGACTGAAGGAAGAAACAGGGTGGATTTTTCCTTTTTGCTCAGTTTTCCAGAAGTGTCCTCACCTTGGTCAGAGCCAGTCTTTCACCACATCAGCAGCATTCGGTGGGGAGCCTCTTTATTCCAGCTTGCAATTCAGGATGCAGAGAGCTAAAACATTTAAACCTATTATTGAATTGCTCCTTTAGTCTCTGTCGAGACATTATTTCTCAGAAGCAGACACTTCATCTCTCAACCTTTGTTTTCCCTCTTTTGAGTGTAAGAGTTTATAAATCAGAGGGTTATTTTGTTGCTGAGATTTTTTTTTTTGTTTTGTTTTTACTCCTGCAAGTTTTACAACTCAAAATAAATTATAAAAAAACAGACTTCTATAACCGAACAAGACAAAAATTGTGCAAAAATAACAAAGATATGTACACACTTTTCAGTCTGAAGAAATGTACAATAAAAACATAATTCAAAGAACATTTTAAAAATATAAACATTGCTTAAACTTTCCTAAGTTTCATTTTGTTTTTGAAACTATTCTGGTCAGTTAGCTCTGTAATATAGTAAAACATAAATTATTACAAAATTAACACTATAAAAATTTACTTTAAGAATATCTTCTAAACTTTTTTCAAAGGGTCAAATCTTGTTTATAATTTCTTAAACATTTATAAGTCTTAGATCTGCCTTAACCTTTTTTTTTTTTCAAAGAAAAAGTAACAATCTTCCCTTCAATTTGCAGTCTCTCTTTTCCAAGATGTAAATAAACCAGCATATAAGTGCACTTTTAACACTGTAGAAATAAAAATGAAATCATCTGAACAAATGTCCTGGAACCTAATATCAACTCATGATTTTTAAAAAATCTTCATTTTATATTAAAAAATTTTAGTAATCCTATAAGAAACACTGTCAGTGCAATTTCATTGATGCAAATCAAAATCACTCCGTTTATCTCCCGTCTTAGTAAAATCCAATTGTGTGGTGAAACTTAACAGTAGTCTGATCTTTGGGGTGGAGGATGGGAAAGAAAGGAAACTGTCAGGGTGGGGATGAAGCAGAAACTACTATTATCTGTGCTGTTACATTGTTTGCAAAGTTACATGATGAATAAATAGCACAGCATATTTCTTTTATATTGTGAGTTCCTTCCTGACTATGATTCCTGATTAGAGCTTACAGTACTCTTGTTTCTTTCAAAACTCCAGTGTGGACAGTTTCTTAGCTGCAGAGCTCCAGCTTCTCTTCCAATGGCTCTTCCTCATCAGGCAGGGACTTGGCCTCACCATCCTTTCCCGGGGCAGCTGTATCTGAGCTGGGGCGTCTGCTGATTCGCAGGGCCTGGTGGCCCAGGGCACAGAGGTAGGTGAGCCATACTAGTATTTATTCTCACCAGGGGTTTGACACAAAGCCCTCCGTGGAAGCTTTCCCCTATCTCATCCTTCCTCCCCTTTCTCCTCTTGCCTAGTCCTGGAGGGCAGCCTGAGAATTTCTACAGCTGTAGGCACTGTGTCTTCTCCAGAGTGGCTTCCTGGGGTCTCCTGCCTTTTCCCTTGGGGTGCTTCCCTTCCTGGCTTGCCCAGCTTTGGGCCCTTGCACATGATGCCCAGGAAGGGGTTTTGCGTCATGGATTCCTAACAAGCTCAGGTGACCACAGCCACCCAGTTCTCATCATCTTTTGAGGCATATCTTCTCTTATCCCCATTCTCTGCATCCTGCCACTTCCCAGACCTGACCCAGTATGTCCTGTCTGAGCTGCACAGCTGGACAGTGGTATTGGATAAACCACATTATTAGAAGTCACTTTTATCAATAGTACCTGGCTCCCGCTGTGCTGGTGCACCACAGAAACCTGGTGAGTGCCTGCAGCTACCCTCCTGCCTCTGCTCTCTGCCCCCCGAACATAGGCTGCCCCACAGCAAAGCCCCTTTCAGCACGCTCTCCAGTGGGGAGCTTAGGGGAGGCAGCTTCTCCTGATGGCCTTGGGGACCCAGTGAGTGGCAGGTGGGAGGGGATGGGAAAGAAGGGATGGATGGGTGAGGACAAGGAAAGGAGCACTGCACGTGCTGAAGTTCGAGAGTTGCTGTCCTGCACTGTCTGTTCTTGTGGCTGGAGAAGAACGATGGTGCAGTAGCTAGATCAGAAGCTGGAGGAATGACCCCAAGCTTGGAAGAATGTGTACACGTGGCAAACAAAAGACAACGGAAACAAAACACTGGTATTGTTTTCGGTAAATCTCAAATTTGCGTTCTCTTGCCTTTTTCTTTTTCTCCAAAACTAAAAATTGGTCTTCAAAAATAGAAGAAAGGCCAGAGCCATGGGCAGGGTCCAGGAAATGGACCCCCCCACTGCCCACTCCCTGCCTCCCCCACCCCTGGCCTCCCGGGGTCGGATTGGGTGGCCAGGCATTGGTTTGGAAGTGGCTTCATAATCTTGTTATGGAAGAGTCCTTATCCTGCCAGTTCTGTTTGTGGTCTTCTAGAAAAAAAAGAAAAGGAAAGAAAAAAAAAAAAAAAAAAAAAGTTTGGGATTACTACGAGGATTCGAGAACAGAGTGAATTTTCTCATCTATAACAAAAAGGATACCTTCCCAACTCCTGCATCCGGCCAAAGGCAGCTGTAATGAGCAAATGAGGGGATGGCTGTAAAGGACTCCATAAATGTAGGGTAGCCACAGAGGTCCGAGCTGGGGAGGAAAATGCAGGGACAAATCCGTGGACATTCATGGGCTTCTCTCCAATAGAGAGGACTGGAGTAAGTGACCTGTCTTCAGTTTTTTTCTCTATTAGTTAACCTGGGATGTTTCCTATCTAACCTACAGACAACACAGAGAATTATCTAAGGGAGAAGCGGAGTGCTGGGTTAAGCATAGAGACTTTGGAGACAGAGGTTTTGGGTTCAAGTTACTTAGGTCTTAGTCCAGTCATCTTCATCTAGAAAATGAGGATAATCATTTTCCCTCTCACAATGTTTGTTAAAAGGTTTAAATGTATGTAAAGGTGTTTAGCACAGCACCTGCAGAGAAAAGGTTCAATAAATGATAGCGATTATTATTATTATTGCATTTGTTAAGGCTGACTGCCAGCATTTTGGGCTCCCATGGGTGCACCTGGAGTTTTGGGCAGGAGCACTCAGCCACCTCTGCAGGAGGCCTGCTGTAAACAGGCTCGTCATGAGCCTAGACGAGCCCGGCACCTTCCTGTCATGGAGGGTGGGCAGCAGGTGCTCAGGCCCTGGAAGGGCCATAGCGACTCAAAATAAATGAGACACCCTCCTAGATCTGGGGATACAAAAACTATTTCCCTATAATCTTCACCTGGGCTCTACCCTCAATTTGTGAGGAAACCCCAAAGGCTGAAATGCAAATACATTGCAATTTGTTATCTACAAAACCTACAGCACATCTAAGACGACACAACACAGGCATATTTGTATTTTTGCAATCATGTGTAATAACGTGCAGAACCCCATCCCTACTCTCTCCGGCATCCCCTGGATGCACACACACCCCATTGGAGAAAATTGGTTATACACTGACTCCTCTCACATGTCAAGTTTATAAAAACTCCTAAATCTACTCTGAATATTTATCTCATGAGGCCTTGAGAAAGCACTGACTGATATCTGCCATGAGCAAGGCCCTTTAGTCAACATCACCTCATTTAATTTTCACAATCACCTCTGGACACAGGCATTGATTTTGCCATTTAATAGATGAAAAAAATTAGACTCGGTGAAGAATCTGCCTAATATTACACAGCTGTTAATAATAATAATAGCTAATATTTGGGTGTTTGTTATATCAGGCATTCTAGAGGCTTTATGTGAATAAATTAATACTAACAAAAGCCGTATGAGGTAGGGGCCATTATAATCCCCATTTTAAGGTGAGGAAACTGAAGCACAGAGAAGTTAAGTAACTTACTCAAGGGCACACAGTTAATAACTACTAGTTTTGGAAGCCAGACAACCATGCTCTTAACTGGAAATGAGATTTGAACCAGGATCTGACCCCAACACCCACATTCTTTCCACCCTGCTGATGACCCTATGAACTTTTGCTCCCCAGTAACTTACCTGTCGGCTGTGTCCTGGGCTGGACATGCTTGAAGGGCTGGATTGTGACAAAGCTAGGCTGCTATTTTTCCCAACCTGAAAGACACCAAGGAAGCCCTACTCAGATACATGAGCTAGCTTGGGAGAGACCCACCAATCCCATGTACTGCTGGGGAAAGAAGAGCTGCGTAATAACATGCTCATTCTCCTTGCGCCCATTTGGAACTCGTGCTTCCACTTTAAATGGCAGAGAAAATGAAAATGTTTCTAGGGGTACTTTGATGACACCCCTCTCTCATGGAGGGGCACTCTTAATTCTGCTTCCCAGATGTAGACACTGGTAGTTTTAGGGATGAGGACAAAGGCATCTGGCTAGAGGCCTGCCCCCCTGCCCCCAGGAGCATTGAACTCAGCAGAGGCCCAGCTTTTCCATCAGTGGCCCAAGGGTTATATAAATTCATCCACCTCTGAACTCAGTTCCAGACCCACCTTGTCTCTAGCCCAGACTCTCTTGGAGCAGCAGGGGGATTAAAGCCTGGGTCTTTTCCTGGTTCAGTTTTCTTGGCCAGGAGATACAGTGCACACCTTACTGTTCCTGAGAAAAACAGCAAGAGGGCACGGGTCTGCCCCTTCAAGTGGGAGGCTGAGCTGGGTCCTTGCACATGCACTGGGAGCACATGGGTGTGGCTGTCCAGCTTCTCCCCTTGCTCACTGACTGTCCTTGGCACATATTGGGTGGGTCTTCAGGTGAGTGCCATTTCACAGGCAGCCCCTGTCCTTGGCCTCTAAAGGGCTGCTCCTCTACTTAACTTGACTTTGCATAAAGACATTTGTCTTACATTCAGTTTTTTTGGTTTAATACTTCTGTGGCAAATTCTGGCCTTATACCTATCAGATACAATTAAACAGGCCCTCAGTTGGTCCCCAAAGCACATGTTTACCTTGAATTCCTCAACCTCAAGCCATGCCATTTCCAACCTCCTAACAAATTCCAAAGGCTTTGCTCCAACACTTGGAAATCACTGGTGCTCACCCTGTACAGTCTTTTCTTAAAGGCCTGGTGACAAGCACACAGGTGTCACCTGCATTAGAGAACCAATGCAGGCTAGGCCCAAGGCAGCCATTAAATTCATCCATTTTTTTTATTTCCTTCTTGATAGGCACTCACTGGTGAAGGCTTGTCTGCTCCTCTTACCCCTGGTGGTGACTGATTCATAGCGCTTACTGAACATTTCATATGTTCCTGTAGACCAAAGGGTCAAAAGAGCAAGCAACATTTACTCAATACAGAGGCCCAGGGGTTATGAACCCAGACTCCAGAGCTAAATTGCCTGGTTTAAATCCCAGCCCTACTATTTATTTCCTGTGTGACTTTGGGCACATTGCTTAACCTTGCTGTGCCTTTGGTTTACTCATCTATAAAAGGGGGTGGGTAATAACAGGTAATGAATAAATGAGTTAATGTATCTTAAGTATTTGGAACAGAGCCTATTCCATAAGTGTTAACTGCTAGGACTTTATCTAAAATGGGTGATACACAGCCTTGCTGCTCAGGGCGTGGCCTGCAAACCAGTGGACTATTAGAAATGCAGACTCTCAGGCCCCACCCCAGACCTGCTGACTCAGAGCCTGCATTTTAACAACCCCCCAGATAATTCATGTGCACATTCAGTTTTCAGAAGTCCTGGCTATGCCCTCTACCTTGAGACCTGGAGGCAGCAATACCCACAGTTCAGCCTCAGCATAGAGCCCTGTGGGTACTGGTCCCCCTCCGCCTGCACCCCTGGAACTGGGGAGTCAGAAGGCAGCACAGGCTCTAGTGAGATGACCTATGTCTCCCCCTCTCTCACCTTGGCCTCGGTTGCAGCTTGTCTGGCCCTTGGGATCCAAACTTGCTGTTTCTCAAGTGTTTACTTGTGATTTGTGAATCCCCCTCAAGATGTTCTCTTCGTGAGGTTTTAAAAAGTCTCATAAAAATGACACAAAACAATAAAACATCTTTTTAACAACTGCCTCTCATCTCTCCCAAGTCCTTATCCCCAGACGGGGCTAGGTTTACGGTCTGGTCCACTTAATTCTGCGGTTGTGAGCCGCGGGCTGCTGCTGCAGTCCGCATGCTGCCCTGGCACATGTGAGGCCTTTGGGCAGGCCTGCAGGTTTCCACCCTCCTGCCAGACTCGGCCCCGCCTCTGTGCCCAAACGGTATCAGTCTGGTGAAGGTGGGGACTTGCTTAAGTAGCTTCCCCGGCCTGAGGAGACAGACTAGACTTGAGGATGTGAACAGAACTCACGGGAAAGAAACACGGGTTCTTCTTGAACCACGCCACATTCCCACAGCTTTCCTCACAATACGCTGTCCTATCTGTCCAATGGCATTGAACACGTCTGTGCTGTTTGGTGTGAGTTAATTTTACTTTCAGAAAAAAAGCTGTATCAATAAGATGGGGCCATCGAGGCAGTCAGGTAAAGTATGAAGAGCAGTCACTTGGGAGCTAGAAGCATAAGCTATCACCCCCCAGGTGGGACCCCTGCTCAGGCCTCAGCTCTTCCTAAGGGGACTCTAAAAGATTGAATTTGGCAACAGAACTCTTTACTAAAATCATCCTCAGAACCTCAAGATATAAAATAGGAGTGGAGTGGGGAACTCAGAATCTCTCTGTGCCTCAGTTTACTCATCTGTAAGGTGGTGACAATTGTACCAATTGCACTGGGTTGTTGTGAGGAGTAAAAGAGAAAATATTTGCATAATGCTTACAACAGCACTTAGCATGAAGTGAGCGCCACAGAAAGTATCTATTAAATAAACTGCTCTTGGAGCAGAGAGGGACAATTGCCTAAGGGGGAAATGAGACAGTCACCTGGCTAAGCAGGGATGCTGCCCAGCTCCCCCTGCCCTGGGGACTGAGAAAGCAGTGCCAGGAGGCCCCTGGCAGGACGGGTCCCTTACCTGCCGAGAGGAGGTGCTGTTAACGGGATCGGGCATCGGTGCGAGAAGGCTGGGTGGGTTCTTTTTGTGAACGCTATTCATACCAGGCATTTTAGTGATTTTACAGGCTTTGCTACTAGAACTTGAGTTCTTACGCTTTTTTCCTTCTGATTTGTCAAAAGAGAGGGGCAGAGAAGACACGGCATTGTGTGAGGCCAGAGAGAGGTCCCCTGTGAGGGAGGGCACTGGGAGGGGACAGGAGTCACTGCTGCTGCCCACTGAGCCCACGTGTCTCCCTATGTCCGTGGGGCCGCTGGGCAGCAAGGTCCGTCCTGAGGGCTCCAGTTTGGCACTGAGTGGGCTCACCCCATTGTTTGAGTTGTGCATGGGCAGACTGTTATAGGGAGGGCCCACCTGATAGGAGTTCAAAGCTGAACTGGCATTCAAAACACAGTTCTTTCTGTGGGGCCCTGATAATGACGAAGAGAGGGATGTCTGCAAGGAGAATGAGGAGGAGGAGGAGGAGGAAGAGGAAGTCGAGGACTGTGGCTTCCTCTTTTTGTTACTTGGAGACTCCTCGCTACGGGCAGACAGGTCTTTGACTTTTGAGGATTTGCTGGTTTTGGTTTTGGATGGCTTGTGGGATGGAGAAGGGATGACGGCCGGTATCGGGGACACCGTGGAGGGGGCCTTGAAGGTTGAGTCCATGATGCTGAGGGTTGCAGCCACATGAGGGAAAGCTGTGGTGTGTGACATGAGGGCGCTTGGGTCCGGCGATGTCACAAAAGCTGCGTTTGAGAGCATGGCTGATGTCATTATGTAAGAAGAGGTGAGTCTCGAGCTGATGGGAGCTGAAGGAAGATACACAGCACTGGGGTTGCTGAAAGGCTGTAAAACGGATGCTGGAACAGGGGTGGTGATGTGGGCTGCTGGCGAGGGCATGGGGCTATCTGCCGCAGGAGGGATCTTCCTAAACATGAGAGAAGAGTGAAAGAGAAACAGTGAGAAACAGGCTTGGCATTCCTCAGAGGCTCGTTTAAGTGTGAGTATCAGAGCTACAGAGAAAACCCCGGTCGAACCAGACTATGGAAAATGAAGCCTTGAAGGATGGCAAAGTCTGAATTATGGCCCTTCCTTGTTCCCTATGGCTCCCCACATTGTAATATCCAACAACCTATTTTCAATCTCTTTCAGGTTTTCAGATACTTTTCTCCATGCTTGTCTACTGGGTAATGGCTTATTTGGGTTCATGAATAAAAGGCGATCGTGATTTAGAATATAAATTTCCCCAACAGTATCTGTCTCCTTTTTTTGTGGTGGTGGTGGGGGGGCAGGGATGAAAGTAGATTTTAATGAGAAGTGGTTGTTTTGCACTTAGGTCCTGGTTTGAAGTGAGAAGTGTGAGGATGAGGTTTTGTCACCTGCACACATGGGCCAGAGCAGCCTCTGTCCACTGCCTGCCTGTCCCCTGCCATTCCACCCTGCTTTTGGCTCCGGGCACAGTGGGAAATACCCCTCTTTTCACAGGCCAGCCTTCTCCTGTATTTCCTGTCTGCAGCCTCTGGTTTGTTCCAAAGAGAGGCATTTCCATGTTGGCTTGTGGCTATTGGCTCCTGTTGGCCAGGCAATGGAAGCTACAGGGCAGCAGAGGGCCAGGGCTGGGAAATGATGCAGATGTTAACTTGCCCAGACCCAGGACTGGTTTTTTTTCTTGTCCACCCCACCCCATCGCAGCTCTCACTCAGAGGAGCTATAATTGAGGTGTGGCTGTCCTTCAACAGGTCTTCTTGCCCCTGTGTTAGGAAGGGGTGAGAGTACAGGGACCCTCATGTATCCAGAAAAGGCGGTCAGGAATTTCTAGTTTGTTCTGAAGACAAATGCAGGATATGGGCACAGCAGAACATATGGATAACGAAGGTCTTCCTGGAGTTGGGAGTGCCTGGGAGCAAACCCCACGCCTCTTACACTCTGTGAAGCCAAGGCCAGACCAGGTGGTGGGCCACTCCTGGGGCCTCCCTGCAAACTCCATCTTTTGACTTGTGCTAGAAGCACCTCCCACTTCTAAACCATGGCCTGATGTTGCTACTACTCTGGGGACCAGGAGGAGCACAGAGCTTTGGGGTTACCATTTGTTTCTGATTTGTAGGAAAGAAGAGTGACCCCAGGAGTCAGGTAATATCCTCAAACTGGCTTTTTATTTCTCACCTAGCCCCCCTCCCCGTGTTCCCTGGGAATCAGCGCCAGCACAGCTAGGGTTCCCTAGCAGGTAGGAGTTCGCTCTCCTTTGAAAGTAGCACTTGAAGCTGGGTAGGTCTGGGTCCTGAAAACCAGGAGCTTGCAGTGAGGTATGAGATGGGGCTTCTCCAGTCCCTTCTCTGCTGGGAGGCCACCTTCCAGCTGTGGCATCAGGGAACTCTGGAAAGGGGCCCTGCTGAAAGGAAATGCCTCTCACAGCACTGCTTTCTGAGGATTTCATTTTCTGCCTGTAACTGGGTGAAGTTATGCCTTCAATCCTTAGGGTGGAATCCAGAGGAATCCTTGAATATAGACAAACAGAATACTTGAAAACAGCAGACCGAGGAGACCAAAGAGAAAAATGTTGCCAAACCCATTGTGGCCATGCTGGTGTTTGAAAATCTACTTTCTCTCAAGCCTAAAGAATGTAGAAGATCCCATCAGCACTAAACAAGTGCTCCATTAACACTTAGTGCAGTGAATGAATGAATAAATGAATGGATGGATGGATGGGTGGGTAGATGGGTGAGCAGGTGAATTCTCAGTAGCATCTTAACTATGCATGCTGGGCAAGGACTTCCATATAATCAGACAGGAAAGGTCTAAACATGCCCTTAGAACTGTCTGGCACTCACAACCCCCTCCTAATAGTGCCAGGGAACATGTCTCAGCACGTGTGGTATCAGCACACTTGCCCTGCTGTCTCAGATGCCTTGTTGTGGACTGTCAGCCTCCCACTCAATCTTCCCTCGACTTAAGTTTCTTGCCAGTTAGTCTGGATAGAAATATATGTGGGCAGAGGTTTGGCAGTTACTTGTAATAAAAAGTTATTTGCAAATACCAGATGGTTCATTTAGAGAGGACCCCATTCAATGACCTTAACTGGGAGCTCTCTGAATGTCCCAATTTGTAATTTTCCCACTCAATAGTATAAATTCATGCTTCACTTGAGCTGACAAGCTGAGCTGAAGTCCTCAATCTTGACTTGTGGACACTCAGGATTGGGACGGGAGCAATTTTTTGGCATGCTTCTCTCCCTTTCCTTCAAGAGGCAGAGGCAGGAGGGGAGAAGAGCAGGGGGAAGCAGGGCAAGGGCCATGTGGCTGCTCAGTGTCCCCGGGACCCCCTTTCCCCCATGCTAAGCAGTTTATGTGCCTGCCTAGGGGCCAAATGGCAGTGGATTTCAGCTTCATGGGCTGTGCCTGGTTAAAGCTTCGCACACTGGCCTAGGGAAGTCCCATAAAAAGCCCACAGATGCGAATAAATTACTGACAGTGCCCATCCTCCCCTGCCAGCTGGCATGGAGCTCCAGATGCTGACCTGGCTGAAAGAGAATACTGTGTTGGCGTCTCCTGATGCAGAGTTAAATGCTTGTTAAAGAAAAAAGAGTCTTGGCCGTTCCTTTTCTTCCTAATGTCTTCCACGCCCCCATCGGCTGCCATCCCTCCAAGTTCGGGCCCGTCCGGGCCTGGGGTTTGGGCAGTGAGGTTGAGAGGGCAGCGGGGTGCTACGCTCTCCAGAGTTGACACCCAGGCAGCCCCAATGTTGCTCAGTGACAGTAGATTGGTTAGGCAAGTCCTGAAAAGGGGGGAGGGACCTGATGCCCTGTGGCTCGGGTTTCTGTGCCTGAGGAGGAAAGGAATATGGAGCTTGAGCTGACAGGACAGCAGGTAGCGAAATACAGATCAACACATTCCTTCCACGTGCCTGGGTTTTACACTTCCACAACACAGGAGAGCAAAGAGCTGCGAGAGTCACCAGGGCTGGCTGCCGTCTTGGGGGAACAATCGCAGAAGGATAAATTAACAAATAACCATGAACACGGTAACCCCGCATGCAGCACCAATTTGTTGCTGTTCAGGATGGACACAAATAGGTATCAAGGGTGCCTCTTAAACACACTGGGCAGTCACTTAAATGGGAAGAAATGATAAGCTTCTCTTGTGGCCCTTTCCTACTTTATGGGGAGTGTTCTCATTTAGTCCTAAATCTATTAGGAGAGCTTCCTGCAGACACAGTGGAGCTCTTCCTCCTAGAAGTTCAGATCCAGAAGCTCTTTTGGCATCACAATAAGAGGCATCACAGCTGCCTGGGAGGAGGAGGAAACCTGGCAGGAGGGCACGTTTTGATTCCTGTTCCCATCCCTTTTGCCGGTACCCTCTCATTTCTCAGGAATGCCTTCCTTGCCTTTCCTTGGCTTCACTGGGGTGGGTGAGGGCTTCACACTTGGCTTTCCTGAACCATCTGGGCTTAGATCGGAGGGAGCTAGGATTCTAATGGATTATGATATTTAAGAGCTCACCTTTGTAGGAGTGGGGGGTGGGGACAGCCAGCAGGCTGGTCTTGTATTATCAAGTGGCCAGAGTGGCAGTTTCTTACGTGCTGTGGTTTGAGAGGGTCTAGCCTGTCATTCCTTCACAACAGCATTTTCCTAAGAAGGTTTCTTCCTTTTTTATGAAACTCCTATGAAAATGTAAATACATTGGGCAGTGTTGGAGAATAAAGGGACATTAGAGAAATGGAATGTAAGCTTGGGTTTAGGTTAGAGAGAAGTGTGAGCAGAGTCCTAGGGAGGTGGGAAGGGCCAAAGACAAGCTTAACCAACTTCACAACATCGCTCAGGATCTGCCCTGTTGGCTGATGTACATATTTTTTCATAGGAAATTAAGCAATTAGAAATTGGTTCATAACCATCATGAAATTTTAAGTATTGACATTATAGCCTTAACATTACAACAGAAACATATTCTTAATATCCTTACATGTTCGTACTCATAGCAAAAAGGCCCTTTATCACTGTTAAATAAATAAGATCTTATCTAATACCCTTTTCACTTAGAAGATTACCAACACAAAAATGATCTCCAAAGAAGATAGCATAATACATATTGTATGTGTCTCTGAAAAACCGTAGGCAAGTCATTAAGAAGAGCTGACGTTTAAGAATTATGAAAACTGATTTCAGAATCATTTTGTTCTACAAAAGCCAACTACTGATATTTGTTTAGAAAGTTGGGATTCAGATAGTTGTCGGGCAGCTCTTATCTTATATTGCCCAAAAACTGCTCACTTACTTCCACATCTGTGAATTCAAGTGTTTTTCTACCATGGAGTTTAGTGCGAATCGAAAACGATCCCATCTTCTATCAAACACATAGTACCCTCGTCCCATGAGGCGACTCCCGAATGAGCAAAACTATGAGAAAAAAAAAGTTTTAATTTTGATTACAGGTTAATAAGCTAATATAAACCACACAGAGAAAAATAACATTTGCATAAAAACACACAAGGGTACAATTTTACTCAAAACAAAGAAGCAAATAGTGCTGAAGCCAAAAATATTTCTGTGGTGCTTTAATGTGAGCTCTAGATTTTCTGCAGAACATCACATTATGACTCAACAATAGTAACATTTAATTTTCTGTGGCACTGAGGACTCCTTCTCTACATCTGGGATTGAGCCAACATTTTAGGTCAAAAAAACCGAAACCAACAACCAGCAGCCAGGATGAATTTTCAGTACCACCTGCTCAGCGAGTCATCCATCTTCTTATGGAACTTGGTGGTTCCTTGCTCTTTATCACAGTAATGGAAACACCTCATTCTGATGTTCTTTGGCCAACTGGTCGTACCTTTCCTGTCTGTTGTTCACAGAGCCACATTGCTTCTAACTAGGCTACACTTCTCCTTTCCTAGTCCTGACCTCATCTCTTCTCCTATTAGCACTTGCAGGCTGCCCTAGGACACATCATTGCCTCCACACTATACTCATGCTGTTCTGTCTGCCTGTCTTCTTCCCTCTTCTCTGTCAATCCCAATTCTCCCTGCCCTCAATGCCCTATCAAGACTCTCATTTCCAATGGCCTTTATCTGGGTAACCTTGCCACTCTGAACTCCCACAGCACACATATTGCATACTTTATTACATTTTGCCTTGGAATCACTACATGGTTTTATGGTATATGTAATGCTTATGTGCCTAATATGATTATAAATGTATAAAGGCCAGGGACCCCATTCTCTTTTTCTTCAATATGAGGATAGTAGGGATTTGGGCAAAATGATGGATTGGAGAGATAAAGCCCCACAAAATGTTTAAATCAAACTATCACATTTAAAACATATGGATGAAATATAGGCAGTGAGATGTTTAATAAGCATCATTTTATTATGATGTTAGGACAACCAGAAATGCAAGATGCAGCCTCTGAGAAGGTGACATTTGGCTGGTCTAGAGCTCAGACGAGTCTGCAAATGACTCTATAACTCAAATGCAGCTTCTCCTCCTTTCCCCAGGCCTCCTAGCAGCTCCTGGCCTCCATCCCAGACACAGTGCTGGGTTGGCACTCGCTCCACAGACCTTCCTGGAACAGTTCTCAGGAACAAAGGCAAGATCTTTGCTTTGTTTTGTTTCTGCTTATGTGTGTGGAGTTTTGCATTAAAATCTTGCTACCCATCAAATCTGGTACTTTTGATGAAAAGTCTTTTCTGCACTTGCATATTAAGTGCTTATTGACAAAGGACGAAAACATACAGAGGTAATTCTCTAGTGTGAAATGGGCCCCCAGCATCATGTGGGAGCTCTTCCAGGTCTAGACATCTTTTTCTTCCTTCATCGCAGTTGCTAAAGACACACTGAATGAGTGTTCATTGCAAAAATGATTTAATACAGTAATTGACCATGAGAGACAGGACAAAGCAAAGAAACAAATCCATGGCCTTTCCATTTAAATCAGCACAACATTAAGGACACACAAATCTGCGCTGGCCAGAGCTGAGCGAATCCTTGGTAGTCTGGCAGCTTGTCATTTCAACAAACATTTTGATGTGTTCCAGACTCTGGCCTTCTGTGAGAGCCCGGTTTCTCTTTCTGACTTGGAAGCTGACGGTATCTTTTTGTCTTTGCTACCTATGTCTCTAATTCCATAGACGCCCTCAGAGGCTCTTGTTCCTGGTCGCACACTATGCCCTCAGCAGAGCTGTAGAGCTCACCGCACTGGCCACTGAGGCAAACTCCACAGGTTGCCAACTGCCACCCCACTCTCACCTCTCCCTGCCCTTTCCTGGCTAACAGAACCACACTTTTGTTCTGATATCTGACATGGAGCAGTGGGAAGGAAGGTAGCTTTCCCCACAGAACTTGGGAGGAATCCTGGCTGGCTCCATCCAGTGTCACTGCAGTGCTATCCTTCCCTGCTACCGCATGGTGCAGGGGTGAGCATGTGACCCACTCTGGTAGAGGTAAGGGGAAATCAGCTGGGGGCTTTGCAAGAAGATTTTCTCCCCTATGAAATGAAGACTCCCTTTCTGTTTGTCCCTTTCCATCCTGTGTAAATGTTACTGGGTGAGGATTGGAGCTGTAGCAGATACACTGGGACCATGTGTGAAAGGTGAAGAGGGTTATAGAGAATGTCCCTTAGCTTGGAACCACCTACCTCTAGACTTCTTGCTACATGAGATAATCAAATGACTGTAGTACATGCACTGTATGATTTGAGTTTTCTATTGCTGGCGGTCAAAGGCATTCCTAATTATCCCTCACAACTTACGAATTAGATGAGTCTCAGGCTGTTGGTGAACCTCAGCTTCCTCTCAATAGGAAGTGAATTTGGTCTTCATTCATCTCACAGACAGAAGGGCGGAGGGAGTCACTCTATTTTGATGCAGGATTGATTCCACCTACATAGTTCATGAGCTCCAGGAAGAGTCAAAACTATTCCTACAGGGCTCAAGCTGACACCAGAGCAAACCAGCTATGAGGTCCCACGTGCTTGGCCCCCAGCATTCAGCCCCATGATGGCAGCACCAGGCATCTCTGTCTCAAGTGCTCATACGACAAATATAAATAAGCCTCCAGCTCATGCCTCCTTACGCTTCCCAGCTCAGTTTCAATGACTGAATTGTTAAAGTGGACTCTTTCAAGGATTGGGAAGAAAATGGCCTTTCTGTTGTTCACCAGCAATCAAGCTGATATGAAAAGCCTTCTCTTTTCCTTAACACACACACACACACACACACACACACACACACACACACACACACACACACACACACTCCCCCCTGCCCCCCAGTACTGGTGCCATATGGTCATACTTACTAATAACAATAAAAAGTCAGAACCAACAGGGGAGAAACTAGCTAGGGCTGGCACCTGGCACACTGCTTAGACAGATGGTTCCAATGCAGGTGAGCTAGACTAACTCTTGAAATCAAAGCCTCCATTTTTAGATGGGCAAAGCCAGAAGGTCAGCTCCCCAGTGCACTTAAATAAACACCATTTCTCAAGCATTATTGCTTCAAGGTGGACCACAAATACGCCAGTGCTTAAAGGATTATAATCAGTCGGGAGCCCTTTCCTTCCCTTTTGTGATTTTCAAGCATGTTTTTAAGGCAGTCATTTAACCTCAGGGTTGCCTATCCTGATGACCTCTCCTCAGGAACGCATGTCCTTTGACATAGTCACCTAAATACCTGCAAAGCACAGCAGGGAAAATGCATGGAGGGAAATATCTGGTGGCCTACCGCAAGAGGTCTAGGGTGGTGGGTGGAGAACTGACAATCTAACTTCTCGGATTCGTCGGCTCCGTCCATCTCCCCTTCATCACTTGACAGTCGGCTGGTAAGGTCACCTCCAACTGGGGGCAGAGGGGGTTCCGGGGTGTAGCCACTGTGATTTGAAGATGTGGTGCTGCTTATGCTATTTGCAGATGATGGTCTAAGGGCAGGAGAGAATAAACAGAATAAACTTTTTTGAGGTAACAAGACCCACACAGTTTAACAGAGCCAAGAGGCAGCCCAATTAGCCTTTCCAGGTCAGTGGCAAATTTGCACAGGGCAACATTCAGGCTGAGAGTTAGCAGTGCCCAGTTCTCTACAGATCTGGTGGAGCTGAGATTTTGCCCTGCTTCAATCTGGGCATTAGGGAAAATGAGAACAGTGAAAGTGGAATGTAAAATACAGTGACAGAATCTTCTGAGTTTCAGTTATAACTATTCAAACACTTGCATGTAAGTAATCGGTACTTGCCATGTAGTAGCTTCTCTCTGGAAGTGGAACTTGACAGGAAGATCAACCAGATAAACAAGTTCAAACCAATTGACAAAATATCAGTAATGATGAAGGACAGCCCTACAGACACTTTTTTTTTGCTACTGAACTATGGCTTTATGAGATTGTTATCATACTGGCATGAAAAAAGGTTTTGTCCGGATGATGGGGTCACAAGTCCCTTACCCCTCAGCCAGGCCAGTCTTTTAATATCAAGCCACATGCAGTTTAATTGTATCTTCTGAGGATGAATGTTTAATTTTTGACAAGGCATTAGACCCTCCTGCTGGCACAGCTGGCTCATAGTAGGTGCTGAAGAAATAGTTTCTCAATGAAGGAATAAGTAAATTCCATGTGTATAAGTAATCCAAGAGATCCCATCTCGATTAAGGCTAAGATTACAGGGAAGCAATGTCATAGTATGAGGTAGAACTACAGGCTTCCCAAGCAGTAAAAAACAAAACAAGGCAAAAACAAAAACAAAACCAACACATCCACATCAGTAGAAGAGCTGGAAGAGATAGTCAAAGTTAGTTGTCAGTTGTTTTTACTGCTTCTTAGGTGACTGACCAGGGAAAAACATAGGGAGAAAAAGAAGTTTTGGAGAAAAAAAGAAAATCAAGATACTTAAAAAAAACTGGTTTGCTGCATTCTTCTTTGAAAGCTGCCTCTTTAAGTCATATGAAGCAGCACTGTTGATCTGTCTCCCTTCTCCTTCATTTTCCCTCTGGATTCTTTGTTGCTATGAAATCTTTCCAGGTGTGAAATACATGAGTTCAAATCAGATCCCGGAAGCACAGACCTTTAAAAATAAAGCCACAAAGGTGGAAACAACCCAAATGGCCATCAATAGACAAATGGATAAACAAAAAAAGGTATATCCATACAAAATATTAGTTGTCTTAAAAAATAAATGAAATTTTGATACATGCTACAACACAGATGAACCATGAAGACATTATGCTAAGAAAATAAGCCAGTTACAAAAACAAATATTGTATGATTTCACTTATATAATGTACCTAGAGTAGTGAAGCCCATAGAGACAGAAAGTAGAGCAGTAGTTACCAGGCAGTGGTGGAGGGGGAATGGGAAGTTTCTGTTTAATGAGCATAGAGGTTCAGGGTGGGATGATTAAAAATTCTGGACATGGTGGTGATAGTTGGACCACAGTGTGAATGTGCTCAATGCTACTAAATGATACACTTAGAAATGGTTAAAATGATAAACTTTGTTATGTATATTTTACCACAAAAAACACCAAAAAATCCCCCAAACAAAGCAATAGGTAGTTTTTCAGTGGTATTAAAAGAAGTGAAATAAGACAGGTGGCAAAAGACAAATACCATATGATCTCACCTATAAGAGGAACCTAATGAACAAAACAAACAAATGAGCAAAATAGAACCAGAGGTATGGAAATAAGGAACAGACTGACAATGACCAGAGGGGAAGGGGGAGGGGAAGAAGGGGGGAAAGAAAGGGAAGGGTCTAGTCAAGGACCGGGAGAACAGGGTGGAGAGCAATGGGGGAAAATTGGGACAACTGTAATAGAACTACAACAAAATTTTAAAAAAATTAAGAAAATAACTCCATTAGTATGACAGTTTATTATTGATTATCACCTTCCCATATTTATAAAAACATAGATGCTGCCCTGGCTGGTGTACTGAGTGCTGGCCTGCGAACTGAAATGTTGCCAGTTGGGATTCCAGGTCAGGGCACATGCCTGGTTGTGGGCCAGGTCCCCAGTTGGGGACATGAGAGAGGTAACCAGTCGATGTATTTCTCGTACATTGCTGTTTTTCTTCCTCTAGTTCTCCCTTCCTTGGCCTATTTCTCCCTTCCTTCCCCTCTCTCTAAAAGTAAATAAATAAAATCTTAAAAAAACAACAACCAAAGATGCCATTCACGCAGCATGTTAAAAGTCTACAGTCCAAAGACCACATATCTCTAGGTAAATTTCCGGACACCTACTCCCTTGTATCAGAAGGGGCAAGTACACTATTGCCTATTCATAGCTGAATACCCAAATGGTAAACAATTTTGATGAAATGTATAAAGAAAGAAAACAGTATCCCTAATCCTGCCACTCAAGATCAAGTGCTATTACCATTTTGATTTATATCCTTCCAGACTTCTTTACTATACATACACTAGCACATGTATTTTTAAACAAGAACTGGATGGACCACACTATACATACTATTGTGAGATATTAAAAAACAAGAAAACAAACCTCATGATATTGTAGAAATGTTTCCATGTATAGAACTATGTCATCTTTGAAAATATTACTCAGTATTCCATAGTATGGATTTATCTCAATTTACTTAACTAGTTTACTGATGAACATTTAAATTGTTCCCAAGCTTTCTAGTAGACTCTTTTTGAAGCTTTCTCCAACATGATAGGAGCCCCCTGCCCTGCAGGAGATAAAAGTTAGCTGGATTTTGTTAAGTGTGATAATATTGTCATGATTACACAGACAATTATCTTTAGTTTTAAAAGATGCATCTGGAAATCTTTAGAGGTAAAATGCCATAGTATCTGCAGTTTACTTCAAAATATATAAAAAATATAGATGAAGTAAATATAATTGCAAAACCTGAATATTATAATTCTTTAAACTAGGTATAAGGGTGTTCATTAAATTATACTCTATCCTTTTCTGTATATGGGTTAAAATTTAATAACAAGATGTAAAAAAAAAAAAAAGAAAAAGAAAAGAAAGTGAGCTAGCAGTACAGGTACTTTCTGTGTAAAAAAGTTGCAGATGAACTTCCTGTTAAGTGGGCAGAGTGGACACTTATCTCCTCTCCCTCCCAAGGTCCTACTAAAATCACAGCAAAGGGATAAAAAAAGCATTAGCCTCAAAGAACAAAAAGGTCAGCAGAAATATGGTGATAGTTATAATGATGAATTCACAGCCTCCACTGAACCCCCAAACCAATAATGAACTTTCATTCATCTTGCTAATGATTGGTTTAGAAAAGGACATGAGAAAGAAAAGAGAATGTATTCTTTTGGGAGGGCTTTTGTAAAGATTTTTTTCACCTTTAGAAAGAGAGACAAGGACAAAGTGATTTCCCCTTCACTAGACCTTGCTTTATCTGGATGTGCCTGCCTGAAAGAGCTGCAACCATCTTGCTATAAATTTGAAGACTGAAGAGTGTGGAATGGAAAAAGGGCAGAGAAGCAGAGCAAATTTCTGATCTCTGGGAACTGATGCCCTTCCAACTCTGGATTTCCTGTCTCATGCAATTAGAAATTTGATAATTCTTTCAGCATTTATTAAGACTAGGTTTTCTGCAAGTAAACAAATGGAACAACATAAAGCTAAAAGGTTTTAGCAAAGCCAAGGAAGCCATCAACAAAATGAAAAGACAACTCACTGAAAGGGAGAACATAACTGCCAATGATACATCTGATATGGGATTAATATCCAAAATTTGTAAAGAATTTGTACAACTCAACATTAAAACAAGTAAACAAATAAACAAACAATTCAATCAAAAAACGAGAAGGGGACCTAAATAGATACTTCTCCAAAGAAGACAGATGGCTAATAAACATATGAAAAGACACTCAACGAGACTAATCACCAGAGAAATGCAAATTAAAACCACAACGAGATACCACTTCACACCCGTAAGAATGGTTATCATCAATAATCCAACAAACAACAAGTGCTGGTGATGATGTGGAAA
The DNA here is from genome assembly GCF_987537825.1 of Furipterus horrens. Classification (NCBI taxonomy): domain Eukaryota; kingdom Metazoa; phylum Chordata; class Mammalia; order Chiroptera; family Furipteridae; genus Furipterus; species Furipterus horrens. The sequence continues at coordinate 52,234,449 of NW_028327179.1, forward strand.
AAGGGGAGCTCTTTTGCACTGTTGGTGGGAATGCAGATTGGTGTGGCCACTGTGGAAAGCAGTATGGAGTTAACTCAAAAAATTAAAAATGAAACTGCCTTATGACCCAGAGATTCCACTTCTGGGTATATAACCCAAGAATCCAACAACACTGTTTTGAAAGGATATATGCACCCCTATGTTCATTTGCAGCATTATTTACGATAGCCTAGCTATGGAAGCAACCCAAGCGCCCATCAACAGATGAGTAGATGAAACAGTTGTGGTGCATATATACAATGGAATATTACTTAGCTGTAAAGAATAATGAACTCTTACCATTTGTGACAGTGTGGATGGATCTAGAGGGTATTATGCTAAGTGGAATAAGTCAGACAGAGAAGGACAAATACCATATGATTTCACTTATATGTGGAATCTAAAGAGTAAAATAAATGAACAAACAAAACAGAGACGCATAGATACAGAGATCAGAAGAATGGTCAGAGGAGAGGGGTGTAGGGGGACTGAGTGAAAAAGGTGAAGGAACTAAAAAGTACAAATTGGTAGTCACAAAACAGTCACAGGGATGTAAAGTACAGCATAGGTAATATAGTCAATAATATTGTAATAACTATGTACAGTACCAAGTGGGTATTTAAAATATTGGGGGACCACTTTATAAAGTATTTGATTTTCTAACCACTATGCTGTACACCTGAAACAAATACAAAATAATATTGAATGTAAAAAGATTGAAAAAAAAAAAAAAGACTAGGTTTTCTGATACTTGCACTTGAAGAACCCCAATTGAGGTAAGTGTGAAGGAAATTTTAATGTATTTTTAGAAGACAGAATATGGCTGGAGAATGTTAATTGATGGGAGAGGAGTGACCTACCACAGAACCTTTGAGAAGGAGGGCACCAGGAGCTACCTAGAATTGCAGAAGTCATGGGTGATGGGACAGCTAAACACAGTCAGAAAGTTTAAAGTATTAATATGTGGTAGCTGGACCTACAAGTCATCACCACAACATCAGACAGCCAGGTGATTCACGATCTACCAGGACCACCCTCTGACTCCAACCAGCTCTCCAAGAAGAGAGCAAAGGCTTATTTTATAGAGAAACTGAACTGAAGAGACTGAAGACCAGGCTCAGCAGATATAAGGAGTGAGGCACAGGGCTGGAAACAGGGTGGCTGTGGGCTCTCCCTAGTCAGATTCTTAGTGCGTGCTCTCAGAATGCCCACTGCTAGGCACATCACAGGGAAGGATTCTTCCCTTGAGAAACTGACTGACCCCAGAGGAAACGCTCTCAGATCTTCCCTTTGGGAATCCTTCAACAAAGGCTGATTGGTGACCCTATGACCTTTTTGCTGATAGTCCCACACACAGGTTTCCAATCAGCCTGTTAGAGGCTCTCTTTTAAATATTAATGGTAAGGGGTCACCAAACATTCTTGGAACATCTCCACCATGAGACTGTTCAACCAAACATGAAACATGTGCACGAAACAATCCTGGAGGAAATTAAATAATGAAGGAAAGAGGAAAACCTAAAAAACCTATCTTCAAAGATATTAGAAATGTACTACCTCTGCAAAATGACTGCATTTCATAGGATATTATAAAGAGCAGTCAATAAAAGGCAGATCCTAAAAATTTATAAATTGATTATTTAATATACAGTTTTTAAGGTAAAGAAAACCTTTTAGAAAATAACATCTTTTATAAAGTGGAATAAGAAATTAAGAGAGACAAAAGGAGAGAAGATATTAAGAGAATGAAAAGATCAGAGCAAAACATCCAACATCCAACTAATAGGAGATCAAGAAGGAGAATAAAGACAACAGTGGAGAAAAAAGTTATCCAAGATGCAAGACAGGAAACTATCTCAGACACAAGTGTTTCCAAATTGAAAGAATCTACTGCGTATGCAGTATAATAAAGGAAAAAAAATACCTAATTAAAAATAATCCCTTTGAATATTCAGAGCCCCAATCTTCAGAGATAAAAACTGGTCATTGAAAAGAAATATGAATTTGAATGATATTAAACTTCTCAATAAAAACCTTTAATGGAAAAATGTCTCCAAATTCTGTAAGGAAATTATTTCAATCCAGTTATTTACTCAGAGAGATTATCAATTAAGTGTGAGGGTAGGATAAAAACATTTAAGTACGTAAGGACTCTAAAAATTGGCCTCCCATGCACCTTTTCCCCAGAAGCTAGTGGAGGAGATATTCCATCAAAATAAAGAAGCAAACCAAGAGAAAGGAAGGCAATGTGATCCAGGACACAGGTGCTCTAAACAGTGAGGGTAAGGAGAATTCCAGGACAGCAGGAGGTACTGTTTTCCATTCTGTATCTTCTAGTACTATTCAATATTTGAACTACATACCCATATTATTTTGATTTAAAAAAAAGAAAACATTTAAACATCAAAAGTAAGCTGTTGTAAAATCATAGTTTGGTTTTCTCTCTCTGCTAAAGAGGACAAAGTTTCCTGGAGTATTGGTCTGCTACTGATGTTGCAAAATAAGTTTTCTGCCTAGAAAGCAGACTGTTTTTCACCAAAATAATTTTCTATGTTTTATGTTGCCTTAACCAGGTCCTTGATTACCTAAGAAAATGGCATCTCCTCAATAGTAAGAACTGTTTTGCTCACAATTTCGTAGACTTCTGTATTTGTGTTTGAAATTTGCTATTGCCACTTTAAATGAATAATTAAGTATTGCTTCATAATGACATGATCGTATTTAGTCACATGTCTAAACCTCTTGATATATTTTGACAAACTTCCAAAAATTTAAATTATAAATAGAGTCTTGACCTGGGAATAACTGAGGTGTTCCAGAGGGCCTCTGAAATACCTCGAAAGACTTGTTTTCTCTCCTTACAAGAGAAATGTTAAAGTAATTAGGTTTATTTTGATTTGTTAAAATGATATAAAAAGCACTGTCAAATAAAAAATAACAGTGAGTCTTCTTTATGTTGTATTTTTATAAGTATATACTATAAATGTTCCAAAAATATGTTGCTTACGGTAATCTGAGATATCCTGACATAAGACATCTGTCATCAAAATTGAGGGACACACTAAAACAACTGAACCTGATCATCAGACTATGGCACAAATGAATGAAGTCTATCTGGTTTCTGCAAAAACATGACCCATTGCCAGACTTTTGCCATCCTGATGTTTTTGTAACATGGCAACAGTCTCTTCCTGAATCAGAGTAATTAAGATGGCTGTAAATTAAATGAATAATTGGGGCTATGGGAAAACATCAATGGCCACCTGGTTCCTTGGCATTTTTGAGTTTTTGCATTCCTTATCCACTATAGTATATTTAAGCTGGACTTCATTAAACTGCCATGTGGTTTGGGTTATCTATATGTTCTTGTTTTTGTGTGTATGTTTTCTGGGTAAGTTGAGGCTTTCTCCTGTCACAGACTGATGCCCTCACATGGCAAAGAAACTGTCAGAAAATGTGTTTCCCACTTAGAATGTACCTTCCACAATCTCTAGTGATCGGGTACCCACTTTACTGAGTGAATCATAGGGGCCTTGACAGCCATGCAAACTTCTTGGAATTATCAGGCAGAATCTAGAGAACTAATTGAAAAACTGGATTCAAGCACAGCAAGTTTAATTACATAGGACTGAATGAATTGATGAAAACGTTAGGATTTTTGTGACTTTTTGTTTGACATTGTTGATTTTTTAATCTTTTTGTTTTCAAGATGAAAGGGAACTTGCTTACCTATGACTTAGCATTTGGTAAAATCCTTGCAGAATCCAGTAATGAGTGAATATTTTTAGGTTCATGGCAATGTAATTATTTGCATAAGTTCAGTAAGAATCTGTTAGACTGGTTTTATTTCCAAGACTTTGACTAGAATGTCACATTTAAAAGAGATGTGCACAGACTCGGACCAGAAGACTTTGAGGAGTTAAGACTGACTTTGGAAGCCAATAAAAGCCCCTTTGGGAAAACAGTCTGGTACCTAGTTTACATGGTTCACAGTAGACTTTCCAGGTGAGGAACAGGGGTTGCTTTCTGGGAGATGCAAGGAAAGAACCTCAGGATATGTTGGGGACCTTGAGAGGAGAGGAAGATTCACCCAAATGTATAGGTATTGCAGGCAAAATTTTATGGCAAGTATGTGGCTTGGCTTCTAAACCTTGAGAGGCTATTTGAAGTTCAATCTGAGCCCTGTCGGGTGTTGCTCAGTCCGTTGGGTGTCGTACCACAAAGTGAAAGGTTTGCTGGTTCGATTTCCAGTCAGGGCACATGCCTGGGTTATGGGTTCCATACTCCATTGGGGTGTATGCCAGAGGTGGCCGATCTCTCACATTGATGTTACTCTCCCACTCTTTCTACCCTGCTCACCTCTCTCTAAAAATAAATAAGTAAAATCTTTAAAAAAGAAATTCAATTGGAAGATTCCTTAGGAAAATTCCAGCAAAGCAGATTTAAAGGGGCCTATGTGGTTAACTATTATTCTTGCTGGACTTATGCAAATAATCAGGCCAAGTTTATTGAAACTAGGCTTACTTTGCAGATAAATTAGTCTCCATTTGGCTATCTTTGGTAAAAGTGGGGGTGATTATAGAGAGAAAATTATGTTTCAATAGGAACTACAATACAGCCTTGTGGATATTAGATTCTAATGCTATACATCGTCTTTTGGGTTTTGTTTTGTTTTACATAATATAAATTTCAAAGAAATTGCCACAACAATTCATGCTTAAACAATCTCAGTGATTGATATGGAGTAAGTCACACAGACAGTTTACGTGAGCACCCGATGCTAACTAAATCTTAGGGAATTTAATTCGTATTAGTCAGTTATTTGGCCTTTTCTACTGCCCAAGCTCTTTGACTCAGACCAAAGAATTTGTGCAGAGGCCTTGACACATGGGTCCTTAAACAACAGGATTGCTTTACATTCCTTGTTAGCTGAACAGGGAACTGTTTGTGCAGTGGCCAGCTCATCATGGTCTGGGTCCTGAGGGAAATAATAATAAAAGTTACTCCTTATTCTTTATCTAAATTGAATACTCAGAATGCCCCCTCTACAGCTTGGGGATCATCACGGAAGGGGTGGGCATGTGAGATTGTACAAGCCGGATAAATGGGGCACAATGGGCAGGCAGATCTGACTCCATTTTAAAAGTTAATCTTCCCTCTTAATTGAACCTGGACCTGGTTGCCCTGTTTTCCTCAATATTGAAGAATAAATGACAAAAAGGGGATACATGTAACAGAGTGAAATGCTCAGCCTCATTGATTCCTTCTTGTCCAAGTCTGGGTTGTTCCCATGGCCTTCAGGCTAATAGCTTCTGCTTAGACTTGCATATAGACATGTTAATTGTTAGAAGAATTCTGCTTGTGGCTTGAGGAGATAAGGGAAGTCTGGATTGTTTATCAAAGATTAGCAGGAACCTTGAGACCCAGACCAGACTCATGGCAACCAACACAATCTTCCTCAGACCCCAGCTGGTAGCACCTAGATGCCTGAGGTGGTCAATCACCTCTTGCCACTCCCATTTCCCCTTCCCTTGGCATAAAAGAAGTCTGAACTCTGTGCTTTCTTCAGATGGATTTGAGGTACTACTAGGGCTACTGTCTTCGTGGTTGGCAACTTTTTGAACAATAAACCTTCCCTTACTCCAAACAAACAAACAAACAAACAACAACAAAAAAGGTTGAAACACCCAATAATAAGTTTCAGTTGCCAGAGAATAAACATGAGCCTGGAATTTCTGTGTTCTGGAACAAAATCAGCTTGGAGTGCAAAGACAGAGACGTGAATGAGAGATGGCGTGCCTAAATGCACACAGACACATGGAAGAGGAGGAGATCCGAATCTTTTCTTTTTTAGGCTTGTTTCATTCAGGGTGCATGCACCTTCCTGGCAATGATGAAGTGCTAGATGCTTTCAAGACCTTGCATCTCTGATCATAGTACCCCAAGGGGGAACCTGGAGGGGAGGAGTTCATTGGAACCAGCTGTGTCTAAGGAAAAAACAGGGCTTGGTGAGAAGTGATGGGGAAAAGGGGCAACTAAGTCATGAGAAAGCATGGAAAAAGTCACTCAAGTTTGTTAAGCTGCCATCCACCTTTTCTCCCTGGACACTACGTCATCCCTCTCTTCCTCACTTACCAGTCTGGTCTAAAGATGGATGTGATGATGGTCCCTGTTCAGTTTCACTCAGGGAAACTTAAAGGAAGTCTCCACCCCCACCACTTTGAGGAAGGATGAACATCAGTCTGAGTGCTTTGGGGAAGAGAGCACAAGGCAAGTGACCTTAACTGAGTCCCTACTATGTGCTAGGCATGTCACATACACTTTCCCATCCAAGTTACCCACTGCCTTTGTGCAGTTAACTACTATCTACATTTCTCAGATGAGGAAATTTCTTGCAACACTAATAAGAGGGAAAAAATGAGACTTCAAAGCCTCTCTATATTGAGAAATGAATGTAGAAAAAGCACAGGGACAAACATAAGTCAAGGAGAGAAATGGCTTATAATCTGGCAATAACACCATCCTAATTAGTCAAAACTGAAGTTGCTTTCATTCCAGACTCATTTCTGTACTTTTTCAGATACCTAGGACCTTCTTCCTCTCTCCTCACTGCCCCCTGTTATTCTAAAACTCAGTGGATTTTGCCATTTTATACTTTAAGATTAGAGGTGTGAGCAACAAGACAGAGGGTATGTGCCCAAATTTTGTCAGCACAGGCTTCCACAGCTGACCTTTCCCTTCCCTCCCAGGGGTAAGAGCAGGCTTGTCAGAGCCCAGCTTGACCCTCTGCCCTTGTTCCCCTTTCCAACAGGGCTAAGTTGGTCACCCATAGCCCTTGGGTTCTTTGGGGCAAGTAATGTGTTCCCTTAGGGTTGGGGGCAAAGAAACAGAGCACATGGGTATGTTATTTAAGGGCCCCCAGGTTTGGGGACAGAAGGCAAGAAGATGGGCAAGGGGAAATCAGGTACCACCAAGGGTTGCTTTCCCACTAAATACCACAATCACTAACAGCTACCATTACTTCAGTGCTTATTATGAGCTTGGTACTTTATCCCACTAAATTCTTTTTAGCTCCATTTTACAGATGAGCAAGTTGAGGCTAGAGAGACTACAAAACATGACCATGCCCATCTAGTTAGCAGACATGGAGTTGAGATATGCACTTCTAACCCTGTTCTGATCTGTATTCTCTAACTTTAATTTTTCCAGTTCTAGACCCAACCCCAGATAAGAATGGGTTGCAATTCAAAAATATGAAAGATGAACTATTTTAAAGGCTATAAAAATAACATGTAAGAAATAAATTCACACACATTAATATTTCCAACAAAAGGAATTCATGATCAGGAAGGGATTATGATAATTCTAGTCATGTGTGATAATATTTTGTTCTGTCAATTATAGATTAGTATAATTGAAATATTTATTATATGTGTGTGTTAATGAGTAAAAAAAAATTTTAAGTATTATGTAATTATAACATTAAACTCTGATCATGCTTTTTCAATCTCTGATTACATGAGAATGCTACTCTATTCCCTACGAACCTTGGACCAGAGTCTACCCTGAGTTTTTTGGTGCCTTTATCAACTTTGAAAAGCATCCTCAAAACTTATTGTTAGCAACATTTGTAATGCTCTCCATTGCCTCCCCCTTCCTTTCAGAGACATCCCTTTTGCTGATTAACCTCACTCTTTTTTTTCTGTTTCTGTATGAGAACACATACATCTAGCATTTCTCTATCAACAGACGTTCCTCTGAAAATTAAACCAGAAAGGAACAGGCAGAAGAAGCTATTAAGACTCCATTGCCTGTTTCATTTTTTAATGGCTGCCCCTGGCTTCTCTGTTAATCAGGCACCACTGCTCGGGTGAGAAGTGCCTCCATCAGTCAAAAATCATACAGTAAAAAGGGTTTTCAAACTGGGTTCCCTGGAGTCTCTGGGGAGTATGAGGTGATTCCTTGGAAGGTGAGGGGGGACAGTGGACTCTGGGTGTATGTGTGATGAGAGAAGGGCTAAGCTGGCTTTAGGTAGAGGGAGGTCTGCTTTTATATTGGGTACCATGTAAGGTTTTTTTGTGGGTATTAAGAAGTTCTATAGTCAGAAAGGAGTTTGAAATTGACTGTAAACAGAATTGAAGGCTAGAGGGGAGGTGGGTGGGGCAGGGGAGAGCAATAGGGTAAAGATGGGACAACTGTAATAGAATAACAATAAAAAAAAATAGAAAAAGAATTGACACCTACCCAGAAGTTTGGTACAGCACTGTTTCCTCAACTCTAAAGCAAGGCCAATATCCCTCACCAACATCCACATTAAAGTGAGAAGTAATTATAAAATGATCTTGCAAAAGAAGGGGTGGCAAGAAAAGCGGCATGTAAATGGACGACAACAACACAACAAGGGTTATGATGATGGAAACGTGTGGGGGCCGCGATTCCACAACTGCTCTCCCAGAATGCCCGAGCTGAGGTCGGCCATTCCTGCAGAGGGGCAGTGACTGTCACAGTGGGTCAGGCTCGCTCCAAAGCAGAAGGCATGAGGGCGAGGACCTGGCAGATCAGTAACAATGGTCACCAAATATCTGCTGTTGATTTAAAAACCAGCTCCTTCCTCTTGTAGAACTATGTTCTCTCTTAAAGCCTACTTGTTGACTGGACCCTGTGAGACGCACACAGCATGCATTAAAAATCATCAGTCATACCAGGACCTGTACCATTAATGTTTCCTTTTAATGACATTATGAATATCTGAGTCTTATCTCATGTTCTAAACTCTAAATTCTTGAAAAGCAGAACCTGGTTTCATTCATCTCTGTGCCTGTGCCAGAGAGTAGCTACCCACAGTACCTTGCTTAGGAAGCAAGTACTCAGTAAGTATTTTTGAATAAAGGTTTCCCTGTTCCATTATCTAGAAATTGGTCTGCCACTAAACGTGGTACTCCATTGCCCATTAAAACACATATGTGGATTTTAAGTCTCTCTTAATCCAAATGGGTTTTAATTCTCTTTTCTGTTTTTTCCTTTCTGTCCAGCACAACCAAATAAAACCACAGACAGGTGGCTCAGCTATCTGGGTGTACAGGGAAATATAAAAACAAAAAGTTTCTGTTATCCCACTTTTCCCCTCACCCAGGGCATTGGAGGGCTGTGCGAAAAATTCACAAAATTGCCCTGGCTGATGTGACTCACTGGATTGAGAGCTGGCCTGTGAACCAAAGGGCTGCTGGTTCAATTCCCAGTGGGGAACATGCCTGGGTTGCGGGTCAGGTCCCCGGTTGGGGATGTTTCTCCCACACATTGATGTTTCTCTCCCACCTGTTCTCCCTCCCATTCTTTGTATTAAGAAAAAAGAAAAATTCACAAAATCTTGTGTCAAATGGGCTCCTACATGTGCTGACTACCCATTCACCCAGGTTTTCTGCACTCTTTGCTCCAGGAATCTTCAACTAATCTGAAATCCCAGGCAGTCAGGAAGTTGCCTGGTCGCTAAGGTGTCACGAAGGTATTTCTTTTCAGCTTACTCTTGTTCTGAATAGGTCTGCTATGAAGAATGATGAGGATGACAATGACGGCAGCAGTAAAACCCATTGAACACTATGGCTGAGACCCTTTTGCCCATTATCTCAAACTGCATAATCGCCTTATGTGGCAGGACTATTATGACTTCCATTTAACACGTGATCAGACCACACACAACCCAGCAATGCAGAGTCACTTGACCAAGGAACCTGGGCTTCTATTGCCATGGTGGGACTTACCTAGGAAGCACAGAGTTAGGTGGCCTGGATTTTGCAGGGGATGCAACTTTAGGTTCTGGCCCCGAGCTCCCTGAAGATCCTGGCAGAGGGTCCTGTGTCTGCCCGGCTTGATTTGGAAGTACTTCCCTTGTAGACGTCAGAAGATGCTCTTTATCTTTAACTTCTTTTTCCCGGGACTTGGCTTTGTGTTCCGCCAGAAGAAGGTCGAACTGCTTTTTCCGGCCCGGGACTGCCCTCCGATGGCTTAGCGAATGTGTCTAAGGAGAAGAGAAATGAAAAGCACAGCCTCTTTGATCAGCACATAAACCTGCTTTCTGGGCCCTCCATTTCAGAAACAGCAATTCATGGGCATTTAGAGGTGCTTGAATGTCAACTTCAAGGCAACAGCTCCTGTTCTGTGGCTGGGAAGAGGCAGAGACCACACAAATGCAACCATGCCCTACTTTCCTGGTGTTAAGCCAAAGCTTCCTCCAAAAAAATGGCATAAGATGATGAGCTTCAGTGCAGAACCCAGGAAAACCTCTCTGATGAAAAGCCACAGTGAAAGAGTCTAGACTTAATCCAGGTGCAGGTGGGAGGCTCGCTTTGGCCCAGACACACAGAGCCACTACGCAGAGAGGGCCACAGCCTTAATCTCAAGAAGCACTTGCAGTTCAGTATGAAATATGTGGCTGGAGGCTACCCAGTGGTGGCCGCCTTGGGTCAGCTGTCCCCCTGGCCACCCCAGTGTGGCCCGATCAGGAGTGCGGCAGGGCTGTCTTTCAGGGCGCTGCCGCCGTGCTGCCGTTCCTGCATACATTAAAACATAGCAGGGTTTAGAACCGCCTGTGAGTGCCTATAAATACAATTTACTGTCTGGCCTCACAAGTAACAGGGGATGCCTTTTTTTTTTCCTTCTTAAAAAGCCAGCCAGTTTGAGGCAGGCACTCTGCTACCATGGAAGAGAAGAAAGCATTTCCTTTACAAAGAACAGCTGGGGGTCATGTCTAGGTTCCACACCCTGCCGTGTGCAGTGAGTGGCATGCAAACATTTCGACAAAGGCCCCAGCGAGAGCAGGAAGTATTTTTTATGGAAAGAGAAATACCTTGCAGGTGAGGGATCTTGTGCAAGGTTTCTTTGTCTCGGGATCCAATACTCCACAGTGTTTATTTGGGTCAAATTCTCTCTCTGGTTTAAGAAACAAACAAAAAATATAAGAAAAAAGGAGACTAAATAGGATTTGGCATTAAGACTACATTTAAAAAAATGCACATTTGCACCAACAAGTGAGACATTGTCAGGCAATCTGTTTTTGTTTTCCCCAACCGACTGCTAAAATGCTTCAAGAACCGCTCAGGGGAAAATGGGTCACCCCTCTGAACCCAGAGTTCCCAAGTCCAGCTTTGGTAGGGATGTGGAATGCAGCACAAGGCACAGGGAGTGGGGTGGGTGGGCACTGGGGGTTGGGGGGAGGAGCCAAGTGGCTCTCACACTTCATTTCACTTGAAAAGCTTCTCTGGGTACTTGGCCCTTTGGACATAGCTAGCTGCAGACCAAGGAGAACCACCTGAGGCCCAAGGGTCACATCTTCCTGGATGGCTCCAAGAGTACATCACATCTCCCCAACACCACCCTGCCTTCCTGCTAGTTTTAGCCATTTAAACGGGAAACTAATCCTTGACATGTCAGTGTGACCTTGCCTCTCTCCTGCTTTGCAAAGTAGTCAGCGCAAGGCCTTCGAGACAGCCTTGTTGACCAGAAAAATTGTTTACCTGATTCAGAAACATTGGCAGTATCATAGGCAGGGGCAGGGGAAAAGACTGGTGTGTGCCTTATGCAGATATGAACTTGAAGGTGCATGGAGTGCAGAGCCTGCTAGCGTCACAGTTTCAGCTTGCTGTGCTCCCAATGTGGGCCTATTACTACAAATGGGAATGAGCAGGGAAGGCTGAGTCCTCCAGATGGCTGCAAGGAGGCCAGGCTTCTCCCATTGTCTGCCTTCCCATTGGACTGTTGGTGGGTCATGTTCAATTTACTTCTAAGGAGCTTGCTGTTTTTAGGCTCATTTTGGATTCTTTGTCCTCTCTGGATTATAAAAATGCTCTCCTCATCAGGAAAATGAGGGGAAGTGAGGGCAATCTCTTAAGGATCCTCCTTTAGGTCTCCAAGTTCCACCCCTCAGGTGGCCTGTGCTGTCCTGGGAGGCGCTCAGCAAGCACCTACCTACAGCTGAACAAGAATGACACAGCTCTTCTGGGCATTCAGGAAGAATGTTAGTGGGTGGGTGAGGGGTGTATATAAATTTGGTGGTGTCCTTAAGAGCCCTGAATAGCTGCAAACTAAAAAGAGGTTACCTAGCCTGAAAAACTGTCTGGTATTGGTGGAGTAAACTCTGAGCATAATCAATGAATGGGTTCTATTTTTAAAAGAAGGTTTGAGGGTCATGGGGTGGTTGTGATGGTAGTGATGACGATGTGTGCAACAAAACCATTCTTACATCCAAGACAGATTCCTTGGCTGGCTATCAAAATGCCTCCTGTCCTTATTTTTCTTTTGTCTTTTATTAAAGGCTTCACTTTTAAGAATAGAAAATGGCTAGACCTGGAGATGACTATTTCTTATGAGCCCTCTCTGCCCACCAAGAAGTGCCTGGGTGCCAGGCCCTGGGCTGCCTGGCATGGAGTTCTTTCCCTGGGCCCATCTGAGTCAGACCTGTGCCCAGATCCACACAGCACTGGCCTGGAACTGAGCAGGTTGTTTGGCTGCCTGCCAGGTGTGAAAGCGAGATAGAACCAAAAGACCCAACGAGACAAAACAACCAACAAAATGAAAAACCAACAAACAGCAAAAAAAAAAAAACAAAAAAAACCCCAAAACCCCAAACAACTTCAGACTGGGCCGCAGGCTGGAAGCCATGGTCATGCTTCTGCCACAACAAGGACCACAGCCTCTGGACATTGGGCCCAGGCAGGCCTCTCAGCCAGAACTGAACTTGCCATTCAGGAGGAGAGCCAGGAGTTGGGGCTCCAGTCCACACAGTGAGGCCTCCCAACGGGCAAAGACGACACAAGGCTCTACCTCTATTTCTCGATAGTGGGTGAACAGTATGTGAGGAGGTTATCAGGTATAATACTTTTGCCACTCGAGTGCTTTGGGCTGAGATACTTTTAAAAATAATTTCTTAAAAAAGTTACAGACGTAAGGTAGAAATAGTGAAATACAGAAAAACACAAAGTAGAAAATAAAAATGATCCATGATTTTGGGGGCACTTAAAAGTATGCTCATATTGGAAGATACAGTTTCTTTCTCACAGGGTGGTTTTCACAACATTTTTTTCCCTTGTCAACATTAGATAAATGCCCACAGTGTGTGAATAAGTTATGAAGCTTATTATTATTATTTTTTTTTGGAAAAAGCAGAAACTGCTAGATTTGGTTTTACAACAAATCCAAAGCAAACATCATCCACATGGGGCCCCTAAAGGACAACTGTTACCTCAAAGACTGGCCCGCTCAGACATCTAAGGGGTATACCCAAGAGATATGCCCCAACACCTCATCTGCTGTGCTAACCTAGTGTTCTCACAGAGATTCCAACTGGTTCTTTGGAAAAGGCAGTTGCAGCCACAGACCACAGAATCAACTTGGAAACCAATGAGGCCAAAAGACGGAGGTGTGTCTTTCTGTGGGGCAGTCACTGATGGGACTGTCCCAAGTCTTCTCTGAGCTACTGTGAGATTTCACTGTGGGTTGTCCAGCTTCATGGTGGTGAGGCCTCTACAAAACCCTGGGGCAGTTCAGTCTGTCAGCATGATAATAAGATCCTCAGAATCCATAGGCTATTGTGGTTGGTGCAGAGCATCCTGCCTCCTGTGTCACTAGAGTAACTCCCGTCAAGCACTGAACTATTCGAGAGCCTCATTTGGCCGGGGAATAGGAGAACCAGCTCTTGCTTGTATTTTCAGGTAGAAGTCCTGCTTGCAGGTAAATTCCATGTCCTTCTTAAAATGAAACACACCTGCTTAATTATAAGAACACATCATTCCTTGGTTATGAGATGTGACTCAATTTCAGTCTAATCACGAGCCAGACTCGAAGGACACAGACACATACCTGAAAGTCTTCTGTAAGGCTTGTTGTTGTTTTTGGTGCCATTTTGGTGTTTCTTGTCTATTGTGGTGGACAAAATTCCTTTGCCATTTAAGATCTTTTCTGGGGAAGGTGGCACTGACTTGGACATCAAGACCGGCTTAATTAAGGGTGGGGTGGAGACAGCCGAGAACGAGGTGGAGCAGGCGGTGACCGCAGCAGTGGTTGTAGAGTTCATTTTGACATTGGCACCATCTGCCTTCACTAGGTTAGGAATTTTTTCTAAACTGACTACAGGAACCGGAACGCTGAAAAATAAATGAACAAACACACACAATTGCCTTCTTTGATACATCTAGTCTGCTGAGAAGCTAAACCCGCTTATCGTTATCAGAACACTTCCTTATCACTTATTTATACTCCTCCTATAAGCGAGCAGCATGACTCCAGTATTGATGGGAGGGAGATTTGTGCCTCAGAAAGGACCAACAGGGGGTGCGAGGCCGGCATGGTGCCAGGGATGGCATCAGTGCTGACTGATTACCTCCCATACCGGTTGTCCCCACAGATCCTGCAGCTCCCCCTGCAGTCCCTTTCTGTCGGCTGTCTTTGAGACAGCTCCTTGGGAAGAACAAGGTGCCTGCTGTGAAGCTCAGGAAGAGATCCTGTTTGCCTCCTGAAGACAGTGAGACATACCGCGCCACTTGCTGAATCACACCCCTTCCCCACTGCTGCTTGGCTGGTCTCCCACCTGAGGACTGGCGATCGGGCCTGACATCTGCTTAGCTCAGGAGCGCTGACGGGCTAACACCACATGGAGGCATGGCTGCAGGCCAGGGTGCCACGCTGCATGCTGTCGAGGACTCCTGGATCACTCTCCTATACTGAGGATGGGCTCAAATTGAGTGAGCTGCCATGTAACATTATCTAATATTCCATTTTAGGCAGCTAGTTATGTAAATAGGCAATGCTCAAGGCTGGCAGGTGAGAGGATGAATTTTAAGAAGACAGCACAAAGGTGTGTGTTTGTTCTTCAGAATCTGTTATCACCACCCCCCACTTCTCTGCTGTTTCTCCTGTAATGGATATGCATTTGATTTCTGTTCATTAAATGCAGGAGGACCGTATTTCTGGGGGTGGGGGGTGGAGGACTCTGTCTTGGATTTTAAAGGATAATATGAGATGAATAAGCTTTGCTTTGGTTCCTGAACTAGATTTCCTTTCCTCTTTGCAGGAGGGCAGAGTGCTAAATACTTCAGCCCCTCAATCATCGCTGAGCTGACTTAGCTATTAGAATGTCCAGTGATCTAGAATATGGCTTCCATATGCCTGCAGACAAAGCAGGGCATGAAGAGGCTGTTTGGGCAGGGGAGGAATCTTATTTGTCCACATGGCTGGTTGGCTGTACCTTCTCTAAGATTTATTCACAGATCATTTCTTTGATCCATTTGTTCATGAAATTATTTCTGTAACCTCTCAACCTCTGCTTCTTTTCCAACTTTGAAACGGGATCACAGAGGTTATTTATAGGTCTTTCCCAGCGAGAAGGGCACTCAGTGGCAGAGCAGATTGTTGCTAGGCTTCACCAACTTCATCCTAGGGCCACATGCTTTCCTGGTTGGGGAAGGGTGGTGTGGGGCTTCAAGTCTCATGGAGAGGAAATGAGAACAATGATTTTCACCAACACGACATCACTGCCAATTCACCCTTGATCAAGCGTCCCAATCACTGAGACAGCTGAATTTTTGCTATGTTCTATTTAATGGCAATTCACAAAGCACTCATATATTACTGAAAAACGGCATGAGAAGCCCTTGAAAAGTCAGCACACTAAGAAGGTATAAAGATATCACCTGGTGAAATTAGTGCTGCATTCCTGATTTTTTTCCAAATGGTAATAAATGTAAACCATTGAATATGTGATTTTTCTAGGATCATTCCTTTACTCCTGTACTTTAAAGGACACAAATTACAGAAGTCAGGGTTTTGAAAAGATATTTGTGCACCCATGTTCATACAAGTATTATTTGCAATAGCCAACAGGTAGAAGCAACCCAAGTGTTCACTGCTGGAGAATGGATAAACAAAATGAGATATAGGCATACAACGGAATAGTATTCAGCTTTAGAAAGAAAGAAAATTCTTAAAAAAAAAAAAAAAAAAAAAAAGAAAAAAAAAAAGGAGGGAAGGAAATTCGGATACATGAATGAAGACATGATGCTAAGTAAAATAAGCCAGTCACAAAAAGGCAAAATACTGTAATATTCCACTTATATGAGGTACTAGTGTGGTCAGGTTCAAAAAGACAGAAAGTAGAATGGTAGTTGCTGGGGGCTGGGGGCAAGGGAGAATAGGGAGTTGTTTTGTTGGCTGTGCAACAATGTGAATATATTTAACATGACTGAACAGTGCATTAAAGTGGTTAAGATGATAAATTTCCTGTGTATTTTACCATAATTAGAAATTTTAAAAAGGTACAAACTAAAACATACCCTTATAAATTACAAAACTCATCCCACTTATATTATATTTCAATACCCTGATTTTATAAATACGCAAGAGCCTGCTTAAAAAGTTCTTGATGATTTATTTGTCATTCTTGTTCTGATCTGTTGACTTTTATTTCTCGAGAAAAAAGTAAACTTCAAATGTTGATGTGAATCCATGAACTATCAGCCACCTGAGAGAATTCTCTAGCACCTGAGTGGTCTTCTCTGATACATTTCTTTGAGGAGCCAAGAAGTTTAGGAAAGGAAGTTAAGAACTTCAAGTTCCAGATCTAGCTCTTGTCGCATGAGCTGGTGTGAGGAACGGGAAGGCCTCCAATTTCTGTGAGAAATGCCCTGGTACATGCTGAATATTCATGAGCTCAGCGGATGATGCTGGGATGAAATAATCCAGAACAATTTTACAAACTGAAGTGAATTTAAAAACTGAGCCAAGTGGTTCTCAAATGCTCACAGTATAGTCTGCATTTCTCCCCTAAAGTCAATGTCCAATTCCGATGTTCTCCTTAAGGGAGCCACAAGAGCCCAGGTGCACTAGATCCAGCATGCTTCTTCCCAATTTTGTTCAGTAATTGAGCTTGAGCCGAGCCAGCTAATACCTGTGACTGATTTAATTGGGAATTTTCTCCACTACATAACGAGTATGGCCCACTCATACCCCCTACTGCTAATGCTTCTAGATCTACAGTTGGGACTTTGATCCTAGTGCCTGTAGGTAGGATGTGGAATTGAAGTCCATCAGAAACAAGAAGGGAAGGTTGATGCACAGCCCTCTGGGATTGAGGTTTATTGGATTGGAATGGGAGGTGTTATGGAAAAAATATCAAGAATGTTCTGAAGGGTTCCATAGACCAGGTGAGTCAGTAGGGAGCTGAGCCACTGAGTATACATTCCTGATGCCAGGTACATGGGCCACATCTTGGAAGTGGTACAAGGGAAATCACCTTGTGGGTGGAAATCTAAGGATGTCCATTAGCCAATGAAGAAGGGCTACAGATAGAGTGAAGAAGGAGAGCCTCGGGGTTGCCCTAATAATTTTTCTTTGGTGTCCCTTCTCGCCCGCAAAGGTTTTGAGTTTCCATTCTAAGGTGACCTGCCTCTGGCCTGAGCTGAGAAGTTAAGAGTTAAAAGAGGAAGGGAAGTAGGCAGCTCAATGAACATGGGAAGGGTCAAACACATCCCCAGAGGAAATGAGAGAGAGAGAGAGAGAAGCGAAAGTCATCCCCATTTGACCTTGCACTCCCATCCCCCAGTATTAATGTCAGCCACCGGTTGACCTGAGTATCCAGCCTCCTTTCTTCACTGCTATGGGCAACAGCCCCAACTGATGAACAAAGGAGGAAACGACTGCAAGATGATGCCACACTATGTGGAAAAGCAATCCCAGAGAGTCAGTCTTTTTCAGCAAAAAGCTCTGGCTGACATAAGAAGCTGTTGAGAGCCACAGCCCCGGCTTCACCCACACACAGATCCCTGCATGTGTCTACACTCCAGGGAGTGGGGGAGCGTGGCTGTCTGGAAGTCAGCATCTCAGAATTGTCTTCCGCTTTCCCCCATTGTCCCTTTTCTCACTTCCCTCACTTCCTCACCATCACCTTTCCCAGCCAGTACAGTGTCCCAGCCTGGGCAGGGAAGGGCTCGTTCCAGATGTCAGTGGACCCTGAATAACAGGTTTCATTTTTTTCCATTTGGAAAGAAGTCAAAAGAATCTGACCTCTGGTTTCACAGTCCAGGTGTCTCCCCCTTTTCTGTGTCTAATCACAGTAACTCGAACACTTCATGTTGTGGTTAGGTGCTGGAAGGGGTGGACAGCTGACAACACCTGGATGACTAAGCAATTTATTACTCTGTTTGCTTAGGTGACAAACAAGCCTGGTGGTTACCCCTGAGGTCAGCCAAAGCCCCTCAAACTCCTTGCCTTTCAGTCTGAGGCGATGCACTTACACTCCAGAAGTCTAACAATTAGCTGCATTTATCAACTCACCATTGTCCTTTCGTTGAAGAGCAGTATTTGAAAGGGAAGGATGAGTCCCTACTCTTTCCCTGCTGCTTTCATAATGCCTGTTTTGTTCGCTTGGGATGAACTCCTTCAGGGAGTCCGGCTGCAGCCTGTTCCCCTGCTGTGTCCAACACACTGGGAGTAGTTATCTCCTTGTTATCTCTGAACCTCCATCTCTGTCCTGGGAAGGGATCCTACAGCCCAGACTGAACAGCCCTCCCTCATCCTCCTTGCTAGGTGGGGGGGGATGTCTATCTTATTTCTTTTGTGCTGCTCTGGCTGCCCTTGTCTTCTTCCTGTGTGCCTGGCCAGTCTGCATTTATCTTTCTGAACCAAGGCTTTAAGAAAACGATTCTCCTGGCACCAAGAAGATACTCCTCCCTATCCAGTGATGTCTGCAAAAGTGCAGAGGTGAAGAATCTTATGGTGCTACCAACAGTCACTGGGCCAGCTGCTCTCCTGCCAGCTACGCTTTCCTGGTGATTGTGATTTATTCTTTTATCAGCAACAGATAAGCCTTAAGAGAATGGTTCAGAAAATCTTGAGTCCTGCAGAAATCATTGCCAACCCTGCTCCACTTACCAACGCAGGGAAAAGATGAATTTGACAGGCAGGAGCCTGAAGACATATGGTATTTGTGCTGTAGGTTATGTGTCTGATAAGAGTTCACAGCTGTCTGATTTTTTCCCATCAATTCCTTTGACAAAGGCCCATGTGCAGAATTCTGAGGATCTCTGATTCACTGACAGATCCTTGAAAGGGCCATCTCACCCAGTCTCTTGCCTTCTAAGCAGTGATAGCATTTAAGCCATGCCAAGTTAAAGGAATTTACCCTATTTTCAAAGACTCACAGAGAAGGAATTCTATTTGTGTTTCATGGATGCATCTTGGGAGCTGCTATCAGGACATAATTTATACCAAATTTAAATTTTTTTATTATATTTTACTGAATTTACTGGGGTAGCATTGGTTAATGAAATTATATAGGTTTCAGGTATACAAATCTATAATACATTGTCTGTACACTGTATTGTGTGTTCACCACTGAATTTAAATTCTTTAAGTTGAACAAATATTTGGGACATTCTTGAAGCTAGGAGTCAGGCAATCACTACAAATCAGTCTAAATAGCAGAGCCGTAATGTCCTGCCATGATGCAAAAGATTCAGGAGGTACTACATAAATCCTGGCAAATGAATAGATAGTATTTTTTACATGGAAAAATATTGGAAAAACTTTTAAACACCAATTTGTAAACATCTGTAGCAAAGAGAAAACAGGGTAACCAACCACAGAACACAGAAATAAAAAAATCTGCAAGATTAATCTAATAATATTCTGTGGCTGAGTGTCAGGCCTGGTAGTCAGGAAGGGAGCATTGTGTATAATCTCTCCTGGACGTGGCATTGCTTTGGATTCCCTCCCACATAATACACCCTCAGTGGGAAAATGTGGTCAGATCACATTGCTATTGGGGGTGAGTGGCCCTGGCGGCAGAGGCAAAAAAATATAAGACTGGTTAGTAGGGTCTTGTGCCAGCCCAGAAGGGTACTCAGAGGAACTCACAGGAGCCCACTGCTGGCCAAGAAGGTTAAAGCATCTTTATCAGTGACTTGGATAACGGGCTAAGACCTCCTCCCTCAATTGGGGGAAGAGGCGATTAGCTGCTGAGAAGAATGATGTGGGACTTTCCCTTAAGCCAGTTAGGAGCAGGGGAGAAATGAGCAAGCTGACTTTGATGAATTGTAAAAGTGGCCAGAGGCAAGTAAATTAAATCAGGGAGGACAAGCAGGACTGAATTGAGGGTCTGTGCCTTGTCCCTGTTCTGGCAGATTCATAGAATGTGGAGGGTGTTGCAAGAGAGCTTAGGACAATGGTTAAGAAGACAGGCTTTGAAACGAGACAAACCTAGATCCAGTCCCACCTTTTCTATTGCTAGATGCATTATGGTGGAAGAGCATCTGACTTCCCAGCTTCAGGGCCTCAGTGAGTCCATGAGGACTTTTTGTGGGAATCAGATCAAGGGTGGCTGGCCAAGTGGATGAGCACTGGTTTCAGTTCTTCCTCGCCCTCTTGGACAGCTTTGGACAGCGCAAAACCCACACAGACATATGTGGCTGCCCTGCCTGGCGTATCCTGCGACTTTACTACTCTGGGTCTCAGTCTCTTTATCAGCAAAATGAAGATCACAATAGATATCTGAAGTGGTTAAATGATATAACACATATAATGTGCTTGGCACAGTACTGGGTACATAGTTCGCCCTAAATAAATTAGAGCTGGAACAAAAAGGGGAGAATGTTTGGAAGTTATAGAAATGTCTAACCCTCTATAATATTGAGTGCCAACTACAATTTAAAAATAGAAAAAAGGAGGAAGAGTGGATCAGGCCATCTACTCCCCACTGACCCTGATGCTTCTGGGGTGTATATATGTATCTGCGGTGCAAGTCATTGTCACCTTCAGAAATTTCTGTTCTGTCCCTGCCAGGTAGCTCAGTCAATTAGAATGTCATCCCAATACACCAAGGTTGCATGTTTGATCCCCAGTCAGGACACGTACAAGAATAACCAATGAATGCATTAAGTAAGTGGGACAACAAATCAATGTTTCTCTCTCTCTTCACCTTCTTCCCTCTTTCTCTAAAATCAATAAATTAAATACTTTAAAAAAGGAACTTTCTTTCCTGTTAGCCTTGCTGGTCCCATCATCGGGGGAGGGATGGCCGAGGCAGCAGATGGGTGTGAGCAGGAAGCCTCCTGTGTTCACACGGAGTGGAGGACTACTTCTGGAGGGGGGGGCGGGGTGCAAAGGTGAGGAAAAACAGAACCAGGTAGGAAGGCTTTCCAGACTCCATGACCCCATTTCTAGGAGCATTCACTCCTGCTTCTCAATCCTACCTGCTGCTCAACCGCCCTAGCCTTCTAGGCACTGCCCAAGCCTGGATCAGTGGTTCATGCTCCTCGGTGCATAACACATTCTGGAAGAAGACTGAGTAGGAACTCCAGGCTTCCTGCATAGAAGCATGTTGTCTCTGTAACCCTGAAGTATGTTAGGTAATGAGGGTCCTTGCTGACTCTAAGATGTCTTCTGGAGGTATAACGATGTGCTCCTATCTAGGCAGCTCCAGATTTCTGGGGAGCGGGAGGCCCTGGAATCAGCCTGTTAGAATATGCAGCACTTTTGTTAAGCAGAACTTCCTAAGGCACGGAACTCAAAAGGTGGTCTCCAAATCTGCTGGGAGATTCATGGGCACTATGTGTCCTAACATTCCAAGACTGAGGGAAAAGATCGGCAAGCCAGAGAAAAGAAGAAGATACAGAGGAAAAAACAGAGTCCTGGGACAGCAGTGTAAATGATGCTGGACAGGCTGGCTCTGGAGTGCACTCAGGACCAGCCTGCCTGCAGTGCTAGGAAGCCAGTCAGGAGGCAGTGAAGAAAACCCTAGACCAAACCAACTGTACCTGCTCAGTGCCTTTTCTTCTATATGGGAAAATTAAAGGCCTCATAATTAAAAAGAATACCACATGAGGTCCATAGCAGTGCATAAAGGGTATCAGGGCCTATGAGCAGAGGTCAGGAAGCAAGTGGATTCTGGAAGGAGCATTGGTGCACAGTGGCCGTCAGCACTGGCCCTGAAACTGACAGGTTTGGCTTGGGAGCAGCAAGCAGGAGCACTCTCCATGGCAGCCACTAGAGGTCATCAGTTCCTGTTGCTGGAGCGACAAGCTGCCCTGTCTTTGGGCCTGTCCCTCACCTTCCAGAGTCAGTGCAGTCAAGACATTTATTGTCTCCCTGAAGTACAGGAGCCAACACTGATCCAGGGGGAAAGAAGAGGACTCCTCATAGAACATCCTTCCTTTTCATGTCAGGGAAGGCCGGTAGTGGGGACCTGGGCTCAGGTCTCCAGTCTTTGCTTTCAGGAAGCTCTTTCTGAGTACACTGGGAATGAGGAAATGGCACAGCGTCCCTGGCTCCTGTCAGTACCTCTGCCTCTACTCCCCAGCTTCCTTTACAGAGGAACAGCCCCAGGGAGTGTCTTCCCTCTCCAGTGGACTGGGGCCGGGATGTCACTTATTCTGCTCTTTCCTTCTCCATATTGGAAACCAGGACTGGGTAGACAACCCTGCACCCAAACCACCTCCACTTGGAACGCTGAGCATACTGTTTAAGCCTTTAAAGTGCAGTG
Organism: Furipterus horrens; assembly: GCF_987537825.1. Taxonomy (NCBI): domain Eukaryota; kingdom Metazoa; phylum Chordata; class Mammalia; order Chiroptera; family Furipteridae; genus Furipterus; species Furipterus horrens. The sequence goes on from NW_028327179.1 coordinate 52,256,988, forward strand.
CTCACACTGACCTACAGCAAACTCAGGACATTCTTTGTCCCAAATTTACTTTGCATTTCTTAAAAACTCCAGTTAGAAACCTTGGCCCCTCCAAACATTCCATCACTCAAGTCTACCTGCTAAAAGAGGTCCCTACCTGCACTATCAGGCCTGTCATCATCGCTGGCCTGAACCTTGATGGAAATTCTTGCCACCAGTCTTTTTGTCCTGGTCTCTCTGCTTGAACCTGCCTCCACTTGACCAACAATGCAAACCTGACACTGCTACCAGCTGCCTAAAGGGCTCTGTGGGCTTCTCACTACCCAGGGTATGGAGTTCAACCTCACGGCTTGGTTCACCCACAGCTCCTCCTAGGGCTCCCAGCCAGAGCCCCGCCTGACTCTGGGCCTTTGTGTGGTCTGGACAGTTCCTTCTGCTAGTGTGGCCTCCTCCCCTCTCCAGGTGGACACTCCCCCATCTGCCCAGACCTGATGAGATCCTCTTCTCTCGCAGTGCTGACTGTTCCTTCCTAGTGGTTCCTGCAACACTTACCTTGTCAAAAGGCCAGACTCTGCGCTACCTGAGGACAGGAACCTGGACCATGTGTATATGTCGCTCCCAAGTTTCCCACTGATATATACATTATCTGGCACTTAGGAAGAACTTACATGTTTAATAAATGAATTAATGTTCTCAATGATGATTAAATAACATAACACAATAAAAACCAAGCCAGCTTTCCACCAGAACAAATGCTTCAGGTAAGGCGCAGCCCGCAGGTGTCTTTCTTCCGGACAGAGAAGTCAGAGTGATGGCAAAAATGAGGGTGGAGGGCTTCTGAACCCTACATTTACTTCTCTCATATGCAGTCACACAGGAGATGGTGTTTCAGCCTCACCCTTGATTTATAGATGAAGATACTGAGGTTTAGAAAGGTTGCCCCAGGGCATTCATTCAGCAAAGTGACTTCAGGCAGCTCTAAGGGCGTGTTCTTGGTCATAGCATGAAAGTGAGAAGACCAGGGGTAGAGTCCCAGCTCCACCACTGACCAGTCACTTCATCAGCCTATGCCTCCATTTCCTCATCACATTACTGAGTAGACTTGAGGCCCAAAAGTGTCTGGGGCACCCTGCTCGGTGCGGCTCAGTGGGTTGTAGTATTGTCTCATAAATGGAAAGGTTGCTGGTTCAATTCCTGGTCAGGGCACATGCCTGGTGCAGGTTCAGTCCCCAGTTAAGGGTGTGTGAGAGGCAACTGATCGATGTTTCTCTCCATGGCTTTTTCCCTCCCTCCCCCCCTCTCTAAAATCAGTTAGCATGTTCTCAGGCGAGGATAAAAACAAACAAAAAAAGAATCCATGGCTGTGGAAGCATCTACAAATTACAATGTGCTGTGCAAATATGAAGGACCACACTTACTAATCTCTGTGGCTCACACTCCTCTCTTGTCATGCCATTTTCCCCCTCCCCAGCTGTCCTAGCCTGTATTTTCCGTCCCTAGACTCTATTCCCTATTTCTGAGCACTTCTGTGACTTGGCAAGGTCAGTTGAGTTTAATAGCCAAGGAGCTGTCCATTGTCCTTACCTTAATCACCTGAAAACCTGGTAAGCACGTAGCACTTAAATGTTTAAGTTGCTGATGCTTTCCTGCCCTGGCAGGGACATTATTTCTAGGATGCCTAAGTATTCTGACCTGTCTATATCCCATCCTCTTATCCACCTGCCCTTTCTACTTCTCCTCTCTACAGATCATCACAGTGACCTTCACCTACTCCCTTTTGTCCACTAACCTTTCCTCCCTCATCCTCTGCCCTACTCCTTCTACCTTGACCCCCAAACCTGCAGCAGTAGAGGCAAAAACTGGCCTCAGAATCCACCCCCCATCTCTTGTATGAGGAACTGGATTTGTAAATGGGAATCCAGGAAGGGGCTTCCATGGAATGCCACACCAACTCCTCAATTCCCTTCCTATTAGGGTTTTCCTCATGTGACCAAGTGCATCCTGGGATGTAAGCACAAACATCATGCACATCATGCAGGTGCTGTGGTACAGGGGTGCACTGTACCTGCCTCTTCCTTAATTTAGAAGAAAACAGTTTTCCCTTCTTGCCAGAGCACAGCAGGTTTTTCCTTCTTATCATCCAGGTCCATAGTTCTCCGTTCCTAACTCTACTAACTGTAATGGGGAAAAAATAATTCCACAGTGGAAACAGGCACTCTGATTTCTCCTCAAGAATTCAAAAGATACTTATTTATATCTGTGGTTTCCTTTAGCATTAGAAAAGTCTGTGAGGAGCAGTTTTAATTCACAGACTCCGTTATTCATTCACTTGGCATACATTCATGAAATAGTTGCAGGGTGCCAGATTCTGTATTGAAACATGGGGATGTCAAGTGCTCAAGGTGCAGTGGGGAGCAGGAGAGGATAAAGCTGCAAATAAGTACAATATATGGTGGTAGCTCTTATACTGGTATTTTGAGTGTTAATGGGATCTTAGAGGAAAGAGTATCTCAGTCTGTATAAAACATCCAGGAAGGCTTCAAGGAGGAAATGATGCTCATGCAGAGACTTTAAAGCATGTGTAAGCACAGGCAGGGAGGCTGCTTCCGGGAAGGGAAACAGCACGTGCCAGCATATAGAAGACATGTTCTAGGAGCTACAAATAGATGGGGACATCTGGAATATAAAATGAAGGGTTCAAAATACTGGCAGCAGCAGTTGGACAAGTGAGAAATGCCAGATCATATACCCACCTCCAAAGAGGTTAAACTTCTACTCTGTGGGCAAACAACTGAGGGCCGTTGAATGTTCTGAGCAAGGTGTGGGTGGTACAACACCTGGGCTGGTGCAAAGGGCGACAGGGCCAGGTAAAGGCCACTGCAAGAATGCTGCTGAGGAATCGGGGGTGGTCAGAGGTGTTAGGTCACCAGAAGCATTCACAGCACTTGGGGTCTGTAGCATTTCCCAGCTTGTGTAGAAGCCCTGGGATGACTCCTCTGTGGCCATCAATACTGACTCTTGCCCCTAGTTCATGCCAACACCAGGCAAGAAGAGATAAGCCAGCTTCATTTCTCCCAAGGCCCTTGGCCAGTGCTGCTCAGTTATCATTTCCTCACCATAAAGGCTCCCAGAGCACTTCTGACAGAGCCCCAACAGGTCCAGGAGGACACGCCTCCCACTGGAAGCGCCACAGGAAGAGCCATTCTCCTCCCCACCACACAGTCGGCACACATGGGAGGCCGGCGCCTGCTGATTTTCTCTTGCTCTGGCTCTTTTTCCTTCTGGAACAGCAGGCTCATCTACTGCATTTTTAATAGCTGAGCATATTTTGCATTCAGCACATGTGTGTGGGTTGATAAGGCCCAAGGAGAAGGCAACGAGCCATGCAGGGGAGGAAAGTGTCCTGCCCGCTCCCGCAGGTTTGCGTTCCCCCAGTGGCTTAGCACACTGGACAAGGAGAGCCAAAGCGATAACAGCAGGTTGGAAAGTCAAAGTGGCTGATTCAGTCTGCAGTACAAGGGCTGGCCCCCTGGCCAAGCAGGGACTCCTAAGCCTGAAATGCTCATCTTAGCTCAAAGGAGCCAAAGAATCATAATTCCCTCTTGCCTCCCACTTGGGACAGACCCATCTTGCCCACCTCTCTGCCTTTCCCAGGGGACAGTGAACCAGTAGAGGGGTTCTGAGAGCCGGGTGTAGGGTATGCAGGGAGTGCTGCCAGGCAGACCTGCAGGGGACATACCCAGTAGCTTAGGGATGGCCTCTCTGTTTCCTCCTTTCTCCTTACGTGGAGTTATTTTTAATCTCCTCAGACACAGAAATGGGAGAACAATGAACCCACAGACCATCTAAATTTGTGTGAGATAGATGCCAGGAGGTCTGCCTGGGTTCAGCACCGGTGATTATCACCGTATATGTGAATTTGAGCCACTTCAGAAAGAGCACCCTCAACCTGCTGTTAATTTTAATATAAAGGCCATGCACGGCTAGTGCTTTCCTGGTCTTTAGGGCCAAGGCAGGAGAGCTCCCTTGGAGCAGGGAAACAGAACTTCAGCAGGGGAGACTGCATGGCCTGACTGGGTCCTCAGGGTCTGTTCCACCACACACCCAGCTGCACGCTACTGTGAGAAAGAAGGGAGAGTTGCTTCCACCTTGGAATTTAGCAGCTCCTTTCGGAAAGCACAACTTTAATGAGATCAAGGAGCCATCTTATCATATCTTGAGTCACAGAACCAGAGAGACCCACCCAGGGTCACCTGGCCTAGGTGTCCAGATCCATGCTGTCTGAAACAGCAGCCATTTGTGGCTATTGAGCATTTAAAATGTGGCTGAGGAACTCAATTTTAAATTTTATTTAATTTTAATTCATTAAAATTTAAAAACAGGTACTTGATTCAGTTGTTAGAAAATGTTTAAAAGTATGTTTAGAACAACTTGGATATGCAAATCTATTTTATAATTGTAAATTTTAAATAAAATCTAAATATGGATCAAGTATTTGTGATGAAAATTTAGTTTCCAAATTGAGATGTGTTGTAAGTGTAAAATACACACAGCATTTAGAAGACATAAAAAAAGGACATAAACTATATCAGTGATTATATGTTGAAGTGATAATATTGTGGGTATATTAGGTTAATAAACTAATTATTAAAATTAATTTTGCCCTTTTTTCACCTTTTCAATATGGTTATTAGAAAATTTAAAATTACATGTGTGGCCTTGGGCGGTACAGCTCAATTGGTTGGAGTGTCTGTCGTCCTGTAAACTGAAAGGTCCAGTCGGGGTCAATTCCCAGTCTGGGCACATGCCTGAGTCACAGGTTCAGTTCCCAGTCAGGGCATGATCGGGTAGTGTACAGGGTACGAGAGGCAACCGTTCAATGTTTCTCTCTCACATGGATGTTCCTCTCCCTTTCTCCCTCCCTCCTTTCCCCTCTTTCTAAAATCAATAAGCATGTCCTTGTGTAAGGATTAAAAAAGTTTTGTGGCACACATTATATGCCCATTGGATAGTGCTAGTCTAAACAACTGTAGATAAAAAGTTACAGCCTCCAGGAATGGAAATCTTACAACCCATTTCAATGATCAGATCCATTTCATTCAATTCATCAAATACTGACAAGGGGACTGTGTTTGCTGAGTGTGAGGACTTACTATGTAGAAGGCCCTGCAATTACTACTGAGCAGGAGGAATACAGTAAGCCTAATCTGCGGCACCACACAAAGAGTCACAGGTAAGGTAAAAATGAAGTGCCGTGGGGATTAAAAAGAGAGGCCAGTCTATCAGGTGGCTGCCAAGGAAGAAGTGAATGAGAGAAGGGCTTTGAGAAAACGGTGGCCAGTGGGATGGGTAGTGAGGAGCAGTGAGGATTTGGGCCAGGAAAGAGGACACAGAATGCCGTGCAAAAAACCTTGGCTTAGCAGTCCCTGCTTTCTCAGGCTCCTCTTCCCCTGGCCCCTATTCTCTAGGCCCTGACCTCGGTCCCCACTTTTCTCAGGCCTCTGACCTTCCTGGGGCGCCACATCTGTACCCATGGCTTCAATGCTCGTGTCTACATGGAGAACATTCAAATCTCCATTCCTAACACATATCTTTCTCTTGACCACTGGGTCCATACATTCAATGCTCCATTGAGTTCTCAGCTGAGCTCATCCTCTCCTCCCCACACTAAACTCTGGACCTTCCCATCCTTCTCATGAAGAAGTGACAGGATTAGTCACCTAGTTGTCCAGGCCAAGACCCTAGACATCACCCTCAGCTTGTCCCTTGTACTGCAAGTCCTACATACAACTAGCTGCAAAGTCCTGTGGAATTTTCCTCCTTAATATTCTCCCACCTGGCCCTTTCTGGGCATGCCCTCCTGGTCTAGACCGTCACCACGCCTCACTTACACAAAATATCCTCACTGTTCTTACTGCTTCCTGAGTGGCCCCTCCAGCCATCCTTTATGCTGCTGTCAGGATGATCTCACTACATTTGAAAACTGTTTCTTTAACAGCTCCATGCAGCTTCCAGGGGGAAGTCCAAATTCCTGATCTAAGTGCACATGATGGAACTTTACAAGGCACTCAGCCCATCTACCCAGGTCATTTGCCCCTACCCCCCAATTCAAATACTTTTGCACATTCTGTTTCCTTTGCTTGGGACACCCTTCCCACTTTCTTTAAAAAAAAACAACAAAAAACTTTTTAATTGTGGTAAACAATATGTAACCTAAAATTTACCATTAGCATCTGTTTTTTTTTTGTTGTTGTTGCTCTTTTCTACTTGTCTTTCATGCCCCTCGGCCATAGCTCCACCCTTCTTTCTCTACTGGTCTTTCAAATACAGCTCTGTGCAACCTCTTCTGAAAAACCTTTTCTGAGTCCTCAGCCTGGGTTAGGTAACCTTTTTCTGTACTTCCAATATCTTAGCTCTTACCACATTGTACTCCATGTAGCTTATGTCTCTTTTTACATACTCCCTAAGACAGTGTCTGTCTTATTTAACTTCACCTCCCCAGGGCTGCAATGTACAGTTGTACAGGTTATACGTTGTACTAGGATGCCTGGTTGAGGACGTGAGTAGGGGATGAAGACCACTGGCCAATTGTGTACCTGGTCCTGGACTGTATCCAGGCTTTTTTCTATTGGCACAATGGTTCCACGGGTAACATCAGTGGACTCTATATAACTCCAGTGTTTGTTATAGAGTTGACACTTAGTATTATAGTAGATGCTCATTAAATGGCTCAGTAAAGACAGGTGGATATTCGAGGCAAAAGTACTGGGGAAGATGTGGTGGGGTAGGTGGAGTAATGAGATGGTGTTGTATGATCAGAATTGGATTAGGGGGTTTGGAAGCAGTTTGTAGAGAGTCCCTTTGTTAGGCTGAGGGGCTAAACTCTTAATTCAGCAATCTTTGAGAATTTTTGAGAGAGTATTATGACTTAGAACCACAAGACATTCAGGCTTGAAAATGAGACTCAGAGAAGTTAAGTAACTTCTTCAAGGTCACACAGGAAGCTAGTGACCGATCTGGGGCTTGAATTGTCTTTTCTTTTCTTTTCTTTTTAAAGATCTAAATAGGCTTTACTAAGCAATTCATGAATCAGGCAGCATCCTATCTAGCAACTAGAAGGGTGCGCCCTTGAACTGTATTCTTTTGCCATTAGCTCTGTGCCCATTCTTCCCCAGTGTCCTCTGGGGAAGCTTCCCTGACCTGAGGCTGAGCCCTAGAAGTCTCTAGGCCAAATCTTTCCAGCATTCCCAACACACGTCCCTGTGATGGAGGGTAGGGAGTTACTAGCCTGGCTGACTAGAGGTGAGATTAGGCAGGAGACCGTTGCAGTCAATGCTGAGCTTCTTTCATGGTGCACCCCTGGGTCTGTCTTCAGAATATCTATCTACCTCAAGCTAGGTAAACTGCCCACCCATTAGCTTTCTGTTCTTCCCACAAAGCAAGTGCTCTGGTTTTTGGAGTCTTTTTCTTATGAGCGATTTCCCTCCTTGTACTTCTTTTGGTTGCTTTTCTTTGGGGACAGGGTAGTTTTTTCAAATTCTTTCAGCCTCTACCTGAAGGGGCCTTGCCCACACCAGGTCTTACTAAATGTGTGTTGAGTCATTTTAATAAAATGTGAAGACTGATCTAACCCCAATGGTTTCCCCAAAGACTTGTCTCCTGGGTCACATTTATAATTTCTTGTTTCTTGTGTTAATTTTACGATCGTCTGTGACCCTGGAGTGTCCTTCCATCTTATTCCTCCCTCTCTGTAGCTCACTCTGGACTCCAAATGATTTTATCCTTTTCCATTTTCAAATTCAGTAAATGTCAGAGACATTTCTCTACTTTTTCAGAGAGATTTGATTTCTTGACCTTTATTACGGTTACAGGAGCTCTGTCCTTTGGCACATGTGATACCAGTGATAATGATAAGATTATCTCAAAAATATTTATCAAATGTGTACACTGTTCCAGGCATTGCACTTGCAGCTTTTATAAAAAGTAGCTCACTTAATTCTCATCACAATCCCATGGGATAGAGCTATTATCAGCCCATGTTCAGATGAGTAAAATCAAGTCAATCAAAATTGAGCAACTTGTCCAAAGACCTGATATTAATTGAACAAAAAAATCTTCAGGTGTTTTCCAAGGTTACTAATTAGAGGGAGACTCTCCCAGAGGCCCATCACCACTGCCATTGTCACTTTCAGACTGGGTCTTCCCTAACCAGGTACATCCTCCTATAGGGTGGGCCTGAGATCCTAATGATCAGAAAAGAACAGAGCTTGTCTATAAGGCCCACAAGAATGACAGGTAACTCCCCTCCGTGACAGCTGTGGCTAAACCTTTCTAGTCTATCACGAGGCTCTTTACTTGATCTGGCAAAATTAGCTCTTTACACAGTCATAATAATTCCCAGTGTGCAATGAGAAACCAATTGATGATTGATTTTAGTCTGCAGCTTTTCTAGGTATGAACTGAAGTGCAATTAACTATCACTAATAAACAGAACATTTTTTTTTTCTTTTTAAATATATAAATCAGACTCCATGATGGTCCCTAAAAGATAAAGATAAAGCTAGAAGCTCTGTAAGAAGCCTGTCCTTAAGTGGTCCAAGCTGGGTCCCTTGGCATTTGAACATACAGGCATCAGGCATACCTTGCTTTACTGTGTTTCACTTCACTGCACTTCACAGATTTTGCATTTTGTACAAATTGAAGACAAGATCCTTCATAAGCAAAAAGAGTATAACTTGCTTTGTTGTGATACTCGCTTCATCGCAGTGGTCTGGCACCCACAATATTTCTGAGATCTGCCTGTATTCATTGTCTGCTTCCTGTCCTTGTTTTCATTTTGGTTCCCTATCTGTCCATTCCACAGGTAACCTTTTCTGACTTTTTGGTAATGTCTGAGATTAAAAAATGAATGAAAAACCTCTGATTTTTCACAGCCACCTGCAACCCATCACAGGGGTGCCATTCTCTTTGGATTTGCTCTTTTGGTCCTATGGTCAGCTCCTAATCACCTGCCTCTGCAGGCAGCTATTCCAAGGAGCAGAGACCCAGAGGCTGTGCAGGGAGCCTGCCTCCCTGGATTGCAGGACCTGGCCTGGCTTCCTGCTGAACAGACTGACTGTGCTTCTGATTATTTACACCAAAGCTTCTCTTCACTGGGGTGGAAAATTGAGAGGTGACCGTACCACTGAGGAATATTTCCCCATTACCCTTTTCTTAGACACAACTTAGCTAAGCTCTTAGCGAGCAAAAAAAATTCTCCTGTCATGTATATGGCACTTTAAGGTCCTGTGTTCCCTCCAGTGCTTTGGTTTCTTACCCCATCATTTGGGTTTTCTGTCCCTGCCCTCCTTAGACATGATGCCTAGGAACAAAGCCAGAGGGTAAACACTGTTCCCTGTGGTGACAGAGGCAAACAGCAAGGACAGACAGCTGCTGGCTACCAGCACCAGACACTTACCATGGTTTGTCTCTTGATCCTTTTGCAGAAAAGACTGTGTGCTGTTTGCTGCTGGAGGTAAGGAGATTGTCTTTGGGCGTTTTGAATGGCTTTGAGGTGCTGCTGGCAGAGTTATGGCCGCTGAGACAGGCTTTTGTTTTCACCTGTACTAGCGATGTCCTGGAATTGGAGGGTGGAGATGCTGGGGAGGGAGAAGGTCTGCACATTGAAGCATGTCTTCTCTCTGCAGAGGGAGAAAGAATAGAACTCAGCACATCATCTGTAGCAAGTGAGTCTCTCACAGACTCATGCCACAGTCACATACAACAGGCAAGGAGAAAATGCTTATCTTGCAATGTCTGCATCCCTGAAGCCTCAGTTCTGACTACGGTTTATCTTTTCTTTTTTGTCTGAGTGAGAAATTGCCTTGATTTAACTTCTCTATTATAACTTAAAAAATGATGTTTCCATAAATACCAGTAGAAACTCCAGTCAGCAACTTAACATGAAAGTACAGTTATTTAAATCTCTTTTCTTTGCCTCCTTACTACCATTTGTCTTGATGTCCACTCCTCTTCCACCAACTAGCAATGATGACATTCTGAATTTCTGTATCAAAGGGCATGCTAAGCCAAGCCAAGGTTTTCATAGGAGGCATTTACCAGGCCTTCCTTCTGCAAAACAATTTCCACAGGATTAGCAGAGGGGACACCAGGTGTCACCTGAACATAGTGGGACAACCATATACCCAAAGTGATCCCCAGGCAGCTACTCAGAGACCACAGGTCCTTTAGCGCAGTGGGCAGGAAAAGGACTCTTAAGAGAATGAATAGGAAATTCTTGAACTGGACCAGCAGCAGGATCACTATGGGCAGAAGGACCAGGGGCTGAATGAAAACGTCTTCAAGAGCCACAAGTGACCCAGCATCTGTCCACATGCCAGCTGTGGCCTCTCCAGGGCTCACTGAGGTCTGGGGTTACACCTACTAAGCCAGGACATGCAGGAGGACATCAACTCAGAATCCAGAGATGAGGGCAGGCACAGCTTCCTGGGGTGCAACAGAATATACCAGAGCTCTAGGTAGACATGCCTCACTTGTTCACACTCAGCTTCGTGGTCTGGACTCAATGGGTAGGATGAGGACATGTGACTGGGACAGCAGGTGCATGAAGTAAAGGTCTAGTGTCCACTTAATGTGGTACTTCTTAATTGTTACAGAATAAAAGATTTTATTAAAGGACCCTCTCCCAAGAAGAATGCACATTTATACAGCCTAACTTTGTACACCACTATAGGAAGGAATCTTGGACCCCTAAAACACAAAGGCTCTGGAATCCTAAGTCCTTTCTGGCCCTCTTGTGCCTGCTATAGGGTGCAACATATAATTAGTGCTTAATTACTGTGTGTTCAGTAAATAAATGAAATAGGAGACTTTGGCCAAGATGGAGGCCTAGACAGACACACTGCGTCTCCCTCCACAACTAAGAAGGAATACAACCACCTCAAAACTAGAGACAACCAGAAGTTCCAGAAAATCGAGCTGCATGGAAGTCCAACAAACAAAGATATAAAGAAGAAATACTCATCCAGACAGGTAGGAGGGGTGGAGCCAGGTGGAGAGGACATGGTGTGGTGATGGCAGCAGCAGTGGCAGTAGCAGGCTGGCAGAAAGTACAGTAACACGTTTTAATAAGTAGGGAGGGACACCTGGGGAGTGCTCCCAGCACCAGACCACACTGCACAGGTCACGGTCCCAGTGCTGGGGAAAATAAAGCATCATTGCTTCTGACTGTGCAAACCGGTGGGGGTTGGGGCAGAGGAAGAAACTGCTGGTCTCTCAGCAAAGTCCACTTGTTTAAAGGGCCCTCATGCTCCTAGAACATCTGCAGACCCACCCACTCTGGGAACAATGGCCAGGGCAACAGCTAGAGAGGTGCCAGTCCCATATGGAAGTGGGAGAAGTGCCTGGAAAAGGGGTGAGGGCTAAGCAAGCAGCATTGTTCCCTCTTAGACCCCTCCCCTACATACAGCGCCACAACATGGTGAAATGGGTCGCCCTGTACTGACGAATACCTAAGGCTCTGCTGTTCACAATGGAACAGGTGTGACAGCTCTACCTAAGACACAGAGGCAAACAAATACAGGAGCCTGACAAGATGAGGAGACAGAGAGGTATGGCCCAAATAAGGGAATGGATCAAGGTTCCAGTGGGAGAACTAAGGGATGGGGAGATAGCCAACCTAACAGACATAGAGTTCAAAACGCTGGTGATAAAGATGCTCACAGACTTGACAGATATGCTTTAGTATGGCAAACGCATAAGGAAAGAAGTGAAGGCTATGCTAAATGAATGAAGGAAAATCCACATAAAAACCAATGGTGAAGGGAAGGAAACCCACACTCAAATCAATGATTTGGAACATAAAGAAAAAAAAAGTCAACCAGTACAGAATGAGGAAACAAGAATTGGAAAAAATGAGGAGAGGCTTAGGAACCTCCAGGACAACTTTAAACGTGCCAACATCCGAATCATAGGGGTGCCAGAAGGAGAAGAGGAAGAGCAAGAAATCGAAAGCTTATGTGAAAAAATAATGAAGGAAAACTCCCCAAATGTGATGAAGGAAATATAAACACACAAGTCCAGGAAGCACAGAGTCCCAAACAAGCTAGACCCAAGGAGGACCACACCAAGACACATCATAATTAAAATGCCAAAGGTTAAAGATAAAGAGAGAATCTTAAAAGCACCAAAATAAAAGCAGAGAGTTTCCTACAAAGGGGTGCCTATAAGACTATCACCTGATTTCTCAAAAGGAACTTTGCAGGTAAGAAGGGACTGGCAAGAAGTATTCAATGTGATGAAAAGCAAGGACCTATAACCATTATTACTCTATCCAGCAAAGCTGTCATTCAGAATAGAAGGGCAGAGAAAGTGCTCCAGGACAAAGTAAAACTGAAGGAGTTCCTCATCACCAAGCCATTATAATATGAAATGTTAAAGGGACTTATTAAAAAAAAAAAAAGATCAAAACCATGAACATTAAAATGACAACAAACTCACAACTATCAACAACTGAATCTAAAAAAACAAAACAAAATCCAACTAAGCAAACAAGAATAGGAACAGAATCATAGGTATGGGGATCATTTGGAGGGTTATCAGCTGGGAGGGTGAAAGGGATGATGTGGGGAAATGGTGCAGAGATTAAGAAGCATAATTGGTTGGTACAAAATAGACAGGGGAAAGTTAAGAATAATATAGGAAAGGGTGAAGCCAAAGAGCTTACACACACAACCCATGGCCATGAACTAAGGGTGGGATTGCTGGAGGGAAGGGGGGCACTGGGCGGAACAGAGCAAAGGGAAAAAAATTGGGACTACTGTAACAACATAGTCAATAAAATATACTTAAAAAATAAATGAAATGTTAACAAATGTTCTGAAGGGAATAACTAGAGATCACCAGTCTGGAAATCTGCGTTGAACATGATATGAATAGGGTGGAAGGCAAAGATGGTAGACCACATTCCCTCTCCACCTCCAAGCCGAGTCTCAGGTTTTTCGCAACAGTGTGGCATTTCTGGCTGCTGTTCCAGGCACCTGACCTAGGAGAAGAAAGTCAGGCTAACCTTGGCTATCCGAAATGGGACTATGGAGTTCCTCTGTGCTCCCTTGTACCAATGCCTACCAGGCTATCTCAAAGCAGACAGACTAGTCCTCTGACAAAGTGGGAATTGGGGAGGGAAAAGGGGATTTTTGAAGATCATGTGATTGCTGGGTATTTTTGCCTGACCAGTGTTAATACGTTGCCTACATCGAATAACTTGACAGGTAATTTTTCTTCTGAATCAGAGTAGACCATGCATACACCCTCAGTTTCCAGAGCCATCCTGTTGAAGGTTTTGAAAACCAAGAGCTAGTTCCAGGGCCTTTGTTTTGAAAGAACTGTGGGCCGGGAGCCAGGAAATCTAGGTTTCAGCTCCAACCATACCACATTAGTAGGCTTATGGCCTAGAGTTCAACACTTAAACTTTCTCAGTTTCCATGTCTTTATCTGTAAATGAAGTGGGTCCCTAGATGGCTTCTAAGGCCTCTTTCCACTCCATTATCATAAATACAAGGCATACTTACACCTGCTCCTTCCCTTCTCATCCCTCATGATTCCGGAATTTACAGCACTAATTACAGCTGAAGTACTGAAATATTTTACTCAGGCAGATCTTCCTTAGAGGGATTCAGCCTTCGTAAAATTGCACTGGCCTTTACAACCCCTGTGAGACAGGCAGGAAGCAGCCAGGCATCTCTGCCCTCCTCACGCCTGACTGGCCAGAGAAGACCCAGAAAGGCCAGGTGACTCGCCAAGGTCAGGGCCCTTGGCTACAGAAAGAATGGGGCCTAACCACTTCTCAGGAAGGCAGGAAATGAGGTGTACTGTGACCAAGATTTGGAATTAGGAAACTAGCAAGTACAGGAAATAGAATCACTGAAAGTTAGAACTGGATTTTAAAAGTCAGCTCATCCTACCTCCTTGCTGACTGATGAGGTTATCAATTAGAGAGGTTCTCAGTTACCAGCTTGCAGGGCAAAACCAGTTTGGAGGGAATGCTGAGACTAGAACCAAGTTCCCTCACTTCAAATCCTTCTGCCCTTCAGAAATGTTTTGCTTAGCAATTTCTTTTTTGGCAGAGGTTTCCAAAACTAAAATAAGACTTTGCTTTTTACCACTACTGTTTTGGATTTTTCTGCAGTCTTCTTTCACTCATTTGCTATCACTTGCTCAAGCTGGCTAGAGGGGGTGGGGGAGAAGGATGTGCAGAAATATTCCTCAGTTCCACTGGGGAGACAAGGCCTGATAAGAAAGAGAAATTTTATTTTGCTAACCTAAGAGTTAAAAATAATACAAACAAACAAAGATCAATCACAAGGAAGGATGCCACTAAGGATGAAATGAATAGGCCAGACCAGAAATTCTAAAATCACCTTCCCAGAGAATTCCAGTTAGTGATCCTGCCGCTACACTCACAAAAAATTAAATCAATGAATATGCTTTTTTTTCTTGGTTTTATATTTTAGTTCCACAAATGACCAACTGAAAGAACAAGTTGCAAATGAGAGACTATTTATCAAAACTTGAAGATAGCCTTTTACCTTCCATTTTTGTGTGTGATTTTATACTATAATAAACAAATTTAAAAAGTATTTCCTACTTGTGAAACTGTTCCACGTTGTTCAGATTGATTTAAATCTACCACTATTTCAAGATATCTCACAAAGAGATCTGTACTTCTGTCCACTGAGCTTCACAGAGACCTAGCTCATCAGCCACTGGTGCTGGCAGGAATCAAGTGGGGTCAGGTCAGAGTGATGAGAGCTTCGCTCAGTTAATCCTTTGAAGTGGGTAGAACTGGTCCTGGGTCAGGCAGAGTGAGGAGACTTTTTTTTTTCCAGAAATATCCAATTCCTATTCAATCTGTGTTTCCCTAGTCTGTAAGGACTGTCTGTGGATTATTCACAGGGTTTTGACTTTTGGCAGAGAGGTGGGTTAGGTTGGTGATAGGGTCTTAAGTTTCTTTCTTTTTTAAAAAATTTGATTATTATTATATATTTTTTCCTGGGTCTCAGCTTCTTGTAAAAAGATGTTGCTAGGCAGGTAGAATGTCTTTGAGTAAAGTGTTCCAGATTTATTTTACAATCATTCTGATACAAGCCCTCACCTACTTTGGGCTTACTCTTTTTTTTTTTTTTTTTCTGTTTTGGCCAAGGAAATGTCTTAGATAGATCCTTACAATTATTTAAACTTCATTTGCCCTGCCCAGAAAGACTTTATGGAACATTGTGTTTTTTATTCGCTGTTACAATATTTTATAGACTGAAGCAATTTTGGAGAAAAGATCTGTCCCTCCAAATTTTCTCATTCTTTGTTAATGTACATAGATGTGCTAACAAGACTGTAAGCAATTGATATTTTGGACTATTCTTTTTCAACTGACATTCCATTTATACATTTCTAACTCCCATATACAGGTCATTTGAAATGGTAATACTCAATCACTGACATGCTCTAAGTTCCTTAGCCACGCTCTTACTCTCTACTTACTGTCTAGCTTAAAAAAAAAACACAAAAAGAACAATTTATTAAAAAGTGGTTTAGGATCATTTCTTTGAGGTATAGTGAAAGGTTGCAGTAGTTTATAGCTCTTGCAACACATTTCTTTCCAGACCATGTGACAGAAAGATCAAACCAATCTATTGTGCTAATGTTGAATATGAGTACCGCTTACCTACTAAAGTGAAACATAAAATCTCTGTCAGAACACCCATGCAGAATTAAGTGTCTACTATATCAAACACATCCTCAGTGAGTGCTCTGGGATCACCAACCTCTGGTCTCACTCCTTTTGTCCTTTGACCAATAGTAATAGTAATTTATTAAGACTTTCCTATGTTCCAGGCATGCTACTGAACACTTGATTTACTTATAGCATTTAATTCTTGCAATATCCTACAAGAGGTACTTTTATTATCTAAATTCTACAGATGAGAAAACTGAGGCTCAGAGGTATGAGTTGCCCAAGGTCATGGAGCTAGGAAACATCAGATCTGGTCATGTCTTAGAGCCTGTGGTTTTAACTCTTGAGTTCTACTACCTTGAAATGCCAGAAGATGCTGCAGCAGATGGGAATCATCTGGAAGAGCCTGCTGCCTCCCCCACCTCCCATGACTGGGTGTTTCTGCAGTGTACATGACTACTCTAGGGAGAGGATAGAAACAAGGTGTTCAGGCAGCTGGTACAAATCAGCAGCCCCATGCCACAGCCTAAGACCTCAGCCCCAAAGAGTTGGGGACACTAGACTAAAGAAATAAAAAACCAAATCCTTTTTCTTTTTTATATTTTCACCACAGGAAATCCAGACCAGAGGCTCAGCAGCTGGCTATCCTAAGACCCTGCTTTACTGTATACACCTAACCATCCATATATGACCCGAGGGCATAATCCTGGAGACCAGCTGAATGGATGCTTGGAGACCCCGATTCTCAGCATTCTAAAAATCTCTGCAATTGGGGAAAAAAGTGTGGGGAGCCATGGTGTCTCCACAATTCTCTCCCCTTATTTTCCACAGGTAAAATCCACCAGGTTTTCAAGCAATTCCATTTCAATAAAAATTCAGATCCCTATCCTTCCTCAGTGCTTATTCACTGAGATATTTTCATACTCACAGTATCAATGTCCTGCATTTAAAACCTCAGCACAGAAGCTCTTGAATGGCTGAGCCGGCTGCCAATACCCAATGTGGTGCCCTGTTCTAGTTTTAGAAAGAACTTGTTGGGAACTATCCAATAAGGTTTTTAAGGGGCCAATACCCTTCCAGTAGACTCTGAGCACCACAATCACTTGTAGCCAATCATGGTGTGTAAGCTCACTTAGGCTTAGACTAGCACCTGGCTTTCTCACTGATAGCACTGAGGCTAAGTCTCCTTCAGTCTCTACCCCTGAGAGCAGGTACTTGGCAAATCATTAGCCAGGTTCTATTTTATCAATGAATTGTATCTGCTTTAATAGCTGTGGTCAGGATGCTTTCCATAAAGGTCAAGTTCGAATGCCAAGGACCTTCTTCCAAAAGTAACTGGAGCTGGAGGGTGAGGGACAGAGCATAGACCTGAGCAAAGGCAACCATGTAGGAACCACTTGGTGAGGCAGGTCTTTCTCCAGTTTAGTTATGGAAACTGAGGCCAACTGCATTTGAGAAACCTGCCCGAAGCCACAAGGCTATTAAGTGGAGGAGCAGGGGCTAGAATCTGAGCTTGTGGTCTCATTTGCCACAACTGTACGTATTTATACTCTAAATATAGTGCCATGGTGGTCAGAGGGGGGATACTGAATCAAATTCCCTCAGCAAGAGAGGACATGAAGACACGGGGAAGTCAAATAACTGAGGCAGGCCATGACTGGCAGGCAGAGCATGCCAAGTAGTTCATGTGCCAGGAGTGCTTGTGAGCTTGTCTGGCAAGCCCACTCCCTCCTCTGGCTGGAAGGCCTCTTTAAGATACCAGGGCCTGAGCGGCTGGGCAGGTGTTCCTTATAGCATGGGTGCCTGTCGCCTCCCACCCACTGCGAGGCAACATGCACTATGTGGGGTACTCTGACAAATGCCAGTGTGGGCCGGCGGTTCGCATGCTCAGATCTTAAATCCCCCAGGTTCTGGGTTGGTTTCTTGGTTATCTGGTCACTCTGAGCCCATTCATTTGGTCAGGAAGAGAAGCAGCATTTGAATGCCTACTATGTATCAGGCACAGCCCAAGCTACTTTTACACTTACCAGCTCATGTCATCTACCCAACAAGCCCACAAGTGGGTACTGTTAGCCTCACTGTTATAGATGGGAAATCAAAGCTCAGTAAAATTATGAAACAAGACCAAGGTCATGCAGACCTCAGTAATTGGGAGGAGAGCCCAGGCCTGCCTGGTCCTGCAGCCAATACCATTTCCATTATGCCACACTGCTGAGATGTTCTCTTTTCTCTGCACTTTAGCAACACAATCTCTAAGATGATTCCTGACAAAGTGTTCCCCATTTTCAGGCTGGCCCAGAACACAACTCTGAAGTTAGATAATGTGGGATCCTCCTTATCTCTTCCCCTGGGTAGAAGCATTCCACCTCACGCCTACTCTTCTATTGCTTATTTATACTAAGGTACAAATTTGTGGCACCAACCACCACTGGGTAGGATTTGGGGAGTCCCAGTGACTCCTAGGGCCCCCAAATATTGCCATCAGTCCCTACGGATGTCCTCAACAGACACCTAACTTAGCTTAAAAACAACAATAACAACCTGTGGGGAAACAGAACATGTATCCACTGCTGTGGGTCAAGGGATGACATTTCTCTGGAGGGGAACCTGGTAATAATAACAGGAACCAAAACACACTTACAGCCTTTGATTTGATAATCTGGTAACTAGCCTGGAAAACAGAACCCAAGGAAATACCTCCCTCCTCCAAAAAGCTTCAATAATATTCTCAGCAGCACTATTTATAATAGTAAAAAATACCAAAATTAATCTGAATGATTTATAATAAAACAACTGAAAATGACAGATATGAGGGTTATCTCAAATTTAAGGAAATGTCAAGGGCAGGTGTCCTGCTCCGTCTTTCATCCCTGGCATTTAGCCCAGGGTCTCACCCTAATAGGCACTTACTATGTCCACTGTTGAAGAAATGAGTGTTGTGAGGACTGATAACACATGGAAGGTGGCTATCACGGTGCCAACTCACAGCAGGCACTTTACATAAGCTCCCCCAAAATACGAAAATCCAAATCCACAAGAAAAAAACCCCACAATTAAAAATATCACAAAAATATGTTAACAGTAATCATTACTTTATAAAAACATTAATCATGTAGTACACATATACTATATATAAGAATATATAGTGTATTTAGATGAATAAAAGGGAAGGATATAGGATAGATTGCTTAATAGGCTTTGTTTTTCTTAAAGCTGTTTAAGTCCTTACAAGAAAAAGATTAAAAACAAACAAACAGCCCTGGTTAGGTAGCACAGTTGGTTAGAGCAATGTCTGCATTCGCCAAGGTTGTGGGTTCGATCCCCAGTTAGGGCACATGAAAGAGTCGACCAATGGGTGCATACAAAGTGGAACAACAAAAATTGATGTTCTCTCTCTCTCTCTCTCAAAGAAAGAAAGAGAAAAAACAAACAACAACAAAAACACTAACACGTGCTTAATCAGAGAGAGTAAAGGGGAGAAAATAGGTGCAAATACAAAGGTAGGAAGGAGAGAAAAATGTGTGTTAAAGCAATATCTTATTCATTCACTCATTTCCTTGGAACTTACCATGTGCCAGGCACTGAGATAAAATGGCAGTGATAAAAGAGACACTGTCATTGCAGAGGGTTCCCTCAGGGTGGAAGACACTCCCTAGATCCCAGGTGGGCCACCACTTTATCACCCTGAGCAGTGGAGAACAGACTATCCCTCAGGAGGCAAGCTGCTGCCTGAAGGATCTGAGGCAAGTGAATAGCCCTCCTGCTCTATGGGACTCTGCAATCCTC
This sequence comes from Furipterus horrens, assembly GCF_987537825.1. NCBI lineage: Eukaryota > Metazoa > Chordata > Mammalia > Chiroptera > Furipteridae > Furipterus > Furipterus horrens. The sequence continues at coordinate 52,276,480 of NW_028327179.1, forward strand.
TTAACATCAGGCCTTTTATTGCCCCAGCTATTCCCATGTGCCCAGAGCCAACATGGAGTGGAGGGTTTGTTAAGGAATTCCACTCACAGGAATTTCTCCATCAGTGACCTCCCATCACAACTGCCCAACATACCCATTGCACAAGACCCAAGAGTTTAAACACAGAAGCCATCACAACTTAGGTGAAAAGTGGTGGCTTCCAGTTGTAGAATAAGTTGTTGGATTCTACCTGAAGATGGCACAGCTAACATCATCCCAGCCCTAGAAGCACCAAAGGGACAGGTGTACCAGACAGCAAGAACTTCATGAAGTGGGAGGCACAGTCTGAGGGATCTCTGCGGAGAAGATACATGAACAGGGTTTCGCAATGTCTAAGTCTAAAATACCTGAGCAGCTAGACTGACTCTTCCTCATACTATCTTGAGGCAAGCGACATCAGTGGCCTTAGGTTAACTCCTTTAAAACCCCTGTCCCTGTCACAGGCACACCCTGCCCACACCTCAAGGAAGGGAAGGACAATCCTTCTGCAGGAGGCAGAGAAAGTACACAGGCCATGCTTATACCTCAGAGGCCATGTGGTAGAGCAGAGAGGTCCTCCCTCTTCGGACAGCAGAGCCAGGGCCCCCAAATCTGTATTTTTAAAAAGGTCCTGAGGTGACTCTCACGCTCTGCACCAGTTTTAAGAGTCACTGGAAATACACACCAAATACTGCTGTCTTTGGAATCAGAAATATCTGGGCTCAAATCCCAGCTCTGTCACTCATTAGCTCTGTGACTTAGGCAAATAACTTAACCCCATGAGCCCCAGTTTCTTTACCTATAAAAATGGGAACAATAATGCCTACATCAGGGTTCCGAGTGGAAAGGTGCCCCGACAGTACAATGAGGGCCACACCTCAGCACACATCACACGTTGTGATCGTTGGTTCACTGGGTCAGGCATCCTGTCACTGAACACTCCTTGAGCGCAGGTGTCCTCTTCAGTCTTTCATCCCTGGCATTTAGCCCAGGGTCTCACCCTAATAGGCACTCACTATGTCCACTGTTGAAGAAATGAGTGTTGTGAGGACTGATAACACACAGAAAGGTGGCTACCATGGTGCTAACTCACAGCAGGCACTTTACATAAGCTTTCCATGTACATGAAAATGTACATTAAAACAAAATACAAGTAGTAGCTTTCCTAAGTGGACAGTTCTCTGCCTTCTCCCTGCCCCTGAATGAAAAGTATGCCATTTATGAGATCCTGGAGCATACTGTTTAAGGAACACAAGCTGAGCAAGGAGAGGCCACTGCTGTTTGATTTCTATCTGTACTGACCTCCAATTTCAAGACTGCAGGGCCATTATCTCCTACAATAGAAGGTGCAAAGTCTCACCTCACTGCTAGGCTCATAGTGTCACTCACAACCACTCACCCCACAGGCTGTCGTGGTCCCACAGCAGCCACTAATAACGGAACCATTTCTGTTCTCCTTGGAGTGGCAGTTGGCAGTGGCAAACAGGAAGTTGTCTTGAAACAGGGTGTGGTTGTGCCCTGTCAATATATGCCAACAGACACACATACTTTCCCCGCCCCCCTCTCCAGCCTCCTTCTGTTTCTCTCTGTTCCTTCCTTAGGAGCAAAAGGTCTGAATTATTTTGGCGACAACAAAGCTTTTTTTTTTTTTTTTTAACATGGTTTAAGATCAACTCTCACCACCATATGAACAAAAACCTGGGGCAAAAAGGAGTATAAAATTTAGGCTGGGTCCGTTTTCTTACCAGTCACTCACTTGTGGCATTGAGTGAGTAACTGTGTGCGTGAGTGAATGTGAGCTTTCCCCTCCATTTCTCCATGGACACACAGGAAACTAAACCTGAGTGAGAAACCAGGCCAGGTATACTGCCAATCATCCCACTGAGCCACCCAGTCTGCCAGCAGCTGGCCACCATGTTTTACTCGGGTCCCACCCTGTGCACACACTGAACCCAGGACCATCCACGAACAGGACAGAAGGAAAAACACAGGTCACTAGTTTCAAGCAATTTTAAACTCCGAGTAAAAGAGACCTGAAACATTTCTTAACAGAAATCAAATATACAAATGACAAAACAAAACAAAAAAATTGCCGAAGAGATAAATGCATATACTTGGACCTGCACATAAAGGCAGAGAAGTGGGGGGTGACAAGGTGGTGAGGTTCACCACCTCACTGGCTTCCCGGTGCTATGACAGGTGTGCTATAAAATTTTCCACTCCACTCCTACCCAAGCCCCGAGGGTTGCGCCTCCAGAAGGGCTGTCCAAAATAGGCTGGTCCCCAACCCAGCCTCCTACTCCTGACCTCTTTCTGAGGCAGCTCCTCTCCCCACTCACGCCTCAGCCCTGTCTCTGCTCTGGCACCAGCTCACAGCCCAGGAGCTAAAAGCTGCTAAAGCTCAGGCTCACTAACTGAATCGTGGGTTGACAGCATGCTCCGCCTGCCAGGCTCTCTCTTCCGTGACCTGGGCCCAGCCCCACGCCATCCTGTGCGGCCAACGTGCCCTGTGCTCACACTTACACATCCCGGGAGGCAGCCTTGCCGTTAGGATAAGGAGGCTGAGCCTGTGACACGCTGGGCAATGTGACTTGTGGGAGCCGTTTCCTGACTCCTGGCGGAGGGCCCTGGCCAGTCAGAACGCACCACTTCCCCTTTAAGAGAGCACGCCCAGATGCGATTAGGGAAAGGCAGAAAGAAAAGCCCGGAACAGTCAGGGTTGTATCCTGAATTTGGCAGATGAACTTGGGTTTTCCTGAACCGCACATGCAAGGTGTGGTCAGAGCAGCAGGCTCCTCTGAGGCTGATGTGAGCAGTCCCTGTTGGAGACGGGCCAGGCCTCCCTGCAGCCCCACAGTGTGATGGCCACATGCAAGCTGCTGTCCCCTCCACCTGGTCCGGCAGCCTGCAGGAGCCTCAGGCCTCCCCCTCCCCCTCCCCTCAGGTCCTGTCCATCCTGATTGGCAGAGTCCGCTGCAACACCTAGCACACTGCTTTGGACAGAGTACAGACATCATTATAAAGATGGAAAATATTTTTGTGGGACATTTCAACTGTTAATTCAAGCAGGAAGTTTTCATTTATGCTGGATATTTCAGAAGTTTATGCCCTGAGTAGATTGGGGTGAGGGTGTTCAAAAGGCAACAACAATGGTTCACAAAAGGTCACATGTAGTTTAAGTCCATTGGTATGAAATATCCAGAATAGGTAAACCCAGAGACAGAAAGCAGATTAGTGATTGCCAGGGGCTAGGGGAAGAAGGAAGTGGGGAGTAACTGCTTAAGTGGTCTCTTTTGCAGATGATGAAAACGTTTCAAAGTACTTAAGAGGTGATGGTTGTACAACATTGTGAATGGACTCAGTGCCACTGAATGGCATGCTTTACTCATAGGGTGCCAGAAGGAGAAGAGCAAGAGCGAGAATTGAAAACTTATTGAAAAATAATGAAACAAAACTTTCCTAATTTGGTGAAGGAAAAAGACATACAAGTCCAGGAAGCACAGAGTCCCAAACAAGCTAGACCCAAAGAGGACCACACCAACACACATCATAATTAAAAATCCAAAGGTTCAAGATAAAGAGGGAACCTTAAAAGCAGCAAGAAAAAAGAAGACAGTTACCTGCAAAGGAGTTCTCATAAGACTGTCAGCTGACTTCTCAAAAGAAACTGGGCAGGCAAGAAGGGACTGGCAAGAAGTATTCAAAGTGATGAAAAGCAAGGACATACTATCAAGATTACTCTATCCAGCAAAGATATCATTTAGAATGGAAGGACAGATAAAGTGCTTCCAAGACAAAGTAAAGCTAAAGGAATTCATAATCACCAAGCCCTTATTATATGAAATGTTAAAGGGACTTATTTAAGAAAAAGAAGTTCAAAACTCTGAACATTAAAATGACGACAAAATCACAACTATCAACAACTGAATCTAAAAAACAAAAACAAACTAAGCAAACAACCAGAAGAGGAACAGACTCATAGGTATGGGGATCATTTGGAGGATTATCAGCTGGGAGGAGGAAAGGGGAGAAATGGGGTAAAGGTTGAGGGAATAAGAAGGATAATTAGTAGGAACAAAATAGACAGGGGGATTTTAAGAATAGTATAGGAAAGGGAGAAGCCAAAGAACTTACATGCATGACCCACGGATATGAACTAAGGGGGGCATTGCTGGAGGGAGAGGGTATGGGGCAGAGGGGAGCAAAGGGAGAAAAGTGGGACAAGTGTAACAGTATAATCAATAAAATATACTTAAGAAATAAATTAAAATGATTAATTTTGTTATGTGACTTTCACCTCAATTGAAAAACTCAGTGGGAGAGTGTGTTTGGGGCAACTTTAGTTTCTACTAGGATCTCTCCTATGTTTCATCCAACATTTCTTTGTAAAACCTGACTATTACCTGATAAATCTTTAGTTAACCCTGGTTAAGGAGTATATGCCTTTTAATAAGGAAAAAGAAAAACAAACCATTAAGAGACAAAAGCTTCCAAGACCCAGAAGTATGGCTCTTCTGTAGCATTTCACACTGTGGGGAGGTGGCATTATTTTAAACTGTGCCACACAGCTAGGCAGTGCCTACTTGTCTTTGTGAGACTGTCTCGGGTTGGGACCATTCCTCCTGTCAGCTGCTGGACAACGTAACCAAAAGCAGAGGGAGGGAGCTCTCATGGGAGATTTACATAGGGGAACATGACATTGGGCCTCTGGTGTCTTGGCTTCCTGTTCTCCTCTTGGAGAGTTTCTTCCCAGAATGAAGAAGAATTGTCAGTTTTTGACTGATTTTTGAGGGGGCTGTGCTGGTTGGCAAAGCAGACTGGTTTCTACAATGCCGATTCTTTGCAATGGAGCCAGAGGGAACAAGGGGGCGTGACCTGGCCACCCACCTGACCCAGCCCTGCTGGAAGGAGTGGTTAGCCCTCCTTTCTCAATCCCTTGCAGCTTTTGCAGCTTTGCAAGAGATAGCCTGCTCCTGAGGGTAATACGGCTGTGAGCCTTGTCCTCCAGACCCCAGGCCAGCGGGTCAAGGGCTCATGGGTATACTTCCCCTGCTCAGAGTCAAAAGGAGGCCTGCTAGATGTTGCAATACTTAGAAGAAACACAGGTGAAAGGGCAGGCCCCGTGGCTCAGGAGCCCGAGTCTTTCCAGAGACAAATGTGAGCAGCTTTCCTAGATCTGTTTTCTGAGAGTTCCAGGATAACCTGGAGGACAGAGATATGAACAGTTACTGCGGGCCATCTCTCCCAAAGCCCTTGGGTCCTCCTGGAGCACTTTGCCCTGCCTCTTTCACCCTGTTCTCTCTTTCCATCACAGGTGTCAAGGTAATAAGTAGGTGGTCTAAGTTCCCAGAACACAGGTGGCTTGAGATTTTTAAAAAGATGCAATATTTACACTGCTCTAGCAAAAACAAGCAGGCTCAATCCAATAAAAAAAAACGGGCAAAGGACTTCAACAGATATTTCTCCAAATAAGATATACATACAGTCAACAAGCATATGTAAAGATGATCAACATCATTAGTCATTAGGGAAACGCAAATCAAAATCACAATGAGATACCACTTTATACCTACTAGGATGGCTATATATCAAAACAAAACAAAACAAAGTAAAATGGAAATTGGAACCCTTGGGCACTATTGGTGGGAATGTAAGATGGTGCCACCTCTTGAAACACAGTATGGCGGTTCCTCAAAATATTAAACACAGAACTACCCTATAATCCAACAATTCTACTATTAGATATAAACCCAAAAGAACTGAAAACAGGTACTCAAACAAATCCTTGTATATAAAGGTTCCTTAAAGTACCATTTGCAATAGCTAAAATGTGGAAACAACCCAAATATTCATCAATGGATGAATGGATAAACAAACTGTTGAATATACATACAATGGAATAATATTCAGCCATAAAAAGGAATGAACTACTGATACATGCTACAACTGGATGAATCTAGAACACTATGCAAATGAAAGAGAGGGCCAGAAAAAAAGGTCACATATTATGTGAATTATTCATGATTGTCCGGAAGAGGCAAATCCATAGATTGGTGGTTGCCAGGGACTGGAGGGGAGATGGAAGGGGAAATAACTGCCTAATGAGTATTAAGTTTTATTTTAGAGTGATGAAGCATCTGGAACTAGATAGAAGTAGTGGTTGTACAGCATTGTGAATGTACTCAATGCTACTGAAATGTTTACTTTAAAATCGTTAATTTTGCCCTGGCTGGTGTGTCTCAGTGGATTGAGTGCCGGCCTGAGAACCAAAAGGTCGCTGCTTCAATTCCTAGTCAGGACACATGCCTAGGTTGCAGGCCAGGTCCCCAGTTGGGGGTGTGCGAGAGGCAGCCACGCACTGATGTTTCTCTCCCTCGCTTTCTCCCTCCTTTCTCCTCTCTGTAAAAATAAATAAATAAAGTCGCTAATTTTGTGTTACATGAATTTTACCTCAATAAAAAATGCGCTGCAGAACATAAGGGCCAGGACAATCCACAGACAGAACAATCAGTTTCAGGATAACTGGGAATTACATTCAAAGCTCTTTTTGGAATCACTTAAAGGAGGTAATTTTTAATTTAATGTAATTACAGAGACCAGCAGGAGAGAACAGACAGGCACTCCTAGACAGCAGTTCTTAAACATGGCAATGCAGGTTCAAGAAAAAGTGTTATTTGTCTAAAACACACACACACACACACACATGCACACAGCGGGTGTACTAACTATTCACAAAAGGGCCATTGTGGCACAGCTCCCCTCTGGCAGCCCCCTCATCCCTGATACAGCCGACATTTCCATCATTTTCACCACGGGGATCGCTTTCCAGTGATGGAACCATCATTTCCATCAGAGGGACCCAGGTCCTAGACCCTAAAATGGGCCAGAGTAACAAACTCCTGATAGGCAAGAAATGCCACAGGTGGTCCCTCCTCGGGCCTGTCGTTGCCGTCTCAGCACTCCAGACAGCAGCTGCCCAGCTGGGCTTCTCCACTGCAGGCCCCTGAGTGGCTGGTACTTTCCAAGTGCACTCCAGGTGACAGTTCTTCCCTATGCGGAGCTGCTCTATAATGACTGTACATTAGTCCGATTTCTGCTCTATGTGTGTCACCTTGAACCAGTCCAGTGCCCCTTCCATGGGACACTTTGCCAAGTATTTGTTCCCCGAAATCTTTCTCTAGGAGAATCTCAGGTGTCTTTTTCAACCATTCCTCACAAAATGTCATTTTCACTGTCCCTCCTGATCTCTGGGTCCTCTTTAGCTCCTATTGTCCTTCCTGAACTGTGGAACTGAGAATGGAGAACATTATAGATGGGGTCTGAGCAGTTCCTAGCAGTTTTGGATATTATTCTCCTATTAATGCAGCTGAAGAGCCAATCTAGATATTTTATTTGATAGCTCCATCACCCCTAACTCTTATTTCATCCACTTTGTGGCCAGGATGCTTATCCACAGGTAGCCTTTAAAAATGTCATCTTGTTGGACTCAGTCCAGCCTGTTGAGATCTTTTTGGATCCTGATCCATTAATATAACTGTCTTCCCTCCCAACTATACCACCTGAGAACTTGACAAGCCTACCACTAATGCCATTCTTCTTACAAATCCTCATTTATAAGGTGGAAGAGGAAAGGGCCAACTGTGCAACTCGATACATCTGCCAACATGACAGTGACCTGTGAATAGCACTCTTGAGGTGTGAGTCTACCAAGCCACCTACCATTCAGGGCAGGTGTGTCACTTCGCCCACATTTCTTCATTTTCCCTGTTCGGATCTCATGGACACTGACAAATGAGGCTAACAAATGAGGCTCCTCTGACCAGTGGGTGAAAAGACTAAGAGTAAAGCTCTAAGAGCAGGGCAATGCACACAGCAGGCAATCAAATGTTGCCTTTATAACTGACAACAAATACAACAATAGAAGAAAACCCTGGCTTTCCAATTCTGAAACTACCCTTCTTATTGGAATTCAAATACAGCCGTTAGGCAGCTGAAATCAATATTAGGGGCATTGGCATCCAAGAGCTGGAGTCTGAATCGTGGAAATCCTTCCAGAATTTCCATGCTCTGAGGCGAACAATACCTGCTCTTCCAGGGCTTTAGGGAGGAGTCAATGAGATCAGGCATGTAAAAAAGATTTAAAAGTTGAGTCAGGCTAAGAGAATATAAAAGAAGACTATTATGATTATTAGTGTTATAAATCTCTCAAAGATACCATTTCCATTGGTAGAAACCTGCCTGTTAAGCCAAGGAGGAAGCTGTAGATGCACACAAACTGCCAGAAGGCAGTCTTTCCACACAGAGCAGCTGTACTGTTGCAATGGAACAGATTTCTGATCTCCTCCCAGCAGCAATCACCTTCTCTCTCATCTCAGACCAAAACCCAGGCTGGCTTACAAAGGGTGATGGAGTCTCCACTATCCTGCAGGAACACGTTGTCTCTCTATCATCACTTTGTTGAGACTAGGGCTTGAGTAATCTGCAGCAGAAAGCTGGCAGGTAATGAAGGGGCAAGAGGGTTGCTTTTAGCTCCCCTGTGGCTTGACCCCCAACTAATCCTTGGGTTTCTGTTTTGAATGGCAGTTTCTAAGAACACCAGGCTACTGGCGCAGATGTTCTCAGGGCAGGCCCCCTGAATCCCTGTTCTTGTCTCAGCTGAGGATGTTTGCCTCAGGCAAGAAATGGTCTTTTTGCTTAGACAAGATTGGGGAAGGGGTGTTGCAAAGGGCTGTCAGAGGTCAACCTGCAGTCCCCTAGCTTCTCAGGGTCAAGATGTCCCATGGCAAGGGAAGAGGGAGAAAGAATTGGTCTGGCTTATATAGCCTCCTGGGAAAAGAGCAGCAGTTAAAATGCAAGGCAGTAACTGGCTAAATTCTCCTCTTTTAGTCCATGTTGAGTTGGTTTCCCAACTTCCAGGGGCAATGATGTCGAGGGCAGATTTTAAATGTATATCTACATATAACTGTTGGCGAGACACTGGGAGGATCATGCCAATGAATCTAATAACAGATTACAGAGTTTGCTCAGAAAGCCACTGGAGTTAGAGGCCCAGAGGGGAGGTACCAATTTCTGTCAGGTGACTTCAGAAACCCACTGGCCTACAAGCTACTCTCACTCACTCTCTACCCCTACAATAGTCTCCCTCAAGATAGGTGGGCTGCTGAAGTCACCTAAAAATCATCACAGGACACATGAAAGCTGACTCAGACTTTCATAGCCACTGGTGACTTCTTGTGACATCTGAATATATTCTTGTCTTTCTCTTACTGCATTTCCTTGACAATACACCCACACAGAGATGGTGCCTGGTTCTACACACGTGTATGTGCAGGAACGAGTCACAGAGGAACCCCTATACCATGGCGGTTACTGCAGTGTTCTGATGCTAGTTCTGCAGAGTTGAAGCAGAACCAGGCTTAGTTGATTGGTGTTATTGGTTGCATTCTGTCCTCCCCACCCCAAATACATATGTTGAAGTCCCAATCTTCAGGACCTCAGAATGTAATCATATTCAGAAATAAGGTCTTTAAGGAGGTGATTAAGTAAAGAATGAGGCCAGTTAGGGTGGGGCCCGAATCCAATATGACTGGTGTTCATATAAGAAGAGTAGGAGACACTAGGGGTGTGTGGACACAGAGGGACAACCATATAAAGAGGCATTGAGAAGACAGCCATTTACAAGTCAAGGAGAGAGGCTTCAGGAGAAACCAGCCCTGCTGGCACCTTGACCTTAGACTTCCAGTTTCCAGAACTGTAAGAAAATTAATTTCAGTTATTTTAGCCCCCTAGTGTGTGGCATTTTGTTATGAAAGCCCAAGCAAATTAATATAATTGGTTTACCTAAAAACTGTTCATATTCACTGGATAAGGGAGAAAAAGTATAGCATAGAGGGCAGAGGACAAGGGACTCCTAACCTCTGAAGTACAGTAGATCGGATGCATCTTCCTCCTTGGTTTGGGGCATGCCATGTCAACGCCAAATTGTAGCAAGGCCAAGGTGGGGACAATCTCCTGATCCTTGACATCTAGCAAATCCTGCCCACCCTGGAGGCACGAGACTGAGATATTCTACAGGTACCTAGCAGCTGGTCTGAAACAGTGTGACTTCAAGCCACAGCCTGGGAGAAACCAACTTTTATCAGCTTACTTTCTTGTTTGGCCTCTTACCTTTGTGGGTTGTGATGGACCTGTTTGTCAATGCTATCCTTCCAGAAAAAGATAAGGCCATGGGGGGTGAGTCCGCTAATGGCAGAGTGAGGTAACCATCAGCATATTCACAGGTTTGACAAACAAAATCACAGACCATCTGGCCCAGTGCTGCTTTTCACCAGGGATCCACCTACCCTCCAGGTTCTACCTGGATGCTTTGGTCCTCCCTCAAGACTCCCTGATCCTGGGCTTCCCACTGAGTGTGAGGCAGACAGAACTACTCCCCGTAGGGGCCAGGAGAGGAGAGGAACCCACAAATGCTCACCACTGCTAAGGGGCCCAGACACACTGGTTGGTGGGACTCAGAGGTATGTCACTGAGCTCTTTCCTGGCTGGGGGTGGTGGTGGTGTGTATGTGTGTGGGGGTACCTGGGGTGAGAGGGAAATCAAAGCAAGGAAGGAGGGTGTTCGAAAGGTATTGTCAGGCTGATGTGAGGAGGGGCTGGGAGAGGCGACATGTTCTAGGAGACAGAACTAACAGGCTAGCAAATGGCAATGCCTTTTCTTTCCCAAGGAAAGCAGGGTAGGAGGGTCTGGCCAATTTAAATGCAAAAGCAAAAGGGCAGGATGACTGGGAAACATTTCAGTATTCACTGACATCCCTCCCCAACTCCCACATAAAGGCCTGAAGGGGTCCCTTCATTTACTCTGAGGTTATTTGCACAGTGGGGTGACTACCCCCATCATCACTGCTAACTGAGATGCACACAAACCAACACACACCTCAAACCTGAGGTCTTCAAAAGGCGGGTCTCAAATTCTATCTCAATCTGATTCACTGGAGGAGGAACGGGGAAGTGTAACGGGGCCCCATCCACAGGGCAGATTTGGATCAAGTTAGAACAAAGAGTATTAAACATTGGCAAGGCAGCCAGTTCACCCAGTTTGGAAGGGGCAATGAGGACATGAAGGTCTGATGGATAATGTCAATCCTGAGTTCAAGCTCCCCAGCTCCACTATGCAAGTCAAGCTGCATCTCCAGCCTTTTCTACTGAGACCAAAGGGCTCTCCTTATCCTTCACCAGCTCACTGCGTCTAGCATGAGAAAGCACAGAGCATGCTCTCAAGAGCAAGGCAGTCTGGTCATTCTCTGCAAGCAAGGTTAAAGGAGACCAGAAAAACAAATTCCCCCTCCTCACCAATAACACTCCTCCCCGCCCCCTCTCAGCTTTCACAGATGAGAGAAACATGGAGAAAAAGAAATCTGTTCTTGGCAGCGGCACTCAGCAGTTATAACTCCGCCAAGCCGGCCTAATGGTCACATTTACAACCTTGGAAATTTCCGTTTCAACTCTCCATTTTCATTTGTGGGTGTGAGTCGGTGATGCTGGGGGTGGAGGAGGTTTGGACCTGTCTGCAAGGGACCCAAGACCTGGATCAGGGCAGACTTGCACTTAGAGGGCCTTTCACGTAACCCAAACTATGCTTACCGTTTTCTCCCCCCATTTCGATTTGTTTGGTTTAAAATATGTAGCCCCAGGCACAATGAAGTGTCTCATTAGCAACGTTCTCCTGGACTATTAGACTGGGACTCCACACTCATTACGCTGATGAACATGCTACTTACCCATGCAAATTCCAGGAGCTGCGCGGACAGAGATGGGAGGTACTCAATGTAGCTGTCAAAGGCTGATTTAATTACACAGCCATCCAGTGGGCAAAGCAGAGCAATTTTTAGCCAACTGTTCTACTAAATATTGCAGGAAATCCTTTCATAGAGTGCTAATTCTGGCTTAGTGTTTCAAACGTGCCCAGCTTTAGTTCTCATTCAAACACTCACGGTGCCCCCAAAGATGCTAGGCCAGCCCAGAAAATCAAACAGAGAATACATTAGCTGATATACCTTTTTGCAGTTGATTATTTAAATGTTATAAACACCAGAGTATCATACTATTATTTAGGTGAGGACAAACTTGAAAACCCACTAACTTCCTGCAGCCATCCTTCCTCTGCCCCTCCCCCAGGCTCTCCGCGTCCAGCCAAACCGCTTTTGGGCAGGCTGGGGACGCCAGCTAACACTGCTTCTGCTGGTTGGACAAAACAACCATTGCAAACCCACTTCGGATGTCTGAAACAATACTCTATCACTGCATCCACCCTCCCTGAGCGCCCCAGAGGAAATGGCATCATTACTTTCATTTTACTCCGTTTGTGACCAACCAAAGGAAAACAACACGTCCTAGGACAACTGTCAGGGTATCTGCTACTGGCGGCCGGAGAGTATGCTCTGGATTGTAATCAAATGACCTCGCGGAGAAATTAGTTTTCAGGAGTTAAAATAACTCTCTGCTGCACATGCACTGCCGTTTCTCTAACTGCAGAAACGGATTTCACTTTCCACACTTAGAAAACTCTCATGCATCCCCGTTTTTTCAAAAAAGTCTATAAATAACCCAAGATCAGCAAAATTATGCAAAACATCCTGCTAGAAGAAGAAATGTAAACTAAAACCACTTACAGACACTCAGGCTGCCAACTTAATCTGATTCTACGACGACTGTAAACATGTTGTACTTTTGGAACCTGAAGCGATCCACATTAGCACGGACGCCGCCACAAAAAAAAAAAAAAAAAAAAAAAAAAAAAAAGAAAGAAAGAAAGAAAGAAAAACCCCATAACTAAACAACAAGAAAAGCCCAACGCCAGCTCGGAGCACCGCGATTCAGTATTCCGCACGGCGCTGGGCCGACGGCCGACCAGCTGCAGTCAGGACTAGCTATCCCAGCTCGCACACGCCAACTGTTTTGACTTCAGGCACTTGTTAAACACAGAGTTTCAGGTCCTACCAGTTGGACACCAGAAGTTCATAGAACTGACCCAGTGCCAAGAACAACAAGCGCAGAAAGCGAAACGGCTGCCTCGTGTGCCGTGTTTTTGTTAACTGTTTATGTAAGCCCCAAAGCAATTGGGTAAGCATTAAGAATAAAGCAGAACTTAAATAACAAAAGCAAAAGATTACCACCTTGAAGGAAATGTAGATGTTGGCAGATAAAGAACAGACTTCAAACCTAGTTTATTGGTGGGGTGGGGTGCGGGTTTTCGAAGAGAATCAGTAAGGGGGGGAGGGGCAGGTGTCACATGACAAACTGCGGTTATTAGAAGGAACTAACTGGGTGCCTTCTTGAAGCATCTTTTACTGACAGACTGCCTTAAGAGATTTTGCAAACGCCAAAGCCATGGCACACAGCTGGAGTGGCTGTAGAAGCACTGGAATTTGTTAGTTGGTAAATCCCATAGGAGAAAAAAGGAGCGTGCCGAAATGGAGTTTTCAAGACACAGGAAAGGGACTTCCAAGTTTCCCGCTCCATGCAGCGAGGCCACTGAGCCATGTGGGAAGCAAACAGGAGACTGCGTCCCTGGGCTGTTTCTGACCTGGTTCTGAGAAAGGTTCCCCTTCCCACTTTTGAGTTTAAAGTTCCAAGGGTCAACCTTTCTCTCTCATCAGGACTGGAGTCTGTTCTCTTTAGGTGACAGTGAATAAAGTATTTTCATCTGGTAAAATAAAATAAAAAGGAATGCTTAAATTACTTATTTAACAAGGTTTTCCGTTATTGTCTCGGAATGCATCAAGCATGATCTCATTTTAGGACCAAGACAATTAACCAGATAAAATTTTAGAGTTATCTGAGAACTGGGGAGTGGATGTAAGAATGAGAAATTTTAAATTACTGAGGGGACTCAAACCCACCCCCCATATCTATCTATCCATCCATCATCTATCTCTGATTTGAAGAATAAAATGTTGTCCCTTTCCCACTCCAGAAGTCTAGGAAAATGTAGTAAGTAGAAACAGGTTGTTTGTAAAAGCCACTGTAACCTTGGGCTAGATTCTCATTTATTCTGGAAAGTAAATGTAGATGTCCAATAGACATATGGAAAGATGCTCAATGTCACTAATCATCAGAGAAATCCTAATTAAAACCACAATGAGATATCACCTCACACTGGTCAGAATGGCCATCATCAACAAACAACAAGTACTGGTGAGAATGTGGATGAGTAGATAAAAAAAGCTGTGGCATTTACATAATGGAATATGACTCAACTGTAAAAAAGAAGAAAATTTTACCTTTCGCAACAGCATGGATGGACCTGGAGAACATTATTTTAAGTGAACTAAACCAATCAGAGAAAGACAAATACTATATGACTTCACTCATAAGTGGAATCTAATGAACAAACTGAACTAACGAGCAAAACAGAAACAGACTCACAGATAGAAAGCAGGATGACAGCTCTGGGTCGGGGAGGGGAAAGTTAAGGGGTGGTGGGATCTTGCAAAAAGGAAAAAGAATTCATGGACATGGACAACAGTGTGGTGATTGCAGGGGAGGGGCAGGGAGGTGGACGGAGGTGGAAGAAGGTATAAAGGGATAAATGGTAATAGAAAATATTAAATTAAAAAAAGAGAAAGTAAATGTAGTTACTTTGGGAGTCACCAGTATAATGGTGGTAGATATGAACCCACATGGTGGCTGCCCCCCTTTTCCCAAAGGAACCCAGTTTTATTACAAACTATATATAGGAGTGATTTCATAGGGATCTGAAATGAAGCCCCCTGGAGTGAAACGCGGCAGTTGCCTGACAGATCCAGAGACAAGAGCCAAGGCAACTCAGAGCATCCAAGACAAAGGAAGGAGCAGAGGAGGAGGAATGCTGAGGTGGGGGAGAGGAGAAGGGAGAAGGGACACCCTGGAGAGAAGGTTCAGGTCTGGCAAAGTGAGTTTTGAACCAGCCCTAGCCTTAGGGCTGGCAATCGACTCTTTACAACCACCCCAGAACTTCTGTGAGCCCTGCTGCTCACTTAGAACTCTGTGGTTTCCAAGTTTCCTTCATGCACATTCTATTATTTGATCCTCAGAAGAATCCTGAGAGATGGGGAAGGCTGGTGTTTATTATCCCTGCTTAAAAGGAGGAAAATTGAGGCTCAGAGAAGCCTTGGTCTTAGCCCCACGAATGGTGGCTTGTGCTGGTATGGTGCTTTATTATTTACAAAGCACTTTGAAAGTGGTGGGCTTGCCCTGGCCAGGTGGCTCATTTGGTTGGAACATCATCCTGTACACCAAGGTTGGGGGTTCAATCCCCAGTCAGGGTGCATATGGGAGACAACCAATCGATGTAACCGCCCCCCCTACCCACCTCCGCCTTTCTCTCTTTAAAACCAATAAAACATATCCTCAGGTGATTTTTTTAAAAAAGTGGTGGGCTTTATTAGTCCCATTTTTACAGACAGGTAAATTGATATTTTGGAGAAGCCACAAATCATGGCCAAGGCCACACTGCAAAATCACCAACAGCACTGGGTCTCCCAACTCCTAACCCAGTCCTCCTTGCTTGCTTCTATTATGTTTCCAGGATACACAATGACAGAACTAAAAAGGCCAATAAAGTTGTTTTATTATAGAAGCACATCTTCTCCCTTAGTGTCCTCAAAACTCTCTGTCTTTATGATTTTTCTGTAGTAGTTCACAGATTGCAACCCCCTCATGCCAAAGGGTTCTACTCTACACCAGGGAGCTTTGGACATCTGCACACCAGGGCTCTGGTGTCAATGGAAATGGAAAGCAACTATCTCTGCCCAGTTTGCATCCTGTCCTTTGATTTGATTAGTACACCCACGTGCTGACCCCGGGTTCCTCACCTAAACCGGGTCTAAGAAGCTGGAGCAGAATGGCCCTGTGGGCCTGCCAAGCTGTACAGAATGTAACCTGCATTTCCAAGATGTGTTATCTGGCATGGAGAAAGGATCTGGCTTAGCACATGGTTTGGTGGATCTCTTCTTCAACATGATATTTCAAAGCTGTGCTTTTGCTTAGTTCTTTGGCAACAGAGTTTACTAAAAGTACTGGCCCAAATGAAAGGTCCCACTGTCATGTGCCCTGTCTGTGCCAAGTGGGCACACTCACAGCTTGATCTACGGTGCTGTTGCTATTATGTGATACACATGGGCAGGTTCATTGTAGGTTTGGGGCATTTCCTCTTGAGGGAACATGATAGTGAGTTAGTGCAGATGCTGAGGTGTAGGAGTGAATGGAGACATCTGTCAGGAGTCCAAGGGCTCAGGGTCATGACAAGAGGTGCTAAATGTGGAATAAAAGAGGGAATATGGTTAGGAGGTTATAATTAGAAAGTTCTAGAATGTTCTGCCACTGCCTCATCAGTCTCCCTTTCTCCTTCTTTCTCCCTGAAAACATAACAAAATATAGAACCAAAGGTCAAAGAAATTGGATGTCAAAGTGGCCTTCATGTTGAATGTCACTAAAGCAGCCTAGGTTGTAAAGACTAATGAAATTCACGTCTCCTGTTAAGTGGAGAAGCTCTGTGGGTAGATGAGATGCACAGGGGATACCTCTCATTTGGTTTATTTGGGGTTGTTTGGTAACCACAGGACATTTGCATCAATGCTTCCTGAAAAGAATAGGGGGACTGGGCACATCAGAACAGTCTTGACAGGAAAACTTGTTTGCTCACAATTTACAAAGTGAGTATAATACAGTATTTCCATGTACCTTGTGACTCCTCTGAGTATAGGGGCCATTATTTTTTTAAACCCAAAAGTAGGGCACATGGTTTGACAGGTACCAGCATATTTAGGGAAGAGAAGTAGGTTATTTGAAATCAGAACATCTGAAAATCTGTGAGGCATGGCCACCAAACTTGTAATATCAAATTAGTAAAAGTGGGCTGAGAGGGCATTGGGAATATTAGCATAAATTTGCTGTAGTTAGTACTGGTGTACTTAACGAAGGTAGTTCTACCATAGACCAAACAAATTCTGCTCTGCCAATGAATATGGTGCTTTTGGGAAGGCTGGTGAACACAGTACATACAAGCCTTGAGGATGACAGCATTGACGGAGACAAAGTTGGGGCCCTGTGCCCAAGCTTTGGGCATTTAGACATCCCCCCACCTCCCTGGGCCCACTCTAGTGAAGGGAGCCACATCAGAGTACAAATACAGAGGAGGAAGCTGGTCAGGGACCAGTGAGGTCTTTAAAACATGGCCTGGATATGTGGAAAGCTGGTTTAAAAAAGGTTGGAGCCAGAAAAGGATGCAGGCCTGAGCTGTCAGCAGGTGTGGCAGCCATTGGCTGAAGACTTGACTTTTCCCCTGAAGCTGCCATGTGTACTTCCAGGGTTCAGCTTCATGCTCTTAATTTTGTCCTGTTACCTGGGTTCACAGAGACTGAGCAAACCTGCCTGATCTTACCTGGGACTGGTTTTGGCTTAACCCTCTGTGATATGGGCTCATAACCAAAGCTACAAGGCCAGTTTTGTACATATGGGGGCCACATACCCTAGATTTTTCAGGAGAGTGGCAATTTCAATCAACCTGAGTCAAGACTGCACCATAATTTGCAAAATGAGTTTAAGCGAAGGTCAATAAATGTGGGTTGATTGAAATCTGGATCACTGGACCACAAGTTCCTTGAAGGGCAGTTCTGAGTCTCATTCATCTTTGTAGGCCAATGCCTGGCCCAAGTAGAGAAGCTTCCCTGTGTTTTTTTATTTTTTTTAAGGTTTTATTTATTTATTTTTAGAGAGAGGGCAAGGGAGGGAGGAAGAGAGACATCAGTGTGTTGTTGACTCCCACGCACCCCCAACTGGGGAACCTGGTCCACAACCCAGGCATGTGTCCTGACTTGGAACCAAACAGGTGACCCCTTGGTTCTCAGGTGAGTGTCCAATCCACTGAGCCACACCAGCCAGGATTCACTGTGCATTTTAAATTAGGGCTTTGAATGAACGAATAAAGTGCACCACACTTTGAATGAACAAATGTGCACCACAAAGACATATGCATATTTTATGAGGTATACCTGAAAGGTGATATCTTTATGTTAGATATGTATCAAATTTGGTGTTTTAATTATTTTTTTAAAAATTATTAAATTTTATTTTATATTTTTCAAGTGTCCTACCTCTCCCTAGCTCCTGGTCAAAATTTGGTGTTTTTAGAAGTTATGTTTGTGATTCAAGTTAGGGAGAAGGTAAAAAAGCTTTCCACTTAAAATTTAATATACTATATCTTCAAAAATTGTAGGTACTTTGTAACAGATATCTTTCCAAAAGATCTTCATCACACTGTACTTTGTCCTCTTAAATTACATACTTTGAACATTATTTGATCATTTTTGGATATCTCAAGGTCACGGTTAAGGGCATTCATTCCAATACTTTGCTATAAAATGGTGATGACTTCAGGGCCTACAACTGTAGCTTTCACATTTTTTTACCCTGATCCACTTTAAGAAATAAATGTCACACTGCAACCTAGTATGCACATATGGCAAAGAGAAAAAACTTCCAAAGGGTAATATTTATCTTTAATTAAGTAAAAAACACTATGATATTTTCTCTTCTCTTCTCTTCCACTGTTTAAAATGTTGGTCAGGCCCTGTCTGGTGTGGCTCAGTGGTTTGAGCATCGCCCTGCAAACTGAAAGGTTGCTGGTTTGATTCCCTGTCAGGGCACATGCTTAGACTGTGGGCCAGGGCCCAGTTGGGGGCCTGAGAGAGGCAATGTTTCTCTCACACATCGATGTTGCCCCACCGTCATGGGTGATGCTCACCTTTTGCAAACACTGAGAAGTAGGCAGAGCTATTTGTCCCCGCACAAAAGGGGCCTCAGCTTCCCCACTTTCTGCCTTTTATTTTCTGCAACCTGATGTCACTTCTTTCTACTCTCAGGGCTGCCTCCATAATCCTCAGGGTGCTAATATGCCGAACTTGGAAATCAGACCATCAAGCTTGCTAGTGTTATGTATAAACTAAGTGTAAGCTTTTCTCAATGAAAGCCTGAAGGGTGCCCCATTGGTGCTGAGTGGGGCTGGGTGCCCTTCAAGTGCTCAGAGCTGCTGGCTCAGTTCCCAAGGAGCTTTACTCTGTGGATGAGTTCATGATACTGAGGTGTTATCAGACTTACCATGTGTAAATACCTGCACGTGTGCAAGAGTTTCTCTTTTTTTGAAAGGAGTTATTCTAAGGACTGGGCCTCAGGCTGGAAGGGCTATTAAGTGACAGAAGCTCCTGGCAGCGATCTTGCCTTGTGAATGATCTGGGCTCCAGTGTGTGAGGAAGTTACTCCTCAAGTAACAGACCCCACTTCAGGCAGTGTGCAACAATGCAGTATTTGGGCTCTCTACGCTGAACTGCTCTTTGCCCGGCCATTCACAGCTCCTCCTGTCTGCACCTCAACTGTCAGTAGTCCTTTCACTTAAGTGCAAAGAAGATAAACAAAAAGATATTTGAAACCTCAGGGGGAATTTTGAAGTATGTCAAGTTGAGTGTGTGTGTGTGTTAGGGGTAGGTATTTTATGTTGATTTTTTAAAAAATTACAGCGAAAGGTAGATAACTGTGCCCCTAAACAAACCTAGATAATCAAGCAAATAGGCCCTGGTTAAGTAAACCGTTGGCACATCTATTTAATGGAATGCTGGTAAGTTATAAAAATAATGATGTAGATCTATGTTTACTGAAATGTATGCACAATCATTTTACATGAAAAAAGCAGATTTCAAAGCAATGTCTATAATAGGATTCTACTTTTATTTAAAAATGAATGCATATAAGTAGATACATATAACATAGAGACATACACAAAGAAAAGATTGGAAATTTTTACACAAACACTTAAATAGTTACTTATATTTCCTGGAATTTTGGCAGTTTTTACAATCCATTACTTTTTTAATAAGGAAAAAAAAGCAACTTTCACTTTGAAAAAGTAAAATTCTACATTATTATGCAAAATAGTGTTTCTGTTTGGGGCACCCCACCCCAGACTCACCTCATTTGTGACTGTTCCATGGGAGCATTTGCCACATCTATTCATCAACAAGGCAGTGTACTCAAGCTGAGCTTGCACACTTGCCTCTCACTAGTCATGACATCTTCTCAACCTTGAAGAGTTCTACTCATATAGAAGGGTAAGTTGAAACTTCATTGAAAAAATTTTACATGAATGCATCTTAAGGCAGAGGAGGGGCTTCTGGTTTTACTTTTAAGGGTCATGTTCTCTTCTCTGATGGAGTCATGGGGAAATGTAAATCCCCCGGCAGATCACTGCTCTGTTAGTTACTTCTCGGGCAGAAGGGGGCTACAGGTCCCTCCATTCTCCAGGAAGACAGTGAAAGAGCTGCCATAATCTACATGCTGAATCTAGTTTTCCTTCAAGCCAGAGCCCAAACAGAGGCTGGGTTTAAGGACAGGAATAATCCTTAACTCTTGTCAGTGCTGCTCTCTCTACAAAGTTTATTCACATCCATGGGGTAACTGGCATTGCCTAAAAAATGACTAGGGAGAGAGTGCAGGCAAGTGTATTGTTCTCAGTTTACAAATTGGGAAAATAAGATTTACTGAGGGTAGGTGGTTTGCCCAAGGACCACCCTATTGTGAACTTGCAGAGACAGAATTTAAATTCAGTTCTCCTGGGTTTTTTATCTTTGTTCTGTGCCACTGCATTCTTTCTATAAATAGAGTAGCGATATACTTTATCATCCTAACTGGGCACCTCTGAAAGTAAAAGGGGGGGGGGTGCCCAGAGCAATAGGTATAAATTGTGACTCTTGAACAATCCAGATTCATGGTGACTTCAGATATAATCCAGCCCTCATCCCTACCCTCCCTCACATCCATGAAATCATACCTTTTGAATAAAAGAGAGAGATGGAACATTGTTACAATGCCTACAATTTACTTTAAAGTACTTGTGTATATAAATAAATAAGAGAGAGAAAGGAAAACACTTGAGTATAACTGGTGTTTCATTGTGTCTGAAGGGTCTAGGCTTTAACTTTAGGGGTGATCAGCTCACATGCTATCATGAATACAAAGTCTTCACTGGGCAACTAGCATTAACCTAAGATGGTCATGCTCCAGAAGTGGCTACTTTCAGTCTTTCTGCTATCTGTATTTTGATCAACATTCTGAATATAAAGATAGGTTTTTGTTGGTAAAATGTGTGACTTAGCAAAATGAATGCTACGAATGGGTGCTTATTGGTGAAATTAAAGGTATTCAAGGTATGAGGCCTGGCCCAAAACCTTTAGAGACTCTGCCCTTGTATAAAGAGGGTACTGGAATCCAGTGAGGCTGGTGTGCAGCCATTGCATTGGAAGGGTTGATAACAGCATGGTGCTGATTCAGGAAAACAGAGTCCTGTCTCTGGAATATTCTTGCAACTGCCTCAATTGAACCTTTCATACAAGGCATGATGAAAGACATCAGAGCAAAGAGGGCTGGGCTTTCATCAAGTTTACCAAATAGGTTGAGTGAACTGTTTTCTCCCTACTTGTTAATAAACATTTGTTTGATAAATGCCTGTATCTATGGGCAGATGTCAGCCTAACACTCGCATTCACCACCTCAAACTCCTGCAAACTTCTATAGTGGCAACTGTTTTCTACCATAAAATACCTACCAGTTCTGCATGGCCAAACATGCTTAGATCAGTCCACAGTAGACCGGGTAGATGTCAGGAAGGGAGTCCTTGATACTTTTTCCTCTTCACCAGCTTATGAGCCTGATGAAAACAGAGACTGGGTCTGTCTTGTTCACTATTCTAGTTCCTAAACCTCATGCAGCACCTGCCCATAGAAAGTGTGTGATAAGATATTTGTCCAATGAATAAAATGAGTAGGAATTCTGTTATTTCTATAATCTGTCTTATCAACTATAATCTGTGATTGCTTTTTACACCACTAATTATAACTGAGCCTCATATACCATTCTTTATTTCTTGCCCTGGTTTAAGATAGTACTTTAAAAAGCAAGAAAGAAGCTGGTGAATAAAAACCACTGAGATTATATGGTTTAATCCTCACAATAGCATGATGAGATTGGTATATCACTCCCATGTTCAGAGGAGGAAATTAAAGTCCAGAGAGGTTAAAAGTTAACTTAGTGAAGCTAGAACCTGAATTCAGGTCTGTCTGACTCTGAGCCCAAGTATGCTCTGCTACCTAGAGTTAACAATCACTCAGTTTTGCAGGCATTGAGCTTTTCCTTTCTTTTCTTTTTTTAAAACTATGCTCACTTTATGTCATGCGATTGAACGAACACACACATCTTTCTGGCACTTCATCTTATTTTATCAAAAGATTTTTTTGGGAGGGGAAGCTAGATGGATGTTAGAATATATGAACCACCTTTCTAGTTCTTTTGCTTTTAATTATTTTGATTGACATGTGGCACTGAGGGATGTCTAACGGCCTCTCGAGTCTTTGAGCTGCAGAAGAATCAGTCCCCAGGAATCTGTCACAGCTCTCCTTGTCTCCAGGGCACCAGGCACTGCAGCTCATTCCGATAGCCTCCCCCTAGGCATCCTGCCCTGCCGCAGCCCTGGACTACTGAGAGCCTTTTGTTTCAAGCCTCTTTGACTTGGTGTACAGTGTTCTCTCCCCAGGATGTTCAGCGACCCTTTCGTTTTTCACCTTGGTTTAATGCTTTGTCTTCTTTCAAGACTCAGTTCAAACATTCCTACATCCAGGATAGTTAGGAGACTCCTGTCACCCTGTGCCTCTGCCAGGTCTTACTTGAGTCCCCTTCCCAGTGCACCCAGGACACACAGAGCACACCTCCACCTGAGCACTCAGCACAGGGCTCTGTTATCAACCAACTGCCTTGCTTCCCTCTTCCACTACACCACAAAGATCTGTAGGCAGGGACCTTGTCTTAGTACTGTTTCATAGCAGGCACTCAAAGTGTGTTAGATAATGAATGGATAAATCAGAAACTAATTAGCCAATCCACAGTAAAGCAAGAGAAAACCCAGGGATCAGCGGGCCAGCAGTTTCCAGTGGTCTAAGGGCTAGCTAACCTTAATTAACGTGTCTTAGCCAGTGCACTCAAAAATGATTTTTTAAGCCTAAGAGCACAAGAGGGTTTTTATCAGAGGCAATAGACTATTGAATTCTGAGTGCTCTGCTCCTTTGCCTGTTATAGAAAAAAAACTTCTGGAGAGATTTTTCCCAGTGAAGACAATTTCTACTTGCTAATGCTGTGCCAACCACTGGCATTCTCTTGGAGGGAGGGGGGGTGATCTAACAGTACCCATGTGACAGGATGCACTGGTAGCTCCATGGTGCCTATCAAAGCTCAGAAGTTATCGGATTCCAGGAGCAGGCCAACACCTGACCTGAGTAAGCCACAGCTTCATCCACTGTGGGACTCTGGCTTAATGAAGTAAACAATTTCCAGCACAGCCTTTCCAAATGTAATTATTTCTAACCACATTGTGTGGATAAAAATAATTTAGCTATTTTCTCCCACCAAACTCTTGGGCACAGACCAAGAAATCTGCAGTGTGGCTGTTCTGATGCTATCATACAACTATAAATATTTAGGCTTTTCTGAGCTCTTATCAGTGTGTCAGCAGGGATGTCTCTGGCATTTTGGTGGGACAATTGTTCCTTGAAGGAATCATCCCATGCATTGTAGAGGGTTTAGCACCTGTGGTCCAATCAAAGACAGTTACTATGACAGCCTCAAAATGCGCCTTTCCCAACAAACATCTTTAGGGGTGAGGGTTGTCCTGACTGGAATTCCCAGTGGGTTATCTTTGACTCATTTTGCAGCAGGAGAATCTTGGAAAAAGACCACCCAAAGCAATGGCGGGGGGTTGGGACAAGGCCCAAGGAGTCAGAGAGCGCAACTGAGTCAAGGGGGTATCAGACCAAGGCTTTTCTGTGGGGGAAAGCAGAGGTCCTGAGAGCAGGGAGAACTCCTGGGTCTCTTGAAGAATGAACACATAAACGCAGCGAGGGAGGTGGCCTCACAGAACCAAGGACTGGAACTTGAGCGGAGGTCAAATGGCACAAAAGGGGAAAAGCCCAGGCAACAGCTCTGAATCCTGGCTCCATACAGCCTCCTCCTCTGAGGCTGCAAGGGTATAACAAAGGGGCCAAGAAGGTCACTGATTCTGGAGAGCTTCAAGGTTCCACATATTAACTAGCTCTCCTCTCTTTCCGGGCCTTAACAGGGCAGCCACAACATAGCAACCCTCTCACTGCCACCCTTACCACTGTGGTTACACCCCATAAATGTGACCCACTAAAAAGAATTTCCAAGTCCCTCAGAGTGATCTTCAAGGGCATCTTGATCACAAAGAGGGGAAAGGTTATAAAACCAGCCAGGGAGGAAAACCCACCAAAGTGCTGAGTAATGGGGCCAGGTGCCTGGACTCATTGCTGATCACTGATTTCACAGCTAAACATTCCATGACCCTCCCAGAATGGCAAGGGGCAAAGTCACCGTGAAGCCACTTACTCTTTTGTCTCATCTTTCTCACTTATTTTAAATTTATTTTATTTTGCTCTGTCATTTGCCACTTTATAAACAGCCTTAAATCCTTTTGCAACAAGGTTAAGTATAAATAAGTAAAACAAAGACACAAAATACATGGCTGCATTGTCAGCACTGCTGTTAGACTGAGTATGAAGTGTTTTGGCTCCAATCTAAGAGAAAGGAGGTGCTCTGATGAAACAGGAAGAGAGGACAGGGAGGAGGGGAAAATGGAAAAGGCTGAACCTGGGCCTGGAGCCTGGGTCTTGCTTGTCTCTGCATTAAGGAGTCACAGAGCCTCATGCAAGTTAACTAACATCTCAAGCTCTAGTGTCCTTACCATTAAAGTGAGGTATTTGACTGGATGATTGCAAAGGTCTCTCTATGCCCAAGCACTGAGATTCTAAGCGGCACCCACACTTGGCCCCTGTTCCTTTTTCTCTCTATTCTTCCTTGAACACTGCCTCTTCTCCAAGCAGAATGGACCAATCAGGGCTCCTTCTAGAGGAGTTTCTGTGTGTGATGACAAGTATAAGTTATACTTGTCACCCAAAGAGATAATTGGTCACTCCAAAGAGATTGATGTCCCATTAAAAGAAATTGGAGGAGATCCAAGAAGGCGGTGGAGTAGGTGGAAGGTACACTCACCCCTTCCCAGGAGCAAACTGGAAGTACAACCAAATTACAGAACAATCAACCTGAATAACCAACTGAAGACTAGCTGAATAAAAGTCTTATAAACCAAGGGTTTGCACAATAAGCCACATCAAGACACGCTGGAAGGGCAGAGATGTGAAAAGGGCTGCCCCCACACCCCTGTGTATGGTTGAGAATCTGGAGAGATATCTCAGCTGCAACATAGCCAATAGGTGCCCACATGACACTTGGCTGTGAAAATCAGTGGGGATTCTGTCTACCAGGGAGAGACAGGAGTCTGCTAGAAACCCAGGTGCCCTCTTAAAAGACCAGCATACAAAACCTCATTGAACTCTGGCAGAGGGAGGGCGAATCAGAGCAGACTGAAGTTGTCCAAGACTGATTGGGTTGTGTGACACTGGGGAGAGAGCTGAAGGGACAGGTGCCAGGGTCCCTGTGCTGGCTCCCTCTGCCATACTGCCTTCCTTTCTGCCATCAACCTGAAGGACTTCACTAACTCCATGCTCTGAACTTTCTGTTGTCCCAACCTGCAGAACTCTCACCCAGCTGCATGAGCCCATGGTATAGACTTTCTTAAAGCACTCTTGAGGGTGAACTCAAGGGGAGTCATATAATGAGTTGTGTCCCTCTGGGGTAGGGGTCATTCTTGTCCTCTGAATTGCCTGGTACCACCCACCCATAGGAGATCCATGGTGCCCCACCAAGCTTGCACACTGCAGATGACTCAGTTGGCTGTGGCCAGCTTGGGCCCTTGCTGCAGACTCCTTGGAGGGCTCTCAAGGAGGGAGAGACTGAGTTGTGTAGCTCTAGGGCAGGGGCTATTTTGTCCTTGCACACCTGACTGTCTCCACCATTCCTGTGCAGAGCCCTCCCTTAATAGGCCAAAACTTGGTCTGTTTGGGCCTTAAGAACCTCACCCTGATGACTCCCTGAGACCATGCCCCATGACAAAAGTCTGAGGGCATCGGGTGTGCAGTGGCTGGCTTTGGTGTACTCTGAGACTTTTGCTGAGTGGCCTCAGACCCAGCACTGGCACTGAATACCACTCACCCCTACCTGGTGACTCACTGACAACCCACATCATGCCACTTGAGTGCTGCCAGATCCTCATTCCGTGACTGAACCTAAGAGGTAGTTGGTAAGCAAAGGTGCATTTTAGGGTGCTTTGGACCTTTTGTTGACCTGCCCCACTGGCTTGGTGCTGTGGAAGACAGCCTTGGTGCAGTCTGGCCCCTCCCACACATAGCCAGGCCCACAAGAGACAGCCACAAACTATGGATTGCTTTATAGTTCCAAAAAGGTAGCTCAGGATCAGTCACAGGAAGCACCTCACATTGATCTATACCAAAGTCCCTCCCAAGAGGCTTCAGAACCAATAACCTAGTAGCAGAAGTCAGACCTTGAACCAATACACCAAGTAGCAGAATTCAGACCTTATTAAAGTTCGACCCAATTAGCTCCACATACAAAGGGAGATCTCAGCAGGCACCAGATACTGCTGGCACTAATTTAGCTTCATGGGGTCAGTACCCGCACAGTAGCTTGTATACTATGATTGGGGTTGATTCTTAGAGTCAGCCAGTCCAAGGGTCAGCCCCGCCCATGGATGGGCCAAGAGCAATCAAGACTCAACTATGACAAAAGGGTTCACATATCCCAAGCAAGGAACATTTCTGAAGAACATAGCTCAGGTGATCAGGGAGACTGTGCCACTGAGCTTCACAAGACACCTACTATGTTGGGCTACCATACCAAGACTAGGAAGCATAAGAGATCCACCTAATACACAGAAACAAATACAGAAAGGCAGCTAAAATGGGGAGATAAAGAAATACACCCAAAATGAAAGGACTAAGTGAAATGGAGGCAAGCAATCTACCAGGTACTAAGTTAAAAAACAATGGTTATAAGAATACTCAAAGAACACAGGGGAAGAATAGATAAACACAGTGATAACTTAAACAAAAAGACAGTAAACATAACAAAGGACACAGAAACCATTAATATGAATTATTCAGAAATGAAAATTACAATACCTGAAATGAATAGTACACTACAAGGAATCAACAGCAGACTACATGAAGAAAAAGATCAAATCAGCAATTTGGAAGACAAGGTAGCAGAAAATACCCAATCACAGCAGAAAAATGGAAAAAAAAACCTAAAAAAAAAATTAGGATCATTTAAGAGACTTCTGTGACAACATCAAGCATAATAGCATCCACATCATAGAAGTCCCAGAAGGAGAATGAAGACAGAAAAGGATTGAAAACATATTTGAAAAAAATAATAACTGAAAACTACCCTAACCTGGTAAAGGAAATAGATATACAAGTCCAGGAATCACAGAGTCCCAGACAGGATGGACCCAAAGAGGTCCACACCATGACAGATCATAATTAAAATGCCAAAGATTGAAGACAAAGAGAGAATCTTAAAAGAGCAAGAGAAATACAGCTAGTTACCTACAAGAGCGGTCCCATAAGACTGTCAGCAGATTTCTCAACAAAAACATTTCAAGCCAGAAGAAACTGGCATGAAGTAGTCAAACTGATGAAAAGCAAGACCTACAACCAAGACTCCTCTACCTAGTAGGGCTATCATTTAAAATTGAAGGAGAAGTAAAGAGCTTCTTAGAAAAGGAAGAGCTAAAAGAGTTCATTACCACCAAACTTCTCTAAGAAGAAAGAAGAGGGAAAAAAAAGGGACCTAATTATAAAGAATAAAATAGCAATAAATACCTTCCAATACTTTAAACACAAGTGGATTAAATACTATAATCAAAAGACACAGGGTAGCTGAATGGATAAGAAAACAAGGCCCATATACATGCTGTCTACAAGACACTCCTCTCAGAATGAAAGGTACATGCAGACTGAAAACAAAGCTATGGAAAAAATATTTCATAAAAATAAAAAGCAAAAAACCCCAGCTGGGGTAGCAACACTTATATCAAACAAAACAGACTTTAAAATAAAGGCTAGAGTAAGAGACAGAGAAGGATATTACATAGTGATAAAGGGACCAATTCAACAAGATGATATAAACCTTGTAAACATTTATGCACCCAACATAGGAGCACCTAACTACATAAAGCAAATATTAATGAACATAAAGAGAAAGACCGACAGTAATACAGTCATAGTAGTGTATTTTAACACTCCATTGACATCAATGAATAGATCTTCCAGACAGAAATTCAACAAGAAAACAGGAGCCTTAAATGACACGCTAGATCATAAGAATTTAATTGATATTTCCAGAGCATTTCATCCCAAAGCAGCAGATATATGTTCCTATCAAGTGCACATGGAAATTTTCTAGGATAGACCACATGTTAGGATGTAAAACAAATCTTAATAAATTTAATAAGATTGAAATCATATCAAGCACCTTCTTTGATTACAATGGTAGAAAATTAGAAATGGATTACATGAAAGCACTGCAAAACACACAAATACATGGAAGCTAAATAAATATTAAAAGATGAGTGGGTTAACAATGAGTTCAGGAAGAAATCAAGATACCTTGAAACAAATAAAAATGAAAACACAACAACACAAAATCTATGGGACACAGTGAAAGCAGTCCTAAGAGAAAAATTCATAATATTATAGGTCTACCTCCAGAAACAAGAAAAATCTCAAATAAACAATCTAATATTACACCTAAAGCAACAACAACAACAAAAGAACAATAAACAAAGCCCAAAGTGAGCAGAAAGAAGGAAATAATAAAGATCAGAGCAGAAATAAATAAAATAGAGTCTAAAAGAACAGTACGAAAGATCAATAAAACCAAGAGCTGGTTCTTTGAAAAGATAAACAAGACTGATAAACCGTTAACTACTCCTCAAGAAAAATGAGCTTTCAGCTTTCGGCTGCGAGGAGATTAAGGTGCAATTTCCGTCGGTCATCCCGAATCTGGTTTCGTACCATGCCAGCCACCTCCACCATGCCGCTGAAGTTCGACCCCAACAAGCTCAGAGTTGTATACCTGAGATGCACCTGCAGGGAAGTTGGTGCCACATCTGCCTTGGCCCCCAAAATTGGCTCCCTGGGCCTATCTACAAAAAAGGTTGGTGATGACATTGCCAAAGCAACCAGTGATTGGAAGGGTCTGAGGATTACAGTGAAACTGACCATTCAGAACAGATAGGCCAGATTGATGTAGTGCCTTAGGCCCCTGCCCTGATCATTAAAGCCTTCAAAGAACCACTATGAGACAGAAACAAACAAACAAACAAAAAAACAAAACATTAAGCACAGTGGAAATATCACTTTGGATGGGATTGTCAGCATTGCCCAACATATGCAGCACCGATCTTTAACTAGTGAACTCTCTGGAACCATTAAAGAAATCCAGGGACTGCTCAATTTGTGGGCTGCAATGTTGATGGCCGCCACCCTCATGACATCATAGGTGACATCAACAGCGGTGCAGTGGAATGCCCAGCTAGTTAAGAACTACAAAGGAAAATATTTCAAAGATCATTTGGCAACAACAACAAAAAAAGGAAAAACAAAAGAGGACTCCAAAACATGAAATCAGAAATGAACTAGAAGTGACAATTGATACCACAGATATACAAAGGCATATAAGAAAATATTATAACTATTTGCCAACAAATTGGACAATCTGGAAGAAATGGATAAATTACAAAACTGAATCAAGAAGAAACAGAAAACCCGAGGAGACCAATTACAACTGAGATCAAGCAGTAAATAAAAAACTCTCAACAAACAGAAGTCCTGGACTGGATGGCTTTATAAGTGAATTTTACCAAACATGCAAAGAGAATATCTATCTTTCTAAAACTATTCCAAAAATTCAAAAGGAGGAAAGACTTAAGCTCATTTTATGTGGTTAGCATTATCCTAATTCCAAAACCAGATAAAGACACTACAATGAAAGAAAATTAAAGGCCAATATCAATGAACATAGAAGCAGAAATCTTCAACAATATATTAGCAAATCAAATTCAGCATTACATTAAAAAGTCATACTGGGACTTCTGGCCAAGATGGAGGCATAGGTAGTCACACTCTGCCTCCTTCCACAACTATAAGAAGGATTACACCTACATCAAAACAAAAAACAACAAAAACTACCAGAAAATCAAACTGCATGGAAGCTCAACAAAGATATAAAGAAGTAATACTCACCCAGACAGGTAGGAGGAGCAGAATCTGGAACCTGAGGTGGAGAGGATGCTGTGTGGTAGCAGTGGGGGCAAGGCAGTGGCTGTGGCCCAATGGCAGAACAAGGAGTCACACATTATAAAAGCTAGGACAGACACCTGGGGAGTGATCCTAGTCTCAGGCCAGATCACGCAGCACACGATTCAAGAGCTAAGAAAATAAAACCTCATTGCTCTGACTGTGAAAAACAGTGGGGGTTGGGGCAGTGGAAGAAACTACCGGTCTCTCAGGAAAGTTCATTTAAGAGCTCCTGTAGTCCTAGAACGTATGCAAACCCACCCACTCTGGGAACCACTACCAGGGCAACAACTAGAGGGGCACCAGTCGTGTATGGAAAGTGGGTGAAGTTACTGGAAAAGAGGTGAGTGCCAAGCAAGTGGCATTGTTCCCTCTCAGGCCCCTCCCTCACACACAGCACCACGGTGGTGAAACGAGTAGCCCAGCACTGATGAATACCTAAGGCTCCACCCCTAACAACATAATAGGTGCAACAGCTCTACCAAATACACAGAAGCAGAGAGGAGGCTGTCAAGTTGAGGAGACAGAGAAGTATGGCCAAAAAAGGGAGTGGATCAAGGCTCCAGAGGGAAAACTAAGCGAGGAGGAGAAAGCCAACCTAACAGGTGCAGAGTTCAAAACACTTGTGATAACGATGCTCACAGAAATGACTGAGTATAGCAAATGCATAAGGAAAGAAGTGAAGGCTATACTAAGTGAAATGAAGAAAAAGCCACATGAAACCAATGATGAAGAGAAGGAAGCCAGGGTTCAATTCAACAATTTGGAACATAAGGAAGAAGTAAACAGTCAACCAGTACAAAATGAAGAAACAAGAAATGAAAAAAATGGAGAGGCTTAGGAATCTCTGGGACAACTTTAAATGTGCCAACATCCAAATCATAGGGCTGCCAGAAGGAGAAGAGGAAGAGCAAGACATTGAAAACTTATTTGAAAAAATAATGAAGAAAAACTTCCCAAATTTGGCAAAGGAAATAAACATACAAGTCCAGGAAGTACAGAGAGTCCCAAACAAGCTAGACCCAAGGAGGACCACACCACCACACATCATGATTAAAATGCCAAAGTTTAGCGGGAAGGGAGGGAAGGGGGGTAAGTAGGGGAATGGTTTAGTAAAGGAACTAGTATAAATAACCCATGGACATGGACAACGGGGTGGGGATTGACTGTGGGAGAAGGGGTGGGCGGGGTGGGTGGTAGCAATGAGGGAAGAAGTGGGACAATTGTAAGAGTAAAACAATAAAAATAAAATAAAATAAATAAAAAGTTTAAAGATAAAGAGAGAATCTTAAAAGCAGAAAGAGAAAAGCAGAGAGTGACCTAGAAAGGAGTTCCCATATGACTGTCAGCTGATTTCTCAAAAGAAACTTTGCAGGCAAGAAGTATTCAAAGTGATGAAAAGCAAGGACCGACTATTAAGATTACTTTATCCAGCAAAGCTAACATTTAGAGTGAAAGGGCAGATAAAGTAGCTTCCCAGACAAGGTAAAGCCAAAGGAGTTCACCATCACCAAACCATTATTATATGAAATGTTAAAGGGACACATTTAAAAAAAGAAGATCAAAACTACAAATAGTAAAATGACAAACTCAGAACTATCAACAAATGAATTTAATAAAATAAAAACAAACTAAGCAAACACCTAGAAAAGGAACAGAAGCATAGATATGGAGATCATATGGAGGGTTAATAGTGGGGAGGGAGAAGAGGGGAGAATGAGGGAAAAGGTGCAGGGATCAAGAAGCATAACAGGTAGGTATAAAATAGACAGGAGGACATTAAGAATAGTTAAATAAATGGAGAAGCCAAAGAGCTTACCTGCATGACCCATGGACATGAACTAAGGTAAGGGGGGATTGCTGGAGGTAAGGGGATACTGGGCAGAGGGGTCAAAGGGGAAAAAATTGGGACAACTGTAAAAGCATAATCAATAAAATATACTTAAAAAATCATACCCCATGATAAAGTGAGATTTATTTTGGGGTGCAAGGTTAGTACAATATATGCAAATCAATTAATGGTGATACACCACATAAACAAAATGAAGGATAAAAATCATATGATCATATCAATAGATGCAGAAAAAGCATTTGTCAAAATCTAGGACCTATTTTATGATAAACTCTCAGCAAAATGGGATAGAGGGACATATCTAAACACAATAATATGACATGTATATAACACACATGACATATAACATATATGACAAACCCACAGCTAACATCATACTCAACAGGGAAAAACTAAAATCATTTTTCTTAATATCAGGAACAAGACAGAGATAGCCACTTTCATTACTCTTATTCAATATAGTACTGGAAGTCCTAGCCACAGCAATCAGACAAGAAAAAAAAAAGTCATCCAAATTGGAAAGGAAAAAGTAAAATTGTCCTTATTTGAAGATGACATGAAACTGTATACAGAGAACCCTAATGATTCCACCAAAAAGCTACTAGAAAAGATAAATGAATGAGGTAATGTAGCAGGACACAAAATAAATATTCAGATATAGGTTGCCTTTTTAAATACCAATAATAAACTATCAGAAAGGGAAACTAAGAAAACAATTCCCTTTACAACTGCATCAAAAAAATACCTAAAAATACATTTAACCAAGGAAGTAAAAGACCTATACTTGGAATTACTAGATACTGAATAAATTAAAGAAGATACAGATAAATGGAAGCATATACTGTGCTAATTGATAAAGAATATCATTAAAATTTCCATACTATCCAAAGAAGTCTATAGATTGAATGCAATTCCTATCAAAATACCAATAGTGTATTTCACAGAACTAGGACAAATAATCCCAAAATTTATATATAACCACAGAAGACCTTGAATAGCCACATCAACCTTGAGAAAGACGAACAAAGTTGGAGGAATTATGCTACCTGATATCAAACTATACTACAAGGCTGTAGTAATCAAAACATAATGGTACTGGCATAAGAACAGACATATATATCAACAGAACAGAATAGAAAGCCCAGAAATAAACCCACGTCTATATGGTCAATTAATATCTGACAAAGGAGGCAAGAACATACAATGGGGTAAAGACAGTCTCTTCAATAAATGGTGCTGGGAATATTGGACAGATATGTGAAAAGAAAGGAAGGAAGGAAGGAAGGAAGGAAGAAAGGAAGAAAAAAAGAAAGAGAAAGAAAGAAAGAAACTAGACCATCTTTTAACATCATATACAAGAATAAATTCAAAATGGATTAAGGTTTTAAATATAAGACTTGAAACTGTAAAACTTCTAAAAGGAAACACAGGCAGTAAACTCTGACATGTTTTTTTTTTCATTAAAAAATTTTTTATTGTTGTTCAATTAGTTGTCCCATTCTTTTTCCCTGTTGCTCTCCCTTACCCTGCTCCCCAGCCCCACTCCCATATTCAATCCCCACCCTACTGTCCATGTCCATGGATCCCTTACTTGTTCCTTGACTAGCTACTTCTTCCCCTTCTTTACCCCATTATCCCCCTGCCCCCTCTCCTCTGATTGCTGTCAGTTTGTTCCTTATTTCCAAGTCTCTGGTTCTGTTTTGCTCATTTGTTTGTTTGTTCATTAGGTTCCACTTATAGGTGAGATCATATAGTATTTATCTTTCGTCTCCTGGCTTGTTTCACTTAGCATAATACCCTCCATTTCCATCCATGCTGTCGCGAAGGGTAGGCGTTCCTTCTTTCTTTCTGCTGCATAGTATTCCATTATGTAAATATATCATAGTTTTTTGATCCACTCATTTACTGATGGGCACTTACTTAGGCTGCTTCCAGCACTTGGCTATTGTAAATAGTGCTGCTGTGAACACTGGGATGCACAGGCTCTTTTGAATTGGAGTTTCAAAATTATTTGGGTATAATGCCAGCAGTGGAATCACAGGGTCGAAAGGCATTTCCATTTTTTGCTTTTTGAGGAATCTCTGACCTTTTTTTAAAAATTGTTTTTCTGTTACAATTGTCCCACTTTTTCCCTCATTGCTACCCCCCACCCAGCCCACCCCTTATCCCACAGTCCATCCCGACCCGGTTGTCCATGTTCATGGGTTATTTATATTAGTTCCTTTGCTAAACCCTTCCCCTACTTAGCCCCTTCCCTGCCTCCCTCCTCCCCCCTGATAACTGTTGTTCTGTTTCTTGTTCAATTTTGTTCAGTTATTTGTGTTGTTCATTAGTTTCCTGCATTGGGTGATAGCATATGGTAGTTTTCTATCATTGCCTGGCTTATTTTGATAAGCATAATTCTCTCTAGGTCCATCCATGTTGTCACAAGTGGCAGGAGTTCCTTCTTTCTTTCTGCTCCATTGTGTAAATGTACCACAGTTTTTTAATCCACTCATCTACAGATGGGCACTTGGGTTATTTCCAGCACTTGGCTACTGTAAACAGCACTGCTATGAACATAGGGATGCATAAGTTCTTTTGAATTAGGGTTTCAGGATTCTTCGGGTATAATCCTAGCAGTGGAATCGCTGGTTCAAAAGGCAGTTCCAGTTTTAGTTTTTTGAGGAAATTCCATACTGTTTTCCATAGTGGCTGTAACAGTCTGCATTCCCACCAACAGTGAACTAGGGTTCCCGTTTCTCCATATCCTCCCCAACACTTGTTGTTTGTTGATTTGTTGATGATGGCCATTATGACTGGTGTAAAGTGGTATCTCACTGTGGTTTTTATTTGCATCTCTCTGATGGCTAGTGATGTTGAGTATTCTTTCATATGCCTCTGGACCCTCTGTATATCCTCCTTGGAGACGTGTTTGTTCAGGTCCTTTGCCCATTTTTTAATTGGGCTGTCTGTCTTCTTGCTGTTGAAATGTGTAAGTTCTTTATATATTTTGGAGATCAATCCCTTGTCTGAGGTATCATTGTCAAATATGTTTTCCCATATGGTTGGTTCCCTTTTCATATTGCTGATGTTTTCTTTTGCTGAGCAGAAACTCTTTAGTTTGATGTAGTTCCATTTGCTTACTCTTTCCTTTATTTCCCTTGCCTTAGGAGATATATTAGCAAAAATATTGCTACGTGGGATATCTGAAATTTTCCTACCTATGTTTTCCTCTAGGATTTTTATGTTGCAATGTCTTACATTTAAGTCTTTGATCCATCTTGAGTTTATTCTGGTGTGTGGTGTAAGTTGGTGGTCGAGTTTCATTTTTTTGCACGTCCCTGTCCAGTTCTCCTAGCACCATTTGTTGAAGAGGCTCTTCTCATTCCATTTTATGTTGCTTCCCCCTTTGTCAAATAATAGTTGACCATAGATGCCTGGGTTTATTTCTGGGCTCTCTATTCTGTTCCATTGATCTATATGTCTGTTCTTATGGCCAGTACCAGGCTGTTTTGATTACAGTGGCCTTGTAGTATAGTTTGATATCAGGTATTGTGAGTCCTCCTATTGCATTCTTCTGTCTCAAGATTGCTGTGGCTATTTGGGCTCTTTTTTGGTTCTGTATAAATTTTTGAAGTACTTGTTCTAGGTCTGTGAAATATGTTGCTGGTATTTTAATAGGGATTGCATTGAATCTATAAATTGCTTTGGGTAGTATGGACATTTTAATGATGTTGATTCTTCCAATCCATGAACATGGTATTTGCTTCCATTTATTTGTATCTTCCTTAATTTTTTTCTTCAGGGTTATGTAGTTTTCTGAGTATAGGTCTTTTACCTCTTGGTTAAATTTATTCCTAGGTACTTTATTTTTCTTGTTGCTATAGTAAATGGGATTTTTTTTTTCTAGTTTCTATCTCTGATATTTTATTGTTGGTGTATAGAAATGCCTTTGATTTCTGGATATTGACTTTGTACCCTGCTATTTTGCCAAATTCATTTATTAGGTCAAGTAGTTTTTTGGTGGAGTCTATAGGGTTCTGACATTTCTTTTTGTAAAATTTTTTCTCCTTGGGCAAGGGAGACAAAAGAAATAATAAACAAATGGGACTACATCAAACTAAAAAGCTTTTGCACAGCAAAGGAAACCATCAACAAAATGAAAAGACAACCTACTGAGTGGGAGAAGGTATTCATCAATGATATGTATGAAAGGGGTTAAAAACCAAAATTTATAAAGAAGTCATATAACTCAACAGTAAAAAAGCAATCAATCCAATTAAAAATGGGAGAGGGCCTGAGTAGACAATTCTTCAAAGACGACATACAGATGTCCAACAGACACATGAAAAGATGCTTAATGTTACTAATTATCAGAGGAATGAAAATTAAAACCACCTCACACCTGTCAGAATGGGTATCATCAATAAATCCAAAAACAAGTGTTGGCAAGGATTCAGAGCAAAGGGAACTCTCATGCACTGCTGGTGGGAATGCAGACAAATGCAGCCACTATGGAAAAAGTATGGAGGTTCTTCAAAGAACAACAACAACAACAACAAAATGGAGCTGCCTTATGACCCAGCGATTCCACTTCTGGTAATATATGTGAAGAAACCCAAAAGACTAATTTGAAAGATTATATGCACCTGTATGTTCGTTGCAGTGTTATCTGCAATAGCCAAGGTATGAAAGCAACCCAAGTTCCCATCAATAAATGAGTGGATAAAGAATATGTGGTAATATATACAATGAAATATTAGTTGGCCATAAAAAGAATGAAATCTTACATTTGCATCTA
Source organism: Furipterus horrens (assembly GCF_987537825.1). Lineage (NCBI taxonomy): Eukaryota > Metazoa > Chordata > Mammalia > Chiroptera > Furipteridae > Furipterus > Furipterus horrens. The sequence continues at coordinate 52,313,500 of NW_028327179.1, forward strand.
TGGATTTAGAGGGTATTATCCTAAGTGAAATAAGCCAGTCAGAGAAAGACAAATACCATGTGATTTAACTTATATGTAGAATCTAAAGAACAAAATGAACAAACAAAACTGAAACAGAATCACAGACACAGAGAACAGATGGATAGTTTCCAGAGGGCAGGGGTGTTGGGGGATGGGTGAAAAGGTGAAGAGATTAGTAGTACAAATTGGTAGCTGGAAAATAGTCACAGAGATGCAAAGTACAGCATAGGGAATATAGTCAATAATATTGTAATTACTATGTATGGTGCCAAGTGGCTACTGGAAATACTGGGGAGGAGATCACTTTGTAAAGTATATGATTATCTGACCACTATCCTGTACACCTGAAAATAATACAAAATAATATTGAATGTAAACTGTAATTAAAACAAACAAAGAAAAAAAAAAAAAACTGAAGCACTAATCATTCGGAAGTTCAGGAAACCAGAGTTTTATTGGATAATTATTGACCAGTTCCTATTGTAAAATGGGATAAAAATATTTGCTTTTATCTCCATTCACTGATGAGGAGATAAGCTTCCTCCTTTTAAATACGTTCTGTTATAGAAAGTAATGCTACATCTGTTTGCACAGTATCTATGACTGCTATACCAATCATTACTAACAATCAAAACAATATTGTTATTAGCATATGCCCAGGAAATGGAAGGCATTGCTAATGTTCTGTGCCATTTTTCTCTTAATTGCCCATTTAAAATTTAAGCCTTGTTTTAGCGTCCTTAGTCTCAGAAACTCACAGTCACTGTCTCTATTTGTACACAGAATGGCTGAGGACATATGTTGCTTTTAGTATACCCAATTCACAATGTCAGAGACCCATGCTCTAGAACAATGCTTTACAAACTTTAGTGTTTTCTTTAATCACCTGGGGATCTTGTCAAAATGCAGATTCTAATTCTGTAGGGCAGTGTATTAATCATGTCTTTTTATTTTTCTGTATTTCTGATGCTCTGACATCTTAGGGCCTTGCTGACTTGGGCTAGTGGATTCCAAGAAAGAGTAAAGGACTCTACCTGCAGGTGTACCTTTCATATGCAAATCAACCGATCTAAAGCCTAGACCCAGACCCTGAACCACCTCCTACCGAGTGCTTCAATTCCAGAACCTGCCCAATCACCCCAGGGTCCGGTACTAGACAACTAGAGATATCCTTATATCCCAAACTAGCCAATCTTAAGGCTGCTTACTCTGCTGACAGCCCTTCTGTGGAAACCACTATAAATGCTCTTGCCCATGGTTTCAGTCTCCTTCTGCCTCCTGACTGACCCATGTGGCCCTGTGTGACATGATGCACCCTTGTCTTGGAAAATGCAACAAACTATCTGTTTAATGGGAATCATCTCCTGATCTGTTGGCCTTACCAGACCTGAATAATAAAACCTACATCTTCAAACAGCCAGGGGTGGGGCCTGGGGCTGCTGACGCTGCTGATCGGAGAACCACACTTTGTGCAGTAAGGCTCTAACTTGCGATGCTCCCATCACGGGACAGGTTGCCTCCGCTCGGCTCTGAGGGGAATGACAGTCCTATGTACCTGTATGACCTGCACTGGAGCCCAGAGTGCTTCTACAGGAATAAAGTGGAGAAATGGCCGAGTTTGCTGAGGGTAACTGCAAGTGCTTCTGCCTTACTTTCTTTGTGATGTGGGTCTGCAGAGCCTTCCCAGATAAAAATTAAATAATAAGCTGCAATGAAAAACAAGCAAGGTCTGAGGCCCTTAATCTAAGGTAGGCACAGTGGCGGTAAGGGTGACCCTCGGCCTAAGGGCAAAAGGTTAGGACTCTGGCAGGCCAGCTGGCATAGGTATTCAGAGCGTGCTCTTCACCTGGGCCATGTCTGACATGGGCAGTGGATGCCAGGCATGCATCCTCAGGAACCCCAGTCAGGGGCCCTCAGAGGACCTCTAGGGTAAGCCTGGGGAATCCAAGAAACTTACTGGTCCCCACAGTAACAAGCTATCCAGGTACCGACCCACCAGCCCTCCTCCCTGGAGGTGTACGACAGTTCTGTAGAGAAACCCTCCCCAGGGCCTAGACGGGATCTCAGACCTTCTGACTCTTAAGGCCAGAGCACTTTCCTCCACCCCAGGACATGGTGGCTCCATGTGTTACTAATAAAAGCAAATCCTGATTAAGAACTATCAATCGTTAAGTACTTCACGTGGTTTATCTTATCTAATCCTCAAAGCTCTAAGAAGTATGTGCAACTTAAATCCTTATTTTCAAGATGAGTAAGCAAGCCCAGGGAGGTTAAGCAGCTTGGCTAAGCCACCCACTAATTGGCAGGGTCAGAATTTACATCTGAATTCTGCAGCACACAGCCTTTGCCTGCAGATTGCTGCCTGCATACCTAGGGCAGTGCAATTGCAGGTGCAGGCCTCACACACCCCAAACCTGCTGAATAAGAATCTGCGCTGCTAGAACCCATATAAAAGACTCATGGACATGGACAACGGGGAGGGATATGATTGCGGGAGAGGGGGTGGGTTGGGTGGGGGAGAGAAATTAGGGGAAAAGGGGACAACTGTAATTGAAAAACCAAAAGAAAAAAAAAAGAAAAAAAAAAAGAAAAAGAATCTGCGCTGCACAAGCTCTCCAGGCCAATCTGCCGCACAATGGAGCTTGGAAGTCCTGTGTCAGAAGTAAACCTGACGGAAACTAATTTCCCAGGCCAGACTAATAGTAATAGCACAAGTTAAACTTCAGGTTTAGATGTCACTGCTTAACTTTGTGCTCTGGGAGATGGCTTGGTATATATACCAGAAAGAACAGCCATAGGTTCAAAACCCAGGTTCAGCAGCAGTTACCAGCTAGGAAACTTTGGGCAAAGAGCTTCCCTTCTCTGAGCCTCCCTTTTCCTCATCTGGAGAATGGGAATGTAGTATCTTTCTCTGAGAGTTCATCATGTGAGGTAACTATCTAAAGTGTTCTGCCCCATGTCTAACACCCAGGAAATGCTCTGTAAAGGGCAGCCCCAGTACCTCTTCAGAGCGTTCCAATTTCTAAAATTCATGTCCCTTTGTGTCATGTTTTACAACAGTAGGAATGCTGAGTTCCTTTGGTGTCCAAACCAAGGCAGATTCTAATTCAGCAGGTCTGGGGTGGGTGTGGCAGCTTGCTGTTCAGTGGTCCTGATGCCGATACTGCACATTGGAGGCCTGAGCTGTACCTGGAACAGAGCTGCCCTAGGTGTGCAGGCAGCAATTGGCATGCAAAGGCTCTGCTGCAGAATTCAGATTTAAATTCTGACCCTGCCAATTAAAGCTTTCAAAAAAGAATAAAGCTATAATTTTGGATAACTGGAGTGGTGAGCTAGCTAAACAATGCTTAATGGCATAACCATTAACACCCATATAGGGCATGTGCCCCCAATACTGACCTACGTTGTAACTACAAGGAGTGGGAGAAAGTGCTAACTTATGAATGGTAGAAATTCACATATAAATTCACATTGTTCCCATCTCTATTATAGCACTACACCTGGTAAAATAGTTTCCAGTGGCATGTCTTTTAAAAGGTACTCCATCCCATACCACAGGGGAGAAGCAGGGTAACTGATGGTGAAAGATCAGTTTCTAACACAGCAAACACTGCAGTGATGAGCCCAGGCCTGGCTCGGTCCTGCCATCTCCAGTCCTGTACACACTTGGAAGAAGCAGTTCTTCACACCTGTCGCTGAGGCATCTCACTCCGATACCAGCAGGCTTAAGGCATAGGCAAAAAAAAGGAACCCTTCCTCCAAAAAAGAGGGAGAGAAAGGATGTGGGAGATGAAGAACGCAGTCTCAGGGAGCATTTATGTCAAACCTAAGCTCCCATCATGTCTGCTTTCTAATCAGGAGGAGGAGGTCCAAATAGAACTTAAACAATTTATTATTTTTTTAATTTTTAATTTTTAATTTTTATTTTAGAGTGAAGGGAAAGGAGGGAGAAAGAGAGGGAGAGAGACATCAATGTGAGAAAGAAACATGGGTTGGCTGCCTTCCATAAGCACGCTGACTGGGGACTGAACCTGAAACCCAAACATGTGCCCTGACTGGGAATCGAACAAGTAACCATTGGGTTTGCAGGACAACACCCAACCAACTGAGCCACACAGGCTGAGGCTAAAGAATTAAAAAAAAAAAAAGTAATACAAGCTCCATTATATAATTAAAACCCCACTGAGACCTGTCAGTAGTTACTCTTCATATCTGTAAGGAAAAATTTCAATGAAAGGGTGTGGGTGGTAAAATAAAAATGTGAGCAGATCTCATCTTATCACTATTCCCTTCAGGATTTGGAGATCTCCACAAAGATATTAGACTTTTTGTAGGGGGGCTAGTTGTGTTACTCTTCTTTTTAGATTCTGGCCCAGGGTAAAAACAAAATAAAACAAACCAAAACCAAAATGAGTTCTCATGTACCTTTACTCTGACCCTGTTATTAAGTTATTTGTTCTTCAGAATTAAAAAATCCAATTATATAAACAATAGTGTGTAAGAAAGAATTTAGAAAATTCAGATATGAATAAGAAAGAAAATAAAAATTACCCAGTCACATCTTTCATTTAAAAATATACATGCAAACCTACATATATTTCAAAATGTGATTTTACTGAGCACACTATTAAATGCGGCTTTCCCCACTTTTTCCCATTATGAACTATTTTTTAAAAGATTATTTTTAGAAGTGTACTTAGTATTCTAATAACACTATCTGGCATTCATACTGGCTGCAATTTTTTGCTCTTATAGATAATTCTGTAATGAGCTTCAAGTAAGTTCTTGCTTTTTCATGTAAATTCCTAGGAGCAGAATTTTTGGTTCCAGGCCCTTGATATGTGTAGTTAAATGTCTGGCAGGAAGGGAGCCTCCCATTTACATATCCAATAGTATGGCAGTCTGCCTTCCTTCTTCCTTACTAACATTGGTATTATTAATTATTAATGTCTAAATATTTGTCATTTTGATAAGTGAAAAATACTGTTTTAAGTTTTGTTGTTGATTACCAGTGAGGGTGAACATTTTTCATGTTCATTGGGTACTTGAATTTCTTCTCTCTGAATTGCCTATTCATACCCACTCTTTAATTAGCATACTTTCCTTTTGTCATTAATCTGCAATAATTTTTTAGTGGTAAGAATATTAAAATTTGAAAGTCAAAAGTTGAAATTATCATTGTTTAGTAGTAAGACAACTGTGAAATGGTTAATATCAAACATTAAAAACTTTTCTGTGTGGAGGGGTGGGGGGAGGACATGGGAGGAGGTAAATTTTCTTTTTTTAAGTATATTTTATTATGTTGTTACAATAGTTCTAATTTTTTCCCCTTTGCTCCCCTCTGCCCAGTACCCCCTTTCCCTCCAGCAATCCCACCTCCCTTAGTTCATGTCCATGTCCATGGGTCGTGCATATAAGTTCTTTGGCTTCAGCCTTTCCTGTATTATTCTTAACATTCCGCTATCTATTTTGTACCAACCGATTACGCTTCTTAGTCTCTGCACCATTTCCCCATTTCTCCCCCTCCCCCCTCCTAGCTGATAATCCTCCAAATGATCCCCATACCTATGATTCTGTTCCTATTCTGCTTTGCTTAGTTGGATTTTGTTTTTAATTTTTAGATTCAGTTGTTGATAGTTCTGACTTTGTTATCATTTTAGTGTTTATAGTTTTGATCTTTTTCTTAAGTAAGTCCCTTTGACATTTCATATAATAATGGCTTGGTGATGATGAGCTCCTTTAGCTTCACCTTGTCTGGGAAGCACGTCAGCTGCCCTTCCATTCCAAATGATAGCTTTGCTGGATAGAGTAATCTTGGTTGTACGTTGCTTTTCATCACATTGAATACTACTTGCCAGTCCCTTCCTGCCTGCAAAGTGTCCTCTGAGAAATTAGCTGGTAGTCCTATAGGCAGCCTCCTCTAGGCAACTCTCCACCTCTCTCTTGCTGCCCCCCAGGACTCTGTCTTTATCTTTCACCTTTGGCATCTCAGTCATGATGCATCCTGGTGTGGTCCCTCTGGGTCCAGCTCGCCCGGGACCCTCCGTGCTTCCCAGACCTGTATGTCCATCTCCTTCATAAAATTTGGGAAGTTTTCCTCATTTTTTTCAATTTTTGCTTCCTCATTCTGCACTGGTTGACTGCATTTTTCTTCCTTCTGCTACAAATCATTGATTTGAACCCCAGTTTCCTTCCCTTCACCATTGGTTTTGTGTGGATTTATTTTTGTTTCACTTAGCATAGCCTTCACTTCTCTTATGTGTTTGCCGTACTCAAGCATATCTGCCAAGCCTGTGAGCACCTTTATCACCAGTGTTTTGAATTCTTCATCTGTTAAGTTGTCTATCTCATCATCTGTTAGGTTGGCTATCTTCTCGTTGCTTAGTTCTCCCACTGGAACCTTGATTCATTTTCCCTTTTGGGCCATACTTCTCTGTCTCCTCATTCTGACAGGCTCCTGTGTTTGTTTGCCTCCATGTCCCAGGTAGAGCTGTCGCTCCTGTTACATTGTAAGGGGCAGAGCCTTAGCAATTCGTCAGTACAGGGCAACGTGTTTCAGGGCGTTGTGGCATTGTATGTGGGGGAGGGGTCTGAGAGGGAACAATGCTGCCTGCCCTGCACTCGCCCCTTTTCCAGGCACCTCTCCCACTTCCGCACCGGACTGGTGCCCCTATAGCTGTTGCCCTGGCCATCGTTCCCAGAGTGGGTTGGTCTGCAGAGGTTCTAGGACCATGGGGGCCCTTTAAACTAGCAGACTCTGCTGAGATGGGCAGTTTCTGCCCCCATCCCAACCCCCACTGGTCTGCACAGTCAGAAGCAATGAGCCTTGATTTCCCCTGGTGCTGGGACCATGGGCTGCGAGGCCCAGTGAGGAGCTGGGAACGCTCTTCAGGTGTCCCTCCTGACTTTTTAAAATGTGTGACTGCGCTTTCTGCTGGCCTGCTGCTGCCGTGGCTGCTGTCGCCACCACACCACGTCCTTGCCACCCCGGCTCCGCCCCTCCTACCTGTCTGGATGAGTATTTCTTCTTTATATCTTTGTTTGCTGGACTTCCATGCAGTTTGATTTTCTGGAACTTCTGGTTGTTTCTAATTTTGAGGTAGTTGTATTCCTTCTTAGTTGCGGAAGGAGACGCAGTGTGTCTGTCTATACCTCCATCTTGGCCGGAAGTCTGAATTTTTTTTTTTTTGATCCTAACTTGAGGATATGTCATTGATTTCAGAGAGAAGAAGGGAGAGACCCAGAAGGGGAAGGAGAGGGAGAGAGAAACATCCTTGTGAGAGAGAAACATCGACTGGTTGTCTCCTGAACGTGCCCCAACAGGGGATTGAACCTGCACCTAGGTACGTTCCCTGACTGGACTGAACCCACAATGCTCTTGTGTATGGGATAGCACTCCAACCAACTGAATTACCTGGCCAGAGAAACTGATGTTTAAATCAGATAAAAAAGTCTTTGTCACCAAACCTGACCCTGGAATTCTCATTTTAAAATGGCTCCCCTTTTAGTCCTGGCCAGGTGCTCAGTTGGTTACAGAGTTAGCTGGTATGCCACGCAAGGTTGAGGGTTTCATCCCCAGTCAGGGCACTTACAAGTATCAACCAATGAATGCATAAATAAGTAGAAAAACAAATCGATGTTTTTTTCCCTCTCTCTCTCCAAAATCAACTTTTAAGAAGGTTCTCCTTTTAAAGCAAAAGCAATAATAATAAAACTCCAGACATAAAATAATAAAGGATGGCCTCTTGGGTTGAGTCTTGTGCCTATGCTAGGTAGTACCTTCCTGGTTAATCTGCTGCAGGACACCTGAGTAGGAAAGAGCATCCACATAGGCACCTACCCAAGTGGGTCCAGCCCTAGCTGCCACAGGAAGGGCATGGCATTTTGCAGAGGTTCTTATTTGGATTAGAGCCAACAAGTCAGTGATCCACATTCTGAGTTTCTATGTGCCAGCTGGAGTGAGCTGAGTGATCAGAAGATCCCATAAAAATGGGATCCAGCTCCACCCTCAGGGTGGACAGGACTGAAGAAGACGTAAGGAAGCTACGATAGTGCTTGCTTCACCGTTTCAAAGAGACAGGGCCATGTCCACCTTTTGATGTGTATGCTTGAGGGCTCCCCAAAGAGGCCAGGCAGACTGTTAACTGTAATCTCTCAGGCAAGGAAGCACCTCCATACACACTCAATGCAGCAGGAAAGAACATGGCCAGCAAGGTTGGAAAAGTGGAGGATGAAGACTGGTGGAAGCCATACAGCCATCTTGCACTTGGGCGGGCCAACCCAGGTCACTAATTACAGGGCAGGTATTCAGGTCAGATGCTTGCCATTCACATGGACCCCATGTCTGCCAAGGCATGTGTCCAGGCCACGATTGTTTAAAAATAGAACAGGAAGTCTGCAACAAAACAAAAGCTGGTGAGAAGGCTGCAGCCCAGGAGTGCAGGTTGGGAGGGAGGGCATCTGACATGAGAAGAGAAGCACCTGCTCCAGGACACAGAAAGACATCACAAACAGGTGACGGATGGAAGCCGGTGTCAAGTTGCCTGCTGCGTTTCCATATTACACCCAGATTCCAGGATGAGCAGGATGGACACAGTGGTTACGAGGCCCATGGCCAATACCCACTAAAAGATATTTTTCTTTTCTTTTGTAATCAGTAGTAGATAAGTGAAGGGAAGCTAAGGAAAGAGAAAAAGGAGTGGATGAGTAAGGAGGATGTTTGGTATATGGCCAGCTCGGCATTCATTCCCCGAGTCTTCTCTTCCAATCACAGACTTTGATATTCCTCTGGGGAACACCTTTCTTCCACACAGTCCATGAGGCTCCCATGGGGTGGATCATGCCCCACCTTTCTAAGGGCTTGGAAGGCCCTCTCTAGGGGACTTCAGTAGTTGAAAAAGTCATTATCCCAGACATTTGTGTAAGGCCTTATAGGTTAAAGAGCTTCCATGTACCAAAAGCCTGGGGCTTTGGGGCTTTCTGGTTTCCTAAACTCATTCATAACCCTGTCTCTTGGTTCACCACATTAGCATTCCAAAGACCCTCAAGGCACTAACTGTACTCCAGAGAGGTACCCTGGGGCCTCCTCTTAAATTGGAGCAGGAGCTAGTGCATTAGTCATGGACCTAGGTCTTTTCAGAAAGTACTCTCTAGCAATGGTTAAATTACGTTCTGTCAAATACAATACCTATTTAAATTAAGGGTGTACCATGGTGGAGACCAAAGAGTTCAGATTTGGCAGCTCCATAGCAGAGGACAGACTAAAACCCACCAATACAGAAACAGCAGTGGCCCAGGGAGTGAACACTCTTTTCCAAGTAAGTTCTGCTTTTCAGCAAGCCACAGGACAGAAAGAGCCACTCTACAAGGCCTGGCCAAGCCTGCATTTACAGATTGTGCTGCCAGAGAGCTGAGCAAGGGAGCCTCTCTTCAGCCATACTCCAAACTTTGGATTCTTCCAAAACCCAGGGTGACTGTATGGTCCCTTAAATGCCTTCTCACCCTCTAACTACATAGATATATTAAATTGTATCTTAAACCATAAGAAGTTTGGTGGGTGGGCTGGAATCTGGAATCTGCTTCTTGCTTCTTTAGTATGAATACTGCTTACAAAGCCTGTAATCTTGATCTTGGTACAGCCCTTAGACCACAGTTACTTCTCCGGGCAGTTATCCTCAGTGCAGGTGTTTAATTCATTAATATCTGCAGAGTGTAGACTTGAATGTGCAGAGCTAACTCCAGCTATTTTGTGATTTAGTAATCCAGGTACCTTCTCTTACCTCAAAGGAGCTGGTATCTTTTGGGCATCCACTAGCAATCCCAGGGCACTCTCCACCTGTCTGGCAGAGCCAAGGCAAACCTTGGTAAGCTCCAAAGAGGTTCCCAAGGGTGGCCCTGCCTCCTTCCACTTGGGCCAAGCCACTTGTTACACCTCCTCTGTCTTTTCACCTCCTTTGGTCTTTTCATTCTCTCAGACCTCGGACTACAGGAACATTTTCTCGGCTCTACACACAAGGCTTCTCTGCCGCAGCTCCAAAGCCACAGAAATTCTATCGAGCAGACCCTTCACCCACCCAATGGTCCCAGGAGTAACGACCATAGAAACCCAATGCCAGACACGGTCACCAGGGTGCTGAATGGCAGGGTCAGGACAGCAGCTTCAGACAGTCGAAGCTCCCCCATTCCATCTATATCTCTGGCCATTGGACAGTCATCTGGCTTGGGGAGAGGATACACAGAGAGAGTCACAGGGTGACTGTCAGGACATAGAAGTCACCTCACATCTCTGACTTTGTATACGCTCATCCACCGCAGCCTCCAGCTTCCCATGGGGGAAGCAGAAGGGGAGGAATTGAAGGCCCAACACCAAGAGATGTATGTGATGGGCAGGGGACAACAAGGTGCTGCACTGAGCTGCTGGCACAGTTGGCCTTGAAGCAGCTCTTCCTTAGTAAATGTACTCCGAAGCCACCAAACGGGTCTGCTGCAGGACAGCTGGAGGGCAGCTAACCTTTCCCTTTGCATCCTGTGCTCTCTCATATAACACATGTATCATAGCCACTCCTGGAGGCTTTGCTATGTAGGGAAGAGGTCTTGTCCCAGAGCTGCGGGTGGGGGACAACAGGGACAGGACATGTACTGGCTCTCACTTGGTGTCATTCTTTTGTGACCTCACTTTGCAAAAACTGTGAACACCCTACACTAGACGGGAGGATCATCCCAGAGGAAAATTTGAAAGTATTCCGGGGGGTGGCGTGGCAGCCTCAGCCACTGTTCTGCCCAGCTGGACAGAATCCACAGAGTTCTGTCTTCCCTCTGTTGGCTCCTCATCTTGGGACAATGTGGCTTTGGCCTTCCTAGGAATGCCCCTCTTAGATTCCAATCTAACTAGTGCATTTTTGGGGAGGGAATCTCTCAGGCAAAACTTGTATTGGAGAAAGTTATTACATTAATGAGAACAGGGTAGCCTCAGTGAAAGACTCACAGTGGGGTCTTTCTCCTAAATGCCTACCTCTAAGCTTGTGTTCTCTTGGAAGGGACCAGTGTCTCCTCTTTGTAAGAGGTGTGTGTGTGTGTGCATCTGCCTGCACATGCACTCGTGTTTCAAGATGGGTCTATATTAAGAAGATACAGTACTACCAATTTTTAGGCATTGTGGCTCCAGGTCTTTCTTGATATTCTGGCTCACTGGCTGTGTGAAGTGGGTTACATATCATTTCATGCTGAGGTCTCTGTGGAGGAGGGGGCTAAGATGGCTCAAGATTAGACACACCTGGGTTTGAATCCTAATTCTGCCACTTGCTAGCTGTTTTTTTCTGAGGAAGTTCCTTAACTCTCTGTGCCTCAGTTTCTTCATCTACAGATTGGGAATAATGAGAGTCCCTATTGCAAAGCATTGCTGCACTAACTAAATAAGTTAATATATACAAAGCTCTTAGAAAATTTCCTAGCACATAGTATGCATACAATAAATATTTAGTAATATTTGTATTATTATTCAACAAACACCAGATGGTAATATTATAAATAAAATGGGTGGGATTTGGACTGAATCATACCTCAGGTCTTTTGCAGCTCTAATATCCCACTGTTTTATGATACCATGGAAAACTCCATGAATCCTGAATTGATCCTTTGAAGAACAACACTAGCCAGAGGGAGAGAGGCCACAGAGAACATAGGTCTAGGCTGCCCACCCCACTACCGGACCCTGTATGTGCATTTTTTGGCAAAACCTGCATGTTTGAGGTTGGCACAAACTGTGATAGCCCATGGCACTGGAGCCACCTCCCTGTGAATGATGTTGAGTAAGGAGGTTAAAACCCTTTTTGTTTTGCCTGGTTGTGAATTCCAGCTCCACTTCTGAGCTGCAGTTCCATTATGCTGGGCTGTTTAGCTGGCCACCAGGGTCAGAGCTAACAGGCTTCAAATGTCCATGTGGCTGCTGAGACACTCGGTGGGCACTTGACTTTGCTGCAGAGCAAGGAGATTCAGAAGGGATGCTCACGGAAAAGGCTAGATTTTGGAAATGAAAGGCACTGCTAGATGTGGGACTGAATCTTTTCTTTGATGGAAACAGGATATTTGGTTTAAAGCTTCCTTTTAAAAAAACCCAAAAGACAGTGTATTAGTTTCGAGGACTACTGTAACAAAGTACCACAAACCAGGTGGCAGAGAACAACAGAAATTGATTCTTTCACAGTGTAGGAGGCCAGAAGTCTGAAATCTCATTGTTGGCAGGACTGGCTCTTTCCGCAGGCTTTGAGGGAGAATGTATTCCAGATCTCCACCAGCTCTCGGTGTCACTGGCAAGCCTTGCACTTCCTCGGCTTGTGGCTGCATCATTCCAGTTTCTGCGTCCAAGTGCATGTGGCCCTCTTCCCTGTGTATATCTGTGTCCACATCTTCCCTGCCTCTTTATAAAGACACCAGTCATTGGATTTAGGGCCACCCTAATTAAATACAACCTCAGCTTAACTTGGTTGTATCTGCAGACCCTGTTTCCAAATAAGATCACATTCACAGGGAGATGGTGGGTGGGATTTGAGCATATTTTTTTAGGGGGCACAGTTCAACCCACTACACAGGACAAACAAGGCCCGGAATAGAACTGAGAGAAAAAAAGAGAGTTAACTGTCTGACCACTGGTAAAACAAAGAGAAATCGCTTCTGCTCTGAGAAAAGATATAAAACAATAGAAAGTGGAAGCTAGCAGACCTCTTCCATCTCTGTGCTCCCCACTTTTGAGTCAGTTGTGGCAAATTGACTACTGGGAGAATAAAACCCCCCAAATTAGTGTTCCAATGAAAGTTACTCCATAAAGCTTAAAAAAACAAAACAAAACAAAAACTCCCCTACTTCCTCCTCAGATGGTTCCATCTATGACTTCCCAGATTTGAGAGGTTGTGTAAGAGCCCTCTCCGTAAGGAATCTGCTCTTTGAATGTGAAGCACATACCTGGTTCTCCTTAATCAGAATAGGGACATTGTGAGCAACTTTAATTTAAGTTTTTCACTTCTGATTAAATAGCAGCACAGCAAGTTATTAGCTTTCACACATCCATCCAAACACCTAATCATCTAGGAAATAATTCCAGGAACACAAAGAAGGCTGTGAGAGTGAAGTTGGAAATGGTGTACATCTGGCATATTTGCAAGGATTGACTCTACCATTCACATTATTTTAGGATGGTTAACACATCCCCTACCCCTGAGGTAGCACAGAAATGCCTCACGTGCCCCTTTGTATGGCCAAAGCAAGATGGAGCCGAGTCTGAGGTGATGGTGTTGGAGCCGGGTGTGAGCAAACCCTGGACAGCAGCATGTCACCCTTCCCCCTGTCTCCTCTGTGCTGGGCTTCCTGCCTGGCGTCCAACATACACTCAATCAAATGGGAGATGAAGGTTCAGAAACACAGTGGCCCCTCTGCAGATGCATTCTGGGCATTTCCAGCCAGTCTGAGTAACTGGATGGCAAGGGGACATTCCAGTGCCCGGCGCTTGGAGGATGATCAACCATGATCGCTGAATGGATGAACTCACTGGGAGCATGTGAGAGGCCATGAAGAATCTCAGCTTGCATCTCCCACTTTGGTTCTTTTGTGCTGTGGCATGTCAGGCCCTTGACAAGCAAATAAGGAGTTCCTGTAGGTTCATAAAACTGCTGCAGCATCGACTTAGAATCAGTGGCTTAGAGTGAGAGCCACTAGACCAACTAAACCATATTGCCCTTCTTCTAATAATTTAATTATTAACATCTTAAAAGTACTTGAAATCATCACAGCATGAGGTTCTTTTAAATAACTCACAATAAGTCTTACCCCCTAGTTAGTATTCTCTAGAGAGAAACATTAAGACAAATTAAATACTAGTAATCTGATTCTCTTCTGTATCCCACTTAGACACATAATACAGAACATGACGTTTTTTCTAGCTTGCATATACTGATGGACCATTGGACTGTAGCTATTCTAATTAAAATGTACATCTTATGACCCAGCAATTCCTGGAGAAACACTTGCACATGCACAAGAATGTTCATAGCAGCACTGCTAGTAACAGTAGCAGAAAAAAAACCCCACAATTATAACTAAACATGTCCATTCTAGGAATGCTACTCTTGAGGCACACAGCCATACAGACCTGGAAGATATTCAAGTTGAATGGTTTGGAGGAAGTTGAATTGCAGAAGCTATGTAGGATACCATTTATATTAAAGCACACATAGGAATACTAGACATTTTTCTAGGGGTACATATATGTAGATTTAAATGCAAGAAAGAAGTGTTCACAGACATATCCCAGATGAACAAAAATATTTACCTCTAGGGGAGGAACTAAGCTTGGAGTAGTATTAAAAGGGCCTTTAACATGTATTAATGTAATATTTATGTAATATAAGAATTGCTTTTTTAAGAAAATAAGGAAATGACAAAACGTATGCACTATAGTACGTTGTTTTTTACAGCAGTTGTTCTCTGTGAATTCTTTTATCTAGCTGGAAATAAAATGTTATTAAAAAGTGTCCCCTAGGATCTCAGGAAGGAACGCAGACTTTGACAAGAAAATCTAACAGTATTACAAATGTGTGAGACCACCCCACTGAAGAGCATTGGGGAAAAAGTGCTCACCTATGTAACTCTGCAAATGAATGGAGTCTGTAAGACTAAAGGAAAAGAGACTGCATGTAAGCACTGTACTCTAGTTGATAAAGGTGCTCCCATGGGGACATTGTTTAACAATTTTGACACTGCTATGGGCACAGGCTGGAACTGAACAATTAAATGGACAACATATGGTGAAAGCCAGGTTTCCTGTCATGGAAGTGTAAATTTACAGATAAGCAAGGGGAGGAGGCTAGAATGATCCCATATGGCAAGAGATTAAAGTATTAGACATCAATGTGAACTCATGTTTACCTTAATATAGGTATAGATGGTTACATATAGAAATATTTATAAATATGTATATATATACACTTGGGTTAGTATATACACATGTGTTAGTATAACACACCTAAGTTCTTGCTCTATCAGCTGAGAGGACCTAGAAGCAACACCATTCCAGTAGCAAGGTATTTAGTAGAGCCTAGGTATTAGTTTTTAATACCAAACTTCAATAAAAGGAATTTGGACTCACTGGAGAAATGGCTGATTCTAGACAGGGACAAGATGTATAAGATGGGTCTGCAGTATCTTGTACGTAGTACCAGAAAGTAAGGAAAAGCTCAAAAAATAAAATAAAGGAACCCTACAATTGCTGGACATATATCAAGAAGACCCAGAGCCAACTGGAAGAGATTCCAGTGGCAAAAACAAGAACAATTTGAGCAAAAAAATAATGTAGTATTGGATTAGAATCCAAAATATAAAATCAAGACCCATGAGTCCATACTGATATAAATAAATGATTGAAGAACAAATAAATGAGGGAGAAGACATATTTCTCTTTCAGAAGAATTCCAAATAATAAAGGGAGACCCTCATCCTCAAAAAGGAAGAGAATAACTCCCCACTCCTTAGGTGTGGGCTGTGCATAATGACTTCCTTCCAAAGAGTACTGCATGGGAAAAGGTTGGGATAGGGAGTAGCTTTACAGTGGAGAAACTTGGCAAACACAACCTCTGCCAGGTGATCCAGGTCAACATCAACATCAAGAGTGATAAACCGAGAGAAATCATCTGGAATAACCAACGGAACACTAGCTGGAAAGAAGTCTTATAACCACGGAGAGACAGAAAAGGCCGCTACATCACAACGTGACCGGTAGGGAGTGCGGAGACGCGGAAGGGCTGGCTGGGCTCACACGGGTGGCTGCTGAAGGGACTGAGAAACAGCTCAGCAGCCGGGGATTCCCCCTGAGAAGGGCAGGGTCTAAACCCCCAGCTGGGCTTCCCAGCCTACAGCGACAGAGTGGAAAGTAAAATAGTATCAGCTGTGAAAAGCGAAAAGCCACAGGCTTTCTTGCTAGCCGGAGAGAAACAGCAGGAGAAAAAGAGCTCTTAAGTGGATCACATACGAAAATATTTTGGCCACCACTTACCCTGGGCTCAAGCAGAGGGAAGGCAGAGAGGACTGGAGACACTTGGGGAGAATTTGGCACGGTGGCTTTGAGGGGAGAACTGGAGGAGCAGCTGACTGGGTCCCAGTGCTGACTCATCCCCAGTACTGCGGGTAGACCATTCCCCTCCAAGTGGAGTCAGCCTGAGGGGAAGCAAAAGCCCTGCCTAAAGGAATTAAGCTGCCACACCCACAGTCCTTAAGCCTGACAGCTAATCACAGATTGAATAGATTAACAATCAAAGAAGACAGACAACAGCAGTAGATCCCTGGAAGTCTCCAACAGGCTGCTTAGGGCCAGACTGGTACATGATCTGACGCCACCAGAGGCAGATCCAGGAAGTGCAGATCATTCCAAGAAGCACCAACAAACAATAGGAGTCAAAAAAATGGGGAGACAGAGAAACAACCTCCCATCAAAAGGAAAGGTAGAATCCCCAGAAAGAGTGCTAAATGAAATAGAGGGGAACGAACTATCAGATATGGAATTCAAAACATGGATTATGGAGAAGCTGAATGAGCTCAGCGGAAACTTCAAAGAACTCCAGAAAAACTACAAGGAACTCACAGAAAATTACGTGAGCATGAAAAAGGACATAGAAGCTATCAATAAGAGCCAGGAGGAAATGAAAAATACGATCTCTGAATTGAAGAACACAGTAGAAGGAATTAAAAGCAGGCTAGAGGAAGCAGAAGATCGGATCAGCGAGCTGGAGGACAAGCTACACAAAAACTCCCAGACAATGCAACAAAATGAAAAAAGACTGAACAAGACTGAAGAGGTTCTAAGACAGCTGCAGGACAACATGAAACGTAATAATATCCGTATCATAGGAATTCCAGAAGGAGAAGAAGAAGAGCAAGGGATAGAAAACCTCTTTGAAAAACTAATGACAGAAAACTTTCCTAACATGACGAGAGAAAGAGTCACGCAAGTCCAGGAAGCACAGAGGGTCCCAAAGAAGATGAACCCCAACAGGCCCACCTCAAGACACATCATAATTAAAATGGCAACATTCAAAGACAAAGAGAGGATCCTAAAAGCAGCAAGAGAAAAACAACTAATAACATACAAGGGTACTCCAATAAGGCTATCATCAGATTTCTCAGCAGAAACACTACAAGCCAGAAGGGAATGGCAAAAAGTATTCCAAGCAATGAAAAACAAAGGCCTACAACCTAGAATACTATACCCAGCAAAGCTCTCATTCAAAATGGAGGGTGAAATAAGGAGCTTCCAAGACAAAAGAAGGCTAAAAGAATACATCTCCACCAAACCAGCAATGCAAGAGATGCTAAAAGGTCTGCTCTAAGAAGATAAAGAAACAGAGAGAGACAGAGAAGAACACGAGTACAAAGGGGAAAAATGACAATGAATAAGTACTTATCGGTAATAACCTTAAATGTAAATGGATTAAATGCTCCAATTAAAAGACATAGGGTAGCTGAATGGATTAGAAAGAATGACCCACATATATGCTGTCTACAAGAGACCCACCTTAGAACAAAAGATCTACACAGACTGAAAGTAAAGGGATGGAAAAATGTATTCCAAGCAAATGGACATGAAAAAAAAGCCGGGGTAGCAATACTTATATCAGACAAAAACAGATTTCACAGCAAAGTCCATAAAAAGAGACAAAGAAGGGCATTTCATAATACTTAAGGGAAAAATCCATCAAGAAGATATAACCCTTATAAATATATATGCACCAAACTTAGGAGCACCCAAATATGTAAGGAAACTTTTGAAAGACTCCAAGAAAGATATAGACAACAACACACTCATAGTAGGGGACTTTAACACCCCATTGTCAACAATGGACAGATCTTCGAAGCAAAGAAACACCAAAGATATGGAGGCACTGAACAACACTCTAGATCAAATGGACTTAGTCGATATATATAGAAGTTTTCACCCCAAAGAAGCAAAATATACATACTTCTCAAATGCACATGGAACATTTTCAAAGATAGACCACATGGTAGGACACAAAACAAGCCTTAACAAATTCAAGAAAATTGAAATTATATCAAGCATCTTCTCAGATCACAATGGCTTAAAATTGGAAATCAACCTCAAGGAAAAAACTCAAAAACATTCAAACTCATGGAGAATGAATAACATGCTATTAAATAATGAATGGGTTAACAATGACATCAAGGAAGAAATCAAAAAGTTTCTGGAAACTAATGATAATGAACACACAACAACCCAAAACCTATGGGATACAGCGAAAGCAGTCCTAAGAGGAAAGTTCATAGCAATACAGGCCTACCTAAAAAAGCTAGAGGAATATCTAATAAAAAATTTAACCCTACAGCTACAAGATCTAGAGGAAGAACAACAAGCAAAGCCCAGATCAAGTAGAAGGAAGGAAATCATCAAGATCAGAGCAGAATTAAATGACATAGAGTCTAAACTAACAATTCAAAAGATCAACAAAAGTAGGAGCTGGTTCTTTGAAAAAATAAACAAAATTGACAAGCCTTTAAGCAGGCTCATCAAGAAAAAAAGAGAGAGGACCCAAATAAATAAAATGAGAAATGAAAGAGGAGAAATCACAACTGATACCACAGAAATACAAAGGATTATAAGAAATTATTATGAACAACTGTATGGCAAGAAATTTGACAACCTAGAGGAAATGGACAGATTCCTGGAAACCTATAGTCTTCCCAAACTGAATCAAGAAGAAGCAGAAAGTCTGAATAGACCAATAACAGCTAGTGAAATTGAAGCAGTAATCAAAAAACTCCCAGCACACAAAAGCCCTGGACCGGATGGCTTCACAAGTGAATTCTACAAAACATTTAGGAAAGAACTAACTCCTATCCTTCTCAGACTATTCCAAAAGATACAAGAAGAGGGAAGACTGCCAAACTCATTCTATGAAGCCAGTATAACCCTAATTCCAAAACCAGGTCAAGACACAACAAAGAAAGAAAACTACAGGCCAATATCGCTGATGAACATAGATGCTAAAATCCTCAACAAAATATTGGCAAACAGGATCCAGCAACACATTAGAAAGATCATACACCACGATCAAGTAGGATTCATCCCAGGGATGCAAGGATGGTTTAACATTCGTAAATCAATAAACGTAATACACCACATAAACAAAATGAAAGACAAAAACCACATGATAATATCAATAGATGCAGAAAAAGCATTTGATAAAGTACAACACCCATTTATGATAAAAACTCTCAGCAAAATGGGAATAGAGGGAGCATACCTCAACATAATAAAGGCCATATATGAGAAACCTGAAGCCAACATCATACTCAATGGGCAAAAACTGAGAGCATTCCCCCCGAGATCAGGAACAAGACAAGGATGTCCGCTCTCCCCACTCCTATTCAACATAGTCTTGGAAGTTCTAGCCACCGCAATCAGACAAGAAAGAGAAATAAAAGGCATCCAAATTGGAAAAGAGGAAGTAAAACTGTCATTATTTGCAGATGACATGATAGTGTACATAGAAAACCCTATAGACTCCACAAAAAAACTACTCGACCTAATAAGTGAATTCGGCAAAATAGCAGGATACAAAGTCAATATTAAGAAATCAAAGGCATTTTTATACACCAACAATAAAAACTCAGAGATAGAAACTGAAAGAAAAATTCAATTTACCATAGCAACAAGAAAAATAAAATACCTAGGAATAAACTTAACCAAGGAGGTAAAAGACCTGTACTCAGAAAACTACATAACATTGAAGAAAGAAATTAAAGAAGATACAAATAAATGGAAGCATATACCATGCTCATGGATGGGAAGAATCAACATCATTAAAATGTCCATACTACCCAAAGCAATTTATAGATTCAATGCAATCCCTATTAAAATACCAGCAACATATTTCACAGACCTAGAACAAATACTTCAAAAATTTATATGGAACCAAAAAAGAGCCCGAATACCCACAGCAATTTTGAGGAAGAAGAACACAGTAGGAGGAATCACAATACCTGATATCAAACTATACTACAAGGCCACGGTAATCAAAACAGTCTGGTACTGGCATAAAAACAGACATATAGATCAATGGAACAGAATAGAGAGCCCAGAAATAAACCCAGGTTCATATGGTCAACTAATATTTGACAAAGGGGGAAAGAACATCAAATGGAGTGAAAAGAGCCTCTTCAACAAATGGTGTTGGGAGAACTGGACATGGACATGCAAAAAAATGAAACTAGACCACCAACTTACACCATACACCAGAATAAACTCAAAATGGATCAAAGACTTAAATGTAAGCCGTGATACCATAAAAGTCCTAGAGGAAAAAATAGGCAGGAAAATTTCAGATATCCCACGTAGCAACATTTTCACTGATATATCTCCTAAGGCAAGGGAAATAAAGGAAAGAATAAACAAATGGGACTACATCAAACTAAAAAGTTTCTGCTCAGCTAAAGAAAACATCAGCAAGATGAAAAGGAAACCAACCATATGGGAAAATATATTCGCCAATGACATCTCAGACAAGGGATTGATCTCCAAAATATATAAAGAACTCATACGACTCAACACCAAGAAGACAGACAACCCAATTAAAAAATGGGCAAAGGACCTGAACAAACACTTCTCCAAAGAAGACATACAGAGGGCCCATAGACATATGAAAATATGCTCAACATCACTAGCCATCAGAGAGATGCAAATAAAAACCACAATGAGATACCACCTCACACCAGTCAGAATGGCCATAATCAACAAATCAACAAACAACTTGTGCTGGAGAGGATGCGGAGAAACGGGAACCCTGGTGCATTGCTGGTGGGAATGCAGACTGGTGCAGCCACTATGGAAAACAGTTTGGAATTTCCTCAAAAAACTAAAAATGGAACTGCCTTTTGAACCAGCAATTCCATTACTGGGATTATATCCGAAAAATCCTGAAACACCAATTCAAAAGAACCTATGCACTCCAATGTTCATAGCAGCACTATTTACAATAGCCAAGTGCTGGAAACAACCTAAATGCCCATCTGTAGATGAGTGGATCAAAAAACTGTGGTACATTTACACAATGGAGTTCTATGTAGCAGAAAGAAAGAAGGAACTTCTACCATTTGCAACAACATGGATGGAACTAGAGAGAATTATGCTTAGCGAAATAAGCCAGGCAACGAAAGAAAAATACGTTATGCTGTCACCTATTACAGGAAACTAATGAACAACACAAACAAATGAGCAAAATTGAACCAGAGGTATGTAAACAAGGAGTAGACTAACAGTAACAAGGGGGGAGGGGGGAGGGAGAAAAGGGGGTAAGAAGGGGAAGTGTAAAATCAAAGAACATGTATAAATGACCCACAGACATGGGCAACTGAGTGGGGACTGAATGTGGGGGAAGGGAGGGGCAGGATACAGGGAAGCAAGAGGGGAAAAAAAAAAAAAAAAAAAAAAAAGAGAGACAACTGTAATGGAAAAACAAACAAAAAAATTTTTTTTAGTGGGGGAAAATGAAAATATGAAGAATGGAAATGCCAGTTCAGTGAATATTAGGACAAAGATTTTCCTTCACGTTGTATATTTTTCTCCCTATTTGATCTCTCCAGAGTTTGGCATTCTAAACAAGTAAGTAATGACTTAAGTTTCTTTGCATAGACCTAATAAGACCAGTTGTTAATAGAGGTTCCTTTTTCTGAACAAGCCTTTGACTGGAATGTCAAGCCTAAAGGAGACATGCTTGGGCTCATGTTGTTACCAAAAAGCCCTAAGGAACTGGGAATGACTTTCAAAGGTAATAAAAGCCCGCGAAATAAAAGGCCTGCTGCCATGGTTGGTTGTGTGGTCCACAGCAATCTCTCCAGGGAAGGAACGAAGGTTGTTTTCCTGAAAGATGGCTAGAAGGGACCTTAAGGCACAATGGAAAACCAGAAAGACTTGGAAAGGACAGGTGTGTACAGGCAAGGATGAATGCCAGGTATGTGGCCCAGCTTCTGTGCACTGAAGAGCAGACTGAGGGCCACCCTAAATGTTCCTTGGGTAAGTTCCAGCAAAACAGAACTAAAGATCATAAGTGATCATTTGCTGCTCTTGTTATGCTTATGCAAATGAACAGGATAAATTAAAAATGGACTTAATGTAGTCCCTTTAAAGACAAGGAGAGTAATCTTAGGGAGAAAAATCAGTATTCAAGGAAAATCACAATGATCAGTGGCAGACTGTAAAGTAGGGCAGCTAACCGTCTTGAAAGTTTCTTCTCATTTAAAAAATGGTTTCACTTGAAAATTAAACCATATCTGTGATATCACCAAAGAGATTCAAGTTGCAGGCAAGTGGAGTGTCAAGTGCCTTGCAACTGTATGTCTTCCCAATAAGACAGTCTTGCAGATTTAGAGACTTTTTTGTTGGTTATGTTACATAAATTAACATGTGTTTTCTGTTTTCAAAGGGCATAAGCCTGTGACCGCATTACCTGAGTGATTGTCTGTACGCATGAGCCTCACTTAATCCTCTCTGCAGCGCTGCCTCCGGAGACTCAACGGTTTGGCTGAACTAGATGGCTGAGTTGGTGAAGAATGGGGTGGTCTGTGGGCTTCACTTTAAAACTGAATTCTCTTTTCTGTCCTGATGGCTTGGACAGAGAGGGCCCAGAGGTCTGAGAGGGGGGAAACATAAACTGTTTCCCTCAGCCCAAACTGGGTAAAATGGGCAAAAGGGTTTTGGACAGGAGAGATGTGCCTGGCACACCTTCCTCCAAAGAAGCCCTTTTTTTTTTTTTTTTTTCTCCTAGTGTGGAACATTGAAAAATTAGTCCCTGCCTTTTGCCACCTGGTAGTTATGGACTGAATGATGCTTTTTAACCCTTTTTGCCAAATCTGTTGCCCCCAGAGCACAGCAGGGATGCCAGCCTGCTAAACCAAGCACGCCGTTGTCCGGAGACAGCCAACTGACCTGGAGTCTGCATGATCCTTCCCCATGTGGGAAGGCCACCCTCCCCTCCACACCCCCACTCTTATTAGGGATTTCTGGACCCAAGGGTAGGTAGGACGACGACCATGTCCAGCTTGAAGCAGCTAGAGGAGCTTGAGACCTTCGCCCATTGTCCTTTACAAGATTACAAAGGGTCTTAATATCTGAGAGGGAGGGATAGTTATTTTTTACGAACCATGGGTATGGACTTGGGGGGGGATGCTGGGGGAGGGAGATGCTGGGTGGAGGGGAGTAAAGGGGAAAAAGTTGGAACTACTGTAACAGCATAATCAATAAAATATATTTAAAAAAAAATAAATAAATAAATAATAAACCTATTTTTGTCCAAAAAAAAAAAAAAAAAGAGTGATAAACCATGCTGATAGTATATTAGCCTAGATATGATGTGGGGAAAGGCACATCTGTGGTGTTTACCTCTAAACCGATAACCCAAGTCTAGTCATGCAAAAACACAAACAAACAAACAAACAAATTTCAGACAAATTTCAACACAGGGCCTTCCTACAAACTTCCTGACTAGTAACTGCTCAAAACTGTCAAGGATACAAAACACAAGGTAAGTCTGAAAAACTGGCACAGCCAAGAGGAACCTAAAAAGATGTGGCAACTAAATGTCATGTGTTGTGCTGGAAGAGCTCCTGGAACAGAGAAACATTACGTACAACTAAGGAAATCTGGACAAACTACGGACATCAGTTAATAATAAAGCACCAAGCTTGAATAACTGTGACAAATGTACTACACTAATGTAAGATATTAACAATAGGGGATACTTCGTGTGGGGCATTTGGGAACTCTCTGTAATCTCAATATTTCTGTAAATCTAAAACTGTCCTGAAAAATAAAATCTAGTAAAAGTGTCTCCTTAATTTATACATAATTTTCTATTCTTAAAAAATAAAGCCGAAATATAAGTACATATTTTAGATTTACAAGGATAGATCATGGAATTTTTTTCCCTTGAGAAGAGATTTTAGGATAGGAGGCCAACTATTTGGGACTATAGCCAAAATGAATTTGTAGTTTGATTTGGCACCTTGGGACAGTTGACCACTAAAGCCCTTGTAGCACCCAGTGATAGCTGATGAGGTTTTGGCAAGCCAAGTGTGCAGTTGCCCTGAAATGGGCATTTGTAGGTCAATATCGAGCAAAATGGAGCCTGTGTTGGGTGTGGGTAAGGTTATCGTCAGCTTTGTGTGTCACTCTCAGTCTATCCTGTCTGCTCCCTGACTCATCCCAATAGCAGCTGATTTTAATGTGGGCAATAGCTGGTGAGAACCAGAGCAGATAAGGCCTGGTGAGATTCTATCACTCTTCTGCTCAGAATCTTTGACTCTCCTCTAACTCTCTGTCTCGTTTAGTTCCTTCCACTCACACCAGGCTCCTCGATGTTCCTCAAACCTGCCAAGCATGTTCCTGCCCCAGTGCCTTTGTTTTATCTTCCTGGAATGCTCTTCCCCTGGCAAACTTCATGACTTGCCCCCACCACTTCTTGTCATGGGATCAGAGAAGGTTTGTGGCTAAAATAGCAACTCCTACATCATTGCCTAATTTTTCTTTCTCTATATTAATTTGTTGTCTATTTAGTTGCTTATTATCTATCATCCCCAAATAGGAAGTGATTTCCATGAAAGCAGAGACTTTACCTTTTTCTTCCTGTTCACTGTTATATCAGCAATACCTAGAATAGAATCTACTATTTAGCAAGCACTCAATACTATTGGTTGAATGAATACATGAATAAATGAGAGATTTTTTACGTTCTAGTATGGTAAATAATATGTGTTGATAAACAATAGTAATTACATTCACATTGTATTTCTCAGTCCTTTCTATTCTTTTTTTAAAATTCTCACCCGAGGATGTGTTTATTGATTTTAGAGAAAAGAAGAAGATGAAGAAGACAAAGACGAAGAAGAAGAAGATGAAGAAGAATAAGAAGGAGGAGGAGGAGAAGGAGAGAGAGAGAGAGAGAGAGAGAGAGAGAGAGAGAGAGAGAGAGAGAAACACTGATGTGAGAGAGAAACATGGATTGGTTGCTTCCTGTACATGCCCAGACTGGGAATTTAACCCACAACCTTTTTTGGTGTACAGAACGACACTTCAACCAACTGAGCCACCTGGCTAGGGCTATTCTTGAAATCTCAGAGAGTTACCTTCTTCACAAACTCTTGTTTGTCTTGGTACAAAAGTATATGCGTACATATTGAATTCATTAAAAAGTATTTATTAAGTGGGTCCTATATGTCAAAGCACCGTGGTGGCCACCAGGGTACAAAAGTGAGTAAGAACCATTTTCCAATTTCCAGGAGCCTCATCCATCCATCCATCCATCCATCCATCATCCATCCATCCATCCATCCATCCATCCATCCATCCATTTATCCACCTGATCCTTCTGACATTCTGCTAAGTGCCAGACATACACGTTTAAGTAGTATTTGGTATGTCAGTTTGCTTTTCTCTCTGGATTGTTAACTCTCCTAATGGCAGAGAACTGAAGAATTTACTTGCAGCTATGCCAGTGACTAATTTTTTGACCTGAAAAGTCATTAAACTCTGAGTATTAGTTTCCTCATCTGTAAATAAGGGTATAAGACTCTGGACATCCTGCCGCACAGTGCTGCTGGGAGCTCCAAACGAGATGATCCAAAATAAATGTGCTTTCTACAGTGTGAGTCCTAAATGCATATAAGGAATTCTTCGTAAATGCTGAAGACAAAAATAAAACCCAAACAAATAAAAACAAAAACCCAAACTCAATCCTTTCCTCAGATCATTTCTCAGTGGGCCTCACAGCTTGAGGCAGCTGCTACTGCTGGCGGGCCCAATCTGCCATCACTCAACAATTCCACGGTTGGCCAAGTCAGGATAGGCTGCCCAACTCCTGTCAAGGTGATCCTCTGCAGATTAAGTAGACCATCAATAATTTTTGATTAGCATTTGATTCGAGCGTGCACCAGCTCTTCCCAGCCTTGCTTCCCCTGTGCTGTTCTGAGCTTTAGCAGCTCTCAGTTTCCTTTTACATTTTTAAAAACCTTGACTTGGCTGATTCTGGAGTTTCTTGTAAGATGGAGTTTTTGGTGAATGAAAGTGATTCCTGAATGTTGGTATATAAATATCATTGACCAGGCCAGGTCCTCTTCCAAAGTCTAATAAAGGGAATATGACATGGGGGCTGTGGGGAAGGGGATGAGAATAAAATATTAAGCAAAACAGGAGGGAGATGAGCAAAGAGAGAGAATACAGCCCTCGCCAGGTGGCTCAGGTGGTTGGAGCATTGTCCCGTACACCAAAAGGTTGCGGATTTTATCTCCATTTGGGAATGTACGGGAGGCAACTGATCAATATTTCTCTCTCACATTGATGTCTCTCTCTCCCTCTTTCCCTTCCTCTCTCTCTAAAATCAATAAAACATATCCTCAAGTAAGGATTTAAAGAGAGAGAGAGAGAGAGAGAGAGAGAGAGAGAGAGCAAGAATACATGTGAGAATATCCTTCCTAGAGCCATGATTGGATTTCTCCATAAGCTCTGGAACTTTCTGGTCTCTATATTTATGCTCTTCCTGATGGGGTGCAAGATATGGTCAGCATGAACTGAAAAGGTGGAAGCTTTCAGACAGAGCTAGCAAATTTATTCCATGGAAACTAGGACACTCCTCCTCTGTGTTCTCACCTATGAGAGCTAAAATGATTTCAAAGAGAAGAAATTATTTTTTCCTTATCTTCTTTCCTACTGGGTCCCCATGTCCTGGCCACAGTAACAACATCTATAACAACAACAATGATACCTGCTGGCGACCTTTCATAGAGCACTGAGTCTGAGCCAGTCATGATGCTAACTGTCATACAGACACTGCCAATTGCATGCAGCATCGTCTGAACTGAGATGCCAGTCCCTCTTTCCCCCATTTATTTCAGGATCCAGAACCTTCTGTTAGTCGTGTGCTGAAACATGTGGTCTCTTCCTGTATTCTTTTCTTAAAGAAACATTTCTTTAAAAAAAAAAATCTTCACCAGAGGACATTTTTTCACTGCTTTAAGGGAGAGAAACATGGATCGGCCATCTTCTTGCACGTGCCCTGACCAGGGATTGAACCCACAGCCTGGGTATGTACCTCGACTAGGAATTAAACCCATAACCTTTGGGTCTATGAGACGATGCTCCAACTAACTGAGCCATAGTGACCAGGGTCTTATGGAAAAATTTCAAACATACACAAAATGAGAAAAATATAATGACCACACATGTACCCACCACCCAGTTTTAATAATTAATGTCTTGCCAGTCTTTCATTTACTTTCACCACCAACTGTTTCTTTTAGGGAATATTGGAAAGCAAACACCAGACACTGTACCATTTTATCACCACCCTTGGTAGTTTTTACCCTTTCAGAGTCACTGTTATTTAACTGTGGATGGAGGGGGTGTGGTGTACACAGGCATACAGTTTGCACTTTTCCTATATCAGTTGACCAAACCTAAGTCAACAGTCTACTCATTTGTTTACTTCTTATATTGTTATGCTAACAACTGTTCAAATTGCCTTACTGTCATTATAACTATTATTATTAAATAAAACAAGGGAATAGGAACTAGATTTACACCTATGACTGAGGCTAAAGACAGATGGTAAAACTAATATATATATAGTTATCTTTGGTTTTGAGGAGGATGGGTGGTCAGAAGGGACTCTTAAGAGCCCCTGGTCAGGGAACCCTAATTACTGGAGAAATAGGGTCCATGACATCCCTTCGTCTTTGGAGCTTACAGGATTGTATGATGAGGCTTCAGCCCTGGGTGGTAACAGTGTTGTCCATGATGGTGCTGAATATAGGAACTGGGGAATGGACAAAGAAGGAGAGGCTGAAAACGTGGATTAACTGTGTACACATACTGCTAATATATTATATATGTAACTGCTTACCACATGGGCTTAATTACCCTGCAGCATGATAACAAATAGATCTGTTATTAAAATCCTACTGGATTCCAAAGATTAAAACTCTCCATGGGCTTTCCTGGCCTTCCTGTGCAGCAGGCAAGGTTGCTGGCTCAGAACTTACAAATATGAGTGGTCTTGTTCCCGGCTAGGTCTTTGGTCTCTGAAGAGAAGGCACCTGCAGCTTTGTGGAACTCCTTAGACTCTGATGGGAAGTTCGGCAAGTCTGTAATGGCTGCCTCTTCTGGCTCTGATCAAGTCAAAGGTTTGGCAAAAAGTCTCTCTGTGAACTACTCTGTGGTACTGGGATAGTTTGGAACCGTGAACCAGGACTTGTGAGATTTCCAGTTTCCTTAAAGCAGTGGTTCTGGGGAGCTTGAAAACATATCTAGGGCCCAGCCCTTCCCCAGATTGATGAAATTAGGATCTCTGGAAGTACAGCCTAGTGCTGCCCAGGTGATTCTTCTGTGCCTCCAGGTGGAGACCTACTGCCATAAAGCAAGAGCATGTCATGAACACCACAGCTTGCTTCCTTCCCCATCTTTCTTTGTCAAGGTCACCTTTATCCTCAAAGCGTTTGACACAGAGAGATGTGCTTTTTAAGTCTGAATATTCAGGTCATGCCGGCTTCAGAAAATGAATCGAGAGAAATTTTCATCTTATGCTATGGGCTAAAATGGTTTTAATAACAAAGGCTATACCTGGGTTTTGAAGACTAAATTGTATGCAGTTATAAGACCATGACGGCTTTTTAAAAAGGGTAAAAAAAGGTATAAAATTTTTCAAAAGTATTCTGTGGTTATTGGTCTATTCAGGTGTTTTACTTCTTTAGGGGCAATTTTGATCATTGACATTTTGCTAGGAAATTCTCCATTTTTTCTAGATTTTCAAATCTATTGCCATAAATTTTCACATATGATGCTTTTATAATTTTTATTCATTTCCCAATTGATAATTATTTTATTTCTCATTCTAATGTTGCTTTTCAAATTTCCTCCACTGTAATAATAATAAGTAATGCTTATTGACCACTGATTATGTGCTAGACACATGGTTCCAACTGCTTTACTTTACTAAGTCACTTAACACTCATGACAATTCAATGAAGTAGGTGCTGTTTTCTTTTAATTTTTAACTTCTTTATTTTTCAATTACAGTTTACATTCAGTATTAATCTGTTTTAGTTTCATATGTACAGCATAGTGGTTAGAAAATCATGTACTGTACAGAGTCGTCCCCCCAATAATTCAATACCCACCTGGCCCCATATATAGTTATTACAATATATTGACTATACTCCTTATGCTATAATTCACAATTCTGTGACTATTCTTTAACCACCAATTTTACTTCTTAATCCCTTCACCTTTTTTACCTTCCCCCAACCTCCCTTCCTTTTGTCAACTGTTAGTCTGTTATCTGAAGTAGGTAGTCTTATGATACTAATTTTACAGATGAATTCCTCACCTTTGGGTGCACAGAGAAGTTAAGCAATTTGTCACTAGGTCACATAGCAGCATGCAGCTCTATACACTGCCTACTGACGTGTGTTTATGTGTGTGTGTGGTTGGACAAAGCCGATCATTTGAGTATATTACTCTAGGGTTAAGAATTAAGGAGGAGCTCTGCCTGGGTGGCTCAGTTGATTAGAATATCGTCCCGTACACCAAGAGTTTGCGAGTTCGATCCCTGGTTGGGGCGCATACAATATTTTTCTTTCTTTCTCTCAAATCGATAAATATATCCTCGAGTGAGGATTAAAAAAAAAGAATTAAGGGGAGGAAAAAGGAATAACAACCATGTTGGAGCTGCAGGTTCTTGCTCAAAGCTCTTAACTAGGTAGACGATCTTTTAAGAGTTCTGTGTCTGGGAAGTGACCAGATTCCACTGGCTAAGAGTATCCCCCAGGCTTGGGACTGTGAGCTCCAATGATTAGATGGATTCCATGTTATGTGACCCTTTTGGTGACCTGGTCCAAGGTCACTTAATTGCCTTGACTGTTCACTCAGACTGTGAGAGAAGCTTGTATCAACACCACAAGGTAGACATGAAGAGGAATGAAGAAAATAACTACAATTACCTAAAAGGGGGAGGTGGTTCATCTCAGAGCAACACCACAATGTGTAACTTTTATATAAAAAGATCTTCTAGGACTGCTTCTCTATTGCTTCCAGAATAAAATCTG
Organism: Furipterus horrens; assembly: GCF_987537825.1. Taxonomy (NCBI): domain Eukaryota; kingdom Metazoa; phylum Chordata; class Mammalia; order Chiroptera; family Furipteridae; genus Furipterus; species Furipterus horrens. The sequence continues at coordinate 52,343,665 of NW_028327179.1, forward strand.
AACTCTTTAGTTTGATCTTCAAGGATTTCTACCACCAGACATTCTAAATCCATCAGCTGCTGCTCCCATCAGGCACCCCTGCAGCATCAGTCACACTAAACTCTTGGCTCTATAGGTTCCTCTATGGCTGCCTCTGTGCCTTTGCCCATGCTGTTCCTACCACCATAAATGCCCTTTCTCCAACTCTGGAGAATTCAAACGTGGTGAATACGTCAAGCTCTAGCATGTCACAATACTGTTTTCAACTCTCTCCTCCTACAAGGAAATAATACTAGCACTACATACCATTTACCATGTGTGCTAGGACCTGTTAACTCACTTAACTTTCAAAACAACCCTATGAACCATGCACTATTCTTATCCCTATTAATAATTGGGGAAACTGAGGCCCAGCAATTTGTTCAAGGCCACACTCCTAGTAGCAGAGTTGGGAATTTGAACACAGGCAAATGTGGCTCCATGCTCTTGAACCCTCTGCATAGTACCTGTGCATCTTAGCAGGCCTGAGTTATAGTTACCTTGGGCACATCACTGGATGTCAAAGAAGAAAGTAGATTAGATCAGTGGTTCACCAAATTCAGAATCAGAAAATACACGTGGATGGAAAAAGGGGCCAAATACTAACCCTGACAACCTCAGGGGAGGCCCACCAAACCCAGAGACCAAAGTAACCACACAGGAAGGTCTGACTGTAAGAATTCCTAACTAAAAGCAGGTCATGCTGGGTAGTCACTTCCTAGGCCTGTGACTCCCTTGACAAAGGTCAGTCTTCAACTTAAAAACTATCTATTGTGTTTGTGCATCTAAGATCACATATCTTTAAAATGTCAAGAGTAATTTTCTTTTTCAGACCCCTGGAAGGCACAACCTCCAGCACCAGAACATAAGACCACATTATCTTGTTCCCCATGTACTACCTCTATGGGCTGGAAATGTTATTCTGTACCCACCAAAGTAAAAGAAGTATGTGTCTCTCTGTTTTACTTTTTATCTAATCTCAGAGATGTCCCTACATTTTTTTCCTCCCACCTCCCTAATCTACCACCAATTCCCTGTAGCCTTCCTCACATCACCTCCTTTGATTCCAATGTATAAAATAAGCTGCAAAATTGTCATTCTCCAGAGCATTTTCTCAATGCAGTGAGATTTTTATTTCCGGCAAACGCCATCAGTTAGAGTCAAGTAAACTCTTATAAGACTTTTCCTCAAGCTGGATGTTCTTTAGTTGACATTTTTGGATGAAGTGAATTTTAATTCCCAGGGCTGAACCTAAGGATTCAGCATTTTAAACAAGTTCCTTATGGAATCCTCATGATGACTTACTTTGTGAGGCCCCGAAAGCCAGAATCTATAAGCTTTGTCTGGTAGATGGCATATAGCTCCAGGATGACCAGTCTAGCTCACAAAGGATCCAATGGGCGGGCAACTGATCATAAGATGTGAAACTATAACGAAGGGGCATTGGTTAGGGAAGTGGAAGTGAGAAAAAGGGGGTCAGTGGAAGTCCCCAGATTCAGGCTGAGGTGTTTACCAATTAATACAGAAGCATTGTGCACTAGAGCTTCCGGACCAGATTTCTCAACACTTAAAACAAAACAGAAGTACCTGGACCAATACCCAGCTTGTACTCCCGAGTTGTTAAAGCTCCCTCAAGTGTTTAGACCAGCAGTCCCCTACCTTTTTGGCAGCAGGGACCGGTTTTGTGGAGGGCAGGGGAGGGAAGAGACAGGACGAAGAGCTCTGGTGGTAAGGTGAGTGAAGCTTCCCTGCCTTCTCTGCTGCTCACCTCCTGCTGTGTGACTTGGCTCCTAACAGGGCACAGATCAGTACCAGTTGAGGTCCAGGGGTTGGAGACCCCTGGTTTATACTATGCAGACCGGATTGGAAAATCACAAATTTAAGAGTTAAAGAGTTGGGGTCACATAACACAAAAATGTGGGCTTTGGAGTCCTTTAATTTTTTTGAGGTTCCCTATCTGTGCAATGGGGATATTAACATCCACTTTAGCAACTGGTTGTGAAGATTAAATAAGATAAATTACATATACCTTTGATCTAGTCAGAAGTCACTTCATTGTGAACCCAACTTCCTCAGTGAACTTATGAAAACACTAAGGTCCAGAAAGGCAGGTCCAAGATCACACAGCTGGGCAGGAGCACAGTGGAGATGATACTCAGCTCCAGTTGCTAATTCTACCCCATGGCGATGGTGGGGAGAGGGGGTCTCCTCTGGATATAAGGAAAGAGCCCAGAGAAAAGTAAAATGACTCCAAATGGCCACTTTCCTCCTGTCCACACTGAACTTCAGCCAGTGGAGAGTCCCTTACACAAAATAAAGTCTTAGTTCTCTTTTATTTATCTATTTGTTCACATGTCACCTGACCAAGGACCAAACCTGCAACCCAGGCATGTGCCCTGGCTGGGAATCAAATAAGTAACCTTTCACTTTATGGGATGACACCCAACCAACTGAGCCACACTGGTCAGGGCAAGCCTTAGTTTTCTTTACCCAAGAACCAGGTCATACCCGACCCTACAACATTGTACGAACTTGGCTTTCCACATGTTGTTGCTGGTGTTTAATTTTAACCCATTTGAGCTTGATGTTTTTTTCAATCGTAGTATCAGGAATGAAATAGATGCCTCCACGGTGAAAATGGAGCCGGAGAAGGAGTCTTCACCCATGTGTGGAAGGTGAGCAGGAATGGGAGGTGAAGAATAATGGACCAGGCAGCTGGAAGGTGGTTTTAGCAATTCGGACATAAGGAATTGAGGTACTGTGAGCGTTACAGTTTGAATTGTGTCCTGCTAAAAGATATTGAAGGCCTAACCCTCAGTACTTGTGAATATGACCTTATTTGGAAATAAGAGTCTTTGTAGATGATCAAATTAAAACAAAGTCATTAGGGTGGGTCCCTATCTAATACAACTGTGTCCTGATAGAAGGGGAATTTGGACATAGAGCCAGATACCCACAGGGAGAAATGCCATGTAAAGATGAAGGCAGCGACTGGGTGATGAATCTATAAGCCAAGAAAGGTCAAGGCTGCCAGCAACCACGGGAAGCCAGGAAGAGGTTTGGGACACATTCTCCCCACAGCCATCAGAAGGAGCCAACCTGGCTAACACTCTGATCTCAGACGTCTAGCTTCCAGAACAGTGCGGTAATAAATTTCCATTGTGCTACTTACAGCAGCCCTAAGAAGCTAATACAGTAAGTATCAGATCCTTGTTCAAAGAACATACTGTGATGCATGGAAGCAAACAGACTCAAATCTATCCACTGAAGAACTAGAATTGCAGAAGAGTAAGCATGTGTGAGTCTTAACCCGTGGCTGAGATGTCAAGCTGTATCTGGTGCAGGGACCTAGCCTTGAAATACAGCTTGTGTTCTAAGTTCAAGATTACAGTCTCTTTTGTTGATGTTTTCAAATATGAGCAAGACCCAATGGCAATTTTCTCACTGACCTTCTCATCAGTATAGTAGGTAGTAACTCTTACATCATGCTTAATATATGCCAGGCTTTTTCTAAGTGACTTATGTACATGAATTCATTTGATTTTCACAACAACCATATCCCGTAGGGACTATGATTATGGCCATTTTACAGATGAGGAGACTGAGGGACAGAGAGATAAAGTAACTTCCCCAAGGCTATAGAACTAGAAATGCTGGAGTTGGGATGTGGACCCAGGCAGTAAGGGTCCAGAGTCCCTGCCCTTAAACACTACAAAGAATGGTTACCACTTGCTGAGGCCTTATACTGGGGTAAGTGCTATTCTAAAGTCTTACATTCTAACCCATTTCACATTCACAACCATTTATCTAAACTCTCAGACTGATTTTTTCCCACATTCATACTTCTAAGAAAGTTATTTTACTTTGAATGAAAAAGGCCTCCCAATTCCCATACACATACACACAATCTGGCTCCTCCAACAAAACAGGTCATGGGCTGGTGATTCTACAGCCACCCCTAAGTGGGTATGTTCCAGGATTCAGCTGCCTGCCCCTGCCCCTCTCAACACAGCTGTGGCCACCCCCAGCTTCCAGCCACAGTTGTAATTATGAAGTGAATGCTTCTTCAGGGAAAGCCAGACCTTTTAAGGCCAAACTCATTGCTCTCCAAAGTAGTATTTGATGCGCCTTTTTACTTCCCTTGTCAGAGACGAGTGGGACTTGACTTCCCAACCTCTGTATGTGATTTAATATTTTGGTATGAAAGAATAACTTGCTTTTACTGAGGGAATCACAGACAGAAGAAGAGGAGCAGGAGGGCAACGTGGAGGAGGCCGAGTTGAGCAGCAAATGGGGGGAAAGAGGAGGGAAGCCAAGGATGACTGCATCTCTGTGTCAGGAACTGGGACAGGTCCTAAGCACACTGGAAACACCCAGAAGGTAGGTAGCCTGCTCCACAGAACTGGACTTGAACCCATGCTCCCATCGCTGCTCCTGAGAGTCTGGGTAGCAGTGGGGGCAGTGGTCCTGCTCAGTAGTTCTGACATGAAGAGTCTTCTCAAGGACAGTCCTTTGCTGGGTTACGAGGTGGTGAACACCATTGCATCTGTAAAGTCTACAAGGTTACCTCTTCAAGGTTCTATGTGCCCCTCAGGGCAACTCTGAGAAGGCAGCTATGATTGTTAAGAGTTTTTTTCCCTTTTGAGGAGGTTGATGACTGTGCCCTGTCACACAGCTATGGTGCAGTAGCCAGGCGGTGCCCACACATGTGTCCTTGGGCTTTTGGACTCTCTCTCCATCAGATCTAAGGATGCCAGATGTGGCAAGGCTTCCTTTCAGAACGAGTCAGCATGGCCTCCCAGTGTCATGGGCTCTCTCCAAATCTATTTGATAACTTATGAGGAAATAGATCTTTCTGCCTCAGTAACAACAAAATTGGTCTTTGCATCTGTGAAAATTATGCTCTAGATGACAGCAATCCTGCACATTAATCAAGTATCAATCACTAACATGAGAGGAAAATAGAGCTGCAGTCTTTATTCAAGCCTTGTTTTGAGCAAAGCAAAGCAAGGGCTGATTGTGGAGAAAACTGGCTAACAGGCTTGAAATAGCTCAGTCGAGTGGAAAGAGCATGAGCTTGGGGGCTGAGGCCTGTTTAATCGTTGGTTCTGCCTCTAAATACATGCGCTCCCTGGGCCTCAGTTTTCCCATTTGTAAAACACTGTCACCCCTCAGATTACGGAGTGCATGCACGTAAAGTATGTAGCTCATGGAGGCTCCACACACAACCAATGATTTATATTAGACACAGTCAAAATAATTAGGGAGAATAAATCTACTGGGAAGAGGGTCCCTTTTCTTGCCAAATATTCGCTATGAATGTATTTAACCAGGTGAATGAACATTGTCTTTCAGTTCCCATTCATGTTTCTGAGTTGTCTGGTTCCCTGCAAAGGACTCTTTCTCCTTACTCAGGAGCATTGCCCTCATCTCCCTTGTCCTTTTCTCAACCACCCAGACTCAGGTCTTACCCCCTTTAAAGAGGCTTCCTACCAGAGTACAAAACCTGAATTTAATCACGAGGAAACTTCAGGTAAACTAAGTAGAGGGGCATTTTACAAAATGCATGGCTTGGAATTTTCACAAGTGTCAAGGTTGTGAACGGCAGACTGAAGAGTGGTCCTCGATTAAAGGAGACTAAAGAGAAATGACAACTAAATGTAACATGTAATACTGGATTTTTAAACTTCATTTTGCTATCCAGGGTAATTGGCAAAATTTGAATAAGGTCTGTATCAGTGGTATTTCCTGTTTTTTATACTACTACTGCGGGCAAATAAGAGAATATCTTTGCTTTTAGGAAATACACATTGACATATTTAGGGGTAAAGGGATACAGTATTTGCAACGTACTCTCAAACAGCTCAAAAAGTATATAAAATATAATATATAAAAAATTATCTTCCTCCCCCACACTCTGAAAAGCACCCCACAATTGATTGTACCATCTTTCACTTTGTGAATGTCCTTGTAATGATTTCTCTTTTTAAATGTGAGTAGTGAATAAGAGTCCAGAGACCACCTAATTCAAATCCTCCCTGGTGATGCGACCAGGCCCAGAGGGGCCTTGGGCTCCTCGTCACACAGCTGACTGCCTGAGAGGGCCCTGGATTCCAGGTCCTGACCCCAGTCCGGTGCTCTTTCTTCTTCACAGTGTGACCACACAATGCATGTGGCTGCCAGGGAGTGACAGCTGTGACAGGACGTTGACCCCCTTGGCTTTGGGGGGCAATGGATGGGACCTGTCAGCATCCTTTTCACCATTTATTCCAGAGGGACAGGATATGAAAAAGGTTGGGCAGCTGCTCTAATCACATCTGTTCCCAGGGCTCTAAGTACCACCTATGTGCTAATGAGTCTCATTTGTTTCTCCAGCCCTGACTCTATCTGAAGTCCATAGGCCTGAATCCATCTGCCAACTCTTGCCCATTGAATTGGCACTTTTAATATGTCCCAAACAAAATGCTAGATTTCTCCCCGCTCCCGCTTTTCCTTATCTCAATCCAGTATTACCGTTCACCCAGTTCAGGCCAAAGAGCATCTTCGCCTCCTGTTGTTCTCTCACACCTCCCAGCCAAACCACCAGCACATCCTATTGGCACGACCTTCCAAACCTATCGAGGACATGCTTCTCCAGTGCCACCGTCACCAGCCTGATTCAGCCTGCCATGATTTCTCGCCTGGACTTCTACAGGCACCCTCTGATGGTGTCCTGCTCCCACCCTCCCCCTTTCCATCCTGTGTTGCCTACTCAGCAGCCAAAGTAAGCCTGTCTCTCCCCAGCTCAAAACTGCCCTGGACTTCTCACTTAAAATAAAACCTAAGTCTTTGCAAGGGTTTACTTTACTGGGCCTCCCTCCTCCTCTCTCACCATTCTTCACCCCTCAAACCTCCACGCACCTCGCCCCTTCGTTGTTCCAGAACACAACCAGCATGGCATGCCCCAGAGTCAGGGTCTTTCCCCTGCCGCTCTCCCTGCCCAGAGTGCCCTGACCTCCTTCAGGCCTGGCCTCAGGCCCCTTCAGACATGCCTTCTCTGACTCGCTTAGTAAGGGAGCACTCCTTGTCCTCCCCGCACTGGCATCTGACAGCACATGCTTATTTGTTCTCTGTCTCTATCCCCCACTAAGTTCTTGGCGGTTGGGAATCTTTCTGATTCACTCTGTATTCAAGCCACTGCTTGGCACATAGTAGGAACTCAATATATATTTGTTAAAGCAAGGAAAGAATGTACTGTTAAGTTGAAAAAGCAAGGAACAGAACAGTGTATATAACACACACCTATTTATTTAAAAAGAAAGAAGCACATCGATGCTTGTCTATTTCTGGGAGGATTTAACAGCTGTGGCCTCTGGGAGGGTGAATGTGTGGCTAGGGGCAAGGGTTGCAGGGACACTTGCCAGTGTAGGCTCTTTTGGTACCTTCTGAATTTTTCAGTGGGTACATGTATTACTGATTTGATGAATTAAAAAATACATATACATTCATATATCAAATTACTATGTTGTACACCTAAAACAAATACAATGTTAGATGTCGATTACATCTCAAAAACGGTCCACTTGTAATTAAATGCGCATTTCCTTCCCCTAAATACTGTAAGGGACACTTCCACCAATACGTGAAAATACACATGCATTACAAATATAAAATCATGATACACAAATTTTATATGTACAGTACATAATTTTTTAAATTATATTTTATTGTTCATTCAGTTACAGTTGTCTCAATTTTTCCCCCTTTGCCCTCCTCCACCCAGCTCCCCACCACTCCCTCAGGTAATCCCTATATCATTGTTCATGTCCATGGGTCATGCATACAAGTTCATTGGCTACTCTATTTCCTATACTGTACTTTACATCCCTATGGCTATTCTATAACTACCTAGTTGTACTTCTTAATCCCTTCACCTTTTTCACCCATCCCCCCGATACCCCTCCCACCTGGCAAGCATCAAAATGTGTTCTGTATTTATGATTCTGTTTCTATTCTGCCTGTTCATTTTGTTTTTTAGATTCAATTGTTGAAAGATATGTATTTATTGCCATTTTATTGCTTCTATGTTTAATCTTTTTAAAAAATTAAAAAAATTATTTTTAGAGAGAGGGAATGGGAGGGAGAAAGAGAGGGAGAGAAACATCAATCAGTTATGGGGACCAAACCCACAACCTAGGTATGTGCCCTGACCAGGACTTGAACCAGTGACCTTTTACTTTGTGGGAACAACACCCAACCAACTGAGCCACACCAGCCATGGCCTTCTTCTTCTTTTTCTTCTTCTTCAAGAAGATCCTTTAACATTTCATATAATACTGGTTTGGTGGTGATGAACTCCTTTAACTTTTTTTTGACTGGGAAGCTCTTTATCTGTCCTTCAATTCTAAATGATAGCTTTGTTGGGTACTGCGTTATTTAAGATATGTATAGTACATATACATAATTTAAGATATGATTTAAAAAAAAACTTGAGAGACTTCTAGTAAAGATAGAGGTGTAGATAGACATGCTTCGCCTCCTAGTGCAACCATAGGAAGAATTTCAACCAGATCTCAAAAACAAATAGCAACCAGAACTGTCAGAAAATTGAGCTATATGGAAGTCTGACAACCAAGGACTTAAAGAAGCCACATTCATCCAGATGGGTAGAAGGGGCAGAGTTACAGAAGCAGGGTGGAGAGGCATTGTGGTGTGGAGAAGTAGCGGCCGAACGGAGGATTTCCACATTCATGTGTGGTGGATAAAAATCGGGAGGGATATCTTGGAAGTGAGTGATCCCAGCCCCAGGCCAGACTGCATAGCCCAGGGTTCCAGCACCAGGAAGATAAACCCCCTTACTTCTGGCTGTAAAAACCAGTTGGGGTTGGTGAGGCAGAAGAAACTGCTGGATTTTCACCACTTAAAGGGCTCACATGGTCTTAGAACATATGGAAACTTCAGGGCAGCAGCTAGAAGGGAGCCAATCACATATGGGAAGTGGGTGAAGTGACTGGAAATGAGGTGAGTGCCAGGAAAATCACCAGATGCCAGGCAGCAGCACTGTCCCCTTTCCAAGCTCACTACCACATAGATAGCCACAGAGTGGTGAAGCGAGTTCCCCATCCTGGCAGTGACCTTAGGCTCCGGCTCGCCCCAGAAAATTTACAGGTGTGTTTGCTACATAGGCCACACTACTAAGAAAGGGAGTAAAAACAGCTCTACCTAATACACAGAAACACACACAGGGAGACTGCCAAATTGAGGAGGCAAAGAAATATGACCCAAATGAAAGAACATAACAAAACTCCAGAAAAAGAGCTAAATAAAATGGAGCTATCTGACCTTTCAGATGCAGAATTCAAAACACTGGTGATAAGGATGCTCAGAAAACTCAATGAATACAGCAAAAAAAAAAAAAAAAAAAAAAAATAATAATAATAATCACAATAATAAAGGAAGAAATGAAGGTTACACAAAGTGAAATAAATAAAAATATACAGGGAACCAACAGTGAAGGGAAGGAAGCCAGGATTCAAATCAATGATTTGGAACAAAAGCAAGAAATAAACATTCAACCAACAGAAAGAAGAAACAAGAATGCAAAAAACAAACAAACAAACAACAACAACAAAAAACCAAGGAGAAGCTTAGGAACCTCTGGGACAACTTTAAACATAACAACATCCAAATCACAGGGGTGCCAGAAGGAGAAGAGGGCAAGCAAGAAATTAAAAACTTATTTCAAAAAATAATGAAAGAAAACTTCCCTAATTTGGTGAAGGAAATAGACATGCAAGTCAAGGAAGCACAGAGAGTCCCAAACAAGCTAGATCTAAATAGGACCACACCAAGACACATCATAATTAAAATGCTAAAGGTTAAAGACAAAGAGAGAATCTTAAAAGCAGCAAGAGAAAAGAAGAGAGTTACCTGCAAAGAATTTCCCATAAGACTGTCAGCTGATTTCTCAGAAGAAACTTTGCAGGCAAGAAGGGACTGGCAACAAATATTCACTGTGATGAAAAGCAAGGACCTCCAACCAAGGTGACTCTACCCAGCAAAGCTATCACTCAGAATGGAAGGACAGATAAAGTGCTTCCCAGACAAGGTAAAGCTAAAGGAGTTTATCATCATTAAGCCCTTAGTATATGAAATGTTAAAGGGAATTATTTAAGAACAAGAAATTCAAAACTCTGAACATTAAAATGACAACAAACTTACAACTGTCAACAACTGAAGCTAAAAAAGAAACTAAGCAAACAACCAGAACAGGAACAGAACCACAGATATGGAGATCATTTGGAGGGTTATCAGCTGGGAAGGGAAAGGGGAAGAGGAAGTGGAAGGGGAAGGGGGAAGGAATGGGGCAATGATGCAAGGAGCAAGAAGCATAGTCGGTAGGAACAAAATAGAGAGGGGGATGTTAAGAATAGTATAGGAAAGGGAGAAGCCAAAGAACTTACACACATGACCCATGGACATGAACTAAGCGGGGGGGTGGGGGGTGCAGTCAGGGGGACTGATGGAGGGAAGGGAGTACTGGGCAGAGGGGGGCAAAGGGGGAAAATTGGGATGACTGTAACAGCATAATCTATAAAATATACATTAAAAAGAACCTGAAATCATTCAGTGCAGTTTATCATAACCCAGGCTAAAAGACATTCCATCTTGTGCCCACTATAGTCAGAGTTCTCAACATTTTACACGTAAAAGTTCCTTAGAAACCTAAATAAAAAGTTACTGAAAGGAGGATTAAGAAACAAAGGCAAATTAGTTTTAAGGCTTACTTGTAGGTTAAAAAAAAGTATATATCTATTTAAAACATATCAACACATCTACAACCAACCTGTTAATATTGCTGGCCATCTATAATCCTGATAATAACAGTTATGAGAAGACAGTCATAGCAGACAGTTTGTGTTTGTGAGAAGGGGCAAGGGACAGTGGTGGAAGGCTTGACTTGGGCTTTGAACATCTGGGAGAACGACTTAGCTCTATCTGTCCCAGAGCGACTCTGGGCAAATCACCTGCATGGCCTCAGTGGGTCTCCTCTACTGTAAGGAGGGGTGCAGAGGTTGAATCTTTCATTTAGAGGTCTCTTTCCAACACTAGCATTCTGTAGTTCTATTTTAAGTAGATGTTACCTGTTGGCCCACACGAATGGATAGGTGCTATACCTCTGAGGATCCACACAGACGGAACACTGATGTTGGAGACAGTAACCCAGCTACATGTCCTCCTGGCCACCTGAACCTGAGTATGATTGAGCCGGGAAGCTGAGGCTAACCCTCCTGCTTCCAGAGGCTTCCTCCTCAAGCCTGCGGCTTGGGCCTGCACCCTGTGCCTCTGCCAACTTTTATTTAACTAAGCGAAACACTCCGGGGGAGCTGCTACAGATGAGCTGAACAAAACATCTAAGAGCCAGGTGTGGACAGGGCTGTCTCTGTGTCTCCAGAGCTGAGCCCACCCCGGAGTGCAAGGAGAATAGCAGGTGGCTTCATCAGCCAGCAGGGACAGTGATCTATCTTTTCCTGAAAAATGCTTAAAGATATACTGTGAAGAAGTGCTCTCATCCTGTTTTGGGGAAGGCCCTGTGGCAGGAAGGGTGTGGGGGAGGCAATTCACAGATGTCCATTCTCAAATTATCTGCATGAGAAGAAAGGAAATGGCACAGAATTGGCCTTTCACTTTGGAATGCCCCACGTTACTGTTTTCCTTATTAGATTTGTCTTGTTAACTGTTTTAGACTGAATAATGTTAAGATCTCTGTGCAATCCCTCTGCACATGCCAGCGAATTGGTGGAGATATGTGTGGGAGTGTGTTGAGTTTCAGAAGGAATTCCCTGTGGAAATTCCAGAAAGAATTTTCTCTGGATAGTCCTCAAAATTGAGTTTAGGGTTTGGTTACAGTACGGGAGAGTAGAAAGGGTAAAATGAAAGTACTTCAAGTCAAATAAGAATGAGAAACAAAATGTGTCTTTCAAAAGAAGTTTGGTGATGCTTATGGTTTGGTTTTCTTAACTGATGCTTTTCAGCATAATTCTGTCCTTTGAAAGCTCAAGAGTTCCAGTGTTTGGAATTGCCTTTGTGGGGGAGAAGGGACGGGGAAGGAGGTGCACAAAGTCATCACATTCAGAAAAGGGCCACTAAAAAAAGTTGTGGAAACTATCTCTGCGTATTAGAGAAGATACAAGACAGCGTTTAGGCTGGTGGATTTACATTGAGGAAAGCTTCAGAATCAATCACTTGGGAGTAGGGCCTGTACTTCTTTATTTAAAAAGTCCCAGAGAAGATTGCAATTCAAACCAATTCTCTGTTGTCCCCTTGAACTCCTCCCCCTCAGGTCCAACCCCTCTGTTGAGAGAAACTATAGGACCTGTCCTGGACACTTCTTGTTTAAAAAATTAACCAGCCTGTGGAACTTCTCCCTGCACTATAATTATAAAATCTTAATGTACCCATAACAGCTGTGCCCCACAGGAACCTACTAGGCCTTCAAATGGGACTCTTGGGACTTTAACTTTCTTCCTTCCTCCTTTCCTCCCTCTGTTCCTTCTTCCCTTCCTTCCTTTTTTTATTTCCCCTACTCAAATGCACTCCAGAATAGTGTGTATAGAGTGCAGGCACTTTAGAGAGAAGTTGGGTTGAAAAGTCTGTCTTGAAACCGAAGGAAGGTAAAGCCCCTATTTCCAGTGCTAGGGCCTGTTCCATCATTCACTAGCCAGCATTTCAAACAACATATTTGTGAACAGTTAAATATGATGAATAATCGTCGTCGGCAGCCGTCCGTCTCGAGAGACGATGGTGTAGCTTCTTAAGAGTCTATCTGCACCGCCGAGAATGGCTGTGCAGTCCGACTCGGGAGTGACATGGTATCTGTCTCCTCCCGCGTTGAATCGACATCTTGTGATGACGCTGAAGCTACAGAGCCTGGGCAGGGTAATATGGAGGGTCTGCTGTTGCCCATGCAGCAGACCCCCCCTCTCTTCGCAGCTGAAGGGTCCAAGGGAAAGACGGAGTCAATACAGCTTGGCTTCAGGTGCGCCGCAGGAGTTGCCGGTGTTGACTACAACGTCAAACCGCCTTAGGGACTCTGGCTCCGGATATTCTGTCGGGGTTTACTCCCTTAGCCTTTCCCCTGAAGAGGTATGCCGCAAGGCAGCGGAGGTTTTTTGGAGTCAGAGTTTTCCTTCTCTGATGTACCCTGACTGGAAGATCGAACCAGCGACACTTAGCTCGCAGGCCGACGCTCAATCCACTGAGCTAAACCAGCCAGGGCAATGATGAATAATATAACTTCATATTTACATATATACTTAAAAAAAAAGTTATTCTTATCAATCAGTCTTCTCAAAATCTGTAAGCTCCTCCTCAAAATAAAGCCCTAGGTCTTTGAAAGTGGCTTTGCTTTTTCTCAGTTTGCCATTCGAAGCTTTCCACGGTCTGGTTCCAGTGCAATCTTCCTAACTGGCCCCTCACACCCCCTTCAACCCACTCCTATGGCTGGCTGCCTCAGGGTTTCAAATTCTTTAATGTTGGAATAATTGCATAGGATTATATCATTAGGATTATGGATGGGTTTTAATTACTCCCCAGGTGATGAACATTTTTCTGTTTCTCTTCTCTGAATTTTGCCAGGAATGGTGCAAGGAAGCATCTAGTCCAGTGATTCTCAACTTTTTGGTCAGTCATTGGAACATGGAATTAAGGGGAAGTGAAGGGTGGGAGGTGGGTTATTTTCTTCAGTTGATGTATAACACACATACAGGAAAGGGCACAAATCACAAGTGTGCCAGCTGATGACATGGGGCACAAAATACCCCCATGCCATCAACACCCAGATCAAGACACAGAATATTACTAACACCCTAGAAAGTCTGGGGTAAGGGAGTCTTTTAAAAAATTCTCACTTTCCCAATCCTTTGGAATTCTGATTCCTAGATCTGAAGCAAAGCCTAGAAATTTGCATTTTGAAGATTCTCCCTAGGGACTTCCCACATACACCTACCAAAGGCTTTCCAATTGCCAACAGGTGTCAATTTGGGGTAGGGGGTGGGGTGGAGACAGGGAGCTGTCAGACCTGCCTTCCCCTTCAATCAGAACCTTTTGTACCTTTTTTTTCTACTGGGCTACCATCTATAGATAAAAACAATCTCTTGCTCCATTTCTGAAAACCACATGTACCAGTCACGGATCAATTGAAGAAACAGAACTATAAAGAGAAACACGAGTACATATATATTTGTCTGTGTACTGTATGTATGTGTATATATATCTATAACACATATTTGACCTTTCACAATAGTAATTGCTGGCTAAATAGCCTCTATAAGGCTGCTATGTTTGCATTTGATGTTGAAGTGTGAAGTCCATGGGACAGGCAGTTGGGAAGGAAAAAAGAAGAAAAGCTGGGGAGACCGAGAACAATCTGGAGCCTACAAACATTAACTGGAACCCCATGAGGATGGACTGAAACTCATGTCAGGTCTTTGTTATCTTTGACCTTGATGGTATGGAATTCATCCAGAAGCCTGGGACCTTCATCAGGGAGCTGACACACACACCTGGCCCAGGAGTCAGAGAACCTGACAGGATCCAGGGGAAGGTGGAGCAACTGCAGCCTTGGCCGCTGTCTCATGCCAATGAGGTGAGCCAGCAGATATGTGACAGTGCCCGTGTTGCAAAATGGATGCTGCTTCCCTTGTGCTCTCCAGAGCAACCCAAGAGACTCTCTGTGGCCCCACCCTAATTAGAAACCCAAGGGACAAGGAATTCTGGGAAATGGTAGTTCAGCCTAGCCAGGTCAACACATGACAAAGCCACCATCACCCATCTGACGTCAGGCCTGGTATCAGGATATGTGAAAGCTTCTCAGGTCACCCTACTGTGCAACTGATGCTGAGAAACGCTGTCTGTCAGCCTTAATACTATCCCCAACCCAGGGCCCAAGAAGATAAATTCCACTTTCTTTTTGCCCCAAGAGGAGCATAAAGAGATCTGGTTATCTTTACAAAGTCCCGGAAAAAGTTTAAAAAAAAAAATTATCCCTCTTCCCTGCATCTGTCTGTCTTCTCTTTGCAAACCTAGCCACAACCCTCCTTCAGTCCTCAGCTCACTGGCTGTGCCTTGAATGAAGCCATTGCTGGTTATCCTCCTGGTGTAAGTGGATTAGGAGCACAGTGGGCAGACTGAGGTCATCCTAATGCCATCGGGCTCATAGTGAACTGAAGACTCGGACACTTCCACTGTTAAGCTTCTAAATAAAGCATCTCTTCCTCCTAAGCGTAGACTAATTAACTGATTAGAACACACACAAAGCGGTCAGTGAATACTTAAATGCCATAATACAAGTAAGAGTTGGCAAGAGCCAGTGTTGTGGACTTGCAGGTGGCCGAGTTGGCTGCCACTGCTGTGTCTTTCTCAAGGATGCTAAAAGAGAAGGCTGACCGGGGCCATCTGAGGAGAGGAAGTGGGAAAAAGAGTTGGGGGCCAGAAAGAGCTCAGGTTCAAGTTCCACTGCTGCCACTAACTAGCCATGGGACTTGGGCAAGTCACCTCATGTTTCTAAGTCTTGGTATTAGCCCTACCTCCTGCATAGAGTCATTGAGAGCATCAGGAAAGAGAAGAAATGTGAAAAAGTTTTTGGGGAAGAAAGTCTAAAATCATGGACACTTTTGTGTGCAAGAAAGTAGTATTAGCTCCGTTGCAGACCACAGTGGTATAAGGAAATGGTTATCTATACTGTGGATTATTTAGGGCCCTTGCTTTCCTTTTCCTCTCTTCGTGGTTATTTCTAATGAGAAGTGCTGAACTGTGAGACTGGCGCACTTGATTGAAATTAATCTTTGGGATTTCCTTTGGTGTTCTATTATTTATACTCTGCCTCTCCTCCCCATTATAGCAGACAATTGAAGACTGCTGAGTCACCCCATTCTAAACTCTCTAAATAAGTTTACATAGAGAGAACCTTTCTAAGAAACAATAGCAGAAAAAGAATCTTTCATTGCATCTCTGGGAAGTAAAACCAGGAAGGGACCAGGCAGAGAGCTACAATATGTTTATTATTTAAAGTAGTTTTCTGTGCCTGAATTAGATTTTAAACTTTTTGAGGGCAATGCTGGCTCTTGATTCCCCCTTATTTGTCTCTCCAACACAGCCACCCTCTTTTGGGAGGTCCCTTCCTGTGCCCCCACTCCAAGTTTCCAGAGTCATATTCTAGCTGACTTGACCCACTAGTAAAACTGACTCTGACTTGCCTTATTTACCCTAAGTGGTAAATGCCCTGGTGGAACTGCACTTACTAGGGGTGAAAACCTTGAGGGGAAGGAATGATGTCTCAGCTGCAGGGAGAGGCATTTCAGAGGGTACCCTAAAATCATACTACTAGGTGGTCACTTCAGACTGGAATTTGCAAAGACAAAAGAAGTGGAGAAAAGGGGGCAGGGGGTGACAGTAGGGAAAAGTTCCTCTAAGCAGACCTTTGTGGTTTTTAAAGATTACCAAAGATCAAGAAGTGAGTGCAGGAGCAATATAGCTAAAGTGAGGGTCTAGCTTTTATTTAGCAAGGCGTCTTCAGTGGCCAGAACCTAAAAGAGCTCTATCAGTAGGGCCTCTTTCCCCCACCTCAATTCTGACCAAGCTGCCAGACAACTCCATTGGTGAATTTCGAGATGAATTTCCAATTTTTATCTTAGTGAAAAACATAAAGCATCATTTATTATAAGACACCCCCCAAAGTCAAATTCCTGAAAGGCTGCAGGTAATGTGAACCCCAAGTAGACTCATTAAAAGAAAAGTTTTCATGGTAAAATAAAGCACTGCCACGGAGAACTACCCAAAAGAAACACATGTATTACACTGAGAATGATTAGAAAGCAGAGCCTCGAAGCAGCCTCGGTAACCAGTGGGCAAATGAAGGAAGAGCACTTGGCTGGCCACCCCAGAAGCCCATCCATGCATCTGCCCCAACTGCAGCCCCTCCCTCCTTCCAAATGTAGCAACACCCCTGACTTGTGTTCATTTATGGTTTTATCACCCAAGTGTGTATCCTTGGACACTGTGCTTAATCTTGTCCATTTTTTAGATGTCTCTTCTTTTAAGTGACTAGTTCTCCCTCCTTCTATTTGTTTTCTTTACTATTTATCTGTTGAAGACTCAGACTGTCTAAGCAGTTTTCTACTTTCTGGACTTTGCTCTTGGTGCAGGTCAACACAGTCAAATGTTTTCATTCTTAATGCAAATAATCAGCCATTAAAAAAATGAGCTGTATGCTAGCCATGTTCTTAAGGGGGCACAACCCACTATAATCACATTCCCGTGAGTGTGTGGGCAAAGGTGCTCTCACAATAGAGGTGATGAGGCAGCGAGGGAGACATGATCTGGGGGGAGCTCTCTGTGGAGCTAGTGAATTACGAAAAAAGTTTTTTTGCAATTGGAAGTGACTAGGGAATGCTTCTCTTTGAGGTCTTCCAATATAGTCTGCTTTAGTAGGAAGCACATTTCAAAAAGGGTTTGGCACCACGTTATGCTCTGGGGTCCAGGGATGTATACCAGTAGGTTTTATCAAAGATGATTGCATAATAGGGGCCTGGATGTAGTCAAAACCTAAGGAATCTAAACCACTAACCAGACTCACCAAATGTAACAAGTATAAATGGTAGATGAAAGGAAGATTAGATCTGGTCATTTATTATGGTTTGGAGCAAGAAAAATAGGCTTAATTTTTTTTTCCTTTTTCTAACCTCAGCAGGGAGTCACACCAACATAATTATTAGCATTTTCAAAGGCTTTATCAAATATTGACTTAATAAAGAGTGCATCCACTTAATGGTGACCTCTAGACACCCCGATAACTCCAGGATACTAAAGAATATGCTCCAGAGCTATGACACCCCTACATAATGAATAAAATAAGTGAGCAATGTCGTATTAGGAGATGAAAAGTTTTTTAATACTTTAAATATGCTTGGGGTCTGTTTTGATTTGCACAGGGGAAAAAAGCTCCAAAACAAATAAAATAAAAATATTTAAAAGTCAAGGTAATCTTCAAACCCAACAGGCTACAGAATTTGCCTTCAAAACTTTATTACAGTATTGGTTGTTCAGCCATGAGAGTGGCCTAGAAGATATCGGAGGAGAATAAAAGATATTAGGCTGAGGCCCTAATGATCACATTCTGGTTCTCTATTCTTATTTGTGAAAGAAAGCAGGACTGTGTATTTGGTGGGAAGGTGCAGGAAGGGAAAGATAATCAAGAGAAGGACTTAATGCAAATTTGACAGGCAGACAGTTTTCCTGGGCACAGGAATTTTTAAAATTGCTTGCAAGGTTGAGTTCCTGCTCTTACCATGTAGATGGTAAGTGATTTCCAGCCCTAGCTTTTACAGCACTCTAGGGTATGTCTAATGATTCCAATCTGTGTGTTTAAAGTTCTCAAAACCAAATTAATTTGAGTTCACTTTCACTGAAAAGACAAATATGATTTAAAGGTTTTTTTTTCTTAGTTATTGTCTAGTTTACTTTTCTGAAAGATCTGATACTCCTTGGAATTTCTTCCTGCCTGGCTCTGTGACACTGTTAGTCTGATGTTTCAGGTCTAACCACTTGCCTTCCTGGCTCCCCAACTTCTCCCAGGCCCCATCTCTGCATCACTAGGAATTCCACAGAGTTCTTCCCTAAATCCTCTTCTTGTCCCTGCCCCCACCTCAGGCCCCACTCCAAATCCCTTCATGGACTCCTTTCTTTTCAACGCCAGATCCTAACAACTACACGGTATATGAAACACCCACCATATGAAATTCCTGAAGGGCAGACAGGGCTGGGGCCCAGCAGGGATGTTTAAAACTTAACCAGAACGTAGGGAGGGAGTTCAGTCTAATAAGCCTTCCACGCTTCTATCAGCTCACTTCTCATGCTGGGCTGGGCTCGGTCTAAGCATGTTACATTCATTATGACATTTAATCCCCATCTCTCTGAGGAAGCATGATTATACCCCTTTTTTACACAGGAGAAGATTTAAGCTTGGAAGGGGGCAAGGGACAGGCAAGGGAGAGCTAAGCTGTGACCTTAGCTCCAGGTCCAGCTCTGAACCATCAAGCTCTTCTATTTGAGCAGATTTGTCCTCATGTTTCTGGATACTGAAGGACTCAAGAGCTCTGGGGTTTGTTCTTGTGGTAGACCAGCAAGAGGACAGATCAGTGGTCATGGGTTCAGACACTGGTGACCCTGCCATGCAACCCAGGGAGAAGGTCCTGCCCTGCCATAACCAGGGCTTCACCATGAGGGTCCACTGCTGAAGGAAGGCGATATGTGAAGTCCTTACTCTGCACCTCCCTACACTTTCTAGGTTGGAAGGCGGTGGGACTTCCAGGAACTATGCTTCTTGTAGAAGGACCAGGGCCTCGACATTCTTTCTTGACAAACTGTGTGCATCAGTTCATAGAAGACCTCTCTATTGATAAGACTAAATATTTGAACCCACAGCTGTGAAAGAAATCCTAGATCTTAGAGATGTAGAAAAGAGGACAGAAACATGCATGATTCTATCTTTAGATTATTAAGACACTCTTGTTCCATCCCTGGTGAAAAGGCATCATGGCAGCGGACTTCAAACCCTCACTGTGAACCATTTTAATGTCTCTGGAATATCACCTCCTTTCCCCATTGACCCATGTTCCACACCAAAAACTGCTTCATGGAAACAAAATATTTGGTGGCCTTTTCTTCTAGTTTGTTCTTAACTTTTTCCTACTGAGCACTAATTTTATCAGCCTAGTTTGGAGCACTGGAGGTGAAGATGACTCCTGAAGTACCCATGAGTTTCACTGACTTATCATGTCTTTCTTATACATCAGGATTGAGCCCTGAGATGATTCACATGGGGCTCAGGCTCAGCCTGGGCCACTTGCTCCCAAGGCCTCCCCACACATAAAGACTGGCCGGGTCCAGGATTGGCACGGAGGTGAGGCCTGAGCCACCAGGCTGAAGGAGTAACCAATGACAGGACTAAGAGTTCAGTGTGTGTGTGTGTGTGTGTGTGTGTGTGTGTGTGTGTGTACCAGAAAAAGATCATAGAAATGTGAGAGAAACAAGATGGCGGAGGAGTAAGTGGAAGCTACACTAACTTCTTCCCAGAACTAGTCTGGATTTACAACGTAATTTTGGAGAAATCATCTGGAATAACCAACTGAACACCAGCTGGAGAGAAGTCTTATAACCACGGAGAGACAGAAAAGGCCGCTACATCACAACGTGACCGGTAGGGAGTGTGGAGCCGCGGAAGGGCTGGCTGGCGTCACACGGGTAGCAGCTGAAGGGACTGAGAAACAGCTCAGCAGCCCGGGATTCCCCCTGAGAAGGGCAGGGTCTAAACCCCCAGCTGAGCTTCCCAGTCAACAGCAACAGAGTGGAAAGTAAAATAGTATCCAGCTGAGAAAAGCGAAAAGCCACAGGGTTTCTTGCTAGCCAGAGAGAAACAGCTGGAGAAAAAGAGCTCTTAAGCAGATCACATATGAAAATATTCTGCCCCCACTTACCCTGGGCACAAGCAGAGGGAAGACAGAGAGGACTGGAAATGCTTGGGGAGAGTTTGGTGTGGTGGCTTTGAGGGGAGAGCTGGGGAAGTGGCCGGCCGGGTCCCAGTGCTGACTCATCCCCAGTACTGCAGGCAGACCATCCCCGGCCAAGTGGCGTCAGCCTGAGGGGAAGCAAAGGCCCTGCCTACAGGAATTAAGCTGCCACACCCATGGTCCTTAAGCCTGACAGCTAATCACAGATTGAACAGATTAACAACTAAAGAAGCCAGACAAAGGCAGTAGATCCCTGGAAGTTTCCAACAGGCTGCCTAGGCCCAGACTGGTACAGGATCTGACGCCACCAGGGGCAGATCCAGGAAGTGCAGATCATTCTAAGAAGCACCAACAAACAATAGGAGTCACAAAAATGGGGAGACAGAGAAACAACCCCCCATCGAAAGGAAAGGTAGAGTCCCCAGAAAGAGTGCTAAATGAAATAGAGGGGAGCCAACTATCAGATATGGAATTGAAAGTATGGATTATGGAGAAGCTCAATGAGCTCAGCGGAAACTACAAAGAACTCCAGAAAAACGACAGTGAACTCCAGAAGAACTATAAGGAACTTACTGAGAATTATACCAGCATCAAAAAGGACATGGAAGCTATCAATAAGAGCCAGGAGGAAATGAAGAATATGATCTCTGAATTGAAGAACACAGTAGAAGGAATTAAAAACAGGCTAGAGGAAGCAGAAGATCGGATCAGCGAGCTGGAGGACAACGTAGACAAAAACTCAAAGACAGTGCAACGAAATGAAAAAAGACTGAACAAGACTGAAGAGGCTCTAAGACAGCTGCAGGACAACATGAAACGTAATAATATCCGTATCATAGGAATTCCAGAAGGAGAAGAAGAGGAGCAAGGGATAGAAAACCTGATAGGAAAAGTAATGACAGAAAACTTCCCTAACATGAAGAGAGAAAGAATCATGCAAGTCCAGGAAGCACAGAGGGTCCCAATGAAGATGAACCCCAACAGGCCCACTTCAAGACACATTATAATTAAAATGCCAACATTCAAAGACAAAGAGGGAATCCTAAAAGCAGCAAGAGAGAAACAACTAATAACATACAAGGGAGCTCCAACAAGGCTATCATCAGATTTCTCAGCAGAAACACTACAAGCCAGAAGGGAATGGCAAAAAACATTCCAACCAATGAAAAACAAAGGCCTACAACCAAGAATACTCTACCCAGCAAGGCTCTCATTCAAAATGGAAGGTGAAATAAGGAGTTTCCAAGACAAAAGAAGGCTAAAAGAATACATCTCCACCTAACCAGCATTGCAAGAGATGCTAAAGGGTCTGCTTTAAGAAGATGAAGAAACAGAGAGAGACAGAGAGGAACACGAGTACAAAGGGGGAAAATGACAATGAATAAGTACTGAAAGAAAGAAGGAACTTCTACCATTTGCAACAACATGATTGGAACTAGAGAGAATTATGCTTAGCGAAATAAGCCAGGCAACAAAAGAAAATTACCTTATGCTATCACCTGTTACAGGAAACTAATGAACAACACAAACAAATGAGAAAAATTGAACCAGAGGTATGTAAACAAGGAATAAACTAATAGTAACAAAGGAGGAGATGGGAGGGAGAGAAGGGGTAAGAAGGGGAAGGGTCTAGTCAAAGAACATGTATAAATGACCCATGGACATGGACAACTGGGTGGAGACTGAATGTGGAAGAAGTGGGGGGCAGGGTGCAGGGAAGCAAGAGGGGGAAAAAAGTGAGACAACTGTAATGGAAAAACAAACAGAAAATTTTTTAGTGGGGGCAAAAAAATAAAAATATAAAGAATAGAAATGCAAGTTCAGTGAATATTAGAAGGACAAGGATTTTCCTTCACACTGTATATTTTTATCCCTATCTGATCCCTCCAGAATTTGGCATTCTAAAGAAGTAAGTAATGACCTAACTTTCTTTGCATAAAACTAATAAGACCAGTTGTTAATAGAGGTTTTTTTTTTTTTTTTTTTTTTAACTAAGACTTTGAATGGAATGTCATGCCTAAAGGAGACATGCTTGGGCTTTGGTTGTTACCAAAAAGCCCTGAGCAACTGGGACTGACTTTCAAAGGTAATAAAAGTCCACGAGATAAAAGGCCTGGTACCTTGGATGGATGAGCGGTCCATAGCAATCTTTCCAGGGAAGGAATGAAGGTTGTTTTCCTTAAAGATGGCTAGAAGGGACCTTAAAGCACAATGGAAAACCAGGAGGACCTGGAAAAGACAGGTGTTTACAGGCAAGGCTGAATGCCAGGTATGTGGATCTGCTTCTGTGCCTTGAAGGGGAGACTGAAGGTCACCCTAATGTTCCTTGCGTAAGTTCCAGCAAAACAGAACTAAAGATCATAAGTGATCATTTGCTGCTCTTGTTGTGTTTATGCAAATGAACAGGAGAAATTAAAAATTGACTTAATGCAGTCCCTTTAATGACAAGGAGGGTAATCTTAGGGAGAAAAATCATGATTCAAAGAAGATCACAATGCCCAGTGGTAGACTATAAAGTAGTGCAACTAACCATCTTTAAAGTTTCTTTTCATTTAAAATTTGTTTTCATTTGAAAGTTAAACTATGTCTGTGGCATTATCAAAGATGTTTAATTTACAGGCAAGAAGAATGTCAAATGCCTTGCAACTGGATGTCTTTCCGATAAGACAGTCCTACAGATTTAGAGACTTGTATGTGGGTTATGTTACATAAATTAACATGTGTTTTCTGTTTTCAAAGGGCATAAGCCTACGATCTCATTACCTGAGTGATTGTCTGTACGTATAGGCCTCACTTAATCCTGTCTGCATTGCTGCCTCCTGAGACTCAATGGTTTGGCTGAACTAAGTGGCTGGGTTGGTGAAGAACGGGGTGGTCTGTGGGCTTCACTTTAAAACTGGTTTCTCTTTTCTATCCTAATGGCTTGGACAGAAAGAGCCCAGGCGCCTGAGAGGGGGGAAACCTAAAATATTTCCCTCAGTCCAAACTAAGTATAATGGGCAAAAGGGTTTTGGACAGGTGAGATGTACCTGGCATACCTTCCTCCAAAGAAGCCCTTATTTTCCCTAATGTGGGACATTGAAAAATTAATACCTGTCTTTTGTCATCTAGTGGTTACGGATTGAATGATGTCCTTTAACCCTGTTGCCCCCAGAATACAACAAGGATGCCAGCCTGTTAAACCAAGCATGCCGTTGTCCAGAGACAGCCAACCAACCTGGAGTCTGCACGATCCTTCCCCGTGTGGGAAGGCCACCCTCCCCTCCACACCCCTACTCTTATTAGGGATTTCTTGACCCACAGGTAGGTAAAACGACGACCATGTCCAGCTTGAAGCAGCTAGAGGAGCTCGAGACCTTCGTCCATTGTCCTTTATAAGACTGTAAAGGGTCTTAAGTCTGAGAGGGAGGGATTGTTATTTTTTATTGTTAAAATATTTAACTAATTAATTAATTATTTTTAAAAAAGAAGAAGAAGAATATATGAAAGGGTGAGGCAGGAGAGCTTGGATGTACGGCCCATGGGCATGGACTTGGGGAGGGGATTGTTGGGGAAGGGGGGTGCTGGGCGGAGGGGAGCAAAGGGGAAAAAATTGGAACTATTGTAACAATATAATCAATAAAATATACTTAAAAAAAAATGTGCAGGCGCCCTCAGATGAATCTTGTACCACAGATCCCTGGCTACACATACAGCTCTATTCCTACCAGAACACAGGGAGTTAAAAATAAAACAACCCTTGAAACTGAAACCTAATTCTCCATGGCAATCTATTAAATAACAAAGGATTTCTAGGCCTTATTAAAATAAATGTTTAGTGTATTCTCTTATCCTCTGACGTTCACTTCTTTACTTGTCAAGCACCTGCTGGCAGCAGCTGGAATAATCTCACCAATTTTGCTGTATGTGTGAATCAATTTGATCTCCCCTCTCCAAAGATAAAAATCAGGAAAGTGATTAAGTTACAATTAAGGCATGTCACTGAAAGTACAGACAACATAAAAACGCTGAGAAGGACTTGCCCTGAGGTCATTATTAACTTCCTTCTACCCAGTTAAATGATTCCCCTTTCCTACTGCTCCCCCCATCTCCTTGTCTGCTCTGCTGTATGTGATATTGTGGGTGATCAACAAGTCTCCTCCTACTTCTTGAAATTTTCTCATCTTTTGGCTTCCATCATGCTAGGTTCCTTCTGGCTCTTGTACTTGTTCCCTAGTTGTCTATCCATCCATCCATCCATCCATCCATCCATCCATCCAATAGATGTTTGACCCCAGTGTGCCAGGCAAAGGGAAAATTGACAGTTTATTTATGTCTGGTAATACAGTTAAAATTCATTTACATATATAATTCGTTAATTTCTTGGTACAACCATACGAGGTGGCTGTTGGCAAGATGTGGCCGTTGGCACTTCCCCTTTATACATGAGGAAAAAGGCTCTGATGTCTGTGATTTATTTACAACAGCATAGCCAGCAGGGGGCAGTCTGTAAATGAATTCAGGTTTACATCCCAGTAAGAATTCACACAAACTGGTCAAGTATAATTTCTCAACTATTCTCATTGTTCCTAATTAAAGGTCATGATCCAGTCAAAACACATTTATTGAGGCTCTGCTAGGCTCTGGGAGATGCAAAGACTGGGTCCCTGCCCTTCACAGAACTTGTTGCCTACTGTGGGAGACAGACATTAATCATATGCTCACACAATAAACATTTGTTTTCAAACAATGAGGGAGAGCTGACATAGTTATGAAAATCAGGGAAGCCTTTCAGGAAGAAGTAATCATTAAAATGCATTCTGAAGGATGAGTCAGAGTTAGCTCCAGAAAGGAGGTGGTGAAAGAAAATCACACACAGAGAAGGAAAAGCACATGCAAGGGCCTGGTGGCAGGAAGTGCCAATGTGCTGAAATTCTGAAAGCCTAGCTAGACTGGTATATAGGGAGTGAAAGGGAGCTGGCACAGGATGTGGTTCAAACCACGCAAGACTTTGTAGCCGTGATAATAATTTTTTGCTTTTAGCTTAAGAAGCCACAAGTCAAGAGAATGCTATGATTAAATTTGATTTGATTCTGACTTCTGAGTGTAGATGGATTGTGCAGAAGCAAGAGTGGAAGCAGGGAAAACAGCTGGAAGGCTTTTGTAGTTGTCCAGGCGAGAAGTGATGGCAGCTTGGACCAGGGTGGTGGTGGAAATGGGGAGGAGAATCCCACAGGTGCCCCCTGCTCTGCTCAAGCCCCTTTTCTCCCTAAACCCTGTCACCAGAGTGTGCTCACGAATTTGCAGTACGTGGAAGCTTGTCCACGCTTCGGGCCTCTGCTGGAGTCTCCTCTTCCAGGAAGCCTTCTCCAGACAATGTGAGTCCTCCAAAATCTTTCAGAAGTTGTGTCTATCTTCTGCACTGTCCATCTCACACTTGATTCTTCTCTATGGCTTGGTTGCTCCCCGGTCCATTCTTGGAGATGCCTCATTTCTCTTGTTGTCTTGCTTTCTCCCTTTGGAAAGTAAATGCTTTGTTGGCATTTGCTGAACTGTATCAACAGGGCTCTCTGGGAAATTATACTTGTAAATGATTACTCATGCCAATTGCATTTTTTCCCCTAAATTAAACAGTGGTTGTATAAATCTGCCTTTGTGATCTTGTTCTATCAAAACATATGTCCCAATTTTTCTATTTCCTTTAAACTCCTTTCTCCATTTCTCCTAGTAAAAAGCAGTTTCAGGGGGAATGGAGTGGGGTTGGGGTAGGGGTAGGGGCAAGAGTGTAATTAAACAGGGGCTATCTGACTAGAATTCCCATACCTTTTAATGGGGTATTTGATTAATCCTTTCTACAGGCACCATTATTCATGCCTTGATGGAATCTCATTTTATAGCCCTTAATACATTGGACCCAATTTATCCACATCACATTGTATTCTAATACTTGTCATCCAAGTTATTAGCTATCTCCTTCTCAGTGTAAAATCATCGGCAAGTTTGATTAGCTTATTCCCCAGGGACGATAGCGGAGATAAGAACAGACACAGTACAATACGACCACCACCAATGGTTTTGCATCCTCAAGAGAAGAATGCTAATGGAATCCATTTATGGAGCTGGGGTGGCCAAAATAAACACCTGCCCCATGGCAGGATCTCTATGTGGGACCCAGGAGCCATAGCCACAAAGGGCCAACTGCTGTTGTGCCTAGTGGTACTGAGGCATCATCCTGAGTGGGATCACTTTAATGAAAATAGTAGGGATCATCCCCCTCTTGCTTCCTAACATTTCCACACCCCCATATATTCTTGCTGAGAGGCAGACCCTAGGACAACACTTCTACCTTAAATCCCCACTCTTTCCCCAGCAGGGGCCTGCAGGCCAGATGATCAAAGAGACGCACAGTGCTATCTATGTACAGCTTTCTCCAGCACACAGTTGGCTCTAAGCAGCCAGCCCCTTCTTCCTGTTCTCTGGAGCCAAACCTGAGGCTTGGAACTCATCGGTGGCTTCAGTCCTTTCTAAGCAAGATCACCCATGGCCTAAAGGGAGAAGGGGTGTGGCATGACCCCTATAGGACCGTGAGCTCAAAGCCCACAGTTTCTGATGCGCTCTCCTCTATCCACCCACCTCTCGTCAGCCCAGTGAGGTCAAAGTGACCCAGTCCCCCCTGGAGTCTTTTTAAAAGCTGCTCTCATCTTCTGACCAAACGCCCTACATCAATTATTCTTGCACTTTTCTGAGCCTGGAAGGGGAGGATGGAGAGGCTCACTCTGCAGTGGCACTGTGGCTTCGGAAAGTCGCCTCATTCCCTCCCCCTTGACTGTGGGCCAGACTTAGCGACTCCTTCCAGATGAACAGAATAATGCGAAGTGACAAGTGTCACTTCTAAGACTTGGTCATAAAAGGCATGTTGACTCCCTCCCTCTCTCCCTCTGCTTGTTGGCTCTGAGGGAAGTTAATTGCTATGTCATGAACATCCCTATGGGGAGGTCTAAGGTACTGAGTGGGAGGGACTGGGGCCTTCTGCCAACAGCCAGGTGAGTGGGCCATTCTTGGGAAGTGGGTCCTCCAGCCACAGCAAAGCCCTCAGTGACAGACAGCAGCTCTGGATGACAGCTTGACTATAACTTCACAAGAGACCATGAGCCAGAACCACCCATCTAAGCTGCTCCCAGGTCTCTGACCCATGGAACCTACATAGGACAATAGATATTTGTTGTTTTAAGTTGCTAAATGTTGGGTTATTTGTTAAGTAGCGACCTGTTACTGATATACTCTTACTACCTCAGAGAAAGGCCTTGATCCCCTGTTTCCTTTCGATTCCCTTTTCAGGTTCCATTTTGATCTCTTCTCTGTTCAGGAAGTATGTGTCCTTGACTTCTACCATGTGTCCTTACAGTCTTGAGGACTCTTTCCTGAGAAGAGGGGGACGGAAGGGGGAAGAAGACTGAGCTTGGAATTCCAGCTCCTTGCCTGCCATCCAAAGTGATATCTGGGATTAGGAGAATGACTGTTAGCAGATAGCAACCTTCCTTAGGCCATTAAAGTCTCTCTGGTTTCTGAACCTGGGGGCTGCCTAGTGACTTCAGTCAGGCCGACTGCCAGCACAGAAAACTTTGCAAATAACGCGTTCCTTTTTGTAGCCTACATTCATCTCCTGTATTCTTTTTGCTCTTCTGCAGTTTCTGCAAAAGGTCATGTCTCATTTCAACTTTGCAGTTAAGCACACCTGTCATTGAGTAGGGATTCCAAAACTGGATAGAGATGCAATCTGGCTTAAATGTTGCAAGGTGCACGCCTCTACCTGACCCCTACTGGTTGTACCTGCCAGCGCACACACAGCCATGAAGGAGGAGGAGATCTGATTCTCACTTCTCTTAATTATACCAGGGATGGAATGTAGTTTTTGGCTAAAAAAAAAAATCCAGGCTGCTCTTCTACCTGATCAAAATCTCAGTTCTATGAGGCAAGATAGGATACTTATAGACATCAGTCTCTTGGAAGACTTGGAAAAGGTAACGAAGCAGTGGAGTGGACCGCAGCAGTGGTTCTCAACAGAAAGCCCCTAGGCCAACAGTACCAGCATCCTCTGGAGGCTTGGTGGAAATGCAGATTCTCGGGCTCTGCCCTGACCTACTGAATCAGAAACTCTGGAGGCAGAGCCCAGCAATCTGTCTTAACAGCCCCTCGAACAATTCTGATGCATGGCTAGAGGCTGAGTATCACTGAGTTAAAGGATTAAATATCTAAATTATTCATTCATTCATTTGTAAGACATTGATTGAGTACCTACTATTTGCCAGACACTGGGGCAATGAAGAGGAATTATAAGAAACTCCTTCCTCAAGGAGTCCAAAGTCCTCCCCTCCCTTGCTTTGTGACAAAGCTTGAAAAGAGAGCAGGAATTTGAAGATGCTAATCCAGGGAATGGAAATCTTCTTTACACATAACTGTCCGATGAACAGGAGACACACTGAAATTGTTCTTTTTTTTTCCCCCAGTAATGATCTTGCTTTCAAAATAGTAACACTTCTAAAGTAAGTAAATGTGTGGTTTAATATATCATGCACAACTGGCTCAGCCTTTTAAGCTTAAAGAAAAATAAAATTATGTAATTTCACCATGAATGAAATGCAGGATGCCTTAAAAGATTCACTTGGGTTTGTGTAAATCTTTTAATGAACAAGCTATTCTGTTGTTTTATCATCTTTGATTAAGGAAGAGTTTTTCCCCTCTTTTTCTGTAAGCCCAAGAAAGTCACAACAGCTAAGATGTATCGTGTGCTTCCCTTGCCTTATAAAGAAAATATAGCAAACATACACAATTGGTAGATGAAAAACAGAGGCTGGAAGAGGCATGAAAGGAACGCAGACCCATCTCTTAACCTCATGCGAATTATACTCCTTTGTTGTACTTTCAGCCACACTGGATCATTTTGCTGCTCATTAAGACTACTGAGCCCTAGCTGGTGTGGGTCAGTGGGTTGAGTGCCAGCCTGAGAACCAAAGGGTCGCTGGTGCGATTCCCAGTCAGGACACATGCCTAGGTTGTGGGCCAGGTCCTCAGCTGGGGGGCCCATGAGAGGCAACCACACACTGATGTTTCTCTCCCTCTCTTTCTCCCTTCCTTCCCCTCGCTCTAAAAACAACAACAACAACAACAACAACAACAACATCAAAACCCTACTGATTAATTGGGAAAACATACAAGGAAATACCACCCCTCCCCTGAAAGATTTCTAGTATGAAACCGCTGCCTAAAGCTCAGTTGGGGGATTTATTTTTAAATGTTAAAGTTCATGCTGGATTTCTCCTTCAGTAGCATAGATAATTAGGAGCTGACTACAAACTTGTCATGCTCACCAGCATAAAAATCTCCTCCCCATTCAACAGATAAGGATTTGAAAAAATGCCCCACATGTGTTCCTTTCTCAGGGTGCCTCAATGATGCTCAATGGCTCACTGTAACACTGTCAGGGCAGATGACTTTCCTGTGGTTGGGGATGAACTTGAGTTGATTCAGCCAAGCCTAGACCCTTGTGACTATGGATGCCCATAATGCAGCAGTTGCAGGGGTGAAAGTTGTGACCAATAGCCACAGAAGAATTCAAAGCAATCTGGCAGGACCAGCAACACACTCGGCCCTTGGTATGGGCTTGAAGCCTGCCTTGGATAGCCACACAGGCCTATCCTTCATTTGCAGGGCACCATGACTCATCCATGTTTTGGCCATCAGGAAGAATCAGGAAGTCTCCTCTGCTTGGGAATAACTTGGTGACTTTACTTACAAGCACCAAGAAAATCTAAAGTCCACATGGGCTGTGTAAAAACCATGTAGGTATCTTTGAAACCACATACAAGCATGCAACTAGAAGTTAACTGAAATGCATCTGCCTTTTCCCCTGGCTCTCTGTAATCACAGCTTTTTAGACCATCAAGTCCAACCCCTATCTATTTCTAATTGGGGGTGCTGAAACACTGATTTGATTAGCAGCATTCTGTGGAACTACAGACGTGAGATGTTGAGCTTGCAAAGATATGGTTCATTTCAAGATTCTGAAATGAGAAATGCACCTATCAATGGCACACTGGAGGCTGGGAGATTCTTTGAAAGCATTTCATGCATATAAATGGCACATGCAATAAAAAAATTGCTTATGGTCACAATCCCAACGCCAGGGACCACCCCACTGTGCTCCCTATCCTTGCAGAGTGACGGCTCCATAGGAAACCACTGGGATTAGACGATCTGGCATTTGGACACCCATATGCTGCCTCATTTATCTACCTGTGACAGGGACAGTGCTGGAAGAGAATCAAAAGATGACAAATTGCTTCTGGTTTTAAAGGAGCTGTTCAGGATGGATACGCCCAGGGGGAATCAGGTTTCATGCCAGGAGCCATCACTTCATCCTGTTTTAAGGCCACATTTGGCAAACATCAACCAGCACGATTGCCGTCTCTTTTCACCAGTGGATTTCAGACACTTGCTCTGAAAGCCTGAAATCCAGTCATTCTGAAGACATGTGCAGCACAGAGCAGACCTGCCCACACACTGCAGTTAGGCAAGATGGCAGGCATCATGCTCGAGTTCCTGATGAGAGGCAGACAGATAAGGGGAATGATTTTGCAGGATTCCAGATTAGAGATATGGTATTGATAAATGATTGGGAAAGACTGACTCCTGTGATATAGGAGACAAAAACTTCCACACCAAAAATTCCTAGGATCCTGGCCACTAGAATCTGCTTTTGTGGGTAAAGAATCCCCTAAGTTTCCAACTTCCTGCGGGCAGGGAGGAGGCATGTGGGAAGTTGCAAGATGGTCTACCTGAGCATAGGTCAGGTCTCCTCCACAACTGTCTGCTTACCAGCCAGGGGTTCAGCCAAGGCTGGGCACCATTACAGTGGTGACCCTACTTTCTTCTTTCCAGCTGATGCTCCTTCTCTGGAAATGATCAGCACACTCAGTCCTCTGAAGGGGAACTTTCCTCAGCCGATACAGTTTGTTTCTTCTCTGCCATGTGCTGAATTTACAAGGCCAGAGAAGTACCTTACTATACTTTATGTATACAGATGCCAGGTGCTCTGCTAAGCATTGCACTCATCCCTACTCATTTTATCCTCCTGACAATCTCTGAGACAGATACGAATACTCTTGTCGTTTTGTAGATGAGGAAATTGAGGCACAAAAAGACAGAATGATTGGCTGAAGTCACCTAGCTGGTGAGCAGCAGAGCCACAGTCCCGCCCAGATAGCTTGGCTCCAGGGTCTGCCTGGTTCCTAACCCCTCTGCAGCCTCTCCTAACATAACCCTCCATCATACACAGCAGCTGAACCCCATGTGGGCAGTGGTTTGCCCAGGCCTTTCTCATTCCCCAGGTCCCACCCTCTGGAATTCAGTGGGTGCTTGGAGGTGGAGCACAGGTCGGATGTCCAAATTTAATGTGGTGCTTGTTTGTTTGAACATTTCACCATATTGCCCCAGACTGCTTTGTAGATGGTCTCTCTATCCTCCTTCCTTAAACAACCACCTGGTTCCCACCACTATCTCCTATCTCTCTTGCAATGATACTGCTGCCAGCGACTGATGTTCCCTGCCCATTATACATTTCAACTTAAAACTTCTATTTTCCACGTGGCAGTGAGGCATATTTATAGCACTAGTCATATGTCAAGGCATTTACAAGTTTATTGTTTCTAATAATAACCTTGGAGCATAACCACCATGCCCATTCCATAGATGGGCAAAGGGATGTGGGAGGCCTCAGCAAGTTTGCAAAGGTGTCCTAAACTGCCAGGTCTCTTGAGCCACTTATGTACAATTCTATCCCTGGATTGCTTCTTCTCATTTTCCTCTTTCACAAACTTATCTAAGGCCTGGGAATTCATGATGTTATCAAGATAGAGCTGTACTGTGTTTGTGCCTGTACTACAGCTCTCAGAATACTAACAAGCAAACTAAACTCTGATGGCAGGAACATCAATGTTAAGCTTTCTGCCAAAAGCCATTCTCATTAGTAGATTTATATGCATGAAACACATATGTATAGTTCTGGGTCTGAACAATTCTGTGTCACCCATTGTAACTAATCAGAATGCTGAGTGGTTTATTTTCATGCAGAACACAACCACCTGCCTTCAGTGACTGAAATAACCGCAACTTCTGTTCTGATGGAATCTTCTGGTTGGCAAATGAAAGGGTAGATCATAACCTATACACAAACTGAATAATATTCCCTTAGAATCAACATTGTAAGAATGTTTCTCAAATAGTTATTATAGAAAGCTCAGGTCCCATGTGAAAGAGATAAGAGAAAGCTAGAGGATGTGTTTGTTGCATGTAAGTCTGGAATTAGGAATTGAAAATGATGGAAGTTTCATAAAGGCAAATCTGCCTCTAAGAGTGAACACATGAATTTGTTGGTGCTGTGAGTTTTTTCACTGGGGTCTCTGTTCACAGAAAATATACTTGGGTGAGAGTTGAGTCTGGAGTACTAGTCAGCCCCAACTCTGTCCTTTCCAGTTGTGTGACCTCAGGAAATTCACTGAACTTTAAGCTTCTGAATCAGGGAAGCCAGCACCCACCCATCTACTTTACTGAGTTGTTGTGAAAATCAAAATGAACAAGCTAAATGAGAGTGCTTCATAAATAGCAAGTGCTGTAGGTACTTCTAAAGATCTATGACCACCCTCAAAAGGTGGTAGTGAGGAGAGAAGTCTCTCATCTCTGTTTTCTAAAGAATCATCTACTAGAGTTATGGCTGAGAAGCGGCCTCTGGGAGCGTGGCTGCGAAAGGCAGTCCACACCACAGCCTCCAGCCCAGGCTAAGTGCACTGTTTTCACTTGCTCACCATCTTGACTCATGTTTGCCTTTCAGTCCTTATCTCACCACCAAAGCAATGCATGGCACCTAGTGGGTACTGGGAAACCTGAGAATGCCAGGCTCAGGATTTTAGTCCCTCTGGCCTAGAAAAGTTGTTCAAAGGGAAGGAACTAGGGGTAGCGGGAAGGCTGAGAGGGGTAATTTCTGGAAGCCTGAGAATGGGGTGATCAGCCGACCTCAGTGTAAGGGATTTCCCAGGACAAGCTGGTCACTCTACCTGAGCGTAATATTTGAATACCCATTTTGCCTCCTTCCCGCTGGCAGGGAATAAAGTACCTGAACTAAGGGAAGATTAGTGGAAAACATGTGTGTCTCTGTGTTCCTGAAGAGTGGGTCCCTAGAGATTTATAGCCTGGGCAACACCCTCCCCACCACCCTTTCTGCCCCCATTAATTTCGATTTCCCTAGCTGACACCATCTTCTTACTGTCAGGGATCCAACAGAATCACATGCTGTCTATTTTTCCTGCATCAGATTAACGCCTCTAAAATATTTCCCCGGTCCCTGTTGGTGGCTTCCTGCCACCAGCTAAATCTTCTACTTAACAGCTTGAGGCATTCAGGGCAAAATTGCAGCCTTCGGCAGGACTTGCACTTGAAATTGTCAGAAGTGCTCTGCAATCTTCACCAGGAACACACGTGTGCTGCAGACCTGCCATCTGGATCCAAGGCTGACTGGTGCACATGGCAAGGAAATTACATCTTGGGCCAGGGAGGAGATGTGATCAGTGGGGATTTCCCCTTTAAAAACTTACAGCATGAGCCTGTCTGAGACCATTCAATATTCATAAATGGAAAGCAGAGATGGCGTTTCTGTTCCGCCAAGAGCAATAGCTATTTATCACAGCAAATGACTGAAATAGTTGTACATACAATGCTTTACTCAGCGCTGTAAATTACGGTATACAGAAGATTAAACTTAAGCCTAATGCTACCCTTGAGCTTCAACAGCTGAGTTCTAAAAATGGATACCCGTTAAGAGGAGAGGAT
Source organism: Furipterus horrens (assembly GCF_987537825.1). Lineage (NCBI taxonomy): Eukaryota > Metazoa > Chordata > Mammalia > Chiroptera > Furipteridae > Furipterus > Furipterus horrens. Next base: position 52,378,089 of record NW_028327179.1, read on the forward strand.
CTTTTTCCTGGTTACTATTTAAAAGTGTATCTCTATTAAAAGCTTGTCTTAAATATAAATTACCAGGAAGCCTGCCCCTGGGCCTAGGCAGGCTCTTCCTCTGGGCACTGACTCACAGGGTTGCATCGATATGATACAGCGATAGGCCTGAGACTTGCAACAATGCTGTGCTGACCTCCAGAGGGATGGAGGCGTGAGGGACTTCACAGAGGGCTGATGACAGTCACTTCCAGTGGGGAAGGCTTTGGAAATAAAATGATCCTTAACCCCAAACCACTTCAAAGAGAACGTTTCTTATAGTATCTGCTGTTCTACAAAGTATCAAGAAACCCTCACCTAGAGCTGAAGCCCCAATTTTACTAGGTAAATTTTATTCTTCAAGCACTTGCTTCTCCAAGTGTGGTCCACGTACCAAAAACACCGACATCACCTGGAAGCATGTTAGAAACACAGACCCACTAAATCAGAATTTGCATTCTAACAAGAAACTTCCGGGTGATTCACATGCACATTAAAATCTGGGAATCAAGGTAGAGGTAAGCAGGTGTTAATGGGGAGAAGCTACTGAAAATCTTACAGAGGAAAAATAGGATTTATAGGAACAGGCCCTAGCAGTGGACCCAGAATACTGAGTTCTCGTGTGTTCAATCCTACTTTGGAACATTTTCAGGAATCTGAGAGACAGATTTTTATGAGCTGGGAATGAATGTATCACTCTGAATTTGAGAGCCAACCCAAAGCACCCCAGGGTGTAAAATGGAGTAAATTAGTGAAAAGCTCATGCTTTACAAATCAATCAGGATGCCTCTAATCCCGCTGTGAGTCAGGACACTGAGAATGCATGGGAATGTTCTGGGTCAGAATTTCATTCTTTGTTATAATTACCAGTTGACTTTTTAAGTAAGAAAAGTATGCAAAGGTCTTTGCGTTGTTTGAGAAGAAAGTTTCAGGAAAACTGTAGTCTTTATTAGAAAAGAAAAAATCCTTCAGTATGCATGTTAAAACCTTAATGGCAATTACTGCATCAATAGATATTTACATACATAGATAGATTTAGAAATAAAATAAAATCTATTGCGGCCAAGCTAGCAGAGGGAAAAACAGGAAGTAGGTTAAGAAAACTTTGCTAATCTAATGAAAGGCAGGAAAGGAGTACAAATAAGCAAATAAAATGCAAGATAAATAGAAACACAAATTAAAAGATAAAAAAAAGTCCAAATATATAAAGTTATCACGATAAATATAAATGGATAAAACTCACCTATTATAAGACACTATCAGACTGGACTTTTTAAAAAGCCAGCTATATACTGCTTACAAGAGAGACACCTAAAACAAAATAACACAGAAAAAGTTGAAAAGAAATAAGGGAAATACATATTGACCAAAAGAAAATTTGGTAGCAATGTTAATCAGATAAAATAGGACCTAAGAAAAAAGCATTAATAGGGATGAAGACTCCATCACTAAAAAGACATGAGCTGTAAACTTATATGCATCCAACAGCGCAGCCTCAAAACTGTATAGCAAAAGCTGTTAAGAGTTCCAGGACAGACTGGCACACTTACAACCATCATAGGAGACTTAAAACCCCCTTCTCAGAAATTACAGACCAAGCAGACAAAAATGGCTAAGAGATTATATGAATAATAAAAAAAAAACACAAGAGATTTTACACATTTTCTAATCTCATATGACACATTAAAAAAACTGATCACATGCTAACTAGTCACAAAGGAAGTGTATCATAAGTTATAAAATGGATAATATTCTCTGGTGGCCATCAGAAATTAAACTAGAAATCAAAAATAAAACAATCGCAAGGCTCCCCTTAACCACCCTTTACATTTGAAAACTGAAAGCTGCAGACCTAAATTACCACTTGGAATAAGTGTGATTTTTTTCTATGTGTGGCCTACTTGCTATGGGACCAGGTTAATTTACATGACATTTGTCAGGGGTATCACCAGAAACAGGAAACTCCCCAAGCTATTACAGCTTCATTATTTTGTACTTTGAACTAAATTCTAAAGCAAAGGGACGATGAAGTACCTGATTTCGGAAGAAAGGAAGGGATATGGGTAAATTAATCATGACCAGGTCATACAGTACTAGAAGCTGCTACAGGCTTACTCCACAGACTCTGCCTTGCTCTGCCATCTTTCTACTCATTGATGCTTGCTGGATGAAAGAGACTGTCCGGGAAGTGCTCCTGGCACCTGGGAAAAGGTGCTATTCAACTGACATGGCATCATAAAGTTAATAGCATCCTGGAATCAAGCAAATGCTGTAGTTAACAGTTTGTATGAGACCTTCTGTCTGCTCTTTCAGAGGGCCAAGCACTTCTGAAAAATGATCAGGGAACACTGCATAGGACACACACAAGATAAATATAGGTCCAAGGGTCCCCGCTGGGGAGAGAGCACCCCCTAAACAAAATCAAAACCAGACCGATGGTCCTTCCCTTGGGCTGCCAGCCCAACACAGTTCCAGTGCTGGCAAATAGAACAAATATTAAAAAGGAAAACACCAAACAACCTAAAAAGGATGAAATGCAGGATCAGGGCAATATTGATCAAATCACTGAAGACAGGTCTCCAAGTTCTGCAGGTGAGTGGGGGCAGGGAGATGGAACAATAGGAGAAGAAAAGAGAAGACCACAGCTCTTCTGCCTATGCCGTGGGTACCTGTAGGAGTCAGACAGCCCGGTGGTTTCTTGGCTCACAAACATTGCAAGCCACAGAGAGGGGCAGCTCTCATGGGTACCCTCCTGGGCTCCTCCCTGCTCCCCAGCCCCTCTTAGCAAACATATATCAACATCACCCCCCTTCAAAGAAGAGGTGAGGCAAAGGCTTATTGTGCGGGTAGAGGTTCCTCACCACCAAACCCTAGGGTGAGTGTCTGAAGTGGTAAGAAGATGACAAAGGTGGCTGAGAAAGTACCACAAGAATTTTAGAAGAGTTGCTGTCCAGCCCTGCCTCCTTAAACACACCAGTAACTCGATTAACTCGTATTTAGAGTCACCATCAGGATGAAGCCTTCAGGTGACAGTAACGCAGGTCACTGAGTTTGGGGTCAGTCAGGGCCAGTGTCCACATGGCCTTACTAACGGGCACGAAGGCCACAGTGCTCCTGGCAGGGGCAGGCACTTGTTGAAGAGGGTTGGTTACATATGGATGGGGGTGGCCACATGGAGATGAGCAGGAAACCGCAGCCACAACACAAATGAAGCCACATTTGTCTTAGAAAAGGGCACCTCTGGAGAAGGCTCAGTAATTTGAAGAAATAATTCCTGATGGAGAAAAGTAAAATATCTACAATGCTAATAAACAAGCAAATAACAAGGTTAATCAGAAACCAAACCTTAAAATTTGTCATTCCAGTTTCATAAAACAGACTACAGTTACACTCCCAGAAAAAAAAATTATTATTCATTCCATGTGAAGTAGGATTCATCAAAGTGAAATGGTTTACTTACTCTGTCATCATTTACTTCCCCCATTTACATTTCCCCTAGACCTGCTCATTTCACGTGTGTCTCCCACACAGCAGCCCCCAATCTGCACTCATTTTTCAGAAACGCCTGGCCCTGTGAAAGAGCAGGGGGAAAGTCCTACACAAAATGTTAAATACAGTATTTCCTCGACTCTAGGATGCCATTAATTTAAGATGCCATCGCTTTAATAGCGCCTTTTCCTGGGGGGTGTGGGGGTGGGGGAAGCCTGCCATAGTAAATACACAATGATGGCAAGAAGCACTCAGGCTTTAGAAATAATAGGGTGTCCTAGGGCCAGCCTACACACAGGTTCTTTATATGTGACACTTCTGGAGGAAACTGTCAGTGACCCCAGGCAAAGCACTAAGAATGAGCTCCTTGAGCAAATGCTCCAGAGGCTCTTCCAGAAGAAAGACTGTGGCAGAGGGTTGCGGCAGAGAGTTGCAGCTCAGGCAGGAGTTAAGTTCTAGCATCAGGGTGTGAGGTGCGAATCATGTAGAATGAAAACCACCCTTGAATTCTGCTCATAAAATCCAGTCCACATGGTTTGGGGATAGTGGACTCTTCCCATAGTCAGTTCCTCTTCCAGGGTTGGAAGAGATCTTTGTTTCGCTGCTTGGGCACCAGCTGAAGGAGTAAGCTTGCGTCTCGGGCCACATTATTAGAAACAAAAATGCATTATCATTATTACCCAGTGCATGTGGTTGAATTCAGATGAATTAAGAGTGATGAGACTCCAATGCAAGAGAGATGGTTGTTGTTGTTTTTTTTTGTACCCCAAGACCTCTGAGTGCTATGAGGGGCTAACTGCTGCTTGAGTCTCCCCCTGGAACGAAATCTGGCTCACAGTGTTTCCCAAATATGTGTCCACCCAAAGTCGAACTGTCAGAGTGCTGATTTACTTCTTCGGGAAAGGAATACTGTTTGGGAAAAGCTGCTCTACTCACTGCTCAGGATGGGGAGAATTCCCAAAGGACATCTGAATCAGTGCTGGCAACATTCTTTCCTCGGATTTACATAAAGGGATGACTGTTTCCTCAATTTTCCTCAGTTGATACAGCTCTGAGGAATGGAGTAGCCTGTTTCACAAGGACGAGCCAGCGATGAGTCAGAGGCTGGGGTCACGTTCCAGTGCCAGCACTCCAGAACTCAGCTGGGGCTGGGATCTAATCCGCAACCTCACCAGCACTCAGGCAGGAAGGACATTTCCCCCGAGTCAGCCTCTCCAATGGTATCTGAACAGAGATGACCATTCTCTTTCTAGGAGTGCTATCTTCTCAATGAACATAACTACCTACATGTGGAATTTGGCTTTTTCACAACTGGCAAGCCAATTTTCCTTCCTTGTTCACCTCCTCCCTCCTTTGTTGAGCACCAACTATAGATCCTGCATTGATTATGTTGACTTGGGGAATATAACGATGAGCACAACAGGGCTCCTGGCTCCTTCAACCATCTAGTGGGGGAGGGGGTGGCGGCGTGGTGGGGTGTGTTGTGTGTGTGTGTGTGTATGTGTGCGTGTGCCAGGGATGGATAAGCAAACAAGCATTTGCAATAGCTGTCCCATATGCAAATGCTGGTTAAGTGGAGGAGGCCAAGAGCATCTGAATTGGAATTTCAGGAGTCCTTCCTTTTACCCATCTATCTTCCAAGTCAGGAAATGTGCTCCATGCTGGGACTCAGGCACGCAAAAGGCATAGTTGTAGTCCTCAGAAGCTCAGCATCTAGTGTTCACTGGTGACTGCTGCAGTTATCGGTGCCATAGGACACAGAGATACTGGTGGCAGAGGGACCAGGTGACAGTTGGGTTGGGTGGCAGCTCAGCAGAAATGCAGAAAAATTCCTAGGGTGTTGCAAGCCTAAAAACAGGTCTATCGGTGATGTAAAAATGGTCACCTGCACTTGGAAAAATATTCCAAGACACAACTAAAACGGCTGTTGTCAAGGTTAACAACCTTTGGTGGCAAATCTAGTAACCTCTTCTCTTTTCTCCTCTCACTCAACCTCTTGCACTTGACCAGGACTCCAAAACACTTTCCTCTCTTGGCTTCTGAGTCATCACTCTCTGCTGCTTTTCCTGCCAGATCACTGGCTATTATTCCTTCTAACTAACCCTGAATGTTGACTCCACCCTTTTCCAATTCAATCCATCAACCAATTCTGTCCGCTACATTTCTAAAACAGATCTCAAGTCTATCCTTTTCTCATATGCATGGCTATGCATTAGGCCTTATGAAGTCTCCCAGACTCCAAGCAGCCAGAGTGATCTTTTAAACATACAAACAAGATTATGTCTTTCCCTCACTCAATACCCTCCAGTGCCTTCTCACCATAACCAGAAAAAAAAAACAACCCCAAATTCCAGACTCTGGCCTAGAAGGCTCTGCTGTTCTGTTCCCTACCCACCTCCCTGAAACCCCCAAGCAGACCCCACCTGCTGGGCTCTCTGCTGGGACACTCTTGTGCCAGCTCTTCACATGGCTTGATGGAATTTTTGTTTACATTATTTAACCCACCAGAAAGCAGGTTTCAAGAAAGCCATGCCCTTACCTGTCTTGTTCAACCAATGTATCTGCAGCACTAGAACAATGCCTGGCATAGAGTAGGTGCTCAGTTAATATATTCCAAAGAAATTAATCAATCAAAGCCATGTGACTTGAAGAAGGTAATCCAAGACATTCAGCCTTCAAGAAATAGGCTTTCCTGAGATTATAAGCAGTTCATTTTCAATGAAAGATTAATTCAATAATTCTAAGTTTATGAAGGTTCTATTAATCTATCTCCAAATTTGAGCTGCATCACTACATTGGCTATTTGTTCATTTATAACATTCCACTTAATTCACAGAAACATGCAAAAAAAAAAGGGGGGAATTTCACCAAATTTAGAGGAAATCACCTACTATTTGTGGGTCTCATGGTCTGCTCATTTGTTAGAGATAAATAAGAAACTAGAAGCAGACCTGATGATGGTGCCCACCCACCTCTTCTACAAGCTTTATGCTTTTTAATTTTTGATAGTTGAAGGTCTATTTAAAATGCTGTGGCAAAGGTTCTAAACACATTCACTATAACCGATTTATTCCTCCCTTCCTCTTCCCCACAAAATTGTGCTCAAGTTTGTCATCAATGCAAAGAAGCGGACAGGATCGGTGGTGTAGCTTACAAAGGTAAGAGACAAGAGAGCTCTGCTGCCCCTAGGCAGCTGTCATTTAGTCCCAAGAATCCTACAGGAAACACAATGAATTTTCTGTACTAAAGTTTATTTAAGGTGTTGCAGAGAGTTTCAAATCCAAAAAACATTCAACCAGTATAGTAGTTAAAGTGATCAGAGTCAGACAGAGATTGGATTCCTGGCTCTGCATGATCTTGAGCAAATTTCTTAATTCCTCTGAGTTTCCTTTCCTTGGGTGTGGGACTCTAATAATATGGCCATAGCACCTAAGGTTGGCCATGGGATTAAATACACATTAAAAAGTTAGTACATATAAGGGCTCAATAAGTGTATTGGCCTTATTGTTATTTTTATCATCCATTAGTTATTTTTTTATTCATTAGCTGAGTTAAACAAAAAAGCCAGGGTTTGAGATCGGGTCATCCTGCTATATTCTAGACCCAGCATTATCTCTAATTTGAGCAGTAGTGAGTTCAAAACATAAAATTTTAAAGCGGAGTAAAACATGTTATTTCGTTGTAGATTCTCCTTGCTGTAATGCTTGACTTAAGGTCTAACCATTTGCTAATCAGTTCATCATTTCTTTCCTTAGGATCTATTATAAGGATTTTCTTAGGTTCTATCATATGACCTGCACTTTACCAGAGACAATGGTAAGAGGAAACAAAAAGAAACAATAGCAGATATTGTTTCTGACCATAAGGAGCCCCCAAAACATATCAATCCAGTAGTTTATTCTGGATCAAAAATACATTCATCTAATTAAAGTTAAAAAGAATCCTATGGACAAAACAACATTTGCATAGATTCACACACTCTTGCTAAGTCTTATTAATTAATACTGTCAGACTTGACAAAGAATATGTTCGATGAGACCAATTTCCTTTTATTATTTTATACTCCTCTGATGTAAATAACCTAGTCTCATAAAAGACAACTAACAATAACAACAGCCGAAATTTAATCTCAACAAATTCAACTTAATTGACCAAAAAACGCACTGTGTCGATTGGTGCCTTCAGGAAAAAATTTCTGCAGGCTAATTAGCCAGGGATGGTCCCCCAGAAGCCAGGGGGCACTGACATTGGGAGGGGCTGACTTTTTCTAGGGCTCAGAAGCACTAATGGTTTGGTTCCTCCTCAACTAGAGGTCACCTGGAGACAGACAAAATAAAAAGAACAATTGCAGAAAGCCCTGGAACCTCATTAATGAGGCTCCCATGGGTAGCACGGATACCCAACCTATATCGGCATCTGGATATGCATGGGAGGAATGGAGGTGCCAGCTTCCATGAGCAAGTCACTGTCACTCATTTATTTTGCAGCTCAGCCTCTCTGCTTTAGCTCACAGTTCATTAAATTCTACTGCATCACCATCAACATGCAAAACAGCTACTTGAAGGACATTCAAAAATATAATCAGGAAAGGGAATAAAAAGCCCTCTCTGAAAAGAGGGAAAAAATTAATCCTCTCATCTATTGAATGACATCTAGGTTCTTTGGTTCTAATACATTTTTTTTTAAACTAGCAGTGACATCCAAGGATTATTTCTGTCTGATGGATGGGGTGTGGGGCTATATGTTTCTCTGCTTAGAGGGCAAGCACCAAATGTGGCTGAAAAATTCTGAAGGATCTTTGTGTAGAGATGCATTTTTTCTTTTTCTTTTTTCTTTTTGAGGTGGGAAGGACTGTAACTTATGGGCTTCTGTAAGATACACTGTTCCAGGCTGTGCATGTGATTGTGATGAGGAAATTATCCTGATAATCACCAGCTCTGTGGAAGCTGAAATAGTAAACTTTCTACATGTTGCATGTGATTCCAGAGAAATTATTTCTGAGCTTAGTGTACATGTGCACATACACACATTTTAACTTGGAGAAAAATTTAAATATAGAAAAGCACAGAATACAATACAACAAACAAGGGGGTTACATTTTATGGCTGTGGTTTTTAACTGGGGGGGAGGGCGATTTTGTTCCCTAGGGGCCATTGGCAAAGCCTGGAGACAGTTTTGGTTGTCCCGACTGGGGATGGGGGCTGCTACTGGCATCTAATAGACAGAGGCCAGAGAAGCTGATCAATATCCTCCAGTGCACAGCATGGACCCATAACAGAGAATTCTCCAGCCCCAAATGTTAACAATGCTGCTGTTGAGAAACCTTGCTTTATAGTAAGTTAATTATGTAATTATATTAGGAGATAAAAACAAAAAAAATTCATATTCCTTTCATTTAGGCAAATCATACAACTTCATAAATGTTCAACCCAATTACAAAATTACAACTTGGGCTCACCTATTATTTTTCTCTTTAATTATAGTATTCCAAGTTGATTAAAAATGTTACTACTAAAAATGATAAAGTATTTTTTTCATTGCAGGCAACTTGTATCTGCTTGTTTTGAGCTTATACACATGGCTGTGCACACGGACAGGACCCCCTACACACACATGCAAGCACACCCACAGGTATGTGCACACACCACACACACAGAGGATTGTTTGTGGAAGAAATGGCAACACATGCTGGGCTGAGGCTGTGACCTACCACAGCACTAGCACAAGAGAGAGTCACACATGGCACTCTCCCCCTCTGCATAATCCCAAGTGAAAACCCTTTGGACAGGGATTCATTAAAAATCTCTGCAATGGGTAACTTCGTTAATGATAGCTTAACTTTTTTTGTTAAAGCAAACTCTGTTTCACAATTGTGCTAAGTACTCTCCATTTATGAGTTCCTTTAATCACAATAATAATTTTATGAGATAAACTACTATCCCCTTTTAAGAATAAGAAAACTGAAGCACAGAGAGGCAAAGCAACCTGCCCAGGGTAACACATCTAATCAGTGGTAGAGCTGGAACTTGAATCTAAGCAGATTGACCCCAGAGAGGCTATTCCCAACCACAAAGCTCCCACATCATGTCAGTGCATAAGGCCACAACTTGGGGCTGGGATGCCTGCTGAGTGGGATCAAGACTCCCAAGGCAAGGCTTGTTTGTTTCTGTTTCCCCCTTTCTTCAGCCATCCCTAAACAGCCTCATCAATTCACCTAAGGGACATGAGAAACAAAGCAATCCCTTAACATCCTAGATCTCCTGGGAAGAGGTTTACAAAGCACCTAAAGGGCCCTTGTACAGACGTAGCAAACAGACTCAAGAGGCCAGCACAGGGGGCAGGGCACAGAAGGTGGCCCCCAGAGGGCTTCCATCCCATGCTGAGCAGAAGGTCTCCCAAACTTTCTATGTCTGCGACACCAGCTTGGGGCACAAGGTCGGAGCAGAGGAATGTGGCCAGTCCTGGGAGGGGGCTTCACATAACCCCTGGATTAACAAGGTGGCCAAGGCCAGATGGACCTCGGTAAGGACCTCAGAGAGATCCTGGGAGCTGACGCTGGGTCCTCATGTGAACATAAACATATTTAGAAAGCCAGATCCTCTGGACTCTTGGCAATGTGATCACCTTCAAGCCGACGATTCTTGCCTCCAAGACTGTGGGAAGCAGAAAATGAATCACAGGCCACAGTCAGCAGGCTGACCCCAGCATGCACGTCCCGAGATGGGGCAAGAAACGAAGACAGTAAACACTTGACTAAATTGGTTTTCCCACTTTTTCATGAGAAACATTCAACTTCATAAAAAATAACCACACTTTATTGACAACAATAGCTACCCTTTCTTATTTCCTTACCATGTGCCAGGAAACTACTTTATCTCTGTTTCTCTTGTAACTCCACAAGGCGAGAATGATCACCTTCACTGCAGAGTAAAATGAAGCTCATAAAGGTCATGTAATTAGCCCAAGGTCACAGAGTTAGTAAATGTTAGTGGAGAGCCTAACCTGGGTCTGTTTGACTCAGAAATTCATGATTTTTCTACTATGGCTTTTTCACATTACCACCGACCTCCAAAGTCCCCAGAACCAAATGCCTAAATACACACACACACACACACACACACACACACACACACTTTTTAAACTTAAAGAAGGAGACCAAGGTCTTGAATGCTGCCATGTACCCATCTCTCTGTATATGCCATGATCCTCAAACCCATGAGCTGAATCATAGGTGCTGAGAGATGAGCACACAGTCCAGTCCCCTGCTATTTAGCAAGGTGACAAGTCTAGAATCTCAGGGCTAAGCAGAGGCTGAGCTGGGATTTGGCCCCAGATGTGCTGGCCCCTGGGCTGTGTCCTTCTCATTGCACTGCAGCTCTGCTTTGTGATGATTCTGGTGCTGGGAATACAGAGTTGAAAAGGACCATCCCTGGTCCTGAAAGGTTCCTAGAAGCTGGCAGGTGTTCTGAGACAGTCCATGGGCAACTGAAGTGTGTGGCAGAAGGTGGCAAGTGGCACAGGAGAACAGAGTTCTATGGGGCAAAGGGGAGGAAGATGCCATGGGGAGAAGTAGGGAGGAAACGAAGCCATACTCCAGGTATATTTGCAAGAAGGTGTCTCACATCAGTCATTTTGCCCCATGAGGCACGCAGAGTACTTATTTTGCAGACAAGATGGAGAGACAGGAGGCGTCCTGCCTGCCCACACAGTTCACGGGGAGTCATGCTCTAAAGCCCATGCTCTCTCCACTACAACAAACCTTAAATGCTGTTCTATGAGGGCTTGGCAGGTTGGGAGGTCAGGAATAGGCCGGGTGAGTCAGGAGTTAGTCAGGTCAGGAGTGGCTCAAGCACCCACCCCAAGTTCAACTCCGATGGCCCTGCTTTGTATATGTAATTATAGATTGGGGTTCCACATGAGATTATATTTGACAAAAGCTCTGCAGCCAACAAAACTGAGTTTGAAGCCCCATACTATGTATGAGGTGCCACCTGGCAGGCAAATGCATCAGGCCTTGGAGTTTGGGCAGGGCAGGGACAGCATGTAGTCTATACAGACAAGAAGTGAGGGACAATGACTAGTTTTGAGACCTGGGGCGAGGCATTCCTATGCCTTAGCTTCCTCAAGTTCAAAATGGGATTGTATTGGTTCTATTTCTTAGGGCTGTTGAGAGGATGACATGCTCAGAGACATGGAAAGCACTTAGCACAGTGCCTGGAACTTAGCACAATGACCTTGTTATTAACTTGTTGAAAATAGCAGACTAAAACAGGAAAAAGAGAAATATCATGAAACTACAAGAGGAAATCTTAGGGACATTAAGACATCCTCACAGCCTCCAAAGAGTTCCTATGGCTCTGACCTCTGCCTTGCATGCTCTCGGCCTTGGTAAACATGGGTGTGAATCAACAGGACACATATCTAAATGGCAAGGTGTCTTCACTGCTGCTTGTCAGCTGGTTCAGCAAGAAGTTCAATGGAGACTGGGCTTTGGATGATAAGATCAGTAACCCAAACCCCCAAACTAATTTACTGCCACTGCTCAAGGCAGATGCCACAAAACACTTGGCACTCCCCCTAAGCTCCACTTGGCTCTTGCCCCAAAAGGCCTAAGATAAAGGAAGGCACATCGATCAGCCAAGCCAAGCCCTAGAGGTCTCCTTCACTGGCTAGATGGGGCCTTGCCTTGGGCAGAATTCTGTGGGGCACAGTGGGGCCCTTTCAGGTTTCTTTCATTAAAGACTCTATCCCTGAATTAAGTTTCCATTGAAGATTTTAATGGCTTATGGGACTTTTGTCTGCCTTGTTTGCTGCTGTATCCCAGAACCCAGAACAGCAGCACATCCCTGTAAATGAATGCATCATGATCCCATTCAGGGTGATCCGGCCTCTGCATTTTCATAGACACACAAAAGCAACTGGCCACAGAGCTTCTGTGGTCATTCACCAACCAACTAGCTGCATGGGACCTTCTCTTCCTTGCTCTGCTCTTGATCCCACCTGTCACCTTGGCTGCTAATACCACCACTGGGTCTCTGACAGTGTCCCTTTTGAGAGGTTTGATCTTTTCTCTCTTTCTGGTGGAAGGGGAGGTCATTTGCTACACAGCACTGAGCAAGAAGGTCAGCTTGTGCTGAGCACACGACTTGTTCCTCTCATGCTCACTCTGCCAGACACGACAACGTTAGCATTAGAGGTACCCACAACAGCCTTTCCTTATGAAAGAGAAGAGAAAACTAAAGCCTTGAGACATTAAGCAAGTAGCCCAAGGTCACTAAGCCGGCTACAGGAGGGGCAGGAGACTTGGCCTCTAAACAGAGCTCTTTGTAGAACACTTTTAGGGCCCTCTCTCTGCCTGTGCAATTGAGAAAGTGTTGAAAAATGGCCCTAAAAGCTTGAGCTTTCTTTCTGCATACTTAAAAAACAATATATACCTACAGTATATACAGATATGTAGGTATATATCCCAAAGCTACATATTCATAAGTGATATTAGGATATACAAAAACTACAGCCATCCCTTGGTATACATGGGGGTTAGTTCCAGGACCCCACACGGACACCATAATCCACAGATCCTTGCATCCCTTATATAAAATGGTTTACAGCAATGCAAACAGTCGACCCTCTGCATCCGTGGATTCCCAGCCATGTATTAAAAATATGTACTCTTTTCAATATTGGGTTGGTTGAACCTGCAGGATTCGAAACCTGAGGATATGGAGGACTGACTATATAGTTATTGAAAAAATACCCTTATAAGTAGACCTGCACAGTTCAAATCTGTGTTGTTCAAGGGTCAACTGTATTCTATAGTCCTAAATATATTTACTGAACAGCTTATGTTACCTCTGCTCCCTTTATTTTATACCTATTATTACAGAATAGTGATAACTGAAGAGGTGGGGAAATTAGAAATTCTGCGTGTGAGAAAGGGATAATGTAGTTTGCAAAAGTGCACTCAATATTACAATTACTTTGATTTATTTTAAGGCATAACATTTAATGTGCTTTGAAATTTAACAGTAAAGGAGGGCATTTAGATTTTATGTTCATCAAAAGGGAGTATGGCTTAAATAAAAAGATTGGGACATACTGTTCTGGAACTCACAGTACAGCTTTGGAAATCATCTGGTCCAATGCCCCCTTTAAAGATAAGGAAACTACACCCAGAGAAGTTAAGTAACTTCCTATCTCAGGTAAATAGCTATTTATTTGTTCCTGAGGGGAGCGGCCAATGCGGACTTTTATCTGTTGTATGGATGCTCATGGCACCTGCATTGAAGGGGAGTCCAGGGTTTGCTGTTGACCAGCTGAAGGGAATTTATTACACCAAGGACATAAAGACACAGAGGGAAAGAAAATTCCCAAACATACCTGAATTATTTTTAGCAAGGAGGATTCTTGGAAACAAAGAAGCTGAACTTGAAGCTTTATATACAAGGCATTTCCTCAGGGCAGCACCCCAATGGCCCCCATAGGGGCCTGCCCTTGACTATCATCCCTTCTTTGTGCAGCTCCTGTTGATTCTGTCTGGCCCTTTTTTTCCGGGAACAAAATGTCAGGCTGCAGGAGTGACTCCTCAAGCCACCGCTCTTCCCTTCCCTTTGTCACCTGCAAAGGCCACTGAAAGGCTGGGTGAATGATTTGGGTCTAGTCCCATCTACCTAAACAAGCTGCAGGTTTTCTCTTATTTGTTCTGATAGGACTGAGCATTTCAGCAGGACTACAAATCCTAAAACAGCTACCCTGAGAGCAGAGGCAGAGCCCCAGGAAGAATTTGCCCACAGCCTTGGGCTAAGACAGACACAGAGCCAGACCTCGTCTGGGAGCCAAAGGGGCGGCGATACTACGTGAGCGACTGCAGGAGTCCACTTACCGCAGTGCGACTGGAAAACCTGTGGCTTGACGACCTGATTACAGGCACTGCACACTACGAGATAGAAGTCGTCATGTGCTGGATAATGGCCAAATAAGTGCATATCTGTGGGGGAAATGAAAACAGGTGTTTTTGAAAAAGCAATTAAGTCTCAGAAGGTGTATAGTTTCCTCTTGGAGTTTCCTCAAGGACAGGTTTTCAAATGAGACACGCAGATAGGCAATAATCTTCACTAAAGGGAATGTGGTTAGTCATAATGCAGCTCCCCAACTCTCAGAGAAGCAATAGCCTCAGAGAATACCTCCTCATTTCACTCTTAGAAATGGATGGCTGCTGCTGCTGCTGCTGCTGCTGCTGTTGCTGCTGCTGCTCCCGCTGCTGCTCCCACTGCTGCTGGTTTAGTCGGTGGTGCCAGGGCTGCTCTGAGTTGCATACTATAGGGAATGAGCCTGTCCTGAGAGACCGTGTGTTAGCTGGGACCCAATGAGGCACAAGTTATTTTAAAAGAGGGTGTTCCCCAAACCCATTCCAACTTAAGCAGAGGTCTCTTTCAAGTGAGTAAGCGGGTGAAGGGGTTTGGGGGAGAAAGAGGAGTCATCCTGGCCTCAGCAGTTGCCTGTGTTTCCCCATCACCTGAGCGAGATCTTGAGGCAAAAGGAAGCCACAAAACAGGAGACCTGATTGCTGCCATCATTATGCATTATTCATCTGACTAGTATTTACCAAGTGTCTAAGTGTGCCAGGTACCACATGAGGTGCCTGGGATAAGTGGCAAACAAGATGGAGGGTCCTGCTCTCTTGGAGTTCACAGTGAGAAGAGAGAACATTAAATAGAAAATTGGACAAGTCATCATTTGGTTGTACTTGTGGTATGTGCTAAGGAGATGTGCAGGGTCCATGACAGATGCGAACCTCATTGGAGGCACTGGAGAGACTTCCCTAAGGAGTTAGGCGTTAGGCAGACCAAGGGGCAGGGGAGGAAGAGGAAAGCCCCAGGCCTGCCAAGGAAGGAAGTCTGTGTGTCAGAGGAACCTTTTGGCTGGGACAGAAGAACAAGGGGAGACTCCAGAAGATGTAAGCCTTGTAGACCAAGGTAAGGATTTTTGAACCTGGTTTTAAAAACAATGGGAACCTAGTGAAGGTTTTTAAATAAAGAAATGATAGGATCAGACATATGCTGTTAAGATTAGTTATGTGGCCTAAGAGACATGAATGCATATGTCCATACAAAAACTTGTGCATGCATGTTCATAGCAGCATTATTCATGATAGCCCCCAAAGTGAAAACAATCCAGATATTCATCAACTGGTGAAAGGATAAACAAAATCTGGTATAATCAGACAATGGAATACCATTCAGCCATAAAAGGGAATGAAATATTAGTACCTGATACAACATAGGTGAATCTTGAAAACATTACACTAAGTGAAAGGAGCCAGACACAAAAGGCCACATATTGAATGATCCAATTTATATGAAACGTCCAGAATAGGCAAAGATATGAAGACAAAAATTAGATTAGTGTTTGCCTTTGGTTAGGGGGCTTGGAGAAAATTAAAGAATGACTGCTAAAAGGTGGAGGGTTTCTTTTTGGGGTGATAAAATGTTCTATTAATTGAAAGAAGTGATAGTTGCATAATGCTGTGAATATACTATAAACCACTGAATTATACACTTTAAATGGGTGAATTATATGGCATGTGAACAAAAGTTGTCAAAAAAAGAGAGAGAGGTCAGTTCTGAGGAAACAGGTGCACCACTGGGTGGAGGCAGAGACCTGAAGGCAATTGGGCCTACCTCTTCTTAGCCCACTGGCTCTAGAGACATTTCAGCTCTGAGAGCAAGGTGCTCATAACCATGGACAGAGCTGACGAAGGAATTAAGACAGTGTATGCATGAAAATGCTTTCTGACACAGTCCCCCCGAACGGCTTTTCCCCAACTCCCTGAGCCCTCATTTTCTAGACACAACTGATGTCTTTAATAAAAACCAGCAAACACATGATGGTTGCCTCAGTTGCAGTGCTAGACCACAGGGAAGAGCTGAGTTCCTCACGACAATGGGGATGGCTCATTTATAACAGAGCAAATGCTTTAAAGGAGGCACACATGGCTCTATGATTTCTACTCAGAGCAGCCGTGCTTCTTTGAGGGAAGTGGAATTGACACATTTGTCATATGTGAGCAGCTGAGACCCCTGCTGCCTGGCAGGAGACATGTTACTAGAAGGGTGAGACCGGTTCCCACTGCAGGGTCCTCCGCGGGTTTCAGGTTTCAGGTGCATGAGCATGCGGTTCACCTCACATGACAGGGCAGGGCTGGGCACTGGGGCACACTGAAATTCTAATGGGTCTGTGGCCCTAGTTGAGGCCTGTTTTTTACCCTTCTAGGACTCGTCTCTATTTCCACTTCTGAATAAGACCTTTTACTGAAGGGGAGTATTAGTAGTCAGTGCCTGATGGGCGGGGAGGCCTGTGGAAACAGAGGCTGAGAGAGAACGAGCTATGACAAGAGTCCTGAAGAGTGACGAGGCCCATGCTCAGCCCACCCAGAGTGTCGGGGGCCCTCAGTGCAGAGCCTCACAGCATGGAGACGGTGCCTCTCGCATCTTAACTGCTGTTAACCCTCCTGTTCTACTTTTTATTTACAAGTCACTTTTATAACATACATTTTAAAAAATAACACAAGTGGTCTATGTTCTTATAAACACATCTAAAAATACAGAAAAGCCAGAAAAGGAATAATTAAAAAACCATTGGCAACCTTTATTAACACCTTGTACCTTGTTTAGGTTTAGTCATATATCCAGGAACATGTGAAATCAAGAACTGGCAAGGGCTAAGACACTTATTTATTCAACAAACATTTACTGAGCTGCCTTATACCCTTTCTGCAATAGATGAAGCTCTAAAGGAATAAAAGAAAATCATTAATTTAGAAAAGCAAGCATTAACAAAAATTTCTCAAGCTCCTACTCTGTGCCAGAAGATATGCCAGGGGCTGGAGGCTGAGACCAGACACTGCAGGGTGTGGGGAAGGTGCCTGCATCTTTGTTACACGTGCCAGGTAACCTTGGAGGCCTGTCAGGACTCCACTTGGTGTCCCACTGTTTCTGTATTCCTTCAGAAATCTGTAAAGCCTCCACCCCAGTGGCTCCATATACCTCTTATGCCAGGAGTTGAAGGTAAAGGTTAGGCTCATCAGAGACTTGCCACCTGTGTGTTCCACTCCCAGCCCTTCAATCTATTGGGACTTTTCTTGATTTCCTCTAGGGCAGATGCAACTTTGCGCATGTCTGCTCAGAGCATGTCTTCTGTGGAAAGCGAGAGAAACTGCTTGCCTGCTTGATTATTCCTCAGTGGCGCGACCTTAGAATCTCCTCTACAGGCTGCCCAGTTCTGATAGCCAGGCAGATGGGGAGCAAGATAAGGGCACTTGGCTGCTCGGAAGACCACTGCTTCAGGTGGCCAGGCAATGATGGTCAGTATGCTATTTGCTTGGGGATGAGGAGAAACGACAGGAAGAATTGAAAACTAGTATGCCCAGCACAATGCTGGGCAGCCTATTAATGAATTCTCTCTCTCAGTTTACCACCCTAATAAAACATTCAGTGCACAGGGAAAAATAAAAACAGTGGTTTGTTGCGGTGGACTTGTACCAGCTTGGGAGAGACAACTGTGCATGTCTCTTCCCAACTCACTCAGTGATAAGCATGGTGGTAGCTTGAATCAGCCATCTGGGAGTATTTACACCATGGAGATGGGCAAACAATACAAATCAGGTCTTTTCTTTTAGAGAGCTGTTTGTTAAACATTTACCAGTGCACTACTGAATAAAGATGGCAAAGAGGGAAAGTGAAACCACCTGTAAGGACACCACCTGGGGGTAATCACTGCTGACACAGGAACATACATCCTTCTAGACTTTGTTATGTGACATTATCTTAGTTAATCCTCATCATTAACCTATGAAGTTACCATCATCTCCACTTCCCAGGCAAGAAAACAAAACTAAAGTAATTTGCTTGAGATCCATGGTAGCAATTAGTAAGGCAGGATGAGATTCGAGGACACTGACTCTGAAGCCAATGCTCCCTCAAGTTATCAACTTAGTCTGGCAGCCTCAGCCTGCTCCCAGACAGCACCCGAGGGCCCGGCAGGCCTTCATTGGCCTCACAGCTTCACCTCCCCCAACAACCCCCAAACCCTACCTTCACTCCTCTTCTTTCCCAGAAGGCAGAGGAGGGAGGGAGGGGACAGAGCTCAGTTGTGATGGAAGGAGAGGCAATGCTTAGGACAACAGAATAGTTTCTATCAAAGCAAAATAACTGATCTCCTGTGTAGCTGGTTAAGTGTTTCTTAAGTCAATACTGAAAAAGAAATGGACAGAATGGGAGTAGCATTTTATTTAAGATAAACAGCTTTCTGAGGAGTACACTTTGGAGAAAGTCATGTGTACATACAAACTTTAGTTTATACCCAGGATTCACTTTTTGAAAATGGCTTAAGTGAAGGAAAAGGCAAGGTGGCATCCCCAATTCACTATTTGTACAGGACTTGTTTCTAAGATGGGAAGACAGCTGGTTTTGTGGATTTAGGATCAAACTAGATGCTGTGTACTTTTGAATTTGCCCCTGGACACCTTCCAAAGCTTGAGACTGACATTATGAAGCCACAACTGGTGAGAGCTCAAAGGATGAAAAACTTAAGAAGCAGTGAATGAGGATGAAATCCTTCCGTTTGCAAATGGGAATGCCAGGCAAAGCACAGGCTGCACGGAGAAGCTGCAAGGAGCAGACCTGCTTTGAAGGCAGTAGAATCGCTTATCAGCAGTTGGTGATACCTATGCTTGCTGTGGGCAAAGAAAGCAAAACACACAACTTTGAGTTTTAGTTACCAGAAAAAAAAGTAAAGTCCTGGAAGATGGCTTGGTTTCCCTAAAAGTCTTTTCCAGAGCTGTGAAACCACCTAATTGCAACAGGAATTATAAAAATGTCAAGGTAGTAATCCTCTACTATAGCAACAATTTCATTTAATTTTAAAATTATGCTTCCCTTTTTCACTGACTCTAAAAAATACAGAAAAAAAAAATGATTGTATTTATGTAATTTCAACATTCCAGGTCCTTTCCAGGAAGGCAAGTGTGAGTCCTGCTTGACATGTAAGTCTCTGCCTGTGGGGGGGTAACTGGCACAGACCTCGGTAGAAGCTAAGGATGTGGTAACCCTGTGAGGATGGCCAGAGAGCCGGGTGTTACTGAACTTCCTTGGAAAACTCTCAAAAAGATGAGCTGGCTGCTGGCAGTGGTTCTGATTTGCAGGCTTCCACTTACATAAACTCAGACATGGGAAATTACTGGGAAGAACTATCACCATGGTTCAAGGACACACATGACTGCCTCCAAGCAGATCTGAATCTGGATGCAGAAAGGCACTTGCAAAAATGACGTGGGTCACAGCGGAAGGAGTGCCTCTCATATTGGTAAAGGCTGGTTCTAACAGCTTTCCTTTCCCCCATTAATCTTAATATGCTCATTACACAGTTTTTATTAATTCGTCTTTTCTCTCTGCTAGTGGAGTTTTCAGCTGCATTTTAATCACTTATGTCAAATGGAAAGCTTAAGGGGATATAAAAAAATCATTCCTCCTTTGCTCTGACAGGGTGATTCTATTTGTTCCCCAACCCCCAAATCTTCTTCAATTCATAGAACAAAACCACCGGGGGTCTTCAAAGCAGTGACATCAGACCTAAGAGAATGTTCAACTCCCTTCTAGGAAAATGCAAAAAGAAAGGTGGCCACTTTTCATTTTTCAGACCTCTGAAAACCCAGGGCCTGACTGTGAGGGCTTCAAAAACAGAAACTGAAACGCAAGGACTAGAAAAGCAAGCAGCACCGTGAGCTTTCCAGCATCAATGGAAGCAGGCGAGCGAGTGTGCGTGGGTGGCAGGCGACAAGCCTTTCTTCTCATACAAACCAAGGATTAAAAAGGGCCCAGTCTCCTCTTGCTGTGGCTGGGCTGGAAGTCACCCCCTTGCAAGGCTGAAGCCAGGAGCTAGGCCTGGTAGCAGGTGGGAGCTCCCCATTAAGCTGCACAAACCAATCCCTCCTGCTTCCCAACCCAACCAACCCACCCAGCCACATAAAACAGCAGAATCCCTCTTTCCTCAAAGGGCATTTACAGGCCAGGGGCCACAGGTCAGCCTCTCTCACCAGCCTCTCCTCTGGCTTCCACTAGACCTAACAGAACTCTCATCCTGCAGCCCAAAGAGGGAAGACAGATGACCCCAGGAGGTGACTGGAGCCCAGAGTTTACAGCAAAAACTACGAGTTGTGAGACTTGTAAAATGCAGTGCCTGAGAGCAGGGGCCTGGAATCAGGCAGCCTTGAGCTGAAATCCTAACTCTGCCGTTTGGCATGGTAATCAATCCACTCTAAGCTTTTGTTTCCTCCTCTGGAATTAAATGACTTTTGTAAAGAGGTTGGTACATAGTAAGGATGGAAAAAATACAACGGATTATTATCTATGGCTTTCTTCCTGTCTCTTGCACTCCTTTGGGAAGCCTTCTTTGACGCCCCGGAGGAGAGGCAGAGTTCCCCCAACCCCCACCTTGCCCTCAGCACAGGACCATAGCTTTCCTAATGCTGCAGCAGGGTGAGTGGTTTACACCCCTCTCACCATACTGGGGTCATCTTGAAGACAGGAATCATAGGAATCATGACTTTATATCTTCATAGCCAACCAGTCTGGCACATGACACGCCTAATAAATGAAGTTCTCAAATTGATTTACTTTTGATGCTCTTTAATTTTCTCTTCTCTCAAAGGGGAAGATGTAAGTGATAAAAAAAAATAAATAAATAAAAAATAAAAAAGTTGCCCTGATATCCATGTTATATTCTACAATTACAAGGTCAATAATTATGTCTTTGTTTATTCTTTGAGGCAAGGGCTATGTGAATCTGAGAAGGAGGCATGCTCCAGATGGGCCACCTTAGTGAAGAAGTGGTTAATTCCTGCTCTCACCATGCTAAACTCTGAAAGTTGGTTCCTTCTTCCTCTGGCACACACAGCCACTCCACATCCCACCCCCAGCAATGGCCTCTTGGAGCCAATGTTTGGGGTCGGCCTAGGGGTGTTCTCTGGGTGTTCCCTCTGGTCCCATTTTGTTCTTCCTCATCTTAGGGCTGCAAAGTGTTTTGAATATCAAGGTAGTGAGTGCTTCAGGGCCTGGAAGGTCTCGACTTCGCCCTCCCTTCCTGGTTTCGCTGTATCCTGTACCACACTGGACCAGGACAGTGTCCAGGCTCAGCTCAGGGCACACTCAGAGATCTGAGTCCAACCTGGAGGAGGATCTGCCTGGCTGGCTGCTCAGTGATATATACCTGGTAGCCAAGAGAATCATTTTGCAAAGGGCTCCCCTTTGCTATGCCTGGCTTAGGCAACAATGCCAACAATTTATCCCTAAAACTGTTCCTGGGGATATAAACTTATATCTAATTCTCTCAAGCAGCTGCAGGACAGCCAGGCTCCTCCCTCGCCAGTCATACACACCCTTGTCCATCATCCAGTCAGGTAGCTTTTGGTCTGACACCTCCACCTCTGGCTCTCAGGACAGATGAGAAACATGTAACCTCTTTGGCAGGTTTCTGAGTCCTGATAAGGTATCCTGGCTAAAAGTAATTTTTACAGCAAGGGTTGTCTGGGCTTAGAGATCAGCTCCATGGACAGGAAAGCCCCATTATCCCCTCACCAAGTTGGCCCCAGGGCCCTAGGCCCAGCCAGGAGAATTTCTGTGTAGACAACAAGGATGGGGACAGCGTTTTCAACCAAGGATTTGTGCAGTTCACCATGACTCAGAGAAGAAAAACATCAACTGAGTGGGGGGAATTATGGTCTCTCCGGCGGGCTTCCTGCCTAGCAGCACTGAAGGGTCTGTAAGTAGAGAGGACTCTGAGCCAGCAGAGCGTCACCAGACCCCCTTCCCTCTCAGGCTCCCCTACCTGGGCCACTTAAGTGTTTAAATGTTCACTTAAATCTTTTGCTCACATTACCTTCAACGTGAGGACCACGGTTTAAATAATATTTATTTTCACAATGTCACTAAGCCTCCCTGGGCACTGTTTCTCATCTCTTCTTCAGTAGTCCTTGCTTTGTGTCTTTGGAACAGGCTTTTCCTACTGTGGACCTCCTAGTCTGTGTGAGGCCAGCTTCCAGTTGATTCTGGGATGACCTGCCACTGCCATCCCGGGGCACCTCTTGGGTCCAGATTGAGTCTCCTGGCACAGTCTGTGATGCCTTCCCTCTCCAGCCCCACTCAGGGGGATCTTTGTGAGGTGGAGGTAGGCGCCATATTTCAGGGAATAGGGCAGTGGGTTTGGGGAGAAGGAGGTGATGACCCACATGTGACACTTTTCCTTGCAAGAAATGTTATGATGAAAGAGAATTTTTAGACTGAACAGAGCAATGATATTAAAAACAGCTGAAATGGGTCAAGGGGAATCAGTGGGGCCTCTCTTTTGGTGTCTTTTCATATAGAACAGTTCCCTTTCCTGTGGTGGCAATCTGACTGAGTCTGGAAGATGGGCTAACTGGTCCCTTAGTTCCTTTCCAGCTCTTCAGTTATGATGACTAGTCCAACAGGAAGTGTGTCAGGAGAAGAATGAGCAAGGAGGGAGGAAGGGGAGGATACTACATCCCTGTTACAAACAGCACATAATCTGAGTGGTTTATTCTTAAGAGGAGCTAATGAAGGCCATCTATCTATCTATATGTCATCTATCATTATCCGTCTATGTTTCATCTATCCTATCTCATTTACCATCTACATCTACCTTTTTATACATATCTATCATCTCTCTATCATCTCTATCAATTATGCATCTGTCTTGATCTACTTACCCTATATATCCTATCTATTATATCTCTCTATCATCTCACCTACCTATTATCTATCTCTCCTCTTCATCTATCTATCTAATCATATCTATCTCATCTGTTATAGTCTATCATCTCTTTCTATCTCATCTATCCATCATATCCATCTCACCTATCATCTATCTATATCTATCAAATACATCTACTTGGTCTATCATCTATCTCTATCATCTCTATCAATCATCTATCTTGATATATCCTATCTATCTGTCATATCTATCTTGTCTACCATCTATTAATTATATCAATTTCCTCTCTTATCTCTAGCCCTCAAACATCTATCTATCCTATATATTTATTATATCTATCTCTATTTCATCTCTATCACCTATCTATCTATATCTATCATCTATGAATCATATATATCTATTGTATTTACCTGTCTCTATTTCATCTATCATCTACCTATCTACCTACCTACCTATCATCTAACATCTCTATCTTTTTACCTACCTCTATCATCTTCACCTATCAGAGGAAGCATTAGATTTTTTTAGCACTGTGGTTCTGAGGTGAACTTAACTCAGTTCCAACCTGTGTTACTGCTACACCAACTGCTACAAAGGTGATATAGCTTTACAAAAATAAATAAAAATTTAAAAAGAGAAGAAAAGAAAAAAAAAAGAAACCTAGACAATAGCAAAAAATATCAGTTGGTGTTTGTTCAAGGGCTAATTATAAACGACACAAGGGCAAGGACCAAGACTTCTGCAACGTCTTCATCTTCCCCACCCTAGCACAATTCTGTGCATGCAGTAGGAGCTAAGCAGAAGTCTGAACTGGAGTTCTTATAGGCAACCGAATTCAGCCTTCTCTCTGAAATAGACTTTAGGCTTAAAAAAAATGGTGCCACAGAGGCTTACCGAAGAACTTGATCGCTACCATCTTGCTTCCTGAGATCCACAAGCCAAAAGGCTTCGTTCTGTCTTGATGAAACAAGATGGAGAGCCCCAGGCAAAGTAATGGGGTGGGGATGACTACCCAGCTGTCTGCGGGAGTAAACCATGTGTACTAAAGGCTTTCACAGTCCTTCTAAGACCAGGACAAGGAGAGACACACTTCCCTTAGGCCTTCTGGCAGTTTAGAGATTTGAATTTAGAAAAGGACTGATGGGGCCAGGCAGCACCTACCACTGTGATTTCTTAGAGAGCAGGTTGCCAGATCACACTGAAATCTAACTCCATGAGGAACCCCTCCAGAGGTACCTCATGAGCGCAGGAAATGTGACATTTTAAAAGGCACAAGCAGAGGCCTTCGTGAGATAGCCTCATGGCAGGCCTCAACTAGCAAGTCACTGCTACTAATGCCATCCAGAACATACAGTAGAGACCATAGAAACTCCCCACCCTGAGAATGCCCCCATCATTTTGGACATGCCAAACCCTGCTCAGCTGTGGGTTCCATCAACGCTCTGCTTGCAGGTGAGGGATGAAGAAGAAGGAGATACACACTCAAAATCTGTCAGACTGTGGCCAGGAACAACAGGCAGTCCAAATGCCTGGTGGTCTTGATGAATCCCACAGCGGTGGTGAGCTGATTCCTATTCACAGGGTCTAAGGCAAGAGACCCCTGGATCCTGTGGCACTTGCCAGTGGCTCTTAGTGTGAAGCAGAGTTGGCTCTGGCTGCCGTTTACCTGTAACTGACAGAGACTGTGACACTACCCCCCCACCCCCACCCCGGGCACTGGTTAAGGCTATGGAGCCCCTGCTTGTGCCCTTGGAGATTACAATGATCACCCAAATGATGTTGCCACAGCTCAGAGGTAAACGTGCCATGTGGCTCTGTTACAAAATGTGTCCACTTGACACAGCCAGAGGACAGTGGCAAGAACTGCTTAATGTCCCTGGGAATCAGTGTCCAAAGCATTCAAGCCATTGGGACAGCCAGACTGCAGGAAGTGGCTGACAGATGTCCCAGGCATTCTCCAAGGAATGGGCTGCTCACAGGGAAGCCAGAGCCACCCAGCTGGACTCACCATTGCACCAATGCTCTTGAGGACAGAAATTATCTTTGCTCTAAGAGAACAAAAAGGAGTGCTTGAGCATTTCCAGGCTCCTCAAACCAGTCTCACATACCTGATAACCTCTTGGATGGGCCAGCAGCTTTCTGAGCACAGAAGCCCAGGAAGAAAAAATACACCATGAGGATTACAGAAAGCTGTTTTAAGGTAATGGAAAACAGGATCGATCAGCTGGAGGAGGAAAATCATAGCATAGTGTCTTCAATCACAAATCAAGCATGAAGCTAGCTCTGTACCCTAGGAGAAAAGGGAGACTCAGAGAAGTTCGTGGGGCTCTGGAATCTGGCTGTACCCCTGGGCACCAGGTTCCCCTTCCTCCTGCCCTCCCCTACCACTACTCCTTCCTTACCCTAACTCCACACTCACGGAAGTCCTATACATTCTTCCAGGCCAGCTTTAGTGCCACCTCCTCCAGAGATCCCTCTTCAAGTCCCGC
This sequence comes from Furipterus horrens, assembly GCF_987537825.1. Lineage (NCBI taxonomy): Eukaryota > Metazoa > Chordata > Mammalia > Chiroptera > Furipteridae > Furipterus > Furipterus horrens. Next base: position 52,403,867 of record NW_028327179.1, read on the forward strand.
AGAGAAAATTAACCCTTTCTCTGTATTTGCACAGTCCTCTGTATTTCCTGCTGCACTCAGCCCACTCTACCTGGTGTTTACAGATAGTGGTGGACATGCCAGCCTTTCTCATTTGTACACTAATGTTTGGACTCCGACATTTAGCAGTCAAAAATTAAGACTGTTAGAAACATGCTCAAATGCTTAGGAGTGCATTGAAGCTGCCTTATTTTAGACTAAGAACCACCTGGGAGACTTAACTGTGGAGTACTGGGATTAGCAACAAATTTCCACTCTGCCTTTAGCTGGTTGTGCAACATTGGGCAAGCCACAGAACCTTTCTGAATCTGCCTTTCCTCTGCTGGAAGACAGCAGTCATACCTTCCCCAAAAGGTTGCTGCAAGGATTGAATGAGGTAACTTATGCCCATGGCATCTTACAGGCACTTCATTAAATGCCCATGAAGTTGAACTGAACTTTAGCCTGAACTAGCTAAGGCAAAACACAAAGACCCTCAGTGGAACACTGTTACAGAGGCTTTTCATGAAGGTTATGGAGTCAGACTGCCAAATTTAAATCCTGGCACCACCTCCTTGGGAAATTTCTCTGGGCTTCAGTTTCCTCACCTGCAAAATGGGCATGGTAATAATAGGGTAGCTGTCAGGATGAGATGGAGGTAACACAAATCTGATGCCTGGTACTTGGGAAGCTCTCAATAAATGTTAGCTTTTATTATGGTTTAGAATCAAATTTTGCATGGAGGGACTTTATAAAAACAACCCTGTTTCACTAGAGCAAAAACAGTGAGTGCTGAGAAAAAAATCATTGTTGAAAGCCACCAGACTGTGAACTTTCAGTTTACTACAGGGCTGAGTAAGTTGTAGGCAAGGGGTTCTCAAACTGGGAATACATTTGGTGACCTAATGTAAATTGCCTGAACCATATCCCAAATCTAGGAAACGAGATTCTCTGAGGGTGGAGTTCAGGAGGACATATTTTTAACAAGTTCCCCAAGGGATGTGATAACCCCTAAAATTGTCCAACCAAGGTAACTACTAATGTGGAGACACCTGGTCACTCAACACCTACAGGTACATCCCTGTGTTAGTCTGGTGATATGGACCCTCTTGCTAGTTAGAAGACTCTGTTAGCCAAGAGGGAATGTTCTGTACCATAGGGGTGCCACTGCGGGACCCTGAGCATGTGGTGTGGTGTGCCCCCGTTAGGTACCTCCACTTAAAAACTTTTTAGATCTATGGGTTGGAGACACAGTTCAGTGGTGAGCTAGAGCCAATGTGAACTGCTTGCTCATCAGAGACAACTGTGTGCCTTTCTTCCCAACTCCACATTTAGCGACTTCATGTTGGTCGTTTGAAATTCACCATGGTGGGAGTATTTATACCTTGGAAATCGGCAAATGCTACAAATTAGGGCTTTTAAATTTGTTCAGAGAGCCAGTGTACCAGCACACCACTGGTTCTCATCTGTTGTAAGTTCCAGAACCCAACTCTGTGGAACATGGTCCACAGGACTATATTTAGATCCTCAAATGGTTTGAGGCCATTTAAAGCCGGTTTCTGAAAATCGACCTAAAATATGATGTTAGTGGTATTCTGATATTTTAGTCCTCGTGGCTTGGGCTCAGGAGAAAACCTCTTTTGTGCTCTGTGGTCGTTCCCTAAACCCCAGCACTGGGCTGGCCATCTGGCAAATTTCAGTCTTCATACCCAAGTGGAATGGAGTCACGATGCTTCAGGACCAATCCTCTTCACCACTGGAAACACAGCTCTGTCCTCCTAAGGGCTGCCCTGTGGCCTCCATACCTGCAGGAAACTAATCGACAAGTGCAGAGAGGGCCAAGTTTCTGCAATACATCTCTTCATCCTGGGAGCAGGGTTCAGGTGCAGACGTGGCCCAGTTAAGCTTCAGCCCCAGTCCTGTCTCTGCTCTTCAGATACCTCAGCTGTCTTTGAGAAGGTAACCCACTAAGAGCCGTAAGCTCTGCAGCCAGCCCTGTTCAGTAGATACGCTGGGAAGCATACACTTTTCCTTTGAATTCCTCCACTCAGCAGTCAGGCGAGTCAGGGAGGATTCAATCCAGTTTCTCAGTGAATCCTACTATGCTCTGGAAGGACTTGGTCTGAAAAATCTATTTTCGTGCTTTTATTTATTTGAGGTCTGTATGCCTGGGGAAGCTTTTTCAGAGTGCCATCAAACTGCCTCTTACTTACTAGGAAAATAGGTCCCACCTTCCTGGAATACTACCAACAGCAGCCCAACCACATGGCCTTTACTTCCCGTCCCTGCAGTCTTGCCCCGATCCCCCTAACCTCTCTTAGCAAAATGCATGTGCAGCCTGGGTGAGCAGTTTTAGGAAGATGCTTTCCCCAAGGGGCTATGGCTCTGGGCCCTCGATTCCCAGTCCCTCTAGCACCACGCATACCTTCCCCATCCAGGGCTGACCAGAGTTCATGTATTTTTGTTTTTCTGGTTAAAATGCTGTTTTGATCCAGATGCACAGTGCATCTCCGTGGAGTCTGCAACTGCTATTTGAGACTTCCAAGTGTAAACTGCTGGGAGCAGGGCTGGCTGTATTTGGACAGCCTCATCTTTCTAGAAGGGCCACAAGCTCAGATCAGAAACAAACGTCCTCAACGTTCTCAGGGCCTGGGGCTGTCTGTATTGGTAAACTTAGACCACGTCCCAATGTTATTTTCTGCCTCTATGCCAAATCTACCCACTTGGGTCACCATCCAGCCAACCTCAACTTGGACCCTTTACAGAACCCCAGTGCAGGTTACATGCTACATTCTCTACCTGCCAGCAACAGTAGTTTATAAAGGTGCCAAGGGCAGTTAGGGAGGGAGTGGGCAGAGATACAGGGCATGTATGGGTTTCCACCTCAAGGCTTTTTAAGGAATGGTCTGAAAGCCCCTCTCCTCTTTTCTGGCTCCTCCTTAGCTTCCTTGAAACCATGGTTTACTGGGTCCCTTAAGTCAGTGCCTCACGGCTAGCCCTCACCCCAGAGACCTTCATTCCATCCAGTGGCATGTAGGGGTGTGTGTAGCAAGGGGATAGTTCCGGTCCTGGTTGTTGTGAGAAGACAGCTTGAGCAGTAATTCTGAAGCTTCTGGCCTCTGTCAAACTTATCATGGCACAAGATCTCTCTGGGTTCCCAGAGCACCCCTGCCCCTGCTGGCAAAATGAGGCAATGGGACCAGGTTTTTGGTTTTCTATACCTCGCTGAGGGTCCAAAGCTCCCAGGAGCTTTTAAGGGACAGATTCCTGGGTGCCAGCCAGACTGATTAAAATGAACATTCTGGGAGGGAGTCCCCAAAAATCTGTATGTTGGAACAAAGCTTCCCAGGTGATTTTGATGCAACCGTTCAACACATGCTGGGCTAGACTCCTCCAAAGATCCCTTTTTTCCATAAAAATGTATATTACTTTATATACTTTCACCCAGTTATGAATTGGGATGGGGAAGGGAAAACAGAGGTGAGACTCAAATGCACAATTTGCCTCTCCAGCAAGCAGAGATGGGCTATGATACTGTCCCCTCTCTGACTCAGCTAAGTGGTCACCAGTTTATCCTTAAGGGGCCTTACAAGGTGAGGGATGGGTGTTGCCCATGTTAAGGTTTCAGTGCCCTGCAAACCCCTGAAGGACAGGACTTTGGGAGGAGGAAGAGGAAGAGCCATGGTGCCTTGGCTCAGCCACGCCCCCCCAGGCTGGACAGGGGTGGCCCGGGCCTCTTGTCCTGGCCTTGGAGCCCAGTCTGCCCTGGATGCCCTGTCAGGTCCCTCAGGCTGCCCTTCTCTCATTGAGGTGCCAGGAAGATAGTGACAGCATGCTGAGACCAACTCAAACCAGGAAAAGTGCTAAGCACCTAATATGAATGGATGGGGAGGGCCTGGCTGTCTTATCTCTTAAAAAGCCGGATTAAAGGGGTACTCCTGTGCCTGGCTGTCCCCGGGGCCTGGTCAATGGGTAAAGAGCAGCCACAACCCACCCTGTATCAAGATAAGAATCAGAACGGTTAGGTTCACAGAGAAGAGAAGAGCTCTTGTGGGAGATGAATGGAAATGCCCCCCTCCCCCTCCCATCCCTGAGGAAATTAGCCTCTCACTCCCACTAACAAATAAGGGGTAGAATTTCAGAGGCAGCCCCAGGAAACCACTTGCCAGCCAGTCTGACATTTCCACAAACACTTATTCCACGTGTTATGTGCTCAGGGGCTGATCTATGCTAGATCTTTCAGGGGAAGGTTTATTGATGAAATAATATTATTGAAAATAACACCAGTCATAGCAGCAAACGCTGATTAAGCTTCACTCCCTCCTAGGCACTATGATAAACGCTTTATGTTGAATGTTCCATTTAATCCTCACAATAGCCCTGCAGGAGTGATAGTATCTCCATTTTATAGATAAGGAAATAGAAGCTCAAAGAGGGTAAGCTATTTCCTTCCAGTCTCACAGCATGAAAATGGTGGGGCCAAAAAGTGCGGCCAGGTCTGCTGACTTAACTCCTAGGTCACCAGTCTTCTCCGAAGGAAATAGCAGCTTAGTTGGAAGTGGCAGGAATTCCAAGGTCAATTAGGAATAAAGACCTGTGGAGTAGCATTCACCAAATGTCCAAGGACTGAGAAAATACAAAAGAAGCATAAACCCAAGTTCCAGTTCACAATGAGAGCACAGCTAGGACACATACACATTTCAAACAATGGACAAGCCAGACAGTAGGATGTCCTGATACAATAAAGGCTGAGTTGTGCTAGACAGAGAATAGGAGAGCATGAAGTGATGTGAGAACTGAGCAGTAGAACAGGCAGGCAGGGCCAAAGGAACCGGAGGAAGGAGTGGTGAACTCAGCTTAGGTGGCAAGGGGCTGACTTTCTGAGGGTGGTTTGTTTATGTGGGCAGGAGAGCAGATGTGGCAGGGCCCCTTGTGCTGTGGGGCTGGAAGGGGAACTCACCCACACCTCCTGGCTTGGTAAGTCCCGTGTATAGGCTGGCAGCTGATGGCACCTGGGCCAACTGGGCATCTGAGGCAAGTCAATGCAGGAAACAGGAGGCTGTGGGCTCACCCTCATCCATTCAGTACTTATTTATTGTCATTGATCATATGTTAGGCACTGGGGTACAGAGAAATGAATGTGATGATGCTTGCCCTCAAGGAACTCACAGACCATAGGGAAACAATACACTGTGGGGCACAGAGGACCAAGAGGGGGAGCTCATGCTGCAGCTGCGGGCAGGGAATGCCCCAGAGTGGGGTCCTGACAGATGAGGGGAGTTTCTAGGCAGTCTAGGGTGGAGTAGCAGGTAAGGAAGGGAGATGGCTTGTTCAGGGTACTGTAGGCAGCTGAGTGCAGAGAGAACAAGGATGCCAGGAAGAAAGGCAAGAGACGTGGCCAGAGAGGTGGGAGTCAGGATTTTACTGTGTGCACATGTGTATGAGGACAGTGTGGAGAACAGTGACGGGTGTTTGTTTTGGAGACAATGTTGAACTTGCTGGGACAAGCCTGGAGGTAAGAAGGCTGCTGCAGGGGTCTGTGGGGAGGGTGCTGATATCTGACCTGGGGACAGTGGCTACAGGGAGAGAGCCAATGAAGGACCCAAGACAGTCGGCACTGACCCACTGTGGGAAACGACATACAGCTTTCTGGCTGGGTTACTGGGAAGAGGGGAGGGTGGATGGAAATGCAGCAGGAGGGCAGGAGGTGCTATGGGCTGAAGTGTGTCTCTTCTGAGTTCTTCCATTGAAGCCCTAACCCCCAGTGTGATGGTATTTGGAGATATCCTCACTGGGAACCAACCACATGCTAACACTGACTCCGAGCTTGATCTCCCAGCTTGTAGAATTGTGAGAAATAATTTCTGTTTTTTAAGCCCCCAGTCTATGTTTTTTTATATGGCAGCCAGAATGGACTAAAACAGATAGGTAGATAATTTGCTTTGTACCTACTGAGTTTGAGCAAGAGGCAAGTTGGGGTCAGAGAAAGATTGAGACAATCATGAATATGCAGATGGTCCCTAAGTCAGGAACAGGGAAGGGGTCAGCCTGTGAAATGACACTGCCAATAACAGGGTTAAGGATGAAACTTGGGAAACATCAGCCAGGAAAGGACAAGAAGAGGGAAAGGGGCCAGCGCAGGAAGCTGAGGAGGACCACTCAGAAGGCGCCAAGAAGCACACAGGCAACAGCGTCCGGTGCGCGAAGATGTGAGGTCAGACTGCAAGGTGTCCAATGCCTCCAACAACTAGGAACAAAAGCTATTTGGGGGACAAGGTGGGATGTGGAAGCCAGTGGCTACTCATGAGCAGCTAAGGAAGGGTGATCTGTTTTGATTGTAAACAAGTATCTGAGTAAAGTTTTAGTTTGCAAGAAGGCAGGAGAGCCTTCTTTGCACTTCTGGTGTCTTTGCCTGGCCTCCTGGGGCCAGGAGTGCTGCAGCCCAGGACTCACCCTCTCTGCCCAACCTGCAGCCATGAGTGTTCTCTAGCTGCCCACTGCTGAAAGCAGACCTAACGCCAGATACCATGCTGTTTCACAAACCACCTCATTCAATCTTCTGAAGAACCTCGTTAAGGAGGCTTGCTTGGATGCAGTTTATAGGTGAATAAACTGGGCCTTGGGGAAGTAAAGTTACCTGCCTAGAGTGACACTGCTAATAAATGGGGTGGGAGAAATTTGAACCCACATGTGTTAAACTCCACTATACTCATCGTCCTCAAAGAACCTCTCCGGTTCAGGTCTTCCTTGAAAGGGCCACCCTGTTCTGACCCTGACACTCCCACATAGGCACAGAACAGAGCACGCCTCCAACATGCCACTCCTGGGGCAATATTGCAGGAATGACCCCCTAATCTGTTTTCTGTTCCTCATATCCACATCAGTGGGTGTTCCCCTCTGACACTGATTCTGGGCTTGGGCATGTGACTTGCTTTGGCCAGCAGGAAAATAGCAAGTGTGACACAGAGATATATATAAAGTACTTATACGCTGGGCTTGTGTGTCCTCTCTTGCTGATCTTTAGAACCCTGACACCTGAGGGGCAGAAGCCCAGGCTGGCCGACCACAGACTGTGATGAGCTGTTCCTGTCCAGGCCACTCCAGACCAACCAGCCTGCCGACCATCAGAGAGTGAATGAGGCCACTCTAGACCATCCAGCCCCAGCTGAGCTGTCCACACCAGAGAACCACCCAGTGACCTACCAAGGCTTGGGATTTTTCTTTTGAAGCAAAAGCTGACTGATACAAGTCCTGAAAGAAGGCCTCCAATCAGCTTCTCCTCCCAGATCTGAAACAGTGGAAGCAAATTCTTGGATCTCTGGTATACACAGACTCCTTCAGCAATGGAAGAACCACCACAAGAATATAACACCATCTTTGGCCTGCAGGGTCCCTGTGTTCCTCAAGGGAGTGGGGAAGGGACAGTCTTCTGTGTACCTTTTCTTTGAGACACACAGTCAACCAGCCCCCAGCCAGCAGGTAGCCCCTCACAGGTTCCAGGTTATTTGGGGACAAGGTGACATAGTAGCATGCTTCTGCCGTATTGTCCCCAGCCTAGTGTTTTTCCACTGAGGGGAAAGGAAGAAGAACATCTCTTTAGCGAGTGCAACTGCAAAGACCTCAAGACAGCATTTCATCAAAGATGCTGGAGGAGCTCTTTTGGAATGCTCTGCAAAACCCAGCAATCTCCAGCAAGGAGCTTGCGGTTTCTGTTTCCAGGGAGGCATAAAAATGAATGAGTACCCAAGAACGCTAACCTGATCAGTGGCACTTTGATAAGGTGACAAAATTGCTCCCTCCTCCAGCCCAAACCCACTCTCTGTGGTGAACTATTATGGGAAGGAAGCATCAACTAATTAGAAGCATCTCTAGGACATGAGAAAAATCGGTACCTGAAATGCCTGGGCAGAGAGAATTCCTTCTTAGGAAGAGAGAAAACAAAAAAATGCTAGGATGTCAAGCATATTTATAAAGGGAAGAGGAGATAAGAATTAATTAGGACAGAGGTTCTACTCAAGTGACACAGAAGACACAATTATTTTTTGCTACTTTTATAGACCAAGTGCCCCTTCCAGGTGGGGTTAGATGCCTGATGCTGCCCACTATTTTGAAAAATGACTTCTGGTCTTTGCTAGTTCTAATGGTGCTTGAAATAAAGATGGTTATTTTGTTTACTCCCTGTTTATAAAGCCCAAGCCACCACCCATCAATGACACCAACGCCTGGATTATTTCTTTTTCATTGGCCAACCCATGGAGAAGACAATAATATTATGGGGTCAAAATGTGAGGCATTTTATCTCAAGGGAGTGTGGACATGCCTCTCCAGTACTGTAGAGCGTGGCCCTTTAATAATCTGGATTTTGATGGACAAGGCTGATGCCTACCTTTGGGCAGGGCAAAGAGCCCCGAGGGGCAAGAGACTTGATTCTTGAGGTTCCCCCATCCCTAACCATTTGCTAGCTGTGAGCTTTTGGGCGAGTCCCCTTACCTCTGAGAAAATTTGAGAAAACGAAGGGGTTAATTACTAACATACTTTCTTAATAAAAATTGTGGCAAAAACATAACATCAGATCTACCCTCTTAAACTTTTAAGTATACAGTACAGTATTGTTAACTATAAGCAAATGTTATACAGCAGATCTCTAGAACTTTTTCATTTTGCGTAACTGAAATTCAATCCCCACTGAACAGCAACTCCCCATTTCCCCTCCCCCAGCCCCTGGCAACCACCATGCTAGTCTCTGTTTCTATGAGTTTGACTACTTTAGATACTCAGGTAAGCAGAATCACAATATTTGTCTTTCTGTGGTTGAGTTCAATTAGCATTATGTCCTCAAGGTTCAAACACACTATATTTTTGTACTAACACAAGGTATTCATTGTTGAAATGGTAAATAGTTATGTATATTAACTCATTTAATCCTCGCAAAGGTCCTGTGAACTAGAATATCATTACTATCTCTTTCTGAGGCAGAGGGAAAGGAAGAGACGTACCCAAGCTCACCTGGGTATGAACATAACAAACACGAAGTAGTTTCTGTACAGTTTAAAATTTTTATTTTAGGTTAATAGGTTTATAGAGATACTGAAGTCACTGAGGACGATGGTGGAAGATGGGGCAGCAGGGACAGTAACACGAGGTGGTGACTCTCGGTTATTACCTTTGTGTAGTTGGACGTGGTCTTCACAGCAGAAAGCAGGGAGGCCCTGGAGCCAGGGGACCTTGGTCCAATTCTGGCTCTACCCCTGCTCCAGGCACCAAGGAAACAAAAATGCATATAGCCAACAAGACCCCTGACTCATGGAAATTACATTATAGCGGAGAGACAAAGAATAAACAATAAACAGTTCTAATAATTTTAGTATGTGGAAGGGGAAAGTATTAGGGAAAAAAACACTTGAGCACATAGGAATTAGGAACACTAAGTGGGAAGGCTAGTTGGAATTTAAAAAATTTTATCACTGAGAAGATGATATCTGAGCAAAGACTAAAGAAGGTGAGAAAAAAGCCTCAATGATGAGGCAGGAGGATATCTGGGCCAAGGGAAGAGCTAGTACAAAGGTCCTGAGGAGGCGGCAAGCCCGGAATGCATGAGGAAGAGCAGGAAGGCCAGTGTGGAGAGGCACAAATGAGGGCCAGGGTAGAAGACGATGAAGCCAGGAGGGGCGTGTCAGGCAGCATGAAGAAGCCAGCGGTGGCTCTGAGTGGCACAGGAAGCTACTGCAGGGCTTCCCACAGGCCTGGGAAGACTCAGGGCTGGAGGTACTACCCTGGAGAGAGCGGACAGGGGAAGGGAAGGGATAAGTCAGGAGGGCTGGCTGAAGGCTGATTAGAGAGAGGCTGGGCCCAGGCCCTCCTCTAGAGGTTCCCTCTAACCTTCCTCCTTCTCCACCCCAGCACCATCAAGCAATGAGAGCCACATTCTCAGTAGAAACTGCTCTAGGCTGTCTCCTGTCTGGGCAGATTGTGGTAGTGGATGAATTGAAAGTTTCGTCCTGAACAGCAGACCAAGCCCCAGCCCCAGCCTCCACGGTTTCTACCTCCCAAGAGGAGAAACAGAACGGCTCTGGTGTTTTCAGGTGGAGATAAACCCTCTATTGATAAAAATCACCAAAACGAAAAAGTGAGACTGAAATCAGGAAGAAAGCAACTCAAAGGAAACAGCCAATTTGGGAAGAATTAAGAAAACTGAGAGAGAGAGAGAGAGAGAGAGAGAGATACAAACCCTATGATTAATATCTCAAGTGATATAAGACTGAATTCAGAAAACAAGGTGCTCTGAAACAGAATCAGAATAGGAAGAACTCCTAAAAATTAGAAATATGTAAACTGAAATAAAAAATTCAGTGGAAGAATATTGGAGAACAGAGTCAAGGAAATAGTGCAGAAAGTAGAACAGACTCACATAAAGAGGGAATAAGGAGAAAAGGGAAAGAACTTAGAGGTCAGTCTAGGTTAGCCAGCATTTAACTAACATGGAGTTCCAGAAAGAAGAAACAGGAGAAATAATGAAATGAATAATTTGAAATATGAACACATTCCAGAATCAAAGAAAGGCATCTTCAAATTGAAAACTCCCAATGAATGGCCAACTCAATGAGTGGACCAAGAAGAAAGGGAGGAAGGGGTTGGGAGGAGGAAAGGAAGGAAGGAAGAAACTATCCAAGGCATGCTATTCTGAATGATAAAGAGGAGATCTTCCAGAGAGAAAACAGGTCATTGCAATTAGACTTCTCATTAGCAATATCAGAAGCTGGAAGGCAGTGGAATGCTACTTTCAAAATTTGGAAAGGAAATTATTTTCAACCAAAAATTCTATATTCAACTAACCATCATGCAGGTTGAAGTAAGACAAAGGAATTTTCAGACTTATGTGTCCTCAGAAAAACTGCTTCCCAAGCACCTTTCTCAGGAGCTTCTGGAGGACCAGCTTCCCCGAATGAAGGGGTAAGGTATAAGTGAGGGAGACCTAGGGTCCTAGAAAAACAGGGATATAAAACACAGAGGTGCAGGGAAGGGAAGTCCTCAGATGATGCCTAAAGAGTGACAAGTCTAGACTGGGGCAGAAGACAGGGGATTCAGGTGTATGTAGGACAGGGCTGAACTGATAGATTATATGATGCCTGTGAGCATTTGGCAAATGGCACTGGTAGGTATTTGCTAGGTTTACAGGGGGCATTTGGAAAGAATGTGCGACAGATACATAGTAAACTTAGCAATCTTTTAAAGGCAGTTAACTCTGAGAAAAACAGAAAGTTGTATAAGAAACAAAGTATAATTCCAGCACAATAGCTGGTACTCTAGTGAGAAATAGTAGTTAAGTCATCACTGTACTGTACACACTGACCACAGAGTTTACGCCACTTGATGTATAACTCTACAGGGCATGGGGCATAAGGGTGGGTGCTGCAGGGGGCCAGATTCTTCTAACAGGAAGCCAGCAGGCAATGTTTAAAACCTATAAACCAGAAAATGCAGCATAAGCACCTAATTTATGGAGATTAATACTGGAATGGCTAAAAGATTTTTTTTACACAGGTTGCTCTGGAGAGTGGGTCTCGGGGCTAGAGAGGGGCTGAGAAGGGCATGCCTGTGTGACTTTTAAACTATGTTTTTATAAAACTGATGAAATAAAACTTACAGTAATTTAAAAAATAATGTATTCCAATGAAAAATTTTTTTATCCTCACTGAAGATATATTTACTGATTTTTAGAGAGAGAGGAAGGGGAGGAGAGAAAAAGAATGAGAAAGAGGGGGGTGTGCTCAGAGCTGGGGGCTGAAGACATAGCTCCGCAATTTACAACACACCCAACAGGAATCTGGGGTCATTGTGAAGGGGCACCAAACCTGTGACCTTCCCCTGAACAAACCCCCTACATGTGTAAAAAAAAAAAAAGAATGAGAAACATCAGCGTAATTAGTTGCCTCCTGTATGCGCCCCAACAGGGAATCGAACGTGCCACCTTGGTATGTGCCCTGACTGGGAATTGAAGCCACAACCTTTCAGTTACAAGACAATGCTATAATCAACTGTGCCACATCAGCCAGGGGTCCCTTGAAATTTTTATATGAAAAAGATTTCAATAAGGAAAATAGAGTGACAAAGCAACTCAAAATGAGGGAGATTAAGGTGGAGGAGGACAAAGGAAATCCTACAAACTCCGTGTGATTCAGATGCAGAACACATGAATGTGATTTTCCTGCTGCTGACAACTTCCAAGCGCAGTACCCCTATAATTTGGGCTCCTTTCCCCACCTGGAACACAGGGTCAGGCCACGACCCTCAGGGAGGGGTTCAGACAAGCATCCCTGTCACTTTACCACATCTGCTCTTGGCAAGTGGAGACCTCCAACTGGGAAATATGGCTGCTGAAACTTGCCTCCAGCTGTGAGCTGGAATGTTCAGGGATGTTCTGGAATTTTGCTTCCTAGGCAGGAGAAGCCAAGAACTCTAGGAAACACGAGGGTGTGGGAGGCAGGGTGAGATGCAGCTGATGACAGGTATCACAGTGACTTCAGAGTTTAGAAAACAATCAGGGAAGAACAGTCAAGAGTCACTTATCAGTATTTTACCTCAACTGACAGAGTTCATGGTGAGCCAATCAACAAGGGGAAGCTAGGTGAAGAGGGTGTGAAAGATGTTTTAGTTAACTGAGAGCTTGTCCTCCTTAGGGACTCCAGACATAAAAAGGCAAGATTTCCCTACCAGACTAGGAAATTCAATTATACTGGCATTTACTCTTTCATTTCTAAGGTCTGGGAGTGGGGTAGGGTACTTAAGAGACCCTAATGAGAGCAGAAAGTAAACAAATACTTGATTGAGAACAGAAATGTCAACATGCACACTTTACCTATTGTTGATACGGAAGAGGGTGATTTTAGTAAGACTGAAACAATTCGACTTGAAGATTGCTGTATACAAACCACATGTAAATGAAAGCCTATTGCTCAGTGTGTAGAAGAAAATAAACCACTGTTGTTTTCTCCTGATTACATTCAAGTAAATGCTTGGAGATTATATGTACTGAAGTTGAAAACTATACTGAGGTTATGTAAGAGAACAGTCCTCTACTTAGACAAGCTAAAGTAATTGGTAAAGTACCATAAAGAATATAATTTGCCCTCCAATGGTTCATAAAAATATTATGTGACTATTTAAAAATATATGTAGATATGTGCCTATATATCTCTATTATCAATCTATCTATCCATCCATCCATCCATCCATCCCAGCATGGGTTTGAGGAGGTGGCTGGACTGGGAGATCTCTAGACTCCAATTTTGGTTCTGTTATAACCCCATAAAATATCAGTTATATTACTACCTGAGAGAGGTGAGTCGTATTCAAAGGTGAAACATAGGACCCATTTGATAGGCAAAAGAGTAAAGTAGTTACAAGCATTGGTTCTGGAGACAAGGGAGCTGGGTTCAAATGGCTCCACCATGTTCATGGGCAAGTTATTTAACCTCTCTCAACTTCAGTTACCTTATCTGTAAAATGGAAATGAAAACAGTGAGGATTAAATGAAACTGTAAAAGTGCAGGCTGGCATAAAGGAAGTCAGCGCTCAGTAGAGTTAACTGGGATTATTGCTACATAAATTCTCATAGTACTTATGTTAACTGGTACAAGGAACACTTTATTTTTCCCTTTTATAATGAATCCTCTACATTTCTTGGTGCCATGTATGCAGTTTTGCCACACTGTGACATTGCACATACTCAAAATGTGTAAGCCCCAGACACCTGCCGGTGACCTTCTGTAGAGCACAGAGATTTGCCTCCAGGCAGCTGGTGTAATTCTCTGAATCTTTACATTACGGTTATCGCGTCACAAGGCTGTGATGCAATCTAAAAATTACACACCATTAAAATTCCTTACCAAAAGTCACTAATAATAGTAAAAGGAAGAAAAAGGAACAGAGTGATTCTGGGCCTCAGTTTCTTCATCTGTGAAGCAATAATAAAAATACTGCAATTTCTCTGCTTTTCTTCATCGAGTGGTTGTGAAAAATAAAGTGGACTGACATATCCAAGGGTATTTTTTCAGGTGCAGAGCATATAACAAACACACCAAACTGTGTGAGCAGTTAGCTACCTCATGTCCCCAGCCAACTGTTCTTTTTTATCATCCAGAAATCCTTCTCCTGGTCATAGAAGTAATGGGGTGAAAGTAGAAGTAATGTGAAGTAGTGAAAGTCTCCCATCTTTACTTAAAGAGCTAAACAAACCAAAAAGCAACGCTAAGCCCAAATCCAGCAGCTAATGAGTCAATAGCATCTTCTCCATTCACAGAAAGGCCCTCGAGAAAAGGCCTCCACATGCCGATAACTGAAAAATCTCCAGAGAAACAGTGAGTTGACAATGAAACCCCCCTACATAAGAGCGCACCAGTCAAAAGCTCCATGGACACACCCAGAATCTCCAAGCTGCCTGTGTTGCCCTCTCAAGTATTAATGGCCAAAGATCACCAGACATTTGAAGAACACCACCAATATGAGAGAGACTGAGACAACTGCCAGGACTAGAGGAATGTGGAAGCCACAGAATGAGCAGAAGAAGACTTGGGAAAAGCTGTTATTAATATTCTCAGAGAGATAAACCAACAAGGTGTAGTGGTGAGGGAAAAGTAGAGAACAATCAAGAGCTCTTGCAAATGAAAAATATGATGGGTGAAATAAAAATTTCAATGGAAGTTTTGCAAGATAAAGTACAGTAAAAACTCCAAAAAAGAAAAGGCAAAAAGACAGAAAGTAGAAATGGACAGTCTTAGAATCCATAAGGTCCAATATCTGACAAATATGTAGGAATTCCAGAGAGAACCAAGTAAATGAGAAGGAGGAAATGATTCACACACACACACACACACACACACACACACACACAATTTAAAAGGACCCATCTGTGGCATGCCCAACTCAAAGAAAGAAGAAAGGCCTCCGTGGCACATTATTAAGAAATTTAATTTTAGATCCACAGTGACAAAGAGAAAGTCTTAGAAGCTTTTAGGGAGTAAAACAAGTCACACCCAAAGGACTGGAATCGAATATTAAGAATGACATTAGAACTCAAGACAATACAAAAAATGAGGAAAAATTATTTCCAACTTTGAATATTCTATAGCTACCAAATTTTAATAAACCAATGAGGGCAGATTGAAGGTATTTTCATATTTCAAGGACTCAAAAAACTTATCTTCTATGCAATATGCAACTGAAAGATGTGTTCTAGCAAAACAGGGAGTAAATCAAGTAGGAGGAACAGGCCAGCACCAAATGGCCTTGTCAGGATGATGGGGGAGAGGGACCTCAGAGGATAGCGACACAGCCAGCCTGGCGTCTAACTGGGCTCCAGTAAATACAGCGGACATGATGGGTTATCTGACCAGCTGGGAAAAATATACTAATGGGACATGTCCAATCTAATGGGAAAAATTAAGGATACCCATATAGAAAAGAATAAGTAAAAAACATGAAGCAATCATTTATTTTAAGACAAGCAAAAATTTATATCTGAGAGGAAGTGTAAATACCAATGTCTAATTCTGATAAGTGAAGATGTGGTCAATACACACATTACACATATTTTAAAGAAAGAGGGAAGTAAATAATGCTCCTTAGCTCTGCAGTGAATGACACAGGTGGCCCTTACTCTCCAAACCCTGACTCTCCATCCTGTGGAAGAAAATACATTTAGATACTCATTAAAATAAAATTATTTTTATCATTCCGCACTCTCTGAACTCCCACTACTTATATTTGAAACCCAGAAACCAAATAAATTTGGATCATGTAGTGACCTTCACTTTCTGAATTTGTTATTTGATTCAGGAATTAAATAAACTCAGATTCTTGATATTTACATAAACTTAATGTAACCACAGACCCCTGACCTGGGAACTCTAACACAGCCCTAGGGAAGGGGTGGGGGAAGAAAAGTGCGTAAAAGGGTGCAAAGGCTAAGCCCTCCTCTCCTTCAATTGAAAGTTCACTGATACCCTCTGAGATATCCAAAACCAATAAATGAAGAAATACTCATCTGAACATGTTTCATAAAGATATGGCGTAAAACTAGAAGAAATAGCTAAAAGAGTAAAGAGTGATTGCCTCCAAGGGGACAGGACCAGGAGTGGGTAGACACAGGGCAAAGGACTACTATTTGATTATGTTTTAAGTATTACCTGGGGTTTAAACAAAGTGCATGTAATACTTTGAAAAGAAAAAAAGAAAGCACAGCAAACTATTTAAGAACACTAGCCTGGAGACCTGGGTTCGGGCTGAAGGTCTGTCACCGCCAACTGGGTACCACTGAACACAACACTTTGATCTCCAGGCCTTGGCTGATTCACCTATAAAATGAGAAGTGGATTCCTTCCCAACTCAACAATTCCTGAATGCATTGTTCTGATGTGCAAATTTAAGTTTTCTTCCAATGTTAGGGATCCCATCCAAGCTTAACTGCTTGGATTGTAACTAATATTAGTACTGTTGTTAAGAAAATAACATTTAATCTGGAGTCTGTCCAGAAAAAGTTCAACCATTGTTAAAATAATGAGAATGGTTTGCGTGACATTGACGTAACCTGGCAGCCAAGGCGAGTGGACTGGAATGCGCATGCATGAACCATGATGTCTTCACTCTACTAGTCAGTGGAGGCGGTAGATGCTGTTGAGCGAACATGTGTACTGTGTGGCTGCGGCATTCAAAACGACTAAGTGAGTAGAGCAATGAATCTGCATCAAATTTTGTGTTAACCTTGAACATTCCTCCACAGAAACTATTCAGATGATTCAGAAGGCTGCACCTACGGGCAACTGGTGATTGGCAGTTTCATCACAACAACACACCTGCTCATGCATTATGTCTCGTGCAGAGTTTTTTGGTGAAACATCAGATCACCCAGATGCCTCAGCCCCCTCTACAGCCCAAATTTGGTGCCCTGCAACTTCTGGCTTTTCCTAAAATTAAAATCACCATTGAAAGGGAAGAGATTTCAGACCATTGATGAGATTCAGGAAAGTACGACGGGGAAGCTGATGGTGACTGGGAGAATTGTGTGAGGTCCCAAGGTGCCTACTTTGAAGGGGACTGAGGCGTCCTTGTCCTATGTATAATGTTTCTAGTATCTTTTTCAATAAATGTCTCTATCATTCATATTACATGGCTGCATACTTTCTGGACAGACCTCCACACCGTGCTACACACACACAAACACACACATACACAGAAATAGGCATTTGGGAGGAAGTTGTAATAAGGGCTTGTGGCTTGCCAGAAAAACAGGAATGGCAAACCACAGCTATTTTGTAGAGGAGTGCAACATGGAAGAAAACATAGGATGGTCAAAGAAAAGAACTCAACTTGATTACCAAGAAAAAGCAAAGCAACAATAATAAAACAGTCGAGAAGGGTCAGATCCAAACAAGGTCTAAGTCAGATGTAGGGGAGAGAAGGAATAGGACCTGCCCAACAGATTTACATGAGCATAAAAGTCTAAGGGGTAGAGGTTTTGATATAAGCATAAGATTGAAGATAAAATGAGATGAGAAAGACAGAAGCTGTAATATTTTACCAAGAGATTCAAAGATACTTTTCCTTTGGGGATAGAGAAGTAAGAGTTTCCAAAGTAAGAACTGATAAGGTTTGGCAGAGACAAAAAGATGAGAGACATCAGGGACCACCTGAACTAAGGGTGTCAAACACAGCATCTCTGAGGGAGTCAGTCTCGGGCTCCACTCCAACCTGTGTCTTATGCATGCAGAATGAGAGGAAAGAGTGAAAAGGAGAGGCTGGGGGCTCTGTCTTTCCTGGCATAAGTAATTGTGATTAAGGGTACAGAAAAAAAATCCAGCGGTCAGAGTGGTATCCATATTTGTTTAAACTGCCTTCTCTTGTTGGATTCTGAATCTCTTTCCAAAATAAACAGCATATTTTCTTCTTGTTCAGGCAGTAAAGTTCATCTTCATATCATTCATTAAACATTTAAACCATTCAGTAAAAAATAAACATTTTTACTGAGGTTAAATAAACCATTTATACTTAAGGACAGTATTTTTTCATCTCTTTGGGGTAACAGATAGCTAATGTTTGAACACTTCCAGTCCAGTGAAGATTATATAAGGGTTTCAAATAAAATTCATTGTTTAATCTTTCCAACAACCTTGTAGTGTGGCTACTACAGATCCACAATACCTTATCCAAAACTCTTGGACTAACTGAGTTTCCCAAATCAGAACTTACCAAATTTTAGTAGGGTAATATGGTATACATTACTGTACATAACACCCAAGTAGAGTCAGGAGCTGCATCCTAGAAACAAAAAACATTAATATTTCTGTAGTGAAACATAGGACTAATCATTACTAATTTGGCTAAATAAAGAGTGTAATCAATAGCCACATGTCTGTTCTTGTTACAGAATGGGGGTGTCCAAAAATCTCCAGAGCCTGCAGGTTGGGGGATGGGTAAAAGCAAACAGCTTTTAAGATGCCTTCACATGCCTGTGGCTAGTGGGTAGTGTCTGTTACGCAAATGGCTTGGTTCTCCCAAGGCCCCAGGAAGATGGGAGGGGTTTCAACCATGGAATGGTGCAGTAAGAGCACACGGAGCCTGCTGAAGGTTCTGTGAATGTTCAGAACTGGTTACCACATCCACTGCATCAGAGAACACAGTCAGGGGTTTAAAGATAGGCGGCAGACATTTTAGCTAGGATCTCCATGCGGCTTTGAAAGGAAAGGGAAAACATCATGCAGCTTTGAAAGGGCAAAGAAAAAACCATGCGTGATCCAGTGCAACAAGGCACATGTTTTCCTGGACTGTTATACAGAGGCTGATGACATCGTACCCAAGATCCTGAAGGAGAGAGCTGACAGATAAGGGATGGGGAACTTCTGGGCATGTTTTTGGCTTCTAGCCTTTTGGGGAGCAAGGGAAGTGCTAGGTCCTGTGGCAGAACAGGGCTCTGAGCTGAAGTACTCACTGCCCTCCCCAGCTTGGAATACTGTAAATAAAGACCTGTTTTCCTCAACACTAGTTGTTGGGATTTACACCAAGGTGCCACGTGAAAGAACCCCCATTCGCTCTGTAACATTCTGGTCAGATTTTGGTGCCATAAGAGTATGCTCAAACTTAGGAAAAACTTTCAGTTTTCAGAGTATTTGGGTTTCAGAAATGCAGATCCTTAATAATAAAGCAGTATTATTATCCCTATTTTATAGATGAGGTAAGTGGAGCACACAAAAAATAATCATGTAACTTGTCCAAGATCACAGAGCTAGTGAATGGTGGGGTCAGAAGTTGATGCCAGGCAGACTAGCCGTAAGTCTAACTGCAGTGCCGTATTGCTTCCTTGTGCACAGCTTACAGTTTAGGCTTAGGGTTGGTGGAGGCATAAATTACATTTTCATCATCTAAATAGTCAAGGAACCTGGTGGCCTGATCCAAGCAGAGCCCTGCTGATATATAAGGCAGCCAGGTGACATCAATGCTTCTCATCCCTGGAGAAGAGGAAGGATGACTTATCAGGAGACCAAGGCTTGGAATTATATATAGCTGACTATGAACCAGAAAGACCCCAGAGTACCTTGGAGAAGGCTGTGCTTACTCTGAATTCCATGGAAAGGCTGGGATGAGAAGAACACAGAAGAGTTCCTGGTGTAACCAGGTAAACCATTCTCAACAGTGAGTGAGACCAATGAATATGAACATGAGAACTGAGAAGAAAGTGAAGAGAAGTAACAAGAGCTGTTTATCAAGCATATAATATATGCCAAATGCCGTGCTAAGCACTTTATATGCAATATCACATTTTATCCATTCCACAATCTTTTGAGGGAGGAATCATTATTACTCTCACTTTACAGAGGAGGTAGCTGAGACCAAGCTCACACAGTTCACAGTTTATGAAAGGCAAAGCCCAAAGGGAGGAGGGAGCTGATAGGAGGGAAAGCACAGGGTTTAGAAGCTAGAACACTTCCCGAGGGAGACAGAGGTTGTGAAGATCACCATTTCTCCTACAGAAATGCATGGGCCCTGCTGGTAAGGGTATCATGGCTTATGTATGCAATGACAGCTATTTTCTATGAAGATACTTTTCAAATTATGTATTCATGGGATAATAGCTTTGGCACAGTAAATGAAAAAAAATTTAAATACTAGATAAACAGCCTTATTTGCTTTTTCACCAGGAAAGATAAGCAAATATGTAGCTTCTGATCTTCAACTTGGAGAAGACAACACCTCTTACAGGCTCAGTCCTCAAATAGCAAAGTGAAAATAGTCATTTCCCACACAGACAAAGGTCCTATGGGCCAATGTAGAGAGGAGGGAAGAGAAATAATTGCAAAAATTTATAAGTTAATTAGTTTAGTTAACAGTTACAATACACACTCACTAAGACGATCACACCACTGCCAGCTTCCCCATCTTCAATATTGACCAAAGTCGTAGACTTCAGTGAGAATTACCAAAATGCACTAACCAAAGTAAGGCTCTGTCCACTAGAGGGGAAGACATTAAAACTTTCTTTCTGAACAAATGGGCCAAAGACAGAACACTGTTTACATTCCAAGCAAAATCACAAGCACTTAATGACTGATGTTACGATGACCTCACAAGGACCTTCTCTGGAAAGAGGGGATTAAAAAGAAAATATCTGGTTATTACAAACTACTGCCTAAGGTTGGGGTAGAGTCAGGTTTTCTAAAACATTTCCCATGTGAAGGCTGTGAGGAAGCCTGAGGCTCCCCCTTCAGCACCAGGGATTCTAAGTGGGACATCATAAAGAGAGTCCTTGTCACTCAAAGCTGGAGGCTGCACGGTCACTTTACTGATGAGGGCAAGGAGGCTCCGGGAGGTTGAATCACTTGTTCCAGCACGCCAAGTAGAGGAGGTGGAACCAGAAATGACATGGGGGTCTGTCCCCACAACCAGGGACTCTGACAGAAGGGGTTGGAGGAGTTGCCAGAGGATCTTCAGCCCTTCTCATCCCACCTCTCAACCTGAGTCAGGGGTTCCATTTTGCCTGTCCTACTGATCAAACGTTTGCTTTAATTTTGTTTTGAAAAATGGTTCTATTCCGAAAACTACATCATCAACAACAAAGACAGCAACTTTGAAAACCACAGCCTGGCACAGGAGGCATGCCTCAATTTGTGACTGGAGGAGTTTTCTATCCCCACCCCATTCTCTGTGCAGAGGTATGGGGTGTGGCCAGTGGTGACAGTGGAGAGGATAAGATGTCGTTATGTGGGAAATATCATACATACCTAACTTGTGACCTGGCAATGGAAGATAACATCTGAGTCATACAGCAGCCCTACATCAAAACATTACATCAAAGGCAAACAATGTGGGAAGGCAAATTCCTGTATTCTTACAGAGCCTGCGCTGGGAGGGCTCCTATTCCCAGGCTCTTAACCTGGAAATCAACAAATCCATTCCTTCTCTAAAAGGCAGCAAGAACCAACATTCCCGCCTTCACGCAGGGGAAGGGAGATTAAGGACAGGGTGTGTGCCATGCCTGACATGTCCAGTGCCCTGAAGACAGGAGGGGGTGTATGTCCTGTGACCTCACTTGCAAAGAGCATTTTGCCATAGACTCCTACAGAGCAGTGAACATTTTAGAGGGCAAGGTTCACAGAGGTGTCCTATTGTGACATTAGAGACACCTTCAAGTCCAGTGCTTCTCAATCCAGGTCTCTAGGAGCCCTGAGTGTCTCAGAAGCACCTCGGGCCATCTCTGGCAACCTTAATAGTTACTCTTTGTGTTTCATTCAGAGCAATCTAAGTAAAGTCTGGCTAAGAAATGAGATGTTTCAGTCCCTTATCGTATCATAGAGGAGGCCCAGACAGGGAAAGTTAAGTTGTGCACTGTGACACAGCTGGTTAGCAGGCAAGCTCCAGCCACCTGCACAATGTCTGCCCCTTTCGCCACCCTGGTTGCTGGAAAGATTCTGCTTCAAAAAAACTAAGTTAGAATGTCGTGTAATCTCATCACTGTGGTGGGAACTGAGGGCACATCAGGCCCATGGAGGAGGCCTCTAAACTGCTCAGGGAAAGTCATGAGGGATTTAAAATGCCTAGAAAGCAATTGGCTGTGGTATGGCCTTCCAAATTCCTAATTTCCAACTCTGTGGATTCAGTTGGGCAACAGGTGGACAAATTATTACATAGAGAACATCTGCTGACATTCATTATGAAAAGATTGTGGGGCCAGAATGTATGAAAAGTGCTCTGGGAGACTTCTGGTTAAACATGGCGGATTGATCACCATGTTTGTCTCTACTCTTTCCTAAAGACCAAGTAAAATGACAGTAAATTTAATTTTAAAAAGGCATGAATTACAAGAACAATGTTAGTAAAAAAAAAGGAGATGAGAGTAGACCCAAGATGGCAACAAAATTTTGGATGCTACTGGGATGCAGTTGGACAAATGGTGAAGGACTGAGTAAACCAGTGGGTGGGGTGGGGTGGGAGGTGGACTCAGGCTGATGGGAGTCCCAAAGGCCCAGGATTTCAGGCATGGGATACCTTAAAAAACAGTAGTGTGGGCCAGGCTAAACATAAGAAGCTTGCCAGAATATCTGTATAACCTCATACCTTCACACCCTTTGCCTCACTCCAGCCAAACACTTTAGAAAATCAAAGAGTTGTTTAAGAAAGTGCATGGAGTGTTACAATTTTGCTTGTTAGTTCAGTCTGTTCATTAGATTCCACATATGAGTGAAGTCATATGGTATCTGTCTTTCTCTGACTGGCTCATTTCACTTAGCATGTTGTCCAGGTCCATTCATACTGTCGCAAAGGGTAAATTTTTCTTCTTTTTTATGGCTGAGTAGTATTCCGTTGTGTAAATGCCACACAGTTGTAGATAGAGAGCAGGACGGCAGCTAAGGGGGCAGAGGGAGGAGGTTAGGGGGTGGAGAAATTGAGCAAAAAGAGAAAAGGACTCATGGACATGGACAATTGTGTGGTGATTACAGGGATGGGGTGGGGGCTATAAGGGGGCTAAATGGTAATGGAAAAAAATACCATACATCTTTTTTTTTAAAAAAAGAAAGGACATGGAATATATTTGGTGACTCACTATGGTACTTAAATGATCCTAAGGATACAAGCCCCTAATACCTGTTTAGTGAAAAATTACAACTATATCGGAAAGATGAATGGAGAAGTGTGTGTAGAGGAACTATCAAAGAAATAAACCTCCAGCTTTCATGAGAGAAAGGCATTAAGTCATGTAAAATGTAAAAAAACAAACAAACTAGAAATGACAGGAAAGGCCAGTTATTTAAATTATAAAAGTAAATATCAGAAAAAAAGTAAAAAGTATTTTGAAAGTTTTTGCATTTGGGAATAGAAATTGATGAAAGGGAGGGGATTGCTAATTCTTCTTATAATACTTATAGTACAGTTTGATTTTTTAAAAACTATGTATATGTATGACTTCGATAAAAATAAAAATTTGCTATGCTAGGGCAAAGACCTGTTAACCAAAGGAAGAATTTTTACTGACAACACAAATTGGGTGTCTTTTTCCCCCTGCAACAATCTCTTACCTGTTTCCCTAACTCCAGAACCAATTGCCTAGCATATTCAGCACATGCTTTGCCAGGGTTATCTTCAGGCAGGTCTCTGCCACACCCTGTTCAAGACCCACGAGCTAGAAGATGAAACCTACAGTCTGGGCCCACCAGCCCATCACAGCTTTCTCTCCGATTTTCCAGCCTGGTGTTTTCTGCTCAGGGTCAGCCTGCTCCTGCCCCCTTCCCTGTGGAGGGAGCCTGTGCCCCCTCTGCAAGCAGATCTCATCTCCTTGTCAAGAACCTCCCTCAGTCCTGGACAAAGCCCGTGGGGACTGCTCTCCTACCTTCAGCACACTGTCTGCACTCGCATTTCTCTTTTCTCATCATGCAGGTCTCAGCACAAAGGTCAGTTCTGGTCTTGCCTATCTGGCCTCCTAAAGGACCTGTCTCTGCCACATCACCCTGTCTAATATTTTTCAGGGTACTTTTCATCACTTGGGGTTATCTTGTTTACTTATTTATTGACTCTCTCTCTCCTATATCTGCCTGTTTCATAGTTGTATTCTTAAGAGTTATGCCTGGGACATAGTAGGCACTCAATAAACATCTGGTGATAAGTGAATGAAAGGACTTTAAAAAATGTACCCTCTGGCCCTGTTCAGAAATTAACAGTAACAAGTGCTCTTTCTTAGCCTACTCTACAAAGAAATCTGCTCCTACTGCACCATTCTCCTGTCCAAGTCACCTGTGACTCCGATTTGTCAAACCTGCTAGTTAACTCACTAAAGTCAGGAGATTAAGTCACCCCGCTGATTAAAACCCACCAGTGGCTTATCTCAACACTAGAATAAAATCCTAACTACTAACATAATTTACAAGGTGCTATATGGCTTGGCTTCTGCCTCCCACTCTGACCTCACCTCCTATTACACTCCACTTACTCAGTTTCCTCTAGCCATGGTGGCTGTTCTCTCTCTCTGCCTCTGGACCTTTGCACCTACTGATCCCTCCAGACTCTTACCTGGTTTTCTCCTCACATCATTCAGTACTGTGATTAAATATCACCTCCTTAGAGAGGCCTCCCCTGCCACTCATAGTCCATCACCCACTCTCTATCTCCTTATTGACATTATATTTGGCTTACTGACTCTTCCCATAGTAGACTGTAAGCTCCACAAGGGCGGGGAATTTTGCAGCGTTGCTGACCACTGGATCCCCTGTATGTAGGCATAGCCTGGCACGTACTACATGATCAATAAATACCTGTTCAATAAAAGAATGCATAGATATAGTCATCATATATCATTTGGAAAATAATAATATAATGAAGAAAATAAAATCATCTCTAGAATCCCAAATATATACACACACACACACAAATAAGTATGGTTGCTTAATAAGGAAAATAATAAACCCAACTGGTAACGCTTTACATCTTGACAGGGATTTGAGTTTCACAAGAGTCTGTATTTGTCAAAATTCAGTGATTGCACACTTAGGGTTTGTATATTTCATTGCATGTAAATTAACACTGAAATAAAAAATATTAAATATTGAACACTAGTTAATGATGTACATGCTGAACTATTTACAGAAAAGTGTACTGATGTTTGCAACTTACTTTGAAGTGTATAAAAAATAAGATGGCTTATTGGATGCATAGAAGGAAGGTAGATGAGTATCTATGTATATCTATGTACCTATCTATCTATATGATAAAGAAATATAATAAAATGTTAATGGAAGAACTAGTGGCAGTTATAAGGGGGAGTTCACTGTAAGATTCTTTCAACTATGCTGTATGTTTGAAAATTTTCATAATAAAATGTTGGGAAAAATAATTTGGGAACATACTGAGTACAGTTTTGTATCCTATGTGGTTCATGAATATTTTATTGTTATTTTCCTATATCATTACTGTCTTTGAAAACATGATTTTAAATAGCTATATAGGACGCCAGAGGATGGATGTACCATGGCTTATTTAACTGGTCTCCTATCTTTGGATATGGAGAACATCTTCAATTTTTCACTTTTATCACCAATAAAGTAACGAAAATCCTTGTATAAAAATCTGTGTGTGTTCAGTATGCTTATTTACTCAGCTTGCATTCCCAGAAGTAAAATCTAGGTTCAAATATCATAAGATTTTAGAATCCTGATACATATATACTGCCAATTGCCTTCTTAAAAGGTGGCCACAGAATGGGTTTATTCTTAATATCTGGTGAGTCTGCATATTTCTTAAGGAAGAGTAGAGAAACTGCTTTTCCCTGCCTTCACCACTGGGCATAGCAAACTGCCATGCACTCTGTAGGCACTGGAAAAAATACCTTGAATTACATTAAAAGTACATATGACAAGAACTAATCCTGCCCTATCTCAGAGAAAAATGATGAGTGGTACTTTTCTTTATGGGACATTTGAGGCTGCCGCTTCATGACCCGTGGTGAGGAGAGGGCTGCAGATAGGAGGCAAGGACCAGGTCTCTTGGAGGCCCACTCTGCCCCTGGGAACCCTCAACCAGCTTTCCCAGGTAAAATGTAGTCTTTGGGATGGAACCTTCCTGTGGCCTCAGGCAGAGTGAGGCCAAGCCGTTTGAACTCTGGTGGGAAGTGGGAAGATGACTGGGATGGCTGCTAAGGGAAGCAGCAAGCAAGACGCAGTCTAGAGGGAGCTGCAGGATCCTTGGGCTCTGCAGGTGGGGGGGGGGGGGTACACCCTCTTTACTCCATGCCCCTCTGGACTGTGGGTTTTTTCTTTGGTTTATAATTTTTAAAAACCTTTATTCCCGAGGTCAAGAGAACATTGTTGGTGGAATGACTCCTTGAGATACTATTTGGATTTAGCATGGCAGTATTTCAGCTTAGACTTCAGTAAACCAGCATTTCATTTTTCACATTTGAAACCAGTTTTATTCCAAAGTTCATCTGTAAGTTCTTGTTTGGAACTTGGAGTATATTTACCTACCAAATGGAGGCAATTTCTATTCAGGTTGGCAAGAGCTTTTCTGACCCTTCATAAAACCAAAATATATCTGATTTTCATAAGGGATGGTAAAGCCTTATTGACAGAGATCCTCATGGGGACTTTCACAGGATTGGTGACAGAGGTTGTAATTTTTCTTAAAAAAAAAATTTCTAAGGAAGTCTGGCTGATGGTACTCTTCTTTCTCTCTTTTTTTTTTAGAGGTAAGTACAGCAGTTGCGGGGGTGGACCCTCAGAACTTTCTTGAGGTAAATGGTTAAGGGGTGAAAATGTGATGGGAAAGAGTTCTTAAGTAAACGTGTGAGAACAAGTTCCTTCTGAGGTCGACTGATCAGCTCTGCTAAGTGAGGGGATGAGGGAAGAAGTAGCTGGCATGGGCTGCATCCCCAGGATAAATTAGAAGAAGGGCAGTGCCACTAAGAGGGGCAGTCCATGGGGAGCCTGGACCCTCCCAGGAAAGGGAATGTGTCTATGGCCCAGGAACAAATATTCTGGAACCTCATGAAGAGCAACAGAAATGAGGAGCTTCCAAGGGTCAGAATTTTAGCAGGTCCCAATCACCCAAGCACTGCCCTCAGGTCACTAATTAGTTTATAGACCCCAGGGGCAAATGATTGCCAGTAAATAACACGTTTCTATCACATGAGAGAGAATATCTATTTAGCTGGAAGTCCTATTATACCAGGAAAATGTAAGTCCCGGAATCACACAAGAGCTACAAGGGTCACCCAAACAACTAAAATAATCCAAGGAGCAAAAACACAACTTAAGAAATGAGATGAATGTGTTAAATGTCCAGGAAAGAGCAATTAGGGAGCAGACTGGATGCCAGCATTTAAATGGCAGCACAGCAGCCGCCGCTTTCGCCGTTGCTCTCGCGGCTTTTGTCTGCACCGCCACTATGCCGCACTACACCGTCGTCTACTTTCCTGTTCGAGGGCGCTGCGAGGCCATGCGCATGCTGCTGGCTGACCAGGGCCAGAGCTGGAAGGAGGAGGTGGTGACCAAGGACACCTGGCTGCAGGGCTCGCTCAAGGCCTCCTGTCTGTACGGACAGCTCCCCAAGTTCCAGGACGGAGACCTGACCCTGTACCAGTCCAATGCCATCCTGCACCATCTGGGCCGCTCCCTCGGGCTGTATGGGAAGGACCAACACGAGGCGGCCCTGGTGGACGTGGTGAATGATGGCGTGGAGGGCCTCCGCTGCAAATAGGCCTCCCTCATCTACACCAACTACAAGGCGGGCAAGGAGGATTACAGGAAGGAGCTGCCGGGGCGCCTGAGCCTTTTGAGACTCTGCTCTCCCAGAACCAGGGGGGCCAGGCCTTCATCGTGGGCAACCAGATCTTCGCAGACTACAACCTGCTGGACTTGCTGCTGATTCACCAGGTCCTGGCCCCAGGCTGCCTGGACTCCCTGCCCCTGCTCTCCGCCTACGTGGCTCGCCTCAGCGCCTGGCTCAAGCTCAAGGCCTTCCTGGATTCCACTCAGTACGTGAACCACCCCATCAACGGCAATGGGAAGCAGTGAGGGCTGGTGAGGGCTGGTGGCGCCCTCGGGGAGGCGTGGCCTGCCTGCCTTCCCTTCCAATACAATTTCCAGAGAAAAAATAAAATAAAATAAAAATAAATGGCAGCACAATGAGGTCCCCTGTGCCCCCAGGGATAAGATGAAGGAAAAGTGAGTTAGGAGGGACAGATCGAACATAATCAGGTGACATAAGGACCCTCGAAGGGAAGTGCTAGGTTTGGAAGACACCAAGGGCAGCTGCTGCCCTCCACCCCTTCGCTGCTCCATAGCACCTGGCCCTGGAGAGATTGAGTATCTTGAAGGCAGTCATATTATGCCCCATTTCCTCAAATCTATTATCTCATAAAATGTATCATTATTTTATGTGTTGGTAAGAGAAAAAACCAACTGACCAGTTAAACTAACACAAAGCATAGACTTCAAGATGCACCCCAGCTTTCCAGACATTAAAACCGTGAAATTAGCACACATCTTATTAGTATGAAATATGCGAGATTCAAAGGGGTGCCTGGAACCACCTCTTCCTCCTGCCTTCCCGCCCCCTAGACCCCTCTCTCAGTAGCACAACACAAGGGGGTGCAGAATGATAGGGGGAAGGCTGAGAGGCAGGCAGAAGCATGAGAATGTATCCACAGAAAAAGCAGGCCCAGGGGAGTGTGGACTCCTGTAGATCTGATTTATGGTCTCTGTGGAAGGTGGACTTTACTGCGGGGTGCAGGTCTCTGGCCACCCTGCTCCACTCACAAGGTGAGCCAATGCCAAGCCTGCAGTCTCTGTGGGACAAGTGATGGGCCTTTGGGGACACTTGCCAAGCACTTGCAAACCTTGCCAATGAACCGGTACCAAGCAATCTCTTGCTGTAGTGTGTGTCCAGTGGCACAGGAAGTATTTGTGCGAAGAATGAAGCAAGTCTTCTACCTTGGAAAACAGCTTCCCTCTAGCCTCCTTCAACGGAGTGGGACAGGAACGCTGCCATTTGCAAATCAATAGCTACACTGGCTCTGCAAACAAGGAAGCACAAAGTGTAATCCTAGAGACCCTTAACGGCCCAGTGTTCTAAGGTAATCCTGTCCTCCAAGAAGCAGACAGGAAACTGACACAGGTCTCCAGGCTGGTCTGCCCAGGGCCATACCTAGGGCTGGTGGTATGTCTGCTTCCTTTTTTTCTCTTTTTTCCTTCCTTCCTCATCTTCTTCTTCTTCTTCTTTTTTTTTTTTGTGTGGAAAATCAGAAGCTTTGTCTGCAAATGCTGCCAGGAACTGACGACACTCGACATTTTACCACATCCTACTTTTCACAGTT
Source organism: Furipterus horrens (assembly GCF_987537825.1). Lineage (NCBI taxonomy): Eukaryota > Metazoa > Chordata > Mammalia > Chiroptera > Furipteridae > Furipterus > Furipterus horrens. The sequence continues at coordinate 52,433,211 of NW_028327179.1, forward strand.
ATTTGCATAAGAGTTGTTAGGAAAATACCTGTACCAGAAGGGCAATGATTTAACGGAAAAAGCATTCTGATCATTTACTTTCAGCCAGAATTTCACACACTCAGACACACTTGACATTATCCTTGGAAACCTGGAAAGAAACAGCTGCCATGCAGGCCACACCCTAAGGGATTTCAGTCTTTTGATAAAAGGGGAGTTGCAGTGCAGAGATTTGTTAGATTCTGTGAAATCCCAGCCAGAAGCAGAGGTTGGGAGACTAGGTTTTTAAAATCCATCTCCATTGCCACTGGATCAGGCCCCTGCTCAACCAGGAGAGACAATAAAAAGGGCCTATGGTTGGAGAACTTTTTTCCCTTTATGTTCCAGTCCCTTCTAATTACTCTCCAAGTCTGGAGTCTGGCACTGGAGCAAGGGCCCTGGGGGATGTCAAGATGACCTGAACTCCTGAGTCCCTGGGAACCAAGCCAGCAAGGGCTCCGGGAATCTAGGAATGAGCCACTATCAACCCACTCACCCATCTGAAGGTTAGCTGGAGCGTGCATTGGCTTCCTGTCCACTCTCAAGGGAAACTGTTAGGAACCTAACTTGATACCAGCAGAAAAGCAAAGGAATCTATTCCTTCATGAAGGACAATCCCTGCTCAAATACGCATTCCTCAGTTCAGACAAAATCACGGAAGAACAAGTTGAATTGCCGACTCAACTTCAGGGAGCTAGCCCGAGGGGGAGGCCCCCATACAAAGCAACCCACTAAATGAGTGAACATGACACATTCCATTGTGAGTATTCTAGATACAAATGCAGGGGTTTTGTCTTTTACAAAGGCCAAATGGTATGCTGTTATGGGCAGCGGCTCCGCTGAGAGAGGTTTTTAGGAAGCTGTTGCTGCTGCATGGGGGAAAAAACACTGGTGAATTTTGTGTGCTAGCAATGAAAATCAAAACTTGAACCTGGAAGATGGGATGCCTGATGGTTTGGCATGTCTCCCTAGCCTAATAAGCACTCCAGCTCCAACATGAGGATTTCCATGCCTCAGCCCCACATACTCTTACTGAACTGTGCTCCCATTGGTTGGGCACATGGGTGTAATATGCTGGCAGCTTTCCCATTTGGACTGGGTTCCAGACGGTACCTGATTAGTACGTAGGAGTCTGTTTTGACCATTTGGCCTATATTGGATGGTCCATCTGGGGCGTCTGAACAGCAGCTGTGAGGCAGTTCGAGCACAGGGAGGTGAGCCTTCTTTCCTGTCTCCCTGCATCTCTGCTCAATGTACCCAGATGAGGGGGAGGAGCTTCAACACCCCATGAGGGCTGCGTTCAGGACAGAGGCCTGGCAGTCTATACCTCCCTGCACCCAGTCCGTGAATACCCATGGGGAAATATACCTATTAAGCACCTACTGTGTAGAAGGCATGGGAATGAGGAATATAAACGAGACACAGGCTCTATCTTACAGGAACCCAGAGCCCACTAGGAAGAAAGGCAAGTGAAATAAGAAACAATAATATGATATAACAGATGCAATAACAGAGCCTCCTGATATGTGCTAGGAAACGGATGAGGACTTGGTTAACTGTGCAGGGAATGGGGTCAGAAAAACCTCATTTAAACTGGGTCTTCATGGATGCAGAGGAAGTTGCCAGGTGGACCAAGACAGAAGTCAGAGATAAAGGAACCAGAGGAAAAAGTGAGGGGGCTGGAGCTTCGGCTGCATGAAGGGCCACATGCCTATTTCACTTAGTAGACCCCAGGGAGCTACTGGCATGATTTAAGGAGCAAAGTGACAATGAGGTCTCAGTTTTGGAAAAATTATTTTTCAGATAGTAAGACTGGATTGAAGAGACAGTAACTAGTAAGTAAGGAGAAGATCAGTTAGGAGGCTGCTGTGAAGGTTCTAGAGAATGAGGACATGGTCAAGGGCCAGTGCTGTAAGGAAGAGGAGGGAGGGCCAGAGACAGTGAGGTGAGGCCCACAGGGCTGCAGGCAGGAGGTGATGGAGGCTGACCTGGGAATAGCCGGCACACTGCCGGGGTTAAACAACCTGGTGCATTTAATGACTCATATGCAGCCTACCAACATATCTCTCTCTGCAACATTTTCTGAACTTTCCTGATCCCCAGATTTCCCTCTGCCAGAATGTGAGCAACCTTCTGGCTTTCAGCTCTACCTTTTATATCCTCTTCAGATCATGCATCCCACCCCTACAGTTTCCCTCCAACGCTGGGCAGAGGAGCCTTCCTGTCCTCCCTTGCAAGTCCTTAGGCCCCAGGACCAGAAACCCCAAGAAGGAGATGGGGTGTACTTCCCGCTGAATCCTATGTACGGGCCTATTTCCAAATACAAACAACAAATAATACTGGAGGTGAGTTCACCCTTCTGGGTTTACCTGCCCTAGCTGGTATCAGGAATTCCAAGATCCATTTGGTTTACCTTTGCCTCCAAGCCCTGGCCCCATGGAGTAAGGCAATCCAGGAGTCTTCCCAGAAATCTTTTTGGAAGATTTCTCTGGACAAATTGGACACAAGAAGAAAATCCTAATTTCTTTGGTGAAATCCAAAAGGAATGCATCTAGGGTGGGACCAAGAGAGATCACTGGGGCAGATGATCCCCAGATGTTGTCCCTGTAAATCTAATTGCTAACGTCGAAGGCAGGAGTCACACTGGGCCTTGAGTGCACGGTATAGCATTTATGTTTATAAGAGGATTTCACAGTGTATAATTACATTGGATCTCTACCATGACCTGGGAGGTGGGGGGTTATAAATTCCTAAAAGGAGGGCATGGTAGTGGAGATCTATGGTCATAATGCCTGAGTTAGACCCTGCTCTGCCACTCACTGGCTGTCTGACCTTGGACAAGCACTCCACTTCCTGTGTCTCAGTTTCTCCAGCTGAAAAGTGGGACTAATACTAATGCCTAGCATGTAGTGAGCACTCTGTAAGCATTTATTAAAGAAAGATCTCCAATCCAGAGGTGACTTAAACATAGAGCTGACAGGCTGAAGAACTTGCCTGAGGCTGTCTGGAATGTGAGATGGACAACTAGAATTCCACGGCTCTTAGGCCATATTCTTCCCATGTCAAGCTGCTCTGGGAAGCATTTATTCTCTGGCGGTCCCTCATCCTGTCTCGGAAAGGGCATCATCCCACAGTCATAACCTTAGAACACAGTATTCCCTCACTTATCGCAGGTATTACGTTCTAGACCACCCCACCCCCTGCGATAGGTGAAAATCTGCGAAGTAGAAACCTTACATTTATTTTAGTATTTATATATATTTTAAGGCTTTATAAACCCTTCCCACACACGTATAAACAGTTCCCAGTCCCTTATTAACCTTTCTCACTCCCTTATTAACCTTTTCCACACTTTTATAAACACTACTTATGTTCTTAAACATATTCTACACTCTTAAACCTACGTAACTCTAACAACATACCTATACAGTACTGCACGATCCCGCGATATAGCGAAAAATCAGCGATAAATAATTAAATGTAATATTTTTAAAAATCCCGCATATAGTGAGGCCGCGATAAGCGAACCGCGATATAGAGGGACTACTGTACATCTTAAAAAAAATTTTTTTTTATTGAAGATAAAACCATTTTAAAGTGTACAATTCAGTGAATATCAACAATGTTATGCAACCATTACCACCATCTACTTCCAGAATATTAACCACCCCAAAAAGAAACCTTGTACTTCCCAATTTCCTTCTTTCCCCAGCTCATGGAAGAGACTATATCTGTCTCTGTATCTATTCTGATGTTTCACATAAATACAATCGTATAATATGTGGTCCTCTGCTTCTGGTTTCTTTCACTTAGTATCACGTTTTCAAGGTTCATTTCTGTTGTAGCAAGTATCAGCACTTCATTTCCTTTATGGATGAATAGTATTCCATTGTGTGGATGTACCACCTTCTGTTTATCCATTCATCAGTTGATGGGCCTTTAGGTTATTTTCACCTTTTGGCTATTGTGAACAGTGTTTCTAGGAACACTGATATACAAGTTTTTGTGTGAACCTGGGTATAAGCTAAGGAATGGGATTGCTGGATCCTTTCGAGGAACCGCAAAACTGTTTTCCACAGTGGCTATTTCATTTTACATCCTTATCAACCATATGTAAAGGTTTTACTTTCTCCACATTCTTGCCAACACATGTAATTTCCCTCTTTCCCTCCTAAATATATATTCTAGCCATCCCAGTGGATTAAATTGGTACCTCATTGTAGCTTTGACTTGCATTTCCCTAATGACTAATGATGCTGAGCATTTTTTCATGTGTAGTACAGTACATCTTTATGCTGTTGATATTATATGCAAGTTGAGATAAAAGATACGAAGGCTTGGGCCCCTTTTCTTTTTTTTTTTTTTTTTTTCGTTACCTGGGGACATTTTTTCATTGCTTTTTTTAGAGAGAAAGGAAGGGAGGCAGGAAGGGAGAGAGAAACATCAATGTGAGAGAGAGAAGCATTGATCGGCTCCCTCCTATATGTGCCCAGACAGAGGAGCGAACCCACACACACCTGCACACTAGGCACGTGCCCTGACCAGGAACTGAACCTGCAACCTTTTCGTTATGGGACGATGCTTCAACCAACTGAGCTACACCGGCCATGGCTTGGGACCCTTTTCTTAGATGAAGATGTGGGCCCGGTGTATGTGCACAAAGCTCACCCACATACAGATTACAGCAGGGAAACTTAATACCCAACAGACAGGTTCCTTTCGTCAGTTCCTACATGCAGGAAGCAAGTGGTGGCCTTAGTTGTAGGGTGAGATTTGGGAAGGTTGCTGAAGTCCATCTGGGGCCCCTCCTTCTCTGTTCCTCTCGCTGGCCACATCTGTTATTGTGAGCCTTCTAGGCTGCCTCCACCTTTAGAATGGCAGCCCAATTTTGTCCAGGAGTGAAGGATCTGAGATCCTCAGTTGGTAAACCAACTGCAGGCCTAAGAAAAGCTGGGAGCTAAGCATAAATGTCACATGACAGATCCTTCTTGGGAGTCAGGAGCAGATGGCCTAAAATGCTAGCCAATGTCAGGGCATCACTGAAGCAAAAGCCTCCTCTGGCACAGGGGCAGCAGAGGGCCCCAGGTTGACTGGTGCATTAGCACTGGGAGATTTTGAGCCATTTACCAAAATCAAAGGCAGAGTACAGCTGGGAAACTACTTATCTGAAGATAGGTAGGGCCACCATGGAAAAGGGTGGGTATCCCAGTGTGAGTGTCCTGGCCCAATGCTGCCTCTTCTTTTCATTGCTGCCTTCTGGTCATTTCATATTTTTTCAGGACCTTCCCTAGCAATAGAAGAGAAGAATACACCAGTTCATGCTCCCACAATTCTTGTAGAAAGGTATGGTTGAGTAAGTCAGGTTAAAACCAATGGATTCCTGCTCTGTCTTTTATTGTATAATAAATTACCCCTCAAAGTTGTGGTTCAAAAGCATAATTTGTTATCTCTCACAGTTCTGTGGTTTGACTAGACTCAACTGGGTAGATTTTCCTTAGATCAGAGGCATTAGTCATATGAAGGATCTAATGAACCAGGTGTCCAAGATGGCCAATTCATATGGCTGGTATTTACTGCTGGTTGTAAGCTAGAAGTTCAACTAGGGATGTCCAGTGAAGTACCTAGATCTCACAGGCATGGGCTTCTTATAGGATGGCAGCTGGGTTGCAAAAGGGAGTGAGCCCACAGTGACTGTTCTAAGAAACTCAGGAAGAAGTTCTGAGGCTCCTATGACCTAGCCTCAAATGTCACACAGTGTCGCTTCTGCCATAATCTACTGGTGAAAAGTGAGTCACAGGGGAACCCTACCCAACTCTTTGAGGCCAATATTACCCTACCAAAGACATTATAAGAAAAGAAAACTACAGATCACATCCTTTATGAATATAGTTGTAAAAATCCTCAACAAAATAGTAGCAAACCAAGTTCAGAAAAATATAAGAAGAATTATACATCATGAACAAGTGCAAAGGTAGTCAATCCATGTAATACACCATATTAACAGAATAAATAGCAAAACCACATGATCATCTCAATAGATGCAAAAAAAAAAAAAATCATTTGGTGAAATCCAACACCTGTTAATGATTAAAAACATTCAGCAAATTAGGAATAAAAGGGAGCTTCCTCAACTTGTTAAAGGAATTCATAAAAAGTCCACAATTAATATACTTAATAGTGAAAGACTGAAAGCTTTCTCCCCAAGATCAGGAACAAGACAAGGATGTCCCTCTCACCACTTCTATTCAACATTGTACTAGAGGTTCTAGCCAGGGAAATTAGGCAAGAAAAAGAAATAAAAGGCATCCATATTAGAAAGGAAAAGGTAAAACTATCTCTATGTACAGATGACATAATTTTATATATAGAAAAGCCTAAAGAATACACAAAGACACATCCAAAACTATTAGAACTAAAAAGCAGAGCAAGTTGCAGGATAAAAGAACAGTATACAAATATATATTTCTATGTATTAGCAATGAAAAATCTGAAAATAAAATTCATAAAAACAATTCAATTTCCAATAGCAATGAAAAAGATTCTTACAAATAAATTTAGCTATAAAGGTGTAAAACTTGGGTACTGCATACTGCAAACATAGTTGACAGAAATTAAGATCTAGTGTAAAGACCTTAAAGACACCTCACGTTCATATACTAGAAAACTTAATGTTATAATGATAGCCATACTCCATAAACTGATATACAGATTCCAGATGCCTTTTCTTGCAGAAATTGACAAGCTGATCCTAAAATTCATTTGGAAATTCAAGGGGCCCATATTGTTTCTGCTAAAACAATCTTGAAAAGGTGCAAACTTGGGGGGACTCATATTTCCTGGTTTCAAACTTACTATGAAACTATAATAATCAAGAGAGTATAGTACAGGCATAAGAAAAAATATATAGATCAATGGGATAGAATTCAGAATCCAGAAATAAACCCTTATATTTATGGGCAGTGGGTTTTCAAAAAGAGTTCCAAGACAATTCAATGGGAGAAAGAATAGTCTTTTAAACAAATGGTACTAGGACAACTGGATAGCCTCATGAAAAAGAACAAATTTGGGCCCCTACTTTACACCATTACAAAAGGTACCTCAAAATGGATCAGAGATCTAAATATAGGGACTAACATTATAAAACTCTTATATATATATATATATATATATATATACACATATATATATACACACACATACATATATATACACATATATATAAAAGTAGGAGTAAATCGTTGTGATCTTAGATTAGACAAAGCAAAAAGACAATTCATAGACTATAAAAAATTACTTGCAAATCACAAATCTGATAGGAGACTTATATCCAGTATATATATATATAAAACACTTACAACTTAATAAAAATGTTGAAATAATCTGATTAAAACTTCAGCGACAAATTTAAAAACTTTTCTCTAGAAAAGATTGCCAATATGTGCCAATACAGACACTAAAAGATGCTTAATGTTATTAGTCATCAGGCAAATACAAATCAGAACCATAGTGTGATACTGCTTCACACACACTAGCATGGCTATAAAACAAACAAACAAACAAACAGATAATAACACATGTTGGCAAGGATGTAAAGAAACTGGAACCTCAAACTTTGCTTGTGGGAAGATAAGAGATGCAGCTGCTTTGGAAAATAGTTTGGCAGTTCCTCAAAAAGTTAAGCACAGAAGTACCAGGTAATTCAGCAATTCCAGTTCTAAATATATACTCAAGAGAATTGAAAATATATGTCCACACAAAAACTTGTACACAAATGTTCACAGCAGCACAATTCACAATAGTCAAAAGGTGGAAATAACCCACAAGTCAACTGATGAATAGAAAAACAGAATGTGGTATATTTAATATAATGTTAATGTGGTATATTTATATATTTATTTATAAAAAGGAATTAAGTACTGATCCATGCTACAACGTGGATGATTCTTGAAAAATTATGTTAATGAAAGGAGGCAGACACAGAAGACTACATATTGTATGATTCCATGTATATGAAATGTCTAGAATAGGTAAATCCATAAAGACAGAAATTAGATTAGTTGTTTCCAGGAACTGGGGTAGGGTGGGGCAGTGGGAGATGCCAGAATGGGGAGTCACTACTAATGGGTATGAGGTTTCTTTTGGGGGTAATGTTCTGGAATTAAGTAGGGGTAGTGTTTGCATAATTTTGTGAATATGCCAAAAACATGACATTAAAAAGGAGAATTTTATGGTACATGAATTATATCTCAATAAAGCTATTGTTAAAACACAAACACACACAAGTGAATCACAGGGTTAGCTAAGTGTCACACAGAGGGCACTACATTGGGAGGCATGTTCACTGTAAGGGCATCTTTGCGGACCAGTTATAACAGATGCTTGCCAACTTGCTACTCTTTGTGGAAGTAGCTGAGGAACACCTGACTTGAAAAACTGTGGTTTACCCTGAGAATGAGAGTCAGCTTGGAAAATTAGAAAGCACCTGTGTAGTAGAGATGGGCAGATACAAGTTCAAATACTGGCTCTGCCACTTATTAGCTGTGTTGAGTTCAAGAGAGATATTTAATTTTTCTCTGCCCCCATTTTCCCAGAAATTTGCACCATGATAGGATTAAATAAATAATAATTATTCAGTAAATGGTAGCTCCTGTTCTTTGTTCTGTCTTGTCAGCATAATTATTAATACCACTGGTCCTTGCCAACATTCAGTAACACCTATCACATGGCTTGGGAATTATCTGGGAACTTCTCTTTTCCTAGCTATTTTGCTCCTCCAGGCTAGACCAGAGTCACAGAATTTTTGAGCTATAAGATTTTCTAAAAGTCATGTGATCCATATATAAATTACAGACATGGTAAATTAGCCTTAATATATACAGAACACTTACAAATCAATGAAGAAAAGATTGAAAGACCAACAGGAAACTAAGCAAAAACCATTAAAAAGCAACTCACACAAGAACATACAACAGTGGCTAAAAACACATGAAAAATCACCCTCATTAGTAATCATAAGCATGCAAATTAAAAGAAGATAACATTTGAACTTCTTAAATCATCAAATATTTCAAAACCTTTACTGAGGTTTGGCCAAAGTTCAGAAAACAGCCACCCTCATACATTCCTGATGGAGTATTAATTGGTATACCCCTGGCTGGTTTGGCTCAGTGGATTGAGCGTCGGCCTGCGAGCTAAGTGTCGCTGGTTCGATCTTCCAGTCAGGGCACATCAGAGAAGGAAAACTCTGACTCCAAAAAACCTCCGCTGCCTTGCGGCATACCTCTTCAGGGGAAAGGCTAAGGGAGTAAACCCCGACAGAAAATCCGGAGCCGGAGTCCCTAAGGCGGTTTGACGTTGTAGTCAACACCGGCAACTCCTGCGGCGCACCTGAAGCCAAGCTGTATTGACTCCGTCTTTCCCTTGGACCCTTCAGCTGCGAAGAGAGGGGGGGTCTGCTGCATGGGCAACAGCAGACCCTCCATATCACCCTGCCCAGGCTCTGTAGCTTCAGCTTCACTGGAGAGGACACTCCAGCGTCCTCGCAAGATGTCGATTCAACACGGGAGGAGACAGATACCGTGTCACTCCCGAGTCGGACTGCACAGCCATTCTCGGCGGTGCAGATAGACTCTTAAGAAGCTACACCATCGTCTCTCGAGACGGACGGCTGCCGACGACGATTAATTGGTATAGTATTTCTAGAGAGCAATGAGTGTCAAAAGACTTAAAAATAGCATTCCTCTTCTAAACATTTATACTATGGAAATAATCATGAATGTGTGTGCAAAAATTTAGCTACAAGGATATTCATTTATTGATTGCAATATTGTTTTTAATAATGAAAAACTAAAAACAACCACCTTATACGATGACAGGGAATTGGTTAAATAAATTATGGAACAGTCCTGACCAATGTGGCTCAGTTGGTTGGGTGGCATCTCACAAAACTAAAGGTTGCCAGTCTGATTCCTGGTCAGGACACATGCCTGGGTTGCAGATTTGCTCCCCAGTCAGGGTGCATGCAGGAGGCAACTGATTGATGTTTCTCTCTCGCATTGATGTTTCTCTCCCCCTTTTTCTCCCTCCCTTCCCCTCTCTCTAAAAATAAATAAATAATATTTTAAAAATAAATAAATAAAAGAACACATATACAATGGAATAGTTAATAGCTTGGAAAGATACCATAATCAAAACAATACAAAATTATCTCATTATTATAAATTATTATTTTTTTAAACGCAGCACTGGTTAATTCTAGGTGACAGTATTTTATAGGCTAGTTTTTGTCTTCTTCTTTCATTTATGTGATTTTCTACAGTGATTATGTATCACTTTTGTATTAAGAAAAACAAAATTTTAAATGTTTACTCATGGAGGCCCAAAGCCTTGACAAATACTTGCCCAGAGTGCCCAGCCTAGCACGCACTGCTTCTAAGCTCACTGCTTCCTGCTCTTCTCTAGGTTCTCCCCCTGCAATAATTATTACTCTAGGGAATTACATGGCTTCTCAGCCCCTCCATTCCCCCATTGGCCCCTCTGGGTCATGCCAGCCTCCCCTCCAACCAAGCGGGAACCCAGCGCTGAGATAAATAGAAACTTGCCACAGAACCTGGTTGGCAATTCCACTTCCCTGCCAAGAAGTGGCAGAAGGTTCCCTAACAACACTGTGACTGCCCAGGGGCCTGGCCCCTCGTGGTGACATACAGGTGGGAGCAGAAGGGCTTTAGCAGGAAAAGGGAGCTCAATCAGAGCCCTCTGACCCACGAAGACATGCTACAAATTTTTTAATGGCAAGAGGGCGAGGCTGGTTGTCTCCCAAAATCTTTAGCAAAACACCAAAACAGCAGGGCTAGGTGCCCACTAGGAGATGTGCTAGTGTGTGTCACAGGAAGCAGCCTCTCTCCTGTGGGTGGTTTCAAAATCCTTTGGAGGTGTGGGTATATTAGCTTGGTTTCACGACCCCTGCCTTCCTCCTCAACGTGCTGTGTGTAGATTTGCCTCCTAAGTGAAGTGAACAGAAATGATGGCTCCCTGTGGATGTTCAGGGCCCAGAATGACAATGGGCATTCTGGAGCCTGGGGTCACATGCTCCCCTCCACCCCAACATTTAAGCTTACAGGGAGATCAAACCCAGCAGCTCCTCCTCCCACACTCTCAACCTTTAAAATAGAGTCACCCTAAAGGTGGAGGCAAATTTACACACAATTTTTCATTTTCCCGGGCTCTACCAAGAGCTTCCAAAGTTCCTTAAACTTCCTTGCTTTATTTTAAAAATTAATGTAAATTTTGCTTTACACTTTATTTTTGTCTTACTATATTTCATTAATTTTAAACTGTATTCCCCCCTCCCCACACATTATAGTATCTTTAAAATCAGAATGGATTCTTAGTATGAATAGTGGCTGTAGTTTAATTGGCAGTGTTTTTTTCCCTATGAAATATAATAAAAAATAATACTTCCCGCTAGAAAGTACCCTTGAACTAGAACTGCCGTTCTGAAAGATGTGCTAGGTTTGCACACTGTTAGCTCCATTTTTAGGGCCCCAGTTTATGGGTCATTTATAGATGGTGTTTCCTTATGAGATTTTAAGTCCAATGGCATCCAGAACCCAGCCTGCCAAGGCACTGGTGTCTCCTTAGGAACAATGTCCCCGGTCTCCCCTTCTGGGGATACTTGATGGCAATTAAAGGAAATGTTTACTGAGCATTTACTATGGGCTGTGCATTGAGCTAAGTGCTATCTGTTTCTTAATTTTCTCTTCCCAACAACCCTATAGGGTAGCTGTGATTATGCCATTTAACAGATGGGGAAAATGAGGCTCAGATATGACTTTCCCTGTACTGCCCTGAACACAGGTCACTGACTCCTATGCCTCCTAATGAGCAGGCACAGAACAAGTACAGGACTTCTGCTGTCACACATTCCAGACCCCCTCTGTTTGCAGAATGGGGATCCACAACCACACGTGGCCTGCCTGTTTGAAAAGCACGCCTCATGCCTTATTTGCCTGCAGGAGAGCTCCTCTCAGGAGCTACCGGGCCTCCCCTCCTGGTTCCCCTGTCTTTACACCCCCTCACTAGGAGCCCTGGTGCATAGCATGAGCTGGAGGACCAGATAGAGTCAGAGCCAAGAGAGAATGAAAGTCAGTATCAAGAGACAGAAAGTCTCTGTCCCCAAGACACTTCAGTTTTTGCTCCTCTTGTCCCGTTCCTTTCTAGCCCATCTCTTCATTTTGAAACATGATCTTCCAAATTCACCTTCTCACAATACCTCCCTCCCTTCACTCAAATCCTGGCCCATTTTTTTGCTTCCCCTACTATTTATTCACAACCTAGCAGTTAACCTGTGGAAATCACCCTGTTTCTTAGACCTACCCCCTTTATCTGGCAATGATAACAGCTGCCATTTCCTGACCATCAACAATGTGCCAGCTTATGAGTCAGCCCTGACCCTCCCTAGGACCAACGTTATTGTCAAACCCAGCAAGCTGACACACAGAGAGGCAAGGTAACTTGCCCAAACTCACACAGTGAGCATACAGTGGGGCCAAGATGTTAGCTAAGAACTGAATGCAAAGCCTGTATTTTTCCTTCTCTGCCACCAAGCTCCTTTACTATCAATTACACAAAGGGATGAGATTCAAAAGTGGGCTTCCTCATCTAGCATACCATGCTATCTGTCTCTCAATCTCAATCTCTGTCTGTCTCCAGGTAAAAAGCCCGAATACAAATCATGTCAACAGCATAGATTTTAGTAGTTCCACTATCCAGGCTTCTCCCCAGGTCTTCAGTCCAACCCATATAAGTCTTCCTCAAAGGAGATTTAAAAGTGCCATGAATCCTAACACCAAAATTCAACTCTTACAGCAGCACACACATTTTGCTTGGGTCCTGTCCCATACAATTCACTCCATGGTTATATCTGGGCACATGCATGCTTCCTGTATGAGCTATAAATTTTTTTACATACCTTTTTTTTTTGAGACCCATCTCAAAAAATGTGGGAAGGCCACATCTTTGAGGAGGACCTCAGGAGAGCCACAGAACTGATGCTGAGAAAAAGTGTGCACACACTAAATATGCTCTCACTCCTCCACGAGTCTTCATGCAATTGGAGGGCTTCACACATCACACACGCCAGCAGGGGACTCTGCTTACAGTTACTGCTGAATAATTTTATTAAGAAAAAATGCTATCACTTTTTTCTCCTTCTCCTTCCACCAGCATCTTTGGTCAAAAAGGATGTAGCTGTTTACTTTTTGACAATTTTTATGAAGCACTTTCCCATTTCTCCCTCCTAAGGTCTCTGTGAAATTCCACCACCATCTTCTCTGATTCTAGGGCCAAGTCTTTGAGCCTGTTCTCTGGCCCTGTGCCATCCACAGCCCATCCCCCAGAGGCCTGCCTGCTCTGGTCTAAACATTTGTGTTCCTCCAGATTCACAGGATGGAATCCTAACAACCAATGTGATGGTGCTAGGAGGTGGGACCTTTGAGGGGAATAGGTCATGAGCATGGAGCCCTCAAGAACAGGATAAGGGCTCTTATGAAAGACACCTCTTGGAGCTCCTCAGTCCATTCTGCGATGTGAAGACCCAATGAGAGCCTGCGACCCAGAAGAGGGTTCTCCAGAACCTAACCATGCTGGCGCCCTGACCTCAGGCTTCCAGCCTCCGGAACTGTAAGAAACAAAGGTCTGTAGTTTCAGAACCACCTGGTCTGTGGCGTTTTGTTATAGCAGCCTGAATGCACTCAGATACTGCCCGGTCCTGTCCTCTCCCTAACACATTTTGCTGGCTCTGTGTACCAGGGACGTTACGGTCCTACTCTTCTCTCACAGATGAAGCTCATGAGGCCTTACCCCTGTAACCATCCCAGGTTGCCCTGCTTTTTGGCAGAGGGAGACCCAATCCCAGAAACCTTGACCCAGTTAGCTCAGCTCTTCACTCTGGCCTCTACCCAGCAAGTGCTTCCTCCTCCCCAGGAAGTAAAAGTACTGGTGGCCACGTGCACTCTGGCCTCTCAAATTTTCAACCCTGGCAGAACTCCTCTGGATAGTAAAGCATCCTGTACAAGTCATAAAAAGGTGCCCCTCTGGGCAGATGCAGCCTGACCCTTGGGCTGGCACACTTGAACAGGGAGGGCCCTCCTGTCACATATTCCTGGCAGCTCTAGCTGGAGAGAGGTACCTGAGCTGAGCTGTCTTGGAAGAGCTGAGGAATCATCCGATTTTCTCTAGGCCTCCATATGACTACAGTTGACACCCACGTTCATAGCAACACTAAGCACAATGGTCAAAAGAAGCAGACAGCCCAAGAGTCCATCAGTGGAAAGAAATTCTGATACATGCTGCAACATGGATGAACCTTCAGGACATTATGCTACATAAAATAAACCAGTCACAAAATGACCAATACTGCATCATTCCACTTATCTGAGGTACCTAGAATACGCAATTCCTTGAGACAGAAGGTAGAGTAGAGGTTGAGGGGAAGGGTGAATGGGAAGCTATTGTTTAATGGGTACAGAGTTTCTGTTTGGGATGACAGAAAACTTCTGGAAATGGATAGTGGTAATAGTGGCACAACATTGTGTATTTGGTGCCATTGAATCGAATACTTTATAATGGTTAAAAAGTAAATTTTATGTTGTGTATATTTTTAAAAGTTTAAAAAGTAAATGTGCTCTACATTGCAGCTTAAACAAACCAAAGGAAATAGCCTCACTTGCCTTTGCCTCACTTTGTAAAGATATGAGGATTTATTACACTGCCCGTAAGAGCCAGACACATCCAGCACATTACCTCAATACCTAATCTCCAGGCCACAACATCTCCACAGGGGCCTGACACCTTTGCACGCCAGCAATTTGAGACCCCACTGGATGAAAGGTGCCACTAAATGTAAACATCCTTTTCTCGCTGCCCACTCCCTCTACCCACAGACCCCATCCCCACATGCAGCTTGTTTCTCTGGTGAGGCGGCAGCAGCCAGGCCCAATCTGAGTAGGCATAAACTGACATCCTGTTATAAATCTTTCCCCACAAAGCACTGGAGATTGGCCCTCCTGCTGTGCCAAGAAGTCTTTCTGACCATCTGTAATCCATTCAAAGGCAACCGGCAGGAAATGGCGGCAAGGAAAACCCCTGCACAACTCAACTGGTGGGACCAACTCTCCTCTTGCTCAAGGCCAGAAAAAGGAACTGGGCCTTTCCCAGGACACACAACATCTGGGGAAGTACTGAAAGCTGCTGGGCGGCTGTCAGGGGCTAAATGGGCTCGAGACAGATGCTTGCAAAATTTGGTAAAAAATGCATGCTGTATTGAGTTTTTAAATTAGCTCTGAAGAAAACTCATTTGAAAAACCAAACATACCACAGGCACTAAGAGGGAGAAAAAATAACATTATATGAAAACTAACCTCAAAAATGCTTTCTTCTGATTTCTATAAACAATTAGACCACAATTTCAAGCAGTTCAAATCCTTCTTATTATGGATCCCCTTCCAATCTGGTATTGTCAGCTGCTTCCCCCTAATAGTGACAGCTTTATATTTTTGGCACTAAAAGCTGAAGCAGTGGTGACCTGGAACTGGCCTGTACAGTCTTATGAGTTTCAGGAATTTGGTGAACCGATTAATAGATTATTAAAAGTTATCTTACGTAAGCTAAAATTAAATTTATAATATTTTAAAAGAATATTCAAAATTTATCACTTCCTACTTACCTTGCTAACATTTTACTATTATCAATGCTTTGCGTAGGGGCTGACAACTTTTTCTAGAAAGGGTCAGGTAATAAATATTTGAGGTTATGAGTGTCTTTGTCTTAGCCACTAGGCTCTACCTTTGTAGTGCAAAGTAGCCAGAGACAATATATAAATGAATTAATATGGCTGTGTCCCAACAAAACTTTATTTACAAAAACAGGTGACAGGTGGATTTTGTTGATGCGCCACAGTTTGCTGACTGCTGCTCTTGAAGTTATTTATATCTATTGTATTTGCATGGTGGAGATCCTATAGAACAGTGTTCTTATGCACATCTCTTCCCAACTCTGAGTTCAGTGATAGAATACAGAGAGCTTCAAATGTGGTGGTGGGAGAGTTTATATCACAGAAATCACCAAATGCTATAAACCAGGGATTGAGTTACTATTATTTTTTATTATCTAGATTTAAGAAAATTATGGAGAAAATTTTAGTAATGCAGATTTAAAAATATATCAGGTCAGCCCTGGCCAGTGACTCACTTGGTGGGAGCCTAGTTCATGCACCAAAAGGTTGTGGGTTTCATTCTGTCAGAGCACATACCTAGGTTGCAGGTTTTATCCCCAGTCAGGGAGGGCACTTACAAGAGGTGGCCGATGGATGTTTTCTTCTCTCTCCCTCCCTCCATTCATCTCTCCCTAAAAATCGATAAACACATGGTATTGGACTTCTGGCCAAGATGGAGGCGTAGACAGACACACTGCGTCTCCCTCCACAACTAAGAAGGAATACAACTACCTCAAAACTAGAAACAACCAGAAGTTCCAGAAAATCAAACTGCATGGAGGTCCAGCAAACAAAGATATAAAGAAGAAATACTCATCCAGACAGGTAGGCAGGTAGGAGGGGCGGAGCCGGGGTGGAGAGGACGCGGTGTGGTAGCGGCAGCAGCAGCAACAGCAGCAGCAGCAGCGGCAGGCCGGCAGAAAGCGCAGTCACACGTTTTAAAAAGTTGGGAGGGACACCTGGGGAGCGTTCCCAGCTCCTCACTGGACTTCACAGCTCACTGTCCCAGCACCGGGGAAAATCAAGCCTCATTGCTTCTGACTGTGGAGAACAGTGGGGGTTGGTGTGGAGGCAGAAACTTCTGTCTCTCAGCAGAGTCCACTTGTTTAAAGGGCCCCCACGGTCCTAGAACGTCCGCAGACCAACCCACTCTGGGAACGACGCGAGGACCGAAGCTAGAGAGGCACCAGTCCAGTGCGGAAGTGGGAGAGGTGCCTGGGAAAGGGGCAAGTGCTGGGAAGGCAGCATTGTTCCCTCTCAGACCCCTCCCCCACATACAGCGCCACAACGTCATGAAACAGGTTGCCCCGTACTGACGAATTGCTAAGGCCCCGCCCCTTACAACATAACAGGAGTGACAGCTCTGCCTGGGACACAGAGGCAAACAAACACAGGAGCCTGTCAGAATGAGGAGACAGAGAAGTATGGCCCAAAAGGGGGAACAGATCAAGGTTCCAGTGGGAGAACTAAGCGATGAGGAGATAGCCAACCTAACAGATGACAAATTCAAAACACTGGTGATAAAAGATGCTCACAGGCTTGACAGATATGCTTGAGTATGGCAAATGCATAAAAGAAGAAGTGAAGGCTATGCTAAGTGAAACGAAGGAAAATCCACGCAAAATCAATGGTGAAGGAAAGGAAACAGGGGTTCAAATCAATGATTTGGAACATAAGGAAGAAAAAAACAGTTCACCAGAGCAGAATGAGGAAGCAAGAATTGAAAAAAATGACGAAAACTTCCCAAATTTTGCAAAGGAGATGGACATACAGGTCCGGAAAGCACAGAGGGTCCTGGGCGGGCTGGACTCAGAGAGGACCACACCAGCATGCATCATGACTGAGATGCCAAAGGTGAAAGATAAAGACAGAGTCCTGGGGGCAGCAAGAGAGAGGCAGAGAATTGCCTACAGGGGGCTGCCTATAGGACTATCAGCTGATTTCTCAGAGGACACCTGGCAGGCAGGAAGGGACTGGCAAGCAGTAGTCAATGTGATGAAAAGCAACCTGAAACCAGGATTACTCTATTCAGCAAAGCTATCATTTTGAATGAAAGGGCAGATGAAGTGCTTCCCAGACAAGGTAAAGCTAAAGGAGTTCATCATCATCAAGCCATTATTATATGAAATGTCAAAGGGACATACTTAAGAAAGAAAAGATCAAAACTATGAACACTAAAATGACAACAAACACAACTATCAACAACTGAATCTAAAAAGTACAAACAAAATCCAACTAAGCAAAGCAGAATAGGAACAGAATCATAGGTATGGGGATCATTTGGAGGGTTATCAGCTGGGAGGAGGAAGGGGGAGAAATGGGGAAATGGTGCAGGGATTAAGAAGCATAATCAGTTGGTACAAAATAGACAGGGGGAAGTTAAGAATAATATAGGAAAGGGTGAAACCAAAGAACTTACATGCAGCACCCATGGACATGAACTAAGGAGGGTGGGACTGCTGGAGGGAAGGGGGGTACTGGGCAGAGGGTAGCACAGGCGAAAAATTGGAGCTACTGTAACAACATAATCAATAAAATATACTTAAAAAAATTGATAAACATATCTTTGGGTGAGGATTTTATACACACACACACACACACACACACACATATATAATTGTATTGTGGATAGTACAAAAAAGTACAAAAATGAGAACATATTCTCTTGGTACTTGAAAACTATTATCCAATTCAGCAAGGAAGACACACTTGTTACCAACAACTGAGTGAAGGTTCCCACATACTTCTTTGTTCTTTCACTTTCATCTTACTCACTGACTTAAATGAAAATATCAACCAATACTTAAGTCAGATTGATACCTGTTTGTCAATTTCAGCCTTAGACTGGCCCAGGATAGAATAATTCAACAAAATTTAACAAAAGCATTCTGTAAGAATCAACCGACTAAATGAAATTTTACAATGAGGAGGATTAAATATTTTATTATTTGTAAATTATATGCTAAACAACCTTTTTAACACTAAAATTTATAATAAAAGTATATAGATACGAATAAAGAGAGCAAACTGTTAAACATTTACTAGCACAACAATGATTGTGATAAAAAAATTACAGAGTAATTGGGCAGCAAGACCTAAAATTGTGTGTGAGTGTGTGTGTGAGAGAGAGAGAGAGTAACTCTCCCCCCAGTACACTGAACAGAAATAGCAAAACACACACAAGCCTTACCATACAAGAAGAGAAGCCTATTTCCTGAAAACTCTACATTATTAAAAAATTCAATTGTGTTGGTATCCAGTAGGTGTACAACTACAATGTTTCCCTTTGGTATTAATGACAGATCCGGAACTCATCCTAACTCCTTTGTCTGAAAGCAATTTTCTGTGGGAATTCACAGCCTTTACTAACACTGTTCCCTCTCTGTAGAACACACAACGTCAAATCCTAACCATCTGTGATGGAGCATGCAGTTGTGAAAATCAGATAACGATGGATTGGTTTCATCAGCAATGAAATGGCCATGAAGTGTAAGATCTAGGGGCCCAAGTGTACAGTGGGTACAACCAGGAGTACAGGATCCCGAGGAGGTCCAGGGGCGCAGCCTGAGAGGCTGAGGAGGGCTTCACAGGCAAGAACTGTGGCCAGGCCCTACAGATGGGAAGTGCTCACGTCAGAGGAAGGCACTGAAGCAGAGGCCCAGACAGCAACTGGGAAGAAACACAGCTCGTCCAAAGAGCTGTGGCAGGCAAACCACCTGTCTGGTTTGAAAGGAATGGGGAATAGAGGACCTGGACTAACTACTGCATTAAGTACGGTCGATGGGGAGGCGATGCCAGGTTTTTACTTGAGGAGCAGATTAATTTTGAAGATGCATGTGGGGATGATGGAGACAGGGAGACTAATTAAGCAGTTATTATAAAAATATAGGTGGGCTATGAGGCAGGCTGGCCTGGGGTGGTGAGGGCTGAGGGAATGGAAAGAAAATGAAGAGGTGCAGAGAACTGCTCTAAGACAGAGGGGGAGGGTAAGAGGAAGGGAAGGAGGGCCTTCCTAAAGGGAGTGGATAAGGGAAGTTACAAAGAAGACTCTGAGCTTGCACTGGGTCTAGCAGGGTCTAGTGGTTCAAAAGGACACCCATGAGGGGCTGTCCCATGCAACACACCAGAGGGCTGAGCCAAGCACTCTGTGGAGCTCAGGACTGAAAGCAGACATGCCAGAATCACCACCCAGGACTGTCTGAGGTGTGAGCAAGGAGTGGGGGTGAGCTGACACAGAGCAAACTGGAGGGAGGAGGAGGGATGAGCTGGGAGGAGCTGGCAGAAGCCTAAAAGTGGGTGTCATCCAAACTTTGGTAAAGAAAATATGGTTTTTAAAAAGCTCTAGGGCAGTCTCCTATTTAATGAAAACTCCAATAAGTATATTTAGAAAGCAAATAGCCTCGTAATCTGTCTAAGGCTGGATTACTATATATTGGGTTTGCATAAAACAGGGCAGATCTCTGTTGTCAGTTGTCTTACGCCATTAAGTGTTTGTTCTGAGCCCCTGAAAGTGGCAGGACTCAGTTGAGTTGAATGATCTCTTTGGGTCTTGCCCTGCTTCTGCAAGAGATGGTTAGGAAGGGACAGAAGCCTAGAGGCTAACAGTGGTGTCCTTGGTGGGTGGACCCAATGGAGCAAACCTCACCCAAATGCAAGCAGTTTCACTTTCCTGGTACTTTCCTTTCTTTCTTCCAGTCGGGGTAGATTCTGTCACACATGAAATGTGTCCCAGCCCACAAGCTCTTGGCCCTCACTGGAAGGATCAAAACACCAGCCAGCAGACCATGAGGTCTGGGGCCTGTCAAAGAAACCCCATACTGATGAGGCAACCGTGCAGGAGATGGAACAGCGCTGAAGGGGAAATGCATGTCAAGGGCTGCCCTGGTCTCTGGAAGACAGAGAGAGAGACAGACAGACAGATAGAGACAGAGACAGAGAGACAGAGAGAGACAAAGAGAGGAAGAGAGAGAGAAAAGAGAAGAGAAGAGAAGAGAAGAGAAGAGAAGAGAAGAGAAGAGAAAAGAGAAACACAAGCTCCTCCAGACCAGCCAACTCATGGAGTCGGAAATGCTAAGTGTGCTGGTTAATGGAGAGTAGGTGAAGTCCATTCATGAACCCAACATTACCACATTCCCCGGTCTTCATGGAGGGGATGCATTCTGTGCCTTTCTCAGCCATTCCAATCAAAGAGTCTTCTTTGTCACTGTCCCTCAGAGCCAGTGACAAGTAGGCTAAAGAAGGGAAAGGTCTTTCACACCCTAAGCGGGTGCATCGAAAGGATACATATAAGCAGGGGTATTGAAAAGCTATCTCCATTCCATCATCCAAAGGAGTGCACCCTTTGTGAAAACACTAACAATCCCAATGCCAAGAGGGAAACTGAAAAGCCGCCTAGAAGATGTTCAAAAGAGGAAAAAGAGAGAAATCATCACTGTAGAAAGATGCCCCTGGAGTTGCTTGGCAACCGTCCTTGCTAACACCTTCTCACAAAAAGGAACAGTCTGAGTCAGCTCCTGAGATTTCCTTGAGGCCAGGACTCCGACCCAAAGCTGGGACCCTAGGATGAGAAAGCACTTCACTGAGGGGGAGACCTCGGGCCCTATCAGCTGGCCACTCGCTTACACACAAGAGGAGGAAGAAACTGTAATCATTTTGCTTAAAGAACATGCTCTCCTAAGCAGAGCTGGTACTAGGCTGAGGCAAGTGAAGTTCCCTGGGTGCAAAATTTCAGGGGTGTGCTCACTCCGCACTCACAGGCATTTGTGTATGTGCCTCCTTAAATGTGCGTTCTGGGTGTCCCACACACCTCACCTCAGTCCTTACCCTGCTTCCAAGGACAACATTAGGACACAGTACAGCCTCTGGAATCAGCATGCCCCTGGGTTCAAATGTCACCTAATGTATCACCTTGGGTAAAAACCTTCACCTCTTTGAGCCTTAGTTTCCTAATCTCTAAAACGGGGCTGCTAATAGAAATCGCCTCATAGAGTGGTCATGAGGATTAAATAAGAAAATGCACATTTAGCTCTGTGTTTTACAACCAGTCACTGCCCAGTAAATGGCAGCTAGGATTTTTATTTTTAAAAACACACAAGCAGGTCCCCAGAACCCCTTAAACTGGAATCCAAATCTCCAGGAGTGGTCCTGGTGTCTCTGCTTCTAAAAAGCTTCACAGCTCTGGCTGGTGTGGCTCAGTGGAACAACTGACAGCTTGTGAACTGAAAGGTCACCAGTTCAAATCCCAGTCAGGGCACATGCCTGGGTTGCAAGCCAGGTGCCCAGTTGGGGATGTGTAAGAGGCAACCAATTGATGTTTCTCTCACACATTGATGTTTTTCTCCATCTCTTCCTCCCTCCCTTCCCCTCTCTCTAAAAATAAGTAAAAATATATCTTTGAAAAAAAAAAAAGCTTCACAAAGGATTCTTAGGGTGGGCAGGATGGAGAGCCACTACTTGCATCTAGCCAACAGCGGTTCTCAAAAGTCCAGCAAACATCAGAGCCACCTGTGGAGCCTGTCTGAAATGCCTGTTCCTGTGCCCCACTCCCAGTCCTCTGATTTAGCAGGACTACAGCCTTGGCTGCTAATACCTAGGCGACTTCAATGACCACATTTTGGAAAACTGATACTGATTTGCTCTTGATAAGCTAATAGCACAGGGAGCTTGGTCCAACTCCATTTATTTTTACTCCCAGCATCCTTAAAGAACAGGGACAAAATGCTGACCAAAGACGCTTAGTGAACCCCCAGTGTACTTCTGGAGTAGTAATGACATCCTCCACCCCCTGAAAGTAGCAGCTCTCCTAACACAGGAAGAGGAACCAAGTGCCTAGTAAAAGTAATAACCATCATAACAAAAGCTTACATTACTGCGTACCGACTGTATGCCAGATAGTATCCCATTTATTTTCACAACAACCCTGAGAACTACTATTATTACTATTCTAAAAAATGAGGAAATTGATGCCCAGAAAAGTTATCTTTTCTTACTTCGTACTATATAGCTAGTAAGTGGCTGAGTCAAGACTTAAACTTCCAAGTCTGCAATGCACTTTGTGGTAAAATATACATAACACAACATTTACCATTTTAACATTTTTTATAGTTCACTGTCACCACCACCACCCATCTCCAGAACTTTATCATCTTTCCCAACTAGAACTCTGTACCTATTAAACACTAATTCTCCACTTTCTCCACTCCCCAGCCCTTGGCAACTACCATTTGACTCTCAGTCTCTATGAATTTTACTATTCTAGGAACCTCATATAAGTGGAATCATACAGCATTTGTCCTTCTGTAGCCCAATTACTCTTAAAAAGAGGCAAACACTGTGTTGGTCTGATAAGGGCAACAAGCTCAGGATATATCTCAACCATGTTTTATATCCTGGTTAGTGTCATTAGTTTGGGTGTCCTGTCTCCCCATCTCCACCTACCTCAGGAATCCATAACCTACTGGCGTATTGTGGTAGAGTCACACAGCAACACCACCCTGCCCACCACCAGCCTAAGGTGTCCTTGCACTGTTAATGTTCAGAGAACCATCAATTAGCTTCACAGAGTAGGCACCCTGACCACTGCTTCTATGTTCAAAGAGCCCATCATCATGTCACTTTTATCTTCCCTACTGTGGTGACCTGGTGTCACTTTGTTTTGCCCTAGAGAGTATTTATTTGGTTTCCTTTTTTTTCTTTAAACATCTGATCCCTACAATCAGTAAGCAGAATTGTGTTATGAAACCATAAGTACAAGGATAAAGCATCTACATAAAACACAAAAGCTTTACCTACAGCAGAATTCCAGCTTTACTTAGAGACAACCCGGTGAACCATGTCTAACCCCTAAATGGCAAGGATAATCAGCCTCAGCCCACTTGCAGTTAGGGATTTCCTGGGCTCCCATCATTAGGTCAAGAGGCTCAGGGTCTAAATCCAGGTCTGTTTGGCTGAAGTGGCCAATTTGAGCTCTGCCATAGAAGAACAGGATGGGGCAGACAAACAGCCTTAGCTGGGAGCCCATCAGCAGCAGAATGCTGCACCAAGAGTTTTAGGAGAGAGAGACATGGAAGTCAGTTTCTTGACAGTCAGTTTCTGCAACTCAGAAGAAGGCTAACCCATTGGTCAACCCGCTTCCTCTCCATTATGGCTATGTTTGGCTACTGGACTCACAGTTAGAGTCCCAGTGGTCAAGCCCCAGACTCCCCCCCAGATCCCCCTGAGACAAGACCAATTGTGGACCCCCAAGAAGTGCTCCACTCACTGGAGGAGCTGGATGTCTCCCCCTGGTCTCTCTTTTGTAACTGGAGGAACTGTAGGCCCAGGGAGACCTGCCAGTGTGGTGCTGGGTAGCCTTGGGGAGCGGCAGCTGTCAGCATGTGACTGTTCCCTTTATCCTTCAAATGCTGTCTATTTCTGTCTCTGTGTTCTGGAAGATGCTCCAGCTTGTCCCCCTTATTCTAGAATTTTCTCAGTGGTGTCTTGTCTCTAAGTAGTTGTTAGTTGTTCTTGTGAGGAGGAACAAAGCCAGGAATGACCTTTGTCACCCTCTTGGCAACAGCACTCTATTGCATTCAATAAAGGACTATAGCTTCCAGATATGGACACTGGGTCACTTAAAGAGTATGGGGTACTTGGATAAAAAGGATTTGACCAGGACAGGATCTCACTATGTCTGCTACTGCCAGTTACTTCTGAAGGATGTCACAAATTAAACAAAGCACCATGAACAAAAGGTGAGCCCAAAGGATATAAGCATGGTGTACATAGTACCATACAGAAACCGAATCTGCCTAGCTTTTCTAAATCACCTCTGAAGCAGGACAGCAAGCACCTGAGAATCACTGGCTAGAACAAACATGGCCTTACAATCCCAAGTAATGCTGTAGACCATGTGGCACACAGGTCAGAAGTCCCCAGGAATCAGACCCTCTCTGCCCTCCCTATTTTCTAACTATAACATGAAAACCCTGAAACCAGCTGCTTTGCTCTGTCATGTGCACCCCTATTGCAGACAAGTCCCATGGGTAATCCCACTGCAAAGAATGACAATAGTATTTCCAGCCTGTCTTTAAACCGAGATCCTTAATGCTTTCCTGTGATACTCTTGACATCAGGGACCACTGTATAATAAATAACATCATTATCAGAATTGATGCCTTGGGGTCTCCTTCACCCATAGTGAAGGAGGACAGGCCACTCAGAATTAGAGCCTGAAGCTCACTACTTCACCACTTTCTGCAGAAGAGAGCTGAAGGTTTGAAGGGTCACCTGAGAAACCTATGGAGCAGGGCTCTGTGAGGGACAGAGTCTTCTCTTTTTAGATCCTCCCAAATGCAGCCCAGTGCCAGGGGACAGTCACAGCTTTGAATATGTCTGAATTTTCAATAAGGCCAAATGACTGCAATGTAGGCATAAGACATAGATAGAGTTGCAGAATACTTCTGTGAGTATCTTTGTGTATTTTTCTTGTGTTCTTGCCTTTCCAGCCTCACCTCACACCAGTGATTCTCTATTAAGGAGTCTTGGCAATGTACGGATACCTCTGAAATCCATTGGTAGAGGCTGAGATGCTGCTGAACATCTTATTATGCACAGGACAGTTCCCCAACACAAAGAAGTGGTGCCACTGCTGAGAAAGTTCATACTACTTTCTGCTTTGCTATCTTCACTCTAAGTGACACAGACTCTCTAGTGTCTAGAATACTCAATATTCTCTCAAACTTTGGGCCTTCACAGATATTGTTTCCTTTAATTCCACCCTGCTCAGCCCTGCACGTAGATAACTTCAATTCATCCTCCAGGTTTTAGTGTAAGTAAAATTTCCTCAGGAAGACCTTCACTGAGCCCCTTACCTAAATTAGGTCCTCCTGCCCTGCCTTCCAATAGCACCCGTTTCCCCTTTCAGAGTACTCACCACAGACAGCATGATATTTCACTGTCTGCCTTTGCTGCTGGGATAGGAGTGCCACGAGGCAGGGGCTGTGCTTTTTGGCTACTGTGTTCCTGGGCCTAGCCTGGTGCTGGCCACTGTGAGAGCCTCTCAGTATCAAATGCATGAGGGAGGCCAAAAAAGCAGGACGGGGTATTAAAAACTAAGCAAGACATCCAGTTTTCAATTATTGTTCCACTATGCAGCCACCAAAAAAGAACACAGCAGCGCCTTAAATGAGTGTGTGTGTGTGTAACAGTCTACATCTTCTAGACATAAAAAAATTACTCTTGTGGAAGAAGTATGATGAGAACCCAGCGCATCACATACAGAGTTTCAAAGTATGCCCGCCCTGCCTAATTTCCTGTTTTGGAAGGAGCCAGAGCCCCATTTTCTACACATGAGAACCCAGGCACATGGAAATATGTGCATGTAAAGAGATACTCATTTAGAGAAGCTTTATATTTCCAAAACTAGGTGTTTTTGAAAAAACGCTCTCTCAGCTTTGCTGTCTTGGCCTTGGTGCTCTCTTCTCCGTTGGTTGGATGCAACTGTAAAGCTTATTCATTCTCCAAGCCCTTACTTCTCCTTTTCATCTTTCCTCACTACCACTGTTAGGCCACTCCGCCTCTCCTGTCCTTTCATCCCAAATGCTGGGCCAGAAGAGAGAGATGATAATGAAATGTCAAAGTGAGCAAATGTTGCCGCTTGTCAGCAAAAGGGGAGAAAGGTAAGCTTAATGGAAAAAGAAGTTGAAAGTAATGGCGAAATGAGGTAATCTGTGGACATGGCGTCTTCCCATCTCCTATTAGTATAGATAACGGAGTTACCTGTGTAATGACAAAGGGAATCCCTCTGCAGTTTCCCATAAATCTCTACCACTTGTCGCTGGGTCCCCTGGCTTGGATTCTAAGAACACTTCACTCTTACCAGGCCAGTTGCCATCTTTTCTTCCAATTTGCTCCAATTCAGCCATAACTGCAAGACACCTAAACCTGAGCTGAATGTGTTCCTACACTCCCTGCGTCGTCCTGTGTTCCAGCCCAATTCCTCCAGCACCTCAGGAGGAAAGCAAACTCCTACGATCACAGCAAGATCTTACTGGCTCCAGAACAGCTTTCAGATTGGAAACATTCCACAAGTTTACCTACATCAAACCAAAACATCTGGCAACATTAACACACAGACAAATGCCCAAAGTAACTAGTAAAGGTTTCCAAAAGACCCAAACAAGGATCTCTTGAGGACTTTCTTTTCTCAGTGATCAGATAAAACAACTTACTGATCATTTTAAAAATTACTTTTAGACTTCCTAGAATCAGAAGGATCTTTGTAAATCCTTCTTAGTCACAGATCCACAGCTGCCTAAGTATTTTCTCTATCTTGATAAAACTTACCAATGACTACATATTAATTGCACACCATTAAAATTGGTTTTTAAAAAATCATTAGCTTTATAAAATTATAACATGGTTTACTTTAAAAATAAAATTTCTGACAGTTTATCTTTTCTGTTCATCGCTGATTAAAGATCCTAGTTAATTATAAGAATAAAGTTTCCTAGAACTAGCTTCATTAATAAGTGATGATGACAATCATAACATTAAAAAAATAATAAAGGCAAACATCCATTAAGTGCTTACTATGTGCTAATCCCTTTTGTATTATCTCAGTTAATCCTCACAACAACCCTGTTACTATTTGTTTTATATAGTCCAGGACACTTATGAGCCCCATGCATCCTGCTCCTTATTCATGAATTGACATTCTTAAAAAAACAAACAAAAAACAAACAAACAAAAAAACAAGTTCAGCTGAGGCAATTAGAAAAGGGGGACATCTTTCTAAATCATATCTACAAAGTTAGAGAGAAAATTATTTAAAAAGGTTAGCTAGATGAATGGCCTTCCTTGGAATTCTCTATCATAAATGCATTTCCTATCTTAGATTAAGCTAACAAGGTTTCTGGGACCCCTCCTCTCAGGAAAGCTAAGTCCCTGACTGATCCAGGTTGACCTAGGTCAACTTACTCTTGACTGTGGGGAACACATCACCCTGGGTTTTGGACTCAAACCCTCAACCATTCCAAAGTCCGAAAGGTCACATATCATTTGTAAACTATTTGCAGCAGAATTGGCTTGTGTATGAGATGCGGTGATTTTTGCCACGAAGAGAGTACAAAATGAGAAAATAAACCCAGTATGTAGTAGTTTAAGATGTATTTAATATGAGGCCTTAATTTAAAAATTTTTCTTTTCAAAAACACCCTGTCTGGTATGACTATATCTCAAGTATAGGTACATTCAGTAGAGAAACTTAAGTTGAGAAGTCTCAAAGAGACCTCAGAGAGGATGTTTAACCCCACTTTCTTGCTTTACATGTGAGAGAATTTGCCCAGAGAAGGGAAGTGATGTTCCCAAGGTCATATGTGAGAACTTATGAAGCTGACTCAAATCTCTCTTTCCCAATCTTTTCACCATGCCAGGCTGCCCTCAATATAACCCCATATGACCACATCCAAGCATGGAATTAGCAACACTTTCTTAACCCAGGTGATGATCTGGCAAGGTTCAGAAGTATTTGCCAAATTCCTCTTGACTGTAATTTTAGCTAACTTTAGATGAGATAATAACATTGATGTGAAGACTTTATTACAGAGATTTCAAAGTATTCAGTTAATACTTCCTACTGATATTGGTGGAGAACTGAAGCACACAAAGGTGAAAGGAATAAGGACTGGAGAAGGAACTATATCATAATAATCAGATTATTTTAGAAGTCTGCAAGTCCTTCCTATGTCTTTTGAAGCTGTGGCCAGTTAGACACAGAAGGCAAAATGATTATTTTTTTTTACATTTCTAGCCTAAACTTCCTCCCTGAGCTTAATCTATTTATAAAATCATACTACAACAACGTTCACAGCAGCATTATTCACTATAGTTAAAAGATGGAAACAAGCCAAATACCCATCAACAGATAGATGGATAAGTAAAATATGGTATATACATACTACGGAATATTATTCAGCCATAAAAAGAAATGAAATTCTGACACACGCTGCAACATGGATGAGCCATTAAAACATTATGCTAAATGAAATAAGCCTATCCAAAGGGACAGATATTGCATTATATATACATGTATCATATATCTCATCTGTATAATTATGCATGGTATCTATAATAGGCAACTTCACAGAAACAGAAAATATAATAGAGATTACCAGGGCTAACAGCAAGAAGGGAATGGGAAGTTATTGTATAACAGGTACAGGATTTCTGGTTGGGATGATTAAAAAAGCCTGGGAAATGAATAGAGGTGACTGCTGTACAACATTGTGAGTGTACTTAGTACTACTGAACTGTACACTTTAAAATGGTTAAAATGGTAAATTTTATGTTTATCACAATAAAAATGATATCAAAATCTGAATCATATCCCTTCATTTCTCAATTGCTATTCGTTCATTGCTATTAAAGCCCAGTTTTCTTCTCAAGATTGGCTGACTACCAACAACATCATGGTCTATCTACAAATGCTCACACACATAGATAAACAGATGTGCCGTGCAGTGACCCAGCCACAAACACGTACGCATCATGAGACCACCTACATGATGACTGCAACAAGAAAGCCATGGCAAGACTAATGCAACCAGTGTTTCTGGAGATCCTGGCAACCAAACACCATGACAGAGTCCCAGCTCAACCCTTAAATTCCTCATCATGGCAGGGGGGGTGCATATATATTTAGTTAATGTGTACTCTATCTGAAAAGAAAACTGCATGCATACACTAGGAAGACCTTCAGGAATTGCTAATCCAAGTTCTCTACCAGGCTAATAAACAGAGATTTCCACCCATACATGGCTATCTGGTGAACAGTAAGTGCATGTTACACTGAACAGTGGTGTACTTAATGCAGAGGCATATAATTGGGAGCTAAATCTTTGTACCTTTATAGGACAAAGGATATAATAAGTAGGATGTACCACTTCTGAGTTCTGAGGAAAGGAGAGCTTTTCACTTTTCCTTACAAGAACCTATTTCTCATGAGGCAAAGAGAATCTGAGAACAAGGCTCTTTGAAAGTAGAAGTAGGAAGAAGGGTGCAGAATACGAGTTTTGTGTTGTAGTCATAATTGATCACCAGACCTGAGAGGTGACAATTCTGTGCCATACCATGACCTTTACTCAACTTTAAAGGTTTTTACAATCTCATCTCCTTTCATGAGAAACCTTCCATTGCCAGTGGTTTGATTACTGAGTCCCATTAGTTTTTAAAGATCTCAAGAGTTTGTGAAGAAAAACAATCTCTAGTGATACTTCCCATTGTCAACACTCATGGACATTTAGCACAAATAACCTGCCACTTGTAAGAAGTTTACTTGACTTCATTCCCTTGCGCATCCTAAAGATATGTCAAGATCACACTAAGGAATCTAGAAGCAAACATGTTTAGAATAAGGTTTCATTTCCAATCAAAATGCTTAATTAGCAGAACCACTATGCTATAGAACTGTCCTTGAATATGAATGCATTTTAACCTCCATGTTATTTTTTCTGAAGCACAAATTTTCCTCTTACTGGATGGTAAGGAAATGATTAGGCACAGAAAACCAACTGTTAGGTGTTGATCCACAAAATAAGTGCCATCTTTCCAAGCAGGTTTTGGCTGCCTTATAGAATGATATCCTGATTTATGAGGGAAACCATTCTTTGGAATCTACTGGTCTTTTCTCCATTCATTTGGGACAAGCAATGCTCCTATGGCCTAGTTACGGCTAAACTCTTTCAACACTTCCCACCAACCTCTTCTGGCCCCCCACGCCATCCTCCCACACCCAATTTCAGCCAACCATGTTTACAAGACATCAGTTAGTAAATCACAATTCAAATGAACCCATCCATTTGTTCAGCAGAAAGTGGCCTCTGGTGTTGCTCCATGTGGAGCCCATAAGCCAGAGTTACATATGGCAGACTTGCAAACATGAACAGGATATGATTTATTTATGATGACCATGTGTGTTTGATGCCCAGTTCCAGCAGGCTGTGGCTTCATTTGCCTGCCTCTGTCTGGGATGACCTGTCTACTCACTGTGTCCCATTTCAGGTAGTATATTTCTCTGGGGAAACAGAGATAGATGAATGGCTGAGGGGGCTGGACACAGATGCCCCTGATCCTGCTGGCCACATAACACTCTGTGACCAAGCACCAAGTGGACAAATGTAACTTGCTCCAAAAGTTTGTCATGTATAATGGTTTTCAGTGAAGAGTGGAGAAATAGCTGCTGGAATGACGGACCATGTGGGGTTCATTAAACTGTTGTGTATTTACCCACAAGATAGGCTGGGATGCTTTTGAGGGAAGCCCCACTCCTCATTTCACAGATTTTGACCCCCCACCTTTGGCAATGATGCTGCAAATGAGAATGGCAGATAGGCATCAGAAGGTCCAAACGTGGACTCCAACTTAAGTGCAGTAAACTTCTGCCTCCAACAGTCTCCCCCTCTTTACCCCCTTCCCCCGTTGTATTTATACTTTGAAAGAAGTTAACACCAAGCAGTAGACACCTGGGTGTGCTCAATTTTTGACAAACCTTAGTCACTCTGTACCCAGAACAATTCACATTATAGTCGAAATCCTGTGAAGATTTCTGCCACACATGCTAACACTAAAATGCCAGTAGCTCCACTTACCTTCTTTATTAAGCCTCATAACCTCCCTGCTTTTTCCACCCTCTTTTCCAGCCTCTTCTAAATCTACATCTGCAGATGAAAAAGAAAAGGAAAAAAGAAAATAAGAGAAAAAAGCGAAAATGGGGGTACCCAAAGTCAAGGGGGGGGGAGTGTTTATTTGCAAACAGATTGATATAAATACTATATATGAAAAATCTTTCCAAAATTGACAATGCGACGTTTTCTCCCAAGTCCGGATTTCCATCTACCTGGCCCAGATAGGTACCAAAAAAACTGTGCAAGCAGCAACAGAGTAGCCTTTTAAAAAGATACACCATGGGGCTGTGAAAGCCCACCCCGCGGGCTGCCACGGGTAGCCGGGTACAGACAGACAGAAAGACAGACAGCCCTGGCAGCAGGGCCTCTCTCTGTGCATTGATGCTCTGTCTCTGTGTGTATTTATTTAGAGAGAGGGAGAAGCATGGAGGACACCGGGGGCCACTCTCTCTCTCACACACACACTTTTTCCCAGTGGCTCTAGGTGAATGGAAAGGTTACAGGATAATAAAAGGAGGAGGAGGCGGTGGGGTTCTTACTGTCGGAGCAGTGTAATTTGGCGGCGTCGATCCAGGAGGACCAGGGTTTGCCCAGAAACGCCTCCGGACTGGGCACTTTGCGATCCAGTGTCGCCATTGCTCTTCCTTCTTGTTGCTTTTTCCCTGTTCCTTCGGCAGCAGCAGCCGAGAGACACGGGATTCGAGAACGCTCCGACGTCATCTTCGGAACGTTCCGACATTGAGTGCTCTGAACAGGGGAGGGAGGGAGAGAGGGAGGGAAAGGAGGAGGGAGGTGGGGAGGAGGAGAGAGAGAGGAGGAGGAGTCGGTGCTCGAGCGCCGGCAGCCAGAGGCAACTGCTGGCTGCAGGCACGGCCGCCAGAGGCAGCAGAGAGGCCCCTGCAGTTCGGCGCCCGGCGGGGAGGGGCCGCGCGGCCGGCTAGCGCCGCGTGCAGCCGACCGGAGGCTTCCGTGCGCCCGGGTGCAGAGGTGCTGCACTGCCGCCGCCTACACCCGGCGGCACCGACGGGCTGGGACCGGGCACTGAGGGCCGAATCAGGAGAGGCACGACCTGGGGCCGTAGGAGGGGTGCTCTTTTCCGCAGAGTTGCCGCTGGAGGACGCAAAGTTTTTGCCTGCAGCCCTTCCAGGGTGTCATTCCCTCATCTGGTCCCTGACGCCCGCGGCGAGGCGCCTCCACAAGGATTCCCGCGGCTTAGTGGGGCAGAGACAAGCAGGTTTGCCATCTCCCCACTACTCCCCGCCAACGACCACACCAAGCCAGGGCAGGGACCCTGGTGACCTCGCCTCCCAGTCACTACTCCCCTTACCCTTCTCTTTCACGGTGGACCTTGGACCGTGGAGGATTCTCCAGATGCCTTTGGGAGCTGAGATCGGAGACTATGATGGAAGTGCTTCTAAAAAGGAAGTGAGTTTGGGGCGAGAGGAGCTGCCTTCCCATTTCAATGTGCGGCACTTGGAAAGCTCAAAACTCAGCGCCCGGTGTCTCCAGATTCTCCGCGGGGTGCGCGTCTCCGGCTCACAGAGACCCACTGCATGTGCTTTGCTCCCGGATCATACTAGCGCGAGAGCGAATTCACCCGCTCTCGTCTGCCGAGCCTCTGGAGTTTTCAGCGCTCCATACGGTGAGAGGAGGGTGGCCGGGTCTAGCGCAAGAAACCCACGTCCAGGAATCTGATTCCTGGGAGAATTCATTTTAGGTTTAAGTTCTCTAGACAGCTAGATAGGAAGTGCTAGATTTCCTCTGGGTTTTGGACGTTTGATGCGTTGATTGAGATTTCCTCTCTCTCTGTAGAGGTAGGCAATAAAGAAAGGCCTTAAAAGGTCTCCTGGTATCTCTCGCTCGTTTTAAAAATCCTTTTGTTTACTCGGATTTAACTAAAACATGGACACTTTCCCACAACAGATATGTTTTTCCCTCTATTTTCCCAGCACCTTTTTCGTTCCTGCCACTTTTGTTTTCCCATGGTTGAAGCGCACTGATTTGACGGAGCTCTATACTTGAGTTCTGCCCTGACTGTGCCACCTAATTTCCCTCCACTTGGCATCCTGTATCTCAGAGCCAGGGTTAGGGTGGGCGTTGTAGGAGGAGCTACACATTGGTCTTCCGTTGTGATATTTGTATGAATGGGTTTGTTTATTTTGTCAGAGCCAGATAAAGATCATTTGCCTTTGTTCTTTTGGGAAGGGTTCCTACATAGGGACCACTAAGTGACCAAGGTGCCACTAGGTGGAAAATTCTCACTTTAAGGACTGGTGGTGTTAACACATATTTATTACTTATTGACCTCTTATAGTGCTAGACCTTGTGCTTAACCCTTCTTTCCTTCCTCCCTCCCTCCCATCCATCGATCTTTTCAACAAATATTGCCTGTCATGGCCCTGCTGCCCTTGGCAGAGGAAAACAAGTGGGATCCAGCCCAGCTCTGGGGCAGATGTAGTCTGGTCGTCTCTGTGGAAGAAGAAAGGTGTGAAACTTATCAACTCCTTGAGAAAACATGTACACAGTGATTGGCCAGGGCAGTAAATGGTGTGTCTCCCAGAGCTGTGCCTGTTCACAGGAGGACCTGAGATCTAGTTTGGGTGATGAGAAAATCTGTCACTGAGAAAATGGGATCTGCTTTGCATCTTGGAAATTGGGAAGGATTTATAATGGTAAGGTGAAGACTGGTCTTGACAAAGGAAGGGGAGTGATAGTATTAGCAGAGGCTTCAAGCTGTGTGTAAGTGGTGTGTTTAGGTGTTGAGTGTGGTTTATCTGGATGGTAGGTTATTTTTGGAGGTTGGGGGTGATGAGTTTGTATAGTCAGGCCTGGGTCAAATTATGGAAGGCACTGAAGGGTAGCCTAAATAGTTTGGGTTTTGTTTGACAATGGGGAACCACTACAGGGGCTTTCTGCAGCATAAGGATAAGGAGAAAGTATGATTTAGGAAGATTACTCTGGCCTTGATGTCAAGATGTGTTGCACTATGGAAGCTGGTTAAGGAAAGTAGTGCTACACTATTGATAGTTTGAAGAAATGAAGGCCTGAACTTTGGTGCTCCCATGAAGTAGAGAAGAGGGGACAGGTATAAGAGACTCTATGATGTGTTGTATGTTTGGATTTTGGGGGAATGAGAGAGTGCTGCAAGGCATAAGTAATGAGATCCTGAAACATTTTCCCCTTCCCCTTCT
Source organism: Furipterus horrens (assembly GCF_987537825.1). Taxonomy (NCBI): domain Eukaryota; kingdom Metazoa; phylum Chordata; class Mammalia; order Chiroptera; family Furipteridae; genus Furipterus; species Furipterus horrens. Next base: position 52,467,854 of record NW_028327179.1, read on the forward strand.
TCTTTCCGGTTTTCCTTCTATTTTGGTGTTTATTCCTCTGTTGTTGTGCATGCAAGGGAAGATGATCCCAATGATCCCCATGTCCTGGTATTCATATCCTTGTATGACCCCCTTGCCTTCAGTGTGGCTGCACCAAGTGACTTGCTTCTAACAAATAGTATTTGGCCAAAGTGATGGGATGTCGCTTCTAAAGTGAGGTTACAAAAAGACAATGGCATCTGTCTTGCTCTCATTGGCTTGCTTTAAGAAAGTGCACTGTCATGTTATGAGCTGCCCTAGGGAGAGGTGCATGTGGCAAGAAACTGAGGGAAGGCTCTGGCTAAGCGAAGAACTGAGGCCCTCAGTCCAATAGCCTGTGAGGTGCTGAATTCTGTCACCAGCCATGTGAGTGAGTTTGGAAGCTTATCTTCCTCCACTTAGTTGAGCCTTGAGATGAGACCATAGTTCTGCCCACACCTGTGAGAGACCTTGAGGTGGAGGCACCCAGCTAAAACATGCCTGTATTCCTGACCCACATAAGCTGTGAGATGATTAATGTTTGTCTTTTTAAGTTGTTAAGTTTTGGAGTAACTTGTTACATAGCAATATATAGCTACAACAGAATGACTTGAGTATAAAGTGATTGGCTAACAAAACCTTACTAGAAAAATAAGTTTAGTAAAGGAAAAGTCTGAGCAGTGTTCTATTGTTCCTCTTTGAGCCTTCTGTGAATTTTGCATCGTCTTTCCTGAAAGTTTTTTGCTAGCCTTGTGAAACTGGTTTACACTAGTATTTCCTGTACTCTGAGTTTTGTAATTTATCTTTATCCTTTGGAAACTCAAGTTTTTGCTATTTAAACTCAATTATCACTTTGTAGAAAGAATTCCCCAAACAACAAGGTCATACTGTAACTTTAGAAAGAAGGCTGTGATAGCAATGCCATCAGGCTGGTGGTTGTTACAACACTGCCCTCCTCAAGGTGTGTGGAGTGTACAATGATGACGGGACTCCAGCCCAATGGCTTGGAGCCAGTGACTTGATCTTGCAGAACATTCTGTCTCTTCTCCTGGAAGCCACTTTAAACCACTCAAAAAAGCAAAGGTGACTTTTCCTCAGTGAAGCCAGGGCACCTCAGTTGCAGAGAAACAAGACAATGTTTTGATATTTTAACATTCGTTTACTCTCTCAGCTGAGTCAAGTAGAGGTTATTTCTACACAGCACCCCTGAGGATGGTATGACAGCCTAAATATTATTCTCTTCTAGCTGAGAGGATTTTACTTTGCATCATAGTAAAGAATGAGCTGGAATCTAAAAGTGATTTATCATCTACAAAAAAAGACCAGATACATTGCCATCTTAACTGATAATCAGAACAACTATACATTATTGCAGTTAGAGTTATGGGGTATAATTGTAGAGTTTCTATTTTAAGCCTTCCACAGGTTCTCCACTGACTACAGAGATAATCATACCATCTTTGTGAAACTGCAACCCACCTATCACTTTGTAAATACGATAACATGGCTGTCAATTAAATGACACTGCTAGGAGCCAGAGAATAAAGAAAGCATTCAATGCTCATCAAACTACTAGACTTTCACACTTGACTTTAGATGAAAATTGAGGTCAGTTGGGCGTAATATTTAGGTCAACATGGTGCATATATATTATTATATACACATCTATGCTTATATGTTAACTATGTGTATTGCAAAATTATTGCAGACATGAATTCCTTTTGATAGTAAATAGTTACAAATGCTGTTAGTGACAGCAAGTATCTTATACATTCTTACTAGGAATAAATTGACCTGCAAAGCAACAATTTAAAGCACGTTAGTGTAATTCGTATGTGATAAAACTATCTAGCGAAGGCATAGCACCTCCTACCCCTCATGATTAATGTTTAGGAAGATAAAAAGAATGTAAATATTTTTATTGTCTTTCTTAGAAAAATGACAGTGGTTTGTTTAATTAAAAAGGAGACTCTCCCATAGACCAAATAAAGAAATCAGTGAAGATGACCCTGGGAAATACCTATTTAATTTGAAGAACACCTGGTTCGGCAGAAATGTGCATCAAATACGTAGCCTGCTTAGTCTGATTCATGTGCTGTTTTACCACATTATTGAAAAGAAGAGAAGAGGGAATATTAGCTCTCTCATTTTAGGATATTAAGCTGTGTGTGCACCCTACTTCCCACCTAGACTGTCGTTGAGAGTTACCTGGAGGCCACGAGAAGAAAATGACATGTTCCATTAAAATGAGGCATCCTTGGAATTGTTTGATGTTCTTTCCCTTAATTGAATCCATCTATCCCATCTGCCACTCTTTTCTCTAAATTTATTTCTCTAACCCTCTCTCTCTGGGAATTGTAATTTGGGGGGAAATTTGTTACATACATTATTCGCTTTTATATAAGCTCTTTGCATCTGGAGGGCAGGTGTGTTGTCTCCCTGGCCTTGTTAGACAAGGTTGCCTGCCTCTTCCCTGCCCCCGCACATGTTGCTGGATCAAACGGGGCTCGGATAAAAGACCCCCAGTAGCAACAGGAGTAGGAAAGAACACAGGGATTCCAGGCTTTTCAATATAGGTCCCTAGCCATGTGCCAGGCCTGAATAAACATGGACTCAGTAAATTTAACTACAAAAACATGAAATTAGCATTCTGACTGTAGCAGAAAAACACAAATGTGTTATTATTTTGAGGAAAAGGTGCCTTGAAACCCCTGGCAGATTCATCTGTGACTTTGGTCACTTGGGGGTCCCTGGAACCACTCTGATGCCACAAGGTGAGGCCCCTGTTCCCTGGGGTGTGGCAGAGGCAGCCCCATTCCTAACCACTGCTCTTTCTCAGCAGTTAGACGGGAGGAAAGATAGCTTCTCGTTAGCAATCTTTAGAAATCACTTTGGGCCATTAAATAAGTATAAATAAATACAAATTTAACATTAATATACCCATATTAATTGGAGCAAGGCCCACATACCCTTCTAAACTAACCATTTAATATGGTTGATGACATAGTGCAGAGTGGAGGTCACAGTACAGGCTTCAAATTGTCAAGCACAAATTAGAATTGCTCTTCAGTCATTTGCTTGAGAACTTTTCTTAATCCATCTGAACCTCAGTTTCCCTATCTTTTCAGATTGTTGTGAAGATTAAGTGAGATTCTGGGTATTGAGCCCCTGCATAGGGCCTGGCACACAGTGGACACTTGTAAATGTCCCCTATGATTATTACTTTGGTTGCGATGCATTTTGTAGACAACAGCAGCCAGTCGGAAGCAGGCTGAGGCTTGGACACTAGGAGGGCTCATGTGGTTGCTGCTGACAGACATCCTTCTTTGGGAAAGGAAACAAAAGCTCTTCTCTTTCCTTTGCACTGGGCTGCTGCCCTGCATCAGTTGTGGAGACCTCTGATACTTCTGCCTGAACCTTCCTCTGGACCAGGACTTCAGGGCAGGGTGAATACCACATTGTTCAGGAAAGACCCTCTTAAGACTTTTTGTTTTGTAAAGGAACTGCAAAATCCAGAATGGGTGGACACAAAACTGCCTCTTTGTGGCAGTATGAACAGTTGTCCTCAGAGTAAGCAGAATGGGGTGTCTGCAAACTTTATTTTTTCTGAGAAAAATTTACTTTTTTTTTTTGTAAAAGAAATTTATATTGAATTCTAGAAATCACATATGAATATGTCATTCCCCTGCCCCCAGGTCACTCCCATACCGCTAGGTGTAAAGGCATTTTTTCAGACCATTTTCTGTACATTGTCTTGTCATATGTAGTTATTGAAGGTGTAGATGGTATTGCTGTATGTGCTTTTTAAGTGAATAGCATTATTATGTGGAGATGTGTGTGTGTGTGTGTGTGTGTGTGTGTGTTTTTCTTTTTACCTCTGGTTGAGAAAGAAGCCTTGCATGATCATAAATAAGATTGACAGTGCAAGAGACTATTTTGTGGATATTTTCCTGCAGCTTTCTTTTTCCATATATGCTATTACATGTCATTACATATGGACATACCTCATTCTTTTAAACTGCAATATAGTATTCCATAAGATGTTCCAGAGTACATTTATTTATATCTTATTGATGGACACTTAGGTGTCAGGTTTTACAAAAAATAGGGTGGTCAGCATCTTTATTTTTACATATGAGGGAGTATTTCTACTCAAAAGTAAAATTGCTGGGTATGTGCAATTTACATTTTAAGAGTTCTGCCAAATTGTCTTCTAAAATAGCTGAATAATTTATACTCTCACTAGCAGCATAGGAATGTGTCCATTTCCTCATGTCCTAATTAATACTCAACATTCTCATTTTAATTTTTGCCAGTAATATGGTATATTTTGTATATTCATCATTTGTATATATTTTTGAGCATTTTTTATGTTCATTGTATTTTTACTCTGTAAATTGCTGTTAATATCTTTTGATGATTTGTTATAAGTATTTTTAGATCTCTTCACTGATTTATAGAAATTCTTTATACAGTCTAGATTTAGGTCTTTTATCTGAAAGTAATGTAATCTTCCATCTTGTTGCTTTTCTTCTTTTAACCTTGTTTATGGCATCTTTTCCATACATTGTTTTTTCAATTTGGATGTATTAGAATTTTCCTTGAGACTTTATGATTTTGTGTTTTGCTGAAAAAGACTCTCTCCTCCTCGAGGCCATAAAATATTTTCTCTTTATGCATTATGGTTTTGTTGTTGTTGTTGTTGTTTTGTTTTTCTTTTAAATTTAGATCTCAGACATTTTTTGGTTAATATGTGAGGTAAAAAATTAATTTTTGATTTTTTTCAAATATATATTGAATAGTTTAATCTTTCACTAGAGTCATCATATACTCAATTCCCAAATACATGGGTCTATTTCTGATCTCTTTTCTGTCCCATTGCTTGAACTATTTTTTTCTAGCATCAATTCCACAGTTATAATTACTCTTGTTTTATAGTATGTTTTACTGTCTGTTAGAAAAAATACTTCTTTTCCATCATGGATGTAGAATACTCTGTCTTGGTCTGTTGGGTTGCTCTAACAATATATCGCAGACTGGGTGGTTTATAAGCAACAGAAATTTCTTTCTCACAGTTCTGGAGGCTGAAAGTCCAGGATAATGGCACTGGCAGATAGGTGTTCAGTGAGGGCTTCCTGGTTCATAAATGGCACCTTCTCTGTGAAGGGGTGAGCTAATGCTCTAGGGTTTCTTTCATAAAGGCTCGTGTAGGGGAAGTCAGAGATGCAGTATGGCTCCAGCAGGAAAGGCAGCTGGGAAATGTTGGACTCTAACCTTCTGTGACTGTTTAACTCTCTGTAGCCTCGAGCTTGGCTGACTACACAGAGAGCAGGAATGCTGCCCAAAGATCACCGTCATGTCCTCATGTCCGCAGGAAGGAGGTTAATGAATATATAGAGTGTGGATAACTGCCTGATGTTATCTGTTAACTTAGAAATGCATTGTTCTTTCTGGTGGTCTACGTGACTACCCAACATATGGTTTTACTACTAACCCCTTATTTTAAAAAAAGACCCTATCCTGGGAGGGGTGGATTTATTCCCAGCCAGCCACCACTGGGAGCAAGCAGCTGCTTTGCCAATGTATGTACATTTCTCCTATTTAAGCCCTTATGAATTTGAATAAGGCAATGTGTCAATTCTTCAGAATCAATCCTGAATTTAGACTTTTGGGGCTTTCCCCCAACAGGCAGTAATCCCATTCCTGAGGACTTCACCTACATGACCTGATCACCTTCCAAAGGCCCCCACCTCCTAATACCATCTCCATGGGGTTAGGATTTTGACATGTGAATTTGGGGGGTTGGGGAGAGGAACATGACCATTCAGACCATACCACGCTATCTCTAAAAAAGTACCTTTTATCCCTGAGAAGTGTGTTATATGTGTCATAGCTCAGCATTTGTCAAGGGACATCTCATGGGCCATGTTGGGAAGATCACTGGAAACCTGACTTAACTTCATGCTCACAGGTCTCCATGAAGGTGGGCCTAGTGGCTACACCCAGCTTAGACTCTTGAGAAAAGCCTCCCTCAAGGCAATTTTCCAAACCAAATATCTCAGACTTAGGGAAATGAATTGTTTAGAGAGATTGTCTTTTAAGTATCTGTAAAGGCCAACCTTTGCCGGTGGTGGTTGAGACTTGATGTTGATAGTTGCCTGTCAGTCACTCCAGAGGGTAAAGGAGCCTTGAAAAGTGAAGGCTGGAGGAGAGGGATGCAGCAGGCCTGAGACAAGGGCTCAAGCTGGACTTCCAGAGAGCAGAGGGCTGAAGGTTTACCCAGGTGGTGAGAACGCGGCCAGTGAGAGCCTCTTGAGGGTTGGGAGCAGGGAAAACCTGCCTGGGATGACCTGGGTTTGACTCTGGAATCCTTCAAAGCCAGTACCCTGTTTGTTGCAAGGTTTTTTGTTTTGTCATTTCTCTGGCTTTTAAAGTTTTTAAATGACTTGGTCTTAGATAACTGTGTTGTTGGAAGTTACGGACTTACATTTAATGGGAGCCACAGTAGTAAGGGTGAAAGTTGCTAGCTGTACTTCATATTGGCTCTGGAAGTGAGCAGAAAGGATGCCTTGGCAGTGATGTCTCAGGTCAGCCCTAGCAGTCACTAACACCTTTCTCCCAGCCCCAGCCCTGTACCCTCAAAAGGAAGAGATCCTGAAAATGAGAGGCCAGAGTCTGGGGTATATTTGTATATAGAAGCCTAGCGTCTTTAAGGTCATAACACAATCGTTGCAGAACTCAGAGCACAGCCCAGGTCTCTGCTGTTTGGAGGCCTGCTTGCTCATAGATTACTATTTCCCAAAAATTATGCTAAGGCTATAAATTTCAATTTCATTGTAGGCCAGTGTTTCTCAACCAGGCTTTCCCCCTCCCTTTCTCTCAACCTAAGGACATTTGTAATGCCTAAAGACAGTTTTGGTTGTCATGATGTGGTGTGTGTGAAGGGATTGGGGATACTACTGGCATCTAGTGGGTAGAGGCCAGAGATACTGTTAAACATGCTAACGTGAGATGCATAGAATGGCCTCCAACAATGAAGATGTTTCTGGCCCCAAAATGATAGTGATGGGATCGAGAAACCCTGATGTAGCACAATTAATTTCAGGTTTTTTTCTTTTTCATTTCCAAAGAATGGCCACCTAGCTCTCATCAATTAATTATTTTGCCATCATGGGCTTCTTCCATCACACAGAAACCTAGCAAGAGCATAGTGGGAGCTGCAGGTCCCACTGTCACTACAAGAGAATCCCAGGGTCTCTTTACTTTTAATATATGAAAGCCAAATTATGTTATTGGATGAATCTTATTTGTAGAATCAAAGGAAATGTAAGCTATCTTATGTATATAGTTCTTATGCGATAATCGAGTAATGTGGTCATCTGTTTCTTGTTCTTTGAGTCTTTTATAGACCATTGCTTTTCTATTCTAATAGCGAGGTTGATCATTGCTAAGACACCCATATTAGATAGCTCTTATTATTCCCAATTTATATGATGAAACTGAGGCACAGAGGGGAAGTAAAGTAAAGCATGGCTTCCTCCCACTGCCTTCTTATATTCCAAAGTTACCAAGCACCTGGCCAGAGCTATTGCCTAGGCTGTGCACTGCACAACTGTGCCACTCTTAAGGAAACCCCATTCATATCACAGACATTAGAGATTTATTGTGACAATTTTCCTCGCAGATGGCACTAAAGTAGCTTGTTCTAACAGAATCAGGAATATGGAAGTAAAGTTTCTTGGAGAAGGTGTGCCTTTTCCTAATGCTCACAAGGGTGCTAGATGGACCAGCAGAAAAGGTGGGGTTATTGATGACTCTTTGTATGTTAGCAGTCCAGCTGGGAGTTTTACTTTTTGCTTGAACAGGGGTCATCCTCCTTTGCTGACCATGTGTATGTCTTTAAGCTTTGTAGAGTGATGCAGCATATGAGTTGGCAGATTTCCCAAGAAGACTCTCTTGTATGAGAAGTACAGTGCCTTGAGTGATGAAATAAATAAAACAATCTTGGTATCTTAAGTTTGGTTGTTTGCATTTCAGTTGGGGTTTAAGTCATCCTAAGCTTGGCTTGAAGGAAGAGACATTGCCATATATATCTGTTTAATAAGTTTGACAGCAGGGGGTGCAAAGAGTGTCATTTCAATTATAGATTGACCTATGATTAATTCAGCAATATGTGTTGCCTAGGTTGTGATCAATGCCCAGTAATGTCAGGTGCTGGACCCTTAGGAGTGTGAGGGTGAATGTTGGAGAACTGATTGATTGATGAGCTCCATGTTGGCCCTGTTCAGGCAGAATCAAAATACCAGTAAAATACCGTAGGATGGAAGTAATAGTATTGCAAGTGTCAACAGAGCCTGTTCAAGCTTTCATTCTTTGTACCTGTGGAACCACCTTTAACAGAAATGTTCTATTCAAACTTTGTTCTGAATCTTTAGTGTGTGACACTTGAAGGGGAGAAAGACCTCACCAATTGCCTCAATTGAGAAGGCTTTAATTTTTCCACCTATGCAGATACCTTGGCATTTAGGGAATTTGACTATAATAATAATAAAAAGAAATCCTCAGTTTATTATTGGAATAAGAGAGGTTGATGAACTTACCTTGCATGACCAATATGCCAGGTAGCATAGGCTGGGAGAAGTCACTTCTCACGAGGTGCTTAGAGTCTAGTTTTAAGGGGGATGAATATGCAATCCAAAACTGGAGAACAAGGTAGCCTGTACGAAGGTGCTGATTTGAGGTGCAGATAATAAGTGCTGTTGGAGACTGAGCAGGACAGGTTGCTGTGGTGGGCATCCAAGGCTTAGGAGAGAGGAGAAATTTGAGCTGGGTGAGGAAAGACTGGGAGGCTATAAATAGCCTGTGGGCAGAGTGTCCCATGGATCTGTGGCCATCTTAACTAATAGCTTCAGGTCACATAGACACTGCTTCCCTAAAACAAAGCTCTTAGTTGAAAACAGGTAAATCATGAAGGGATTTGGAATCAGGAAGGACTTAAAAGAGGTACAGGATGTTTCCAAGATTAAAATCTACAGCAAGCAATAACATAGGTAATAATACTGTTTGTTCTTAGTCAAGTGCTACATTTCTTTGAGAAATACTTTTTATCAAGAACAAATCTCTCAAATGAGGGCTCTATTAATCTGAATGAGCTAATTAGGTGAGAAACTTGAACTTTTGAATATTCTTTAACCATCTGCCTGGCATGTTTAAAAATTGCATCCAGTTGTTCTAATAAAAGGGTAGTTTCTACATTTGTGGTTTACTCTTTAACCCTCCAACACTGGATCATTTTCTTTTCTTCCTTTTTAAAAAAATTTGACTTTATTGTATTTTTTCCATTACCATTTAGTCCCCTTATTCTCCCCTCCCCCCAGCAATCACCACACTGTTGTCCATGCCCACCTGTCTTTTCCTTTTTACTTAATCTCTACACCCCTACCTGCCCCTCCCACCAGCTGTCATCCTGCTCTCCATCTATGAGTCTATCCCCATTTTCATTGTTAGTTCAGTTTGTTCATTAGATTCTACATATGAGCAAAATCATATGGTATTTGTCTTTCTCTGGCTGGCATCTTTCATTTAGCATAATATTCTCCAGGGCCATCCATACTGTCACAAAAGGTAAAACTTTCTTTTTTTTTTATGACTGAGTAGTACTCCATTGTGTAAATGTCCCATAGTTGATTTATTCACTCATCTAGTGATGGACATTTGGGCTGCTTCCATATCTTGGCGATTGTAAATAATGCTGCAATGAACAGAGTGGTGCTTTTGTTCTTTCAGAGTTTTCGGTTCCTTCGGATATATTCCCAGAAGTGGAATAGCTGGGTCAGAAGGCAGATTCATTTTTAATTTTTTGAAGTATCTCTATACTGTTTTCCACAGTGGCTGCGCTCTCACCAACAGTGCAAAAGGGTTCCCCATTCTCCACATCCTCACTAGCACTTGTTGTTTGTTGATTTATTAATGATAGACATTCTGACAGGTGTGAGATGATATCTCATGTGGTTTTAATTTACATTTCTCTGATGATTGGTGACATTGACCCTCTTTTCATATGTCTAATGGCCATCTATGTGTCTTCTTTGGGGAAGTGCCTATTCAGGTGCTTTGCAGATTTTTTAATTGGGTTGTTTGGGTTTTTGTGGTGTTGAGTTTTTTAAGTTCTTTATAAACTTTAGATATTAACCCCTTATCAGATATATTGGAGAATATGTTCTCCCATTCTGTGGGTTGTCTGTTTATTTAGTTGATGATTTCCTTTACTGTGCAAAAACATTTTAGTTTAATGTAGTCCATTTAAAAAAATTTTTTCTTTTGTTTCCCTTGCCTGGGGAGATATATCTGATAAAATATTGCTACGAGCAATTTCTCTGATTTTGCTGCCTATGTTTTCTTCTACTATTTTTATGGTTTCGGATCTAACATCTACGTCTTTGATCCATTTTGAATTTATTCTTGTGTGTGATGTAAGAAGCTAGTCTAGTTTCATTTTTCTGCACATATCTGTCCATTTTTCCCAACACCATTTATTGAATAAACTCTTTAGCCCATTGTATGTGCTTGCTTCCTGTGTCGAATATTAATTGACTATAAAGATGTGGGTTTATTTCTGGGCTCTCTACTCTGTTTCATTGATCTATGTGTTTGTTTTTATGCCAGTATCATGGTATTTTGATTACTATGGCCTTATAGTATAGTTTAATATTAGGTAGTGTGACTTCTCCAACTTTGTTCTTATTTCTAGGATCGCTGTTGCTATGTGGGGCCTTGTGTGGTTCCATACAAATTTTTGAAATATTTCTTCTAGTTCTGTGAAGTATGTCATTGAAAGCTTGATAGAAATTATGTTGAATCTATAGATTGCTTTGGGTAGTGTGGACATTTTAATGATGTTAATTCTTACTATCCATGAATACGGTATGTGCTTCCATTTATTTGCATCTTCTTCAATTTCTTTCCTCAGTGTCTTATAATTTTCCAGGTACAGGATTTTTACATCCTTGGTTAGGTTTATTCCTAGGTACTTTATTCTTTTTCTAGCAATTGTAAATAGGATTGTTTTCTTAATTTCCCTTTCTGTTCATTCTTGGCATATAAAAATGCAACTGATTTCTGGATATTAATTTTGTATCCTGTTACCTTGCTGAATTCATTTATCAGTTCTAGTAGTTTATTGATAGAATCTTTGGGGTTCTCTATGTACAGTATCATGTCATCTGCAAATAATGAGTTTTACTTTTTCCTTTCCATTTTGGATGCCTTTTATTTCTTCTTCTTGCCTGATCGCTATAGGTAGGAATTCCAGTACTATGTTGAATAATAAAGGTGAAAGCAGACATCCCTGTCTTGTTCCTGATCTTAAGAGGAACATTTTTAGTTTAAGCCTGTTGAGTGTAATACTGACAGTGGGTTTGTCATAGGGTCTTTATTATGTTTAGGTATGTTCCCTCTAATCCCACTTAGCTGAGAGTTTTTATCATAAATTCATGTTAGATTTTATCAAATGCTTTTTCTAAATCTATTGCAATGATCATGTGCTTTTTTTTTTTTATCCTTTATTTTGTTAATGTGGTGTACCACATTTATTGATTTGCGAATGTTGTACCAATCTTGCATTCCTGCAGTTAATCCCACTTGATCATGGTGTATGATCTTTTTAATGTATTGCTGTATTTGGTTTGCTAATATTTTGTTGAGGACTTTAGCATCTATATTCATCAGGAATATTGGCCTATAATTTTCTTTCTTTGTAGTGTCTTTATCTGGTTTTGGATTTAGGATAATGCTGGCCTCATAAATTGAGTTTAGGAGCCTTCCCTCCTCTTGAATTTTATGAAATAGTTTGAGAAGGAGAGGTGCTAGTTCTTCTCAGAATGTTTGGCAAAAATCCCCAGGGCTTTTGTTTGTTGGGAAGTTTTCTTACTACTGCTTCCATTTCATTAGGTGTAATCTGTCTATTCAGATTCTCTGATTCTTGCTAATTTAGTTTTGGAAGATTCTATGTTTCTAGGAATATATCCATTTCATCCAGGTTGTCCAGTTTTTGGCATATAGTTGTTTATAATATTTTCTTACAATCCTTTGTATCAATTCTTTGGTGTCATTTGTTATTTTTCCCTTTTTGTTTCTGATTTTATTTATTTGGGTCCTCTCTTTTTCTCGATGAGTCTGGTTAAAGGTTTGTCAATCGTGTTTATCTTTTCAAAGAACCAGCTCTTGGATTCATTGATCTTTTGTATCATTTTTTTATACTCTATTTCATTTATTTCTACTCTGATCTTTATTATTTCCTTCCTTCAGCTCACTTTGGGCTTTGTTTGTTGTTCCTTTTCAAGTTCCTTTTAAGTGTAGAGTTAGATTTTTTATTTGAGTTTTTTCCTGTTTTTTGAGATAGGCCTGTAATGCTATGAATTTCCCTTTTAGGATTGCTTTCACAATGTCCCACAGATTTTGGATTGTTGTGTCCACATTTTCATTTGTTTCAGGGATCTTTTGATTTCTTCCTTCATTTTCTTATTGCCCCATTCATTGTTTAAGAACATGTTTTTAGCTTCCATGTCTTTGTGTGTTTTTCAGTGTTCTTGTGATTGATTTCTAGTTTCATAGCAGTGTAGTCAGAAAATGCTTGATAAGGTTTTAATCTTCTTAAATTTATTGAGACTTGTTTTATGTCCTAACATGTGCACTATCCTAGAAAATGTTACATGTGCACTTGAAAAGTATGTATATTCTGCTGCTTTGGCGTAACATGCTTGAAGATATCAATTAAATCCATTTGATCTAGTGTGTCATTTAAAGCCACTGTCTCCTTGTTGATTTTCTGTCTGGAAGATCTATCTCTTGACATCAATGGGGTGGTAAAATCCCTGACTATGACTGTATTTCTGTCAGTCTTTCCCTTCATGTCCATCAAGATTTGCTTCACATATTTAGGTGTTCCTATGTTAGGTGTGTAAATGTTTACTAGGATTCTATCCTCTTGTTGGATTGTTCCCTTTATCATTATGTAGTGTCCTTCTTTGTCTCTTACTATATCCTTGGTTTTAAAGTCTATTTTGTCAGATATAAGTACTGCTACCCTAGCTTTTTTTTTTCCATTTGCATGAAATATCTTTTTCCATTCCTTTACTTTTAGTCTGTGTTTATCTTTCAATCTGAGATGGGTCTCTTGAAAGTAGCATGTATATGGATCTTGTTTTCTTATCCATTCAGCTACCCCGTGTCTTTTGGTTCAAGCATAAGCCATTTACAACTAAGGTGATTATATTGATACATATGTATTTAGTGCCATTTTATTGTGAGACTGTTTACCTCTGTTTTTTCTTTCATTTTCTTTTTCTTCTACTTCTTCTAAAAGCAAGCCCTTTAACATTTGTTGCAGTCCTGGTTTGATGTTAAACTTCTTTAGCTTTTTCTTACCTGGTAAGCTCCTTATTTCTCTTTCGATTTTTAAATGATAGCCTTGCTAGATAAAGTAGCCTTAGTTGTAGGTCCTTGCTTTTCATCACCTTGAATATTTCACATCACTCCCTTCTGGCTTGAAATGTTTCTGTTCAGAAATCAGATGGCAATTTAATTGATGCTCTCTTGTATGTAACTACCTGCTTTCTCTTGTGGCTTTGAGGATTCTCCCTGTGTCTTTAAGCTTTGTCATTTTAATTATGACGTCTCTTGGTGTAGGCCTCTTTGGGTCCAACTTGTTTGGGACTCTGAGCTTCCTGGACTTGTGTGTCTTTTTCCTTCACCAGATTATGAAATTTTTCAGTAATTATTTCTTCAAGAAGGTTCTCGATCTCTTGCTCACTCTCTTCTCCTTCTGGTACTCCCATGATGTGGATGTTGTTACATTTCCTGTTGTCCAAAATGTTTTTTAAGCTCTCCTCATTTTTTAAATTATTTTTTCTTTCTGCTGCTCTGTCTGGGTGTTCCTTTTTAACCTTGTCTTCCAAATCACTGATTTGATCCTCTGCTTCATCTCATCTACTGTTTGTTCCTTCCAGCATATTATTTATTTTTGATAATGCATTATTTATTTTTGACTGGTCCTTTTTAATGGTTTCTATGTCTTTTTTCATGCTGTTGAGTATCCTTATATTCATTACTCTAAACTATCTGATAAATTGCTTGCCTACATTTCATCTAGCTCTTCTGGAGAATTCTTGTTCATTTTTAGGGGTCTGTTTCTTTGTCTTGCCATTTTGGCTGCTTCTTTTTATTTGTTGCTGTGTATTAGGTAGATTTGCAAAGACTTTGGTGTAGGCCATTTTCAAATACTGCTTGCGACTGACCCTGGTCAATGTGTTTGGAGCTATCAGTGATCCACAGCCTTTTGCTGGGCCTGTGTGTGTACAGAAAGAACCCGGTTCTGTGCCAAGGCTGGCTTTTATCAGCCCTGGGCCCTGCAGAGGGTCAGCTGAAGTCTCATAGAGCTCCCAGAGATCCGACTTAGTAGTTAAACTAATCAATGATACAGCCTCAAGCTGTAATCAGCAGCCCAGCTTAAGATCCATAGGTTGGGGCAGAGTAATTCCTGCAGATGGGGCTTTGCTTCCCCTCAAGCTGATGTTAATCCGAGGGGTGTGCTCTGCCTGAAAAAGATGGCTTCAGCTATATGGGGAATGACTCATCACAGGGATCCTGGTGGCTGTTCCTTCAGTTCCCTCCCTGCAGACATCAACCCCAGACTTCCCTCCAACATCTCTAGTCCACTCTGCCCTCCCTCTGCCACAGCTCAGGGTAAGTGGTTGCAAACGAAATTTTGTGCATTGGCCCTTTAATAGGCTCTCTGAGTCTCCAGACATTTCTCCCTGGCCAACAGAAACCCTGCTGCTTTTCACAGCTGGATGTTATCTGGGTTCCTTTCCAACTTTGGTACTGTAGTCTGGGGAGCCCAGCTTGGTGTTTAGAACCCACACTTCTCAGGGGGAAGCTCCTGGCTGCTGAAATATCCTCCTGGAACTTCAGCTGCTGCACTGGGTAATTTTCAAAAAAAAGTTAAACAGACCTTTTACTCTAAGTAGGCTGACCCAAATGGTTGAGTTTGCCTAGGGAGTCCCAGGTTATGCAAAATTATTAATAGCTCCCCCTTTTAGTCTCTAAAGTGTCCTGGTTTGGATGATAAATTGTATGAATACCCTAATTCTAGGTGATCCACTTTGGACTATTGTTTTTTTTTTGTTTACTCTGTGAATCCTTAGTGGCCATAGGGATGCTTCTAGCTTAAGGGTACTTGCCCACATGTACATTCTGTCTTTTTGAAATCATTGTATTTTTCTCCCTTGCATATAAAAAAACTCAGAAGAAGAATAAACAGCATAAATGAGTTATCATAAACCTAGAAATAAGCATTAATATTTTGATATATGTAGCTATATACCTATCTATATAGATATCTATTGGTCTATTGATCCATCCTATATTTATATATTTTAGATCCCCAGTCTCCAAAACAAGCCACTTTATTTGGAGTGGCATTCCATGAATACATATCTAGAATGGCTAGATATACTGTTACCGAACAAAGTGGGATTCAAGCTGCCTGCTGCTAAACATAAGCATAACACAAAGATTGATGGGGTTGCCTAATCAGGGGCTCTGGGGACTCCCTGACTTCAAGCCAATCTCTTCTGCAAAACACAGAAGGAAGCCAGGCATCCCTAGAACCAGAGTTAGTGTCCAGACACCCCGCTCCATTCTTATCTATCCTTCTGGGGCCCAAGGCTGCTACCTGAACAGGTCTCTGGCTCTCCAGCTTCAGGGTTTTTCTCTCTCCTCCCTGGAGTGCGCACTGAGGGGTCAGTGTCACCATTGCCTCACCTCAGCCTCTTTCCTGGGGTCTGCCGCCCACTGCCAGATCACCACAACCACAGCTGGTCATGCAGAGGGGCTCTGTCTGTGGCACTCCCCAGTGCCCGAGGCTGCTTGCTCTCCCAGGGCCGGTGAGCATTCTAGCCTGCACATTTATGCACTGCTCCCAGAGAGAGAAGGAGCATAGTTTAGGACATGTGCCATGTGACATGGAGCCATAGCAGCTCAGAGCTGCTGCCAGCAAGGTGCACAGCCCCGCAAGCCGCCTCCCATCTGGGCGAGCAAGGGCAAGCAAGGGCAAGCAAGGCAAGAGTGGGACTCCACAGTGTCCCCCATTTTAAAAATCGTGGGCCAAAATCCTGTGTGCTTCAGAAGCAAGTAGGAGGACTTTCTCTCTGTCCAAACAGTTCACCAGCCTGGAGCATGCTCTCTGTGCATCTGTTCCAGCATCCATCATGCATGTCAGCCTATGTGGTGTCCCTGCCCCTCCTCCTGCCACCATGATGTGGAAGGGGGAGTGGTGTTTCTAGCCTGGCGCAGTGTTCAGGGCATCATGCACCCATTTGTTTGCTCTTTACCCCAGACTATGGAAGTCTGTCATGCCAGCCTGCGATTTCAATCCCACCGCCTTCAGCACCTCCCAACCCCACTCTGCCCAGAGATGTGGCCAGATCCCCCCTATAACAATACTCTTGTACATAATATTTTATATTTAGAACTATATAGCAATATAGTCAATATGGATAGATGTAATCACTTTTTAAAATAGTCACTTTTAGAGACTGCATAGTATTCTAGTGAATGGCTGTTCTTAAACTATAATATATTTAAATTCTCAATTTAGGGCATTTATGTTGTTTCATTCATATGTATATTTAACAAATGCTATAATGAATATTTTCTGCAGCTAAATTTTTTCATGATTATTTAGGATGCTTTCTTATAAATAGGATTGACACATCAAAGGGATATGCATTAAAAATTTTGAAATTGTCAAACTTAGCCAACATATGTGAGAATTCTTATTCCTCATGACCTCATCTATGCTGTACCTATAATTTTTGTTCATCTTTCAGTCTTAAATGAGAGAATTTCATCTCCTAGTTATTTTAGTTATTGATGATTATATTGACTATTGTTGATTTATATTTCTTTTTTATAAATTGATAATTTTTCTTTTGGAGTATTCACCTTTCTCTTAGTGAATTGTGAAAACCCTTTATATGTTAAATAAAGTAACCCTTGTGCTAAAGCTGCAAGATTTTCCCCTGATTTACTATGTCTTCTAACTTTATTTATGGTAGATTTATGTGTGTGCATGTGTGTGTGTAGATTCAGAAGTCTTTACTTTTTATAGAGTTATATCTATTAGTCTTTTCCTTCATGGAGTTATGTAGTTTTTTAGAGGACCAATTAACCTGAGAAAATTTTATAATCTTATCTGATATTCTCAAATCCCTTGAGCTCCTTATTTCAAACTTTATAGTATGGACATTGCAGATAGATGAAGCATAATTTTTATTTCTGTTTCTATGGTCTGTATATATCTCAGAAGGGGTTAGTCACTTTACAAATTCATTGATAAGTTACTTCAAGTAAGAACTGGTGATAGTATTCTTTTCCTCAACCACAAAACCTGTATGCCTCCTTCATGAAAAGCCGTAATGGGAGTTTTAAAAGACTAGTTTGTTTAGACTTTTTGTAGAATGAATCATTGTCCCATTGATATGCTTTATAATTGCACTGGTGTGTTCTCAGGAAACGCTAACCCATGGTTCTAATACACAGTCAAGGAAAGGCCCCAAAGCAAGCAGTGCTCCCTGGAATGGAGTCCCTGGGCTTCATGACAGAGTTACTACCCTGTAATAAAAACGACATTCCAGGCAAATGAGCATCTAGTTCTAGATGGGGCCATCGTGGGTGAGCTTATATCTGGGTACCTACACTGGTGTGCTGGGTTGAACCACATGTGAGCCTCAAAGACTCCTTCTTCATCTTCCAAGTCAGACCTAAGCATCCTGCTTTCTCTTTGGAGCTCTCCTGTGCCTGTTTGGCCCTCTTGATATTTATTCTGGGGGGTAGGGAGAGAATAAAATCCTCTCCCACTTACAGACCTCATGGAAGTCCATTTGGTTTCCTCAACCCCAGTCCCCTCAGTTGAAGGCCTTTCTTTCTGTAAGGTGAGGGAGGAGAGGCCTTACGCACCATTGAAAGTAAAGTGTAGGATTGCTGATCACTACCACCATGATGCTGGGATAGGGCAACCTAGTTACGTTCTCAGCTCTCAGAACTTTTCCCCTCCTGTTTCCCAGTGGGGACTCCAGGGTCCAGCCCAAGTACAATCTTGGTACTAAACCCTATCCACTGACTTCTCGTCATGCGTGGGGGCCTGAGGATGGGAACCACGGTCTCTCATTAGTAAGGCTTCCCTCTCTGGTTTAGCCAAAGAATTATTAAAGAATAATACAAGCAATAACTGTAGAATAACTTGCTCATATCAGCAAGGTATCAGGTTTATGATGTCACTCTGGGGGCCAGACCAAGGATTTAAAAATAGTTTTTTCCTATGGAATGACCCTATTATGGATTAGAATGGCCCTTCTTCCAGATGCTATACTTCTATATGAAGTGTATCAGGGGTCTCCTCAATTTGGGGACGATAAACTGATTTCCGTTCTGCCATGTGGTCTCCCTCCCCCCATTCTCTTATTCAGTATCAGAGAAGCCAAAGAACTAATTTGGCTATAACACAACCCTCAGAGTGCTAGGGAGGGAGAGAATTCAAATATGAGCAAAGCCCAAACCCTGTAGTAGGCAAGGCTCATTTGTAAATAATTTGAGTCTTGTTACCCATTCAGTAATCATATATCTTTCCCAGTGGGTATTGGCAGCATATCAGATGGAGATCACTTATGAAGAGGTTGTGCATTTCCATTCTGGCTTCTTGAGAATCTGGATTGGGGAAGCCAGTTGTAATAAAGGGTTATAGGCTCATTATTTTCTCCTTTTGGGGACTTGGGTGGGAAATGGTAGAGCAGACCATCATCTTCTATGCATTTATTCACTCAGATAAATTCACTCATTTCCTAAGGTTTCCTCTGTGGCAGGCACTACCAGAGAAGTGAGGAAGAGAAATCGTGGACACATGATATGTCTCAATTTTGTGAAGGCATTTCCTAGAGTCATTAATGTCATCTTCAGGGGCTGAATGGTAGCCTTCAAAGATATCAGGTCCTAATACCTGAAACCTTTGAAGCTACTACCTATGGTAGTATATAGTAAAGTCTTTGTAGATATGATTAAGTTAAGCATCTTGAGTTGGAGAGATTATCCAGGTTATCCAGTTGGGCTCTAAATGCCATCACATATGTCCTCTTAAGAGGGAGGCAGAGGGAGATTTTACAATGATGCATACAGGGAAAGAAGCAATGCAAAGGTGGAACAGAAAAGGATTTGAAGATGATGGCCTTGAAGATTAGATTGGTGCAGCCACAAGACAAGGAACACTGGCAGCTACCAGAAACTGGAAGAGGCAAGGGACATATTCTCCCCTAGAGACTCCAGAGTGAGTGTGGCCTTTTTGACTCCTTGATTTTAGCCCAGTGAAACTGATGTTGGACATCCAGCCTCCAGAATTGTGAGAGAATAAATTTTTGTTGTTTTAAACTCCCAAATTTATGGTAATTTGTTACAGCAGCCCCCTAAACTAATACAGCATCCTTGCAGATAAAACAGGCATGGATCTAGAAGACAATTCAGATAGATAGAGTCATAGATATCTGACCAACTCATTTATTTATTTGGCAAATATTTATTGAGTAACTACAATGTTCCAGGCATAGGAGATAGAGCATGAATAAGGCTGACAATGTCTCCATTGACACCGAGGTAGGGGGAGAGGACACGTAATAAAGAGGTAAATAAAAAAATATAAACAAGGTAAAAAGTTATTGATAAATGCTTTAAAGAAAACGGAAGAGGATGATGTGGACAGGGGTAGTAGGTTATTTTAGATTAGGCAGTAGAAAGGGTTTTCTTATGAGAAAACCTTAGAACTGAGTCCTCAATATCAAGAAGGAGTTACCATGTGGAGAAACTTTCCAAGTGGAGGAAGCGATAAGTGCAAAGGCTCTGACATGGGAATGAGCTTAATGGGAATGAGCTTAATGTGATTGAGCTTCACTGTGCACAGAAAGACCAGATTCTTCCAAGTCAATGCAGAGAGCCACCTCTTAAGGAGGGCTGCAGGGTTCTGTTAGAGACCCTGTCCTGTGTAGTTTTGTTCATAACTAAATTGGAGGGAAACATGTCATATTAAGCAAGTGTGTGGATAGCATAAAGCTAGTAGGACTTGTATTTGGTTAGGTGTCAGGGATTGGGTTTCGAAATACCTTGGAAGTGTGAACAAACCCCATGGATGAAATTTGACAGGGACAAAATGTAAAACCCTGACTTGGGACTCAGAAATTTTTTGCCTAAGTCAGAAGGAAGAACTTGGCTTGAGTGGAGTACTTATGTGAAGGCTCTAATGCTCACCATCAGCAAACAACCTGATGGGGCTGCTATAAAAAGGAGAAGCACTTCTACAATTTTTTAAAGTATGGAGTACCACTCAAGGAAGGAGTTAGCCATGGCTCTGTGCCTAGAGCACTGAGTATTGGAGTATTGAGTAAGTGCCCCATTTTATGGGGTCATAGAAATGGTTCATTCTATGGAGTCATAGAAATGGTTCATTCATTTATTCATTCAATTAATAAATGTTTAATGAGCACCTACTTTGTTCCTGGCACTAAATAGGCTGTGGGATAACAATACTGACTAAGATAGAAGCATTTACCAATCTCAAAGAGCTTTCATTCTAGGGAGAAAAAATACACTATAAACTTAATTATATAAATATTACCTATTTCTCTGTATATTGGATTTTTTCAGGTTATAAGTTATTTTACAGTAATAAAATAGCAAAATCAAACATTAAAGAAATGTATAACATAGGAAAAAAATCCCCATAAACTCATCCTTCTTCCCCATAGATAGCTGCCATCAACAGGTTTATTCATTTTTTCCCAACTTTAAAAAATATACCATATATACATGTATATGTTTTAAAAATTTTTTTAGAGAGAGAGGGGAGGGGAGGGAAAAAGAGGGATAGAGAGATTGATGTGGATATGCGAGAGAAACATCACCCCAACTGGGGACCTGGCCTGCAACCCAGGCATGTGCCCTAACCAGGAACTGAACTGGTGACCCTTCAGTCCACAGCCGGCGCTCAACCCACATGCCAGCCAGGGCACACATAATATATTGTTAAAGCATAAAAGTTGAACCATATTCTTTTAAAATTTTTAGCTTAATATATCAGACATTCTTCCACGTGAATACAAAGAAACCTACCTCATTCTTTTAGCTGGCTGAGTAATACTCCATTTTATGAATATACCAGAGTTTATTTAACTATTATCTGACATGTATACTGTTTCTACTTTTTTACTATTATAAACAATATTGCAAAGAAAATTGTTGAGAATTTTTTCTTTTTTTTGACATAACTGGTGGGAGTATTTATTTCAAAAATATAAATTCATAGAAGTGGAAATGCTGGGTCAAAGGATATGAAAAATTTAAATAACAGATGCTACTGTATTTCCTGGTTTTACCTGAATTAGAGTGTAATCATTGTATGTTTTCTTGCCGCCTCAACAACGTAGAATATTATCAATAATTTTAATCTTTGCTGTCTGTTAGGCTGAAGACAATATTCTGTTTTATATGAACCATTTTGGGTCTGCAACCGAAGTAACAGTTACACAGGGAGGTGCAGGTCACCTGTGTAAATCAGAGGTCTGAAATTAACCAAGCAGGGATGTGGTGAGGGGTGCCCAAGACTGTGACAGTTCAGACAGCACATGCAAAGATCCTGTGGGGAGGGAACCTAGTGTATCAATAGGACAGAGCAAAGAGCAAGGAGAAGAGTGAAGGGGGAGGCAGGGGCCAAACCTTGCAGGGATTTGGGGTTGATCTTAAGCATTTTGGTCTTCATCCCAAGAGAAAAGGAAAGCCAGTGAAAGTCTGACTTGAACAGATCCTCTGGCTGCTGCATGGAGAAAGGATTAAGAAGAGGGGAGAGTGGAAGTGAAAAGAACATGAGGGTGCTATTTGGGGAGTCCAGGTAAGAGATGGTATTAGCCTAGCTTAGGGTGGAATCTGGGCTAAGATGGAGGCTAGATATGATGAGAAGTGGGCAGATTTAAGATTAATTTAGGCCACAGAACTGATAGGAATTGATGCTTGAATGGGCTTGAGTGGGGAGTGTGGAAGAGGTTATAGAAGACTCCCAGATTTGTAGGATAGACTGATGGGAGTTGTTAAGATGATAAGAGGTCAAAGGAGCAGCTGATGATTAGCCTATAAAGGGAAGATCCAGAGGAGGTGAGGTAACTGCTTTGGAGACCAACAACTATGCCAACAGCTCCACCTGAGGCAAGCTGGCCGTGATGCCACTACCATGGCCACAACAGGTAGACTGGGAGAACATCTGAGTTGTGACAATGATATGGTCTGTATGAAAGCCTGCCTGGGAAGGGGACTGTACCATAAAAAGCTGACGAGACCTCCTTCAGGGAGTTTGAAAAAGATCCCAAGTGAGTGACAACATTTAGAACTGGGGACATAAGAAAGGTCATACAAAAAGGCAGAAAGGGGAAGTTATGTGTAAGCCAAAGTCATGAGGAAGGAAGGAAGAGAGAAGAGAGAAGGCGAAGTGGTTGGTCTGTAGAGCGCTTGAGGGGGCCTGATGGGGCCTGATGGGCCTGTTAAGAGCCAGGCTTACAAGTTGAGCAGATCTAGGTTTGATTTCCCAGCTCTGATGCTGATAGCTGGATGAACTGGACCAAGTCACTGAACTTCTCTAAGGCTCTGTCCTATCCCCTAAACTATGAAATAGACTCTATAGTATTTATCTGTCAGGCTTGTGAGGATTAAAGAGATACTGATGAGAATGGGAGAAGATATTTGCAACACTGGAGAACTGGTATCCAGATTTAAAAGTTGGAAAAAAAGACACTTCTACAGATCATTAAGAAAAAGCCACTCCCTCCCCCCACCAAAACAGGCAAAATAGTTGAACAAGCATTTACCAAAAGGGGATATTAACATGGCCAAAAAATATATGAAAATATGACCAACCTCATTAATAATAAGGGAAAAGCAGTGAGATTCCACATGAAACAACATGGATGAATCTTATAAATGTAATGCTGAACAAAAGTAGCAAGATAGAGATGAATGCATGAAGTGTAAATCAGTGTATTAAAACTTTAAAAGTTAAAAACCAGACATTAAAACTACAATTTAAATACTATACACACATAGATCAGATTGGCAAAATATGAAAAATCTGGTGATGCTCGATGTTGGTGAGGATATGGTACAATAGGAAATTATATGCTGATGGGAATGTAGACTAGTATAGCCATTTTTGAAAACACTTTGCTATTATCTATTAAAACTGAAAACATGCACATTCTGCAACACTGTTCTTAGATATATGTATTTAAGAGGAATAGCTCATTTACACTGGAATATATATACAAGCATATCTATAACTTGATTGTTCATGGCCTCATGCTAGAAAAATGCCGATCTCCATCAACTGTAGAATGGATAAATAGATTGTAACATAGCCACACAGTGGAGTACTATGTAGCACTGAAAATGAATGAACTATGCTACAGGGAACAACATGAATGAATCTTATAAACACAATGTTAAAAGAAATAATACATGGCATATGATTTTATTTTAAAATTCAAAACTAGGCAAAACTAAGCTATGTAAGGAAGTTTATATTGTGTAGCATATATCGTTGAGCAAACTCTAAAGAAAAGTAAGGAAGTGATTATCACAAAAGTCAGAAGAGTGGTTGTTCCTAGGGGAGAGGAGGGTTCTGGGATCAGAAGGGGATACCTGGGGAAGAAGGATTTGGCAGTGCTTGGAGGTATTATATGTCTTGATCAACGAGGTAGTTTTATAAGTATTTGCTTTGTGATTGTTCATTATGCTGTACATTTGTTTTGAACACTTTAATCTGAGTATTTTATTTCACAATTTAAACAGGTTTTTTGAAAAAGATAGCTAACACTTGTAAAATGTTTGGCGTAGTGCCTGGCCCATATTAAGAGCTCAACAGATGGTAATTTTATTTACTGTTATAACCTAGTTGTTAGAGCCACATTGTATCCTAAGCAACTTTTCAGCTTCTGAACTGAGCTCTAGTCTCCATGAGGTCTAACTCTGAGGTAGAGATTCTGGACTCTTTTGTTTTCCAGGGTGTCCCCCAACTAAACCCCACTTAAGATGGTGCTTCTTAATTGATGTATGGTGGTTTACTGCACTAACTCAAACTCTTTCCAAGTGCACTGGCAAATTTGTTACTGTGTAATTGTTTTAAATCCTCTCTGTTGTTACATAATTCCAGAAAGCCAGATTGCAAAACTGAGCATCACATGAAGTGATGCACAGAGTTCAGCCTGCTGCAGGTCAGAGGTCAGGGATAAGAGATGGAACCTGATGGCAAGCTGGTACCAAAGAAATGAGAACACATGAGAATGTGGCCTTCTGAGGAATGTTGGGGAGGTAAAGTGAAACCCAAACAATAGTGATGCAGCAGGGAACCAGGTGAACCCCGGGATAAATGTGGATGCCATTAAAAGCCTTCAAGTATGTAGCCCCAAAATCTAGCCTTGCACAGAAAGGTTGATAATCACTGACTAAATATGAGAATGTCTCTCTATTCCCTGCAAGCCTAATAATGGAATCACTACTCCATAGTTATTGGGAGGGTTGCTGTGTACTATAGCTAATTATAGTACAGTAGTCCCTCTCTATATCGCGATTCACTTATCGTGGCCTCACTGTATCGCGAGATTTTTAAAAATATATTTAATTATTTATCATGGGTTTTTCACTATATCGCGGGATTTTGTAATAGTAACAACATACTGTATACGTATGTTGTTAAAGTTACATAGGTTTAAGAGTGTAGAATATGTTTAAGGACATAAGTAGTGTTTATAAAAGTGTGGAAAAGGTTAATAAGGGAGTGGGAAAGGTTAACAAGGGACTGGGAACGATTTATAAGTGTGTGGGAAGGATTTATAAAGACTTAAAATATATATAAATACTAAAATAAATGTAAGGTTCCTACTTCGCGGATTTTCACCTATCACAGGGGGGTCTAGAATGTAATACCTGCGATAAGTGAGGGAATACTGTAATAGCTAATAATTATGGTGTGCTAATTATAACCAGGCAGTGTACTAATATCTTGTCCTTGTTTCCATCCTACAAGGTAGGCGCTATTATCATCTCATTTCAGTAGGCTCAGGTGAGGCATGGAGGAATTAAGTAACCTGCTGAAGGTCACACAGCTGGTAAGTACTGGAGCCAGAAAGAGGGATTATTCTTAGTCTCTGGTTCTAGAGGGAGGGTGTAGCCCAGTGTCGGGGATTTTGATGGAGGCAGGTTTTACTAATGGTAAGCAAAAACATCCTAATGGCGGAATGGGGAGTTTTATTTATTTATTTTTAAGATTTTATTTGTTTATATTTTAGAGAAAGAGGAAGGGAGGGTGAAAGAGAGGGAGAGAAACATTGATGTGCGAGAGATTCGGTTGCCTCTCACACATCCCCAACTGGGGACCTGGCATGCAACCCAGGCATGTGCCCTAACTGGGAATTGAACTGGTGACCTTTTGGTTTGCAGGATGACACCCAACCCACTGAGCCACACCAGTTGGGGTGGAATGGGGAGTTTTAGAGAACGGCAGATTCTCTCTCTCCACTCAGGGGCAGCAAGACAGTTTATTAAATATGCCTTAGAAGAGATTCTTGCATTGGGTGGCAGGTTGGACTAAATGTCTTTCAAGGTCCTTTCAAAGAATGCCAAATTATAAGTTTGCATTTTAGTAGGGTTTCCAATAGGAAGCTGGACTATATGCTTGTTTTCTTTTTAAATATGAACCTCCAAACTTCAGTGTCTACCCTGATGTATAAGCTATTTGAGTATGCTTTCATGCTGATGGTCATGAACTTCCTCAGAACTCTTGAGGCACAGCAAAATGATTTTCTCTATGGGGTTGTTTTCTTTTACTCTTTAAGATGACAGTAGTTGTAAAGAACCTTTCTGACTGGCATAAAATATCTTTCTAAGCATTAGAAGAGAAATGATTTGCATAAAACATTCTTCCACACTTATTTATTTAATTTCAAAGCACAGGTAACTGATTTTTTTTTTATGGAATTTCCTGCCACACCTCCCATGAATGGCGTGTACAGTGTGAAGACTACGTGTGTGGCATTAACATTGGTGCTGATAGCATTTGGGCTGCTTAGAATCTGCCCTTTAGACTGAAATGGTATGTCTGGCTTTGTTTCCAGGGTTACAGAGACTTCTGTGGTCTATTTGTATGACTATGCCCAGTGAAAGTGCACTACTCTGCTTTTCAGAAAGCAGAGGCTCTGCTACCACCCTGCAGGATAATGTAGGTTTTGATCCTGAGAAGGCATATACCTGTCAAAGCAGGATCCTTCTGGTTAACTGGGCCCAAATTCATAATCAGAGTCTAGCAGTTGTTGTTTACAGGGGACCTCTCTCTCTCTCTCGCACACACACACTTTTCTCACACACACACACTCTGTATTTCAGGGAAAAGCCACAGACTAAGCTGCCAAGCCTCCTGCACTAGGTCCATGATGTTTGCGCCAAACCTTATAAAGGAACTCCTGGAATTGTATTTCAACCAATGGACTAAGACTTGCCCCATCCAGTCAGACCCATGTAGCTATCCTTATTTGCTTCTTTACCGACCAATCAGAACAGCCCCATAATACCAATCAGAATGTGCAATTCTGACCAATCAGGACAGTGTTATTTGGACCTATCAAATTGTGGAAATTTGGGTTTCTCATTTGCATGAAAGTGGACCAATCAGTACCAGGGTGGGCATTTTTTCTCTGTAAGTGGAGCCTCCCCTTTGTCTCCAGGGCACCCACTTTCAGTTTCCTCCAGAGGTCTGTTTCCCCTCTTTGCAAACTGTTCAGCTGAATGAAATCTCCTTTTTCCACACCCCAGATTGGGGATTCCTGTTGGTATTGGATGGGTAGCAGCTAATTTTTGTTTTCAGAGGCATAAGGTGGCATTTCTATAGTTGGCTTTGTTTGAACCTTTGCTATTACTTTGACAAAATTGACTTGGTTGTGGTTCATTATTTTGCCTGGGGGTGTAAAATAGAACCTGATGTTCTCCAAGAACAGAATATAAGAAATGAGTTACATATAGTCACTTTTAAGGTCTTACAATAACTTTAAACTAAATGTGTAGAAGCTGAGCGTTATCATATTTATAACTTAATTTATCATTGTGCCTACAATTAAGTAATCGATTAAATTATGTTAATTAAACTGAGTTAATTGAACATGTACTATTTTTAAATAGACTTTATTTTTTAGAACAGTTTGGGTTGACAGCGAAACTTAATAGAAAGTACAGAGTTCCTATACACCTCCTGCCCCAGTATATGCACAGCCTTCCCACTGTCAATATGCCCTTCTAGGGTAATATATTTATTATAATTGATGAACTTATACTGGCACATAATTATCACCCACACCATACTTTATGTTTCACTCTTCTTGTCCATTCTGTGGGTTTGGATAAATGTATAATGACATGTACCCACCATTACAGTATCATACAAATAGTTTCACTGCCCTAAAAATCCTCTGTTCTCTGCCTATTCTTCCCCAACCCTCAACTCCTGGCAACCTCTGTAGTTTTGTCTTTTCCAAAATGTCATATAGTTGGAATCATACAGTATATAGCTATTTCAGACTGGCCTCTTTTACTTATGCATTTAAGTTTCCTCCATGTCTTTTTATGTCTTAATAGTTCATTTCTTTTTAGTGCTGAATAACATTCCATTGTCTGGATGTACCACAGTTTATTTATCCATATTTACCTACTAAAGGACATTTGGGTTGCTTCCAAGTTTTGGCAGTCATGAATAAGGTTGCTATAAATATCCATGGAAGGTTTTTGTGTGGACATAAGTTTTCAACTCATTTGGATACATACCAAGAGCAGGATTGCTGAATCATATGGTAAGTGTACACTTAGTTTTGTAAGAAACCGCCAAACTGTCTTCCAGAGTGTCTGTGCCATTTTGATCCCCACCAGCAATGAGTGAGAGTTGCTGTTTTTCCACATCCTTGCCAGTTTTTGGGTTTTTCAGTGTTCTGGATTTTGCCTATTCTAATAGGTATGCAGTGGTATCTCATTGTTGTTTTAATTTGTAATTTCCTAATGACATATGATGTTGATCACCTTGTCATATGCTTAATTTGCCATCTGTATATCTTTTTGGTGAAATGTCTGTTAATATTTTTTGCCCACTTTTTAACTGGGTTGTTTGGTTTTTTTATAACTGAGTTGTAAGAGTTCTTTGTATATTTTGGATAATAGTCCTTTATCAGATAAGCCTTTTGCAAATATTTTCTCCCAGTCTGTGGCTTGTCTTCTCATTCTCTTAAACAGATACTATTTTAACAGTGTTCTGCTAGACTTTCTCCCTTTTAAATTGGTTATTGGGAAATACCTATTTCCTGTATAAAGAAAGATCCCCGTTGTATCTTTTATTGGCCGTCAGTGAAGTTCTTAAGTGGCTCATGGCAATGGTAAATGCTCCAAAGAATTGGTATATTTGGGAAACTTTCTTGGATATTATCTAATGTAGTGAGAGTTCCACAATAAGTCATATTCTGGTCACTTATGTATAGAAAAGCTTGAAACTGACTTGTCTGGGAAGACAAAATGTCATTAGTATTCTAAGAAATACTAATGACTGATAGTTATATATTCCTTTACACACCACTGTCACTAATATTACCTCATCTGAAGATTATGAAGTATGACTTACCTAAATAAGAAATGTGGTAATTTGACCAAGAGAAAGAAATTTTATATTATTTGTCTTTTTTTACTTTGAAATATTTAAAAATATTTAACAAAAAAGGATCATTTTTAAATAGCGTATTCACAGGTAGTATACCTTACATGACTTCACATTTAGAGTCAGCATTTTCTTATAATGAATTATATAATATTATCAAATGAACATGACATGCTTAAACTTCAATAAATATTAAATAAAACCTTTTCGATGTGTCCAGTCATAAACAAAAAACACATCTCAAAAAATAGTGTAAACTGAATATCAGGTATATACAGTTTGGATGACCTATATCAGCCCCAATCAACTGAAAGGGAATTTTAACCATTGAGCTGAGGGGTAGAACAAACACTGGTGGGACAGACAGTGAGCTGGATCCAGTATCTAGGACATGTGTTTTCAACACTCTGTCTGATCCCAAAGAGGAAGAAATAGTCAAAATGCCCAAATGTATCATTCCTCTAAGGAAGCCAGAGAGTGAGAGGACAAGATAGAGTAAGAAAGAGGTGGTACAGTCATATTTCCGACCAGGAAGATATACTGGGTCACTTAACTGCAGGTCCTTCTTTTTGGTGAGACTGATAATAAATGCTCTTCAGAATTGCCCAAGCTGTGAGGTTTCCAAAGACAAAGATAAAAAAAACAAAAAAAACAAAAACCAGTTGCAGAACCTTCAGATTAGAAGGAATCTATAGCCAGGGGCTCTGTGCAGTACAAAAATCATGGGTATGGGACCCCTGCAAGGCTGTGTTGCAATCCTAACTGTGTCTTTAATAGTTATATGACCTTAGGCACCTTATTTAAACCTCTGGCCCTTGCCCTGACCAGTGTGGCTCAGTTATTTCGGCATTGTCCCACAAAGCGAAATGTCACTTCTTTGATTCCTGGTCAGGGCACATGCCTAGGTCAAGGGTTCAGTCCTAGATGTGTGAGAGGATGTTTCTCTCTCTCTTTCTCCCTCCCTTCCCCTCTCTCTAAAAACAAAACAAAACAAAACAAAAACAAAAAAAAGAACCTCTGGACCTTGATTTCTTCATTTGTAAAATAGAATAATTTCTGCCATTTAGTACTTTTTTAGGGGTAAATGATAATTCACATCAAATAACTAGCCCATAGTAGGGATTCAGTAAATGTTAAGTGATTTTTGAAAATCAGTCAGGCCTTATTCATGTGTTTAATGATTCTACTGTAAGGAAAGCCCACATGCACTTTAAATATACTTCTGCTTATACTGCTTTCCTTGGAAATGAAATACTGTCCACTAATGTGTTACCTCCTTAAGAAAATTATTAAGCATGTATCCACCAGGATGCTTTCAATTGCAAGTGGCAAAACCCCCAACTCAAAGTAGCTTAAAAATAAGTTGAATTTATTCATTTATGTAACTAGGAAGTCCCATGATAAAGTTAGCTTCGCTCAGCAGCTCCAAGATGGATTGAAAGGTCTGGTTTCTTTTTATTTATTCTCTGCTACCCTTGTTATCAGTTTTATTTCAAGTCTGTCTTCCTTTATAGTTGCAAGATTGTTGTCAGCAGAAGTCTTGAGTCCATCTGTTAGAACTGAATTTACTCAGTGTGATGGAAATCCACTATAACTGTGGCTGTGATATGATAGAAGTATATTTCTCCCATATATAGGAGGAATGCAGAGATAGGCAGTCCAGGGCTGGTACAGTGGCTACATCATGTCCTGGGTCTAGATGTTTAACTTGATGCTGCACATCTTAGGGCACTGGTCCCTTTCCCAGGGTCACCTCCAGGTCCAAAATGACTGCTGGAGCTTCAACCATTACATCTGCATTCTAGGTCAGAGGAAGGAGGAAGGAACATAAGAAAGACTTGCCTCTTCTCTTAAAAGGAGACTTTGGAAGTACCCCCCAACCCTTTTACTTTCATCTCACAGCCTGGAACTTAGTCACATAGGGCTGTTGGAAGAGAGACTGGGAAATAGAATTTTTTGTTGAACTTAAATATACCCAGCTGGAAATTGAATCATACTTATTCCCAAGAAGAAAGGAACAATGATTATTTGAAGACAAGGCCACATGCTTCCTTATTCAGGTCCAGTGGACATAGAATGTCTTTTGGGGGAGCTTCCATGGAAGAGAACAAATGTTTTCTTCTTGGCAAACTCCAGAAAATACACTTCATGTTCCACTGGCTTAAATCAGGTCTTGTGCTCATTCTTTCATCACTCACTGTGGGGAGTGTGTGTGGGAGGCAGCCAGTTGCTGATTGGCTGGAGCACACGGGAGCTCTCTCCTGGATGGCAATGGGGCTAGTTCCCTAGCCACATCCCTGGGACACTGAAGGACCCATTTGGAAAAGGGAAGGGACCTCAGTACATTTTCCTCCAGAATTCTCCACAGCCCTCTATTCACTATGCTAAACAATTCTAAGACATCTAACCTCTTGATAAAGCCCTGAATTTTAGATTTCTTATTTATCTTTATGGATCTTTTCTAAATCTTCTCCAATCTTTCCTGGTACATACTGGGCACAGTAATAAGCAGGCAAGTCTCTAAACCTCTCTAAGCTTCAGTTTACCCATCTATACATGGTGAAGATCATGGTATCTACCTTTCTCCAAAGATCAAGTGATATGATACACATATGCTTAGCACACAGTAACCATTTAATAAAGATTAAATAATAAACATATGCTTCCTGATCCTCAGATCCTATTCCCCTATTTGTGTTTTTCTCTGTCATGCTTGTTTCTTTATCTGAGCTTTAAGAACATTTTGTTTCACTCCAGCTTCTGGTTTTTGTTTTTGTTTTTAAATCCTCACCCAAATATATGTTTATTGGTTTTAGAGATAGAGGGGAAGGGGGAAGGGAAGAGGGAGAAGTGGGGTGGGGGGAGAGGGAGAGGGGGAGAGAGAAAGGGAAACATCAATGTGAAAGAGAAACATTGATCAGTTGCTCGCCCCTCCCCCCTGCCCCCATGTGTGCCGACCAGGGATTGAACTGGAAACCTCCTGGGGGACGGGATGACACTCCAACCCACTGACCTACCCAGCCAGGGCCGAGCTTCTGTTTTTGTAGTTTGTTTTTTTCTCCTTAGAAATTCTTCTCAATAAATGTCCCTGTATCTATTTCTGACCTCATCTCTAATTCGCCAAGGTAACTTTCCATGCCCGGAGGTATGACAATAAAGTGAAATGATTCAGGTGGGCAGAGAGGAGAAAAGCTGTGAGGAGCGGGTGGAGAAAAGGCTGGTATGGTCCTATGTTGTTGCCTCACTCCCAGCTTTCCTCATTGCCTTAGCCTGACACCTGCCTAGCCAGCCTAACCACAGGTTGACTTCTTCCCGGGCAGCTGAGTTACTTAGAAAAAGAAGAAAAATGTGCTTTATTTGTTTATGTGATTTTACGTAAGAAACACATCCTCCTCAGTCATTAGGTCTTGAAGCTAATTGGTCTACATACAGCTAAGCCTTGAGCATGTGAGTTTATTACGTTTGGACATTCAGAGGATGGGCTCTCCTGAGGAGCTGAGAAAGCTTCTTCCAGCTGCATCTAAGACAATTTGTCCTCGCCCTCTTACCTCCTTCCAGTTTTCCAGCCTTCCCTCCTTGCTTCGGCAAGCCCAGAGGAGCTGGGAGGATGTGCACCTAGTTTCCCATGCAAAGAGCTGCTAATGAATTCCTGCCTGTGCATGTAGTGGAGGAGACCAGTGTTTCCCCGAGTGCTGCTTGTAGTTCGGTCTTAATTATCAGGGAGGGGATAATAGCTAACATCAATTGCTAGTCATTCTAAGCATTTTGCAGGCACAGTAATAGTAATAACTAACAGTTAATAGGGAACTTAGTATATGCAAAGTGTAGTTTAAATTGTTTTCTATATATTAATTTATGCTTTTTCCTAGTACTCCTCTGAAGTAGTAACTACCAGCATCATCATTTTACAGGCGGGCTCAGAACTGGCCTCAGAAAGGTTAAACAACTTGCTCAGGTCATTCAGCTAGTGTCAGGGCCTGGGTTAAAACTAAGATTCGTTGGCTCTGTGTTCTTAACTGGGACACTGTTACCTCCCCATGAGGTTTTAGTATTATTTTCATACCCGTTTTACAGACAAGGAAACTGAGGCACCCAGAGAGGAAGTAATTCTGGATTCAAATGGTGGCAGAACACTCCAGAGCCTGGGTCTTACCTGCTATGTCATGCTACCTCCTCCAGGAACATGGGGGAGCATATACCAACCCTACACTTCACATGGGAGAAGCCCAAGACCACGTGTGATAGTGGAACTCCTCTGGGGCAATTAGTGGCCTGGCACAGTTCCAAACCCATCAGTCCTGGTATTGCTCCTGGGGCCTGGAGAGGAGTAAGGAAGGCAAGCCCTGTGATCATCAAGTCATGTCTCTGGCACCAGGAGCAGAATTCACCTGTGCTTCTGCTGCTTCCTTGATCTCTTCTTCCTTTTACCCCCAGGGCTGTTGGTCAGGGTGTGCTGGGACACATATGGGGCTCTGAAGCATCAGACAACACACTCATAGTTCCACCAGTTACATAAATGGAACTAGCAAGGGAAGACATCATTGAAAATGTGACTGATTTATTTATGCCATGACTTGTTCCATAAAGGATTTATGACAATATAAAGAAATGCCTCCCATTCTGGGAGAGAGCATCGGTTAGGTGTGTGTGATGGTGTGGCTGAAATCCCAGGGACCTAGATGGATCCCATCATCTTCCTGCACCTGTGTTTTTTAATCTTTAAATGGAAAATGCTGTCTTCTTGGTAGAACTGGGAGAGTATTAATGACAGTTCATGTGCAGTTCCCAGCACAAGGCTGGCCCCAGTAGGTGCTTGGCAGATGGTGATGATGATGGTGAATGTTACAAGGCAGAGAATGATGCAGCATAAGGAACACAAGGGGCAGGGTTATAAAATGGAGCCAGATTTGAGGCCTGTTCAAAAATACCCATCACAAAGCTGCACTGGCTCTCTCGGGCCAGCATGAAGAGAGAAACCTGATCTGTGAATCGTTCATGATGATCATGATGGGAAAACAGCGTGCTCAGGAGAGGCAGCTTCCCCTGCTAAGGGGGACAGAAGGATCTCTCTAGAGTCCTTCTGAGGAGGACACTGCAGCATTAAAAACGGTGTCCTCAACAACTTCTTTAGAGTAAACCCAGTGACAAGTGCCACTAGCTGTCCCTTAATAGAGGCTAATGGCCACAGGCCACAGCATAATCCAGTACAAGGCATTGTACTGAGAGGCATGTGATAGGGTCCAGGCACAGTGCTGTCTGCTGTTTTGACTTAACCAGGGGCATGAAAGCTGATGTTTATGAGCATAATGAGGGGCCTGCAAGAGCCCTGGGCCCTCTGCATGTATTACCTCATTTGAGTCTTATAACAACCACTTGATATTGGTAATATGATCATCCCTCCTTTGTGGATGAGTTAACCAAGGCCCAGAAAGCAGGCCAAGGGCCACTGAGCTCATGATCCCTATCCAGGCTTCCCACCCAGGCATGCAGGCTCCAGAGCTGGAACCACCATCTCTCTATCACTCTGGAAGGCTGGTTGGACTCAGCCTCCTTGTGATGGGCCCTGGCAGCAGAACCTTTGACAAATCATAGGCATCAGTGAGTTCAAGGAAATGTGTATGTAAGTCCTGATGGGCAGATGTTGTTTGGGCCAGTAGTGTGGAGTGGTGTGGATTCCAATCAACTGAGATGGCATAGGAGCCACATACTCTTGCTCAGGAACTTGAGTTAAATGTGCTCATGACCTCAGCTCAGAAATGGGGAT
Source organism: Furipterus horrens (assembly GCF_987537825.1). Classification (NCBI taxonomy): domain Eukaryota; kingdom Metazoa; phylum Chordata; class Mammalia; order Chiroptera; family Furipteridae; genus Furipterus; species Furipterus horrens. The sequence continues at coordinate 52,502,437 of NW_028327179.1, forward strand.
GTCAAACAGGGGAGCAGGGCCAAGAACCATCTTAGAAAGGAATTGTCAGTCCACTCTAATGTACAAATGGATGATTGAGGATCCAAAGTTTTGTTTGTTTTTTTTTGTATTATGGCTGCAATAATTTTAGTCTGAGAAAAATGTCAAGGCAGTTAAGAGTCCTGTTTTGGCTATTTAAAAAAATGAATATATGGCACCCATTGGATACTCAATGTACACTTTTTTAATTGTGGTTTTAGCCTAATGTATTGGACCCCCTAAACTATCTGGCAGGAAACCCTCCCAAAGCTTCCCTATCCTGTAACCACCATCGCAGTAGAATGTTCTAGAAAGGTCAAATATAGAATTGTGCTGTTCCTGCATGGTAGACATTGTATAACTGGAACAGAAGTGCTGCAAACTTTGGGCTCCTCCTCTTCTTGTGTATCCATATTAATTGGCAGAGTCCCATCTCCCTTTCTGTGAGGGCTGGGCCTTCCAACACGTTTCCCGAGACTGTCTCTGAGGGTTTGTGGTCTCCTGTTCAGCCCACCATCCAGGCTTGTCAGGTCCTGGTAGTGACTGCTCTTACCCAGCCTGCGTCATCCCCTGCTGTACAGGGCCCTCTTGTCCTCAAAATCTGATCCAATTGGAGGAATTGGAGCACAACACATCGCAGTCAAATGGCCTGTCCCTTATCATGGGCCATGTTCCCTTAAGGCTCTGACTTGTCATTATCTTCTTGGGTTTGCTCTTCCCTAGGAGCTGCTGTCTGCCCAGCTAACTGCCTCCTCCAATCCCCAAATTCCAGTTACTGCCTTACAGAGCAGAATTTAGTGAATTCTACATTTTCCCCTTTGCTTCCCAGTTCATGCCCAGACCTTGCTATCTCACGCATAAAGTCTCATCCAGGCTCACATGGTATATATCTTCACTATAAGATAATTTATGTCCTAATATGTTAAAGTGGCCACAGTCGTGGTTTAAATAGCATTTCCTGCCTGCTACATCATATGTATCAGAGCTTGCAGAATATTTGGGAATTAAATTTTTATAATGTAAAGACAAAATAATGATATAAGAAAAATGACCAGAAATAAGCTGTGAAGCCATGAAAAGCTATGGAGAAAACTGTTTTATAAAAGTTTTTATTATTTATTGGTTTTAGAGACAAGAGAGGAAGGGAGAGAGAGAGAGAAACATTGATTTGTTGTTCCACTTATTTATGTATTCATTGGTTGCTTCTTGTATGTGCCATCTGGGGATCGAACCTGCAACCTTAGCATATTGGGGCGATGCTCTAGTCACCTGAGCTACCTGGCCAGGGCAGGACATGGAGAAAACTTAAATGTGTATTACTAAGTGAAAGAAGTAAATCTAAAAAGGCTATATACTCTGATTCCAACTATATGACATTTTGGAAAAGGCAAACTGCAGAGACAATAAAAAGATCAGTGGTTGCTAGGGATTCGGGGAAGAGAGGGATAGGTGGAGGACAGAGGAGTTTCAAGGCGGTGAAACTACTCTGTGTGACACTCTAATGGTGATACATGTCATTATGCATTTGTATAGAATGCACACCAAGAGTGAATGTCATGAATGTAAACTATGGACTTTGAGTGATAAGGCTGTGTCAGTGTGGATTCACCTATTATAACATGTGCCACTCTGGTGGGGAATGTTGAGAATGGGGGAGGCTGTCTGTGGAGGGAAGCAGAGGATATATGGGAAATCTCTGTACTGTCCACTCAGTTTTGCTGTGAACCCAAAACTGCTCTAAAAAATAAAGTATTTTTTTTTAAGACTCCAAATAGGAGATGGCTACACAATATTTGTAAGGGAGATGACAAGGTCATGGCTTTTGGCTGGGGGGGGGGGGGGGGGCAATAGGCTTTCCAAGGAGAAAGTATAAATTGGATTGAGGTTGACGGATGATGGGATCTGGTGAGAGTGGAGTGAGTAGGAGGGGGTAACAGGAAGGAGAAACAGCCTGAGCAAAGACACAGAGGTGGCATGACACGGGCCAGGACTGAGGGGTGAGCAGGAGTCCAGGCTGGCAGGAAGAGGAGGGGTCCTCACTAGCTGGCAGGGAAAAGCAGAAAGCTGCTGTGGAGCCCATGGTTTTCTGGTAACATTTCTGAAGCAAACAGTTGACTGCGGTTCCCTGGTAGGAGACACTCAATGTAAATTGCTACAGTACAGCTCTGTAATTCAGTCTATTTTCTACAACATGTGTTTTTTTATTACAGAGAACTGTGAAAACTTGAAGGTGTCATGTCAACCTTGTCTCATGTACCAGCTGAAGTCAGTGACACTAGCATCTTGGATCCTGACAAATGGGATGTTATTACTGAACCACTGGGGAGGCTGCCCAGGGCTGCACTGTGCTTGGTGTACAGTGGAGGCCCACTTGACCTGACTTGAAGGCAGCAGAACCACCTTGAGCTGGAAACCCCAGGTCCGTGTCAGTTACTCCAGGGGTTCTCAAACTTCATCCTATGTCTGAGCCACTTCAGGAGGGTTGTTTAAATGCGGAATGCTGTGCCCCACCCCAAGAGTTTCTCATTCAGTAGATCTAGGACACAGTTGGAGAATCTGCGTTTCTAGCAAGTTTGCAGATGATGCTGATGTTACACAAATCTACTACTGAGCCCTATTGTTAACTTATGAAACTTTCCCTCTCCAGTCCTGCTTCTGTAAAGGTGTGCCCTAAGGCACTTCAGATTTGGGGAGAAGAGTGAATGGAAGCCAAAATATAGAAACAATGCAAGTGTCCATTAACAGCCGAATGGATAATAAGTGAAATGTGATATATATATCTCCATAAAATGGAATATTATTCAGCCATAAAAAGGAATGAAATACTGATACCTGCTAAAACATGGATGAACCTTGAAAAAATCATATTAAGTGAAAGAAATCAGTTACATAAGGCCACATATTGCACTATTTCATTTATTTGAAATATTGGAATAGGCCAGTACATAGAGCAGAAAGCAGATCAGTGGTTGCTAGAAGCTGAGGGCTAGGAAGGGATGAGGAGTGACTGCTTATTGGGTTTCTATTTGGGATGATGACAGTGGTGATGGCTGCACAACATTGTGAATGTCCTTAGTACCACTGAATTATACACATTTAAATGGTTAAAATGGTCAATATTATGTTATGTACATTTTACCACAATAATAAAGAAATAAATGAGTGACTGGAGTGTTGTTCTAACTCAGAATGTGGGAGCCAGTTAAAAGTTTACAGGATTAAGGTTGGAAATGCAAGGGGCCTTAAATGAGTGATTCTTAGCCCTAGTGAATGAAAAAAATCACCTGGGGAGTGTTTGTATGATTCCTTGTCTTAGCCACAGCTGAGAACAATTAAATTGAAATCTCTGGAGGTGATTTTAAAAGTCAGCCCCAGACGATTCTAATGTACAACTAGGGTTGAGAACACTGGCCTAAAGTCTTGAGGGTCAAATGGACTGAAGACCTATGTGCAAACTGACTTGAACTTCATCACAGACAATGAGTCTTTGATCTTCTCCCAAGTTTGCTTGGAAATGATGTAGGGTGTGAATGAAGAGACTTTGGAATTGGTTTGAAACTCATCTCCACTACCAGCTAGCTGTGTGATCTTGAGCAAACCATAACCTCTCTGAGCATTCGTTTTTGCCAACTGAAAGTAGGAGTCTGTTTTCTCCTGTGGAAGGAACACGATTTCATAGCATTTTTGTAGGGCTTCCATGAAACAGGCTAGTTCCCAGTTATAACAGTGTTAGACACTGTTTTGTCATCGTGCATCTCTGCGTCTCTTTCTAGTCTGAAAGGGAGGCAACAGTGCCTTATTTATGTGCAAACCCTAGTCTTGTAGTACCTTGTACAATGAATTCAATTTTCTCCCTCCCTCTGTGAGGAGGGACATGGTTTGGTTGGGAATTAGTGATAATGGCCTCTTGAATCCATAATCTGGAAGCAGAGGAGATCGTTAGCCTGGTAGAAATCTTTTTGCACTCATGTTCAGACTTCCTTTTGTGTACCAAGCTTTATAACAATGTCAGTATACTTCAATTTAAAAAAAGATAAAATTTATGACAAATTCCTAACAATAAATAAAATTGGATATTTTCATGTTTCTGTCAGTCCTTATTTTTAAGTAAAATAGCTAATATGTTTTTATTTAACTATAATATGACATAGATACAATTTATATTCTCCTTTTTTTTCTCAGTACTTTATCTTCCACATTTGTCATGTTTCTATAATTCTTTATTATTGACATTTTAATGACTTAATAGTGTTTCATGGAGTTGCCTTGTTATAATTTACTTTAATATTCCTCTCTTGTTTTGATTGCATCCAAGCTTTAAGTATTAGAAATGGTTGCTCAATGAAAATATTTCTTTATATAACTTTTAACTTCTTTTGGCTTATTTCCTTAAAGTAAAATTTCCATAAGTTACTGGATCAAGGGGTCTGAACATTTTAAGGCTCTTGAGTGTACCATCAAAGTGCTTTGGTAAAAAATTGTATCAATTTACATTGCTACCAGCAGGGTATGGGTATATCATTTTCAGTAACTTGCCAGCATTGAGTTTCATCATTTGGAAAAGGCTTACAAAGTGTACAACTATAATCTAATTTAAACTAATAAATTATTGTGTTCAACATTTTGGCATGCATAACATTCCTTCTCTAATTTCTTCTCTGGTGCTACTAATTTGTAAACTGCTGGGAGGCAGTTTACAAACCTTGCCCATCATAGAAAGTAATGATTATTTTTTGAAGCAATAAATAATTGAGGTAATCCCTCTTCCTAATAATTTTTCATATTTCTAATAGCAGGAGCTTAAAAAACTATTGTAAAATATACTTTATTTCACTTATGTTGGTAGGCTCAGAGCTTTGTTTGCTGGAAAAAAAACCTATGAAGATTTTCACTTGGTGGAAGTAGATCTCCTCACAGCACAAAGTAAAGCAGCTAAATCATCACTCTTTCCTCTAGCATGTCTTTGCACTCCATCTTTCTTCCTGTCTTCTCTGGAAGAGCAATTTGTAGTGTGCTTGGGAAGAAAATGAACACAAATAGGCGCTTCCTAGGCTCTGGAGCTTAGTGTTCATTCATTCAAGCATATGCTCAATGATAGTATTTGTACCTCGGTACGCACTGATTGGGACAGTTCAGTTCATGGTGATGAAAAGCTGCTGTGAATTCCGCAGTGCTTTTAAGTAGCTAAGTATGTATTTATTAATTTCAATAGTATCTACATACATTTCAAAAATAATAGAAAGGACATGCAGGAAGTCAATTTATCCGACTACATGCAAGGGCTGGTGCACATTTGCATTCTTGAGTTCTTCATGTCTTCCTCTGCACAACGTTGGGAAGTGCTGCTCTGAGAATGAGCCAATATCTCAGTGTTACAACTAAGGTGTTTAACTAGCTAAGATGACTATGGAAGTGCTTGCCACTGTCACTTGGACTTAACTAGTATTTAATACTGTAACCTGCTCCCTAGTAGGCCTACACACTCCTTAATTTTTGAAGATGGCTATTTTAAAAGTTCACTTCCTGCCTGTCTACTTTCTTCTCATCAGTAACAGCAACAAACAGTTAATGGCATTTCTTAAATGTCTTGCTGCCTGAAGTCCCAGTCAAAAAGTAACAAAAGTCCGCACCCCTTTTATGTTCCCCTCATCTGCTTCTGTCTCCAGTTTTGTCTAAGACTTAGCTGACCTCTCAAAACAGTATGTCCTATGTTTCTGTTGGTAAGGGATTGTTTGTGACTGTGACTTTCAAAGGAAATTTATGCTGATGGTTTGCAGAGAGTTGATATAGATGGAAGTGCCCCCTTGTCATGGGGGAGCAGGGCCCTCCGGGATCAACATCATCTCCTGGATGAGGAGTGCTTGTATACTGGCATGCTTGGGAGGTTGCAGGGATGTGTAACCCATTTGTTTGCACCTTTTTTCCTTCCTAGTTTTCTACAAAGATACTCTGGCCATTGCTTACTTCAGTTCAATCTTCAACATTCAATTTAGCACACATCACATCATAGATTCTTAAACTCAAGGGAACAGAGAGGTCATAAAACTGGTTTCCAAGCCTGGTTTTCATCAGTCTTTTGGTGAATTTTTCTAAAATATGCATTCTTGCCCTCACACGTGTTCTGATTCATTATGACTGTGTGGACATGAAACCTGTGTTTTTTGGTTTGTTTTGTATTTTCTTTTAACTCACTAGATCACTGGCTTATTATGAAATGATATAACTCAGAGATAGCCAAATGGAAGGGATGCACAGGGCCAGGTGTGTGGGTAGGGTGCGGAGTTTCCAGGCCCCCCTAGGTCTGCTACTCTCCCAGCACCTTCATGTGTTTACTAACCCTGAAGCTTTGAAACCTGCATTCTGAAGAGCTCTCCATACGCTTTTAAAGTTTCAGAACCACTAACCTAACTGAGGTCTCAGTGCGAGACTCCCTCTGGCCCAGTATTAATGTAATTTGCACTGAAATACCTCTCATCATGGGGCACTCACTACTTTTTACAAGTGGTCTGAGTTAAAACAGTTCTTTTCCACCACAAATTTTTCTATTGGTCTTGATTATACCTTTAGAGCAACATGGAAAAGTTATTCTTACTTTTCCCCCAAACACTTGCAGACTACTGTTTCCTTCTCAGATCTCTCTTCTCATTTCTGGGCTCTCAGTCCTGGTCCTCTGAATATGATTGGAGTGTTTATAATGAGTGTAGGTATATCTTTTAGATTATCTCTCTGAGAACCTTCTGGAGTAGCTGTCTTCCCTGTATTAGAGATGACCAAGGGCCAGTCAAGTTAAACGATCTGCCCTGGTTTCCACAGCTAGTAAGTAGCTAAATTGCAATTTGAACAATCTTAACTTCAAATTCTGCATTCTTAACTAACATGTTATGCACTTGATTTTTTCTTTCTTCATTTTTAAATGCAAATAACTAATGCTAAATGAGTATTAAATTGAAGTATATAACACCGGCCTGCAAACTAAAGGGTTGCTGTTTTGATTCCCAGTCAGGGCACGTACCTGGGTTGCAGGCCAGGTCTCCAGTTGGGGGTGCGTGAGAGGAAACTACACATTGATGTTCCCCTCTCTTTCTTTCTCCCTCCCTTTCCCTCTCTCTAAAAATAAAATAAATAAAATCTTTTTAAAAAATTGAACTATATAAAAGTATAGCCCCTCCAATACTTCTGCCTAGAAGAGGCAGCCACTGTCAGATTTGCAAAGTCCTTCTTAAGCATACCACCAAACGCTGGAGGTAATGTTCAGAGCAGCAAGGAACTCTGCCTCTTCTGCTTTGCACCCATCTGCACTGAATGCACCCTCAGACTGCATTGGAGGCTGCCAGCAATGTATAGGTCTCTTGGCCCACTCTGACTTTCTGTAGGCAGGTAAACCCTTCGTTTTTTATTTAATTATTTTTAGCTGATTGCTTTTATTAATTGTTTTAATCAACTATTATTGATTCAAGTTTTACTCATTTTGTACCCTTGCAAATGGGCTTCTTGATTTTAAAAGGATTCTGTCTATTTCCATTATTTTTCTTACTGGTTATAACCTACCATTTCACCTTATATAGATCTTTTAGCCTCCAAGTTTGGTCACCCATTAAACTATTTGCTCAATGCCATTTTAATATGTTCATATATATGATATTTCTCTTTGTCCAAATCATTGATAAAAGTTTTGTTGAAGGTGGGACCAAAGGCAGGGTTTTTGAGCACCTGTAGGAGAATTAGTTAATTCTCTTGGGTACAGTTAGTTACTCAACCAAATGTGAACACACCTAACTGTATTACCATTCAGTCTTATCTATAAGAACATGAAAAATTTGGTCAAATGTCTTTCTGTCTACGGCATTTTCCTAATTAGTTAATCTAGAAAGCTTATACCAAAAGGGGAGTATTCAATTATACCCTTAGCAAACCCTAAGTGAGTTCCTAGTTATCATACCTTTCCACTTTAGGGTTTGTAAACCTCTCTTTTATAATATATTCTAGAATTTTTCTGTGGATTGATATCAACTCATATTTTTGCCAGGCTCTGAGCGACTCAGAACAGACTGGGTTCAGGCTGGGATGTGTTGCAGGGGAGCATGAAGTGGCAGGCAAGGCCAAGGCCAGTGGGTGGTGAATGAAGGCAGCTTCAGTGGTGAGTTAAGTGCAGAGGTGTCAGGGCTGGTTAATTAGAGTGGAGCTTTGACTAGAAGAATCTACGCTAAGGATGCATCAAGAGACAGGGAAAGATCAAGAATGGAACAAAGGCAGATGCTCCTTCAGGGAGTAAACCAGCCAAGCAGAGAAAGGCTGGATGCTAATGTTTGAATGAAATCTAGAAACCAAGGAAGCCAAGGATAGGGGAGGAGGTGAAGCTAATATAAGAGTGAGGACTGGTCTTGGAGAAGTGAGCTGCCTCACAGGGTCCTGTAATGATGGGACAACTTTATTCTTTGTCTCAAAAAAAGACACTCCCCATTGTCCAAACCAGAAATCTGAGTGTCCTCCTAGAATCCTCCTGCTCCCTTCTCACACCCAATTTAATTATGAAGCCCTCGCATTTCTACCTCGAATATTTCTACTTCTAATATTTCCTAAAACTGCCTGTTTCTCTCCATTGCTTTGTTATCTCACTCTTGAATCACTACACAGCTACCTCACTGGTCCTCCTGCCTCTGAGGTTTGGCTTCCCATTTAGTCTCCATACCATGGATTGAGCCCTTATTTTGAAGCACAAACTTGATCATATCTCTCCCCTGTTTAAAAACTCTCCAGTAGTTTTTCTATTATTACCTTCAGAATAAAATCAAGGCCTTTAGTCGAAAATAGCTGCCCCTCCCTGGGAAGCCTCACCTTCCACTCCCTCCCACCTCATCTTGCACACCTCAGGCTCTAGCAGTCCATGGTCTGCGAGGGCATACTGTAGTTCTCTTTTGTGCTCCTATTGCCAGAAATATCTGCCCCCTACCCCATCTACCTGACTAATTGCTACTCCACTCAGAATATCTTCCTGGCCTACCCCCTGCCTCCTCCCCCCAACCCCATTGTGAGGATCTGACCTTCTCCGAGTGCTCTTATCTTATTTCTTTCATAGGACATAATAACTGTAGTATAATAATTGATTTATTTGTTTTGTCTGTCCTCTAGATTGTGAGCTTCTTGAGGACCAGAAAATATCTTGGGATCCCTGATGCTTGACACAGTGCTTGTCACACAGAGATGAACAATGTTTGCTGAATCCAATTGTTCATACGTTCATACATTCAATATAAGCAAGAGAACAGCCCTTTTTGAAGACCAATCCTTTAAAAAGTTCTCTCTTTTTTGAAAAAGATTTTATTTATTTGTTTTTAGAGAGGGGAAGGAAGGGAGTTGGAGAGGGAGAGAAGCATCGATGTGAAAGAGAAAGATCAATTGGTTGCCTCTAGAACATGCCCCAACCAGGGACCGAACCTGCAACCCAGGCATGTACCCTGATGGAGACTTGGACCAGCAACCTTTTGGTTTGCAGGACAACATCCGTCCAACTGAGCCACACCAGTCAGGGCTAAAAATTCTCTCTCAAGACGTAGTTTTCCTCTATCCAAGGCTCAGTCTATTGGTACATGATACTTACTGGTGAGAGAAAGGCATCGTTATGCAGATGTCATTAAAGTAGCAAGTACAGGCACATTCGCTGCTGTCTCCGTCGCTGTGTGGTCCTTCGGTCTCTCTGCGCTGCTCTGTTGCCAATATGTCGCTTTCCAACAAGCTGACTCTGGACAAGCTGGATGTGAAGGGGAAGCCGGTCGTCATGAGAGTGGACTTCAATGTTCCTATGAAGAACAACCAGATAACAAACAACCAGAGGATCAAGGCCGCCATCCCAAGCATCAAGTTCTGCTTGGACAATGGAGCCAAGTCCGTTGTTCTCATGAGCCACCTGGGCCGGCCTGATGGCGTCCCCATGCCTGACAAGTACTCCTTGCAGCCCATTGCTGTGGAGCTCAAATCTCTGCTGGGCAAGGACGTTTTGTTCCTGAAGGACTGCGTGGGCCCTGAAGTGGAGAAAGCCTGTGCCGACCCGGCCATGGGGTCTGTCATCCTGCTGGAGAACCTGTGCTTTCATGTGGAAGAAGAAGGGAAGGGAAAAGATGCTTCCGGGAATAAGGTTAAAGCCGAGCCAGCTAAAATAGAAGCTTTCCGAGCTTCGCTTTCCAAGCTAGGGGATATCTATGTCAATGACGCGTTCGGCACTGCGCACCGAGCCCACAGCTCTATGGTGGGAGTCAATCTGCCACAGAAGGCTGGAGGCTTTCTGATGAAGAAGGAGCTGAACTACTTCGCCAAGGCCTTGGAAAGCCCGGAGCGACCCTTCCTGGCCATCCTGGGCGGAGCTAAAGTTGCAGACAAGATCCAGCTGATCAATAACATGCTGGACAAAGTCAACGAGATGATTATTGGTGGTGGAATGGCTTTTACCTTCCTTAAGGTGCTCAACAACATGGAGATTGGCACCTCTCTGTTTGATGAAGAGGGAGCCAAGATTGTCAAAGATCTGATGTCCAAAGCTGAGAATAACGGTGTGAAGATTACCTTGCCGGTGGACTTTGTCACCGCTGACAAGTTTGATGAGAACACCAAGACTGGCCAAGCCACCGTGGCCTCCGGCATACCTGCTGGCTGGATGGGCTTGGACTGCGGGCCTGACAGCAGCAAGAAGTACGCTGAGGCTGTCACCAGGGCCAAGCAGATCGTGTGGAATGGGCCTGTGGGCGTGTTTGAGTGGGAAGCCTTTGCCCGGGGGACAAAAGCCCTCATGGACGAGGTGGTGAAAGCCACTTCCCGGGGCTGCATCACCATCATAGGTGGCGGGGACACTGCCACTTGCTGTGCCAAATGGAACACGGAGGACAAAGTCAGCCATGTCAGCACTGGGGGTGGTGCCAGCTTAGAGCTCCTGGAGGGTAAAGTCCTGCCGGGGGTGGACGTTCTCAGCAATGTTTAGTACTTTCCTGCCTTTCGGTTCCTGTGCGCATCCCCTCACTCGGCTTAGTATCTGTACTTGGTGTTAGCTCAGATCTTCCCCCACGGCAAGATTCAGCCAGTGGCCCAGAGATGCAGCATGGGAACACTTAACACAGTTGCCCAGCAGCGTATCAGCTCACCTTTCCTGCAGCCTGGATTTGACTACGTTCTTCAGGATCCCATCTGAATTTCTTAGTGGCTAAACCGTTGTGCATTCTAGAGCGCAGATATTTATATTTTGCCTGTTAAAGTAAACTGTTAGCTTAATTCTGTTCTTGGAGTAGCTTGCTCCAATTAGCTCTGTCATTGTTTTTGCTACTGGGCATGAAAACAAGATGCAACCCCCCAGTTGGAGGTGAGGAGCGAGGGAGATGAAGGTGGAGACCTGTGAAATAAATAATAAAAATATTCGTGGAAACTGGGAAAAAAAAAAAAAAAAGTAGCAAGTACAATACCAGGTCAGATCTCCTAGTTCACAGGGAACTGAAGCTTTTTTGACTAATATCCTTTAGTATCTTTGCTAGGATAGGAGGCAGTTGGTGCTGTGGTTGTGACACAGCATCAAGAAGGGGCTGAGAATAAAAGGGGTAACTGTGGGGGTGGGGAGGACCTACAGCTCCAGTCCATCAGAATGGATGACCAAGGCAATGGGAAATAGGACTAGGAAGTATTATTTGTCTTCTTAGAGTTTTGTATATGGGAGAATTGTGTGGATTTGGGGACTTTGGGTGAATACCTATACTAGGCTCCTGGGAGACAGTCTTTTCAACTTAATCTTATAGACAGACCTGATCTGGTATAAGATTATGTATAAATTGGCCTGTCAGCAGGACGTTTGAACTGGTAGTTATTCCTATCTTGATGGCTTTTAGAGATTTGAGGGCTGGCAGGAAATGGGGTAAATGTAGCAGAACAAATGGGTGTTACAGGGAAATTTTAACTGTAAGGAGCAGTGATTGCTCGGTGATAGTGGCAGTAGAACACAGAGGACAAGTGATCTTTAAACTTCTGCCTTGCAAAAATTGGGGTATAAATGGGAGCTACATTATGGAAGCAATACAGGTAAGAGCATTTATAAAAATAAAATGCATTTCACCTGCACATACGGGCAGTTGTAGCCACCGTGGATTTCTTGTGGGTCTGATAGAAACAAGCTATGTTAGTGAATGCATCAGTCAGTATGATGAATAATATTGAAAGGCTCTGCCTTGGGGAACTCAGGATAATACCAGTTACACCTATAACTCAGTTACTGGGTTGAGTTACTGAGCAAGTGGCAGAAACTGAATGAAGAGTTGACCCAGGAACACTCCTTGAATATGTCTATTTTTGTAGGCATCTCCTAGAACTTCTAGAAGTTCCAACTTGGAAAATGTAATGTCAGGTGCAAACTGAGAGGTAAGACACGGCCACCCTATCTAGGTGTTGGGGATTAGGTAGGAAGTTTACCCATGGTTGGCACGGTGGCTAAGCAGCAGCCATGGTCAGTGCCTTTTGCCACTGCTTTCTACTGAGAGACGCAAAGACAAGGCTGGACTATGCAAATTCCTGGGCATTTTTGTCCATTGCCTGCTGCCTTGAACAGGGCCGGGTCATCCTGTGAGCCGGAACAGAAAACCCGTGGTTCTGGATACTCCAGATGCTGTTGGGTATTGATGTTGAATCAGTAGGTTTGATGCTTAATTTCAGCCTCCCAGACTCTGGAAATGCTTGAGCTTGCACTGATCCATGCATGGTATAATGGAGTGCCTGATCCCTACTCTCTAGATGTGATCAACAGGATCAAAATATAGCCTGATGGTCAAGTTCTTCTTTTCCCCTAGATGGTTTACACGTATATCTGACCTGTTCAATTTGGTAATCAGTAGCTACATGTGAGTGTTTATATTAATCAAAATAAGAAATTCAGTTGCTTAGTTACACTAGCTACATTTCAAGTGTTCAGTAACCATAAGTAGCTAGTGGTTATTGTATTGAACAGTGCTTATTACAGAACATTTCCATCACTGAAGAAAGTTCTGTTGGACAGCACTAGTCTAGATCTCTTTGAAGGAGAATAATCTGTGGGATGTTGGGTTCCTGCTGTCACACTATGCTGTTGGTTTTTAGACTAGGTGAGGACAGGCAAAGTTTAATTGTGATGATGAAGCCTCCAGCCCCATCCCAGGAAAGGCTGCTATGAGTCATAACAGAGGTAACTCCTTTCTTCAGGTCTTCAAAGATCCAGTGAATGATTCTTGAAAGGTGTCAACTTCTGGCAGCTGTTTGTGTGTGTGTGTGTGTGTGTGTGTGTGTGTGTGTGTGTGTGTGTGTGAGGTCCTCAAAGTATAAACACTGGTGACCTAGAGTTGAAGGGGGAAGATGTGTTAAGGATGATGTTGATCTATCTGGATGTCATGCTTGAAGTTGGTAGGACCCAGAAATTTGACTTCCACCAGTGAAAATTTTTTTTACTTCTACAGTTGTGTATTTACCCGGTAAATCAGGGCCTTATGGACAAGGAATGAGAAATTAACCTATACTTGAAATCTTTTCCCTAAAAGATCATGCACTACTCTGCCCTAGATGATAGTCCTATCTCATATTGTGGGCTTTAGCAAATACTTTGACAAATAATTTGTTTTGTGATGCTGCTAAGTCTAACAAAGGAAAGATGGTTCTTCCCTTAAAAAATTGAGATATATGACACCAATCTCATAAACTCTTAATTCACAAACCCTGATATTATGAGAGGCCCTTACAGTATAAATGGTATTAAGATTGCCTTTTATCTTTCTGGTAGGCAGAATAATGTCCTCCCCAAAGATGTTCTATGTTCTAATTTCCAGAATGTGTGAATATATTACTCTACGTGGGGAAAAGGACATTGTAGATGTGAATATAGTAAGGATCTTGAGATGGGGAGATTATCCTGGGTTGTGTGGGTGGGTCCAATATAATCATGTGAGCCACTAAAATAGAGAACCTGATCAACACAAGAAGGGCCTGAGAGATGTAACATTTCTGGATTGAACATAGAGGAAGGGGCCATGAGCCAAGGAATGCAAAGCTGGTAAAAACAATGAAACAGATTCTCCTGTAGAGCCACTGGAAAAAATACAGTCCTGTTCACACCTTAATTTTAAACTTCTGACCTACAGAACTCTAAGGTAATAATTTCGTGTTGTTGAACCTGCTATGTCTATGGTAATCGTTAACAGTAGCAACAGGAAGCAGATTATCAAATAACTTATTTTGAAAAAGATAACTGTTAAGATGATGGACTATTCATGTTCACTAATTGATGTATTTTTAGCTTATAGACGATTCTGTATGAAGCTGAATTATAATAACATTGATGCTTGGTGAACATAGAAAGCTTGCTTAGTGATTAGGCTGAGTTTAGAAGGCTATTATGCTGTGTCTACTCCTTATCTGGATAGGTGTAAGGCCTCTGAAAGGGTAATCCAGTAGAGAACATGTCTGCAAAAAACTGCCCTAGTGAATTGGGCAGCAGCCATGCATGAATGGCATTGAAGGCCTTCTAGCCATTTCAAAGCCTTAGCAACCTGGTTTTATTTTTTCACAAAGAGGACCAAAGAAGATGGATGGAAAATAAGTCATTGTGGAACACCTGATCTTGAAGAACTCTTTGTGGAGACAGCAGACAGGTATCATGGGATCTGTAACCCAGTGAACACTGGTGTGAGGCTGGTGGTAATGTGCAGGGTTTCCCATCCCGCAAATCCCTCAGTGTGGATGAAATGACTGACTCAGAGATGAAATGCCTAAGGAAAGAGAAGGGGAGTGCCTCTCAGAGGAGGACACTCCCGAACCTTCATGAGGTTCAAGCTTTTATTGGGTTGGCTACGTGCAGAAATGCATGACTCGAGGAGGCAGCCCCCCTCCCAACTATCATTAGGAAGGACAAAGAGAAATATAAATCAACATATAGTGATAAGCGGCTCAGACTTTCAGGGCCAGAGTACATTGCAAAAGTTTAGACTACACTCCCGGAGTTAAACATTTCGTTGATATAGATTAGGAGTTACACAAAGCAGAGCAGGCTTTACTAGTTTCAAAGAGCACATTACATTCTTATTTTTCTTCCCAGACCCCCTGGAACATGGGCGCAATAGTGTAGCAATTGAAGCATGCCAACCAGTTGTCATGATGGTCCATATGATGGACCATATGATGGTCCCGGCTCACATAATGGTCACAGTTTCCGATACCACACAGACTGATCTTCCACAGTAATGCTTGTCATGGGCAAAGATATCAGGATCATAGCTTCTGAGGACTGAAAATGTTGTCAAGTCTCAAATATGAACTCACTAATGGCCTTGATGTTCGTGGTGTTTGTCTTGGCACACAGCAGAATGATGTCCTTGAGCCGTACCAGCCTCTGTAAGGCAACTCAGTAGATTATGGCTAGAACTCTAAGAGATGGAGCACAGTTAATGATCCCTTGTTTGCTACGACACAGTTCTGCTTGACTTCCAGAAGGCACTGCCTCATCTTCATAGAGGAAATATGTAATAGCTGCCACGCAGTACTTGAACTCGGCCCAACAATTCTAACTCCCACCAGCTAGCTGACCATTTGTTCACTTTCTTTTTCATATAATAACAGCTTTATTATGAATTTAACTTCACATATAATTAGAATGGCAATTACACTTAAAATGAACTCATTAAAATGTTTAAATATAATATTGCAGATACACATTATCCAAAATTCCAGAAGGCATTTAAGCAGGTAACAGATATTGCTACCCATTTTTGGCCAGATAGAATGACAGTGTTACTGAAACTGGCTCCCAGACAAGTATGAACCATCTGCTCCTGTGTCTTAGAGATGAGAGGAAGTCATGATACAGGCATTGTTGATGCAGTAATTTATGGATAGTGTTCTTCATAATGCCAAAACTGGGCTCACATTTTTACTTTGTGAGGCAGCTAATCACTGTTGCCCTTCTTTTCTTACTTGAGAGCTACCACTCAACGTGTTGATATTGTACCCATTCATTTCAAAAGTCACCAGAAAGGGGATTATAAACCTCTTCACAAAGATGAAATAGCTGCCATGCCAAATTCTTAGACTGAATCCAATGTTGGTCTGTAATTAATCTTAGATAGTAGGACATCATCTGGAAATGATGGAGACTTGGTCTCCTCTAGTATCAGAAGAGGCCATGGGTTCTTCCATTTCATGGCTCTAACTGCTATGACTGGGCCTTAAACCAAGACAATGGCCCAGCTCCTGCTGCTGGGCTGGACTGGGAAAGGCAGAGCTGGCATATAGGTGAGGCTAAGGGGAGAATCAAGCCTGGAGGAAGAATTGCTCGTTAAGGGGTTGGCTAGTGTAAAAAGAGGTTGGCAGGCATTTGGATGTAGCTCATGGGTCCTAGCACAACACAGCTGGGATGAAGGAAGAAGCATGCAAAGAAAGCCAGGTTGAGAAATGTCTGAGAACAAGCTGAAGCCAGCCAGGTAAGTACTCAGAAGGTAAGCCGAGGTTGCAGTGGGAGGTAGTGGGGTATCATGGTTAAGAGCATGGGTTTTTCATTCATGTAGAAGACTTGAGTTTAACCCTATCCTGCTAGTTACTAACACTGTGATTTGGTCAACTTATTTTACCATGTCTCAGTTAAATCATTTCTAAAATTAGGAATGGTTAACTGCAGGTGATTTTAAGAATTAGAAATAATGCATATGAAGTACTTCAGATTTTATTTATTCTTCAGGAGAGGGGAAGAAAGGGGGAAAGAGAGAGAATCATCAGTGTGAAAAAGAAACATCAATTAGTTGCCTTTCACACCTGCCCTGACAGGACTGGGCCACAACCTAGGCATGTGCCCTGACCAGGAATCAAACCAGGAACCTATTGCTTTGTGGGTCAACACCCAACCAACTGAGCACAGTTCAGGGCCACACTGTTTCTCCAAATGGGTTTATGGATGTAATTGCAGGAGTTTAAATGTTCTCTACAAAAATTTTGTTTTCCATTCTTAACTTCCTTTTTTAAAAATCATAGACTTTATTTTTTTCAGAGCACTTTTATATTCATAGCAAAATTGAGCAGAAAATACGGAGTTCCCGTATACCTCCCTGCCCCACAATATGCACAGCCTCCCCCACTATCAACAGTCTCCACCAGAGTGGTACATTTGTTATCATCAATGTACCTACATTGACACATCGGTATCATCCAAAGTCCATAGTTTACATTAGGTTCACTCTTGGTGTTGTATACTTTTATGGGTTTGGACAAATGTCCAATGATATGTATCTGCCATTATAGTATCATAAAGAATAGTTTCACTGCCCTAAAAATCCTCTGTGCTCTGCCTGTTCATCCCTCCTGCACCCCAGGCAACCGCTGATCTTTTTACTGTCTCTATGGTTTTGTGATTTCCAGAATCCTTTTCAGACTGACTTCTTTCACTTTGTAATACGCACTGAAGTTTCCTCCATATTTTTTCGTGTCTGGATGTACCACAGTTTGTTTACGCACTTACCAGCTCTTAACTTTTAATCCAGTGCTTTTCAAACCAGAGGTCTATGGACCTCTGTGGGGCTGAACATGTATTCTTGAGCACTCAAGAGTTTTAAAATTAGAGAAACAGTAGCCTATCATAGAGTAGGTGCTCAAGAAGTGTAAATAATTTTCTATAGGATTATTACTCCTATAAGAGAAGCTAAAAGTGTAGTGCAAGCAGGCTGCCATTGAAGGCCTTCTAGCCATTTTAAAGCCTTAGCAACCTGGTTTTATTTTTCACAAAGAGGACCAAAGAAGGTGGATGGAAAGTAAACCATTGTGGAACACTTGATCTTGAAGAACTCTTTATGGAGACAACAGATGGGTATCATGGGATCTGTACCCCAGTGAACACTGGTATGCGGCTGCCAGTAATGCTTGTTATGGGCAAAGAAATCAGGATCACAGCTTCTGAGGACTGAACATGTTCTCAACTTAAGCCTGTGTGCACAGGATTCATCCCAGAGAGGAGAATCTTGCCATTTGGGTTTGCAGTTAAAGCTGTTTTTCTGTGGGCAGGTGGGTATGAGCTTCCTGGACAGGTGCCTGGGGCTGCACAGTCTTCAAGGGGCACCTCCTCAGGGCAAATGCTGGATATTGCCATGATCTGACATTTCTAACAGTCCCGTATTTGAAATTTGGACATTTTCTCATCTTGGGTTTTCTGGCACTGTTCCCTTGCTCTGCAGTTTTCAGATATTATAGCTTGATTCCTCAGTTACCTCAGCAAAGTCTTCCAGTTCCCAGGCTGTAATTCACCAGGCCTGGAGACCTGGACTCATTCAGAGCTGCTTGGGCCTCTCTCACCATCTCTCTGTTCATCTTCAGCTTCTGTCCCGTCTCAGCTATCTGTGTTCAGCTTCACTGGTGTTAGAGAGTCTTCTTCCAGGTGTCAAGCACAGAAGTAAATTGCAGCTGGGCAGTTCTACCATCTGTTCCCCATCCACTCCAGACCATCATCCCTCTCATTCACCGATTTGTCCCAAACACAATTTTATCAAATCTGTTTTTGTTGAGTATTTTACAGGCCTGAGGCCAGAGCTGGAACAGCGCCCCAGCCTCTTCTGTGGTGTCTGTCATTCTTACACGCTCCTCACTCCACCTCCTCGTTGAGACTTTTCCTGTGTCTCAAAGCAGGGTTTTAGGAACCTCCTCCATGTTCATTTGGATTATGCCTTATTATATTTTCAGAACTTCATTTTTCTAGAGCTTTCTACATTTCAATTCATATTTCTGTTTAGTGCTGGTGTTATTACTCCTGGCTGTACATTGGAAGGAATTGAGCAATCTTTAAAAAGCAGCAATGCTTAGCCCCAACACAGACCAATTGAACCAATCTCTGGGGTGGCCCTAGGCAGAGATATTTTATTTTAGGTGTCCCAGATAACCATTAAAAAAAAAAAAAGTCTTAAAATGGACTTTATCAAAATTGAAAAACTTCTGCATGGGCTGGAGGGGTGGAGGGATTGAACAAAAAGGAAAAGAAAAGAGAACTCATGGACACAAACATTGGTCTGGTGATTGCTGTGGGGAGAGGGGTGGGTGAAGGTGGAAGAGGGTGTAACCATAACTGGTATAGGGGGATACATGGTGATGAAAAAAAATAAAAACAAAAATAAATTTTAAAAAATTATGCAGAGCATTTGATTCAGAAAAGCTCCTGCTTATCAAAAGATACTATTAAGAAAAAGAAGAAACAAGTCACAGACTGGGAGAAAATATTGACCACATATGTATCTGACAGAGGGTTTATATATAGCAGAATATCTTAGCAATTCCTGCAACTCTAATAAAAAGACGACCCAATTGAAAATCTGACCAAAAAGCTTGAATAGGCACTTCATAAAGGAAAATATATAAATGGCCAGTAAACACACGAAGGCGTTCAACATCAGTAGTCATCAGGGAAATGCAAATCAAAACCAAAGTGATATATCAACTAATGGCAAAAAAACAAACAAAGAAAACCCTGACCACATGAGGATACAGAGAGCTAGAATTTATTCATTTCTGCTAGGAGAACAAAATGGTCTGGCCACTTTGTCAATTGGTCTGGGAGGTTCTCATAAACTAAACATGCACCTACCCAATGACAAAAACACAACTTCTAGGTTTTTATCCAAGAGAAATGTAAACCTGTACATCAAACTGGAGAAAATCCAAATGTTGCTCAACCAGGGAATGGATGAATGAATTGTGGTATAGCCAGCCATACAATAAGATGCTACTCAGGACTTCCAGCCAAGATGGAGGCCTAGACTGACATGCTCTGTCTCCCTCCACAATTAAGAAGGAATACAACTACCACAAAACCAGAAATAACCAGAAGTTCCAGAAAATAAAGCTACATGGAAGTCCAATGTATGAAGTTATAAAGAAGTGGTGCTCATCCGGATGGGTAGGAGGGGCAAAGCCAAGATGGAGAGGTCAAGCTGTGCTGGTAGCAGCAGATGCAGCAATGGCGGGGGGACAGCAGTAAGCACAGACACCCGTATTTGAGTGGAGGCAAGAAACACCTGGGGGGCACCCCTGGCTGCAGACCAAACCTGTCAGCTCATGATTCCAATGCCAGGGAAGGCAGACCCCCATTGCCTCAGACTGTGAGGGCGGAGGGCATGGGGATGGAGGAGGAGGCTCCCAGTCTCAGTAGAGAGTGAACAGCAGGAATTCATTTTGGACCCCTGCCCCCACACAAAGCACCATAGTGTGGTGAGAAGGGTCACCCAGTAGTGATGAGTGCACGGGGCTCCGCCCCTATACCATAGGAGGTTTGACAGCCCCGCTCAGGAAGCAAAGGTAAACACAAAACTGTCAGGACGGCATAGATCATGATAGAGATCCTGATGACACCCCTGACCAGACAGCAAATATCTAATCTAACGGCTCAGCAGATAGGAAATCTTTCTGAGGCACAGTTCAGAACTTTGGTTATACGAATGCTTACAGACCTAACAGCAGATCTTAAACAAGACGGGGAAGGAATGAAGGATAGTCCTGCTGAAATGAATGAAAACACATATGAAAATAGTGGTGAGGGAAAGAAAACCAGGGGTGAAGTCAACAAATTGGAACATAGGGAAGGAACAAACAGTCAACCAGTGCAGAAAAAGGAAATAAAAATTGAGGAAAATGAGGAGAGACTAAGAAACCTATGTGACAACTATAAGCGGGCCAACATCCAAATCATAGGGTTCCCAGAAGGTGAAGAAGAAGAACTAGAAATTGAAAAATTATGTGAAAAAATAATGAAGCAGAACTTCCCGAACTTGGGGAAGGAAATAGACTTACAGGTCCAGGAAGCACAGAGAGTTCCAAATAAACTGGACCCAGGGAGAACCACACCAAGACACATTACAATCAAAAGGTCAAAAATTAAGGGTAAAGAGAGGATCTTAAAAGCAGCAAGAGAGAATAAGAGAATTATGTACAAAGGGGTCCCAATAAGACTCTCAGCTGATTTCTCAAAGGAAACTCTGCAGGCAAGAAGGGACTGACAAGAAATATTCAAAGTAATGAAAAACAAAAAATACAACCATGATTACTCTATCCAATGAAGCTGTCATTCAGGATAGAAGGGCAGAGAAAGTGCTTCCAGGACAAAGTAAAACCAAAGGAGTTCATCAGACCCAAACCTCTGTTATATGAAATGTTAAAGGGACTTGTTTAGGAGAAAGAGGATCAAAACTATGAACATTAAAATGAAAACTGTATCACAACAACCAACAACAGAAGCTAGGGAACCAAAACAAAGTCAAACTAAGTAGTCAACGAGAGTGGAAAAAGAATTATAGGTATGGGGAACATTTCGGGGGGAGGTCAGCAAGGAGGGGTAAGGGGGGAAAGGGAGGGAGATGGTACAGGAATTAAGAAGCATAGTAGGAGGGAGTGGAGTAGATAGGAATATGTTGAGAAGAACTATATGTGCAACCAATGGGCATGGACTAAAGGGGGGACAACTGGAGGGAGGGGTGTCACTGGGTGGAGGGGAACAAAGGGAAAAGAAATTGGGACACTGTAACAGCATAATCAAAGCATATTTAAAAAAAAAAAAAAGATGGTACTCAGCAGGAGAGAACTGATTCACATGACAACATGAATGGACCTCAAAATCACAATGCTGAGTGAAAGAATCCACACACAGAGAGATCCTACTGTGTGATTCACATATATGAAGTGCTAGATATCAGAACAAAAGTTTCCTCTAGTGTTACTGGACAGGGGCCTGGCCCTGAGTGGGTCTATCTAGGGCCAGCTGTAGTGTGTGGGTTTTTGACTTTGTATAAGAGAGATTTCACAACACAAGTCCAGTTCACTGTGAGGATTTATTTATTAAAGCTAGGGACAATGAAACAAGAAAGGGTTTAGCATGGAGGAAGCAACAGGAGAGCCTAGGCTAGGCTGCCTTAGCTCACTGGGAAGTCAGGGAAAAGGGGACTTTGGGACAGGTCAGGGGATTGACCTGGGACAGGCTGCCAGCTACCCATTGCCTTAGAGTTTAGGAGACGTGTGCCTGTAAAGAAGGAAATGGGGGAAGAAGGAAAAGGGAAATGGCACTGGCTGCTCCCTGGAGGAAGAGCACTCCTGCTCTTGCTGCAGTGTGTCCTTGGTCTTGAGGTTTCTCTTTCTTGCTGGCAGGAAACTTAGGGGAGGTCTCAGGGGTGGGTGTAGTAGAATATTCATCACTTCTCCAGGTGTGCCCTTTTAGGGTTATTGTCTCTGATTGGTCAGCGACAGGGCAGGGGTCTTTAGTCATTGCAGTTGGTCCTTGCATTGCCCACCTGGCTTTGCTGCTTTCTGGGCCTGAAGCTGAAATACAACTGAGGCCTATAAGTTATCTCAAGGTCCTTGTTTCCCAGTTTTGCCTCTGCCAGGCCTTCAGCCTTGGCAACCATCTGCACCTGGCTATAAATTGCTCGGCCATTGTGTTCCACCACTTGTCTCAGTTTCCCCATTCTACTTGCCAAGGAATGTTCCTGGCTTCTTACTATCCTGTCTCACTAGGAGGAGACTCTGTGTATGCCTGGGAAGTTCATGAGGGATCTTTTTAGGGTGATAGATATGTCCTATATCTTGATAGCAGTGTGGGTTACAAAGCATCTGCATTTGTCCAAACTCATTTTCAAAGTGAGGTCTTAAATGTTGTACATTTATATCTGTTCATTCAATTTATGTACATAATACCTCAATCAGGAAAATTCAATGAACAGGTTTCCCAGATGATTTGCTGCACTGTAAGGGTTGAGAGTCAATGCTATGGGGCCTCGGTTCATAACGTCTTCTATCTTTTCCCTGCAGTTTGAAACCTTTCTTTACACCCAGGCCCCTTGTCTGCCAGCACCATGCATTCTTGTCATTAGGAACCTAGAACATCATGAGCATCTCACGTAAGATGTCTCTCATTTCTAGCACACCAGTTATACCTGTTATTGGTCAAATTGAAATCTAAAATACAGGGTCTCCTTGCTGAACCTGCTCTTCTTGTGTGTGACTGAGACTTGTAGCAGATGTCTTGGGGGATGAGGCCCTCTGGCTTTGCTCTCTTATCTGTATGCAGAAGTTCATATTGTTTTTTGGGAAAGCATCTTTCATCCACCTCATAGGATGAGGATCTTTTTCTTCTAGACTTACTGATTTTGATGTAGTTTAATGTCTTCTTATTCAAATTAGGTTTTGTGTTTCTTCATTAGATATACTTCTTTTGAATAAAACATACTTTTAAAACATTCTGTTTTCATTCTAAATTTCCCCACCAAAACCCATGGATATCTAGGAGGGTATTTTTACCATGATACGTATATATTTTCTGTCTACTGATTGTCCATCTTATGCCTTGCCATATTTCCTTGTCTCTGGGAGATGCTGACATCTGATTTTAGGTTCTTTTTTAATCTTGTGTCAATCAGCTGTGAGCAATACAGAAGAAATATGTCACATATTCAGCAGCTTTAACTGCCCAGGACTCAGCTAATAACTAAAAAAGTAAGCTACAAAGAGACTCTGAAGACACAAAATTGACGTCCCACACTCCATACACTTTACTGAGAACTGAACCTCTTGGATTTTTACTCATAGTCAATTTATTCTTACCCGAGATACAGGTGTAACAATTCTTACAACTGGTTCAAGCAGTAAATTAGAAGCAAACCAGAAGTGGCTCTTATGGTCAGGTACATTGATAGCTGTAAAAAGGGACAGGCAGCAGGAGAAAAGAGACAATCCCTCTCGCATTTACCTTAATCTATTAAAATAAAGGAGGGAGAAAAATCTGGTGGCCATTAGGTTTGGGAGCCCAAACATAAAATGATTCTCAGTATCCGAAGGTATTTGAGGTCAACACAGAATTGTCCTTGATTATAACTCCTTTAAGTCATCCAGAAAAGGCTAAATGTTCCCTGCACTTCTCTCCTCAAAGAGGCAGAGTAGTGTATAATATGGTTTAGAAAGGTTTCTACCAAATTGGGTGGAAATAAATGTTTTGACAGTTCAAGTGAACAAGTTTCAGTTTCCTTGACCTTGACTGTCCTGGTGCAGCAACCTCGCTGGCAGCTCTTGGCTAATGATGTCACCAGGCCCAGGTGGTGATCGCAGCGGCAGGACCAGACCTTCCCTGCTCTCCATAACCTGCCCATGCCCCATTCTGGACATCTGATAGGGAATCCCCTCCTTGAAACTGCAGCCCTCATGCATGGCTCTGGGCCTCTGACCTGCCATTCGCAGTGTTTACTCAGCACCCGCTACCCTTCTTCCTCACAGCTGACTTCCGCCAACTGCTATTCCTGGTCTCCTCCAGCCTCTAAATCCATGAGACAGGTTATCTCAGGGGTGGGGGGGTGAGGGTTGGGGGTTGGGGTGGAGAACTCTTCACTCTGCAAATCAACCTGAGGCTCTTCTATCAGTCCCATGAATCAGAAATGAAAAGCGATGTATACAGAAATTCTACAGGTGAAATGATAATGATGCTTGGGACTTATTTTTGATTTATCAGGGGCAGATGAAGGAAAGGTATAGATGAAACCAGATGACTAGTGACAACCGTGGGAGCTGGGTGTCATGGGAGCACGTCAGAGCATGCACTTTCTGTGTGTGTATTAGAAAATGTTCATTCAAAAAGTTGCAAAAGAAACTATATGATGTCATACAACCTAATCTGAAGTTCTTACTCTCATTTTCATGTGATGCTGGAGAGGGAGCATACAGTCATCTTACTATCCGCTTAAGCTCACTCAAAACTGTTTCCTTAGTAACTTCATCTAGTCAACAAACTACCTGGAAATTATGTTATTTTAAAAAGAATCTCAAGTTTACCAGCCTCTTGCTGTCCAATATACTTCATGGTGCAGAGCAGCTTTAAAATGTCAACATTAAGGGCAACTCCACAGTCAGGGACAAAAGCCAAGGTGAAGTGGTACTTGACCTTTGAAGAGGTATGGTTTCCAGGCTCACACCTGCAATTCAGCTCTACAATTGAAATGTCAGAGAAGCGAGCTGCCAAGTTTGAACCCACAGAGATTCTGTGCATTTGGGGACTTGAATGTTCAGAAACTTGGCTTTCTTTCTAACTTCCTTCTTCACTGGCTCAACTTTTCTTCTCTGCCTTTCTTTTCCCTTTGCTTCCTTCCTCCTCCCTTTCCTCCTTTTAAACCATAACTACTACCACAAAAACCCATTACCTGCTCATATCAGAACTCAGAATCATTGTAAAGAAAGATTAAGACACAAATGTGAAAGGGAAATTTTTTAATTAAATAGAATAACTTTGATCATCATACTTATAAAAATGTTTTATTATGGACACTTCAAAACATATACATATCTATTTAATATAATGAACCCTTTGTATATATTCTCCTAGCTTCAACTGATGTTCACCCATGGCCAATCTTCTGTTATCTGTCTTTCCCCCACCCCATTCCCACTGTCCTCCCCATGCCACCCCGATTACTTAATAAGTTCAAGGCATTGAGGCCAGATAGTAAGAAACTAGGAAAAGTGCTTCGCAAGTGGAATAGGGAAACTGAAGCAGATAGCTGAAGAAACTGGCCAAGAAATTTATAGCCAGATACAGAAGGTAACCTACTTAGAGATAACAACATCTAGGCCTCAGTTGTTTTTCAGCTCCAGGCCCAGAAAAGCAGCAAAACCAGGTGGGTGACACCAGGACCAGCTGCAATGACTAACAACCCCCTGCGCTGGCACTGATCAATCAGTGGAGACCACAACCCTGAAAGAGCACACCTGGAAAACTGATGAATATTCTGCTGAAACCTCCCCTAAGATTCATGCCTGCAAGAAAGGTAAAATCCTCAAGACCAAGAACCCAGCGCCTCTCCCTCTGGAGAGCAGCCTGCACCATTCCCTTTCCCTTCTTCCCTCTCTTCGTCCCCCACAGATGTGCATCTCCTAAACTCTAAGGGACCCTGAGACTTACAATCAAGGGAGCAATGGGCAGCAGCATCTCATCCCAAGCTAACCCCCTGAACCTGTCCCTTTTCTCTGACTTCCCAGTGAGCTAAGGTGGCCCAGCTTAGGCTCTCCTGTTGCTTCTTTCCTTGCTAAGTCCTTCCTTGTTTCACTACCCTCAGCTTTAATAAATGTATCCTAATAGTCACCTGGACTCGTGTTGTGAAATCTTTCCTGTGCAAAGTCAGGAACCCAAACACTACAACTGGCCCTAGGCAGAACCACTCAGGGCCAGGCCCCTGTCCAGTAACAGCATCATCATATTGTTTCATCTGTAAACACTTTAGTAGTATCTCTAAGAGATAAGGTCTATCTTTCTTTTTTTAATGTACTCACAGTGCCATCATCCCATCTAGAAAATAAGAGTAACCTGTTAATATTAAAAATATTTGGTCAGTGTTCACATTTTCTCAATTATCTTATAATTTCTTTTTATCCCTTGGCTTACTCAAATCAGGAGCCAAATAAGATGCACACTGCATTCAGTTGAAATGCCTCTTGTCTTTTAAAAAAATTTTAACTATGTTTATTGATTTTAGAGAGAGGAAAGGGGGAGGGAAGGAGAGAGGGGGAGAGAGAGAGAGAGAAACATCAATTGGCTGCCTCCCATACATGCCCTGACGGGGATCAAACCCACAACCTTTTGGTGTATGGGAGGACACTCTAACCAACTGAGCCACACTAGCCATGGCTCTTATCTGTTTTAACCTATAGATCTCCTTACCCTCTTTTTTCCCCCTTGCCATTTATTTATTAAATAAACTGGGCTATTTATTTGCCTTGTAGAATTTTCAACATTCTTGATTTTGCTGATTGCATCCTCATGGTATTATCTGATATATTCCTCTGTTACCTGTCATTCCTATATGCTGATAGTTATACTTGGAAGCCTGTCATCATATTGGTAATATCAAAGACTTTCACTTCCAAGAACGACAGTTTTCATGAATGGCATCTTGCCACAGTGAGTGAGGGGGTGCCAAACTCCTGAGGCAACAAAAAAAGGGTAACTTTTTTAGTGATGTCAATTCTAGTCCCTGTTGACTGTACAAAAAAAAAATCCATCATTAGGTCCATGGTACCTCTCAACTAGAATGCATTGGGCCTTCCATCTGTGCATAAGGATGAGAATGGACAGATGGAAAGAAGGTGAACCTGGGAGTCACACAGCCCTAAATTTGAATTTTAACTTTGTGTTTTATTAAATACATGCCTTTTCTAGTCACTTAATATTTTTGTCTCAGATTCTTTAAATATGAAGAGAATATTTATCTCACCAAGCTGTGAGCTGTACCTGTGATGTAGTATGTTTGTTTCTTTTCCAGCATAAGTTAAAAATAAGAATTTGTGTCTAAAACCACAAATCTATAGTTTGTTTAGATCCAAATGCAAATATGGCATTCACTGATTTTATAAATAATAGAGAAAGAAGGTTTTTATGTATTTCTTAGGAAAGGACATGCAGAAAGGGCAAGGATATGAGAACAGGAAATATTGCTGTCCTTCCCTCCTTCTCATAATCAGAAAATCCAGCAAATTCTTCCCAAAGAAAGCATGATCCGTTTTAAGTAAAAATGTTCTATTCTCTGGACTGTGCTAGCTTGAGAACATATTTCTTTTACCAAAAGATGAGCTCACAGTAAATGACTCAGAAACATATGGATGAAGTTTCCCTTAAACCACTCAGGGGATTAGAAATTAAGGAAAAGAGTGCTTGGCAAAATGCATTTGGGGTTTTGCCAAACCTAAACCAACTGAGAAATAGTTAAGACACAGGCACATCTAGAATGCTGCCAAGTTTACCCATCTTAAGACAGGGATTTATAATGAGAGCTGCTCTGAGAAGCACTGCCTCAGGGGTGGCAAAGGACAGAAAAGCCTTTGTCCTTAACATCTCAACGGGGCTGCTGTTTCCCAGATGGATGCTTTACAATGTACACACCCTCTTAATCATCAGGATCCTCAAAGCCACACGGTTCCACTCCCACACCAGGCCCCTGACATCCTCTCCAGGCCTCTTCTGTTTCCAAGCCAGGTTGGCTATTTCCCACAGTGAATTCCTGGATGAGGCAAAACAAATCTTGAGGACTGTTCTTGAATTACAGTGAAGAGCAATTTCCTTCTCTGACACTTTCTTTTTTGTCTTCTGTTTCTTACCTTTGTCACCTTTTCACATTTCTCTGCTTTCCATGGGTTTCTCTATAAGATGAAGAGATTGGATCAGCTGTTTTCAAACTGTGCTGCCTGGAGCCTTTTAAAAGCTTTGCTGGGCCCAGGGGAGAGAGTGAAACGGGCTCTCTGCATAAAGGGGAGGAGGCTCCAGCTTAAGATTTCAAATGAACCAAGAGGCCTGGGGTCAAACAATTTAAGAATCGTGAGACTGGACAAAGTCTCAGGTCTTCTGATGAGAGAGTTCTGGTGTCATATTGTTACAGAACCCTTGGGCTGCTCCAATTGAAAACAAACCAACAGGCTCTTTAGTTAGGCTCCCGATTGCCTGCCGCCAAAATTATAACTCTCAATACCAGAGTTTAGTTAAAAGAAAAAGAATTATTTAATAGTTATATAGATTTAGTTATTTGCAGATTTCTGTTGTTAAGTCTTATATTCTTTAAAACACCTATAAACACATTCTTGCTTCCCCCCTACCAAACCAGACCAACTTTAGAAAAGTTAGAGAAACCGTTTCCCTACTTTCCAAACACAGTTCAGCTTTACCAGCAGCTGCCAATCACTCTTGTGATTGGGGAGGTCCTTGCTGTGCTGTGGTGCCCTCCAGCTCTCAATGCAGAACCGCCTGGATTCTCAGCCTCCTTCCTACAAACCGCATGGATCTCCTCTCCTCAAAACTGCATGGCGAGAGCCTCTTAAAGCAGCCTGGAGACCCCTTCTCCAAGCTACATGGAGAAGGCCCCTTCACCAAGCCATGTGGAGGGAGCACACGAGAGAGCGAGAGAGCGAGAGCCCGAGAGCGAGCGCCCGAGAGAGAGAGAGAGAGAGAGACAGAGAGAGAGAGAGAGAGAGAGAGAGAGAGAGAGACAGAGACAGAGAGAGAGAGAGAGAGAGAGAGAGCTTTCTCCATACCGCCCCTGGTTCAAGACTCCTCCCATCTACCTGAGGCTTTGGATGCATTAAAGCCATTTTGCATAAGAAAGACACTAGCCACCAGCCTCAGGCATGTGGAGGCATTCTAAAAGCTGCTTCCTTCTCCCCATCCCCCAGCCGCAAACTCTGCGGATTTTTGGAACACCCCTGTTTCTGTAACAATATGTAACACTTCTCAGTCTCCACTCCCAACACCAAATATGTACCAGCTTTTCTCTCCAGCATTCATCAGTGTGAGTGTGTGCCAGGCACTGTGCTAAGCCCTGGAAATTTAGCAGCGAACAAAACAGACCTGGACCCCACCCCCATGGGCCTAACAGACTAGTTGGAGAGGCTGGTGTTAAACAAACGTGAATATATAACTCTAATTCAAGATAATACTCCATGAAAAACAAAATAATGGTTGAAGTTTGAGCAGGCCTGGAGTTTGAGAGATACTATAGAATGCTTCCTGTTCAAAACCTTGCCCCACCAGCCTGGCTTGCCACTCTGTAGATTAGCTGATCATTGTTAAGTCATTGAAGCTTTCCATTAAAAATACACCTCTTCCACTTGACAGGGGAGAGTCAAGAAACACAGCCGGTACTGCAAAAAAAAAAAAAAAAAAAGGACAGATTTGAGAGAATAGATGTGGAGCTTTAGGTGAGCGACAGTAGAAAGGTTGAGTGCTGGGTGGGCCTGGAGGGATATGAGAGATTCAAAACTGTGGCAATGCAAAGTGCAAGCAAAGGCCATGCCAGTGCCTACCTTCACTTATTTCACGGTTGTATCTAGAACTCTCCTCAGTTTCTTTTCCCAAGTTCTCACTGAGTTTAATGTTATATACAGTTTCAATTTATTACTAAATCTTAATCCTATTGCTATTTTC
This sequence comes from Furipterus horrens, assembly GCF_987537825.1. Taxonomy (NCBI): domain Eukaryota; kingdom Metazoa; phylum Chordata; class Mammalia; order Chiroptera; family Furipteridae; genus Furipterus; species Furipterus horrens. The sequence continues at coordinate 52,532,399 of NW_028327179.1, forward strand.
TTAAAGGCATTAAAATTTTTTTTCTGAAGATATTTGCACGATTCCTACAGTAGGTTAGTGAGCAATGCTCACTAGTTTTTGGCCTATGGTGTACCTGACTGCTTATCTTGGCTGGGGTGTCTTGGGAACTAGGCACAGGGAGACTGATTCATCGGTTTAAAGAGTTAAGACCCGTGGGGAGCAACATTTCTCCAAATCTAAACTTAGCAAAAACAAGGACATGTTGACGGGAGGTCAACTTGTTACAGAACCCCTGGGCTGCTCCAATTGAAAACAAACCCACGGGCTCTTTAGTTGGGGGCCCGATTGCCCGCCGCCAAAATTATAACTCTCAATACCAGAGTTTAGTGAAAAGAAAAAGAATAGTTTATTTAACAATTATATAGATTTAGTTATTTGCAGATTTCTGTTGTTAAGTCTTATGCTCTTTAAAACACCCACAAACACATATCCTTGCCTCCCCCCCTTCCAAACCAGGCTAGTTTTAGGAAAGTTAGAGAAACCGTTTCCCTACTTTCCAAACACAGTTCAGCTTTACCAGCAGCTGCTAATCATTCAATCCTGATTGGGGAGGTCCTTTCTGTGCTGTGGTGCCCTCCAGCTCTCAATGCAGAACCGCCTGGATTCTCAGCCTCCTTGCAAACTGCCTTCTTCCTGCAAACCGCGTGGATCTTCTCTCCTTCTCAAAACTGCATGGCGAGAGCCTCTTAAAGCAGCCTGGAGACCCCTTCTCCAAGCCACATGGAGGGAGCACATGAGAGAGCGAGAGAGCGAGAGAGCTAAAATGTCCGCAGCTGCTTATATATCCCTGACTGCGTCCTCTGATGCAGTGGGCATTGCAAACAGTTATGACCATTCACAGAACCCCACGCAGGCTCTGTGTGCCTTTTCCATACCGTCCCCTGGTTCAAGACTCCTCCCATCTACCTGAGGCTTTGGATGCATTAAAGCCATTTTGCATAAGAAAGACACTAGCCACCAGCCTCAGGCATGTGGAGGCATTCTAAAAGCTGCTTCCTTCTCCCCATCCCCCAGCAGCAAACTCTGGGGATTTTTGGACTCCCCTGTTTCTGTAACAAACTCTGCACAGCTGCCAATCCCAATACATTCTATAAAACCTGAACTTATATAGAGAGAAGATTAAAACCAGAGCTGGTGGAAATGGGATCCTCAGCAGTTCATCTTTCAGGGCCAATGGTCCATAGGAAGGGCCATTCATGGTGTTAACTATTACGATTCTACCACCACCATCCCCATCCCCACCACCACTACCGCCACTGTCACCACCACTATCATAACAAATGACTACCACCATCACTATTTTTACGGAATAAAAAAGAGGGTTCATCTGCCTGATGCCACAAAAGCCAAGCTCATGAGGCAGACGCTGGTGAAAAGGAAAGAGATTTTACTCAAGTGCTGCATGATCTGGGAGAACGGCAAACTCCTGTCTCAAAGCTCCCATCCTCAGCAAAACCATGGAAGAATTCCAACTGCCCTCAGCAAGACCCAAACAAAAGCCAGTGTCCTGCTTCATTTTAAAGCACAGTCCTTTGGATCCTGCAGGGTCCTGGCTGCTGTCCATTTTAGGCTCCCTCCTGGAGGCTGTGTGGAGCCCACACAGCCATGGGCCATGCAGCTGCTAGGGCTGCAAGGCCGCATGAATGCTACAGTGAATGTATCATTGGGTCAGGCATAGAGTGAGAGAAGCTTCTTTCTGGAGGCTCTCCTTAGCAGCCATGTGACCAACGCAGAAAACAGGTGAATGCACCATGGGAGTGCAGGTCATGAGTAAACCAGCCACAAGTCGAGAGAGAATGTTTCTTTGTTTCCCTGAGACATATATTAGTTTTGGGGAGTGGGACGGGCTAGATGGTTTCTCATGCTTCTGGTGGGTTTACCTCCCAACCAATCCCCTCATTCCCCAGTCTAGACTGGACTCTTTGGTCCAGCACCTCTCTCTGCCACCATTTTGACTTCTATGGCTCACATGCTGGTCTTCCTCTAGTCCTACACCCAGACTGGTAGGAAGGTAGGAGGAGGGCTTTTCCCTCTATTCAATTATCTTGCTAGCCTTGCACAAGCTCAGTGTAAGAACCTCTCCCTGTCACGATCTTGGCCAACAGGGGAAGACTCTCCTGGCTGTCCTCAACTCCACATCCCCCATGCCCTATACCCTGCATGTAGTGAGTTTCCCACACTCGGGGCCAATGGACAGAAAGCAACCAAACCAAAAGCTTAAACAAAAGAACCCTAAAAACCCCACGAGGTCTCTCAGGCAGTGCTAAGGATGGCCTCAGAAGGAGGGACGAGGTATCTACAGCTATAGGGAGGGTGTCCGGAATGCACTTGGTCCCCCGAGCAACACAGCCTCACCCACAGAAGTGCAGCCTAGTGCTGCACTGCGAAATTCAGTGTCCTCATCATGACCCCAGGTGGTTCCTGAAGGCATTCTTTGACTGGCTGCATGCCCCTGGTACTTAAACCTTTGACATCTGTCTACCGGTAACCCTGTCACTACCAATGTCACCACTATATATAGTTAGAGATACATGTCTTTCTTTTCTTTTTTATTTGCAAATATATGCTACAACTAGATTAGCAAACTGCTAACTGATATAGAAACTTAGGGGAATTGCTGTAATAAAGAATGATTTGTTTGATAATAATTTTTTGGTAATAAGTCATTTCTTACCTACTTAAGCAGCATTTGAAAAGAGTTTCTTTCTGTGTGGACTGAAAATATCTTCTGGAGTTTTGTTTCCATTATCAATTTACTTAGCACACTCTTTCTGCTTGGCAGCCACCCCTACTCCCCAGGCCCTGTCCTTTTAATTAACAACCTGTCACTGTATTTCAGTGTTTCTGTTGAGGCACACCAACTGAGCCATGAAGAGTCAAAACATATCACTTCACATAAAAACAACATTTGCTAAACTTCTCATACAGTCGGGCTGGTCAGATAAACTGCTTCTTGGGGACCAGAAATTGGACCTAGGTGAGCTTATGTGAAAGACTAAGACTCAAGATGCGCAGAGGGTGAGAATGGCAAGGGGTGAGGGCAGCAAGGCAGAGTTATGGACCAAAAGTTGATAGCTGGCCACTTATTTTAAACTATCTCTTTTGTGCCTTGAAGTCCCAGCACCTTATAGCTGACACCTGACAGCTGTAAATTTTGCATAGGTCCATTCATGTGTTCAATCAACACATAATGATTAGCTTCTAAGATGCCCAGTATGGTTCCATGTTCTAGGAATATATCAGTGAGCAAGGTATCTGCCCTAATGATGCTTACATACTGGCAGAGGAGAAAAACAAATAAATTGTTAAATATAATTCAGGTTTGATAAGTGTCAATAAGAGCAATGAAGCAGGATTTGGACATAATAATAGATGATGTCGTATGCACATGAGAATGTGTGTATGTGTTTTTACTGGCTAATTCAGTTTGCTTTATCAAGGAAGGCTGTTCTGAAGAGATGACATTTGAACAGTCAAACCTGAATGAAATGGGAAATGAGTCCTGTGAGTGTCCCTAAACTAAAATGAAACCACGTATTACCATTATTATGAACTGACCTAAGTCAATTTGGTCACCATACATACTGTTAGGTTCTTGATAGTTGAGGATAGCTATTGAAAGAAAATTGAGATAAATAAAGGTGAACTACTGCCCTACAACTTTCTTCCAAATTTGTAAAGAAAGCAAATATCTTATTAAACTCAATAATTTGTACAGAAATGTATTAAGCTGTTTTTTATTATCAAATCCAAATATTGTCATGTACACAAATTGGTAAACTCAGTGGAGACCCAGTACTCTGTCCTTTTAGGAGTCCTGAGTGAGAGGATCACTTGAAGGAGAGGCAACAGCATATCGATGACAGGGATCTGTTACACTGAAACTCAGCAACAGGTGAACAGAGCTCTTCCTGACCAATACACAGACAGCAGAACGTACAGGATCAAGCCTCAGGACCTATCCTTAAAGATACACACTCTTGATGGTTAATTTTATATTTCAACTTGGTTAGGCTAGAGTGCCCAGCTGCTTGGTCAAACACCAGGGTGTTACTGTTACTGTGAAAGCATCTTTAGATGTGATTAACACTTAATAAACTTTGGGTAAAGCAAATAACTCTCCATAATGTGGGTGGACCTCAACCAATCAGTTGAAGACCTTAAGAGCGAAGACTAAGCTATCTCAAAGAAGAAGGAATTCAGACTCCAGATTGCAACATAGAGATTCCGCCTGAGTTTCCAGCCGTTTGACTCATGAATTGCTCAAGAGTTTCAGCAATAATTCTTACTTGAATTACCAGACTGCCCTTCAGATTTTGGAGTTGCTACCCACCACAATCACGTGAGCTGATTCCTTTAAATCGCTCTCCCTCTTTCCCCCCTGTTGGTTCTATTTCTGTAGAGAACCCTGACTTATACAGCTTTTAGTACCGGGAAGTAGGGTGCACCTGTATCAAATACCTAAAAACGTGGAAGTGGCTTTGGAATTGGGTAAGAGTAGGGGCTGGACAAATTTAAAGTGCATGATAGAAAAAGCCTGGACTGCCTTAAAGAGATTGTTGATAGAAATATGAATGTTGAAGGAGATTCTGGTGAGAGGTCAGAAAGAAAAGAGCTGTAGAAAAAGTCTCTATTCTCTTAGAAAATACATGTTAGCAATATAAAGAGAATGTTGCTAGAAATATGAATGTTCATGGTACTTCTTGTGAGGTTTCAGATATTGGGACACAGACACAGAAAAGGCGAGGAGGCAAAACAATTTGCAGAAACACAGGGAGAAGAGAGCCACCTACAAGCCAAGGACAGAGACTCAGGACAGATGCTTTCCTCACAGCACTCAGAAGGAGCCAACTCTGCCAATATCTTGATTTTGTACTTCTAGCCCCCAAAACTGTGTGACAATACATATCTGCTGTTGAAACCCAGTCTGTGGTGCTTTGTTCCAGCAACCTCAGCGCACCGGTACAGTGCCATAAACCTTAATGGTTTCTTATGCCCTGTTTGTCACCAGTTCTCCAGGAGCAGGTGCTAAGACAATATGTGGGGTTCAAAATGTTTGTTAGGGATCAAACCCTGTGAAAGGAAGGGGAAAGAACCATCACCAGAAACAAATGCAAATGACATGAAACCAGTTAACATATATGACCTGCTAGTTCTGCTTAAAAAAAAAAATCCTCAAAATAATTGAATATCAGGAAAAGTATAGGTGATCTTTAAACTTCATTTATAACTATTACAGTTGATTTCCCTTTCTAGTCTATAAAGAGTATGACATAATTAGGGCTTTATTTATTTCCATATGGATGGAGCTTTATAATCTACAACTTTAAGAGAATTGTTAATGCTAATAATAATATATTGTGCATTTTAATAAGATAATAATACTATTTGGTTAAAAGAATTTAAGTCCAATAAAATTTAAGATAAAATTTTTAAAAAAGGAGTGGGAAGGAATCAAGATTGGGCAGAGGGAAAAGTTGAATGATAATACACTTTCAAGGAGGCCTCAAGTAACACAATGTTGTGCTCTGGACTGAATATTGCCCATCAGAGTTGTCTTGTATTGGGTCAAAATGACTGGGACTTTATCTCCACCTGGCTCAGTCACTGGACAAAGGCTGCCCCAGGAAGGGTGGCCCCTGGCAAGGAGTCTCTACAACTGAAGCCAATGTTGAAGGAGTGGGAGGTTGGAGGTTTCAGCTGATCACAGCTGGGCAGCGAGCCCTTCCTTGAAGGGGGATCCTGTCTACACATCTCATGTCTACTGTGCTGCTCATGGAACAGAGAATAATACAGAACTAAAATATTTTAGCCAATCTACATATCTTCAGTACCTTTAATTTCCTCAAGAGTCCATTTCTAATATTCATCATACTTATTAACAAACTAATTTCAACAATAAAAATTCATTTCTGACATTCAAATGGTAATCAACAAAGCCTCAGGTATTCTGTGAGACATGAATCACAGAAGCTCTTGAGGTGGCTGCCTCTAGAGTGTGGCTTTTCTGGTAAAATACTAGCTGACTACCTTGGGGGGAAATTTTCCATTAAAGCAGGTGATGGCCCTTCGAGTAAAAGCTAAAGCTTAGACAAAAGAGCACATACATAATTTGACTAACTCTGTCTTACTGGAGTATTTTACACTAAGTCACAGACATCACAACAACTTTCACTTAGATATCCTTGTCTTTGGGTCTTTGACACCTACTCTCCCATCTTGTCCAATCAATCTTAGGGATTATTTGGTTGCAAAGAACAGAATTAGTTGGAGTTTAATGGTGGTTATTGTCAAGATAAAAGAATTTGACAGGAACTCCTGGCCACTGGGACTGACAATTAAGGCTCTTTGGACCACTCAGAATGGCTCTAGGGTGTTGGGTTCCAGCTTTCCCCTGCTTCTCATGGGTCCCTGACTCTTCTTCCTACTTTTTTCTGTGAGTCTGCTCCTGTCTCCTGCTTCTCTCTGCCTTCCACTTATTCATCAGCACACTTCCCTAGTCTTGATTCTGTATAACCACCATCATTTCATCATCTCCATATCTCAGGTCAATGTGTTGAGAAAGAAAAAAAAAAAAGGAGAAAATATAACTCGTACAACTATGCCTATGGCCTGGGGTCCCTTGAATTAGTTGAACATTGTGGTCCAGTCCTCTGTGGCCAGGGGTGTGATATGAAGAGGGTAAATGAGGCTCCTCCTTCCAGAATCATTGGAGGACAAATTCCCGAAGAAGATATAGAATAGGGGAGGCTCTGACTACATCTCTGACATGCCCACCTCAATGTTAATTACTGGTAGTGCAGTATCTTGCCAGAAAATTCTCTCAAGGGTACTCCTGTATATGTGTTTATGCATGTGCACATGTACTTGCACACACACACACACACACACTGCATGTCGTGGATTAAGGTAATCAAAGAGTTACTGCCATGTATTCAAATTATAATATTCAAACATATACATAATCTGTCTTCCTTGATTTGGTTCATAAAGAAATGTCTTGTTATCTTTCTCTGAAACCTCATTTGCTACAGATGCCACCTTCTTGGTTGTAACCCAAGGAGATCTGAAATGACTTCCTCAGTAGTGACTACTTCCACCAATTCTGGGTGTCACCTCTATGGATGGAATGGCACAATCCCTCACAGATTACACACTGTCAAAGGCTGGGAGTCAAGTAGCTCATGACCAAGCCTATTCCAGAGTAGACTCTCCAAGAAAATTCTGGCCTCTGTCCCAGCTTTAACAACTAGATCTCAGCATAAGCTATCAACTCAGGAATTTGGTTAATAAAAGCAGAGCTCTCCATTAGCCTGGATACATAGAAGCCTCAGATTGTCCTCAGTGTTTCCTTTCATGCTTGTTGCATAACTTGGAATTGCCCAGGGACACTGGTGTGTCAACTGATCTTATCAGCTAGGCATTCTTAAGCAGGCATAGCAATGAATGGAGAAGAGCCCTGTGTCCAACTTCCTGGACAGCTCACCTCTGTCTAGGGAGAGATAGGGCAGCTCCTGACCAGGCTCAATAGGCTCTCTCATCTCCCATATCTTTCCCCCTGTGCCTCATATCCCTTTAATGGGCAGGGCCTCCCCCCACCCCCCGGTCAGAGGAAATGCAGAAAAAGTGGAGACAGCTCAGGCAGAAAGAACCCTGACAAACTGGTTCCTTCCCAGATCCCCTTTGTTAGGGGTGAGAATAGGGGTTACCTGAGTTAAGACCTATATTTACCCATTTCCCCCTCCCCATTAAGTTCATATGCCTAGAGACGTCCATAAATAATTACACTGGGGAACAACTTTTTTTTTTTTTTTTTTTAATTTATTTTTTTTAATTTTGGTTTTTCAATTACAGTTGTCCCCTTTTCCCCTAATTTCTCTCCCCCACCCAACCCACCCCCTCTCCCGCAATCATATCCCTCCCCGTTGTCCATGTCCATGAGTCTTTTATACGGGTTCTTTGACTAATCCCTTCCCTTACTTATCCCCCTTCTCTCCCTCTCCCCTCCCCCCTATTGACTGCTATTCTGCTCTTTGTTCTATTTAGTTCCTTTGTTTGTGTTGTTCTTTAGTTTCCTGTATTAGGTGATATCATATGGTATTTTTCTTTCTTTGCCTGGCTTATTTCACTAAGCATAATTCTCTCTAGTTCCATCCATGTTGTTGCAAATGGCAGGAGTTCCTTCTTTCTTTCTGCTGCATAGTATTCCATTGTGTAAATGTACCACAGTTTTTTGATCCACTCATCTACAGATGGGCACTTAGGTTGTTTCCAGCACTTAGCTATTGTAAACAGTGCTGCAATGAACATAGGAGTGCATAAGTTCTTTTGAATTGGTGTTTCAAGATTCTTCGGGTATAATCCTAGTAGTGGAGTCGCTGGTTCAAAAGGCAGTTCCATTTTTAATCTTTTGAGGTAATTCCATACTGTTCTCCACAGTGGCCGCACCAGTCTGCATTCCCACCAACAGTGCAGTAGGGTTCTCGTTTCTCCACATCCTCGCCAGCACTTGTTGCTTGTTGATTTGTTGATGATGGCCATTCTGACTGGTGTAAAATGGTATCTCATTGTGGTTTTTATTTGCATCTCCCTGATGGCTAATGATGTTGAGCATTTTTTCATGTGTCTATGGACCTTCTGTATGTCCTCTTCGGAGAAGTGTTTGTTCAGGTCCCTTGCCCATTTTTTAATTGGGTTGTTTGTTTTCTTGATGTTTAGTCGTATCAGCTCTTTATATATTTTGGAAATCAGTCCCCTGTCTGTGATGTCATTGGCAAATATGTTTTCCCATATGGTTGGTTTCCTTTTCATCTTGCTGATGATTTCTGGGGAACAACTTTTAACATAATTCTTGTTGAGTTAAATTTTTCAGCTGTTTTAGATTTAAATAGGCATGCTGATTTCAAAACTGCAGTTAGTTTTCTTCTATCATGTCAAGATTTTTCTGTACAGCTTATCTTAATGTGACCACTCTAGGCTGGGTCGGGTCTGGATCTAGGGAAGCACTAGTGCTCTCCTATTAGCTGAGAGAAACCTCACTTGAGTGGGGAGGGGTGGGGGATGACCTTGGAGACTAGCGACAGGTTCATACTCGTCTAGGCTATTCAGTTACACATAAGACAGTGTGGTGAGAGGTTGTGTGCCACTCTATATAGTGAATCATATTCCAAAGTGTAGTCTGAGTTCTTGTCTGTATACAAGAAGTTATCAGAACTTATTTTTTTATTTACATATGTACTTATTTCTTTTCCTTCAGATCATGTTTGCTTCTGCTAGTTCTCATCATAAGTGCCTAAACAACCCTGATTTGTTTTGTTATATCTATAGCAGTTTCACCATTCCCAGTCAAAGGGCAAACATCAGTGCATTTGTCAGGCAAACCTATTTTGCATATTTTAAAGTAAAACTTGGTGATCTTAGGATAAGTCTTGGGCCCCTCACAAGGTGTGCAAGCAGTGTGTCGAGAGTTTATGGATGTGGACGAAGGGAACACGTGATAAATTGCCTTTTGGTATAGCTATGGTTTGGCGAGAGCCCAGAGATCATTTAAGTGACTGTTACATTTGTATAGTGAAAACGTCAGGATATAACAAGAAAAGTAAATGTAAAATAGAGTATCCTAGTCTACCATCAGCTATATGCCCAGTGCCTTATTCAGTTGAAATCCCAGTGCTAGTTTTCAGTGAACTACCCTTTTTCAAAAAACAGGAGTATGGTGAAGAACTAAGTGACAGCGACGATGAAGATTTTGAAATTGAAGATGACTCATAAGGGATTTGATCAGCATGAGTTGAATGATTTGGCATGAGATTTGGGGCTATCCAAAAAGGCTTCAGAACTCCTAGCATCAAGACTGCACAAGAAAGCCCTGGCTGTTGTGGCTCAGTGGATTGAGCGTCGGCCTGCAAGCCAAGTGTCGCTGGTTCAATTCCCAGTCAGGGCACATGACTAGGTTGCAGATCAGGTCCCCAGTTGGAGGCGTGAGTGAGAGGTAACCACACAGTGATATTTCTCTCCCTCTCTTTCTCCTTTCCCCTCTCTCTAAAAAGAAATAAACATAAATAAATAAATTATTTTTTAAAAAAAGACTGCACAAGAAAATCTTGCTTGAAAAAGGAGTGGAGGCATCCTACTTTCGATCAAGAAGTGCAGTAGTACTTTTGAAGTGACAGTGTCTTTGTGTATTGCCATAACATACATGGTTTAATGGAGGAATTGGAAATTTCAATCTAGAACGCAATTGAATGGCGCCTGTTCATTGATAGCTCAAAGCAGAGCTTGAAGTGTGTCTTCCTCCACAATGGCAATTTATTTGGTGCAGTCCCAATTGGCCATTCAGTTTTTCGTGAATATGAACACATAAAGAGAGTCATTGATCTGTTGCAATATTACAAGCACAATTGGATCATCTGTGTTGACCTTAAAGTGGTCTGCTTCTTTCTTGGTCAGCAATGCAAATACACCAAGAATCCCTGTTTTCTGTATATGTTGGACAGCAGAGCTTGTGAGAAGCATTGGGTGGAGTCGAAATGGCCTCCAAGATCTGACCTCAAACCTGGTGATCCAAACATTCTACATGAGCCACTTGTTGACAGAAAGAACATTATATTCCCACCTCTGTACATAAAACTGGGTCTCATGAAGCAATTTGTTAAAGCTGTCCACAGATTGAACACTCCAGGAAAAGCTATAAGTGTAATTTTTTACCTTAATATGTATGTTTGGTAGCAGAACTTTACTACTTGTACACAATTTGACTTACAGTAACAATATATAGCCTTTATATGAATAAAATAACTCTAAGTAAACAGGATATTCAGGTAACTTTTTTCTTTATTTTCCTTTGTATGTACATTTTGTATGATTTTTGGGACAAAGGGAGGGTGTCCTGTACCTTAAAAAGTTGATGTGATAGAGAAAAACTGCGGTCATTTTTGGATTCAGATGCCAAAAGTTAGTCAAAAACAAGTGTCAGATTTAACTCAACAAAAATTGTGTTTCCCAGTGTTATATGTGTTTGCTAGAATATTCTTTCCTGAAAATTCTGTTGGAGAGTTGTCCAAATCTGAGGGCACTGAATAAAAACTTTCTTCTTTTCAGTATTATCTCAACCTGGCTGCCTGGGCAAGCATTCTCAAGGTGCCAAGGAGTCCAGACCTGTGCGGTTAGGCCAGTAGTACTGCCCCTTGCCATCAGGCACAGAGCTGTGATAGGGCAGGGTCACAGGGCTCTCAGCCCCCAGGTGTCTGTCTAGGTCTGTGGGAGATCCCACATGCCAACTTTTCTGTGAAACCCCTCACTTGAAAAGGAGTCCCATGGTTCTCACATCAGCTGTTGCCCTTAGTGGTCACCTTCCTGCTGAGACCCTGGTCTGCTGGCTCAGTCTGTCTTCACAGCCCCCCTTCCCAGGCTTTTGCCTAGGGATCCACAGTGGTTGGGGCTCTTCTTATCTCACCAAACAAAGCCCACAAAACATTCATTCACCTGTCCTCTTTTCTCACAGTCAATTTGGGTGCTTGATTGGCAAGTGATGACGGCACATTGGATGATCCCTGATTTTAAAACACTGAAGAGCCTGTCCTCTCTCTCTGAGAGGCAGGAGCACCCAGACCCCAGAAACTTCTTCCATTTCTTCTGAAGGAACAACTCCCTGTCACCCGCCTGCTCAGTGATTGACAGTGGGTCTTCTTGGTATAGCTGCAAGCAACAAACAAAGGAAAGAACAAATCAAAACCAAACCAGATTTAATTCTCAGTTCTGTAGGTTCTTTTTCTACACCCCTCCTACATACAAACACCTTTTCCATTTATTTTTCTTTCCAAAGAATATAAGAGTAGGAATAGAAGAGAAGAGGTGGTAGGAAAGGGGGCACCATTCTACTTAAAAGGGCACATGTTCTGTATGGTCCAATGATAAGGCACAGAGGGACGAACATTGTAGTGATCTGGAACCCAGATTCTGGAACCCACCTGCCCAGGTCTGAATTCTGGCTCTATCACTTTCTAAATTTTTAACCTTGCACTAGTTACTGAACTTTTCTATGCCTTACTGCACAAAAAAAGTTTAGTAACTGTTAATAACTGTCTCATACTGTTGTTTTGAGGACTAAACAAGTTAACACATATTTAGTGTGTCGAAAAGTGTTTGGCCCATAGAAGGACTGGATAAAATGCTTGCTCTATTATTATAGATAGCTATAATGCAATATTTCAGTTTCTGTCACTATAAACTTGATCATCACAGTTTATAAATGGGAGACAAGTCTAAATCATAATTTATTTGTAATGACTACCTAGCTACTTCCAAAAAAAGATTTAAATTGACTGACAAGGGCAGACAAATACAGTAACTGGACAATTCGTCACTGAGGGTATTGTTTGTAGTTTTTTGTAAAGGATAATAATTTTTGACTAGAGGGAAAAACTGCCTTCCTTTTTGTTTGTTTATGGTGCTAAGGTAATTAAAAGCCCCCTAACCCTTAAAAGGGTAGACCTTGACAAAATAAGGGGAATGATTCAGTGATTAATAATTCTGGTGGAGTACAAGGATACTGTTTTGAGCAGCTATGATGTGCCAAGACTAGACAATGCACAGATGACCACTTTGATTCTCACAATCAGCTCTGCAAAGGAGAAGGCACTGCTATTCCCATGGTGCAGATGAGGAAGCAAAGTCATGGGATTTAGGTGACCTGCCCAGTTCACAGATCAGGTAAGTTCAAGGCAAACTCCAAGGCTAAAGGCTTCCTGCTCTGTCCACACCCACCTCCTGATTGGCAAGACACTTAACTTTTCCAGATTCTACAGAGGAAAAATGAGAGGAACTGGTACTTTCTGGATACTCACATCTGGATGATGAAGGATAGGCCCCTTGCCTGGGTACCTAGCAATTTAAGCTTGTGGAATTCACATCAATTTTTGACATGCAAAAGAGGCCATAAACAATGAGTCTGACCTTAATTAAAACACTAGTGATTATGTTTGACAAAGAAATTTAACCAGAGATGGGTGTGTGATGGGGAATCCAAGATGGTGGAGGAATAAGTGGAAGCTACACTAACCCTCTCCCAGGACCAATCTGGAATTACAACTAAATTGTAGAGGAATCATCCTGAATAACCACTGATCACTAGCTGGAGAGAAGCCTTATAACCAAAGGTGGACAGAAGAAACCACTTCACCACAACAAGACTCGCAGGGAGTGCAGAGGAGGCGCAAGAGGGCTGGCTGAACTCCCACAGGTGGCAGCTGAAGTTTCAGAGGGATATTTCAGTGGCCAGGAGTTCCCCCTGAGAAGTGTGGGGTCTAAATACCAAGCTGGGCTCCATAGCCTATAGCACCAGAGCTGGAAAGGAACCTAGATAACATCCAGCTGTGAAAATCAGCTGGGTTTCTGTCTGCCAGGGAGAGAAAGCTGGAGACACAGAAAGCCTCTTAAAGGGCCAAAGTACAAAAATTCATTTGCAGCCAGTTACCCTGGGCTCTGGCAGAGGGAGGGCAAAGTTGACTACAGATGCTAGAGGAGAGTCTGGGGTTGGTGGCCCTGAGGAGAGAACCGAAGAAACAGCTGCCAGGATTCCTGTACTGAGCCATTCCCCATACTGCAGAAGCCATCTTTCTCAGGCAGAACCCTCTTCTCCAAGTGTCACCAGCCTGAGGGGAAGCAATAGCCCTGTCTGCAGGAATTACTGTGGCTCACCCTGTGGTGCTTAAGCGGGGCACTTGATTATAGCTTGAGACTAAACCACTGATAATTTTAATAACTAAGGCAGAAAATACAAAGAAGCAGCCAGAATGGGAAGACAAAGAAACAGGTTCCAAATGAAAGAACAAGAGAATTCTCCAGAAGAAGAACTAGATGAAATGGAGGCAAGCAATTCATCAGATAGAGAGTTTGGAGTAATGATTATAAGGATACAAAACAGCATGAAAAAAGACATAGAAACCATTAAAAAGGACCAGTCAAAAATAAAGAATACAATATCTGAAATAAATAATACACTGGATCAATAAACAATAGGTTAGATGAAGCAGAGGACTGAATCAGTGATTTGGAAGACAGGTAGAGAAAAACACCCAGATAGAACAGAAAAAAGAAAAAAGAATTTAAAAAAACGAGGAGAGCTTAAGAAACATTTTGAGCAACGTGAAGCACAACAACATCTGCATCATAGTGGTGCCAGAAGAAGAAGAAAGTGAGCAAGGGATTGAGAACCTATTTGAAGAAATAATGACCAAAAAATCCCCTAATCTGGTCCAGGAAAAAGGCACACAGATTCAGGAAGCTCAGAGAGTTCCCAAACAAGTTTGTCCCAAAGAGGCCTACACCAAGACACATCATAATTAAAATGGCAAGACTTAAATACAAGGAGAGAATCCTCAAAGCTACAAGAGAAAAGAGGTGATTACATACAAGGGAGCACCAACTAGACTGTCATCTGATTTCTCAATGGAAAAATATCAGGCCAGAGGGAGTGATGTGAAATATTCAAGGTGATGAAAAGCAAGAACCTACTACCATTGCTATTTTACCCAGCAAGGCTATCATTTAAAATTGAAGGAGAAATAAGAAGCTTCCCAGACAGGAAAAAGCTGAAGAAGTTTGTTAACACCAAACCAGTACTGTAATAAATGTTAAAGAGCTTGCTTGAAGAAGAAGAAGAAGAAGAAGGAGAAGGAGAAGAAGAAGGAGAAGAAGAAGGAGAAGAGGGAGAAAAAAAAGGGGAAGAAAATAATCTAACAATAAAATGGCACTAAATATGTATCTATGAATTATCACCTTAAATGCTCCAAACAAAAGACATAGGGTAGGTAAATGGAAAAGAAAACACTGCCTCCAAGAGACCCATCTCAGATAGAAAGATACACAAAACTAAAAGTGAAGGGATGGAAAAATATATTTCTTGCAAATGGAAAGGAAATATTGGTGTAGCAGTACTTATAGCTGACAAAATAGACTTTATAACCAAGGCTATAGTAAGAGACAAAGGACACTACATAATGATAAAGGGAACAACCCAACAAAAGGATATAACCCTAATAAACATTTATGCATCCAACATAGGAGCACATAAACATGTGAAGCAAATCCTGATGGACAGAAAGGGAGAGATTGACAGAAGTACAGTCATAGTCAGGGATTTTACCACCCCATTGACTTCAATGGATAGATCTTCCAGCTGACAGAAAATTAATGGGCAAAAAGTACAAGTGTTCCCCTTAAGACCAGGAACATTCAAGGATGTCTACTTTCACCTCTCTTATTCCACATAGTACTGGAAGTCCTAGCCACAGCAACCAGAAAAGAAGAAATAAAAAGCATCCAAATTTGAAGAAAGAAGTAAAATTTTTATTTGCAGAGGACCTGATACTGCATGTAGAGAACCGCAAAGATTTCTCCAAGAAACTACTAGAACCGATAAATGAATTCAGAAAAGTAGCAGGATACAAAATTATTATCTAGAAATCAGTTGCATTTTTATATGCCAATAATAAACTAATAGAAAGGGAAGTTAAGACTTCCGGCCAAGATGGAGGCCTAGACTGACACGCTCCATCTCCCTCCACAACTAAGAAGGACTACAACTACCACAAAATGAGAAATAACCAGAAGTTCCAGAAAATAAAGCTACATGGAAGTCCAACATATGAAGTTATAAAGAAGTGGTGCTCACCTGGACGGGTAGGAGGGGGCGAAGCCGAGGCAGAGAGATCAAGCTGTGCTAGTGGCTGCGGCTGTGGTGATGGTGGAAGGACAATCACAGACACCCGTATTTAAGAGGAGGCAAGAAGTGCCTGGGTGTACCCCCGGCTGCAGTCCAGACCCGTCAGCTCGCGATTCCAACACCGGGGAAGGTAAACTCCCATTTCCTCGGACTGTGAGGCCCAAAGGGTGTGGGGGCGGAGGAGGAGGGTCCCGGTCTCTCAATGGACAGTGAATGGCAGGAATCCATTTAGACCCCTGCCCCCATACAAAGCGCCACAGCGTGGTGAGAAGGGTCGCTGGGTAGTGACGAGTGCACAGGGCTCTGCCCCCTAAAGCATAGGAGGTGTGACAGCCCCGCCCAAGAAGGAAAGATAAACAAACCTGTCAGGATGACAGGGATAATGATAGAGATCCAAATCACGCAGCTGACCAGAAAGCAAAGACATGAATTAACAAACAGATAGATAATCTTTCTGAGGCTCAGTTCAGAGCTATAGTTATAAGACAGCTTACAGAAATAACAGCAGGACTTAATCAAGATGGGGACGGAATGAAGGCTAGTCCTGCTGAAATCAATGAAAACACATATGAAACAAGTATTAAGGAAAGGAAAACCAGGGATTAAATCACCAAATCAGAACATAGGAAAGGAACGAACAGTCAACCAGTGCAGAAAGAGGAAAGAAAAAAAGAGGAAAATGAGGAGAGGCTCAGAAACTTATCAGACAGCTATAAGCGGGCCAACATCTGAATCACAGGGTTCCCAGAAGGTGAAGAAGAAGAAGAACTAGAAATTAAAAAATTATGTGAAAAAATAATGAAGTAGAACTTCCTGAACTTGGGGAAGGAAATAGACTTACAGGTCCAGGAAGCACAGAGAGGTCCAAATAAACTGGACCCAGGGAGAACCACACCAAGACATTAGAATCAAAATGTCAAAAACTAAAAATAAAGAGAGAATCTTAAAAGCAGCAAGAGACAAGAAGAGAATTATGTACAAAGGGGTCCCAATTAGATGATCAGCTGATTTCTCAAAGGAGACTCTGCAGGCAAGAAGGGACTGACAAGAAATATTCAAAGTAATGAAAAGCAAAAACCTAGAGCCACAATTACTCTATCCAGCAAAGCTGTCATTAAGAATAGAAGGGCAGAGAAAGTGCTTCCAGGACAAAGTAAAACTGAAAGAGTTAATCAGATCCAAACCACTGTAATATGAGATGTTAAAGGGATTTGTTTAGAAGAAGGAGGATCAAAACTATGAACATTAAAATGAAAACTGTATCACAACAACCAACAACAGAAGCTAGGGAACCGAAACAAAGGCAAACTAAGTAGGCAGCAAGAGTGGAAAAAGAACTATAGGTATGGGGAACATATTGGGGGTAGGTCAGCGGGGAGGGGGAAGTGAGAAAAGGGAGGGAGATGATGCAGGAATTAAAAAGCATAGTAGGAAGGAGTGGAGTATACAGGAAGATGTTGAGAAGAACTATATGCACAACCAATGGTGGGGACAGCTGGAGGGAGGGGTGTCACTGGGTGGAGGGGAGAAGAGGGAGAAGAAATTGGGACAACTGTAAGAGCATAATCAATAAAACATATTAAGAAGAAAAAGAAAAAGAAAGGGAAGTTAAGAAAACAATCCCATTTTTGATTGCTTCAAAAAGAATAAAATACCTAGAATAAACCTAACCAAAGATGCAAAAGACCTGTACTTGGAAAATAATAAGCACTGAAGAAAGAAATTGAAGAAGATACAAATTAGTGGAAGCACAGATTGTGTTCATGGATAGGAAGAATTAACATCATTAAAATGTCCATAGTACCCAAAGCAACCTATAGATTAAACACAAATTCTATCAAGATTCCAATGACATTCTTCACAGAACTAGAACAAATATTTCAAATCTTTGTATGGAACCAGAAAAGGCAACAACAATCCTAAGAAATAAGAACAAAGTTGGGGGGAATCGCACTACCTAATATCAAACTATACTATAAGACCATAGTAATCAAAACAGCATGGTACTGGCAAAAAAAACAGATACATAGATCAATGATACAGAATAGAAAGCCCAGATAAACCTGCACCTTTATAGTCAATTAATATTTGACAGAGGAAGCAAACACATGCAATGGGCTAAAGATAGTCTAGTCAATAGATGGTGTTGGAAAAACTGGACAGATACATGCAGAAAAATGCCACTAGACCACCTCTTACACCACGCAGAAGAATAAATTCAAAATGAATCAAAGACTTAAATGTTAAACCCAAAACCATAAAAACAGTAGAAGAAAACATAGCAAAATCTCAGAAATTGCTCATAGCAATATTTTATCAGAAAAATCTCCCCAGGCAAGGGAAACAAAAGAAAACAAACAAACAAACAAAAAAAAAAAAAACGAACGGGACTGTGTAGAACTAACAAGTTTTGCACAGCAAAAGAAATCATTACAAAATAAAAAGACAACCTACACAATGGGAGAACATATTCGCCAATACGTGTGATAAGGGGATAATATTCAAAACTTATAAGGAACTTACAAAAGTCAACACCAAAAAAACAAACAAACAACCCAATTAAAAAATGGACAAATAACCTGAATAAACACTTCTCCAACAAGGACATAAAGATGGCCAATAGACATATGAAAAGATGCTCAATATCACTAACCATCAGAGAAATGCAAATTAAAACCATGTTGAGATATCACCTCACTCCTGTCAGAATTGACTATCATCAAGAAATCAACAAGTGCTGGTGAGGATGTGGAGAATGGGGAACTCTTTTGCACTGTTGGTGGGAATTCAGATTGGTACAGCCACTGTGGAAAGCAATATGGAGATACCTCAAAAAATTAAAAATGGATCTGCTTTTCAACCTGGCTATTCCACTTCTGGAAATATATCTGAAGGAACCAAAAACACTATTTTGAAAGAACATAAACATCCTTATGTTCAATGCAACATTATTTACAATCACCAAGATATGGAAGCAGCCCAAGTGTCCATCAGTAGATGAGTGGATAAAATAACTATGGGACATTTACACAATGGAATACCACTCAGCCATAAAAAAGAACGTTTTATCATTTGCAACAGTATGAATGGACCTAGAGAACATTATGCTAAATGAAATAAGCTAGCCAGAGAAAGACAAATACTATATGATTGCATTCATATGTGGAGTCTAATGAACAAACTGAACTAACAAGGAAAATGGAGACAGATTCACAAATGGAGAGCTGGATGACAACTAGTGGGAGGAGAGACTAGGGGGTGGAGGGATTGAACAAAAAGGAAAAAGGACTCATGGACATGGACAGCAGTGTGGTGATTGCTGGGGAATGTATAAGGGGACTAAATGGTAATGGAAAAAATACAATAAATACTAAATAAAAAAAATAATAAATGTAAACAGGGATTTAATTGATTCACGTGTTTGCCATTGGTGGTTCATTTATTACTGTCTTTTCTTTAATAGTTTCTGTCTGTGCTCTAGGAACAGTGTTGCTTCACAGAACCTTGCCATTGGTTTGAGCTCAGGTCCAACATTTCTTCACTGACTTTTCCAATTGTTGAACACATTAATTGTGCTGTGATCTGCACTGGGCTACAGTCATGAATGAAGCAGACATGGCCTTGCTTTGTTGTGCTCACAGTTTAATAGGCTATAAAATGACTCATGAAGAAATACACAATGAAAATTGTGATAAGAACCATGATGAAAGGAACAACGGTGCCTGGTGGAAGAGTGATCAGGAGTGGGTGGCCAGGGAAGGCCTCTTTGAAGAGGAACATTTAATCAGAGATCTGTGAGTTGAAAAGGAGCCAGTTATGGAAAAGTGGAGAATATTTTCTATATAGTAACATATAGGCATTAGTCATTTATTGTGTTGCTCCTACTCTTATTAACAGCAATTTTTAGAGTAGGAGAAAGATAACAGGGCTGACAATCTGGAGGCCTGCATCCATTTCTGGACCTCTATTAATTGGCTTTATGAGCTAGGGCAAGCCATTTAAATTGTTTTCTTATCTAGAAAATCAATGCTTGCCTAGCACCCAACTAGAACATCTCTATGGTCCACACAGCCTCGAAAATTCCATAGTTCTACACAGTTTTTAGTTGTTTGAACAAACCCTGTAAGTATAATCACCTAGATGTCCAGAAAACTTTTTATGAAGGGTAGATCTGTTAGTTCGGAGGATAGAATTTTTATGTTTTTAATATAGAACAGGCTTTAAATGCAGGTTAGAGAAGGTCCACAGGAACACAGAGGCTGTTTATAGACCAACTGCTTGAATTGGGACTTATTTTTGAAGGTGGGTTTTTCCCACCATGCAAATGCAAACATACAAAATTCATATACACACACACAAATTAGTCTCATATTAAGAAATATATTTTTGAAAATATGAATATTCTTGTGAATGGAATTATTTTGACTGCAAAAGAGTAATTAAAAATGTATTTGATTACAGAAAAAATTTTAAAAGAAACAAAATCCTAATAAATCTTCAAAGCTAAGAAAACCAAACAAATACAACTCTAAATTTTTGTATTGTAAAAATCCATATTATTATTTATTTGCTTTGAAAATTAATATTTTTCTTTTGGAAATTCGTTGTTTAAATTTTTTTATTTTAATTTTTGATTTTAGAGAGAGAGGAAGACAAGGGGAAAGAGAGAAATGGAAACATCAATGTGAGAGATAAACACACCCTTACCTGAGACAGAACCTGCAACACAGAATGTGCCCTGACCAGGAAACAACTGGCAACCTTTTGGTTTGTGAGACAATGCCCAACCAACTGAGCCACGCCAGCTGGGGCTGGAGATCAGTTTTAATAAGGCATACTTATAAATAATATGATGAAATTAGAAAAATGATTTTCATATGCTATTTGTGATTTTTGTTTGTTATTTTAAAGTTAAGTTTCATGTTTAGTAAGTCTGGTTATCTGACACTACTCAGCAGAATCCCGATACATAGCCACATCTATCAGATTTACTTGTGCTTATGGTTTTGAAAATATAACATAACAAAACATCTTTGATGATAATATTATCACCTATCAATAAATATGTGTGTCACTTGCAAATAGACCACATGAGCTTTGTATGGCAGAGATCCTTAAAAACAAAATAAAAAATCAAATAAACTAGAAAAATATTTGCAATGCATATTACAGACATATGCTAATTTCCTTAACATATCAAGACTTCCTACAAACCAGTAAGAAATATACCAGTAACGCAATAGAAAAAATAGTAGAAATAAACAGACAATTCACAGAAAAGGAAATACTTTTGATTGTGGAATATTGAGAAAGGGTGCTCAGCTTCATTCAGCAGAAGGGAAATGCAAACTGGAGACACTGTCTTTTATCTAATAGATTGGCAAAAAGTAACACTATGCTGGTAAGGGTTTGGGGGACTCTCCCACACTCTCCCATGGTATTAGTTAGTGGGAGTATAAATTGAAAAAACTTCATTGAAGTCTATTTTGGCAACATGTATCAAAAAGTTAAATGTTCATTTCCTTTGACTCAGCAATTTCATTTTTAGGAATTTGATCTACAGTATACTCGCACAGGTATGATATTATGTATGTTCAAGGATATTTATTATAGCATTATTTGTAGTAAGAGATATTGGAAACAAAGATCCATCAAAAGGAACTGGATAAATAATACATGACACATCCATACAATGAACTAGTGTGCAGTTATAAATAAGAATGAGGCTACTCTACGTGCACTGATATGTTAGAATTTCCAAAATATATTGAGACAAGAAAAATTAGGTGAAGTACAGAGTGTATAATATGCTTCCATTTGTATTAAAGCAAAGACTGCATAGATGGGTATATGTTTGTACATGCATGGATTATGTCTAGAAGGATCTTAAGACTCTGACAATAATGACTGCCTCACCCTGACTGGTGTGGCTCCATTGGTTGGGTGTCATCCCACAAAGCTAAAGGTCACCAGATTGATTTCTGGTCAGCGCACATGCCTGGGTTGTGGATTCCGTCCTTAGTAGGGGCATGTACTAGAGACAACCAATAGATGTTTCTCTCCCTCTCTTTCTCCCTCCCTTCTCCTTCCTCTAAAAATAAATTTAAAAAATATTTTTAAAAATAATGATTGTCTCTGAAGAAGGAAAAACTTCTGGGGAATGAGAGTGAGCAGGACTTATTACTTTTCATTGACTACTTTCTTGAACATTTGGAATTTTGTATTGTGTGCATGTATTACCTATCCAAAAAAGTGTTTTTTCTTCTTAAAACTTGAACTTCATGGGATGTCAGCTAGTAAAATACCATGGGGTGAGCCATTCTCTTTCATAGTTCTGCACTGTTTAGTCCTTTTGCCTGGAAATGCCTCTACTCCTCCTTTCTCCAGCACACTCTTTTTCCAACAGTCCTATTCCCAGTCTGAATTTGATTCTATTCCCCAGCTCTGCCATGTCTCTATAGCCCTGTGCATACCTCAATCATAACGTTTGGTCCACCTGATTGTAATGGTGGGCTTTCCATTTTGTCTCTGGATTAGGTTTGAGCTCCTTGATAAGAGAATGTTATACTTTACAGTCCTAGTGCCCAGCAAAGTGCCTGACACATAGGAGACTTCTACAGAAGTGATGGCTGATGGAATGGATGGAAGGAGTGGTGCTTCCAGAGTGTCAGTTCTTTGTGAGCAGTGATTCTTTTCTGTTTTATTCTTTGCTATAACCTTAGGGCTTTGCACACAGTAGGTATTCAATATTTGTTGAATTAATACATAAATGTCCCCTGCAATGAGAAGAGGGAAAATGAGCAGCTGGAGTGAAGATGTTTGATCAAGGTGGTGAAGAGGTGAAGTAGGGGGAGGCCTAAAGCTTGGGGCAGGGCCTCTAAGAAGCCCAAGAAAGGACACTGGGGAAGGAACTGGCTTCTTCAAGGCAAAGTTAGATATTTCCCTACAAGAATGGTTCAGCAGTTGCTGCCACCAAAACCAAGATGGTGGCAAGATTCCCGGCTTTCCTCAAGAATGTCTGGGCCACTGAGCCATGCTGGTTGTGCCTCTCATTATCAAGGGCCTCAATATAATCCTATACCCATTCAACCTCTACACCAATCACTCCATCATGATCAACCAGGCCACACCCTACAACTATCCAGTGCCCTGATGATGGGAATGTGCCCACGTGTCACCTTAGAGTCTCCAATGCCCACACTTGAAGTGGCTAAAGAAACTGTGAGTCAAGGAACTAGTATAAGTGACCCATAGACATGGACAACAGGGTGGGGATTGATGGGGGGAGTTGTGGGGATGGGGTGGCGGAGGGCAATGGGGGAAAAACTGGGACAACTATAATAGAACAGCAACAAAAAAAGAAAAAAAAGGGAACACTTCTGTTGACAGCAAGGGGAACCCTCTTTCCTGGTATCCCCAATAAATATATGGAAACAACCCCAGAAAAAATGTTCTGAAAAAGTTACCATATGACCCAGGAATTATATTCCTGGGTATTTGTCCAAGAGAAATAAAACATCTGTTCGTGCAAAAACTGGTAATAGGAATGTTTAAAGCAGCATTATTCATAATAGCCAAAGAGTAGATAAAACCCAAATGTTTAAGGACTTTCAGACAAGATGGAGGCATAAATACACGTACTGCTTCTCCTCACAACTAAGAAGAAATTTACAACCACTTCAAAACTAAAAAATGCCAGAAAATCCAAAAAATTAAAACTACAGGAAAGTTCAGCAAGGAATAAAGAAGAAATAATCAACCATAAAGGTAGGAGGGACAGAGCCAGGACAGAGAGAAAGAGGAGCAGAGCAGCGGCTGTGGGGCGCGGTGCTTGCTGATAGCACAGCTAGAGGTGGCGAGGCTCCTGGGAGAGTGGTGGGAGGGCATGGCTAGCAGCAGCCCTGATAAAAAACACAGTCATACCATTTAAACCCGAGAAATTATCCCAGCCCCAAACTAGACACACACCTTGCAATTCCAGAGCCTGGGAAAATAGAGTCGCATTGCTTCTGACTATGAAAGTAAGCGGGGGCTGGGGTGGAGGAAGAATCCGCTAGTCTCTAAAAGGAGGCAGCTTGCTTAGTATGGGAAGGGGAAGACGTGCCTGGAAAAGTGGCGGCAACTGGCACTTTTCCCTCTCAGACCCCTCTCCTAAATATAGCGCCAAAACGCGGTGAACCAGTTGCCAGCATTAATAAATACTTAAGGCTCTGCCCCCTATAACGTAAGAGTTGTGACAGCCCTTGCCCAAATCACAGAGGGGAACACAGAAAGATGAGGATATAGAGAAGTACGACCTAGAAGTGGGAGCACGTCAAGGTTCCAAGTGACATAACTAAGCAATGAGCAGATAGCATGCCTAATGGATGGGAAGATAGAGAGCTTAACAGATACACAGTTTAAGGCATTGGTGATTAGGATGCTCACAGACTTGACAGCAAAGGTTAAACAGGATGGGGAAGGAATGAACGCTATCATGGCTGAAATGAAGAAAATCCATATGAAACAGATGGTGAAGGGAAGGAAACTAGGGTTCAAATCAACAAATTGGAACATAATGAAGAAATAAACAGTCAACCAGCACAGAAAGAGGAAATGAGAATTTAAAAAAATGAGGAGAGGCTTAGAAATCTCTGGGGCAGCTATAAACGTGCCAACATCCAAATCATAGGGTTGCCAGAAGGTGAAGAGGGAGAGCAAGAAATTGAAAAATTATGTGAAAAAATAATGATGGAAAACTTCCCTAACTTGAGGAAGGAAATGGACATACAGGTCCAGGAAACACAGAGAGTCCCAAACAAACTAGACCCAGGGAGGACCAAACCAAGACACATCATAATCAAAATGCCAAAGGTTAAAGATAAAGAGAGAATCTTAAAAGCAGCAAAAGAGAAGAGGAGAATTATCTACAAAGGGATACCTATAAGACTGTCAGCTGCTTTCTCAAAAGAAACTTTGCAGGCAAAAGGGACTGGCATGAAATATTCAAAGTGATGAAGAGCAAGGCCCTACAACCAAGATTACTCTATCCAGCAAAGCTATCATTCAGAATGAAAGGGCAGAGTAACTACTTCCCAGACAAAGTAAAGCTGAAGGAGTTCAACATCACTTTTCACCCCAAAGAAGCAAAATAAACATTCTTTTCAAGTGCACATGGAACATTTTCAAAGATAAATCACATGATAGGACACAAAACAAACCTCAACAAATTCAAGAAAATTGAAATTATATCAAGCATCTTCTCAGATCATAATGCCTTGAAACTAGAAATTAACCTCAAGGAAAAAAATCAAAGACATCCAAACCCATGGAGAATGAATAACATGATATTAAATAATGCATGGGTTAACAATGGCATCAAGGTAGAAATCAAGAAGTTCCTGGGAACTAATGATAATGAACACACAAGAGCCCAAAACCTATAGGACACAGCAAAAGCTGTCCTGAAAGGGAAGTTGAGAGCAATACAGGCCTACCTGAAAAGGATAGAAGAATCTCAAATAAAAAATTTAACCCTACAGCTACAAGAACTAGAACAACAACAACAAACAAAGCCCAGAGCGAGTAGGAGGAAGGAAATCATCAAGATCAGAGCAGAATTAAATGACACAGACACTAAACAAACAATTCAAAAGATCAACAAAACTAGGAGCTGGTTCTTTGGAAAGATAAACAAAATCGACAGGCCTTTAGGCAGGCTCATCAGGAAAAAAAGAGAGAGGACTCAAATATACAAAATCAGAAAAAAAGGAGAAAAAATCAAGACCGATATCACAGAAATACAAAAGATCATAAGAAATTAGTACAAACTGTACGGCAAGAAACTTGACAACTTAGATGAAATGGACAAATTTCTAGAAACATATAATCTTCCAAAACTGAATCAAGAAGAAGTCAAAAGCTTGAACAGACAGATAACAAAGAGTGAAATTGAAACAGTAATGTAAAAACTCCCAGCACACAAAAGCCCTGGACCTGATGGCTTCACAGGCGAATTTTACAAAACATTTAGGGAAGAACTAATGTCTACCCTTCTCAAACTATTCCCAAAAACCCAAGAAGAGGGAAGACTCCCAAACTCTTTTATGAAGCCAGTATTACACTAATCCCAAAACCAAGTCAAGACACAACAAAGAAAGAAAACTACAGATCAATAGCGCTGATGAACATGGATGCTAAAATCCTCAACGAAATATTGGCAAACTGGATCCAGCAACACATTAAAAAGATTATACACTGCAATCAAGTGGGATTCATCCCAGGGATGCAAGGATGGTTTAATATTTGCAAATCAATAAATGTAATACACTACATAAACAAAATGAAAGACAAAAATCACATGATCATATCAATAGATGCT
Organism: Furipterus horrens; assembly: GCF_987537825.1. NCBI lineage: Eukaryota > Metazoa > Chordata > Mammalia > Chiroptera > Furipteridae > Furipterus > Furipterus horrens. The sequence goes on from NW_028327179.1 coordinate 52,558,504, forward strand.
GAAAAAGCATTAGATAAATTGCAACACCCATTTATTTTTTTAATATTTTTAAAAAAATATTTTAATATTTTTATTTTATTTATTTGTTTTTAGAGAGAGGGGAAAGGAGAAAGAGAGGGAGAGAAACATCAATGTGTGGTTGCCTCTCATGTGCCCCCAACTGGGGACCTGGTGTGCAACCTAGGCATGTGTCCTGACTGGGAATCGAACCAGTAACACCCATTTATGATGAAAACACTCAGCAAAATGGGAATAGAGGGAGCGTACCTCAACATAATAAAGTATATATACGAGAAACCTGAAGCCAACATCATACTCAATGGACAAAAACTGAAAGCATTCCCCCTGAGATCAGGAACAAGACAAGGATGTCCACTCTCTCCACTCCTTTTCAACATACTGTTGGAAGTTCTAGCCACAGCAATCAGACAAGAAAAAGAAATAAAAGGCATCCAAATTGGAAAAGAGGAAGTAAAACTGTCACTATTTGCAGATGACATGATAGTGTACACAGAAAACCCTATAGACTCCACTAAAAAACTACTTGACATAATAAGTGAATTTGGTAAAATAGCAGGGTACAAAGTCAATATTCATAAGTCAAAGGCATTTCCGTACACCAACAATAAAATATCAGAGATAGAAACTAGAAGAAAATCCCATTTACTATAGCAACAAGAAAAATAAAGTACCTAGGAATAAACTTAACCAAAGAGATAAAAGACCTATACTCAGAAAACTACATAACACTGGGGAAAGAAATTAAGGAAGATACAAATAAATGGAAGCATATACCATTTTCATGGATGGGAAGAACGAACATCATTAAAATGTCCATACTACCCAAAGCAATTTACAGATTTAACGCAATCCCTGTTAAAATACCAATAACATATTTTACAGACCTAGAACAAATACTTCAAATATTTATATGGAACAAAAAAGACCCCAAATAGCCACAGCAATCTTGAGACAAAAGAACACCTTAAGAGGAATCACAATATCTGACATCAAACTATACTACAAAGCCACTGTAATCAAAACAGCCTGGTACTGACATAAGAACAGACATATAGATCAATGGAACAGAATAGAGAGCCCAGAAGTAAACCCCAGTCTATATGGTCAACTAATATTTGACAAAGGGGGAAGGAACATAAAATGGAATGAGAAGAACCTCTTCAACAAATGGTGCTGGGAGAACTGGATAGGGACATGCAAAAAAAAAAAAGAAACTAGACCACCAACTTATACCACACAACAGAATAAACTCAAGATAGATCAAAGACTTAAATATAAGATGTGACACCATAAAAGTCCTAGAGGAAAACATAGGCAGGAGAATTTCAGATATCCCACATAGCAATATTTTCACTGATACATCTTCTAAGGCAAGGGAAATAAAGGAAAAAATAAACAAATGGGACTACATCAAACTAAAGAGTTTCTGCTCAGCAAAAGAAAACATCAGCAAGATGAAAAGGGAACCAACCATATAGGAAAACGCATTTGCCAATGATACCTCAGACAAGGGATTGATCTCCAAAATATATAAAGATCTTACATTTCTCAACACAAAGAAGACAGCCTAATTAAAAAATGAGCAAATGACCTGAACAAACACTTCTCCAAGGAGGATATACAGAGGGTCCATAGGCATATGAAAGAATGCTCTACATCACCAGCCATCAGAGAGATGCAAACAAAAACCACAATGGAATATTACTTTACACCAGTCAGAATGGCCATCATCAACAAATCAACAAACAAGTGCTGGTGAGGATGTGGAGAAATGGGAACCCTAGTGCACTGTTTGTGGGAATGCAGACTGGTGCAGCCACTATGGAAAAGAGTATGGAATTTCCTCAAAAAACTAAAAATTGAACTGTCTATTGAACCAGCGATTCCACTGCTAGGATTATACCCGAATAATCCTGAAACCCCAATTCAAAAGAACTTATGCACCCCTATGTTCATAGTAGCACTGTTTACAATAGCCAAGTTCTGGAAACAGCCTAAGTGCCCATCTGTAGATGAGTGGATCAAAAACTGTGGTACATTTACACAATGGAATACTATGCAGCATAAAAAAAGAATTTCTGCCATTTACAATAACATGGATGGAACTAGAGAGAATTATGCTTGGCGAAATAAGCCAGGCAATGAAAGAAAAATATCATATGATATCACCTGATACAAGAGACCAGTGAACAACACAAACAAATGAACAAAATTGAACAAGGAACAGAATAACAGTTATCAGGGGGTAGGGAGTGAAGCAGGGTAAGTAGGGGAAAGGTTTAGTAAAGGAGCTAGTATAAATAACCTATAGACATGGACAACAGGGTGCGGAATGACTGTGGGAGAAAGGGTGGCCTGTGGCGGGGGGGGAACTATGGGGGGAAAAATGGGACAACTGTAGTAGAGAAACAATAAAATTAAATTTAAAAAAAAGTCTATTAGTGATGCACGGACTTATTAAATGTAGGATATCCATAACATTATTCGATGATAAAAATAAATGAAGTACTGATATGTGCTACAACATGAGTGAATATTGAAAAGATCATGCTAAGCGAAAGAATTCAGTAACATATTGTACGATTCCATTTATATGAAATGTCCAATATAGGGAAATCTGAAGAGATAAAAAGTAGTTTAGTGGTTGCCAGGGGGTGTAGGAGGGAGTTGAAGGAATATAGGAGTGACTAAGAGGTGTGGTGTGAGGAAAATGTACTAAAATTGATTATGACAATGGTTGCACAACTCTGTGAATATACTTTGAAAATCCTGCTTAATTGTACACTTTAAGTAGGTGCCTTGTAGTATGTGAATTATATCTCAATAAAGCTGTTATTAAAAATAAGAATGATCTGGCCTGTCTGGTGTGACTCAATTGGTTGGGCATCATCCTGCAAATCGAAAGGTCATGGGTTCGAATTCCCATCAGGACATATACCTGGTTGGGCATTCAATCCCTAGTCCGATCTGTGCAAGAGGCAACTAATCGATGTTTCTCTCTCATGTTAATGTTTCTTTCCCTCTCTCTTTTCCTCATATCCTCTCTCTCTAGGATCAATAAAGAAAAATTATTTTTTAAAATAAGAATGATCTGGAGTTTACTGAAGCTGTGAACTGGGCTCAGGCCCATACTGAGGACTAAGATGGGGCTAAGCCCCAAGAAAGTCCTACTTATACAATCCTCTACCTCAAAGCCAGGGAATGGGCCCTACCAGTAAGTCCTAACAGCTGAAGGGTAGCAGAATACGTCACCCCAAAATATTACTGCGAGAGTTTAAGACATGCCACCCCAGGATATGCCACTTTGGTATATTAATAATTTTGAGCTGAGAGCACTTGAAAGATAGCAAATTCAAGAAAAGGCTTTCTCTGAATGTCCTCATCTGCCTAAAGACAGATCGATCTGTTCAAAAAGAACTTCCCTGCCTGGGAATTTCCTCAGCTAGGGGATTCACTCTTATCACAGGAAAGGAGATTATTAGTGGACACCACACCCAGACAAATGTCACAAACCATCACACCTCCATCTATTCTTCTAAGGGCTCATTCTCTTTCCTAAAAGTCATTTACCCTTAGGTCATTTACATACTCTTGCCTCTTTCCCTTTTAAGTTGGTTTTTAAGCCTGAATTCTAAGCAACATTAGGAGTTACTCATTTTTCTCTGGGTCTCTCCCATGTTTATATGAGGCATATGCATTAATAGACTTCTTTTTGCTTTTCTCTTATTAATCTGTCTTTTATTATTCAGGTTTTGGCTAGGAACTGAGAAGGGCAAAGGGTAGGTACAGGGCTTGGCTTCTAAGCAGACCCTCCTGTGATCCTCAGGGCTAGTCAGGGAGTGAGTGCTCCTGGGGTTCCGGAACTAGCGAGGGCTTTGGGACTTATTTCCTTCCCCACAAGAGCTGAGGAACCCTTCCCTGGTTGGCTGTTTGGGGTGAGGGAGAGAATGGCACAGGGCAAGGGAGTATAAAGTAAATGTATTAATTCCACAATTTTTTGAGCACTAGGTATGCATCTGGTACAGTGTTACACATGAAGCAATTGGGATACAAAGAGTGTAAGAGCTCCACTGGCCTGAAAAAGCCTGCTGAAACTGATGTGTGAGAGAACGGCGGGAGTGAGGTGCTAGCACAGTGGCCCACAGGAAGACACGAGAGGGTGTTACAGAACCCCTGGGCTACTCCAGTTGAAAACAAACCCACGGGCTCTTTAGTTAGGGGCCCGATTGCCCGCCGCCAAAATTATAACTCTCAATACCAGAGTTTGGTGAAAAGAAAAAGAATTGTTTATTTAACAGTTATATAGATTTTGTTATTTGCGGATTTCTGTTGTTAAGTCTTATGCTCTTTAAAATACCCACAAACACATATCCTTGCTTCCCCCCCTTCCAAACCAGGCTAGTTTTAGGAAAGTCAGAGAAACTGTTTCCCTACTTTCCAAACACAGTTCAGCTTTACCAGCAGCTGCCAATCATTCAATCTGATTGGGGAGGTCCTTTCTGTGCTGTGGTGCCCTCCAGCTCTCAATGCAGAACCACCTGGATTCTCAGCCTCCTTGCAAACTGTCTTCTTCCTGCAAACTGCGCGGATCTCCTTTCCTTCTCAAAACCGCATGGCGAGAGCCTCTTAACGCAGCCTGGAGACCCCTTCTCCAAGCCACATGGGGAAGGCCCCTTCACCAAGCCACGTGGAGGGAGCACACGAGAGAGCGAGAGAGTGACAGAGAGTCAGAGCGCCAGAGCCAGAGCGCGAGTAAGAGCCTGAGCGTGCCAGAGAGAGTCTCAGAGTGAGAGCACGAGCGAGAGCCAGAGAGAGTCTCAGAGCGAGAGTCTGAGAGAGTCTGAGCGCCAGAGCGCGAGTGAGAACCCGAGTCAGAGAGCGAGAGTGTCTGAGAGTCTGAGAGCGAGAGTCTCTGCTAAAATGTCTGCAGCTGCTTATATATCCCTGACTGCGTCATCTGACGCAGTGGGCGTTGCAAACAGTTCTGACCATTCACAGAACTTTACGTAGGCTCTGTGTGCTTTTTCCATACCGTCCCCTGGTTCAAGACTCCTCCCATCTGCCTGAGGCTTTGGATACATTAAAGCCATTTGCATAAGAAAGACAGTAGTCACCAGCCTCAGGCATGTGGAAGCATTTGAAAAGCTGCTTACTTCTCCCCATCCCCCAGCAGCAAACTCTGGGGATTTTTGGACTCCCCTGTTTCTGTAACAAGGGGGCACATTTCCATTCCTTCAGAAGTTTCCTGCCCTTGCAGGGAGTGTGGGCCTGGCTCTGTGTGCTCTCTAAGGGGGGCCTGCAGTGTGGGGGTGCTTGAGTGATGGAACTGTTACAGAACCCCTGGGCTGCTCCAATTGAAAACAAACCCATAGGCTCTTTAGTTAGGCACCCGATTGCCCGCCGCCAAAATTATAACTCTCAATACCAGAGTTTAGTGAAAAGAAAAAGAATTGTTTATTTAACAGTTATATAGATTTAATTATTTATGGATTTCTGTTGTTAAGTCTTACGTTCTTTAAAACACCCATAAACACATATTCTTGCCTCCCCCCTACCAAACCAGGCTAGCTTTAGAAAAGTTAGAGAAACTGTTTCCCTACTTTCCAAACACAGTTCAGCTTTACCAGCAGCTGCCAATCACGCTTGTGATTGGGGAGGTCCTTGCTGTGCTGTGGTGCCCTCCAGCTCTCAATGCAGAACCGCCTGGATTCTCAGCCTCCTTCCTGCAAACCGCATGGATCTCCTCTCCTCAAAACCGCATGGCGAGAGCCTCTTAAAGCAGACTGGAGACCCCTTCTCCAAGCCACATGGAGAACTTAGCTTCTTTATTCCACATGGAGAAGGCCCCTTCACCAAGCCACATGGAGGGGGCGAGGGGGCGAGGGGGCGAGAGGGCGAGAGAGCGAGAGAGCGAGAGAGCGGGAGAGCGGGAGAGCGAGAGAGAGCTAAAATGTCCGCAGCTGCTTATATATCCCTGACTGCATCCTCTGACGCAGTGTGCGTTGCAAACAGTTCTGACCATTCACAGAACCTTATGTAGGCTCTGTGTGCTTTTTCCATACCTTCCTCTGGTTCAAGACTCCTCCCATCTACCTGAGGCTTTGGATGCATTAAAGCCATTTTGCATAAAAAAGACACTAGCCACCAGCCTCAGGCATGTGGAGGCATTCTAAAAGCTGCTTCCTTCTCCCCATCCCCCAGCCACAGACTCTGGGGATTTTTGGACTCCGCTGTTTCTGTAACAGAACTGAGGTGCTGTGTTCCAGGGTTTGGGTCCCCGAGGAACACAGTTTCAGTTCTGCACTAAAGGGAACCATGGACAAAGATATAAAGGTGACCCCACAGATATAAAAGTGACCAGGTTCACTGGCCAGCCCACCAATGCCCATGGAACTGCTAAGGAAACTTAATGTAATTGAACATTCACAGCAGTGCTTCTAATTCTCACCTATGATATTTCAGGTACTTTAGAGATTATGTAAGGATTTGTAGGCTGTGAAAAATCTATCCGTAGGAAATGTGTTCCAAGTTCTAAGTCAATGAATGTTTGGAACACAACTTCTTTACGAGCCCATTAGACACTCGCAGTAGTGAGAGTTCAGGAAAGTCCTTTTAAATACTTTAAGGGCTTGAACCACTGCTGGACCAGGCATGATATGACAGAAGGCTTCCCAGGTCTTTCATGTGAAGCTAGAGCGGTGCCTGCCCGGGAAGTTTCAGCCCTGGCTTTGTGCCCCACCTTTCATCTCACCTGGCTAAGACCTCAGTAGAATTAGGAGGATGCAGGATGCCAGAAGCCAGGAACAAGAGGACAAGGGGTTCAGGGTTCCATCAACCTCTGTGTGGTCTGGCCCAGAGGGTCCTTGGTCCCAGAAGGAGATGGGAGCTGACCAATGCACAACAGAACATCATAATGGTAGATACAACCTCAGCGCTGGACACAGAAGCTCTATTTACAGGAGAAAAACCCACAACAAGTTCTAGACTGTGGCCCTTTTGATCCTTGGACAGAGAGGGGAAGAAAGGGGAGACTCACCCTGATCTGGTGAAAACAGGGTGAAGAACACTGTGTAGGCAGGCTGAAAATTATACAGATGCGACTTTCTTTAATTCAAAGGTTTCATTATTCTGACCGTTTCCATACCTTCATCTGAATCATCACTTCAGCTTTAATTATGAATAATGAAATGGATTATTTACAGTAACTAATATGATAGGAAAAACTGAGAGGTGAGAAATTGGTTACTTGGCAACTGTTTATTCATCTTTTTCAGCCTCTGTTTGCTAGTACCTCCTGTGCTTCAGCCTTTGCCATGGTACTATAGATGTCCTATTAGGAAACAAAGGTAGTATCATTACAGCACATACTATGGGCCAATTTCTTTCATTTCATTATCTCATGTACTGCTCTCAATGATACTTCATGGCAAGTATTATTCTCCCTGATTTATAGAAGCACAAGTGAGATTCTGAAATGTTAGATAATTTGCCTAAGGTCACACAGAAAAACCTGTACTTTTTGCCACCTACCCTGCCTCATGTAGAAACCCTGCAGACTGACATTCTGAATGGTACTTCCTGATTCAAACAGGAAAAGTCATCTTTTCCTAAGGTAAAGTTTACTTGTTGTTTTAAACCGGCAAGACAGTGATCAAAATTGTACTTTTGGGCCCTGGCTGCGTGGCTCAGTTGGTTGGAGTGTCGTTCCGTACACCAAAAGGTTGCAGGTTTGATCCCGGGTCAGGGCCATACCTAGGTTGCAGTTCAATTCCAGGTCAGGGCATTTCCAGGAGGCTGATCAATGTTTCTCTCTCACATCAATGTCTCTCTCTCTTTCTAAAAATCGATAAACAGATCCTCAGGTAAGGACTAAAAAAATGTACTTTCAGGAAATAACCCTGACAATTTCTTGTAGGATGCATCACATGCTGCTGAGACAGTCCAGGCCAGGGGCCTGGTGGGACCTTAGCTAGAGTGGTGGCAGCAAGACTGGACAAAGGGACTGCAGGAGGTACTGCAGAGGCCAGAAGGAGCTGCTAAGGGTTTGGATGTGATGGGCAAGGAAGGAAGGGTTTGGAAAGAAGGGAACACGACGAAGTCCCAGCTTGGCCACTGACTTGTGGCTTCATCTGGGACAAGTCACTCATCCTCTCTGAGCCTTACTTTCCCTGTACCCAGAAGGTGCTATGACCAGCTTATTTCAAAGTCTCAATTCAGGGGCATATAAACTGAAACTTTTTTTCAGTGATTGTTTTCAACCCACTTCTGTTAAATCTCCATTAATATCTTGCTTCCTGGTCACTTTCAGATACTCATGGTCCACAGTTTTTAAGACTTCTATCTCAAACTTGACTTAAATCTCATTTCCTGCCATTCCCCTGCTCTCAGGCTGCTGTGGCAGGGGGAGCTAGGACTGAGAGTTTGGCCCCTGGGCAAGTGGTGTGGTCTGGCTGCAAGAGGTCTCCTCCCTCTTTGCCCTGGGGTGGAAGGTTGAAGAGGGAGACGAAAAGTGATGAATGTCACTCCTAGCTGGCCTGCATTGCTATCTCTCTCCATGGACTGTGGCAACTCCCCAAGTCTTACTGACTGACTGACTGACTGGCAGTAACCAAATGCTGGTTTGCTTTGGGGGAACAAATGGTCTTCAGAGTTCCTGTAAGGACTCCTGCTGGGAGTCCTGATGGGGAGGATCTAGATCACTGCCCCCTACCCTCCTCCTGTCAACTAGCCTGAGCTGCTGGGATCCCCTCCCCCAGGGGGCAGTTCTTGAGTGAAAGGAGGTGGAAAGAGGGTCCAAGTCCAACTTCCTTCCACTGTATCCACCACTGTTCTCACTGTACCAAATCAAGGCGGCAGGCTGCTCACAGCCATCCTCACTCTTTGCTGCATCGCCCCTCTCTGGGTTCCAGCCCAACTGTGTTTCATCACCAGGCCTGGAACCTGGCATAGGCCTGCACAGGACAGGAAAGCACCAGACAGGGCAGCACCTGCCTCTGAGGGATGGGCCACATCATTCCCCACTGTGCAGAAACCTTGCTGCTCCAATAATCTTCCTCCACAAACTTCTTTGAGGGCTAGAGTGGCAGTGGCAGTGGCAGTGCTGATGAAGGGAGTCAATGCCACCTGGAGGAGGCATCTAGTCCCAAGTCTGAGTCCAACTCATTAATTCAGTCAGCAGAAAAACTCCCACTTCCCCACCCCTGCTTCTGAGAAAGACAAAATGCCTGGTTATAGGGTGATTGAGATTATCATAGGTGACTATGCCCATGTCCAGCTTTGACGATCACCTCAGTGTCTCTGCTCTTTCTTTGCTCTTTGTCATCTCTTTGGGGCTCTCTGTACTCACAGTAGGTATGGAATTTTAAGATGAACTCTGAGCTGACCAGAGCTGCTTGGTTGGCCTCTTGGGTACCCTGCAGTCACAGAAGCAGGTAATCAAAGAACAAACAGTTCTGTGGTGTTTAGAGTCTCCCTTAGTTACCACCACACCTCTGTTTGATTTCTTGCATAGCAACAAAACCAGGAGGAGAAGATGAGTGGCATCTGGAATACACTTTGGGTATAAGGTGGGATTCAGCTACTGCATCATCTGCTGAAAGTGTGCACAGCAGTGAATTATCAGATATGCAGGAAGCAGTCCTTCTTCTGGTTCTCCTGGATGCCACGTCAGGTAGGAACTCCTTTTGCCGCCTTGCTTGCCTGATTGGTTTACAAGATATTGTTTGATAAAGTCTTGAAAGAGGAAATTGCCTCTGGGAGGCCTAGTTAACTGGGGGTTTATCTGCACTGATGAATGACATGAGGTAGCGACAGAGAGCCCTGGGAGGCTGGGGTGGGGAACCCAGAGAACAGGGGTACCTAATAAAGCCAGTCTGGTCCATGTTGGTACAGGCTTCACTTTCTCTCTGGTGTTAAGTGGCCTGAGCTGTAAGTCCTTCCAAGATCCAAAGTTGGGGAAATAATTTTCATAGCAGAACTTAGTATTGTAGGAGAAGAAATATTTTTCTTTACTCTTCTAGGTCCTTTTAGCTGATCTATTAATTAAATTGACATAAGACAGATTAACAGAAGAAAAGCAAATTTAATTATGTACATATGGGAGCCCCAAAAGAGTATGACACTTACAGGCAGTCAGGCAATTGAGAGGACACAGAGAGAACTTTGAGTTCCAGACCCTGCTGAGCTCCCCTAGCCCACCACACTTAGCCCATATCCTTTGGTGTTAGCTTTCTTCCTAGACCAGGCTCTCTATCTGAATTCTTTTAGCAGGTTAAGGGGAAGAATTTTTTTTAAAGCTATTTCTGAATCTTTTGGGTCTTCATTGCCTTCAGCTCAAAATAGTCCAAACGTCAAAGTGGCACATTCTAGGAAGGCTTGTTCTGAACTCCTTCAGTGTGTATGTCAAGCCAGTATTTGTGGAGATTCTGGCTTTTCTTTGGATATTTTGGGGGCAACTTGAGCTTGGCAAATTGTCCTGTGGGAAAATTGAGGTACAGAGGAGTTTCTGTCTTAGTCTTGAGAAGAGAACATGCCTTCCAATGGAAGAACCAAAGAGTCAACCTAGTGCTTCTTGCACATCTTGTTCCTATTCAAAAGCTTCAAGAATCAATCTCAGATTATCTTTTTAATGTTGTCAGCTTCAATTATTGAAATAAATTAAATCTTATTTTTGAATAGGTAGTATATGCATAATGTATGGAATTCAATCATGTTAATTTAGAGATAATTTACATCTTTGACGAGTTACTTTAGTAAAACAGAGGAGTGTCTGGTACATAGTAAATGCTTAGTAAATACTAGTCATTATTATGTATGACGTTGAGTCTTCCTACCCAAGAACAGAGTTCTAGATATTTGTTCAAGTATTCATTTGTTTTCCTCAGGAGCATTTTAAGATTTCCTTTATATAGATTGTGCACATTCTGACTATGTTTATTTCTAGTTCTTTCTTTTATTTTTTTCTTGCATTTGTAAATGGAATCTTTTCTTTCCTTGTATCTTTTAATTGATATTATAATGTATGTAAGTCTATTAATAAATTATCTTATTATTTGTAATGGTTTTCAGTTGATTCTCATTTATTTTCCAGATTTGAAAATAATAAACACTTTTTCTCACCTATTTTTCTATCTCTTATTTCTTTTTCTTATCTAATTATTGGGTCTGTACCTTCAGATTATTGTTAAACAATGATAAGCATGTACATTTTTGTCTTATTCCTCATTAAGCATGACACTAACTTTTGGTATGAAATGTTTTATATGTTAAGAAAATAGGCTTTATTTTTATTTAGGATATGCATTTTTAAATCAAAATGGAATTTTAAATCAAATGCTTTTTCAAGATCTATGGAAATGACGATTTGACTTTCCTCTTCGACCTGCTAATAAGATAAACAAATAACTGGGTTTCCTAATATTGAACATTCTTTAATCTTAGGCCTTTAGACTCAGTAGAGGGCAGAAGGAGCTGTAAGTGTGAGTCTGGACCTTGAGCAGCTCGGACTGCCACTTGAAATAAATATTTGAGATTCTCCCAGAAACAGGCTTTTAGGACCATAATCATTTGAGTGAAGAGGTGACATTTATTATCATTGGGGGAAAAGTGAGGTTGGAAAGAACCTACTGTTTCATACAGAACACTGTCATTTAGAACTTTATTATCAGGTGTGTGAAAGGAACTATCACAAAGATTTGCAAGAAATATTTGAAATTTCTTATAAAAACCATATTCAGATCTTATGTTCCTACAGGTTAAATCCTGTTTTTTTTTTTTTTTTTTTTGAAGGTCTGCTGTGATGCAAACTATTTCTCTCTTACCTTTTCCTGTGAATCTGAGCTGCCCCTTACCATCACTCTCAAATATTCAGGTCACAGAGGATTGGGAGAGGGGGATAGTCGCACCAGCACTTGCCTTCAGGGTATTGGAAGCAGCTATTAATCTAATAATCGCAAATGAGGTAATATTCTCGAGTATTCTCTTTCCTCTCACTTGGTCTAGCTTCTATGCATCTTCCATGGCCCAACTCAAGCCCCACAATGGGGCCTTCCCAGATTGCCCTAGCTCGTAGTAGGTGCTCTTCCCACTGCACCTTGGAGCTCCTCTTGCCTGTACTTGGAGTTCATATCGAAGGTTTAGTATAGTGCCTAACACAGAATAAGTGCTCAATGAAAAGGAGTGTGAGTTACCATACTATAATTCATCTGGTATGTGTCTGTATTGTCTCCTCAACTGGAATGTCAATACTTCAATAACAAATTTTATATTCCTTATTGCTCTATGGTCTCTGAGTGCCACATACATACAGGGTAGCTAATAAATGTTGTTTCTGTTGATCATCTTCCCTTTTTGGGTGTTCCTGAAAAACATTTACTGATACCCCCAAATGCAAAATTTTAGATCTTCTTCCTGCTTACTATTGTTATGTAAATCAGCTTCTTTCCTTTTTACCTTGTTTTAAGATGAAGGAAATGAAACAGTTTCTCTTAGCGATGTTATAGTGTCCCATTCCAACAACAGCTTACAAAGAAAAGCCCTGCAAGAACTAAACAAGACAAAAGTCCCAACTGGACTGGTGCAAGAGTTAAGACAAAACAATCTTTTGGCTCCATCAGTACCAAAGGACCACATGCCATTCCTAGAAGATGGAAGACTTAGGAAAGGCCCCTTGGTGTACTTAAATCCACTGTACACCGAAGTTATCTACATTTTGAGAAAGCCTCCAGAGAACTAGCTCTTGTATTACTCTCATGGAAATGAAAAATGCCATAGTGTTTGATGAAAGAAGAGGTCTTTGGCAGCTGGAAGATCCACATGAACGTGAAAAAGGTACCAGCTCCATTGACCTGAATTTTGTCCACCAGCACCAGGCATGAGACTGTTACAGAAACAGGGGAGTCCAAAAATCCCCAGAGTTTGCTGCTGGGGGATGGGGAGAAGGAAGCAGCTTTCAGAATGCCTCCACATGCCTGAGGCTGGTGGCCAATGTCTTTCTTATGCAAAATGGCTTTAATGCATCCAAAGCCTCAGGTAGATGGGAGGAGCCTTGAACCAGGGGACGGTATGGAAAACACACAGAGCCTAGGTGGGGTTCTGTGAATGGTCAGAACTGTTTGCAATGCCCACTGCGTCAGATGACGCAGTCAGGGATATATAAGCAGCTGCAGACATTTTAGCTCTGACTCTCTCTCTGGCTCTCGCTCGTGCTCTCTCTCTGAGACTCTCGCTCTCTGACTCGGGCTCTCACTCGCGCTCTGGCTGTGGCGATCTGACTCTCTCTCTGGCGCGCTCGCACGCTCGCTCTCGCTCTCTCGCTCTCTCATGTGCTCCCTCCATGTGGCTTGGAGAAGGGGTCTCCAGGCTGCTTTAAGAGGCTCTCACCATGCAGTTTTGAGAAGGAGAGAAGATCCACGCGGTTTGCAGGAAGAAGGCAGTTTGCAAGGAGGCTGAGAATCCAGGCGGTTCTGCATTGAGAGCTGGAGGGCACCACAGCACAGAAAGGACCTCCCCAATCAGATTGAATGATTGGCAGCTGCTGGTAAAGCTGAACTGTGTTTGGAAAGTAGGGAAACGGTTTCTCTAACTTTCCTAAAACTAGCCTGGTTTGGTAGTGGGGAGGCAAGGATATGTGTTTGTGGGTATTTTAAAGAGCATAAGACTTAACAACAGAAATCCGCAAATAACTAAATCTCGTCGTCGTCGGCAGCCGTCCGTCTCGAGAGACGATGGTGTAGCTTCTTAAGAGTCTTATCTGCACCGCCGAGAATGGCTGTGCAGTCCGACTCGGGAGTGACATGGTATCTGTCTCCTCCCGTGTTAAATCGACATCTTGCGATGACGCTGGAGTGTCCTCTCCAGTGAAGCTGAAGCTACAGAGCCTGGGCAGGGTGATATGGAGGGTCTGCTGTTGCCCATGCAGCAGACCCCCCCTCTCTTCGCAGCTGAAGGGTCCAAGGGAAAGACGGAGTCAATACAGCTTGGCTTCAGGTGCGCCGCAGGAGTTGCCGGTGTTGACTACAACGTCAAACCGCCTTAGGGACTCCGGCTCCGGATTTTCTGTCGGGGTTTACTCCCTTAGCCTTTCCCCTGAAGAGGTATGCCTCAAGGCAGCGGAGGTTTTTTGGAGTCAGAGTTTTCCTTCTCTGATGTGCCCTGACTGGAAGATCGAACCAGCGACACTTAGCTCGCAGGCTGACGCTCAATCCACTGAGCCAAACCAGCCAGGGGGTAAATAACTAAATCTATATAACTGTTAAATAAACAATTCTTTTTCTTTTCACTAAACTCTGGTATTGAGAGTTATAATTTTGGTGGCGGGCAATCGGGCCCCTAACTAAAGAGCCCGTGGGTTTGTTTTCAATTGGAGCAGCCCAGGGGTTCTGTAACAAGACTATCTTAGGTCTCTCCAGGAAGACCCCTCAAGCTTGCCATCTGTGCCTGGCCCTCTGCTGGTCAGTGTTGGGAAATGAAAAGAGGCTCAAGACTCAGTGTTTCACGTTCCCTGAGGACGAGGTACACCCCTTCATCATTTGAAAAGGCAGGAAAGCGCAGTCCATTTCCAGAAAGTCTGTCACCAATTAATCCTATATGTGGAGTCCAAAGAACATTGCAAAAAGTTTCTACTTTTTCCGTCACATCACTTTCCTGGTCGGAGCCAACTCAGAAGAGCAGAAGTCCAACTCTACTCTCCTTCTGTCTCCCTCTGCCTTCCCCACAGCAGCCTGGTTGTCCCCCTGTCACCTCTAGCTCAAACATTCAGTTATTGGAATCCATCTTCTTTTCCACCTCTGTGGAGTTGAAAGAAGTGTGCAAGAAACAGCCCTTCTCAGGTCTGCACCAGATACTGCAAGACTGACACATGTTTCTTTTGCTAATTATGATGCCTTCTATTAGCCTTGTCTGGCATGTATCAGACCCCCAAAGGGGATGGGTGATTATCCAGGAAGGTATCCATTGTAGAAATTAAAAACATTCATGGACATGGACCACAGTGAGGTGATTGCAGGGGGAGGGGAGGGGGTATAGGGGGACTAAATGGTAATAAAAACATATATAATAAACTAAAAAATTATAAAAAAGAAATTAAAGACATAGGAAGATGTTGCACATACTGAAACAACAACATTCTGTAATGTTTTATAGTTTATAGAGCAAATGCATTTTCTTATATGGTGCCTGTGCTATGAGAGTGAACTTCACTAGGTCTGGAATTGGCCTCAGTTGCTTTGCTAAAGTTCCTGTACAGAACTGATCCCTGGTCAAAGCACAAATCATGCTGATTTACAGTGCTTCTTTGTGACCATGAGTCCTGTGAGTCTGAGAATGGATCTGCCATAGAGGCTGGTTATATAACAAGATGGCACCCACACGACCAGAGAAATATGTTTCCAGCAGAGATTCTATTTGTGCTCCCTAGTTCCAAGGCATGTGTGGCTATGTTGATGATTCCTGGTCTGAACAAGTGCATTTTGTCATGGTCCTTAGAGAAAAGAGGACAACAGGAGCTGGCACCTGGCCTCTCCAGTCTTCATGCTATGAGGCAGCCTCCATCTCTGATGCATATCCTTACTTTAATGTTATTGCTATAATGCCTTCTTTTTCTGTAATAAACTATAGATTGCAAGCATTCTCACTCGGGTCCTGTGAATCTTCTTTAGCAATTGAACCCTGTTTAACAACTGCTGTTAGTATAGTACCATAGTCCTGAGAGATGGAGTTCACGGAGGGCCCCAGAGAATGTGAGAGACTAGCCCAAGGTCTTGCAGTCAAGTAGAGGCACAGCTCTTTTCATACTCTCCTCTGAGTTATTTCCTGTTTGATTAGTTACTGGGAGAGGATGAAGAGGCATTTATTGAAAAAGAGGTGTAAGTGAGAGCAGCTGTATCCTGGAGAGATGGATGGCATCAGCCCACACTCCTGAACTCCATCATCACCTTTACTGTCCAAGGTCCAGGGTGAGCAGCTTCCTCCCCAATAACTGAGGCTGTGGAGGCCTAAGTATTCCAGCACATGCTCCAGGAGGAGGCCTTTTTGGTCCATTCGTGGCAGGGCAGTGATTTTGCTCATTTTTAAACAAGTGAGGACATCATACATCCAGATCTCAAACACAAGCGAGATGTTTCAGTAGGTTCAGTGACTGATAATAAGTCCTTGGTATGCTTTTTCTTTCTTAAAGTGTACACGTCAAGCAATTTTAAGAATTAAGAATCATCTCAATTAAGATGCATGTGTAAGTCAAATCCCATTAAAGCCTCTATCTTGTTCTCCAGCACTCAGACCACCAAAGTTTGAACGACCAGCCTCAGAAGGCAAGTGCTCGTCGTCTTAGGGAGGGTGGGCCTCTGGCACCTAACCTTTCCTGTGCCACTGATTTACCTAGGTGCCTTTGGGCACATCCCTTAAGCTTATTTGCATAATGAATGAGTTAAACATTTTGTAATTTTGAAAATCTTATTAATGCTCTATTCTTAAGATGTGACTCCTAGCCACTAATTATTATTACTATTGCTATTACTACTGCTACTACTGCTTTTTTAGATAACAAAGAAGCTGGAGGAAGTGGGTGTGGAACTAAGAGTTGAGAGATCCAAGCTTAGCTATGTTTTCAAGCAATCTCCCCAGAGTATCTACCAC
The DNA here is from genome assembly GCF_987537825.1 of Furipterus horrens. Taxonomy (NCBI): domain Eukaryota; kingdom Metazoa; phylum Chordata; class Mammalia; order Chiroptera; family Furipteridae; genus Furipterus; species Furipterus horrens. The sequence continues at coordinate 52,575,157 of NW_028327179.1, forward strand.
AAAGTTTTTCTAATTCAGTTGCAAGACCCTGTCACATATGACCTCACCCTGGGAAGAGAGGTCACCAGATGAAAGCGGAACATCTCCAGCAAGAATGCCAGTAGAAAGGCATTTCCAAGGACACAGTCTGGCATTATCCATCCATAGAACAGGCAGTTCCCAGAACAAATTGCTTGAGGGACACCGGGTGGATCCACTTCCTACTCCAGAACATCTCCCTCACTGTCATGTGGAATGTGACCATTCAAGGAGGGCTATGAAAAGCTCTGTTAATATATGGAGGAAGCATGGAATCAGATGTTTTGGATTAAAAGGCTAGTTCTTTTATGAAATTAGTTTCTCAAACCCCAGACTTATCAAAGTTATAATTAATGCAATAAGATCAATGAAAACTAAGAGCTGTGATCTGAGAACATTTGGGAAGCAGAGCTTCTCTAGCCTCCCCATTTCTCCAAAGGAGACACATTAAGGTTGATGGCTACGGTGATTTGCCTGTTCAGTGAGAGACTGTGGAAAGCCCTGAGTGGGCTTAGCAAGCTCTCATACCCGAGCCCACATCAAGCTAATATTCCAGCACAATTCCTTAGGTTGTTCCAAAAACAACCACCCAAATCTAACATCTGGGTTGAGGGCCAGTTTCATACCAGGCCCCAGCACTACACTGTTGCCTGGTTGTGGAAAAACTAGAATGCATCACGTGCACAGTTCCTTGACAAGCATGGAGTCACCGCTGCTGCAGTGAGCATGTGCAGCCTGTTAACTCCAAGACCCAGATACTGAGGGCCCTCCACTGCCGCTTACTGAGTGTGTAACCTCAGATGTGTGAAATGGCAGTGACATCTACATTGTGTTTTGAGTGGATATGATCAGGCAGTAAAGTAGCTAGCGTAATGCCTAGTGCACAGGTTTTTAGTAAATGCAAGTAGTTACTTGTTTTAGCAAAGATATACCCCCGCAGATTATTCTTGAGAAAAACCTAGTGAGTTAAATCTGAGCAGAGGCTTCCTTCCTTCTTAGCTGGAGGGACACAATTCCCTGGGGTTGGTGGGAGGGGGCAAGAGAAGGTGGGAAATTGTTTGAGACAAATTGCCAGCCTCTCATTTTGCTTATGACTGTCCTTGTCCTGCTGAACACGCTCATGAACAGCTCAAGGGGTGTGGGGTTGGCTCTGCTGACTTTTGTTTGTGGGAAAAGAGGGCATGAGGGAATTATGCCTAAAAAACACAGCGCACCAAAGCAGCTGATTATTTTGCTCATTTTATAAACTATTTTTGGGAACATTTTGCCTCTAAATACTTCAAGTATACTATTTGCTGCGGGGTTTTGTCACAAGAATGGTATAATATTAAAGTCAATTTTATAGATTTTAAAAAATCTATTTGTATTCACATATACTTGAATCTCAGCTGTTGTGATTTATCTGAGTCCTTATACAGTCCTTGTCCATAAACCTGGTTAATTCTGTAAGGAAAAATAACTTAGGCACAATGCATTTTTGTCTCAAATTTAAATAAAACGATTTTAGATTTATGAAAGCTTCTCTCAATGATTGTATTTATATTTCATTTTTTCCTATATTTTCGGTATCCCTTTGCATCTCCAAGTTTGAAATAAAAACATTCTCTTAAAAAGCCAACATCTTTCCATGTCTTGTTTATTTCTAGAAATTACACACCTTTCAAGAGGACAGATCCTTCTGTTACCATGTACCTTGCCTCTCATTCCATGGGTTTGCCTCTAGTGTCTAATGGTGGCCAACATTGGGACCTAATTGAGAAGTAGCACCTCAGTATACATTTTGGCTTTGTTATACACCATAGTAGTCCCCTTTTTGTCTGTGGTTTTACTTTCCATAATTTCATTTATTTGTGGCCAACTGTGTCCTGAAAATATTAAATGGAAAAGTACAGTATTAGATATTTCATAAGTTTTAAGTTGCACACCGTTCTGAGTAGCATGATGAAATTTCACGTTATCTGACATTGTCCTGCTCAGCCCTGCCCATCTCCAAGCTGTAGACTCTCCCCCCACCCCATTAGTCACTTATTGGATGTTTCTTGGGCCATTGTAGTGCTTGTGTTCAAGTAACCCTTATTTTACTTCATAATGGCCCCAAAGCACAGGAGCAGTAATGTCGGCAATTCGGATACACCACTGAGAAGCCATAAAGTACTTCCTTTAAGTGAAAACGTAAGTACAGGGTAATAAGATGTTTTGAGAGAGGAGCCACATTTGCATAACTTTTATTTCAGTATATTGTTATAATTTTTCTATTTTATTATTAGTTACTGTTGGTAATTTCTTACGCTGCCTAATTAATAAATTAAACTTTATCATAGGTATGTATGTATAGGAAAGTGCATAGTGTGTATAGAGTTTAGATCATCTGTGGTTTCAGGTATCCATTGGGGGTCTTGGACAGTATTCCTGTGGATAAGGGGGGACTACCGTATTTACTGTGTGTCTTTTAGCTCCTTTCTTCATCTGTGAAATGATGATGTTAGTACCTACCCAGGAGGACTGTTCTGAGGAGTAAATGAGAGTAAAGATTTTACATTATGCATCTATTTGGAACATTGGATAAATGGTAATTTTATTGTTTTTCTAGTACTGCTATAACAAATTACCACAAACTAGATAGCTTAAAACAACAGAAATTTATTATCTCACAGTGTAGTAGATCAGAAGTATGAAATAAAGGTGTTGGCAGGCTTGGTTCCTTCTACAGGATTTGAGGGAGAATCTGTTCCATGCCCACCTCCCACCTCTTGGTGGTTGCTTCCCATTCCTTGGCTTGTAGCTGCATCATTTTAATTTTTGCCTCCGTCATAGCATAGCCTTCTTCCTTCTCTGTGTCTTTTCCTCATAAGGACTCCGATTGTTGGATTTAGGGCCCACCTTAATCCAGTATGACTTCCTCTTAACTAATTATTAATACATCTGCAAATACTCTATTTCCAAGTAAGGTGCATTCTGAGGCTTTGAATGGGCATGAATTTTTAGAGGGACTCTATTCAACCCCTACAGTAACCATCATAATGGCAACATGAAGGACATGACCTGTTGCTCTTCTCCATGTTGGCAGTCTTGCAGAGAGTCAGGGAGACCTTAGAATGTCTCGAGGTATTCCTGGAAGAAACACACTTTCTGTTAAATTGTAAAACTCCATGTCTGTAATGTAGTCCAAGGCAATTCCATGCCTTCTCTAAGTATCTCATTACCTTCTTTGTGAAACAGGGGTTAATCTATCAAAAAAGAAGTACTGATTGACTATTTGCATGACACCTATAGCATCCAGTAACAACTAACGGTACCTGAGGATAGTTATGAATGTGGGGAGATCTACCATGATTTTGGAGCTCTTCAGTCATGCACCCTAAATTCTCAGATGACCTCATGATTGAAACACTGACACAGAGAAGGAAAATAAGCTCTTGTAAACTACTGGGCTCTTGTAAGAGAGAGAATGTCATGGCTAGACTAGATATTTCAAGTGGGTGTCCATCTGCTAAGGTGATATTTCTCCTCTCCACAGATTGGGAGAAAGGAGAAGGGATGCAGGGAGACAACAGAAAAGCAGCAGTTTTGTTTGCAGAATGACAACAGCAGATTTCATGGTTGTTTGGTGGGGTGGTGATTACTTTCTTGGCTCCAAGAAGATCTCACATTTTCACTTCCAGGTGTTGGCAGGAGTATTCATTCTTAGGGGAGTGAACAGGTTCTATTGCCACTCCAAGCTATGAGCTGAAGCACAGAAAAAGCTGTTAAATCCCTGTTCCCGGCACTAGACTTTGTATTCATGTAATTTTCATCCTTTTAAAATTTACAGGAGGAGAGGCGCTGCACCTAATTCACTTACCTGCTACAAGTAATGTGGCAGAGAATTCTCCACCTGAGACTTCAGTGCACAAGTTTTCTGTAAAATTATCAGCATCACTGTCACCTGTGATCCCAGGGTTTCCCCTGATAATCAACTCCAGTCCCCTCACTGAAGCATTCCGGGTAAACTGGCTCTCCGGCACTGACTTTGAGGTAAGTACCATCTTACTCCCAATGGAAGTTGTTTGCAAAGAGGGGACCTGAGGTTGAGAGGCCTATGGTATTCTAGATTAGTGATTATTTCCTCCTCCTTCCCTAGTCTAATCTCCCCTCTTTTAAGATCCGGAAGTTCTATTCAGTACATGCTAAGGCTTTCTGTGCTTTTTTCTTCATTTAATCTAGTCCAACTGAACATTATGCTCAGCTTGTTACAAATAAATGGCTTGTTTTCTTATTGCCAACTATCCTCACATGATAGCAGGTGTAAGGTGTGTTGATAGTAACTAAATTCTTTGGGTGGGATATTTTGAGTATTGATCTCATTAAAAATTAGGCTCTGATGGACTTGGTTCTGACTTTCTATAATTCTGTGATTTTTTTCAGAAGGAAATCTATGAGACATTTAATAATGGAAGAACATGCCCTTAGTAAAAATATAAGCCTAAATGTCCAGCCCTACTGTGTTAATGTTTTCTCTTGGATAAGTCAGACGCATTCATTCATGTTGAAGGGCTATGGTTCCAGTGCTCTGTTTTCTAGTTTGTCATCTGAGTCTTTCCAAAGTAGTCACTCCTCCTAAGGCAGGACAAATCTCATTGCATGTTTTCCCCTGGTAACCTTGGAGGCTTCAACAATGTCTTTAGGGTCCAGGTGTCTGGACCTACTTATACTTTGGTATCTCCCACCCCTCCCTTTCCTCAGCTGGCATAAGAACCTCCTATCCTGTCTGGCATTGCTTTGGGGCTCAGCCTGTTTGGTTTAGGCATGGTTGCCTCTCTGAGGTGCATAATTGGTGTTCTTAAACCCAGCTGATCATTAGTCATTACAGAATCCATGACTTGAGGTCCAAAGCACAGGCATCTGATATTCTCAGCACTCCAGGGGTGGGCCCTCAGGTATGTAAGGAGCACACATTAAGAGAGTCTCCACATCAGCATCCGCTGTACATTCCCAGGACCCAGATCCTTGGTTTTATGACTTACCTGCCCCATCTACTTGTTCCCTTGACATTGGCTCTTCTTTAACAGCTTTCTCATTTGTTAATATATGTCTTGTTAATTGCTTACACTTAGAAAGCAATAGCATATGCCACACACTCTTAAACAGGCCATATATGTATTTACTCTTGATTTTTATTTGTATGGTTTTATTTGTATCATTCCATGATTTAATTTGTGTTATTATCCCCTTTTTACAGATGGAGAAAATGAAGGGAAATATTAGATAGGTTAAATAACTTGCACTGGGTTGTACAAGATATTAGGTAGTTGAGCTGAAATTGAAACCCAGGCAGTATTACTTCAGAGCTCTAATTTTTAAACTCGTTTTACTGAGATATAATTCACAAAGCATATAATTCATCCAGTTAAAATGTACAGTTCAGTGGTTTTTACTATATTCACATATTATCATCACAATCTAACTTTAGGACAGTTATATCACTCTGAAATGAAGCCCTAAGTCCATTAGTAGTCACTCCCCTGCCCATATCCCCCTCAATCCCTGACAACCACTAATCTGCTTTCTGCTTTCTGCTTTAATGGATCTTCCTATTGTGAATACTTCACATGAATTGAATCATATTGTATGTGGTCTATAATGACTGGCTTTTTTCCCCATGAGCATAAAATTTCAAGGGTCACCCATTTTGTAGCCTGAATTGGTACTTCACTACTTTTTATGACTGAATAATATTCTACTGTATGGATATACTACCTTTGTCAGTTGACAGGCATTTGGGTTGTTTCTACTTGATAGCTCTCGTTGTCAGCCTCTATACTCTACTGCTTTTGATCATTCTGCTTCAGATTTTCAGAGATTTTTCATTGACTGGTGTGGTTCATTTGGTTGGACATTGTCCTACAAAGTGAAGGGTTACTGATTCAATTCCTAGTCGGGACACATGCCTGTGTTGTGGGTTCAGTCCTCATTTTGGGGCATGGGGTGTATGAGAGGCAACCAATCATTTTTTCTCTCTCACATTGATGTTTCCCTCCCTCTCTTTCTCCTTCTCTTCTCCCCTCTCTAAAAATAAATAAAAGCTTTAAAAAATATCAACTTAAAAAAAATTTACAGAAATTCCAAAGCACATTCAAATCCTAATCTCTTGAATGTTACTACTAACACTGATATTATCACTTTAATTTTATTTAACATTTCTATTTTGGAAATAAGGTAACAAAAAGACAGCAAAGTAATTGATTTGTCCAAGGTCACATAACTGTAAAGGATGAAAGAAGAACTTAACTCAGGTCTTCTGACTCCCAATCTTAGGCTCTTTCTCCTACATGGCCATGTATATCTGTTACTGTTTTGATAAACCCACCAAGTCTTTTTCTGTGGGACATGCTATTCCCATGTGCCATGCAATTCAATCAGGGCTGTCAGTCAAGGAAGAATTTCAGCCTGTTCCTGGCCTCTAGAAATGATGAATTTCTTAGTCACTGAATAGATCTAGGCTCAAGTATTCAGCATATTTTCCTAGTCCTAATGTCCTCCTGGTACACGGGCCACAGCTGACCAGGACTCTATGTTGATACTAGGATGAGCCACAAGTTTACAAACCCTAAAGCTCTTCCTAAGAATTCATTGCTTTTGAAATCTTGGTTCCAGTCAAGATGGTGGAGTAGGTAAATGTGATGCTCACCTCTTTCCATGACCACATTAAATTCACAATTAAATTATAGAACAATTAACCTGAAGAACCATCTGAAGACTAGCTGAATGGGACTCCTATAACTAAGGATATAAAGAAGCCATGTGGAGACCAGTAGGAAGGGTGGAGATGTGGAACAGGCTGTTCCCACACCTACATAGGGCAGTTGAGAATCAGAAGGGATATCTTGGCTATAGTGGTCACCCCTGAGGAGTGAAGGATCCCAGCCCCACGATAGGCTCCCCAGCTCAGGGCCCCAGTGCTGTGAAGAGGAGCTCCCACAACAGCTGGATGTGAAAATCAGTGGAGATCCATCTGGGTGAGATAGAGGGCTCAACTGCCCACAAACACTCATGTTATGAAACAGAATTGGGTGATTTCAGAGTGAATACCACCATTGTTTCTGTGTTGGGCAACCACATCCCACAGCCTACAGTCACAGGTGGGTGTCAAATCTGAATCTGCATTAAACTGTTGAATACTTCTTACTCTACCCTGGTGACTCCCTGAGACCCCACTCCACCCAACTTGCACACTGCCTTTGGCTCTTTCAGTGGCTGTGCCTCATGGGCAGCCAGCCTTGGTTCACACTATATACTTTCTTAAAAACTCTCCAAATTCACAGGCCCCAGGCAGGCATTAGCTGACCTAAGCATGCTCTGTGCCTCTTACTAAGCTGCCCAAATCCAGTACTGGTGGCAGGGGGCCTTGGGCTGCAGCATGGCCTCTCTCACATGCCTTTGGGCCCAGCTTAGGTAGCTACCAACAGCAGATCACTGTGTAGCTCCTACCAGAAGTCCCTGAGTTAGGCACAAGTAGGCTGACCTTGGCCTGCGATGGACTGTCTTCCAAGAAGCTCCAGAACCAACAAACACAGTGGCTGGCTTCAGATTACAACAGAGCACCACCTGATTAGCTTCACAAACAGCACACCAAAAAGGTGGTCTCAGCAGGCACCAGAGTCCCACTGGGATAAATCTTGTTCCATGCCCCCACACAACAGCTCCTCCCTTGTGGTTGTGCCCTGTCCTCACAGCCACTCAAACCTGAGGGTCAACCCCATCTACTGATGTAGCAAAAGCAATCAAGACTCAACTACAATAGGAGGAACCTCATAAGGGACACTCCTGGAGCACTCAGCTCAAGTGACCAGAGAGACTGCCAATGAACCCAAACAGGACACCTAGTACATAAGGCCACCATGCCAAGATTGGGAGACATATTAGATCTACCTAATACATAGAAACAAACACAGAAAGGTAGCCAAAGTGAGGAGACAAAGAAACATGTTACAAATGAAAGAACAGGAGATAACTTCAGAAAAAGAACTAAAAAAAATGGAGGCAAGCAATCTACCAAATACAGAGTTCAAAATATTGGTAATAAGGATGCTCAATGAACTTAGAAGGAGAATAAAATTGGTGAAAACATCACAAAAAATAGTAAACAAAAAAGAAGGACATAGAAACCACTAAAAAGAACCAATCAGAAGTGGAAAATATAATAACTGAAATGAGAAATACAATAGAAGGAATCAACAGCAGATTAGATGGGACAAATGATCAAATCAGTGATTTGAAAGACATGCTAGGAAAAAAAATCCAATCAGAACAGCACAAGAAAAGGAATTATGTAAAATTGAGGATAATTTAAGAGACCTCTGGGACAACATCAAGTGTACCAAAATTCACACATAGGGGTACCATAAAAAGAGGAGAGAGAAAGAGCAAGAGATTTAAAACCTAACTGAAGAAATAATGATGGAAAATTTACCTAGCCTGGCAAAAGAAATAGATGCACAGAGTCCCTAACAAGATGAACCCAAAGGCCCACACCAAGATACATCATTAAATAATTAAAATGCCAAAGGTTAGAGACAAAGAGAGACTCTTAAAACCAGCAAGAGAGAAGCAAGAGAGCTTTCATAAGACTTTCAGCTGATTTCTAAACAGAAATCTTGCTGGCCTGAAGGGATTGACATAAAATATTCAAAGTAATAAAAAGTAAGAACCTACAACCAAGAATTCTCTACACAGTATGACTATCGTTTAGAATTGAAGTGAAGATAGAGTTTCCCAGACAAGTGAAACCTAAGGGCGTTCATCACCACCACTCTAGTATTACAAAAAATGTTAAAGGAACTTAGTTAAGGAGAAGAGGGGAGGAAAGAACATAAATATGAATAATAACATGGCAGTAACTACATACTTATCAATAATCACTTAGCAGACTTCCAGTCAAGATTGAGGTGTAGATAAGCACAGCTTGGCTTCTTGCACAATGACATCAAAATTACAAATAAACTATAGAACAACCATCCCCCAGAACTATCAGAAGTCAAGTTAAGCCCTGGCTGCTGTGGCTCAGTGGATTGAGCGTTGGCCTGCGAGCCAAATGTCGCTGGTTCAATTCCCAGTCAGAGCACATGACTAGGTTGCACATCAGGTCCCTAGTTGCAGGCGTGAGTGAGAGGCAACCGCATAGTGATGTTTCTCTCCCTCTCTTTCTCCTTTCCCCTCTCTCTAAAAACAAATAAACAAACAAACATAAGTAAATAATTTTTTTTTTAAGAAGTCAAGTTAAATGGAATTCTGACAACCATGGAATTAAAGAAACCATATCCATCCAGGCAGAAAGGACAGAGACATGGAATAGGCTGGTCCTACATTCTTATATGATGGATAAGTTTTGGGAGGAATTTCTCAGTGAGGAGTCTCAGTAAAAAGCAAGGGGAAAATAAATAAAACAATCTTTAGAAACAATACAAATGATTAATAAAGCCAAGAGTTGGTTGTTTGTAAAGACAAACAAGATTGATAAACTTTAACCAGATTAATCAGGAAGAAAGAGAGAGGGCCCAAATAAATAAAATCAGAAATGAAAGAGGAGAAGTAACAACTGACATCACAGAAATACAAAAGATGATAAAAATATGATAAACAACTACATGCCAACAAATTGGACAATCTGGTAGAAGTGGGTAAATTCCAAAAAACACATACTCTTCCAGAAATCATTTAAGGAAAAAAGAAAAAGAAAGTATGAACAGACCAATTACAACTAACAAAATCAAACCAGTAATAATAAAAACTTCCAACAAACAAAATCCTGGATTGGAAGCTTCACAACTAACACCTATCCTGAAATAATTCCAAAAACTTAAGAGGAAGGTAAACCTCCAAGTTGATTTTACAACACCAGCATTATCCTAATTCCAAAATCAGATGAAGTCGAAGTTGATTTTACAACACCAGCATTATCCTAATTCCAAAATCAGATGAAGTCATTACAAAAAATAATTAAAAATTATAGGTGTATATCGCTGATAAACACTGATGTTAAAATCCTTAATAAAATATTAGCAAATGAAAATCAGCAGTTTATTATAAAGATCATATAAAATGATCAAGTGGGATTTATTCCTAGCCACAGCAATCAGATAAGAAAAAGAAATAAAATGTGTTCAGATTGGAAAGGAAGAAGTAAAAGTGTCGTTATTTGCAGATAACATGATACTGTATATAGAGAACCATTGAGATTCTACAAAAAAATCTATTAGAACTGATAAATGAATTCAGTAAAATAGAAGATAAAAATTAATATTCAGAAATAGATTGCATTTTTATACACCAATGAGCTATCAGAAAGGGAATTAAGAAAAGAACCCATAGAATTGAAGATGGTAGTGGAGGTAAAAACTACAGTTTCCACCTCCTAGGAGGTGGAGAAAGCAAGGGGATTGAGAACTTATTTGATAAAATAATGACTGAAAACTTCCCTAACCTGATGAATGAAAAAGAAACACAAATCCAGAAAGTGCAGAGAGTTACAACAAGATGAACCCAAAAAGGCCCACAAGACACATAATAATTAGAATGCCAAAGGTTAAAGACAAAAAAGGATTCTTAAGAGCAACAAATGACAGTTACCTACAATGGAACTCCCAAAGATTGTCAGCTGGTTTTGCAACAGAAACATTTCAGGCCAGAAGGGATTGGCATGAAATATTCGAGTGATTAAAAGAAGGGTGTACAACCAAGACTACTTTTTAGCAATGCTATCATTTAAAATTGAAGGAGAAATAAAGAGCTTGCCAGGTAAGAAAAAGCTAAAGAAGTTTGTTACCACCAAACCAACATTACAAAAAATGTAAAAGGGCCTGCCTAAAGTAGGAGAAGGAGGAGGAGGAGGAGGAGAACACAGTTAAAAGTATAAAATGGCAGTAAATACATACCTATTAAAAATCACCTTAAATATAAATGGCTTAAATGTTCCAATCAGAAGACAAAGAATAGGCCCTGGCTGGATAACTCAGTTGGTTATAGCATTGCCCCAATACACCAAGGTGGTGTGTTCGATTCCTGGTCAAGGACATACATCAACCAGTGAATGCATAAATAAGTGGAACAACGAATCTATGTCTCTCTCCCTTCCTCTTTCTAACTCTCTAAAAATCATTTTAAAAAAAGACACAGGGTTGCTGAATGATAAAAAACAAGATCCATATATATGCTGTCTAAAAGACAACCAACACAGAACAAAAGATACACACAGGCTAAAAGTAAAGAGATGGAGAAAGCTATTTCATGCAAATGGAAGTGAAAAAAAAGCCAGGGTAGCAATACTCATGTCTGAAAAAATAGACTTTTAAACAAAGGCTATAGTAAGAGACAAAGAACACTACATAATGATAAAGGGAACAATCCAACAAGATGATATAACCCTTGTAAACATTTATGTACCCAATATAGGAGCACCTAAATATGTAAACTAAATCTTGATAAACATAAAGGGAGGAATTAGCAGTAATACAGTCATAGTAGGGGATTTAAATACTCCGTTGACATCAATGGGTAGATCTTCCAGGAAAAATATCAACAGGAAAGTGGTGGCCTTAAATGACACACTAAATCAGATGGATATGATTGACGTCATCATAGTATATTACCCATAAGCAGAAAAATATACACTCTTTTCAAGTGCATATGGAAATTTTCTAGGACAGGCCATGTGTCAGAACACAAAACAAGTCTCAATAGATTGAAGAAGATTGAAATAATATCAAACATTTTCTCTGACTATAAAGGTATGAAACTAGAAGTCAATCACAAGAAAAACACTGAAAAACACATAAAGACATGAAGGCTAAATAATATGTTACTAAACAATAAATGCGTTAACAATGAGATCAAGGAAGAAATCAAAAGATACCTTGAAACAAATGTAAAAGAGAACACAACAACCCCAAATCTATGGGACATAGCAAAAGCAGTCATAAGAGGGAAATTCATAGCATTACAGGCCGATCTCAAGAAAGAAGAACAATCTTTAATAAACAATCTAACTTTAAACTTAAAAGAATAAGGAAAAAAACAAAGTCCAAAGTGAGTAGAAAGAAGGAAACGATAAAGATCTGAACAGAAATAAATGAAATAAAGTCTAAAAGTACAATACGAACGATCAGCGAAACAAAGAGCTGGTTATTTGTAAAGATAAACAATATCGACATACTTTAACCAAACTTATAAAATCAAAAATGGAAGAAAAGAAATAACAACTGACACCAAAGAAATTACAAACAACTATATGCCAAAAATTTGGACAATCTGGGAGAAATCTGTAAATTCCTAGAAACATATAATTTTCCAAAAGTGATTCAGGAAAACTATTAGAATATCAATAGGCAGGTTACCACTAGTGAAATTGAAGCAGTAACAAAAAAACTCCCAACAGACAAAACTCCTGGACCAGATAGTTTCACAGGTAAAATTTACCAAACATTCAAGGATCTAACACCTACCCTTCTCAAACTACTCCAAAAATATTTAAGAGGAGGAAAAAATCCCAAGCTCATTTTACAAGGTCAGCATTATTCTAATTCCAAAACCAAATAAAGACTCTACAAAGAAAAATATTATAGGCCTATATCCCTGAGATATAGAGATGGCAAAAACCTCAACAAAATATTAGCAAACCAGATCCAGGAATACATTAAAAAGATCACACACCATGATCAAGTGGGTTTTATTCTGGGAAGGTAGTGTTGGTATAATACCTGCAAATCAATAAATGTGATGCACCACATAAGCAAAATGAAGGATAAAAACCACCTGATCATATCAATAGATGCAGAAAAAACATTTGAAAAATTTAGCACCCATTTCTGATAAAACCTCTCAACAAAGTGGAAATAGAAGGAACATATCTTAACATAATAAAGGCCATATATTACATACCCACAGCCAACATCATACTCAATGAGAAAAAACTACAAGCTTTTTTTGTTAAGATTGGTAACAAGACAACAATATCTGCTTTCACCATTCTTATTCAACATAGTACTGGAATTCCTAGCCACAGCAATCAGACAAGAAGAAGAAATAAGAAGCATCCAAATTGGAAAGGAAATGTTAAAACTGTCATTATTTGCAAATGACATGATACTATGTATAGAAAACTCTAAAGATTCTACCAAAAACCGACTAGAACTGATAAATTAATACAATAAAGTATCAAGATACAATATAAATATCCAAAAATCAGTTGCATTTTTATACACCAATAATAAACTATCAAGAAGGGAAACTTAGAAAATAATGCCATTCACAATTGCTTCAGAAAAAACAAAATAAAAAAAACCTGGGAATAAATTTAACCTAGAAGGTAAGAGATCTATACTCAGAAAATAAGACACTGAAGGAAGAAATTAAAGAAGATGCAAATAAATGAAAGCATTGACCGTGTTCATGGATAGGAAGAATTAACATCATTAAAATGCACAATTCCTATTGAGATACCAATGATATAATTCACAGAATTAGAATAAATATTTCAAAAATTTATATGAAACCACAGAGGATGCTGAATCGCAACAGAGAGCTTGAGAAAGAAAAAACAAAGTGGGAAGAATCACACCACATGATATAAAATTATATACAAAGCCATAATAATCAAAACAGCATGATACTGGCACAAAAACAAACATATAGATCAATGGAACAGAATAGAAATCCCAGAAATAAACTCACACCTTTATAGTCAATTAATATTTGAAAAAGGAGGCAAAAACATACAATGGGATAAAGATGCTCTATTCAATAAATGGTGTTTAGAAAATTGGACAGATACTGGCAAAAAATAAAACTAGACCACCTTCTTACACCATGCACAAGAATAAACTCAAAATGGAGTAAAGACTTAAATATTAGACTCATAATCACAAAAAAATCCTAGAGGAAAACGTAGACAGTAAAATCTCAGACATTTTTCATAGCAATATTTTTGTGGCATATTGCCTTGGTCTAGGGAAACAAACAAACAGACATAAACAATTGAGACTACATTAAACTAAAAACTTTTTGCACAGCTAAGAAAACCACCAACAAAATGATAAGGCAACTCACTGAATAAGAGAACATGTTCACCAATGATACATCTAATTAGGAGTTAATATCCAAAATTAATTAAAAACTTATAAAACTCAACACCGAAAACCAGACAATCCAATTAAAAATAGGGAAAAGACTTGAATAGACACTTTTTTTCAAAGAGGACATACAGATGACCAATACAAAAAGATGTTCAATGCTCTTGAGCAGTGTGGCTCAGTTGGTTGGGTGTTGTCCCATAAAGCAAAAGATTGTCGGTTTGATTCTAGGTCAGGGCACATGCCTAAGTTGTAGGTCAATCGCTGGTTGGGGTGTGTGCGGGAGGCAACCAATTGATGTTTTCTCTGCCTCCCATTGATGTTTCTTTCTTTTTTTCCCTTCCCCTCTCTCTAAACAAACAAATAGAAGATGCTCAATGTCACTACTCATCAGAGAAATGCAAATTAAAACCACAATGAGATATCACCTCACACCTGTCAGAATGGCTGTCATCAATAAATCAACAAAAAAACAAGAACTGGTGAAGATGTGGAGAAAAGGGAACCTTTGTGCACTGTTGGTGGAAATGCAGACTGGTGCAGCCACTATTTCAAAAAATTAAAAATGGAACTGCCTTATGACCCAGCAATTCTACTTCTGGAAATAGCTGAAGAAACTCAAAACTCTAATTTGAAAGAATATATGCACTTCTATATTCATTTCAGCATTATTTACAACAGCCAAGGTTTGGAAGCAGCCCAAGTGTCCATCATTGGATTACTAGATAAAGACTGTGATATATTTCCACAATAGAACACTATTTGGCTGTAAGAAAGAAGGAAATCTTAACCTTTGCAACAGCATGTATGGACTCAGAGAGTATTATGCTAAGTGAAATAAACCAGTCAGATAAAGAAAAATACCATATGTGGAATCTAATGAACAAGATAAACAAAGAAAATCAAAACAGACTTATGGAGAACAGACTGACAGCTGTCAGAAGGGAGGGTAGTTGTGGGACTGAGTGAAAAAGGTTAAGGGCATAAGTAAAAAAAACAAAACAAAACAAAAAAAAAACCCAAAAAATACCTCATAGATAGAAACAACAGAGTGGTGATTACCAGAGGGAAAGGGGAGTGGGGTGGCGGGAGAGGTAAAAGAAGGTTTTGTGGGGATAAATAGTGATGAAAGGAAACTTGACTTGGGGTAGTGAACACAATACAATATACAGATGATGTATTATACAACTGTACACCTGAAACCTATAAATTTTATTAAAGAAAGTCACCCCAATAAATTTCATATAAAAGAAAAAAATCCCATTTACAATTACATCAGAAAAGTAAAATATCTAGGAATAAATTTAACCTAAGACATACAAGACCTATACTTGGAAAATTATAAGAAAATTTAAAAAGAAAATGATTAAGATAGAAATAAATTGGAGCATATATTGTGTTCATGAAGAGGAAGAATAAACATTGTTAAAATGTCTAAGCTACCCAAAGCAATCTATATATTCCTGAAATTTCTATCAGGATACCAATGGTATTTTTCACAGAACTAGAAAAAATATTTTAAAAATTTATATGAAACCACAAAAGACCCCACTGTCACCTTGATCTTCAGAAAGAGCAAAGTCAGAGTTACCACTGCCTCATATCAAACTATAGTACCAGGCTATCGTAATTAAAACAGAATGATACTGGCATAAAAACATAAAAATCGGTTGATGTAACAGAACAGAAAACCCAGAAATAAACTGATGCCTCTATAGTTGATTGATCTATGACAAAGGAGGCAAGAAAATAAAATGGGGTAAAGACAGTCTCTTCAATGAGTGGTGTTGGGAAAATTGGAAAGATACATGAAAAAAATAAAACTAGACCACTTCCTACACTTTATGCAAGAAAAAACTGTAAATTGATTAAGTACTTAAATGTAAGACCTAAAATCATAAAACTCCTAGAAGAAAGCATAAGCAGTAAACTCTTAGATGTTGTTCTTAGTAGTTTTTTGTTTTTTTTTTTCTGATATATATCCTTGGACAATAGAGACAAAAGAAAAAATAAACAAATGAGACTACATCAAACTAAAAGGTTCTTGCACAGCAAAGGACACCATCAACAAAATGAAAAGACAACCTGCTAAATGGGAGAAGATATTAGGCAATGATATACCTCATAGGATATTAGTATTTAAAATTCATAAAAAACTCATACAACATAACACCAAAAACAAACAAACAATCCAATTTAAAAGTGGGCAGAGAGACTTCCGGCCAAGATGGAGACCTAGACTGACACACTCCATCTCCCTCCACAACTAAGAAGGAATACAACTACTGCAAAACCAGAAATAACCAGAAGTTCCAGAAAATAAATGGAAGTCCAACATATGAAGTTATAAAGAAGTGGTGCTCGTCTGGACAGGTAGGACAGGCGAAGCCGGGGAGGAGAAGTCAAGCTGTGCTGTCCGTGGCAGCAGCAGTGACGGTGGCAGGACAGAGGTAAGCACAGACACCCATATTTAAAGGGAGGTGAGAATTGCCTGGGGAGCACCCTTGGCTGCAGACCAGACCTGTCAGCTTGTGATTCCAAAGCCAGGGAAGGCAGACCTCCATTGCCTTGAACTGTGAGGCCCAGAGGGGGTGGAGATGGAGGAGGAGGCTCCCAGTCTCTCAGCGGAGAGTGAATGGCAGGAATCCATCTTTGACCCCCACCCCTGCAGAAAACACCACAGCGTGGTGGAACGGGTCGCCCGGTTGAGATGAGTGCACGGGGCTCTGCCCTCTATAGCATAGGAGGTGTAACAGCCCTGCCCAGGAAGCAAAAGTATACACAAAACTGTCAGGATGGCACAGATGGTGATAAAGATCCTGGTGACGCAGCTGACCAGACAGCAAATATCTAATCTATTGGACCATCAGATAGATAATCTTTCTGAGCCTCAGTTAAGAGCTTTGGTTATAAAAATGCTTGCAGACATAACAGATCTTAAACAAGACGAGGAAGGAATGAACAAAAACACATATGAAACTAGTGGTGAGGGAAAGAAAACCAGGGGTGAAGTCAACAAATTGGAACATAGGGAAGGAACAAACAGTCAACCAGTGCAGAAAGAGGAAACAAAAAGTAAGGAAAATGAGGAGAGGCTCAGAAACTTATCGGACAGTTATAAGCAGGCCAACGTCTGAATCATAGGGTTCCCAGAAGGTGAAGAAGAACTAGAAATTGAAAATTTATGTGAAAAAATAATGAAGCAGAACTTCCCGAACTTGGGGAAGGAAATAGACTTACAGGTTCAGGCACAGAGAGTTCCAAAAAAACTGGACCCAGGGAGAACCACACCAAGACACATTAGAATCAAAATGTCAAAAATTAAAGATAAAGAGAGACTCTTAAAAGCAGCAAGACAGAAGAAGAGAATTATGTACAAAGGGGTCCCAATAAGACTCTCAGCTGATTTCTCAAAAGAAACTCTGCAGGCAAGAAGGGACTGACAAGAAATATTCAAAGTAATGAAAAGCAAGAAACTACAGCCACAATTACTCTACCCAGCGAAGTTGTCATTCAGAATAGAAGGGTAGAGAAAGTGCTTCCAGGACAAAGTAAAACTGAAGGAGTTCATCAGACCCAAACCACTGTTATATGAAATGTTAAAGGGACTTGTTTAGGAGAAAGAGGATCAAAACTATGAACTTTAAAATGAAAACTGTATCACAACAACCAACAACAGAAGCTAGGAAACTGAAACAAAAGCAAACTAAGTAGGCAACAAGAGTGGGAAAAGAATTATAGATATGGGGAACATTTTGGGGGGAGGTCATCAGGGAGGGGGAAGAGGGGAGATGGTGCAGGAATTAAGAAGCATAATAGGAGGGAGTGGCGTATACAGGAAGATGTTGAGAAGAACTATATGCACAACCAATGGGCATGGACTAAGAGAGGGGGACAACTGGAGGGAGGGGTGTCACTGGGTGGAGGGGAACAAAGGGAAAAGAAATTGGGACAACTGTAACAGCATAATCAATAAAGCATATTAAAAAAAAGAAAAAGAAAAAAAGAAGTTAGCAGAGAACCTGAATAGACACTTTTCCAAGAGGACATACAGATAGCGAATAAACATATAAAAAGTTGCTCAAAATTAATAATCGTCAGAGAAATGTAAATTAAAACCATAATGTGATATAACCCTTCACCTGTCAGAATGACTGTTATCAATAAATCAACAAACAAGTGTTGGTGAGGATGCAGAGGAAAGGGAACCTTCGTGCCCTATTGGGGGAAATGAAGACTGGTGCAGCCACAGTGAAAAGCAGTAAAGAGTTACGTCAAAAAGTTAATAACGGAACTGCCTTATGATCCATTGATTCCACTTCCAAAAGAAATCTAAAACGCTGATTTGAAACATATATGCACCCCTATTTTAATTGCAACATTATTTACAATAGCCAAGATATGCAAGCAACCTAAGTGTCCATCAATAAATTATTGGATAAAGAATAAATGGTACATATATGTAATGGAATATCATTCAGCCATGAAAAAGAATAAAATCCTACCATTTGTGACAACATGGATGCATCTAGAGTATTATGTTAAATAAAATAAGTCAGACTGAGAAAGACAAATACCATATGTTTTCACTTATATGTGAAATCTAAAGAACAAAACAAACAACAGAAGTTGACTCATAGATAGAACAAACTTATAGTTGCCAGATGGGGAGGGTGCACAGGGCTGGATGAATAAAGGTGAAGGGATTAAGTACTAATTGGTAGTTACAAAATAGTCACCAGGATGTAAAGCAGAACTTAAAAAGTAAGGTCAGTAATATTGTAATAAGTATTTATGGTACCAGGTGGGACACTAGACTTATTGGGGATCATTCTGTAAATTATACAAATGCCTAACCACTATGCTGTACCCCTGAAACTAATATTAACTAATATTGAATGGCTACAGTAATGAAAAAAGAAAAGAATTGATTACTTTTCTCCAGAAATTACCCAATCTCACCAAACATCACCTCCAGGAAGATTGTATTCTCCAACACAAATTGCTCACAAGAACCATTCTTGCCTGCAGAACATGTCAATGCCATCTCTGTGGCAGAACCTGCTTGGGCAACCTTGACACTCTGCAGGATGATGAGTCTTGCAATGACATCTTTGAGTCTCTGACCCAGAGGTCTGTTAGTGTTGGCCTTGGGACTCAGTTGTTTAGGCCTTTCCGAAGGTGACCTCTGAATCATGCCATCTGCTGAGACTTCTACTGGAGGTGGAATGGAGGGAGGAGGATTAATAATACTGATGATAATGATAACTCACATTTATGAAGTATTTACTGTGTGCTAGGAATTCCCCTGAACACTACAATAACACTATAAAGTGGTGTACTATTATTATTTGCATGTTAAAGGTGGGGAAACTGAGGCATAGAGAGGTTGAGTAACTTGCCCAAGTTCACATAGCTAATTGGTAGCAGACCTGAGATCTGAGATCAGACAGGCTGATCCCAAGAACCCTTGCTCATAGCTCTCACACCGTGTTGGCTCCCTATTACCCAGCAAGAGAGGTGTCAGAGCCTCATTCAGCCCATGTGGCTGATCATTGGTCAGGGGGTTTTCTCCTGGAGAGTACCTACAAGGATAGCTCTGAGAAGACAGAGAGACGTGACAGAAGGCTCAGCAGGTACAAAGACTGGAGCTCTCTGAGGTCAAGTGGAGTCCATACCTGCCCCTGTTCCATTTGCCCATATTTGAGATTGACTCCTCTCTGTCCTCATCTACTGTCAGGAACACTGTGGACCCTGTAACTGCTCAACCTTGTCCAGAAAGACCTCCCACTTAATACGCCTAAAGACAAACTTACCATCTTTCACCAAAACTGCAGCTAGTTACCTGCAACCAAATCAAGGCTCCCTTACTCCCAGATGTGGCCTTTGGAGTTCCTTCCCCTCCCTGTTCTAGTCACCTTATGTGTGAAATGAAGGAAAGTTCTATCAACCTATGGTTGTTGTGATGATTAAATAAAATACTTGACAAAATGGCTTTCAAGATCTTGGCACACAAACACTTAATAAACGCTGGTAACAACAACAGGAACAACTTTTCCATCTGTGTTTATAGCAACCCAATTCCTTTAGTTCCAAGATATAACATTTTTGGACCTTCTTTTTACTGTTCTAGTTCCTTCCTCTGGGGTGTTGGAGCTAGTTCCCAAGGGAAAGGAGTTGTCCATAGGTAACATTGTAGGAAAGGGTCTTCCCAAATTTGGGATTCAGGAGAAGGCTTCAGGCTTAGCTGGAAGCTAGGGGATAAGTCAGGACACAGAGTGGACTGTTCTGAGAGAGAGGGCTGCTCTGGTACATATACACTTACTAAACAGTTTGACTAACAATAATAAAATACAGCATTTTCTGAGAGCTTGCTCAGAACTAGACAGTGATCTAAGTATTCCATGGGTTAATTCATCTAAGTCACACAACAATCAGATAAAGTAGATCTTATTATCCTATTTTACAGATGGGAAAATTGAGGCACAGAAAGGTTAAATAATAAGAAGGCTGGACTTTAAAGCCAGTCAGTCTGGCTCTGGAGTCTACTCTCTAGACCCCTATGTTATGCTGCCTCTTATTTATCAGGTACTTAGCATAAACACAGGTCATCCCCACTTGCGTGGATACCAAGCTGACCTGGCTGGTTTATGGGTGGAGACAAGACTACCTTGCTTTCCCTCTCAACCCTCCTCTTTATGTTCTCCCTTCATCGCACACTCTCATTCACATCTTTGGCTGTTCTCTCTTCTCTTAACCAGTCCAGATCTTGTAAAGTCAAACACAATACGTACCCACCACCTCTTCCATGAAGCCTTCCCTGACTACACACAGCTCACAATAAACTTTCTTCCCTTTGATTTTTCATAGTACCCAGACCTAGCTCTTCAAGTGGCTTTCCCAAGTCACTTCAAGGTCACATAGAAGTTCAGTAGTGGAAATGGGATTGTAGCTAAGTGCTCTCCTCACTACAGAATACTGAATGCCTCACTGTCTGGCCCAAGTTGTATTAGTAATCAAAAGGTCCTATTAGTGTTATTGAACAGCCAGTGGGGTCCAGCTGCACATGGCCACCCTCTAAGCAAAATTCCAGATGCAAAGGTTTGGTGATTAAAGAAAGGAGTCTTTATTCAAAAGCAGTCACTTAAGCTTATCAAGTCACAGCTTTAATCATTTAAACCTACCAGTTAAGGCTAAAGTCCTATCTTTTCCCCAGTTAGTTTCTATAGGGGAAACTAAAACATCATAATACACAAAAGCTACACAATTCCAGAAGAATGACAGGCTTCTGCCTTGGAGCCTGTTCCCCCTATAATACCCAGAGAATAAAACTGCCACCCTCTGCCAGGCCGGCCCGATTCTAGGCTGTGCCTGGAGTTCCCTCCCATACAAAATACTGTCTGTTGGGAAATACAGGCAGCTGCAGCGCCATCATCCAGGCATCCTTGAGGAAGAGAGAAGGCTTGAGAGCCAGAGAGAGCCAGTGAGCCCAGAAGCCAGAGAACTTGAGCCAGGGCCATAGCCTGAGAGAGAGTCATCTCGGGAGCCAGAAAAGCTCGTGAGCCAAAGACCCAGGTCTCTTTTTATTTCCATTGGCTCTGGAGGCAATCATCTTCTCAGCCAAGACTGCTTTCCTAGACTGTTTTCCATTGCCTCAGCAAACTCCTCCTATGGCTCCTCCTACTTCTCCCTAGTGATCTTAATCAGATCTCTCTGTATCATTGGCATAATTAGGACAGTTATGAAATTTAGTCCTTGATGTCCCAAAGGACTTGGGGCCTTTTGTGAGTTCATGGGCAGGGATGTGCATATAGATGTGAGGGCTCACAGACTAACCTCCTGATTGCCTCAACAGGCCCCTCCCACAACGGGCCACTGGGTTCCTGATGGCAATAGTCTAGATTCTGGTGCTGTTTTTTTGGCCCTGATTCCTGCTGTCCCTTCCACAATTCCAAAACACTTGTAGTTCAGAGGACAATTTTCCAACAGTGGAAGAATGTGTAGAAAGGATCACACAAAAAAACTATTTATGTTAGTAAATATCATTTGTTATTTCTGCAGACCTATCCTTCTTCCCTTGTTTATTCTTGAAAATGACCTTGGGAAAATTAGAATGCAGTGATGCATCAAGGTATAATTTGAGAGCAGCCCCAGGGAAATGCAACATCTTATTCCTAAAGACTAGAAAACTCAAGTATATTTAGGGTTGCTAAGGGACTCGTCTAGGACCCGATCTAAATAGTGATAGGTTTTTTAATTCTCAGGTTTTCCATTTCCAGTCAGTGAAACCAGAATGTCTCCTGAATTTATTTATTTATTTATTTATTTATTTATTTATTTCAAGACTATAGCTCTACTTTATTTTTAAAAATATTTTATTGTTATTCTATTACAGTTGTCCCTGTTTTCCCCCCTTGCCCTCCTCCACCCAACCCATCCCCCACTCCCAGAGTCAATTCTCACCCTGTTGTCCATGACCCTATGTCACTCATACATGTTTCTTTTTTATGAAAAACAGCATTATATACAGCAGTCCCCTTAATGAAGAAGAGTCCTGGGGCTTATGTTGGAAGGACAAAGGCAAACAACAATTTCCTCTGACAGCGAGTGAAAGATGGTTTCCAGGATGTGGGTTGCTTTCTTCCTAATATCTGTTTGAACAATGCATGCATGCAAAGCAGACCTTCTTTCACAGGACTACTAAGAATTCTGCATTTACTTTTAGGTTGTCACCACTGGGAAGGACCAACTAGATTTTGAAAAAGGACCAAACATATTTGATTTGCAGATTTATGTTAAAGATGATGTTGGTGTCACAGACCTACAGGTTCTAACTGTCCAGGTAACAGATGTGAATGAGCCGCCTCAGTTTCTAGGCAACTTGGCAAAAGGTAAGATACACAGGGGTGTGTGATGCAGCCCAGATGGTGGCATCAGGGAGAACCCTGGGGGGCAGCGCAAAATAGAAAAGTAAATAAACAAGCAGCTGCTTCCCTGGAAAAGGCAGTTGCTTGATGAGCAGGGAATAAATAAAATGTCCCCCAGCCCAGGACTCCCAATAATAATGCCCAACAATTTACAAAGCTCTTTATATCTGTGGTTTTTCTTGGGCCTCTCCAAGTCCTGGGGCAGAAAAGGAGGTCAGGACCTCAAGTGGATTATCCTGAAGGAATCTGGGCCAAGGCCAACAGGCTCATCTTTGTGTACTACTGGTCACAGACTGACTTGTTGTGTTCTCCTCATGGACGCTGACCCCTCAACCTGTTGTGTGCCTGGAGTCTGCTACATAGTAGGAACAATACTTGAAGGGATGGGGGCATAGAGAACTTCCTGCATAATCTCCCCCAGGCTCATGGCTTTGAATGCCATCCATACTGACAATCTCAGAGTCTACTGTTTTAGCCCAGGTTCCCTACTGAACTCCACTTAAATATCCAAGTATCTTACCTAAATTCTCCATTTGGATATCTAATACACATCTGTTATATATATATATATATATTTGGTCTTCCTCTTGTTCTTGACACAAAGCTCCTAAAACCTGCTGGATTTCCAGTGATGAGAGTGATAAAGGTGTATTTTGTTATGTTAATGGAATGATGTTTGGAATGTGCCTAGGTCACCTAAGTGTGGCAATGGTGGCCAGTGGAGCTAATCTTGTGATTAGAGGGTTGGAACTTTCAGTCCCTTCCACTCCCACACACTCTCCCACCCACCACCACACTGCAGAAGGGAGAGAAGGGAGAAATTGAATTCAATTACCAATGGCTAATGATTTAATTAATTGTGCCCATAAATTGAAGCTTCTATAAAAATCCAAAAGGGGTTCAGAGGGCTTCTTGGTTGGTGGAGATTCAGGGAGAGTGGCATGCCCAGAGAACATGACAGATCTGTGCCCTGTGCATCTCTTCCATCTGGCTGTTCCTGAGTTATATTCTTTTACAATAAACCAGTGACCTAGTAAGTAAAATATTTCCCTGATTTCTGTGATTCCCCTCTTAGCAAGTTAATCAAACCCAGTAAGTATGTCTTGGGAACCATCGATTTATAGTCAGAAGCATAGGTGACAGCCTGGACTTGAATTGAGTTGAATTCTCAGCTGATGTCAGAATTTCTTGGTGTCAGAATATGACATCTCAAACTCAAAGTGCTTCCAAACCAACTTTTGACTCCCACTTCAACCCTTAACCCCCACCATCCCCACCCCAAAGCTGCTTTTCCTGTCTTTCTCATTTTAATTAATGGCAACTCCATCATTCTTGCTTGGACCAAAACTTTGAAGTCAGCCTTGACTTCTTTCCGTCTTTCACACCTAGCATCAAATCCATTAGGAAATGTCACCTTCTAAATCTATGCAGAATCTAGCCAGTCCCTAGCTCTCCACCACTACTTCTATGGTGCAAGCCACTGGTCATGCCTCACCTGAATTACTGCAATGGCCTGCTCACTGGGCTTTCTGCTCTGTCCTTGCCCCCCTACAGTTGGTTCTCCATAGAGTGGCCAGAGAGATCCTGTTAAACATCAGTTAAGATGTTTAAGTCTGCTTAAGACCCTACAGAGAACCTCTCATCTCACCCAAAAGGAGAGCCAGAATCTTTTTAAGCCCCCCTCAATTCTGTCAAGCCCATGCAACCCTCACCCCCTACCATGCTGTCTCTCAAACGTCTCCCTTTAACTCCCTGTTCTCCAGCAGTCCTGACCTTTGTACCAATCTGTGAGTACCCCAGGAATGACCTACCTTGGCACCTTAGCGTTTGCTGTTTCCTCTGTCCCTTCTCCCATATCTCTACAACTCCTCTTCATTTCTTCAATTCAAATGTCAGTGAACATTTCATAACCTTTCTATTTAACATTGTAACCCAACTCACAACACTGCTTTCCTTGATTTTTCTCCATAACATTGTTCAGTAACTTCACGCATTTTATTCATTTATTTTATTATCTATATCTTCCCACTATAATTCAAGCTCATGAGAGCAGGGTTTTGTGTTTTGTGAACTGCTGTATTCCCAGTAGGTAGATCAGTGTTTGCTACAGAGCGAGAACTCTGTAAACATTTTTTTGAATGAAAGCATGAGCCATGATAAAGTGAACGAAAGCTGAAGCTCAGATGTAAGATGGCTTGTGTTTGAGTTTTGATTCTATTATTCACTAGCTGAGAAAACCCAATAACTTCCCTGAGCCTGTTTTCTTATTTATAAAGTGGAGAAAATTACAACACTTACTTTCTAGGGCTGTTGTGAAGATTAAAGGAGAAAACATACAGGGTGGGGCAAAAGTAGGTTTATAGTTGTTCATATGGAAATAATACAACAGCTAATAAATCATAGTACAAAAATAAACTCTGTGTTTCGCATACTTACAACTGTAAACCTGCTTTTGCCCCACCCTATACGTTAAGTCCTCAGCACAGCACCTTAAAAAAGAGTTAATGTTAGCACTCTCAGTCATCTTTTGAACAGATTGATTCTTGAGAGAGAGAGAGGCAAGAGCATAGAATGTGGTGACCCTTGGTCAAGGCTGGTGGTATCAAGTGGCATGGCCTGCTCTTCCCTTCCCCTGACCACCAAGAACTCTTAAGTAGATGAAATCAATTTTTGATCTTTTTCCTGAGCCTCTCTCTACAGCCCTCTCCCCACTTATTCCATCTTCTCTCTGTTTCACTACAAGGCCTCTCATTTCAGGGACTCACTTCTACTGAGATGCTAAGTACACTTCAAGAGATGACCTTAACTGTTTAGGAGGAATTTACACATTAAAGGGGATCTGAAACATGGAAACCTGCAGGTGCCTGCCCACAGTTACTTTCCAACTCTCTGCCCTTATCACCTTCCTCTCTCCCACCAAACAACAGTACCCTAGGTCACATCTCTCATTGGAGGAAATACGTGAAGACTTGATACCAACTTGGCCAACCCTAATACTTTGTTAATTCCCAAAAGAGAATCCACTCCTGCAAGATGGCCAAGGTCTCACTCATGGCCTTTATTATTGCTGCCTCTTCTCCACAGTGCCAATACACTTTATTTCCTTGGTTTTGTTTGTTTTCCTTTGGCTTCTTTGGTTGCCTTGGTTTTGGAATTTCTCATTTGTTTTATCTAATAAAATGTTTTTTATGCATTGTGGATGCGGGTGTAGGTCTAGACCTCTACATAGTGGAAGGAACAAACCCCGGATTCACCTACCAAGTTGAGGCCCTTGATCCAGAAGATACAAGTCGAAATATACCCCTCAGTGTAAGTCTGCTTGTTAAACTGGAGATGAGCTGACCCAGACCTGGTGTCTTGGCAGGGTGGGCTTAGGTAGTGGCAATGGGAGAAATATGGTGCCCACTGCCAAAGCAGAGAGGACAGGGGAGGTGGAAATGGGTAATGAGGTTCTCGAGACAGACATCCCAGATTGGACAAGCTCCTAACCTCTCTGAGCTTCAATTTCTTCATCTGTCAAATAAAAGAACCTCAGTAGGGATATTCAAAGTACTAGAAACGGATGTAAGCCACTTAGCACAGTGCCTGCCTGGCATATCAAAATTGCTCAGTATTTTTAAATTTTAAAGTGGTAAAAATCCAGCTATATTATTTTTTTTAAATAAGCATAGAATACATACCCCGAAGGCATTAACATTTCCTTTTTAGAGATGAAGCCAAGCTGCTTGGAGCCAAGTTAAAAAAAAAAATTAAAAACAAGTCCCAGGAATTCCAAAGAAAAGGAGGACTTCCACAGAGAAAAGCAGGAGATTGGTTCCTGAAGACCCAATCTGAGACAACTGAACTCTCTTCTCAGGTTAATCAGTGGGGCTCTTGTAACCACCAAACCTTAATCAAGGAAGCCTCTTAGCTTGGGCAAAGATGCCTCAGCTCCCAGCTCTGCACACCAAAGTGGTCTTGTGCCCACTGCAGCTGGGCAGCCCATGTGGGAGGGAATAATGCCAGTGTACTAACCTTGGAGGCAACACTCCTGCAAACTCTGCCTTCTGTATCCTCTGAAATTTGACACTCAGGCAGTTGGTAACACCAGGAGGGCTGTTTCTGCTGTTTGCTGCATGATTTGCAGAAATTTGACACTCAGGGAGTTGATAACACCAGGAGGCTGTTTCTGCTGTTTGCTGCATGATTTGCAGCTTCAACAGGGCTATTTATTCTAGAGGAAGAAATGATCCTTGAGAATAAACTCTAGAAGCAATATAATGTGGTCTACAGTTGCTGAAACAAAGCTGTTTAAGATTATTGGACACATCTCTTTAAAAACTTGTATTTTATTGATTATGCTATTATAGTTGTCCCAATTGTTCTCCATTTGTGCCCCTCTACCCAGCACCCCCTACTCCCTTAGGCAATCCCCATGCCATTGTTCCTGTCCATGGGTCATGTGTGTAGTTTTTCTGCTACTCCATTTCCTATACTGTATTTTACAGCCCCATGGCTATCCTGTAATTACCAATTTGTACTTCTTAATCCCCTCACCTCTTCACCCATTCCCCCACACCCCACTCCCATCTGGCAACCACCAAAATGCTCTCTGTATCCATGATTCTGTCTCTGTTCTTGTTTGCTTACCTTGTTTTGTAGATTCAATTGTTGATAAATATCTATTCATTGACATTTTATTGTTCATAGTTTTGATCTTCTATTTCCTAAATAAGTCCCTTTAACATTTCATATAATAATAGTTTGGTGATGATGAACTTCTTTAGCTTTTTCTTGTCTGGGAAGCTCTTTATCTGCCCTTCAATTCTAAATGATAGCTTTGTAACAGAACCCTTGGGCTGCTTCGATTGAAACAGAACCCACGGGCTGTTTAGTTAGGGGCCCGATGGCCCGCCGCCAGAATTATAACTCTGAATACCAGAGTTTGGTGAAAAGAAAAAGAATTGTTTATTTACACATAGTCCTGCCTCTCCCTCCCAGACCTGGCCAGTCTTAGGAAAGTCAGAAACACCGTTTCCCTACTTCCTAGGCACAGTTCAGCTTTACCAGTAGCTGCCAATCACTCAGTTCTGATTGGGGAGGTCCTTTCTGTGCTGTGGTGCCCTCCAGCTCTTAATGCAGAACCGCCTGGATCCTCAGTCTCCTTGTAAACTGCCTTCTTCCTGGAAATCGCATGGATCTCCTCTCCTTCTCAAAGCAGTCTGGCAAGAGCCTCTTCTTAAAGCCGCCTGGAGATCCCTTCTCCAAGCCAGATGGAGGGAGCCCACGAGAGCCAGAGAGTGAGGGCGTGAGGGCCAGAGAGAGCCTGAGAGAGAGAGCCTCCTAGAGCCAGAGCCAGCCCAAAAATGTCCACTGCTGCTTCTCTCGCTCCCTGCGTCCTCTCACGCAGTGGGTGTTGCAAACAGTTCTGACCATTCACAGAACCCTACTAGGCTCTGTCCGCTTCTTCCAGTACCAGCCCACAGTACAAGATCCCTCCCATCTTCCTGAGTCTTAGAAGTAAAGCGGATTTTTGCAACAATGTTTCCAGCCACTAGCTCCAAGCATGCAAGGGCATCCTGAAAGCTGCTTCCTGCTCCCTATCTCCCAGCCTCAAACTCTGGGGTTTGTTTTTGGACTCCCCTGTTTCTGTAACAGCTTGTCTGGGTAGAGCAATCTTGGCTGTAGGTCCCCACTTTTCATCACTTTGAATATTTCTTACCAATCCCTTCTAGCTGGCAAAGTTTCCTTTGAGAAATAAGCTGACAGCCTTATGAGAACTCCCCTGTAGGTAACTAACTGCTTTTTTCTTGATGTTTTTAAGATTCTTTATTTATCTTTACCTTTTGGCATTTTAATTACGATGTGTCTTGGAGTGGGCCTCTTTGCACCCACCCTGTTTGGGACTCTCTGTGCTTCCCGGACTTGCACATCTATTTCCTTCACCAAATTAGGGAAGTTTTCTTTCATTATTTTTTCAAATAGATTTTCAATTTCTTGCTATTTCTCTTCTCTTTCTGGTTGCCCTATGATGCGAATGTTGGAATGCTTGTAGTTATCCCAGAGGCTGCTTACACTATCCTCCTTTTTTTGAATTTTTTTCTTTTTGGTGTTCTGATTTGTTGTTTTTTTCTTCCTTATGTTCCAAATCCCTGATATGATTCTCAGCTTCATCCACTCTATTGTTGTTTCCCTGTAAATTATTCTTTACATTGTTCTTTTATTTCAGTTAGTGTATCCTTTGATTCTGACTGGATCTTTATTATGTTATTGAGGTCCTCACTAAGTTCCTTGAGCATCCTTAGAACCAGTGTTTTGAACCCCACATTTGATAGATTGCTTATCTCCATTAAGTTTAACTCTTTTTCTGGAGTTTTGATCTGTTCTTTCATTTGGGCCATCTTCCTTTGTCTCCTCATTTTGGCAGCCTCCCTGTGTTTGTTCCTATGTATTAGGTAGAACTACTATGATTCCCTGTCTTGGTAGCATGGCCTACTGTAGTAAATATCCCATAGAGTCCTATCACCCAAGCTGGGTACTTGAGGTGCACCCTTCGTGTGGGCTGAGTAAAACCTCCTGTTGTAGTCGAGCCTTGGTTGCTCTTGGCAGGTCAATGGGAGTGATTTACCCAGGTCAGTCAGCTGCTAGGACTGGCTGTGACCACTGACTATCAAACTCTGCCCTCCATGGAGGATCAGTTGTGGAGGGGCAGGGTAGTAGTGCTCTGATATGGTCTGTAGCAATACACTGGGTGCACAGGCTCTGGGGTTTTCTGAGTGGTGCAGACAAGGTTAGCTGCCTCGCCTCCCCCTGTGTTTTGCCCAGGGCCACCCTGCATGAGGTATGAAACAATCTAAGATGGCTGCTACTAGTGCTGGATTTGGAGGTTCCCAGGAGAAACCAAGCCGTGAAACTAGGCTGGGTGCTGCTAGTCCAGGCCAGGGCTACTTAGCAAGAGGTATGGGGTTGGGGGCTCACTGAGGCTGGCTGTTGCTTGTTTGAGAGAATTTTGGAAGAGTGAAGCATGAGACAAGCTCAGCCATTCGTATGACAAATCCAGTTAACAGCTTAGTGGTCCCTAAATTGGGTGGGATGAAGCCCCAGTGGATCTCCAGGGCAGGGCAAACAGTGTTAGCCAGGTTGGTGGAGTCTCAGACATGGCACCCACCTGCTGGCTCTATGGCTCTGTGGCTCTTGGGGGGAAGGCTCAGAAAAGGATCAGTGGCCTCTGCCCGCCTTTCTGTCTGAGAGAAAGCTGTCCCCCAGCTCTCTCCCTGATGCCAGATACTTCCTTTCTGTATGCCACAGATGCCTTTCAAGCTACTACCCTGGTGCTGGAGCTCAGAAAGAGTGACTTCGAGTGAGTCTGTGTGTGGGTTCTTTAAGAGGAACTGCTTGGGGCTCCAGAAGTTTCTTCCACAACTCAATCCCTGCTGGTTTTTGCAGCCAGAAGCTATGGGTAGTTATCTTCCTGGTACTGGAATTCTGGGTTGGGGGACTGGTGTGGGGCTGGGACTCCTTGCTCCTGAAATATGCCTCCCAAATTTTTATCCACCATATGTGGATGTGGGACCAGCCTGTTCCACATCTCCAGCCCTCCTACCAGTCTGGATGGATGTAGCTTCTTTAATTCTGTAATTGTCAGACTTCCACTCAACTTGATTTCTGATGGCTCTGAGTGGCTTTTTTTCTATATTTTAGTTGTCATTTTGATGTGGCTGTGTGAGGAGGTGAGCCATGTTTACCTCTGCTGCTATCTTGACTGGAAGTCCAGACACATGTTTATTAGGAAAAAATCGATGCTATTATTAGAAGATATTCTTCTGTCAAAAAACAAAAACAACTGTTAACAAGTCCAAAAAACAATGGAGAAAAAAAAGGGGAGAATATTCAGGTAATAGTTCCTAACCTGGTTCTTGATTAGACTAATTTTATGTAAACCAGGAATCCAAGTTGCACAGTTCTAATTGGTCAGTATCATATACTCTGGTCATTATGGAGCAGGCCTGATTGGTCAGTAAAGATGCAAAAAAGGATATAGCTTCAAGGTTCTGATTGGATGGGGCATGTTTTAGCTCATTGGTTGAAAGCCAAAACTAGGAACTGTCTTATAAGAGGGGACTCACACAGCAGGAGCAGAGTGCATGAGGTTGAAAGCTCAGTCTGAGACTTTTCTTGGCATGCAGAATATGTGAGAGCCTTTGTCAGCAGATGACCTTTAGACTCACTATATATAAAATTGTCCCTCAATTGACTGTGGGGAACCCATCTCAGAAGATGAATGCCTTTTCTGGAATCACATCAAATGAATCTTTTCAGAATCCACACAACCCATTCATTTATTTAAGATTCTATTTGTATGAATAAGTAAATGAATATACAAATACTTAATGGGTCTGTACTATGTGCTAAGAGCAATACTAGGCCCTTTAAATGAATACTTATTAATAACCTACTTGTTATATCAGTTACAAATATGTTTGAAAGTAACAGAAAATTTATCCACAATGGCAGATAAGGGATTTTTCCTCCTATAACAAGAAGTCCAGAGGCAGGTAGGCAGACAGTTCAAAACTGGCATAACTGCTGCCATCAGAAACCTGGGCACTTTCTATCTTTCTGCTCTTCCATCCAGAACATATTTGATTTGTCCTCATTTTTTTTCACTCTATGTTTATAATATGGCTGCTACACCTCCAGCCTTTACCTCTATGTTCCAGGTAGGAGGAAAAAGAAGAAGGAGAATAAGAAGAGGAAGAAAAGAAGAAGGAGAGGAGAAGTGGGGGGGGGGGAGAATAAAGAAGAAGAAAGAGAAGAAAAAAAGAAGAAAGAGGAGGAGAAAAAAGAAAGAAGGAAACAAAGAAAGAAAGGAAAAGAAGAAAAGGAAAGGAAAGGAAAGGAAAGGAAAGGAAAGGAAAGGAAAGGAAAGGAAAGGGAAGGAAAAGGAAGGGAAGGGAAGGGAAGGGAAGGGAAGGGAAGGGAAGGGAAGGGAAGGAAAGGAAAGGAAAGGAAAGGAAAGGAAAGGAAAGGAAAGGAAAGGAAAGGAAAGGAAAGGAAAGGAAAGGAAAGGAAAGGAAAGGGGTACAGAGTGAAGGGGGCAGACCAGACCAGACCAGCCTGTTCCTTTCTTGGTAGGAAGACGAAGACCCTCCTGGAAGCCCTAACCAGGGGACTTCTGCTTACTTCTCACTGTCCAGAACTCTGACCTATGGCCACTCTTGCTTGATGGTAACAAGGGCAAAGGGATTTTGGATAGCGATTAGGTCAGCAACCCACAGTTATACACTTACACATTTAGTTCATTTCAACATTTACCAAGAATCCACTATGTGCCAGGCTTTCTATTAGCTACTTTACATACAAAAATGACTAAGACACATTTTTGTACCTCAAGATGTTCAGTCTAAATAGGAGACATTCATGCATACTGCAAATAATTATGATTCAGTAAGATGATTACTGTAGTTTGCACAAGATGTAGTGGGTGCAAAGTGGAAAGAATCTCAAATGTGAGGAAAACTATTTATTTTTAAGTATACATTTTTACTGTATAGTTCCAAATTATGCAGCAGGAACAAGGTCATGGACCCTTTAAAAACACCCCTAGTTCAGGTCATTCCTTTCAGATGAAGAGAACCCACCCAGGGGGGGAGCAAGGCAGCAGGTGTTGGTCCTGTAAAAGAAAATGTGTTGCGGTCAAACAAGGGCTGAGAGCAGCTACAGTGTGAAACCTGGAACTGAGTGACTTCTGCAGTGCCTTTAGGAGTTCTTTGAGGAGGGAGCACTTCCAGTTGCAACAGAAAGTGTTAATGAAGTATTTAACACCTGTGCTAGAACTAACACCTGCACAGAAAGTTGACAGCCAGCTTGCAGGAGCAGTGAACATAATCTAGAAGGAACCTTTCTCAGACTAGAAAAAGGTAATAACAATTTAGCAAGTAACATATGATAATGGTCTTTGTACTTAGACACTTTATTTTGGGCACTTGGGGGCACTAAATGATATATTTTCCTCTGTACAAGGAGAAAGGAGATGGGTTAATTTGCTATCGATTAAACCTGTGTTTCTCAACCATGTCTATAACTGAAACCGCCAGAGAAACTTAAAAAAACACACAGAGATGTGTGGGTCCCACCCCCTAAAAGTCTGATGTGATTGGCCTGGACTGTGACCCAGGTTTCTGGCTTTTAAAGCCCCCAGGTGATCTCATGCTCAGGGCTGAGAAGTCTCTGGGAGTTTTGTATTCTGTGGGCAGGGGTTGGCCTGGGAGTTTGTGTATTTGCTAATACTGTGGACAACTACCTCTTCTGATCAGAAAGGCTGGGAACACTGGTTTATGGAAGTTTCTCAGAGGGTGTTCAGGCCACTATGTGAGAATACATGTAAGCTGCTTTTAAAAAATGCAGATTCTTAGACACTACGTCCTGGGTGATTCTGATGCACTCCACCCTTTGAGAACCACTGAATTGAATAACCAAGTACAGGCTTTAATAAACACCAAAGCATGTGTACGAAGCCACCTACGCTTGGTTCGTGCCTGTCTTCTTACCTGGTGAATTCCAGGAGTCACCTGGTTGGTGGCGGCAACTAGAGGAGGGAAAATGATTTAAAACTAACTCTAGGACATCTCCAGAAACCTCAACTCCTTTAAAATGACAAAACCTACAAACTTTATCCAGTTTAATGAAGTGAAAGTGTCACAGATGATGTAAAATTGGGACTAATGCAGAAACTACTGGGATTTGCTTTCTTATTTTTGGAGAAATTTAAGGAGCTTGCGTTGTACATTGTTGGGACAAGCATTCCCCAGTAGATCTGGAATGAGAGCCAGAAAAGAGTGCGACATGTGTAATTTTAAATGTTCTAGTAGCCCCATTTAAAAAATAAAATGAGACAGGTGAAATTCATTTTAATATAGTTTAATCAATGTATCTGAACTATATCACTTCAATGTATAATCAACATAAGATGGCTTCATGCAATATTCTGCATCCCCTTTTTATAGTAAGTCTTCGGACTCATTGTCTTTTTACACATGCAGCTCATCTCCTTTCAGACCAGCCACATTGCAAATGCTCAGCAGTCACAGGTGCCTGTGGCTAGTGGCTTCTGTGCTGGACAGTGCAGGCTTTGATCCAGCATCAGCGCCCCCTCCCTGTGCGCTTTCTGTGTTGTGATGGGGTGCAGGTGATGCATGCCCAGAGGTAGGCACCAGTGCTGGACTCAGAATATAAAGACGCGCAGGATGGTCTGTTTGTGAATAATTATATGTACCAGCATTTCTTCCCTGGGCTTTCTCCATGTCCTGAAGGAAGCTCCATGCAATCCCGTGCCTCCCCCACCCCCACCCCCTCATACTCCCTCCTCTCCCTCTGCTTGGAAATGGCCACTGTAACTGCTGCACAGTCTCCTCCAAGACTCTAAGGATGTTAATCAGTTTCCCGGCTGGAGGCAAAGTGATCTAGTGAAGCAATTCCTTCATTAAGTAGCTATCTCTTGGCCTTTCCATTAGGGAAGGACTTTTGCATAAAGTGAAATATGCTTTGTCTTCACCAGGGCAGACAAAGGATTCAGTTAAAAGAGCAATAACCATGCTAGTAGTTGGGCTACCAGGAGGACAACAGGGAAAGTAATTCTCTCTCCACCTCCATCTTGCCCATGGCTCTGAGAAGAGGCAACAGGTTGTGTCTTTTAATCTTGAGTATAAAGTAATTGTCATGGGATGGAATTTTTCATATCCATTGAGCACTCCTTATTTCTGGATGAGAAAGGGAAGTGAGACCCTTACCTAGGCCAGGTTACTCTAGTGAGAACTGAGTTCTCTGATCCAACTCCTGCTCATCCCCTTCTCCTGTGTTCTGGCAAATTTTGTCTCTGGTGTCCACCCCTTTCTTTCCTGAGTGACAGCATCCTTCTTGTTTCTCATGCACTTCCACTCCTCAACCTTCTTCATCCCCATGCACAGATACACACACTCATTCAGCACACACCTGGCATC
Organism: Furipterus horrens; assembly: GCF_987537825.1. Lineage (NCBI taxonomy): Eukaryota > Metazoa > Chordata > Mammalia > Chiroptera > Furipteridae > Furipterus > Furipterus horrens. The sequence continues at coordinate 52,610,182 of NW_028327179.1, forward strand.
CACCTGTTTATTTGAGTCACCACTGAAGTCTTTGCAAAATGTGTTCTGCTCCAGGTTCTTGTTAAAATGCTCAAGAAAGGACAACTCCCACTCTAAATACGTCACCACTTATGAGTGTTCACACTTTGGGAAAGACATTTTCTTGAATAGATGGGGATCATTTTCCTTAAGATGAATGAAGCCTTGCCCTGGCTGGTGTGGCTCAGTTGGTTGGAGTGTTGTCCTGTAACTGAAGGTTGCAGGTTCGATTCCTGGTCAGGGCACATGCCTAGGTTGTGGGTTTGATCCCTGGTTCGAGTGCCTATGGGAGGCAACCAGTCGATGTTTCTCTCTCACATCAGTGTTTTTCTCTTTCCCCCTTATTCTCTTTCTAAAAGCAATGGAAAAAAAAAAAAAAAACAGGTCTTCAGGTGAGGATTTAAAAAAAGGATTAGTGAAGCCCAAATCAAAGACAGGACCCAGGTTGATTATTAAAAAAAAAGAATGACAAACGAGAGAGTAGATTTTGCCACTCTATCAGTCAAGGATTGCTTTCTACAGCATTTTGCATTTATAAATGTGGCTCTTAAAAAAACATTCAAATATTGCCTATAACCTACTTCACTTACCTTCATAATAATACAACATGAACAGGCCAAGTTAAAAGCTTGAAGTAAGGTTTTTTTAATAGTAGTTTTTTTCTCCTAAACACCCTTCTCTCCCACTCCTATATCCACCTCCCACCTCTGAGCTGGGATAGGGATGGGAAAAGGAGAAAAGAGAGGAATTGAGGCTTTTATAAAGTATACAGCTTACAATGAAAAATATAACAGGATTATGGCATCATATTTATAACTTGTGACAGCTCTGTTGGAAGGTGGTGCCCTATGCTGCTTGTCCTCTGGTGGGTCAGGGGGCGTGTTCTCAGTGGTTCATAGAGTCATTGACACTCCCAGGACTTGGGAGGAATTAGGGTCCTTTCTTCCCTCTGGAAACTTGGCCCCTGAAAGTTGACTGCTCTGTTCTTAGGAGACAGAAGGCTGAATTCTGGTTGTTAAATTCCATTGCAGGCCTGAAAACAACTAATGGCCGTGAATAGGCACAGGTTGACTCATTACTTGCCTGTGACTCCAACTGCAGTAGGGGAGCCAGCCCGGAGGTGGTGCGCCCTCCCCAGGGAGCCTGACATTTCAGGAAACTGGGCCAGCTCCCGTTCACCCTCATTTCTCCCTAAACCAAGGCACCATAAAGGGTGAATGGGGCAGGAAGCAAGGCTTCTTGTCTTCCACACTGAAGCTTTTGTGTTGGTGAGCAAACCGCAGCTGCCAAGGGGCTACAAATAGAGAAGCCTGGGGTGGTGGTAAAGGAATATTCCCAGCAGGGGAACTGTAGAGCTTGTCTGACAAGCATTTGTTAACCGAATTGATCTGATTACTCAGGACTTTTCTTAGCCAGTACTGGAGCAGAGAGGGGCTGCAGTTGCTTTTCATTCTATTTAATTTCTGTTTCCAAGAATGAATATCAAAGGAGCAACTTTGATTAAAAAAGCCTTTAAAAAAGGGAAAGAATGCCAGGTTTTACAGAAAGCTTTCTGAGTTTCTGGCAAATGGCCACATGACACAATATTTTTAGTCTATGGATATTATCTCCTTTTAAAGTACAAAACTACTATTCCCATTAACATGAGCTCATAGGTTCAGGGATAAAAAAAATAGCCTGGCTCTAAAAGAAAAAAAAATGAGGATTCCAGGAAATCAGACTTTTAATAAAAATTAAGAGGAAATTTCCTACATTCCTGGTTCTACAGTTTCACCCTTTTAAATTTTTTCAAAAATATATTTTATTGATTTTGCTCTTACAGTTTTCACAGATTTTCCCCCTTTGGTCCCCTCCACCCAGTACTCCCATTTCCTCCAGCAGACCCCTCCCTTAGTTCATGTCCATGGGTCGTGCATGTAAATTCTTTGGCTTCACCCTTTATTGTACTGTATTTAACACCCCCCTGTCTATTTTTTTTTTAAAGTATATTTTATTGATTATGTTGTTACAGTAGTTTCAGTTTTTTTCCCCTTTGCTCCCCTCTGCCCAGTAACCCCCTTCCCTCCATCAATCCCACCCCTCTTAGTTCATGTCTATGGGTCATGCATATAAGTTCTTTGGCTTCACCCTTTCCTATATTATTCTTAACATCCCCCTGTCTATTTTGTACCAACCGATTATGTTTCTTAGTCTCTGCATCATTTCCCCATTTCTCTCTGTCCCCTCTCCCAGCTGATAACCCTCCAAATGATCCCCATACCTATGATTCTGTTCCTATTCTGGTTTGCTTAATTGGATTTTGTTTCCATTTTTTAGATTCAGTTGTTGATAGTTGTGTTTGTTGTCATTTTAGTGTTCATAGTTTTGATCTTCTTTTTCTTAAGTAAGTCTCTTTGACATTTCATACAATACTGGCTTGGTGATGATGAGCTCCTTTAGCTTCACCTTGTCTGGGAAGCACTTCATCTGCCCTTGCCTTCCAAATGATAGCTTTGCTGGATAGAGTAATCCTGGTTGCAGATTGCCTTTCATTACATTGAATACTACTTGCCAGTCCTTTCCTGCCTGCAAACTGTCCTCTGAGAAATCAGCCAATAGTCCTATAGGCAGCCTCCTGTAGGCAACTCTCCACTTCTCTCTTGCTGTCCCCAGGCCTCTATCTTTATCTTTCATCTTTGGCATCTCAGTCATTTTGTGTCCTGGTGTGGTGCCCTCTGGGTCCAACTCGAGCAGGACCCTTCGTGCTTCCTGGACCTGTATGTCCATCTACTTCACAAAATTTGGGAAGTTTTTCTCATTTTTTTCAATTCTTGCTTCCTAATTCTGCACTGGTTGACTGTTTTTTTCTTTCTTATGTTCCAAATCATTGATCTAAACCCTGGTTTCCATCCCTTCACCACTGGTTTTGTGTGGATTTTCCTTCATTTAACTTAGCATAGCCTTCACTTCACTTAGCATAGCCTTCACTTCTCTTATGTGTTTGCCGTACTCAAGCATATCTATCAAGCCTGTAAGCATCTTTACCACCAGTGTTTTGAATTCTGCGTCTGTTAGGTTGTCTATCTCCTCATCTGTGAGTTGGCTATCTCCTCGTCGCTTAGTTCTCCCACTGGAACCTTGATCCATTTCCCCTTTTGGGCCATACTTCTCTGTCTCCTCATTCTGACAGACTCCTGTGTTTGTTTTCTTCCACGTCCCAGGTAGAGCTGTTGCTCCTGTTATTTTGTAAGGGGTGGAGACTTAGGGCCACCTGTTTCACCACGTGGTGGCATGGTATGTGGGGGAGGAGTCTGAGAGGGAACAGTGCTGCAAGCACAGCACTGGCCCCTTTTCCAGGCAACTCTCCCACTTCTACACTGGACTGGCGCCCCTCTAACTGCTGCCCTGGCCGTCGTTCCCAGAGTGAGTTGGTCTGCGGACGTTCTAGGACCGTGGGGTCCCTTTAACAAGTGGACTCTGCTGAGACCGGCAGTTTCTGCCTTCACCCCTACCCCCACTGGTTTGCACAGTCAGAAGCAATAAGGCTTGATTTTCCCGGGTGCTGGGACAGTGAGCTTCGAGGTCCAGTGAGGAGCTGGGAATGCTCCCCAGGTATTCCTCCTGACTTTTTAAAATGTGGGACTGCGCTTTCCGCTGGTCCACCACTGCTGCTGCCACTGCTGCCACCACACTGAATCCTCTCTGCCTGGCTTCGCTCCTCCTAGCTGTCTAGATGAGTATTTCTTCTTTATATCTTTGTTTGCTGGACTCCATGTAGTTCGGTTTTTCTGGAACTTCTACTCGTTTCTAGTTTTGAGGTAGTTGTATTCCTTCTTAGTTGTGGAGGGAGACGCAGTGTGTCTGTCTATGCCTCCATCTTGGCTGGAAGTCCCCCCCTGTCTATTTTGTACCGACCAGTTATGCATCTTAATCCCTGCACCTTTACCCCATTCTTCCCCTTCCCCCTCCCAGCTGTTAACCCTCCAAATGATCTCCATATCTATGATTCTGTTTCTGTTCTGCTTCTTTGCTCAGTTTGTTTTTTAGATTCGGTTGTTGATAGTTGTGCATTTATTGCCATTTTACTGTTCATAGTCTTGATATTCTTTTTCTTATATAGTTCCCTTTAATATTTCATATAATAATGGCTTGGTGATGATGAACTCCTTTAGTTTTACCTTGTCTGGGAAGCACTTTATCTGCCCTTCCATTCTAAATGATAGCTTTGCTGGATAGACTAATCTTGGTTGTAGGTCCTTGCTTTTCATTACTTTGAATACTTCTTGCCAGTCCCTTCTATCCTGCAAAATTTCTTTTGAGAAATTAGCTGATAGTCTTACAGAAACTCCTTTGTAGACAATTCTCTTCTTTTCTCTTGCTGCTTTTAAGATTCTCTCTTTATCTTTAATCTTTGGCATTTTAGATATGATGTGTTTCAGTGTGGTCCTCTTTAGGTCCAACTTGTTTGGGACTCTGTGCTTCCTAGACTTCTATGTTGATTTTCTTCACCAAATTAGGGAAGTTTTCTTTCATTATTTTTTCAAATAAGTTTTCAATTTCTTGCTCTTCCTCTTTCCCTTCTATGATTCAGATGTTGGTATGTTTGGAGGTGTCTCAGAGGCTCCTTATTCTATTCTCTCTTTTTTTTTTTCAATTTTTTTTCTTCTTGCTGTTCTAATTGAATGTTATTTTCTTCCTTCTGTTTTAAATTATTGATTTGAATCTTGGCTTCATCTTCTCCATTCTTGGTTCCCTGTAGAATTTTCTTTATTTCACTTAATGCAACCTTTATTTATGCCTGTGTCTTTTTTATGCTTTGTAGTACCTAATGATTTCTTTGAGCATCCTGGTAACCAGCATTTTGAACTCTGCATCTGATAGGTTGCTTATCTCCATTTCATTTAGTTCTTTTCCTGGAGTTTTATCCTGATTTTTTTTTTTTTCATTTGGTCTATATTTCTTTGTCTTCTCAATTTGGCAGCCACCCTGTATTTGTTTCTGTGTATTAGGTAAAGCTGCTTTGACTCCCTTAGTAGCGTGGCCTATTATAGAAAAGGTACCCATCTGGATGAATGTGGCTTTTTTAAATCCTTGGTTGGTGGACTTCCATACAGCTCTATTTTCTGGTGAATCTGGGTGATGTTTGTTTTGTAGTTTAGTTGTAATTTTTGCTGTAGTTGTGTGTGGAGGCAATGCAGTATGTTTACCTACACCTCCATCTTTGCTGGAAGTCTCTTAATCTGGCATCAGTGGATTCAAAGAAACATAGATAGCTGTCCCAAAAAGTAGGAAGAGCACAGTAATGGAGAATCCAAGCAGATGTCTCTCAGAAACCCAAAGGCTGCCTCTGGGAAGCCTGTATAGAGCTTAAGTGAGGTATTCTTTCCCCGAGGTCCATGGGCTCTCAAGCTATCTTCTAACTGAAGATTTTCACTAACTTCTAACTAAAATTTAGCATTTCCCTGGGTTACGGGTTTGGTCCCCATCAGGGCTCATGTGGGAGGTGGCTGATTGATGTTTCTCTCTCTCTCTCCCCCTTCCTGTTCCTCTGCCCATGGCCAGTGGGATGGTCTGGGCAGCAGGCCCTCGCATATGCTGTGCCACAGCCAGTTTCACCCTGTTGCTGCTGCTGCTGCTGCTTTCATTCTTGCTGAAACTATAGATAGAACTACAGAAAATTTCATAATGAAGCCTGGCATTACCAAATTCAAACAGATTTTGTTTTAAAGTTGGGCAAATTTTTTGTTGTTGTATTTTTAACAATTTTTTAAAAAGATTTTAAGATTTTAAAAGGTGGGAATGCCAGTCTCAGATGGGATAGAGGCAAGAAGAAAACCCCAATATTTAACATTTAACAAATATTTATTAAGCATCTATTATATGTTAGACACTAGGGATATAGCAGTGAATGAAATGAAGCCTTTCCCTCATAGATCTGACATTCTAACTGGACAGTAATAGTTAACATATATTGAAGGCTTATCATGTACCAGGCACTGTTCTGAACTTTACATGATCACCACGTGGGGCATGCCCAATTTTATTACTGTTTGCACAAGCTCTCACATCTGGAAGATGGTAGAACTGGGATTCAGATTCAGCAGTCTAGCTCCAAAGCCACTGAACTTAACCCCACTACCCCAATTCATGACTCTTATATTCCAGATGGGTCTAAGAGTCTTCCTTCCCTTTTCCCATCACATTCTATGTTTATCCCTTCTGGAGTACCTCTCCCATATCATCTTCCTATGTTCCCTTAGTTGACCATAAGCTTTTGAAGAGCAGGGCCTGTCATCCCTGTAGCCCAAGACATTGTACTGTTGGGAACCAACCAGAACAGGGGACCTATCTCCTAGAGCATTTGAAAACACATTCTCACTTAGATGCATATGGTATATGTCCCCCCATCCCCAACCCACCCTTGGGTTTATAAACCATTGTATCACATCCAGTGTGAGCCACTGATCCCTGGATATGTGAGAGTTCACTGCAGGGAAGGCTGTGCTTAAAGACATGGGACTACTCCATGTGTAGGCAGCTGCAAGTCTAGGCCATTGCTGTCCAGGCTGTGAACTGGAGAGTTGGTGGGGGGTTGGGTATTTAAATATCATGCCTATGAGTGCTGCCAAAGTGCTTATGCAATTTGGAGGAGGGGGCTGGGAGAAGGGCTCTCCTTGGTATTGCCGAAATATTTCCTCTCAAAAATGGGTAGGAATCACCTAAGTGACCAGCAAGAAAGACTCAGTAAAATACCCCCTATAATATAATGCTGTGCCATCATTAACCAACCAGGCTGTAAAGTAAGACTATGGGGAAGTGTTCAAGCTGCCAATTAAAGGCACGAGATATTATAATTTCGATTAGAATACCATTGCAATTTTTTGGAGAGTGTATGTTTGCACCAAAAAGAACAGAATGCAAATAATGAGATTTTACAGGTGACTATAATCGAGTTTCTTTTTTTATACTTTTCTGTCTTTCCCAATTTTTGTGTAAAGGATATGTTCATTACACCTAAGAAAATGTTATTAAATAGTAAATGGAAAGCAAACACTTTAAGAACTGGTTTAGAAACCTTATATTGGTCCCCAAAGGAGACCTTTAATATCTTTTCTGTGCATCCTCTCTTCTCCTATGGAGAGCTCAGCTGCAATGACAACACCAAATCTCTGGGTTGGAATCCTTGGCTGGTATTTCCTATGATTCTAGACTTCAGAGACCATGCCTGTGCTTGCAAAACCTCCACTGATGATCTGCAGAGAGTTAAGGTCTGAAGGAGAGACCATTCCTCATCCTCATAGGAAACAATGAAACCTTCTAACCTTAAAGCCCTTTAGAACAAATGGATATACACATGTGAGCCTCAAATGTGCCTGTGGCCCTTCACATTTTACAGCGTGCATTGAGATTTATTCCTCATAATAACACGAGTGAGCAGTTGGTAGTATCATCCCGAAATTACAAGCAAAGAAGGGACTTGTCCCAACCAGATCCTGGATTCTGATTCCAGTCCCTTCCCTACATAGTCGATTCCATCATGGGATCAAGGACTCAATCTTGATGAGTGCTCTGGAGAGCACAGGGGTGGTCCGCCTATGGTTCTTTGTGGCTGGGCAAACACACCTATGTTTCTGTCAGAGCAAGAGGTCCTAGACAAAGAGCTGGGCTGGATACTGGAATCCAGGGAGGAAGAAGACTCTTAAGTCTCTAAGACATGAGAAGGCTCTCAAGCCCCTAAAGCATGGGAAGACTTGACCAATGGCCACAACAAACAGACCAGATTTTAAAACAGCCCTTCTATATCTCCCAAACCAGCTTCAAACTTGGGCTCTGCTAAGTTTCATTCTCTCTCACACTTATCCTTCCCTTTACCCTTCCATCATTTCAATGAATGATGCTTATAAACATTTTTGCACTTCCACTATATCATAAATTTGGTTAAGGGTAAAGACCAGATCTCATTTGCTTTAGTATTGCCCTATTTACCTAATGCATGGTGGCTGTGTTTAAATAGTGTTGGTTAAAGCCAGAAGTAGTCCTGAGAAGCAGAATTGGGAATGTAGTGACAGAGATAAGAAGATGAGATTCAGAAGTAGAATGCCTAGACAGGGGGGCTTTTATATGCATTCTGTAATTTAAGCAGGATCCAGTGACCAGTTTCTCAGGATGTGGCAAATCAGGGTCAGAAGCTCAGACCAACAGATCCAGCAATTTCTTGATTCATGAAGCATTAAGTCTGAGAAATGCCCATTTGGGCCTTAACCTGATGTACTAAGAATGTTCCATGGGCCAGGAATATAAAATGAGAACTGAACAGACTTGTCTTCTGGGGAAAGATGCATAAGTGTGCTTAGTTACATTCTTTTTTTCCTTGTGTTTTAGTATTTCCTCATTTTTCCCTCAAAGAGCTTCAGAATGACTGCTAATGGGACTCTCTTCTCTACAACAGAATTTGACTTTGAAGAAGGACATAACAGGTAACTTTTGCCAATGGTCTTGCTTAAAGTTCCTTTATCTGAGGTGTCAATGAGCAGGCACAGGGTAGCCTGAGGGAGCTGGGGAGGCCCTGAGCAGTTTGCTGCCTTCCTGCCAAGTTCAGAGAGTAGTGAGCCTCCGAGGGGAATAAGGCGGGTATCTGCAAGGCCTCCTTTCTCATCCTAAATCTTCATCTGCTGATAATAAGAATGAAGGTGTGGGAGAAGGCACCCGAAGTATTGGGAGGTTTGCCCCAGATGCCATCCTGGCTTGGGAGAAGCAGTTGCCAGAGATATTTGCTAACCTGAAAGCAGCAGGATAGAGGTGAGCAGGCCTCTGAGAAAAGATGTGGGGAGTGGCCAGGGTTTGAGGATGAAAACACACAGGTCTTGGGGTCAACCCAATTTTGGCTCTTGGCTCTGCACAGGGCATGAGAACCAGGGCTAGTTACTTAATCCATGGGAGACTTGGTTTCCTCGCATGGGTGTAATCCACACTGCAGAGATGTGAGGAACGTTGGAGACTGAGTGTGCAACTTGGCATGAGCAGTCACTTGGTGCTGTGATGGTTGTGAATGATAACTGCAGGATGAGAAACGCAAGTCGGGTTTCAGAGGTGGGAAAGAAGGATGGACACAGCAGGTCTGGCTCTGCAGGGACATCTGAGGGAGTGGCAGAAAGGAAACAGCCTCCTTCCTCCCTCCTCCCACCCTATTTTTTTCCCATCTCATTTTGAGGTGGTGTCAGCAGAGCTTGATTCCCTCACTTTGGATATTCCCCTGACAGCTACCATCTCATTGTGGAAGTGAGAGATAGCCAAGGGCTCAGAGCCTCCACACCGCTGCAGGTGAACATTGTGAACATCAACGACGAAATCCCTCGCTTTACCAGGTAGGCCTGGGGACAGTCAGGCTCTGTGGGCCACAGGCACAGTTCTCTTAGGTGGCAGAGCCTCCCAGAGCCTCCTCAGACATATTTAATACAAGACAGAGGGGTGTCCTGCTCTGGCCTGAAGGAGAGATAAGGAGATCTGAGATCTTCAGCATCCTTTGCCTGGACATTTGGACTTCCATCTTTCACCTTTGCTCCCTCTTCCTCTGTACCCTCCTATTCATATGCACCACAGAACTGTGGGTATGGTGGGGGGGGGGGGCTGGACATATTGCCTCTGGTGCAAGGCTTGCCACAGTTTGGTATTCTGTGGTTTCAGTTACCTGAGGTCAACTGCAGACTGAAAATATTAAATGGAAGATTTTAGAAATAAACAATTCATAAGTTTTCAATTACATACAGTTCTGAGTAACATGATAAAATCTTGTAATGTCTGCTCCATCCCACCTGGTTCATGAATCATCCCTTTGTCCAGCATATCCATGCTGTAGATATGATCTCCCCCACCTCCTTATTTATCTAGTAGCCATCTCCGTTATCAGGTAGACCAATGATTTTCAACCAGTGGGCTGCAAGAATTTTTAAAGCATGCAATAATTGACTATTTAGTCAGGATCACTGATCACTTTTCCCTTAGACTGTCAAATAAAAAATGACAACAACCAACACAACAATAATCATCTGGTGTGAATGAATCAAACTTATAACTTTTTTTTTTTGTCAGATCGAGCAAAAAATATTTTTTTTGGTGTGCCCAGAATTTTGCCATGACATGGAAAATGTTGAAAATTACTGAGGTAGACTGTCATTGTATCTCAGTGCTTGTATTCAAGTAACTTATTTTACATCATAATGGCCCCCAAAACACAAGAGTAGTGATGCTGGCAATTTGGATATGCCAAAGAAAAGCCATAAAGTGCTTTCTTTAAGTGAAAAGGTGAAAGTTCTTGACTCAATAAGGAAAGAAAAACAATCATATGCTGAGGTGGCTAACATCTATAGTAGGAAGAAATCCTTTATCTGTGAAATTGCCTAATTATACTTTATTATATTTATGTATAGAGAACACATGGTATATACAGGGTTTGACATCTGTTGTGTGTCTTGAAATGTATTCCCTGCAGAAAGGGCAGGACAACTGTATAAGGCAGGTACTTTTACAGTAGAGTGCTCAACCCTAATTAATAGCATAATCCTGGAGCCCACATCATCATCAGTTGAGACTCTGTAAAGCCCACTCCTAGAGTGCCATCCTCTCTGGCTGAGGAGAGGGCTGTTTCAATAGTGCCTCAAGGTCCTGCTCACTGCTGGGTGCTCTGAGTTGCTCCTGTCATGGTGAATCCAGTCAAGAGATCTGACTGTCTGGCAGCTCCTCCATCTGGCAGAGGTAAGGAGGGTAAGTGAATCTGGTAGAGGCAGCATATGGAAATGTGCCCAGTATCAGCAGCTCAGGCACAAAAGTGAAACATGAAATTGTCATAGATAAGGATGGGATTCTGAGATAGCATATGACCTGGCAAACAGCTTGGCTTACTGTATGTATAAGACTGCCTATCCCAGTAGCTGAGGTGGGTTCAAGATGCCAGACACAAGGGAACTGGCAAAATCACCTGCCTGGGGTTAATGGCATTAAAGGCTGTGAATAAATTCAGCCTAGGAGACTCCATAGCAAAAAGCCACAGGGCCTGGTACTACACAGAATGCTTGCAAAAGTATTCTGAAATTGGGAGGTATAAGCCCACCCCATTCCTAGGCTAACCTGGTGTCATTTGGCAAAACACACCACACATGTGAAACTTCTGGATTTTAACATAGTCTACAGCCCAGTTGCTGGTTGTTGATGTGGAGGAAACAGCAGCAGATACATTCCCATGTAATGTTTCCTGTTGATGTCTGTTGCCTGGTTAAGCTCAAAAGCATGATGCAGTGCATTTCTGCTGACGGGTTCCTCCAGGAGCACAGTGCAGGCAGTTTATAAATAGTTATGACATCCCAGCCTGGATTCAGACTCCAGCATTGGCCCACACAGCACTGTGAATTCATCAGTAACTCCCAGAGGAAGGTGATGGCTGTGGGGCTGCAGCCGATGCTTTCTGTAGCCCTTCTTACATTCCCGGTCTGTGAGGTGGGACAATAAGCTAACGGGGTTGCAAAGAGGAAAATAATTTCTTGCAAGGGCAAAACCCGTAGACCATCTGGTTTGGACTGCGTCTTCCAAAATAGAGCAGTTGACCTCAGCATAAAGAGAACATGACCTTGGGGCCCCAGAGATCAGTCTGGAATTCTGGTTTTCACTTTTGGTTTGAGAGATGAACCTATTAGGCTCCTTCTCAGACAGAGAACATGACCTGTGTGACCTTCTAACCATTTCTCAGTGTTTCATGGATGTTGGTAAGAATGGGTCTGCGAGAGCCTGGGTTCTAGAAAGAAGGCTTGGGGCAGGATGGTTGCCCTGACATTGCCCAGGCTGCTCAATCAGAGCCAGCATCACCCCTCAGCCACCCATGATTTGAAAGAATTTGCTTAGTTTCAAACTAGGTACTAACTTTGAAGGCTTTCAAGGTTCAACCATGATCTTTCTTCCCCCAAAACCCGAAATCAGTGCCAAGACTAACTATACATTGATTTTTGGTATTAACAAAATTAAATTCTTGAACTGAGTCAAGTACACTGAATTTGAGTGTGAAACAAAAATACAAAATGTGGAAACAACTCTTTTATCTTTATTGTTTGTTAAGGTTCTACAATTACTATGACCAAAGCAAGTACTATATCCGTTGTTGAAAGTGTCTCACCATTTTATCCCTGGGTGGTGACAAATGTCTGAATGTTTTATGGACTCATGAATGCATTCTAGAATTCTGCTATTATTCATGTGGAGCTCTTGATTATAAAAGTACTGGACTTATATTTACTTTGTACATGGCAAGCACAATGCTTGCTATTTTTGCAGAACACTGTTTTTTGAGGAGGTATTTTAGCCCTTCTACCCATTTCTTTTGTATTTACTCACAGTCCTTTCAACCTGGTGCCTGGCAGTGTGTACACACCTTATACACTTACTGAATATTTATTCATAGTGATGAAGTCATCACAAGTCACCCAGGATTCACCCTCTTTCCCATGAGTGTGGCCAATGACCCTTTTATACCCATTGCCCAGGCTCTGGAGATCTGTGTTATGAGGGAAAAGGTGCAGCAATGCAACTGATATCAGAGCTTTAGCCTGTGGGGAGGATGCATCATGCTTTGAGTGGATCTTAACTGTGGTCTGAGGATAACATATTTACATTAAATGATACTTTATTCACACTGGGGTCTTGGGTCCCTGAACCAAATAAACCAAAGATTTTCTATTCTGCCTTGCTCAGTGTCAGATCAGCCAAGGGGAGAATGTTTTACCTGAGGAGTTATGCCATCACCAATAGCCTGACCAGTCCCCTTCACAGGGACCTGATTTCCTGGAGTGTCCTGCATGGACGAGACAAGCCTGCAGAAGAGGATGTCTTAAATGGCTGTTCTACTGACATTTTGAGCTGGATACTTCCTTGCCCTGTGCATTGTGAGATGTGTAGCAGCATTCCTGGCCTCTATACCCCAAATGCCAATAGCAGCCTCCTCCCCTAGTATGACAACTGATGTAATCACCCCAGTGAGAACCGCTGCCTTAGGGAAGGAGAGATGGTGGGAGGTAGGGGATTCTCCTCCCAAGGTGTCCTGGGCCTGTCCTATGAGAGGCTAGGAGTCTACTGGTGATTCCTTATAATAGTCCTGCTCATTTTAAAGTGTGTATCAGTCCCTGGACATTTATGAAAACACAAGTTCTGATTTCATGGTTTGGAGTGGGCCAGAGGTCTGCACCCACAGGGAGACTGTTAGAAATGCAGGGACCACGACTGGAGTAGCAGGGGCCAGGCTGTGATGGTGGCACAGGTGTCTGAGTGATCTCTTTGTAACCAAAGAAAAGATGTAACAGGTTAGAAACAGGGGCTGTCAGATGATGGACATAAGGGCTTCGTCTAGCCTTAGGAGCTGGGGCCATTCCGTCTCTCCTGTGGCTCTGGATTGGTTCCTGCCACCCCTGCCTCCTCAAGCTCCTCCCACTTGTCTAGTCCTGGACGCATTAGTGGGCACACCGCATAGATTCACTGAGAAAGGTGTTTGTGAGGTATGTAAGTGGATTAACAGGCTGCTTCAGTGGGACACTAGATGGGGAGAAGTTCAGAGCACTGGGGTGGCTACTTGATCTGAACAAGATTACTGTCCCTTGACAATGGAATACACTGACAGGAGGTCACTTCATGAGTTGAGGCAGGCCCAGGGTGCAGGGAAGAGCCCTGGTTGGGCAGAGCCTGGGTCCAGCCTTTCTCTGCCTGCCTCTGACTCTAGCTGCAGGTTCCTTCTCCTTTTCCCTTTCTCTGGCCTCCCCTACCCTCCAGGGATTAATGAGAGAAGCTTGCAGAAATATTCTGAGCTCAGGAAATAAATGTCGTCTTTTAGATCTGAGGTATAGTCTTCCCTCTTAAAGAAGATCCTATGTGGGTAAACCCACACTTAGGAAACTGGCAAATTAGAGGTGACTGCTTGCCCCACTGAAATGGTTTTCTCTCAGTAAAAGGACTTCCTGTGGAGTTATTTTAAACAATAAGCTTCCCTTGGTGCATTCAGAATTACTCAATTTACCCAAGTTGTGTAGTTAAAATTTCAAACCTATCTGTCTTATTACAAGCCTTTTCCAAAGGCAGTGACAGTCTGAGGAAAATGGGTAAATGGGCAATTTGAGGCTATCTTGCAGAAACCATCCTTGGAGGGCAGTGTTCTGACCTTGGCTTCTGCCGAGGGACTCATTTTTCCATTCAGAGAGCTGACCTCATGATTAATGCTACTTGGGAAGGTACACAAGTTCTGTGCATAAATTCTACCTTCTAAAGCAAAGAAAAAAGAAAAAGAAACGGAAGAAATAAAAACTGAGCAGAGACTCTAGATAAAGAGGGTTCACAATTTATCTGGCTTTTGGTGGCTGCCATACAATGGGAATCAGGAGCCTAAAGTTCTGGACATTATATCCAGATGGATTTTAGAAATCACTCAGGGAACTTTGCACATGAATTGGGGGAAAGAGAGCAGATGGCTGGATGGAACAACTATCCTTTTTTTTCTTTTTTTAAGTTAATGCTGATCTGAAATGGCATCAGGGGTGGGTGAAGTCAGAGGTCATGGCCAATGAAAATTATTGAAGTAACAGCATGGTGCTTTCTTTGCATCCACAGGGATGTGATCGTTGGAAATACAAAAGCCAGTCTCCTGGCCCTTTAGCTGCTGAGTTCTCTGAGCATGTTGAAGGAACTTCAACAGCTCAGAGCTATATTTAGCATTAACCAAAATACCCGCCTCCCAGACTCCCCCCTCCTGTGCCCCAGAAAATGTGCTGTGTCTGTCGTATTTCTGTTGCAGCCCAATGCGAGAGTTTGTGATTCTGGAGGAGCTGGGTCTAGGAACTATCGTGGCCAATATCACAGCTGAGGATCCTGATGATCAAAGCTTTACCAGTTTTCTCTTCTACATCATCACTACTCGCAACAGCTATTTCATGATAAATCAGTGTAAGTCACTCAGACATCATCTACATGCACCCTTTAATTCAGCCAGCCATTTGGATAGTTTTTCAAATATTTTATGTGTCTTCTGATCTGGTCATGCCTTTCTGTCAAGAATATCATTAGTTAACAGGGTTACAAGTGTATTAAAAAGGGCTGGCATGGGGGTTGGGGAAACTAAACAGGACCATGTTGACAGATGTAACACCACTTTACTGTTAAGGCAGGTTCTTATATAAGGATGCGTGAGTTCATTATCCTGAAGGTGCTTTGAAGTCTTCTGAAGAAAAGGTCTAGGCAAGTGCTGTCCAATAGAAATAAAATAGAAGCCACAAAAGTCATTTTAAAGTCTAGTAGTCACACTTGTTTTTTAGATTTTATTTATTTTTAGAGAGAGGGAAAGGGAGGGAGAAAGAGAGGGAGAGAAACATCAATGTGGTAGAGAGACATCAATCAGTTGCCTCTCGCACGACCCCACATGGGGACCTGGCCTGCAACCCAGGCATGTGCCCTGACAGAATCAAACTGGTGACCTTTTGGTTTGCAGAACAACGCCCAACCCACTGAGCCACACCAGTCAGGGCTAGTAGCCACATTTTAAAGAAGCACAAAGAAACAAGTGAAATTAGTTTTAAAGGCATTTTAGCTAACCCAACAGACCCAAAATGTCATCTTAAATGTAGTTAATATTTAAAGGTTATGAATGAGATGTTTTATATTATTGTTTTCTGTACCAAGTCTTTGAAGTTTATTGTGTGTTTTACATTTACTGCAAATCTCAGTTTGAACTAGCCATATTTCAAGTGCTAAACACATGTGGCTAGTGGTTATAGTATTGGACCACACTCATCTAGATCAAATTGCTGGATTGCTGGGCATTATCTTCCCATCTAAGAATCTCAGTGAGAGAAGGAGAGTTTCTTTCTCTCTGCCCAACTCCAGCTATTACCCTTTTCACCACTTCTAGACTGTATCATTACAAAGACTTCATTTTACATAATGGTTTTGTGGTGGCCAGAACTGAACAGTCCCAGAAAAACAATGTGTTATTTGCCTCATAGGCTTTCAGGCAAAGGATACCCTCTCCTGGGAGAGACAGGCAAAGACAATAATTGTGCTCTACTTCTGAAAACTTCCCAATGTGCTATCATCAAGGACCTCACTGAACTGAAAGTATAAGGACAGACAGCCATCATTTAAAACTCTGTTCACTGTAGTATTGCAATATTGAACTTTTAACAAATACAGTGTTTTGGGGGAAACATATTTAAGACTCTTTGGTCACAGGTAACAGTAATTAAGGCAAGTCAAGCCAAGCAAGAGGGAAAAATAAAGATGGAGACACTTATTAGTAGGATACCAGGTATCTCATGAGAAAGAGCGGGGCAGTCAGCACTTAGAAAGGATGGGAACCAGTGTTGTTCCAGTGATCTCAGCAGCTAGACTTCTGGCCTCTTACCTGTAGCTCTTCGGCTAACCTGACCTGTTACCCAACTTCTGTGTCTCAGCTACAGGTTCTCTAGTAAGGGAGCCCAGGGGTCAGGCTGGAATCACCTGCCTACCAGTCACTCTCCTACGGGCAAAGGCTGCTGCCAAGGGCTTAACCCTAAACTGGGGTGAAAAATTCTAGAAGGTTCAGACCAGATACCCTAATTAATGTCTAATACAGGAACTTACACATAAATTTTTAAAAATGTCTCCGTATGAGGATATTCTCTGTGTAAGCCAGTCCTCATATCAAAATGTCTTTTTCAGTTTACTACAAGTCTCCACCTGCCTTTACTCTTCATTTCTCTCCAACAAGTCATGTTCTAACCTTTGCCTTCCTAGTGACTGGTACCATCCAAGTGGCCCACAGGCTAGACCGAGATGCAGGTGAATTAAGACAAAATCCTGTCATTATTCTGGAAGTTCTGGTGAAGGACAGACCCTTTGGGGGTCAGGAAAATCGCATGCAGATAACTTTCCTGGTGGAAGACATTAATGACAACCCTGCTACTTGCACCAAGTTCACCTTCAGGTATTCACATCCTGAGACACATGCTAGGTATTTCACCTCCTCGGTGGTCCTCAGCCCTTTGGCCTCTCCGGTTATTCTCAGGTGAAGATGAAGAATTATGGGCATTGGGACATGGATCATGAAAATAAGTAGATTTGAACTGTTCAATTTAGTTGATAGGTTTTCCTTCCATTATCCTTTTTCTTACCTCTTTTTCATTTTCTTTTTTCTTTGTTGTCTCCTTTATTCACTTTATTACTTGATTAAAAACTATTTTTATTTTGTTCTCTTCTACAACATGTTCATCTCCATTGGTGAAAAGTATGATGGGGACTTGTTAGACGCTATCTTGACTGTGCCTTTCCTTTCTTTATTGCCCCTTGTGGCAACATGATGCTGTTAGTTATCAGTTAAAATAGATAGTTGAGACTTAGGATTAGTAACTAGGAGCTCCTAGAGAAACACACAACCAGTAATATGAATAAATCAAACCAAGTGTTTACTTAAAACAAAGTATCTAATTCATTTTACACAACTTAATTGCATATAAACAAAAGGCAATAGAAAGGGAAGAATGCAGATACAAGTGGGATACAAGTTATTTTGTGTATTTTGATCTGTTGTTTGCCTCACAATCTGTTCATCCTTATTTTAAAATAAAGTCCCTTATTATTCTGGGTTAATACGCCTTCTTGAAAACAGTACTGTTGCCCTGGCTGGATGGGTCAATTGGTTGGAGCATCCTCTTGTACACCGAAAGATTGCCAGTTCAATTCCCGGTCAGGGCACATACCTAGGTTGTGGGTTCAATCCCTAGTTGGGGTGCATACAGGAGGTGGCCAATGAATGCTTTTCTCTCTCTCTCTCTTTTTCTCTCTCTCTCTTTCTTCCCCCTCTCTCTAAAAATCAATGAACAATGAAAATTAAAATTTAAAAATAAAGAAACTCTATGTTACAGCATAAGTTGATCCAAGTAGTCTTCTAAAAAAAAAGAAAAAGGAAGAAACTAACTAGTTTGTCTAAGCACCACAAGATTAGTAATTCCCTGGATTAGCTTAATCTCCACAGTAGTTTCAGAATAACTAGCTACCATCTCAAGGTGGCTCCTCCTGGAGCAAGGCTGAAGACCAGAGTAGATCTCATTTTCAGATGTCCACATGGAGAGAGCCTCCTTAATTTATCAGTTTATCCTTGACTGGTTTTGCAAGTCAACTTTTTAAATTTCAGGTGACATTGGACACAGATGCAGTATATAGTGTGGCTGTGGAAGGACAAAGGACCCTAGACAAAGATTGTCTAGGGCAAGCAATAGAAATATAAATTCCTTTATTATACTGATGAATGTCTCTGTTCTCCCAATTGGCATGCCCAGCATAATGCTAAGGTTAAGTGTGGCCTTGAGTCTGATATAAAAACTGTTAAATCCTCTTCTGGACACATTTCATCACCCCTTCAGATCCAGCCTCACCTCCCTGCTCTGCATGGTTATCATCTGGCTCACTTACCCTGCAGCTTCTGGTTGGCCAGTGGAAGGAGGGGGAGTGTGAAGTCAGGGTATTTATCCCTCTGGCTCCCTCCTTGTCAGCTGGATGAGTCCCTCCACCTCCTGAAGGTCTCAGTTCCTATAAGGCAGCCCTCAGCACACAGCACTGTCTATCCCTAGTTTCCATTTTCAGGAACTGCTCCCTGTACTGGCTCCTCTAGGTCTAGAAATGGTAAGGAAGCTCCCCTCTTCTTAGGTTGGAGATATTGCACCATCCCTTGAGATTTCCATATACCCTGTGTGTACCTCTGTAATAATCCCTTGACTAAACCTCCTCTAGAATTATCCTAATTTGCCATCTGCTTCCCTGTTGAGGCCCCATATCAAGTCAATAATAGTACTGATCATGTGTGAGGTTCCTATCCCAACCCTAACCTCAGAGTCTGTTTGATGGGTGGAGATGGTTGCCTTGGGTAGTTAGGATTGTGACTTCTACACCATCTCTGTTCAGAGAAGACTGGGCCCTGTGGATGGAGTAGAGATGATATGCAGAGTAATGCCTCTACTTTCTTTGAAAATCTAAATCTATGCTAGCTTCTTGGGTGGTTCCGTGCATCCTAGGGAATTCCTTTCCTCATGGGCTGCCCTTGTTGGCCCTCTTGCTTTTCTTATGTTCCCCTGCCCTGCAAGGTGAGAAATAGGGGTTGAGGGATAAGAATTCTGGGTATCACTGCCTAGAGAGACTGTACTGTCTCCAAACTTCCTGGCCAGCTTTCTCCCTTTGGTGCAGTTCTGTTAAGTGCATGCTGTGGCTTCTTGCAGTCCGGAGTGCCCTGATGTGTGGAATGACAGTTTGCAGACTGCACCATGTTGGCTGGTAAATCACATTTTGAATACCCTAGGCTGTCCAGGCAAGCCCATTCAGGATCCTACTCTTGATAATCTTCTCTCCAAATTAACCTTGAAAGTCAATGCAAGACAGTAAGTGGACTAATTGTATTTATGACTGAAGGTAACTCTAAATAGTGTTCAAGTCTCTCCTCTGTGCTTTTCAGCAAGAGTAACTCAGAGCCATCCTGTGAAAGCCAAGAGGTGAGGAGGGATAACAAAAGGGCTCCTTCCCTTGCAATCCCGGAAGAGAAAGTCCTTACTCCAAAACCCTGCCTTATTTGCATACTCCAGGGGCTGGGAAACCCTAACCCTGCATCACCCACCATCCTTCCATCCTTACCACCTTCTCCATTCACACCATGACAAAGCTGAAGCACACAGGCAGGTCTCTAACAACACTCACTCCTGAACATTTACTCCTTCAGGGCTCTTGGTGCTTCCCTGAATTGGAGTTTGGGAGATCAGGTAGAAGAGGGTGGGAGGAGGCAGTGCTGTGTGTCTGGCCCCTGCTGCCCTCTGAGTCTCAGGCTGGGCTGAAATGGAAACAGCCCTTAGGCAGAGGCCCCTACTTTTCCCAGGCTGGTGATGAATGAGCCCAGGGACCTGATGGAGGCATCAAAGGCCTTGTGATAGCCACCTCACCCCCACACCGCTCTGGCTGCAAACTATCAAGTTGAAAGTGCTTCACAAGCTATTTGTGAGCCAGAGGAGGAGAAGGTCGGCTGATTCAAAATGCTGCTGGGCCAGTCACCTTTGCCTGGGGAGGGTACCCTGGTCAGATGGCTGGGAGTGGGGGCAGCTTGCCTTTGAGGGAGGGATTAATGTATGAGGGGGAGTGGTTTTCCAAGTCAGGTGTTTAGGGGAAAAGTACCAAGTGTCATAAAAGAATGAAAAAAACATGCCAGGCAGCCCTGAGGGACTGTGTGTGGAGGCCTCTTCTGGAGTTTATGAATCTTGAATCATCTGGCTTCAGGACCCTGCATTCTTTGGATGATGCAACCTCCTGGCCTCTGAAGAGTTAGAATCAAGGCTCAGGTTCCTAAACCATCTGTGGGCCTGGAGATTCACTGATTCATGGAACTTGAAGTCGTATTTACGGTGACTAACACAGACCATAGGGAATTGTGCCTGTATGCATCAACTTCCTCGAACAGGTCTTGAAACCACTCTAAACCACTCTTTCTTCGTCTATAAAATGGGGACAAGAATACAAACCTTTTGGAGATGAAGGGATTAGAGACAGTATTCTTGGTATGATACAGCATATGATCGGTGTTTAATAAATGGCATATATTCTAAGTGCTTATGAATAAAACCATGACATTGTCTATGCAAGACAGGAATGGAAATGCCTGGGCTCCAATCCTGCTGAAACACAAAGGTGATCTTTGCCAATGATGCATCATGGAGATTAAGTTACACCTGTCAGAAAAAGTGCTTTTGAGGAAGCAAACCCAGTTATCCTCAGTAGCCTAAGACCATCCTTGCTGTCAGATTTTGCCTCACATTTGCTGAGCCCAGAGCCTATTTTAACTGCCATTAAGAGATGATATGGAATATAGAAGGGAGCATAATTTGGTTGCAGTGAAAGGTGATAGTACAGAGGATTAAATAATTTAACACATGTTAATCTGGGTGCTCTGAGAACAAGACACCAAGATAGGCTTCAATGTTGAAGGTGTTTATTAAGGGTAATGCCTGCAGGAGAAAATGAGGAGAGAGCTAGACAAAGCTGGGAGAGTCCACAGACCATGATGTCTGACCTGAGTGAAGGAAAGAGGGAGGGAGGGTGGACAGAAATGTTCTAGCCTGCTGTGCAGTCTATGGAAGGTGTGTCTAGGGCACTGGGGAGTTCTGGAGCCAAAGTCAGCTGTCATAGGACAGGAATGAGCTTGCTTTAATATCTCTGCCATGCCCAGTCATTGGCACGTGGCCTCATTGCAAATATAGCAATGGATTTCAGAGCACAGCAGCTGGGATCTGTGGTCAATTATGTTCCTGTGATTAAAGGTCTTCCAGGCACATTCTCATGGCAACCACAATATATTTTTGTAAGAAATTCTGTCCAAGGCAAAATATGGCTGAAGGTAGGTAGGAAAAAAAAAAAAAAACACAAGCAAAAAAACAAACCCTAAACCAAAACGCCAGCCACAGATTCCTCTCTGCCTGTATGTATGCCCTGGTGCAGTGTGACTTCACCATTTCTCCTATCAAGAGATGGGTTTCTCTTTCTACTCCTTGAATCTGTATTTGACCACATCAATTGCTTTGGCCATTGGGACATTCACAAATGTGGCACAACAGAGGCCTGAAAGATATATGTGTACTAGTACTTGCCCTCCTTTGCTACTTTTGGAAACCTGAAATGTTCATGTGAAGAGCCTGAACTAGTCTCCTGGAGGATGAGAGACAACATGAAACAGAAACCAACCACCTTCCTACCACCAGATATGTGAACAAGGCCATCCTAGACCACCTGGCACCAGCTAAGCTGCCAGTGACCACAGTGACCAGCCAAGCTGGACTAGAGCCAAAAGAACTAATGGATAACTCTTAATATTGTAAGAAATAATAAATGCCTGTTGTTTTAAGCCACTAGGTTTTGAGCTGGTTTGTTATATAGCAAAAACTAAATGACATCATTTATGTCCATTTTATAGATGAAAAAACTAAAACCTGGAAATACAATATGATAAAGTCCCTAAATGAATCGGAGGCTCAAGATGTTAATCACTCTTCCTCAGTCCTCCATATCAAGCTGGGCCTGGCTAGATAGCTCTAGTTTGGGGGCAGCTTTACTCATTTGTGCTGTTTGCTTAGACCCCGGAGTCATTGAGGATTAGGACCCCACCCCCCAATTTGACTCTTAATAGACCTCTATTGAAAGAATGGTACTAAGGTGTTAGGAGGCCCTCCTGTGACATTAAGCTATTAGAGTACTAGTGGAGGAATTCCCAATCTTCAAAGTAGGGAAGGTGAGGGGTGCAAGGGTTTCCCCTAACCTGATTACAAACTCCTATGGGCAAGGAAAGAATTTATATTTCTCTTATATTCTTCTTTATGTTCTTCTTCACTACTGTGCTAGTCTCATAAGCTACCAATCAGTCATTCAACAAATATTTATTGAGTATGCCCAGAACAAAGCAGATAAAGATCCCTGTCCTTGTAGAGCTTACAATCTAGTGGAGGAAAAGGTGATGGACAGGATATATAAACAAGCTATATATATATTTTAGAAAATAGTAAGTACCAAGAATTAAAAATAAGGGGGGTGGGGAACCTGGCCAGGTAGCTCAGTTTGTTGGAGCATTTTCCCTATATACCAGAAGGTTGCAGGTTTAATCTCCAGTTGGGGCATGTACAAGAGGCAACCGATCAATGCTTCTTCCTTGCATATTTCCCTATCTCTCTCTCTCTCTCTCTCTCTCTCTCTCTCTCTCTCTCTCTCTCTCTCTCTCTCTCTCTCTCTCTCTCCCCCAGAAACAACAAATGTAGCCTCAGGTGAGGATTAAAGATTATAATAACAAATAAAAAAATAAATAAAGGGGGGAACAGAAAAGGCAGCAATGAGCAGGGATCATTTCCATTTAAGATAGGGTAGCCAGATAGCCTCCTGAGAATGTGGCATTGGATTAGAGACCAAAAAAAGTGAAAAAGCAGCCTTATGGACATTGGTGGAAAGGGCATCCCACAGTCAGTAGAATGGCCCCGAGGCTAGAGCCTGGGGAGTGTTCAAAAATCACCAGGGGCCAGAGTAGAGGAAACATGGAGAAGTGTTAGTAGGTGAGAAGTTCAGACAAATAAGGTCCAGGGGTGGTGGTGAACATCAAGAAGGATCCCATAGGTCAATGCGAGGATTTTGAGTGAAATGAGGAGCCAGTTGTGATTTAGGAGCAGATGAATGACCTGACCTGACAACATTTTAACAGGATCCCTCTGACTGGGGTGTTAAGAACAGTCTGAATGGAGGCTAGGGCAGAGCTGTGACTCCAGTTAGGTGGTTACTGCAATACCCATGGACTTGCTTTGAATTGAAATTAAAACAGAGATGTCTAGGCTAGGGTCTGTGTCAGAAGGAACACTCCATCACCATTTGTTGGGGGAAATACTGAATTATATCTCTTCACCAGCATTATGGTGCCTGAAAGAGCAGCCAAGGGGATGTTGCTTCTGGACCTGAACACGGTCTGCTTTGATGATGACAGTGAAGCACCAAACAGCCAATTCAACTTCACCACACCATCTGGAGTGGGGAGCCGCGGCATATTTTTACAGGATCCAGCTGGATCTGGGAAAATTGTGGTCAGTTAATGGTCACTACATCATTGAAAGGGCATGGGGGAAGCTGGTCTAACATGCATGGTGCTTTTGCTGCCCCAGAGAGAGAAATTTCCAAGGTCAATCCCTCTCTGGGTGACTGTTACTGACAAACTTAATAGTGACTCTGTTTTCCCCATTTGCTCTTTATTTTACCTAAGTCCTGGGAATTGCCTGCTATGCATAGTTATGCCCGGGGATGCTAAGGACTGAATTCTTTCTTGCATAGCTGCAGTTGGCTGTGCCTGCTTAGCTGCCTCTATAGTCATGTTAGTGCCCTCTGGACTCAGCATTCCCGTGTATTTGAGTGCTCGTTCCTGGCTCGTGGAGGTGTGGGGTGTGAGAAAGCAGGTCCATGGCCATGATGTGTTGTGCTAAATCCAGTCTTGGAGAATCACTGCAGACCCAAAGGGGAATGAGAGAGTGAGGCTGTTTAGGTAACCTCACTCCACAGGATCTCCACAGGGGCAAAGCAGAATTGGAAGCAAGATGAGGATAAAAAGCAGGTTTCAATGAGCTGTATGAGATTTTTACCTATAGGGTTCTCACTGGAGAGTACTGGGAAGGAGATAAAAATGGAAGGGCACAGGAAGGCACTGGCAGGGGGAAGAGGAGCATGGAGGGCAGTGGTCTTGGGTGGGGAAGACTGCTTCAGAGATAAAGCTTCAGGGAGGAAGGAGAGCAGCCCACTAGGAGGCATCCTCTCACCCACCTCCTCTCTGCCTCCATCCCAAGCCCTTCTTACCATGGAAGTCTTACCAATTTTATTCATAGTGCCAACCAAAAATAATAATTTTTCATTTTTTTCTGTTTAGGAAATTAATTCAAGCTCATTGTAGAAAATGTAGAAAACACAGAAAAGTATCACCATTCAGTGATAACTACTGTTAACACCTTGATATATTTCCTTCTTCTTCACTATACATAGATTTTATGTATATTCTATATATATATATATACATATATATGTGCATATTTTAAATGATGGAAATATCCCTGCATATAGAATCTCTGTTGTGCTTCTTTTCAACTAACTGGAAGTCTTGAACCTATGCTGTTAGGCAATAGTGCTTGATAAACATCTTTAAACATACATTCTTTCAAATAAATTCTCAAACAGTGAGCAAAGGTATGGACATAACTTTTAAAGCTCCTTATGCAGGGAAAATGCTTTCCAGAAAGGTTTTCCAATTTACATGTCTATTAACAGATATGAAAATGTTTTCATTAGTTGAATTGAAAAGATTGCTTTTGTGTGTAATCTGATATCTCTGTTTTAATCCAGTTGATTGGTGATCTAGATTATGAAATTCCAAGTAATCTAGCAGCTGGCAATAAATACAGTGTGACAATCCAGGTGCAGGATGTTGCCCATCCTTACTACAAAAGCAAGTATCATTTTGACTTGTATTTCATAAAGCATCTTCCTTGAGCAGCAATGACTAGACTGCTAGGCAATACTCAGTATTGGGCTAGGTATTTGTATTAAAGAGGAGACTTCAAAAAACCCAAACACTTGGGAATCAGTCCAGAGTCTTCCTGTCTGTCACTAAGCACATTGAATTGGTCTCCAAGTCCTTTCTTCTGTGTCACCTCCTAAAATCTCAAGCTTTTGCTGCCTACCCCCCACCCCACCCCCATCCCACTAGCACTGCCCTAACGTAGAACCTCCTTTTTCTTGGTTGAATTACAACATTGAGAATCTTTAAGCATCTGACTTTAGTCTTGCCCCTTTCCAAAACATCCTCCACATTTCTGACAGTGATTTTTAGGAAATGCAAACACCATAGTATTACTTTCTTGCTTAAAGACCTTGAGTGTCTCCCCTTAGCTGTCAAGTTCAAGATTCAACTCTTTGGCTTGGCACACAAGGACTTTTATCATCTGGCCCTTGCCTAACTCTCTAGCTTCAGCTCCAGTCGCTTGCTTTTAATCCTTATTTTTTCTAACCAGGCTAAACAGCTTTCAGTTTTTCTGAGTTTTATATGTTGGTATCCAAGCACATGACTAGAATCGCACCCCCACATTTTCCCTCCTCCCATTTGTCTAGCTCTGGTGACCTTTGTGAGGCTCAGCTTGCACTTCCTCTGGCCTCCGTAGTGACCTGTACATGTGTTCTTCACAAGGCAGCTGCCTTCAACATCTTGAAGGTGGAACCTGTCAGGTCTTATTCACTCTGTATCCCCACTATTGCACAAAAACTGTTACACAGAAGATGATATAAAAATGTTTAACAAACAAATGAATGAGAATAGAATATTGTGATTTAAAATTTTCCTATTTCTGTTTTTAGATAACATCTACATTTATGTCCTAACAAGCCCAGAAAATGAGTTTCCTCTTGTCTTTGATCAGCCGTCCTATATATTTGACATTTCAGAAGTAAGTCCAGGTAAGTAAGAGATGAGAAACGGGCCACAGTGTTCTTGACAGACTCCATGGAGATGCACATTCTGTGGAGGGGGAGCTCCCTTCCAGAGGCCCGAAGTGGTGTCGTACACAGCGATTCACAGCTGAATCATGTTTATTACATCTCTTATTTCTTTTTAAATTATCCTCACTGCTGAGGAGCCCTTCAGGTGAACTCTAGATTTTTTAAATTGTTAATTAAACTGCATTTCTCTGAACACTCGAGCCCTTCCTTGTCCGTGTGCCTGATTCCCCTAATCCTCCCTTTTTGTAGCCAGAGTTTTCCCTTGTTCTCCACTGTGAATTTTATCTAGCTCATTCAGAGAATTGAAATTTAAAAATAGAAAAAAGTTTTCCCATTTCTAGAGTTCCTTCACTTAAAAACAGTATAAAGACATTTCCTCTCCCTTAATAGGAGTCACTGTGGGCTCCCCACCCCAGCCTCATAACGCCTGGATTTCTGCAGGCTCTTCCCCTTTAAACAAAGGACTGACCACTTTCCAGTTTCAGTTTCTCCCCATCTCTTCCAATTTGAGTGGTCCTGTTAACTCCAGTATAATTAGATGTCACCATAGTTTTTAATCCTTTTATCATGGGTACATCTATGTTTAAAACAAAAACACTTAACCAAAACACTCCAAAAATTATCTCCTATTTTATTCTCTCTCTTTATGAACGTCTCCCATGTTATTCTAAATTTATCTCCTTTCCATTTTATTCTCTCTTTATGATGGCCTCTATCTTCTGGAATTAAGTTTAAAACAAAACACCAAAAGAGAGTTTAAAGGAAAAGCTTTTAATTCTTTATCCCTTACTGAGTGAATAACAAATGCAACAGGAATAAGCTTTTTATAAATTCAAAGATCTTATGGTTATTGATCACCTGCTTTGAGTCTAGCTCTTAGTGCTGGGGTTATGTAGTTTAAAGAGAGAAGGTTTCTGTCTTTGAGGAGTATAATTTGTGAAAAAGGACTTCCACAAAACAAACAAGCCAGAACTCCAGCAGCCACACCAACAGGGTTTGTAAAATAAACAAAAAGAAACAGTATTTAAAAATCTATACTCTGTAATATAATGTCTAATCACTGGGGTGTACACCTGAAACCAACATAATATTGTATGTCAACTAATTAAAAATAAAAAATGATTAAAAATTTTTTAAAATCTATACTCTGTAACCCTCAATTGCTAAACTCTTAAAAATTGTTTATTTTTCATCTCATGTATAAGAACAATTCATATTCATTACAGAAAATGTGAAAAATAGAGAAGACTTTTAGAAAACACTGCTGCAAAAAGATATATGTGTGAGAATGTTCTTTGCAGTGTTGTTTATGAGAACTTAATGATTGGTGTTGTTGGAGTCTATATAAAGGCATGAATTGTCGTTCACACCTCACAGTAGAGCTTGGATCACAGAACCAGTGACCTACTACTGGGTGCTCATTAGCATAATTTGAATTTAATAGAACTGATGATATAAAATATACAGACTTTGAACAACAAATGGGTCTCCAAAAGCCTTTCTGCCCATGGCAATGAGAAGGTCTGCTCCTGGATTTTCCCTGCACCCCCAAAACAGGACTCATCAAAGGTACTTTGTTCTTCCAGCTGGAACCCAGGTTGGAAGGGTGCAAGCCACTGACAACGACTTCCCCCAGAGCAGCATTGTGTACTCCATCTCTGCGGGAGGGGCCAGCCTCCAGTACACAAGCATATTTTGGATTAATCCCAAAACAGGAGAACTCAAACTGATGACTAAAGCAGACTATGAAACAATCTCCATCTATATTCTCAGAATCCAAGCCACCAACAACGAGGACACAAACTCAGTCACTGTGAGTGAATCTGTTTTGGTGTAGGTTTTCTGTGGCTCCCTCCAGGTGTGGCTGTTGTAATAAGAAATGCTGATAGGGCACATCCTCCAGATGTGACAGGAAATGACTAGTGGTGTTCAGGACAGTACAAATGGACACACAGAGTAGAGCTCAGGAAATCAAGATTGACACCCAAGTGTGTGAGTGACTTGGAGGAATGCTGAGATTGATGGCCATTCTGTGGGACAAGTGTCCTCTTGTTGCCCCTTAAATCTCCCTGTGCTTTCACAGCGGGCTGGTGGGGAGATGCATGCTGCCAGAAGTGGGGTGTGGTCTTGTAGCTTTGCTGTGTTCCTACACTACCCCCATCGTACCAGATGGGATAGTTCTTAAAATGATATGGCTTGACTAGGGCTATACTGCTTCTCAACCTTTGATGTTAATAATGTGGTTAAATGAAGATTCTGAGTCTGTCAGTCTGAGCAGGGCCTAGGAATCTGCACTCATAAAATGCATCTAGCTGGTGCCCATGCACCTGGTCCAGGGCCGCCCTTTGAGTAACAAGGTTTAACAGGTCTGTGCTGTCGGTGGTTAGGATTTTCTGAGGGCAATATGATGGCCACAGGGAAAGAACTATTTCTTGCTCTTTCCCATTAGTAAAATGAAAGAGCATAAGGCAAAATGAATTCTCAGCTTGTTGCAGGCAGCCCTCTGTGTTAGAGAGAATAACTGGTTCAAAACCAGGAGAGAGTTCATTCTTCAACTTTAATCCCGATTTTCTAAGGGGGTCTGAGCCATGATTATCTTCATGTCCCAATTTCTCAATCTCATAAATGAAGAGCCACCCGATCACCTAGTGCCTGACTAGTCCAGTTCCTCTCATGACTTGCTTTGAATTAATGGAATGATGGTTTTAATGATGCATGAGGCTCAGCATTGCCTGCTGAGGAAGAGATGTGTGGAGTTGGAGATAACTGTAGTGTTTGTTAGGCCAGCTTTTTGAGAACAATGAATGGACTCCACTTTGGGAGCTAACTAGAGTGAACATTTCAATTTATTCCTGGGCTCAGATATTGCTGAAATCCCCAAATTTCAAAGGTAGAATAAATATGACTCAAAATTCATAAGCTTTTAAAAAGGGTGATGATCACATTAAGTCCCTTGAAAGGCTGACATTCTATGATTTGGTGCTGGCAGGTGCCCCAGTCCATATTCCAATTCACCAGGCATAAAAGTCAGCAATGACAGAGAAGAGGCTGGCCCTGCTTGTGGTAGGTGAGCATCACCAGCTTAGTGCACTCTACTAGCCCAGGTTACAGACAAGATCCCAGCTTAGCCAGGTCCTCTCGTTCCATCCCAGTGGTTCTCAACACCATGGTTGCATATTAGAATCAGCTGGGGAACATTTTTTAAAAGTGCCTGGGCCCCACCCTACAGAGTTCAGTTCATTTGGTCTTGAATGTGCCTAAGAAAGTAGAGCCAGGATTGAGAACCATTGCTCTACAGTTCAAAGTTAAAGATGCAACTTCTAATTCACAAGGGCAGCAAGCAATGAAGTATAGAGGGTCACCATAAATCTATCACTGTTACTGGAAAAGCATAACCTGAGGATGAACCCCATGTGTCTAGGTGCATATATGTGGGACTATGTGAATGTATACATGTATTATGCACATGTGTACACACACCGTATGGAAGTTAATAGTATAGGACTTGGAGTACAAGAGATCGGTGTTCAAATCCCAGTTCTGGCACTCACCAGCTGAATGGCCTTAGGTCAGTTGCCTAAACTAAGCCTCAGTTTCCTTATCTGTAAAATGAGAATGACCATATTACCTATCTCAGGAAAGGTTAAATGACCTAGACTACAAAAATGCAGAGCCCATGGCTTGACTCAGTAAGCACTCGGTAACTTTTAACTACTAACAATGGCCACCTTCTTACTGTTCTAGGTTACTGTTAACATCCTGGGAAAAAATGATGAAAAGCCAGTTTGTATCCCAAACTCTTATTTTCTGGCCATCCCAGAGGATCTGAAAGTTGGCACAAATATTCAAAATTTCAAGCTGATGTGTACTGATCGTGATTCCAGCCCCAGGTCTTTTCGTTACTCCATTGGCCCAGGTACAGTACCTGAGACTGACAGTCCTGACCTGGCTCTTGGGGTTGGAGGCCTTACTGCCAGTCAGGGATAATGATGTGGTGGTGGTGGGGGTGTGTATATGCTTACACCTGATCTGGGCACAGCGTGTATTGGTAGAGAATTGTAAATGAGGACAGAAGGGATGAGGAATGTAACAGTCCCAGTGCCTCCCAGTCCTCCTCTTGGCTTCCTCTTCTTCTCATCTAACTCCTCCCAGGTTCCCACACAAGGCTGCCCAGAGGCTCAAGGGAGGGCGTATCACACTGATGGTGACACTCAAATTCCCAGACTGTCATATGATTTGTGAATCATATTAGTGTAGTTTAATTTTTTTTTTTTTTTTAGTCCAACTGCCCAACCTGCAAACCTGTAGTGGGAGCAGGGAATCCCAGTCCTCTCTCTGGATAATAATAGATTAAATGCATTTTGAAATGTATCCTCAGGAATTCTCTTCTGCTCCATTCATTTCCTCTCTTTAAAAGTATAACATTGCAGGTGGGGGGAAAGAGCCCACCTCCATGGAAATCAAAATAGCTCATCTAATGTAGTGCTGGGGTCAGAGATTTAAACCCAGACAAGAAGAGTAATTCCAAGTGAAAGACTAAAAACCCATCTTGGACACCTGCTGAGCACTGGTGAGCCTGAACTCTGAACAGTAGGAAGCCTCTTGAGCAGGCTGTGTCACAAAACCCAGGGGCAGAGGCTGCCTCCAGACTGCAGTTGTCGAAGATGGAAATAATCCATACTGAGAACCCCCAGGCCTTTATGGAGCACTTCACTGCAAAGGGAATAAAAATTGAATCATCTCCTGCTCCATTTACTGGTTTTCAGTTGGTAATGAGTCTGGAGCCACCAGAGGAATGAGCGAGGGCTGCTTGGGTGGGCAGCCTTCCTGCAGCCTTCCTTCCTGGTTCCCTGAGCTGTGAGCCCTGAGCCCTAACAGACAGTGGGGGAGGGGAGAATGGGGTAGATTCAGGAGGACCTGGGACTGCAGTCCTTGCAAAGCCAGAAGGCACCTTCTTTTGTGGGGAATTCCAGGGACATATCTATCACTAGTTCTGCATGACCCACCAGGTTCCATGAAAGGCATAAAGTGAACTTGGCCTATAGCTAGAAATGTGTGCTCCTCTACCCTCTTGTGCCCACTTATTGGTCTGAGTGCAAGGTACACATGGTTCCAAATAAATTCTGCGTGAGAAGAACTGGCTAGAGAGGCTCCACCAGGATTATTAAATGTCTCTGCAAGGTACCAGCCCTGCTGCTGAAACTGTTGTGGTGTTGTCCTTTACTGCTCTTATTCTTGTTGCAGCCACACTGGTTGTGAGCAGGGTTTCTTTATACTAATGAAATTTCTGGTGCAGTTAGGGCCAATATTCTAACCCTGGTGCATCGGACATTTGCAGAAAAGACTAAATGCAGTTTTCCTCTAAACCTTTATTTGTTACTCTCTTTTCTTCTTTTGCCCCAAATCCTTGTTTCGTCTCTCATTTAGGCAATGTCAACAGTCATTTCACCTTTTCTCCCAATGCTGGCTCCAACGTTACACGGCTGCTCCTTGCAAATCACTTTGACTATACTGGTGGGCTTGATAAGGTCTGGGACTATAGACTACTTGTCTACATAACTGATGACAACTTGCTGTCTGGCAGGAAGAACACTGAGGCTCTGGTTCAAACAGGGACAGTGACACTGAGTATTAGCATCATTCCTCACCCAACCACAATTGTCACCACGACTTCCAGGGTAAGGATTTGGGGACCTGCACTCCTCAGTTACATCCTTGTGATTAACATCAGTGGAGCTCTTTTACCCAGGAGAAATGTGGGATAGACAGAAAAGAGTTGAGGTATTAGAATGTTGCCAGAAATGGCAAACAGGCTAGATTTGAGTAGTCACTGAGTGGTAGATAGAGATCTGGGTGAGACCTGAGACTTGTAGAACAATTAACTTTTCCTCTTCTGGTAACTATAGGTATTCATTTGTGTTAGAACTTGTGATAGGTTGGGTATTGGCCAGCTGTAGTGCTTGTGGCACAGGAGACAATATTTATGGTCATGTGGCCAGTTGCTACCTTCACAACTCCTCAGCTTGCTCTTAAGAGCCATGTCAAAACTATGTCTTTGAAAGCAGGTAGCCACCAGGTGCTCTTCTCCACTTCTTCTGAAGAGTTATGATGTGCCAATATGTACTGTACTCCTCATCTTCACTCCATTAAAATTCATTAATTCAATCTACAAATATTGATTTAATACCTATAACATAAAAACCATTTTGGTGAACAAACCCAAAATGATCTTTGCTTTCATGGAACTTATAATATAGGGCAGTAGTTCTCAAAGTGTGGTCCCCAGACCAGAAGCATCAGCATCACCTATGAATTTGTTAGAAATGCATATTCTTGGCCCATTCCAGAATATTAGAGTTATATACCTCACCCAACCATGATCATCACCACAACCTCACAGAAAGGATGTTGGAACCAGAAATCCCCAACTACATCCCCAGACCTAATAGATTAGAAACTCTGGGGTGGAGCCCAGCAATTTGTGTTTTTAATAAGCCTTCCAATGGGGGTTTTGATGTGTGCAAAAGTCTAAGAGCCACCAATTTAGAGGGGAGACAGATTACAATACATGTAATTTGATAAAATAACTACAGATTTGTAAATGGTAGGAGGAAATATAAGCAGGTGCCAAAATAGAACCAGTGTGATGAAGGAAGGGAGAGTCTGGAATCTGACAACAGGATTACTTTCCCCTGTGCTGTGGAGGAAGTGGCTTGTCCCCTTTTCTCCTGTTCCCAGTAAAAGTTATGCCCTTGGTTGGCAGCCCCGTACTTGTAGTACACCAGAGAAAAGGTAATCAAAACCCTAGAAAACCACCTATGACAGGTGGTCACATTTTGTTTCTTGAAGTCTTACCAAGAGCAGGTTTATCTCCATGTTCTTAAGTTAGTATCCCCCCAGTGAATGGAGGCATAAGGTAACCCTAAGAGTCACCTTATGTTGTAGTTAGAGCTAGTAAGCTCCCCTGAGTAAGGAATTGCTACATTTCTAGGGCATACAACATGACCCAATTGTGGCATCTCCACTCCTGGAAACTCCAGGACTTGTTTATCTGTCTCCCACACTAAAAAGCAAATGCTGAACTTAAGGTTTCACTGTGATACCAGCCCACTCCTCTGGCAGTGCAGCTTGTAGTGAGTGAACACTGACAAGCCTACAAAATATTACAAAAACAATTTCCATGACTCATGTCTTCCCAGTGAGAGACAATGGCTATATTAATTCAGGGTTATGCCATGATTTGGCAGGGGAAAAAAGCCAATGGAAGTTTTTCGCATTTGGGAAGGGAAAGAAAGACAGCAAATAAAATTAGGCCTAGAGTTGCTTTTCAGTTCCCTAAATTTTCTAGGTTTTGATCTAATGGATGTCTGGAAAGACTATAAGTAAGGTGATGGATTGAAGCAGCAAGAACTATGAGAACACAAATGCCCAGTTTATAGAACAAGAACAAAGAGTGAAATAAACATTCAGTAAGGGGGAGTGCTGATGTCAGGAACTCTACCACCCTCCACTCACCTTCCCCTCTCTCTGTCTTTCAAGCCCAGGATCACCCACCAGATCCTGAGGAAAAACGTTTATTCTCCATTGGCGTGGTATGTGCCTTTTGTCATCACTTTGGGCTCCATATTGCTTCTGATTCTCCTGGTGACTCTGATGGTCCAGATGGCCAAAGCTATTCACAGACACTGTCCCTGGAAGACTGGGAAGTGCAAGAAACCTCTGTAAGTTGCCAGTGGGCTTGGCTCTTTCCAACACTTCTTTTGGGACACTGTTTTCCAGTGGTGTCAGGAGAAGGAAAGGTAGAGATTTATAATTTCTTTACAGGGTAGAGAGGGTGCCTGCTGTGAAGGAAGGAGGTGGACTCACGGGGAAAGAATCCTAGCTCCCCTTAGTCTCGGTATATCCTCTTCATCACCTAATGCATCAGGAAACTGTTCCTTTGGTTTTCCTGGGCACCTGCCCTATCTTTGGTGTGTTTCCAAAGAAACTGGGGCTTCAACCTCTTGGTGACTTGCCCTGGATACATGCTTCAGAAAAAAATTCAATTGTGAATAGTGTTAAAATACACTGTGCTCTTATTTGCAGAATATTTAAAGGAATTAGAGAAAGCACACAAAAGTGATATGGAAATTAAGCTCTAGTGATTAGATTGGACTTATTCTTTTGCATATGTTCCTGATCTTTGACTCTCTAGGGTTGTACACACAGGCCTGTGTTCTCCCCCTCTCATTCTCTTCTGCTCACTAACATGCCTCTTACTGTGGCACCCTGCAAAGTCTCTTTTACTGCCTAAAGTGAGGTACTAGAGTGAAGTGAAGAGAGCCCTAAATTGTTACAAGCTTCCCCCAGAGCTGGTTTCTTTAGTTTCAGAAGCTCTTACAATGAGAACATGTTGCTTCTGAGCCTGGGCTTTGGAGTTAGACAATGCCTGGGTTCAAATCTTAGCTCTACCATTTTCTAGGTATATGGCTTTGGAACTCTGTCTGTGAATCCCAGTGTCCTTATTTGAAAACTAAACAACTAAATGAGCAATTGCAAAGAAAGCACTTAGCACTATTTCTGATATAAATGCTTAGATACACTATTTTTAAAAATCTTGTTGCATTATTTTTCATGGCTCATTGAGCTCAGGATTCTAGATTTCCAGTTTAGCTATAAGCCCAAGGATCTTGGGGTATTGGAATTTGAGTTTTAGAATTTCTCACTGGTGAAAAGAAGGGGTGATAAGACTCATGTGCCTTTTAAAGATATTTTGAAGATTGACTAATACTGTCAAATAATTTAAAATCTATGGATGAAAGACTCGGTATAAAACTATAAGGCATTAGCATAAAGATATGCTTTGCATTTTGCATATTTATTGGGGAAGTTTGTTGCTATTGGCAACCTTGACTTCAAGGTAAGAAATCCCTGAGCATCTGCTGAAATTAAAAAAGGCATTTTTGTTTGGACTCTACTCACAAATTGATTTTTTTTTAAAGTGGCTCCAAAAGAGTAAGGCTTAAGCTTGTAAGGATGGTGGTACTCTGTAATTGGATTTGGGCAGAAGTTTTTAAAGAAAATCAGTCATCCAATAGATGCTGCAACTCACATGCAATTTATGGTTAAATGTTAAATATGCACCTTGAACCTGGTTGCTTTAACTTACTTTCTAAATATTAATCATTTCCAACATGGTTGACTTAAAAAAGAAAAACTAGCTAGCAATTCAGACTGAGACCTGGTCTCTGGAAATTAGTTATACCACATGGCAGCCAACATTTGTCCAATAGCAAAATAGAATAAAATTAGAGTCACAGTATTATAGAATTCAAGGTTATCATGGAAACGGTCTTAGAGTCCAAGTACACCTCTTTATGTTACAAGAAACAATGGTTTAACTACTAGCCCTTGAATATTCCTGCTATGATCTAACCCTTCTACTCAGCTAGCTACTAGGGAGAAAAATGGGGCAGGCAGAATTGTTGGGCAGTCTGGTTGGGGTTGTTATGCCCTCACCCAGTGTTGTCAGAGATGAATTCCCTGAAGTTCTATAAAGCCATAGTTTTCCAACTTATTAAACTCTCAGAACCTCCTTAGTCCCAAATCAATAAGGTTGGAGCTGCTCTGTTTAGAGCATGTGTGGGAGCCCAGACTTCAATTTAGTCCCCACACCTGGCCCCTTTCAATCAATTCCTGAATCCCAGGGAACACAGCTGCCCAAAGGCCCCCAACTTGTCATGAGTGTACGTTCTCAGGTTAATTCTTGTCCATCCCTTTTATCTCCCATAGGGTGAAGAAAGGAGGTATGTATGGTGCCTATTCCCTTTGTTTGTTGCTGTTGCTATTGTTGTTATTATCATTTTTGCTCGCTCTGATGCACTATAGAAAGGGCTTGAACTCAGCAAAGAATCAGGATGCAGTCTTGTCTTGGTGGGTCTTTAGCCACATCATCCATGGGTGGAATGACACTGAGGTCAAGTGTAGCTGGGGAAAAGAAAGGTCAGGGTACATGGTGCTATTGGCTCACTCAACTCACTCATTTTGGTCCTACCTATTTCCGACCCAGAGTCACCTCTAATCAGCTCAATTTAAGCACCTAGAGGTCTGTTCTCAACCAAGTGGGACAGGAATGAAGAATTTTCTGTGGTTTAAACACCATCAGTATCTACTTTCTGTTGCTCACAGAGAGACGTGGCCCCTCCTGAGGATAGCTAATGCTTTGTATTGGACAGATGCCTCTCTTTAAAGAACAAATAATACTTTATTCTGAAATTGTAGTGGATTTGATTATTTCACGAGCTTTAGGTCAGTCTGGTTAAAAAGTAGGGGGGAGGTTCTGGGAGAACTGAATGATTTTAGGGACATTGGTGGACTATGAATAAGGTCTGTCTGACCAATTCCAAGCCTGAGGTGATGTCACACCTAGTCTCAAAAGTTGTCGTCTCGAGGAGAATCCACATTATTGGGAGAGAAAGCACAAAGAATTGGAAAGTGTGTTTTTAAAAATCATTCCAGTCATAGGTATGTGTGTCTGACATGCACAAGGCACATCTAAGCAGGATTAGAAATTTAATTATAATGATTATTAATCATATCAAATAGGATGACTTTAATAAGTGAGGTTTGCACAAACTGTCTTCCACCCTGGTTACTTTTTTAAAAGGGCATAGAGAGTGGATACAAAGAATCCCCCCATAATGAACAAATATATCAATCCAATCTTTCGTTCCTGCCTATAAAGCCATTTAAAAACTCATTTCCTGTCCTGGGGTCAAGATAGCAGCGTAGGCAGACATGGCTCGCCTCTTCACATAATCGCATCAAAATTACAACTAAAATATACAACAACCACCACTCAAAACTGCCAGAAATCAAATTGAATGGAAGTCTGACAACTATGGAATTAAAGAAATCACATCCATCGAGATGGGTAAGACAGTTGCAGACACAGAACAGGCTGGTCTCTCACCCATGTGTGGTGGATAAAAATTTGGAAGGGATATCTTAGGAGTGAGAAGTCCCAGCCCCACACCAGACCAGTGTTCCAGTGCCAGGAAGATAAGTCTCCACAAATTCTGGTTGCAAAAACCAGTGAGGATTGAGTTGGAAGAAACTTCTGGACCCCAAAGCAGTTCCTCTTAAAGAACCCATATATGGACTCACTTACTCAGACTCACTTTCTCTGAGCTCCAGCACTGGGGTAGCAGCTTGAAAGGCACCAGTGGCATACAGGGAGACACTGAAGTGTTTGGCATCGAGTGAGCAGAGGTCATTGTATCTTTTCTAAACCATCCTTCCCCCTACAGAGCCAACAAGCTGGTGCCATATCTGAGACTCTATGAACCTGGCTAACACTGTTTGACTCAACTTGGAAATCCCCCGGAGACTCCACCCCACCCAATTTACAGGCCCACCTAAGATGCTTTTCCATATTAATGGCCCGTCTTGGCTCATGCTGCACAATTTCCTAAATCCTATCAAACAAGCAACAGATGGCTTCAGTGAGCCCCAGGCCCAGCACTAGCAGCAGCCAGCTTAGATTAACACCTTGGCTTTGCCTTGGAATCTCCAAGCCCAGCCCAAGTAGCAGCCATCTCAGATTGCTTTATAGCTCAGGCAGGGTGCCCTGGGCAAAACATGGGTGTGGACTGACTTTGGCCTGCACCACCCAGGAATCCCCAGGGCCTGCGCACCCAGTGGACAGCTACAGACCATATTGGAGCATCATCACCCTTGCCCTGTATAGCTGATCCTCCACGGAGGGTGGAGGTTGATGTTCAGTGATCACAGCCAGTCCTTGCAGCTGAATGGTCTGGGTAAATCCCTCCCATTGACCTTCCAACAGCAACCAAGGCTCAACTACAAGAGGAGGGTGTACTCAGCCCACACAAAAGGTTCACCTTGAGTACCCAGTTTAGGTGATAGGGGAGGCTGTGCCACCAGACCCTACAGGACATCTACTACATTAGGCCATACTACCAAGACACAGAGTCAAAACAGCTCTACCCAATACACAGAAACAAACACAAGAAGGCTGCCAAATTGAGGAAGCAAAGAAATGTGGCCCACATAAAAAAACATAACAAAAACCCAGAAAAAGAACTAAATGAAATGGAGATAGCCAACCTTTCAGATGCAAAATTCAAAACACTGGTGATCAGGTTGTTCAGAGAAATGATTGAGTAGAGCCACAAAATAAAGGAAGAAGTGGAGGTTATACAAAGTAAAATAAATAAAAAGATATAGGAAACCAACAGTGATGGGAAGGATGCTGGGATTCAAATCAACGATTTGGAACAAAAGGAAGAAATAAGCATTCATCCAGAAGAGGAAGAAGAAACAAGAATTGAAAAAAAACAAGGAGAGGATTGGGAACCTCTGGGACAACTTTAAATGTATCAACATCTGAATCATAGGGGTGCCAAAAAGAGAAGAGGAAGAGCAAGAAATTGAAAACTTATTTGAAAAAATAATGAAAGAAAACTTTCCTAATTTGGTGAAAGAAATGAACATACAAGTCCAGGAACCACAGAGGGTCCCAAACAAGTTGGACCCAAAGAGGAACACACCAAGACACATCATAATTAAAATTCTAAAGTTTAAAGATAAAGAATCCATTTTTTTAATTAAAAAAATTTTTTTAAAGATTTTTTAGTATATTTTATTTATTATGTTTTTAACAGTAGTCCCAATTTTTTTTTCTTTGCTCCCCTCTGCTCAGTACCCCCTTCCGTCCAGCAATCCCACACCCCTTAGTTCATGTCCATGGGTCATGCATGTAAGTTCTATGGCTTTACCCTTTCCTATATTATTCTTAACTTTCCTTTGTCTAATTTGTACCAAACAATTCAGCTTCTTAATCCCTGCACCATTTCTCCATTTCTCCCTCTTCCCCCTCCCAGCTGATAACCCTCAAAATGATCCCCATACCTATGATTCTGTTCCTATTCTGGTTTGCTTAGTTGGATTTTGTTTTTATTTTTCAAAATCAGTTGTTGATAGTTGTGAGTTTGTTGTCATTTTAGTGTTCATAATTTCGATCTTCTTTTTCTTAAATAAATCCCTTTAACGTTTCATATAATAATAGCTTGGTGATGATGAGCTTTTTTATCTTTACCTTGCCTGGGAAGCACTTCATCTGACCTTCCATTCTAAATAATAGCTTTGTTGGATAGAGTAATCTTGGTTGTAAGTCCTTTCTTTTCATCACCTTGAATACTTCTTGCCAGTCCCTTCTTGCCTGCAAAGTTTATTTGAGAAATCAGCTGACAGTCTTATGGGCACCCTTTTTTAGGTAACTCTCTTCTTTTCCCTTGCTGCTTTTAAGATTCTCTCTTTATCTTTAACTTTTGGCATTTTAATAATGATGTGTCTTTGTGTGATCCTTTTTGGATCTAGCTTGTTTGGGACTCTCTGTGCTTCCTGGACTTGTATGTCTATTTCCTTTGCCAAATTTGGGGAGTTTTTTTTTTTCATTATTTTCTCACATAGGTCAATTTCTTGCTCTTCCTCTTCTCCTTCTGGCACCCCTATGGTTTGGATGTTGGCGCGTTTAAAGTTGTCCCAGAGGTTCCTAAGACCTCTCATTTTTTTCAATTCTTGTTTCCTCATTTTGTACTGGTTGAGTGTTTTTTCTTCCTTATGTTCCAAATCATTGATTTGAACCCTGGTTTCCTTCCCTTCACCATTGGTTTTGTGTGGATTTTTCTTTGTTTCATTTAGCATAGCCTTCACTTCTTTCCTTATGTGTTTGCCATACTTAAGCATATCTGTCAAGCCTGTGAGCATCTTTATCACCAGAGTTTTGACCTCTGCGTCTGTTAGGTTGGCTATCTCCTCGTTTGTTAGGTTGGCTGTCTCCTCGTCGCTTAGTTCTTCCACTGGAACCTTGATCCATTCCCCCTTTCGGGCCATACTTCTCTGTCTCCTCATCTTGACAGGATTCTGTGTTTGTTTCCCTCTGTGTCTTAGATAGAGCTGTTGCTCCTGGTACGTTGTAAGGGGTGGAGCCTTAGGTATTCATCAGTACAGGGCAACCTGTTTCATCACGTTGTGATGCTGTATGTGGGGGAGGGGTCTGAGAGGGAACAGTGCCGCTTACTCAGCACTCGCCTCTTTTCCAGGCACTTCTTCCACTTCCATATGGGACTGGCACCCTTTAGCTGTTGCCCTGGCTGTCGTTCCCAGAGTGGTGGGTCTGCAGATACTCTAGGACTGTGGGGGCCCTTTAAACAAGCAGACTCTGCTGAGATACTGGCAGTTTCCTCCTCTGTCCCAGCCCCAACTGGTTTGCACAGTCAAAAACAATGAGGTTTTAAAAAAAAAAAACAAAAAACAAAAAAAAAACCAAAAAAACAATGAGGTTTTATTTTCCCCAGTGCTTGGACCATGAGCTGTGCAGCCTGGTCTGGTGCTGGGAACGCTCCCCAGGTGTCCCTCCTGACTCCTTAAAATGTGTGACTGGACTTTCTGCTGGCCTGCCGCTGCCACTGCTGCTGCTGCCACCGCTGCTGCCACCACCACACCATGTCCTCTCCACCTGGCTCCACCCCTCCTACCTGTCTGGATGAGTATTTCTTCTTTATATCTTTGTTTGTTGGACTTCCATGCAGCTCGATTTTCTGGAACTTCTGGTTGTCTCTAGTTTTGAGATAGTTGTATTCCTTCTTAGTTTTGGAGGGAGACCCAGTGTGTCTGTCTAGGTCTCCATCTTGGCCAAAAGTGATAAAGAGAATCTTAAAAGTAGCAGGAGAAAAGAAGAGAGTTACCAACAAAGTAGTTCCCACAAGGCTATCAGCTGATTTCTCAAAAGAAACTTTGCAGGCTATAAGGGACTGGCAAGAAGTATTCAAAGTGATGAAAAGCAAGGACCTACAACCAAGATTTCTCTATCCAGCAAAGCTATCATTTAGAATGGAAGGGCAGTTAAAAGTGCTTCCCAGACGGTAAAGCTAAAGGAATTCATCACCAAGCATTATTACAATAAATGTTAAAGGGACTTAACATTTAAGAAAAAGAAGATCAAAACTATGAACATTAAAATGACAACAAATTTACAACTATCAACAACTGGATCTTCAAAATAAAACAAAACCAAAAACAATCTAAGCAGACAACCAGAACACGAACAGAATCATAGGTATGGAGATTGTTTGGAGGGTTATCAGCTGGGAGGGGGAAGGGGGAGGGAAGCGGAAATGGTGCAATGAGCAAGAAGCATAATTGGTAGGAACAAAATATACAGGGGGATATTAAGAGTAGTATAGGAAATGGAGAAGCCAAAGAACTTACCTGCATGTCCCACGGACATCAACTAAGAGCGGGGAGGTTGCTAGAGGGAAGGGTAGTACTGGGTGGAAGGGGGCAAAGGGAAAAAACTTGGGACAACTGTAACAGCATAATCAATAAAACATAATTTTCTAGATCTTATAATAGCAATAAGCTGGAAAAAGAACAGAATTTTTTTTACTTCTGTGTATTGTGTGTGTGTGTCTGTTTTTCTGAGAAGGAAAGCTATCATCAAACATGTCTAAAGACTGAAAATGTTTTTGCTTTGCCTGCCATACTGATTTCAAAATCTGTTTAAGAGAAATCCCATTGTGGAGGTAGAATTTTAAGGTCAATTTAGTGTCTAAGAAGCTTAACTTCCACCTGTTTTATTCCCTGCAGAAATGAAGAATACAAAGAGAGAAGTGGTGGTAAGTATGGTTGGCCATGGGGAACCTGACTTGGGTAGTGGGTTGTCAGGGGCTCCCATCCCCCTCTGAGGCAGGCCCTGCTACACCCTCAGGGGAGTGTTTATCATTCAGGGAGATGCTTGTATTTGACCACTGGAACAGATTGCCACGTGATGAGCTCCTGATAGAATTTGTTCACTTCACTGAACATGTCTACTGATATATTTTCAGAAGAACTGGATTTCATAAATATTGAATAGTGGTATTTGTTATCTACACAAGCTCTCCAGGAGAGTGAGTTGGGGGAGAGGAGCTTAAAGACCAGAACTGAAGCTTTAGCCTTCAGTGGGATTTATTTTTTCTTTGTCCTTCCATAACCTTGCAGAAACAGTGACAGAGAAAGAGTGGTGCTTGGGTCTAGGATTGACTCTGCCCACTTGGCCATATGATCTTACAGACACTTCCAGCCTCTTTAAGTATCAGATTCCTCATCTGTGAAATGGGAGTGAAAACACTTGCCCTGAGATAACAGGTAGAGAAATATTTTGAAAAAGATATTTTAAAAATAGTGAGTCACACAAATGCAAAGTGTGATAGCTAGAGAGTTACTCCCACCTTACCACCTTGTATTTCTTTTACTGGGTGATATCCACCCACTGGGAAGTGATAGTACCTGAAGGTGACCCCCATCATCTCTTCCCCATCCCCCCACCCCCAATAATTAGACTTTGTTATGATCCAAGACCCATAACGTTGGGGAATGAAAAGCACAATCAGAAGGACAATCCAGTGCACTGGCATTTTTGCTTCAGGCTCGTTAGCTAAGTATTTGTATGTATTGGTCAGTATACAAATGAGAAGAAGTCAAGAAGTCTTATTGTCTAAGGCAAGTACCCTTCTTTCAGAGACTGCCTCAGAATTATGTAATATTAAATTAATCAATTAAGTAAATAAATTTTCATGACCATAAAAATGGGGTTGCTGAGCTGGTCAAATGAATGAAACCCATACAGTCTCCATTTCCTCTTTCTTCAGTGCTGGGGAGATGTAGACAAGAGTGGAACCATTGGAAGGCAACCTGTGAGGGAAGGGGGTGTTTCCATGGAGTCAGAGGTCAGTTCCTGGAGTGTGGCACAGAGCAGGGATCAGGGCAAGAAAATGAGAGGGCTTAGATAAGACATCCAGGCCCTGATGCAACACTGCACTGGCCTAGGCAGAGGGGCACAGCCAGAGCCCAGGGTGCGAGCACATTTGAGCTCCTCTGTGCCTGCCTCGCACATCTGCCCACCAGTGGGCTTAGGCAATGCAGATCTTAGCCAGTGGTGTGTGGCATTTCTGCTCTTCCTTCTATGCAGCTTAAGTATCCTATACTCAGGATGCTTTCCTACCCACAAGTCTGGATTAAATGTCCTCCTCCCACTCCCACCTGCACCCCCATGGCATCCTATATTCCCCCCTCATATAGCTGTTATCTCTCTATTGTAGTGCCTGTATGTCAGTGACTTCCACTTGATTGCAAGCTCTGTGTGGGCAGTAGCCACTGTTACCTTGTTCTCTGTTGTGTCCCCGGCATCTAGCACAATACCTGTTGAGTAAATAAATGCCAAGAAAGCCCTGGATAAGAAACTCAGGCTGTGAGGATGAGTGGTCTTGCCTGGGAGGAGGAGCATAGCATTGTGCTTGAAGCTGTCTCTTTTTTCTCCTTAGGAAACAATCCGGATGAGCACGGTCTTTGATGGTGAAGCCATAGACCCAGGTAATTAAGTGGCAATGCCACCCATAAGAGTGTTTTGCTTATTATTCCAGGCTGGTGGAATTGTGAGGACCTTATCCAATGTCATACTCTTTACTGAGTTCTGATTCATTTGGTTATGTTGCCTATACAGTGCTGACCCTTCTAGGCTGCAGTACAAAATGAGATGAGCTCAGATTTAGCTGGTTTGCAGATACACATGGTCGTGTGTGAGGCCTCAGAGGGTTTCAAGGACCATGCCTCTGCCTAGCCTCCTTTTCTAAACCACAAACCAATTCAAGGAATCAG
Organism: Furipterus horrens; assembly: GCF_987537825.1. NCBI lineage: Eukaryota > Metazoa > Chordata > Mammalia > Chiroptera > Furipteridae > Furipterus > Furipterus horrens. Next base: position 52,653,964 of record NW_028327179.1, read on the forward strand.
TGAATACAAGAACCCACATTTTTTCCCTATTCATTGGGATTCAGCCCCTACCTCTGATTCTTTCTGAATGCTTCCAACACCATCCTATTGGGTCATGAGAGATATGGAGAAATGGCAAGCTTGGCTTCTTTGTTTCCTAGACCAGGGCCAATAATTTCTTCTTGGTTGGCAAGTTGAACACAGGTAAAGCTGGTCTCCAGAGCTCTCATCACCTCCATGAAATCAGCTCCAAATTTAGCTCCTTTACACACATCCCTCCACTTACAAAGGCGCAATTATAGAACATGAATAAAGGGAAGGAAACCAAATTCAGGACACAAGTGTGTTGGCTCCCTGCCATGCTCACATGCATACAGCTTGGTCCTCCTCAGGAGGATGGCTCCTCTCCAGGAGAGGCCGCTGCTGCTGCTGGAATTAAATTTCCCTCTATTATTAGGTACTTGTTACCATAATGTGTCCACATTAGCATAAGTGCTAGTAAGATCCTCAGCAGAGAGGCCACTCATGCTGCATGGAAATGGCAGGAGCAGGGGCTCGCCTGAAACTCCGAGGTAAAAGCTCAGGAGAACTTTACTCTGCATTTGTGTGTTTGAGGAAATGAAAAGGAAGAAATGAGCCAACTGGACTAATGTGAACAAATACATCAATTAGTGTCTGCTGGCTCCAACACAATAAAAATGGCTCCTTGCATCATCTCAACTAGGACCAGATTTAGGTGTCTGTGTCTACAAATCTGCTACCATAAATAAAAATCAAAGTCTTTTCCTCCTTATTTGGTGACTTCCTTTTAATAGCAGGGACTCAAGGGTCTTTTAAAACAAATAAATCAGCATGAAATGGGTAACCCCATTAGAAATTGAACCTAATTTATCTGAAGCTCCCATGGAGTTCTAGATTTATGTGGCCTTCTAATCTTGTAATTGAAATGGCCTTCGCTCTCCTGAACCTTCCTAGCCACAGAGGCATACTTGCTACCTCTGTTGTCAGAGCCACACAGTTCGTGGGAAGGGCAGATTGGTGAACACTGTTCGCACCGTTCACAAGCGTGCTTTCTACTGCCGTGATTCCCTCCTCCTAACATGCTTCCTCTTCTCCTGGGGTGAGAACAGAGCAGGGTGGGGATGGGGATGAGAGAACCATTTGAATTCCTTTGTTTACATGGTCATTGCATTTCCTCCATAGTTACTGGGGCAAAATATGAATTCAACTCTAAAACTGGAGCCAGAAAGTGGAAAGATTCCTTAACACAAATGCCAAAATGGAAAGAGTCCAGCCCCGAGGGAGCTGCTCCCAGCAGAGCTGTGTCTGCAGAAGAGACTGGGCCACTGAGAAGCATCAACAAGGAGGGAACTGGGCTGAGTGGCACAGCACAGGCTGAGGGTGCAGGACCAGGTTCCAGAAACATGAATGGCAAGCCAGGCACCCGAAGAACAGAGACCCAGCCCTCACAAGCAGGGCTTCCCTAAACCGCACCCAGGGAAGTAAGCAGTGTCTGCTTGCTGGTCCCATAGAAGAGCACAAAGAGGGACCTTGACTGTCTGAGGGAATGCTGCCTCACCCTAAATTCTGTGAGGGCAAATGAGGTGCCATCAGAGTGAAAATGTGGCCTGAAAGGACTTGGAGATCCAGATTCACAAATGGGATGTTTAAAATAGCACAAAGGGCTTTACATGGTTGCCTGTTTCTAAGACAGCACAGAAGAAATTTCTCTTAGGTATCTCTGCTTCTGATTAGGTAGACTGTTAACTTTTTGATACAGTATTGTTGTGTTTCTTCCTGTTGACTGCTAGGAAGCTCCATTCAGTTCACCCCTAGGAAGAGTGCAGAACTTCATGACATTAATGCTGACGACTACCCACACATCTGATTTCATCTTATTTTCCTGCCTTCATTTTAGTATCACCCAGAATTCCTCACTTATAAATACAGTTCAACAAGATACACCTTTGTAAGTCACCTTAAATCTTTTTCAAAAGAAACCATGCAGTGAAAAAAAAAAAAAAAAAAAGATGAATAATGTTGTTCTTCTGGGAAGAAGAAAACAATAGACACCTTTTTAAAAAATAATTGAGGTATAACTTATATTTCATAAAATGCACAGACCTAAGGTATTCAGCTCGATAATAGGCTCCTCCCAGAGGCAGGATCATCTTTGCCATCATAAGTTAGTTCTACTTTTGAATTTCATATAAATGGAATCACACAGATGTGTTCTCTTGTGTCTGGCTTCTTTTGCTCAGTGTATCATGTGTGTGAGATTCTTCCATGTCGTGCTATAGATCAGCAGTCCAGGTCTCTTCACTGTTGTCTGTGGTGGCTGCTTTAAGTTTTTCACTTTCTTGTACATGCCTTCTTGTGAGTATAGACACATGTTTCTTTGAAGCATATTCCTAGGAGTGGACTTGCTAGAGCCATTGCTAGAATCTGCTGAGAATTCCAAAGTTGGTGGCTCCCCTCTACACTTCCACCAGCAATGATTGACAGTTCTGATTGCTTTCCTTCCTTGTCAACACTTGGTGTTGTCAGTCCTTTTAATTACAGCCATCTGGGTAAAAATTTTTCTTAAAATAAAGTCATCCTTTTTCTTGAAGCCAGAAAACACCAACCTCACAACCTCCCTGCCCTGCTCCTCCCCTGCCTCCTGAGATTGGAGGGAACCACAGGAGTCAGGTAAAAATAGTGAGAAGTTCTATTAACCATACAACTGGGTGTGAGGAGTGAACTGAAAACAAACCATACCACGATGGGATAGAAAATGGAACTTCTCAGCATGTGCTTAGTGGAGACTGAGCAATCTTTGTTTTACCTCCAGGTCCTGCTCTGCAGTTGCTGAGGCATTAGTCTAATACCCACAAGATAGGACCTGGTGAGAGTCTATTAGAGCTACAACTCCTTCCCCATTGGGGAGACAGATAAGAAGTCCCCACAATGGCCTATAGGGAGCAGGCAGGACTCATCCTGCAAATGCAGAACTTAACAGAGCAGCTGCTAGTTTCTTGTGTACCTGTGCATCAGGGTGACTTCTCAAGAGAAAGAAACATTTTTAAAATGCCCTGTTCTGGCCTAAAGCAGGTGATGATTTATTAATAAGGGTTGGTTGCCAGGGAACTCCCTTGAATAGGTTTAAATTTTGCAAAGGAAGACAGAGCTGTTCATTTGTGGAGGTTCAAGTGGGTGAAGTGGCTGATTACCCATTTAAGACTCAAAATCTGTGGAGCCCCGAGTAAAAAGCCTTCCTCAGAAGCTCTCAGCCTCAATGCAAGTAAAATGAGGCTCAGAGAAGGTTGAAGGGGGACCTAATAACTGTTTATGAGCCTATTAAGGATGATTAGAAGGAGGGCGGTGAGCAGCTGTTTTCTCTTCTTCAGTGATGACAGGGCTAGAGGGAATTGCGCTTCTCGGCCAGAAAAGGAGATTGAAGTTAAGAACAGGGAGGAATTTCCTGAAGGCTGGGGTCTGCTTGAAGAGCTCACTTTCCTCCCTAGAGATAAGCAGGAAGAACTGTTGCCTGTCCAGTTCAAGATATAAACCCTGAGGAACTTAAGGTGGGGGGGGGGGGGGGTCAGGGGTGCACCAGCAGGCTACAGCCAAGAGAAACTCTGCTTTTACTTTTGCATAGTTCACTATTTTATTAGTAGAAATCAGAAGTGTGAGGTCCAGGGTTGAGGCCATTGGTTTCTAACATTTACCGGGTTTGGTAAAAAAAAGTTATCTGAATGAAATTAATTCAGGGACAATTGTGGATCTTATGAAAGTTTCCCCCCATTTCTTTCCCAAGGCCTTAAACATGAACAAATTTATTGTAGCTAATGTTGACCTGACTGATTTTGAGTCATTATAAAATTGGGTCAAAGACATTCAGGGATTAGACCACAGAGGAAGCACTGATTATTGAGGAATTCAAAGCCACATGGTGAATTCTCAAGTTCGAGCTTTCCATTGTGCTCAGTAGGAGGCAGGAACCAGGCACCACATCTCTGCCTGTCTTAAAAGCATGTGCGACTCAGTAACAGAACTGGGCAATAACATTTTTAAAATAGATTTTATTTATTAATTTTCAGAGAGAAGGGAGAAAGAAAGGGAGAGAGAGACATCCATTGGTTGCCTCTTGTACAACCCCAACTGGGGACCTGGCCCACAACCCAGGCATGTGCCCTGACTGGGAATCAAACTGGTGACCTTTCAGTTCATAGGCCAGCTCTCAATCCACTGAGCCACACCAGCCAGGGCTGGGCAATGATACTTTCCCTCCTCAGAGCCCTCTTTCACATCTGTAGTTCTATTGCTTGCCATTTTATGAAATATGTATTGTGATGGCTGAGAAAATTAAAGCAACAAAATGAATGAACATAGAAAATGATCACTATTAAAACTTGGTGTCTCTCATTTCCAACTTCATGTGTGTGTTTATACCACCTATTCATTCAATAAATATTTGTGGAACATTTGTGTGCCAGGTGTTAACTCATTAGTAAACACAGCAGCCCAAGCCCTGCCCTTGAGGAGCTTATGTTCTGTCTGCTGTGGCTGAATGCAGCCTGCTCATAAACCATCCCCAAAGGTTCTGTTTCCAGTTCCATTCTGGCCTATTTATTTCTTGATTCCTTGAGTGTTCTAACCAAAAGGAAAATTAACCAAAACCTGGAATCTCCTTTCTGAGAGAACAGATAATTCAGAACCATTTCCATATTTTTAAAAAACTTAATGGGGAGCTCTTCTCCGAAAATAGTTGAGATGCCCAAGTAGGGGCCCGAGCCATGGGTTTTCAGGATTCTGTTCTACTTATACACCTTTGGATGGCAGTTCTGAACAGGTGCAACTTCTGTGTGTGGAAGATGAAAGTATCCTGAGGTCAGTGAAACACTGCATGTGGAGCTCAAGGAAAAGGTCACTGAGACCCTCCTATGTGTCACCTGTATTGGGGGAAAGATGTGGGCCCTGTTCAAAGGGAATAATCCAACTGAGATGAGAACTGACTCATTGACAAGACAACAAGCTACCACCCCAGCACTTTATGAGAACTAGATGAGTTTCATAAGTAGTGAGTGCTGGAGAAAGTAGATGTGGGCCAGGGCAGTTTCTGAATGGAGACTTGGGACATGAAAGAGGGACCTTAAAGATGAGTTCAAAGTGGGAGAAAAAAGTTTTGAGCAAAAACTAAAACATTTAGAATTCTGGTCTTTAATCCATTTTCCACCAATACTTGTCCTGTGTAACCTGGAGTGAATAACCACAACCCAATACAGAGCCTCCTGAGTATATAGCAAGTACTCAAAATTTATTTGTAGAATTGGATTGAATTAAGCATGTTTGTTGTTAGTTTCCTACTCAAGTCATGTAGCAGAGTCACAATTTTTCTAACCAGATTCAGACAAACATTATGATAATCAACAACAAAAGTTACAGAGTGCATATTAGACTAGGCATGGTTCTAGGCTCTGGGGATCCAGCAGTGAATAAAGCAATGCTCTTAGTGTTTGTATCCTAGTGAGGGGTGAGATGCTGAATATACAAATAGACGATGGCCAGACCATATATAGGAATAGAACTCGAACCTACAACCTACAGCAACCTGTACAGGAAAATAGTCCCCTTTCCAGGAAGCTGAACATCACTTCTGTAACAACCAGCCCCAAGTAGCCAGGACTTAATTACTATAATTAAGAGCATCCCTAATTTTTGTCCCTGCTTCCAATTTAGGATTGACCAGAGAAAGCTAAATATGCATCCATAACCAATCACATAGGGTGCCCCCCTCCTACGTAGCCCATCTACAGCTTCCAGGTGCCAGCAACCTCCAATCCAGGCATACCTGAAGCCCTCCCTTTTTTCCATAATAAAACCTTTCCACACCTCTGCCCAACATGAGTCTCTGCTAAAATGCAAGTGATGGTGGCTGACTCCCTTGCTATAGTAAGCTATGAATAAGTTGTCTTCGCTTCTCATATGGTTGATCCTTGTTTATTTCTACAGGGATAATAGACTTTATCTCATATATATGGTGTGCATGTGCTAATGATAGTAAATGCGTTAGGAAAAGTGAACAGAGTCAGGGTTATGGAGGGTGGAGATGGCCATGTTAAATAGGGTGGTCAGGGGAGGCCCCCATTAAGGTGAGAGGGAAGCAGTGGAAGTGGGGAGAGAGCCATGCAGGTAACTGGAAAGAACCTTCCAGTAGAGAGTACAAAGTACAAAGGCAAGGAAGAGTTGAGAGTCAGTAGTAGGAGCCCTGGCCGGTGTGGCTCAGTTGGTTGGAACATTATCCTGTAACCTTAAAAAATAAGAAAAATAATAATGAGAATCAGTAGGAGGAACATAGTTATGAGCCTGAGGACTGAAGAAGATAACCCCATATAGGGGAAGTAGATATGTATCTGGGGGTGAGAATGTGTGGTCTGTGGGGCATATATGGTCAGGGGTGGGGGATGGTATGCTCATCATATAGGGCCTTGTGAGCTGAGCCATTGTAAGGTTTTGGCTTCTACTCTGAGTTTGACAGGGAGTCACTGCAGGATTTGGAGAAGAGGAAGGGCATAAATCTGTTTTAAAAGCATTTCTCTGGGCTCTGACTATGTAGCTCAGATGGTTAGAGCATTGTCCTGATATGCCAAGGTTGCAGGTTTAATTTCTGGTCAGGGCACATACAAGAACCAACCAATGAATGCACAGGGTGGATGGAACGGCAAATCAATGTTTCTTTCTTCCTTCCCTCTCTCCCTTCCTTGCTTGCTAAAAATTAAGTAAAAAAAAAAAAAACAAAAAACCAGCATCTTTCTGATCATTGACTTGAGCGTAGATTTCAGGGAGGCAGGAAACAGGGGTGGAAATAATCCAATTAGGTGGCTATTGGATTAATCTGGATATGAGATGGCAGTGACTTGGTCCAGGGCGGCAGAGGTGGAGGATGGTGGAAGAGGGTGCATAAAGTCCTTGGCAGGACTTTTCTGAAGGAGTTCCCCCAGTGATAAGAAGAGTCCTGAGTTCTCTTGAGCCCTATTCCTGAATTAGATAAAGGAGCCTGGCAGGGCTAGCCCCTCAGTGTAAACTACCAGATGCAGTTATTTCAGATCGCACCAAGCAACTCCTTTTGAATGCAGCTGCCCGTGCCTCCTCTGTGAACCTCACTGCTCTGGGGATGGTGTCATGTGTGTGCTAGGAGAGTAAAGGGCAAAGTATTTTCCACATTGAATTTCCCGCCAAGATTCCAAATCGGCTTCGAGAAACACAGAAAACAGGCCTGGATGGTGTTTTGTAGGTCTGGGTTTGGTAGGTACCCAGTGGAAAAGGTAGCAGGCCTCTTGTTCACCCTGAACAGTGCAGTGCATAAGCTCTCAACCTGACAAAGTTCAGTTCTGTTTAAATGCCTTGCACCACAAGATCTGTGTTGTATAAAAAATTGTTGCCTATGGTTCCCAAGAGAGTCTAAGTACTAAGAGACTCCTCTGTTTAGAAGAGAAAAAAGGAGATAAGTGTGTCTTGGAAAAATGGAGCCATATGATCAGATTTTTGGAGTCCCTACTTAAAATGGTACATTCCCACAAATACAAACCATAATTATCAGGTCTAATTTGTGGTTTGAAAAACATGATCCTTGAAAGTCTTAAAACCAAGACAAAGCATGCTTCTGAGCTTTGCATTCTTCCTGTGTGGTGCCTACTTGGAGGTAAACACCCTACCTCCCTTGAACTGGGCCCCAGCACTCTCAGAAGCCCTTTAATTTCAGGGGCATTTGGAAAGAGTCAGTGGCTGCTGTAGCCCCTTCAGAACCAGGCAGGACTGAGGGAAGGAAGCTGGTTAATCTGATTTACAGGCAAGGCTCATAAGAGCTCCACTCCCCACGCTGCCCATTTCATTTGTTCGTCCACAGTCAGAGCATACTCCAGCTGGTATGCTAAGTGGTCTTTTTCTCTTGTAACAATTTTATTATTTGTTCTGTGAGTTAATTTACATGCCATAAAATTCAGCAGTTTTTAGTATATCACGAGTGTGCAACCATCACCACTGTTGAATTCTAAGACCTTTTATCACTCCCAAAATAAACTCTGTACCCATTAATAGTCATTCTCTCAAGCCGTGACACCCAGTAACCTACTGTCTGTCTCTATGAATTTACCTATTCTGGATATTTTGTATAAACAGAATCATACAACATTTATCTTTTTACATCTGGCTTATTGCACTTAGCTTCATGTTTTCAAGATTCATCTATGTTGTAGCAGATAGCAGTACTTCATTCCTTTTCATGGCTGAATAATGTTATTGTATGGATATACCTCATTTGTTTATCCATTCATCAGTTGATAGATATTTGGGTGGTTTCTACCTTTTAGATATTTCAAATAATGCTTTAATAAATGTTCATGTACAAGTTTTTGTGCAAACATATGTTCTCACCAGCAATGTGTAAGGGTTTGAAAAACTTTTAAGACAGGCAAGTGAGGTGCCCTCAGCCCAGGTTGCAGTGGGACATTAAGCCCTTCCCAGGTCCTGTCAGCTCTGGCATGAGCAGTCTGAGCATGGTCTGTATGCTTGTCCATCTCACTGAACTTCACAGAGGCATCTTTCCTTTCCCCTGAGTTCTCTACAGATAGATGTCTATGAAGTTCAGAATTGCAATGTGTGTCTAACACATGCTGGGCATGCTACCTATTTTAATTTTCACAATACTCTTTTGAGTATTGGTTATCTGCATTTTACAGATAAGAAAGCTGAGGGTGGAGAGATGAGGAAACTTGCCAGAGTTCACAGAGCCAAGACACCAAGCTGGGGTGTCTTCTCCAGCCTATGCAAGAAGAGCTCAACTATGGCCTTTGACTTGTGTTCTGGTGGGGAAAGATGTCAGACGGCTGAACCCTCACATCAATCCTCTGATGGAATTCATAAACCAGACCTTCACAGGTGCAGCATCAATACCAGCTCCTGATGAGCAGATATGTTCTGAGAGTGTCCTCTTCTTCATGGCTTGGGTTGGGATCTGAAATAGCCCCTTCTCCTCCTATAGCCCTGCTAAACCCAGGGCATGCGGCTTTGCGCTGTGTGAAAGGCAGTTTATTTTTCTTTCTATTCTATACACATTCCCTACCTGTCTGCTCAACAAAAGCAGTCTCGTCTCAGCATGAGTGCGTAAGCACCTTTCAAAGATGTTAAATCAAGATCTGTGTCTCTCAGAAACAGCCCCCTCTTTCCCAAGAGGAAGGGGTTGCAGTAATTAAAGTTGGCCAGCAGGGCCTCTTTTGCCATTTCGCTTCCACTGAGTGGTCCAGAAAGGCCTCTGTTAAAAGGCACGCACCTTCTTCCCGCTGTTCCCCAAGTTTTCCAGGGTCTGTGGTCTCAGGGCCTGCAGGCAGCAGCCGCAGGGCATCCACAGTCAGGATTCCTCCTTGTGGGGACCCACAAAACCCCACTGCAGCAATGTAATAGCTGGGCACCAGGGTGTGCCATTCCAAACCTGGGGAAGGGAGTGAATGCTGGCTCCACCCATAGGTGGCCTTTTCCCGGAAGGCCCCAGGATAGTTGTCAGGGCATTTCGCCAAGCAAGCTATGGCTGTTGACCAAGACAGCTCCCAGCTGGGCTCAGAACAACTTTATTGCTGTTGACATAAGTGGAGTGAGTTAGAATCTGTGGTGGTACTTGGTGTCTCTGAATACAGCATACTCTGGGCTTTTGTTTCCTTAACATACCACCTTGCCACAGATTCATGCGAATGAGGCTCCCAAGCTTTAGGCCTTTGTTTGGTTGAGTGTGTGCTGATGTGTTCTGTGTAAGTGTCCGTGTATAATAATAAAACGCACTTTGCATTTATAGAATGCTTGCAGTGTGCAAGATCTTGTGGGTCCTTTGTATTTATAATTTTATTTAATATATGCATCTGGAGGTACTACCTAATTTAGCTTATGAAGAATTGGGGCTCAGAAAGGGTGAGTGACTTACCACAGGTCCCACAGCTAATAAGTGGCAGAGGGAGGTAGTATCTGAAAGCAGATGTGGCTTCCAAGCCCCTTTATGCCAGGATGGGGGTCTGGAATTCATGGTATGAAGCTTAGCCTCTGTGGCTCCCACTCCAGGAATAACAATCTTGCCCAGATGCTTTGAAGAAGGGCGCAAGATTGGGGGTAGAATCAGAAGGGGAAGGTGAGGAGGACTTTGCTTCATGTGGGAGCTGGTTTAGGTGCCTTGAAATTCACCAGGGTTTGGACAAGCCTTTCTAGGATGGGGCGCTTGGCACAGACCAGATGGGGGCTCAACAGTGTCACTGGGCACGGGGAGAGAAAGATAAAAAGGGCTGCGGAGAGGTAAAAAGGGAGGCGAGTAAGGTACTGGCAAGGAATGTTCATAGGAAGAACAGAGAGAGGTGGTGCTGTGGCTGCTGGCCTGAAGACGCTTGCCGGGGAGCCCCTTACTTGGGGGGCTGGTAGAGCAAGTACAGTTCGAGCAGGGGAGCTGAATCACAGGATTGCTCAAGAAATACAAATTCCAAGCACAACCCTGGGGCCTCGGGGAGAATAATTGACAACGTGTTGACTGAAAACACCAAGCTAAGTGTGTCTGCAGCGTAAGCCCGCGCTCTCGCAGGTTCACAGCGACACCTAGTGGCCTCTGTGGACACCTGCTGCTTCTGTGGAAATGATGAGGCTTGTGTTCTGTTGAGAATTTTTGAGGTCTAGAGGCGACATTTCCTCCTTTCCCTTGCTTTCAGAGCCCATATTTTGGGGTGGGCTGGGGTGGGGGAAGCAATGGGGTTAAAAGTGGGACAAATGTAATATAAAAACAATTTTTTTAAAAAAAGAGTCCGTATTTTGCTTTGTCAATATTTTGAGGGGAGTTTTGCACGTTCCCAGGTGTGGGGGTGCGGAGGCTAATGCTCAAAGACTGGACTTCCTAGTGTAACCGGTTATATATATCCAACTGACTGCACTGGTTAGATTTTCTAAAGTAGTCATCATTTCTTCTAATTTTATTCTTTTCACTTACTAAGTATAACAAAATGTATTTAATGGTGATATCTCTAGAAGACTTGCACACAAATGAAGTAACCAATTTGAGACATAATGACTATACTTGGATATTAGATCAAAGACCTTGGCTTCCATAGTGACCCTGATCAATAAGTCTGCTTAAAAAGCAAACTAGGCATCTCTTTCTAGATAATGACACCTGAACATTTTTGTTCCCTCCCTTGCTTCCCCTTGCTCCATTTAAGCTTTGGCTACTTTACTTGTCTGAAGGCTCCCTGGGGTCAGAGTATGTCCAGTGTTAGTACAATGCCTGGGACATAGCTGATACTCAAAAACTATTTCTTAATTGAATGACTTCAGCTCCTGACCAGGCAGTGAGAGTTACAGGAGGGAGATCAGATAATCCAAGCTCCTGGCAAGTGCTGCTATAGGATTCTAGACTCTGAAGGAAATTTATCAGACTGGGAAGACCCTTGCTATAAGCCCCTGCCTGGCAACTCAGCTTCTTGTCAATGGCTGGGGATAGTCTGTGGTTAAATGGTAATGCAGTGCAGTGTTCATAGAACTCTGTAAAAAGGAAGTTAAATGATTGTGGGTTGGCACTCCTAGGAGGGCTCCCTATGGCCATGCTTTAAGGCTCCCTCAGAAGAGCCACTGAGGGTTTTCCTTTGGAAGAAGAAACCATGAGTTTCTATGAGCCAGTCTTGCTGGGAAGGAAACACTACCTCCAAGTTAAATTTTACCCAAATTACATTGGCCAAATTACTTGTATTAACTGGGTTTCATTGGCTGCAAAAATCAGAGACTTGCAGAGTTATTGGTACATACAGAAATAAGGAAACTTGGCCCCATTGCCTGATCTCTCCAGAACCCAGAAGATTCAGAACACCAGACTATTTGAAGCATGCCACAGAGGATGTGGGACACATTGGTGTCAGCCCAGCATCATTTGAATAACCTTCATAAATTAGGAAAATTGGCCATGTTAGGGGCATTACCTCACCAGCTTGGAGATCAGAACTCAGTTTCCTGGACTAATTCTGCAGCTAGGACACAGGTGTGTAACTGAGGCTCTGCTGATTAGATGCAGCAATAAGAAACTTCAATATAGAAGAGCAAAAAGCAAAGAAGTGACTTCTGCGTGGGATTGCATCTTGGTGATGGGGGCAGAGCACGGCAGGGGACATGAAGCCTGCAGGCAGCAGGGACAGAGGTGCTCCCAGTAACATGTGCTGAAGGCAGTAGAACCAAGCCCGTGACCAGAGCAGTGGGGACTTGGGTATTGTACATGACTGGAGAGCCTCTAGCTCCGTTCTCTAACTCTGCCACACATTGTGAGCTGCAAATATTCACTAATACATTCTTTTTCTGTTTAAACAAATTAAAATGGGTTCTGTTGTTTGTAAATAAAAACCCTGATTGATAAACCCATCATGAAAGTATAGTTAGGTTTCATGGAGATTGGGATCAAAAAGTCATTTGGCATTCAAGGCAGCTAGCTATTGGAGATTCAGTTCAAGGATCATTACTCCAGAGAGGTTGTACTCAACTATTTTGTTTGGGGCTGAGGTGGACATCTGTTGTGTCCAACATCCCTCCAGTAACAACCATGTTCTACTGTTAGGCCCTGTGATCTGGTGTCTGGCGTCATGCTCTAGATACGGAGCTGAGCAGATGACCCAGGCCAGGTCAATTGGATCGCTGCTTCTTCCTGGTCACAGGGATTGGTTCAAGGATGGATACATGTCCCAAGGGCACCAAAGGGTGCTGTTTCTGGTACTCGTGCTATATACCTAAGGAATTACATACTCTTTTGTTGTTGTTGTTGTTGATCCTGTTAAGGTGGAAGGAGGTAAGCATGAAACATGAAGCCAATGTTTGGCCACCACGTCAAGTATGGGAAGAGCCTGACAAACAAAAAATAAAGTCAAATGGAGAAAAGTAGAGTAAAACAGAAGTATTTATTCCTGATATTATGCATTTGGATCCTGTCATGACTAAATCTATCCTTAGACTTTTTTCAATTATGTAAGTCATCCAATTCCTTCATAAGTTAAGTTTCTGTCATTTGAAACCAAAAGGGTCCTAACTAATAAATGATGCATGGTCAAAAACTAGAATTTTTGGCAAGCATTTAAAGGGATTAAATTATGTCCCTCCTTATCATACCATTCACTTGGCTACTCTTCAAGCCTATGTCTTCATTTGTGGATAACTGTTAAGGCTCCAACTGTGCTCTGTTCTATATTCACAAGTCCAAGTATTCACACATCCTGGCAAACACATGGCTCCATTGCACATGCTTGTCGTTATAGTCTACCTCTCTCTCTTCTCCAATATGCCAATTTGGGATTCTCACATTTTAGGAACACTCCTCTCAACATTCTGTCTCAGGATCATTGTTGTAACAATATATATCTTCAGTTGCAAAAAAAGGTACATCCTCCACCTTGAGCGCAAGGTGGTACCCACCTGTGAGGGTATGCTGCCAGCCCATGTGTAAAGGCTTTTGGGTTCCAAACCACTGGTGCTGGGACTCTGGCATCAGTGTGACTCAGTGGTTGCAGTCTTCACTTATTTTCCTAAGTGCATCTTCATGATTCTTCTCCTGCTACCCACTGGCTCATTTTCTCTTTATTTTCAAAATCAATTCCCTGAGAAAGATATAATTTGATTGATCTAATTGTTAATTCTAATTCTCATGTGAACAGGGTTGATTAAGCTGAGTCATATCAGACAATACTAGCCAGTCCATGATTGGCAGGCCTTGGGCAAGGCATCCACTCCTGTCCAACCACCTGTAGTCAAGAGAAGGTCACGTGGTAAAAAACATGACAAAATATGGATGAACAGGTTGGGAACACTTTCCTCCTTAGGGATTAAGACTGGGGCAGTTTTTCTTAGCCAGGAATGGTGGGAATAGCTTCCATGATTGATGTGTCTGGTGCCTTCTCCTGTCCTGTAAATAATAGAATAAGATAATGATGATGATAGAGATGGGGATGTTAATAATAATTGTAAGGATTGTCTTTACCTCCAACAGCTCTATTCTTTTTTTAAAATATGTTTTATTGATTATGCTGTTACAGTTGTCCCAATTTCTTTTCCCTCTTCTCCCTTCCACCCAGTGACCCCTCCCTGCAGTTGTCCACCCCACTTAGTCCATGCCCATTGGTTGTGCATATAGTTCTTTTCAACATCTTCCTGTCTACTCCACTCCCTCCTATTATGCTTCTTAATTCCTGCATCATCTCCCTCCCTTTCTCCCCTTCCCCCTCCCCACTGACTTCCCCCCTATATATTCCCCATACCTATAATTCTTCTTCCACTCTCGTTGCCCACTTAGTTTGTCTTTGTTTTGATTCCCTAGCTTCTGTTGTTGGTTGCTGTGATACAGTTTTCATTTTAATGTTCATAGTTTTGATCCTCCTTCTTCTAAACAAGTCCCTTTAATATCCAATATAACAGCAGTTTGGATCTGATGAACTCCTTCAGTTTTACTTTGTCCTGGAAGCACTTTCTCTGCCCTTCTATTCTGAATGACAGCTTCAGCTTCACTGGATAGAGTAATTGTGGCTGTAGGCTTTTGCTTTTCATTACTTTGAATATTTCTTGTCAGTCCCTTCTTGCCTGCAGAGTCTCCTTTGAGAAATCAGCTGATAATCTAATTGGAACCCCTTTGTACATAATTCTCTTCTTCTCTCTTGCTGCTTTTAAGAGTCTCTCTTTATCTTTAATTTTTGACATTTTGATTCTAATGTCTTGGTGTGGTTCTCCCTGGGTCCAGTTTATTTGGACCTCTCTGTGCTTCCTGGACCTGTAAGTCTATTTCCTTCCCCAAGTTAGGGAAGTTCTACTTCATTATTTTTTCACATAATTTTTTAATTTCTAGTTCTCCTTCTTCATCTTCTGGCAACCCTATTATTCAGATGTTGGCCTGCTTATAGCTGTCCGATAAGTTTCTGAGCCTCTCCTCATTTTCCTGATTTTTTCTTTTCTCTTTCTGCACTCATTGACTGTTTGTTCCTTTCCTATGTTCCAATTTGTTGATTTGATCCCTGGTTTTCCTTCCTTCACCACTTGTTTCATATGTGTTTTCATTCATTCCAGCAGGACTACCCTTCATTCCTTCCCCGTCTTGATTAAGTCTCGCTGTTATTTCTGTAAGTTGTCTTATAACTATAGCTCTGAACTGAGGCTCAGAAAGATTATCTATCTGTTCATCCGTTAATTTGTATATTTGCTTTCCAGTCAGCTGTGTGATTGGTATCTCTATCATTATCCTTGACATCCTGAAAGGTTTGTTTATCTTTCCTTCTTGGGTGGGGCTGTCACACCTCCTATGCTATAGGGGGCAGAGCCCCATGCACTCATCACTACCGGGCGACCCTTCTCACCACACTGTGGCACTCTGTGTGAGTGTGGGGATCCAAGATGGATTCCTGCTGTTCACTCTCTGTTGAGAGACTGGGAGCCTCCTCCTCTTCCCCTACGCCTTCTGGGTCTCACAGTCCAAGGCAATGGGGGTCTGCCTTCCCTGGCATTGGAATCATGAGCTTACGGGTCTGGACTGCAGCTGGGGGTGCTCCCCTGGCGCTTCTCACCTCCCCTTAAATACGGGTGGTATCTGTGCTTACCTCTGTTCTGCCGCCATCGCCACTGCTGCCACCACCAGCACAGCTTGATCTCTCCACCCCAGCTTCACTGCTCCTACCCGTCCGGATGAGCACCACTTGTTTATAACTTCATACATTTGACTTCCATGCAGCTTTATTTTCTAGAACTTCTGGTTCTTTCTGGTTTTGTGATATTTGTAGACCTTAGTTGTGGAGGGAGACTTAATGTGTCAGTCTAGGCCTCCATCTTGGCCAGAAGTTCTATTCTTCCTATATCACACTTACTAGCTGTCTCTGTAAAAGTTCTTACTTTTTATTTAACATCAGGCTTTTTGATTACTGTGAGGAGACAGTAACTACTGAGCATCAATTTTAATGCTCCTTTTCCCTGATACACAGAACGCAGCTACAACCCTCACTGTGGGTAGTAGAGTGGCCTTTAGAGAGCTTAGCATTCTCAACTCCTTTTCCTAAGCCAGACAGGGCCCATTTCCCCTATAACTCTCCTCTGTAACTGGGAGAGGGCTATGAATATCTACATGCTGGCATCTAGCTTGTTTCTAGTTTATTCTGTAGTGTTGTATCAACCCCCTAAGGCCAACTCCAGAACCTCAAGCTTTAAGCCAAAGTGCTTTCAAAATAACCAGGAGATTCATACCTGGGAGGCCGGTCTCACACCAGCCACACAGACGGAGTGTTGGAAGTTCTGCCACTAACTCACTGTGTGATTTTTTTTTTTTTAAGTAAATTGAAAAACACCAGAATGCCTCTTTTCTTTTTTTCTTTTCTTTTTTTTAAGGTTTATTTTATTCTCATTCAACAGGGGGTGGGGGAGAGAGAGGAGAACAAAATCATTGATGTGGGAGAGAAACACCAATCAGCTGCCTCCTGCATGTGCCTGAATCAGCAACCTTTTGGTTATGGGATGACACTCCAAGCAACTGAGCCACACCAGCCATGGCAGAATGTCTCCTGTCTTAACAGAAAAAAACATGACCACCAGGGTTGGCAGTGGGAGGGACTCTAGTGAGGAGGGTGGGCTGGACCAAAAGTCTGCATTTCAACCTGGAGTTTCCCCTAGCCTGCCATTGTCCCAGGTCAGACCAGAGTATCAAACTGGGGAAGCAACCTCTCCTTCTGGGTGGAATTCTGCAGAGACCTAGAATCTTCTCACTTCGTATGTTGAAGACACCTAGAATCCTTAAGATACAACTTCTCAAACCAAAGTTGTAGGGTAATTTGTTTGAGGTTTATTTGTTTAATCCACCAAATTCTGATGACTCTCAGCTGTGAAACAGTGTCTAGTGACATAAAATGGTCTCTAGTTTACATGAACAAAACCAAAATAAACTGCTCCATCTCTGGAGAAGATGTGGTCTAGAGGTTAAGGGTGTGAGCTGAGCTTTGGTATTAGATTCACTTGGGGTCAAATATTGGCTCTTTGTGACCTTGAGTAAGTTATTCAACATTTTTGTGTTTCTGATCCCTACTGTGTAAAATGGGGATGACACAAGTCTGCTCAAAGCAGAGCGTGTATATTAAATGACATCATGCACAGAGTAGGGAGTAAACATTCACTGTTTTTTTCTAGCCAAGTAAGATTTCTCCAGGGAGCCACGAGACCATTTTCCTAAAGATCTGCTGGGACTGCCTGCACTTTGTAGCCATTCTGGATGAGGGTGACAGAAACATCATGGCCAGGCACTATGGAATTCTCCTCTCAGCTTGGTTCCTCCTGCCTCTCTCTAGGAGCCTCAGGCCACATGCTACTGGTCCCAGGGAGGACAGTCAAGGCATCTGCGACGTGGAATATGCAAGTCTGGAGTTGGGCTACTTACCAGGTGGAAAGTGTTGGGTGCTGGCAAGGGTGAGTGACCCACCACTCTTAGTTTGAGGTTTTCTTTTAGGACCTCTTGCTGTCTAATGTCACCAGGTATAGGACTTTCAATGCAGGGGATGGGCATGGAGAGGACCCCCATCTCTGCCATCCATCGTGGTCTCTGGATGCCCCCAAATCCAGGTTCTGAGAAACCTAATCTGGGCTCAGCCAGGATTTTGTTAAATTGCTGATCTAAGGAGCCAGAAAATTAATTCATAACAGTATCTGGGAGGTGATGGCCCTGGCAGTTCCAGGGCTCATGGATTCCTCGTCATTAGAAGGGCTGATGTGTACAGTGCTTTTCATTTTGCAGGGGCTTTCACACACCTGGTGCCAGTCTTTGAACAATCTTGTCAGTTGTCTGAATTTAGAGATGAGAAAACTCCTGTGGAGTTTTAATAAATCTGCAAATAGTTTTCATATCATCTGCCCCAATCCTTTTGTTATACATGTAAGAAGAGGGAAGCCCAGAGAGGGCAAGGTAACTGAGCTAATTAGGAGCAGTGCTAGACTCAGCCTGGGACCCCATCCTCTAGTATCTGAGGCAGGCAAGCCCTGTGCCTGCTCAGGAAGAAACTGCCCTGAAAGCCCAAGCAGACAGCAGCCTGGACAACAGTGCTTGGCGGCAGCAGGGGTGGGAGGCGGGGATGTGGGGAAGAGGGGTAAAGCCACCTAAGGAGGTTCAGTGAGTCTTTGCAAGTCCCACACCAGGAATATCAGATCTCAGGCAAGAATTCTTCATCCCTGAAGATAAGTCAACCAGGCTCAGTGAGCATTCCTTGTCCTGAACTCCTTTTCTCAGAATCTCCCAGAGTGCTGGAACTTTGAATAGAACTTGAATGATATATCCCTGGTTTTAATCCATTAGAATTGTTGAGCACAGACTATTTTTCCAGCACTGGACTAGTCTGGGCCAATCGAGGTCAGGGAGGTCCCTAACTCAGTGAAGGACTCCAGAGTCCTTTGCGGTGTAGTGGGGGCAGGGAGAAAGAAACCTTATGGGAGGAGATGGGGTGGCATTTACACTTTCCTTCCCCCAGAGAGGCATCACTATGGGAAGCTGATGTGCCAGTGGCTTGTTTGGGTGGTAGGGCAGTGACTTGAGGTGCCTTTCAGGTGATGTTGCCCATGCAAGCACATTTTTTCAGAATCACATCTGCTCAACCGTACTAAAAACAGCACCTCTGCTGATGTTTTCAGCATCCAGTAAGTTCATATTGAGCATCGGCCTGCGAGCTAAGTGTCGCTGGTTCGATCTTCCAGTCAGGGCACATCAGAGAAGGAAAACTCTGACTCCAAAAAACCTCCGCTGCCTTGCAGCATACCTCTTCAGGGGAAAGGCTAAGGGAGTAAACCCCGACAGAAAATCCGGAGCCGGAGTCCCTAAGGCGGTCTGACGTTGTAGTCAACACTGGCAATTCCTGCGGCGCACCTGAAGCCAAGCTGTATTGACTCCGTCTTTCCCTTGGATCCCTCAGCTGCGAAGAGAGGGGGGGTCTGCTGCATGGGCAACAGCAGACCCTCCATATCACCCTGCCCAGGCTCTGTAGCTTCAGCTTCACTGGAGAGGACACTCCAGCGTCATCGCAAGATGTCGATTCAACACGGGAGGAGACAGATACCGTGTCACTCCCGAGTCGGACTGCACAACCATTCTCGGCGGTGCAGATAGACACTTAAGAAGCTACACCATCGTCTCTCGAGATGGACGGCTGCCGACGATGAAGTTCATATTCAAATGAACATGCAGGGTAGGAGAGGGGAGGAGTTACAACAACACCCACAGAGGGTGGGAGAGGCATGAAGTTGGTTTCACCTAAAAAAATAGAATAAAACAACACAGAACAAAACACTGCAACCAAACACTGGGCTGAGCAAGAAGGGAAAGTGTGGTGTGTTCAAAAAACAAAATTCAATTGAGTATATTTGAAGATCTAACAGGCTTTATTAAATGATTCATGAATCAGGGAACATCCCATCTAGCAACGAGAAGGGTACTTGGCGGCGTTATACAAAATGGAAGGCTTTCTTTCATAGGGAGAATGGCGGGACAGAAGAAGAGAAAAGAAAAGATTATTTTTGGGCCATGACACCTTTTTTGGGGGGGGCAGGTTGGAGAGAACAGGGAGGGTTATCAAGCAGATCGCCTCTTCTTTCTACAGGCGATGGAGAGGGCCCATGTGGCAGAATCCCCTATGAGGGTTGACCAGAAAATTCCAGTCTGACTTATTAAGATTATGGTTCTGGGAGAAGTAGCAACTGCAGTTAGATCAGTTATTAAATTTTGGGTTGGTATCACAGGCTCATAGTATAAGTGCTGCCATTTTGGGCCTATGGTTTTCTCTTTAACAGGTGTCTCTCCAGTCTTGGCCCACTGCAAGTTGACATAGGGAGGTCTGTCCAGCGGTGGGCTCTGGATAGTAATGTGACCCAGTGCTTTGTGTGAATACACAGTTGTGGCTGAGGCAATCAGTGCATATGCAACAGACCTTGCAGAGTCTTGAACAATTTAGGGGGCCCTTGCATGTGAAGGGTCTCAGATGATCAGCTAGCTGATCAGAGGGCTGTGCCAGAGGCAGCCCTGAGTGCTGAGGAACAGGTGGCTTCCCCTGGGTCAACAGAAAAAAGGGCAGGGGCACTAGAATGAGCCCCAGGGAGCTCTCTTTGCATTGTTTGGAAGGTGACACTGGCTGGGACAATGCCCCCTCTCCTAGTGGGAGGTTCTGCACCCAAGTTTAGTTCCTGAAGACCAAAGCCTTCCTCTCCATCCCCATTAATACCCAGGGAGCATTGAGACACCCTAGACAATGCCTATATATCTCCTCTGCCAGGAGCCAAGGGACCTATGTATTCCTCCAGGGACTTAACCTGTAGGCCCCACTCACCCTGTCCCCAGGGAGGATGACAGAACAGGACATGTGCCTGCTTGTTTCTTCATGCTCTCTGGTGACCTGTGAGTTCCTCCACCCCAAGCCTACTCCTCAAGCCATGCTATGTGATGCTGTGGAATTGTCTCAAACTTTGTTCACCAGAGAAAGAACCTAGGTAGAACCCACAGTGCAGAACACCTGGACATGGTATCTAGTTCCCCCTGGAGATGCCTCTGGCCATCACCCTTAGAACCACAAATGCCCAATGACCATGAGCCTTTAATGCCACCATTGAAGTGTGACCTTAATGCCACCATCAAGGCCAGAGGCCTACAGCCAAAGGAAGGGCTGGGCTCTTTAATGAGATCTGAATGGAAAACTCTTGTAAGTGGTCACTACACAAGGAAAAAACTGTGGCTGCTTCTGTCATTGCTCCTAGGACAGGCCTCCTCATTTCTCTACTCTAAGAGCCAGTGACCCTAACACTCAGCCCATCACTGCCTGCTCTACCACCCTCAAAGTCTCCCAGAAATGAACAATTCTGCTGGGTTGCTGTGATGTATTTCTGTATCTTTGTCATAACTAGCTTTTCTCATGGAGTGATGTAAATGGTCCTCTCGTTCTTCCAAGGTGAGCTTTTTTAAGCATTTGCATGTAGTTTGTGTACCTGGGAAAATCAGCCCATTTGCTCCCTGACAAAGGGGAGGAAGAGAACAGTCTGCCTGAAAACCTACCAGGCCCTAACAAGCAGTATATATAAGCTTATGCCAGTGGTTAGCTGGGAGCACAGCCATGAAGAACTCTTTCACTGAGTGTCTTTCAATAGCACAATTGTGCTGTGCTGCCTCCCGGACATCTCAGAGCCTTGTACCTGCAACCCCACTGTCTGGAATTCAGTCAATCATTCATTCAACACATGCTTGCCAAGCTTCTCTTGTATACCAGGCACTCTGTCTCCAAAGAGATGGTGGGATGTGGAGAATGGCAGAGAGGTGTGGCCTGTGTCTTCTTCATCTCTGGTACCCCAAGTGCCAGAGCATAACAGTGAGAATATCTGACCAGTGATTCTCAGGGATGACTATCAAGGATATGCATAGGGACCCATGGAGGGAGGGAGAAATGTCAGCCTCAGAAGGCTATCCAGGAGGATTGGAAATCAACCTGTCTTTTTCCCAATGTTCATCATATCAGTGGCTCTCCAGCTTTTTGATCAAGATCCACTGTAAGAAATATGCCTGACATTGCAATCCAGTACACATACAGGCATATAAGTATATACATAGAAATGTATATACATATATGACAAAATTTTATAAGATATTACCAAGCTTTACTATACATGATGAGCTCTATATACTTTTTATCCTATCCTATGCTATTTTATCCAAAATACTGTTATGAATTTTGTAGTCAACTAATGGATGGTAAATGTTACTTTGAAAAAACACCAAAGTAGGGAAAGAAAGGTGACACGGTGGCAGGAAGAAGTTACAATCAAACCTTACTTTAAAGTATATTCAGTGAATGCTTCTACTAGATTCCTCTATAAATCAAGTTAGTCTACTCTTAATTTGAATTTATAAAGGCCCAACCTTCTGCTTTTGTGTTTACTTAAAGCAAAATTATGGCCTCCTAACCAATCCAGCCCTCTGTCTGTTTTTGTAGGCTGGTGAGCTAAGAATGATTCTAAATGAGGAAAAAATTCAAAATAAGAATAATTTCACAACACGTGAAAATTATATGAAATTCAAATTTCAGTGCCTGGCTACACTCATTTATTTGCATATTGTCTGTGGCTGCTTTGGGGTTAAATGGAAGACATGAGCATGGCCCTCGAAGTCTAAATATTTATTCTGTGGCCTTTTATAGAAAGTTGTCGACCTCTGTAGAAAGAATGGTCTTTCTTATGCTAGGGATGGGATGACTCCAAAAGAAATGGTTCTGCTGGTATAGGGCCTTGGAAGGACCAGCTGAATGAGAACATCCTGCTTTTCCAAGGCTTCCTTTCAGACCTTTTCTTCAGCCAACAGGGGCATCCCACTGATGTGGTGACTCACCTTAACCACCTGCCTGGCTGAGTGAGCCGACAGCTGCCCAGAGACCCCTGATGGCTCTCAGACTCTGTGAGGCCTGGCCCAGGGGGCTGAGGTTGGGGCAGGCATGGGGATAGGGCTCAGAGAGTACAGCCTTTGAAAAATTAGCCACCGTTAGACTTTGACTTCTTCACTTGACCTTTCTCTTCCCAGCAACACTTTCCCCTGGTCTTTTTCTGTTTTTCTTTGAGCTTATATGGGCTCTGGGTCACAAATTCCCAAAAAGGTTGTGGCAAAGTCAATTTTTTGAAATATTAGTAAATGCCTCCTGCCCACCCCTGGTCTTTTTTTAACCCCTTCTCTCCTCAAACCTCCTGCCACCCCTAACAGCCAGGCTGTTCTATGACCTTGACACAAGGGAGCTGGCGTAGAGTGAAGGATTCAGAACCTCTTGGCTTTAACTTTAGGGACAATGAGGCCTTGAGAACTCTCAGCAAAAACTGTTTCAGGGGAACATTAGAGAGCAAGACCACCCACCTGTTCTCTGGGCTGAAGGGGTGAGGAACTAAAGGGAGATGCTAGTACAGAGAAATCAGTGGGTGAGGGAGAGAGACACACCTGCTGATGACAGAGAGTCCAGCACTCAAAACTTGCCACCAGGAGGCCACCTGACTGTCAGCTTTTACTGAAGCAAAGGCCACTAGGGCTACCAGCTGGCCTTCCTTTATCTGGGTGGTAATTGTCTTTTCTAGCAGCCAGCATGTCCCTACAGGGCATGACATCAATCTCACCTCAGGCTGTGGCCCAGTCCCACCTAACCTGCCCTAAGGATCCACTGTCCTCTCTATAACTTCCCTAGATCTGATTTAGTCCCAGATGGAGAGGGACCTGGACATTTAGCAGACCAGAGTCAACCTGAGATTCCTCTCTGCCCAGGGACAATGTTGGCCACTGATATAGCCTAGGTTTCCATAGTTTCTATTATCATATTTGGGACTGGGGAGACCAAGCTGGTGGTAAGGCCACCAGGGTGTGTGTGTGTGTGTGTGTGTGTTCCTATGCACTTACACAAACTAGTTTCTATATAGGAGTGTGTGATGGGATTGGGATTTGGTGGAGGATGAGAATGAATAGATGGAGAGCTAAGTAGCAGACAGATGTGGGAGTGGGACAGAAGCAATGCCCATCTCCACACAAGTGTCCAGTTTGTTGGGCCTGGAAGGGGCTGGATCTGGACAGAGCCCTGCTTTTTCTGCACCATTCCTAATTTTGGTTCTTCCCAATGCCTCACAATGGAAGGAGGAGAATAGAGGAGGAGAGGTTGAATCTCTTCATTTCCCCACATCTCTGGCCTGGCCCTTTGGTAACATTTTCTAATTTGAGAGGTGGAGTCAAACTTTCCCCAGCAGGCCCCTACTCTGCTACCCACTAATGGACAGTGGACAAATTTATTTCCTCTCATGTGCCAGGTTTAAAAGCTTGACCTGCATTTCACAAAAGTCAGCTTGAGTTCAATTACAGTAGACTGCCTGATCTCATTTATTTTTCACTTATATACTTGAAGTTAGGACAGCTATAATTTGAAATGGAAATTTATGCAAATACTATGTAAATTAGGCCATTCCCAGATTAACTGGGGGAAAATATCTGGTTGCCTTAGCAGGCACCATCTGTTCCCTCCACAGTCTTTCCATATCTGAACCCCACCCCCTTTTTCCAATCTACTTTGAAACTTGTTTTCCAGTGGCTGTGAAAAGAGATCCTTCAAGGGAAAAAAATCACCCATCACCTTTCCAGATGGGCCATTCTAATGCCCACTCTGTTGTGGGAAGAGGCTCAGGTGAGGGCCTGGGAAGAGGTTTAGTTAACTGCAGGCTAGGGGCTCTCTGAACAAGCAGCTTGGGGTGGCTGTGCTGGCCAGGCTTGCTCTGAGCTGAAGAAGCTTGGGGTCTCTGAGTGAGATGTCATGCCCACACGTCTGCCATGCCCCCTCTCTTTGTCTGATTCTTCTCTTCTTCCTCTTTGCCTTTGCCTGAGCCCTCTCATGGCATCCCCGTTGTGGCAGTTGGAGTAGAAAGGTTTGGGGGTTGTGCAATCTTGAAAACTTTGGGGTTCATGTGTGTTCACTGGCGGGCTGTCATGCCCAGGCTGAGATAAAGTACATGTGAAACAGCTGTAACTGATAAGGGCTACAAGGACAATCAAAGACATAGCAAGACCACCCCCAACAGATTTATGACTTAGATCCTGCAGAAGACCATCTCAATCCAACATAGTGACTAATTTCATCTTTTGGTAACCCCAGCCTCATTGTATGTTCATTGTAATATGTTAGCATACTAAACGATACGCCCTGTGCCACTATGATAGGAAAGAAAAGGGACACAAAATGGATGATGGTGCTCTTCTGAGAACTCTCCATCCTTTCTCCAGAAAAATCCTGAATATTCTTCCCCCTATTGAATGCCCTACCCCTCAATTAAATGAGCCTCAATAAGAAAAGTAAATTTCACTAGGGGGGCTGCTGCTCTGTCTGTGAAGTAGCCACTCTATCTCCCTGCTTTACTAATAAACTCTTTTTCACTTTGAACTCTATTTTGGTTCATGTTTTAATTATTTCCTGTGGGAAGCCAAGAACCCACAGTGGGTCACAGACCGTCAGGTCCACCTGGGCCTCCCAAATGCCTGCGTCAAGGCCTCCCATCCCTCCCCTGTGGCTGCAGCCCATTCCTGCTTTGGGGCAGTGACAGCTTCAACCTTGTTCTGGAAAGGCAGAGCCTAATATCCCAGTAACTTGAAGAAGTTGTTACTCCACAACACTTATAACCGTCCTTTTCTCCTAAAGGTTGTTAATGTAAGGAAAGTGGTGGGTAGGGCTTGGGGGGCTTTGTTCAACATTACTTTCTTCTTTAAGGGGGTAAAAATAAGGAGACTGCCTGCCCAACAGTTTATTAGATGTTCCATCCTGTAATGTTAAGAGGCCTTAGGGAACAGAGCCATGACTGACTCACAGCAAGTAAGTAACTTCAGCATAAATTTCTTGTTGCTGTTAGCCACGGAAATTTTGAGGTTGTTTGTTATTATGGCAAGACTTAATGAGAGCTGACTAATATACCTTTTATAATCATCATTAACCTTTCCCCAAAGCCATTTCAAATTTCAAAAAAAAATTTTTTTAATGTACTCATGATATTTTCTCAGTCTGAGGCCAAATGAGAATAAAAGCATCTTTTAAAAAATTTGCTTTATTTCTTGATTTCTAATATGCCAGTACAAACTGCACTTACATCAATGGCTTCTTCAAAACCAGACCTTTAGGCAGTGGAAACCGTGCACAGGCCCTGAGGCAGGAATGCAAGGAGCCCTGTGTTGCTGGAAAGTGGTGGGCTTGTGTTTGGCCCCAGAGAATATGCAATATCAGAACCGAAGCACAAGGTGGCACCATGACACTTTTCACAGTCATCCCTTAGCACACATACTGGTGGTAAAGGAGGGGACACAGACCTCTCAACCCCAAATAAAGTGCTCTTCCAGGGAATCAAAATCCAGCAGGCTCTAAGCAAACCATAAGCCATAGATAGACTCTTTGACCTAAAAGAACTTAGAGATCTCCCAATCAAGTTAATTCCCACGTGGGGGTCTATGTTATCTATGGAAGGACTTCAGGATTCTGGGAATCCCCTGATTTACAAAATGAATTTTTCGGGGGAAACCTCCAAAGCTTTCACTACACGGGGTCTATGGCCACAAAAGGTAAGGAACTTTTAACTCCAATCAGTCCTCCATCCAAGGCCAGACCTGATGAGAATTGCACAACTGCAGATAGCCTGAGCCAAATCCACTTTACCAGTTGCCTCAGAGTCCTGGGTCTGTAAGTGTTATTCTTTCTTCATGGAGGAACCAGGAGAATGCCCTGCCTCTTCAGGCCTGAGGACACTGGGGCAATCTTCAAGAAACTAGAGCTTTTGTGATGGGCCTGCAAACTCCCATGTATACTCTTCACTGTCTTTAGACTATACAAACAACAACCTAGCACATTGTTTTTCAAAAGTACCTAGATGCTCCTTTGGTAAATAAAATATTGTTGCACTTATGTGGTTACTAAACTCACAGTTGTTTTGATCATTAAGTAGTTTCTCTCCTCCTGGATGCTCTATGTAAGTCTACCACAGTGATTTTCTTAAATTATATTTAATTGATTATGCTATACAATTGTCCTGATTTTCCTCTTCGCCCCTTCCACCCAGCACCCCCCCACTCACTCAGGCAATCCCCACACCATTATTCATGTGCATGGGTCATGTGTATAAGTTCTTTGAGTACTCCATTTCCTATACTGTACTTTAGAGCCCCATGGCTAGTCTACAATGACCTATTTGTATTTCTTAATCCCCTCACCTCTTCACCCATTTCCCCACACCCCATTCCCATCTGGAAATCACCAAAATGCTCTCCATATCCATGATTCTGTCTTTGTTCTTATTTGCTTAGCTTGTTTTGTAGATTCAATTGTTGATAGATATGTATTCATTGACATTTTATTGTTCATATTTTTGATCTTCTATTTCTTAAATAAGTCCTTTTAACATTTCATATAATAATGGCTTGGT
Source organism: Furipterus horrens (assembly GCF_987537825.1). Taxonomy (NCBI): domain Eukaryota; kingdom Metazoa; phylum Chordata; class Mammalia; order Chiroptera; family Furipteridae; genus Furipterus; species Furipterus horrens. The sequence continues at coordinate 52,680,928 of NW_028327179.1, forward strand.
GATGATAAACTTTTCAGCTTTTTCTTGTCTGGGAGCTCTCTATCTGCCCTTCGATTCTAAATGATAGCTTGGCTGGGTAATGCAATCTTGACAATAGGTCCCTGCTTTTCATGACTAAATATTTCTTTCCAATCCCTTCTCTCTGGCAAAGTTTCTTTTGAGATAGCAGCTGACAGTCTTATGGGAATTCCTCTGTAGGTAACTAATTGCTTTTCTCTTGCTGCTTTTAGATTCTCTCTTTATCTTTAACCTTTGGCATTTTAATTACGATGTGTCTTGGAGTGGGTGTCTTTACATCCATCTTGTTTGGGACTCTGTGCTTCCTGAACTTGCATGTCTATTTCCTTCACAAAATTAGGGAAGTTTTCTTCCATTATTTTTCAAATCAATTTCCAATTTCTTGCTCTTTCTCTTCTCCTTCTGGCAACCCTATGATGCGAATATTGAAACATTTAAAGTTGTCCCAGAGGCTACTTACACTATCCTCATTTTTAAAAATTATTTTTTCTTCTTGTTCTGATTGGTTGTTTTTTTCTTTCTTATGTTCCAAATCATTGATTTGATTCTTGGCTTCATTCACTCTACTGTTGTTTCTCTGTAAATTGTTCTTTATTTCAATTAGCGTATCCTTTGTTTCTGATTGGATCTTTTTTATGTTATTGAGGTCCTCACTAAGTTCCTTGAGCATCCTTAGAACCAGTGTTTTGAACTCTACATCTGATAGATTGCTTCTCTCCCTTTTGTTTCATTCTTTTTTTTGGAATTTTGATCTGTTCTTTCATTTAGGCCATGTTTCTTTTTCTCCTCATTTTGGAAGACTCCCTGTATTTGTTTCTATGTGTTAGATAGAGTGATATGACTCCCTGTGTTGGCAGCATGGCCTAATGTAGTAGGTGTCCTGTAGGATTCAGTGGCAAGCTTCGCCTATCAGCCAAGCTGGATGCTCAAGGTTCGTCCTTTGTGTGGGCTGAGAATACCCTTCTCTTGTAGTTGAGTCTTGGTTGCTGTTCGCAGATCAAGGAGGAAGGGTTTACCCAGGCCTGTCAGCTGCAAGAATTGGCTGTGACCACTAATCATCAACCTCTGCCCTCCATGGAGGATCAGCTGTGCAAGGGCAGGGTGGCGGTGCTCCGATGTGGTCTGTAGCTGTCCACTGTGGTTTTCTGGGTGGTGCAGGCCAAGGTCAGCCTTCACCTGTGTTTTTCCCTGGGCATCCTGCCTGAGCTATAAAGCAATCTGAGATGGCTGCTACTTGTGTTGGGCTTGGAGATTCCCAGAAGAAACTGAACTGTGAATCTAGGTTGGCTGCTGCTAGTGCCAGGCCTGGGGCCACTCAGCAAGAGTGCTTGGGGCTCACTGAGTCTGGTTGTTTCTTGTTTGAAAGGGTTTAGGAAGTTGTGAAGCATGAGCCAAGACCAGCCATTCTATGGAAAAACCACTGTTAACAGCTGTAAATTGGGTGGGACAGAGCCTTAGGCTATCTCCAGGGCAGGGCAAACAGTGTTGGTCAGGTTAATGGAGTCTCAGTTTTGGCACCGCCATTCTGGCTTTGTGTTCTGTGGGCGGAGGATTCAGAAAAGGGCCAGTGACCTCTGCTTGCCTTTATGTCTGGGAGAAAGCTGTCCCCCGGTTCTTGCCTTGATGCCAGACACTTCAGTTCCTCCCTCTATGCCACTGATGCCTTTCAAGCTGCTACCCTGGTGCTGGAGCTCAGAGGGAGTGAGTTTGAGTAAGCCCACGTGTGGTTCTTTAAGGGGAACTGCTTGGGACTCCAGAAATTTCTTCTACCAACTCGATCCCTGGTGATTTATGCAGGAAGAAGTTATGGGGACTTATCTTTGCGACACTGGAACCCTGCACTAGGGGTCCTGGTGTGGGGCTAGGACTCCTCACTACTGAGATATCCCTCATGAATTTTTATTCATCACACATGGATCTGGGACAAGCCTGTTCCATGTCTCTGCCCCTTCCACCAGTCTGGATGTATGTAGTTTCTTTAATTCTGTAGTTGTCAGACTTCCATTCAACTTGATTTCTGTTGGTTCTGAGTGATGGTTCTATATCTTAGTTGTAATTTGATGTGGTTGTGTGAGGAGACAAGCTGTATTTATTTATGCTGCTATCTTGGCTGGACGTCCTCAAGAGATTGTACCACAGTGATTTTTAATCTTTTCACCTCATGGTACACATAAACTTATTACTAAAATCTTGCAGCACACTGAAAATATATTTTTTGCTGATCTGACAAAAAATAAGTATAATTTTAATTCATTCACACTGGACGGCTCTTGCTGTGTTGGCTATTGTCATTTTTTTTATTTGGCAAGCTAAGGGATAAAAGGTTAGTACCCCTGACTAAATAGGTATTGCATGTTTTAAAAAATCTTGCAGTATATCAGTAGAAGATTACTGGTATAACATATAATTAGTCTAATATAAGTCTAATGTAATTGGACTCCTCATAAGTTTTTAATGAGGGGTGTCTGCCAAATACCTTAAGCTAAATGGGAATTTTTATAATAAAAAATGCTTGGAACCTGTCATGTGGCTCAGATTTGCATGCTTGATTTCCGGTCAGGGCACATACCTAGTAAATTTCATCTTTGAGCCCTGGTTGGGGTGCATACAGAAGGCAACTGAACAATGTTTCTCACATCAGTGTTTTTCTCTCTCTCTCCCTTCCTTCTCTAAAAGCAATAATAAAAAATATCCTTGGGTGAGGATTACAAATAGGGTGGGAACTGTGGTCTGTGGTGAGAGAGGGGAGACCACAGTGTGGAGCAGTCTGATAACTGTGAGGGGGACAGAAGATGAACACATGGTGGGAAACCACATGGGCAGTGGGCAGACCATAATAGCAGAAGTGAGACTCAAGCCTGTGGCACTGCTCAAGTGGAATCACAGGCAGAGTCTGAGGCGTGCTCCTCTGACAGGGAAGATGCAAATTTTTAATTCAGCATTTTATTTCAAAAAAAGCCTTTGCTACTACTCTACTTGTTACTGGTGCTTTAAATACCAATCAAGTACCACATCTACAAGTGTCATTTCTGGAAGCCTGACTTCCCTTCCCTCCTTCCCTGAGAGAGGTGGTTATACCTGCAGGTGGGTGTTTCCCCAGGGATCCTTTCAAATCAAACCATGAGCAGCTGAGGATTGGGGCTCCTTTTAAGCCCTTTGCTCAGTTTTTCTTCCCTTCATTGCCTAAAGCATGTCCTCTAGATGTGGGCTTAGAGGCCAGAGCTATTGAACATTTATCAAGGGCCTCCTGGGAGACGGAGAACAGAAAAATCAGCCTCAGGTGGGTGTCTGTGGAACCTGTCTGGGTGCTGGCCAGACTTTGCAAGATTCAAGTTGCCCAGCTTGCTCTGAGAAACACACCCTGCCCTGCCTGGCCAGCCTCTCCAGGAGGCAGGTGTGGACCTGTCCACTGCTGGGGAGTTTGCTTCTTGATGCCATTCTTTGTACCAACTTCCACTGCCTTCCCAGACCCAACCGTGGATCCATTGTCCTCAGTGGCCTGAGTTGACCAGCTTGGCCTGGATCCCTGCCCTGGGAGGATGCAGGCTACCACAGCAACACAAAGCACTGCTTTGTGGCCCTGACAGAAGGGCTTGTCATTAGCTGTGAGTTGGTCCCTGGCAGATCCTGCCATGTGGTGAGCAGACAGCTCTGTGCTGGTCACAGTATTTTGAGTCCTCCGATCTATCTGGGATATGTTGCCTCTATTTCCATGTGGATCCCTATGGCCTCAGGTTCACTGGCACCTCTTGTGCTGACCCAGAGCAGGGGAAGGGATGACATAGGAGCAGTAGGTGGACCCTGGGGCCCATGTTGTGCAGGCTGACAGCAATGGCACCATTAAGGTTGTGAGGGCCCTCTAATGGTGGTTCTCCTGGTGGTGAGATGTGTTCGGAGTCTGCCCATCCCCACCACAGGGCATGGGTCTCTGAACAGTGGCAGTATCCTGTGAGTGTCACAACCTACCAGAAGGTACTGGAAGGAAATATCTTGGGATAGAGGAGAATTTCTTAACAAGGACACACATACAATCACAAACCATAACATAAAAGATGAATAATTCTAACTATATTAAATGTGAGAATCTTGGTTCATCACAGGCACTTTAAAGAAACTCAGTAGATGAGCCACAAACTGAGGAGAGATATATGTAACACATAAGTGGTGAAGGATTAGAATCAAGATTGTATCAAGAGTGCAGCTCTCCTGGTGGGGTGAAGGGAATGGAAAATAGACAAATGGCTCAGTAGAAAAGTGGGCAAAAACTATGAACAGGTATTTTACAGAAGAGGAAATGCATAGGGCTAAGTGAATACATGGAAATGCCAACCTTATCAGTATAGAATCACAATGAGATGTGGTTCCCCTAGTGCAGGCATCCTGGACTCTTCCAGTCTGCAGAGCCCTCTTCAGAGGGTTCTCCTGGGAGGCCTGGCCCACTGGGCTCTGAAGAGCCTCTGGTTTGTTCTTTCCTTAAATATCTTCCTACCCAGAGCCTGAGTGGGACCCCTGCCCTTTCTTTTCCTTTTTCCACCATTAGGGGTGATCAGCAGATCCCTCATTCTTAGGCAGATCCCTCCTTCCAACCCCCACCCCCAACACCACCACCATTCTCAGAATCTTTCTCCAGCTATTCTCTCAGGTCTCAGCCTGGCCAAGGGGACTGCAAGGACATCTTTAAGCAGAAAATCAGTCCACTTCACCTCACAAGCCCATGGGGATCTCAGGGCAGACTGTTTATGACAAGGGAAATATTCTATCTGTTAGCACCTTTTAGACCACGTCCCGGTAAAAGAGAGGCTGCCTCAGCTGACCAAAAAGCCCCTCCCTCCCAGTGTTGTGCTACTGGCCAAGTGGAAGCCACATGTGCTAAGGAGGCTCCACTCTTAACGAGCTGCTCCCTTGGTGTGCTCACTCCAGAGTCTTACTTGCACTTTTCCTTTGGAGACCATTTCTGATCAGCCTTTAGGAAGCTAAACAAGTAGCTAAAGAATATCCTGAAATGGCTGAATCCATGCTTGGAATGGGAACCAGATACAGATTAGCCTATAGCAAACTTTTGCATAATTACATGTCCACAGATAATCAAACACTGAGCAGTGAGAGTCAGGGTGCCACTTCCAACCTGGGGCTCTTAGGAGTTGGTGAAACCTTAAGTCAGCTGTGATGTGCTTCCCTTGCAGTTCTGCTCTCAGAAATTTGCATCACAGCCCCTTTTTCTTCCTTAAGGCCCACCCGCTGTGTATTCCAAGCAGCCCAAGTCACCTCATAGCCAGCCTTTATTGTGTGCCTTTATGAAAATAGCAGGCAGGGTAGGTCTTTGATGTGCAATGGCTCCCCCTGTACAGTTCTTGTCAACTGTGTTATTCCTAATGAGATTTGCTTCTTTCTCAGTCCCTTTCTCTTTTTTTTGTCTTTCTTTTACCCAACAAACCAGGCTTTCATTATGCATCAGATAGTCTTTTCAGTACCGAGGCTACATCAGTTATCAAAATAGTAACAGATGCCTTCCCTCACAGAAATGATATTCTAATTGGAGAGACATGATGTAAAATGAAAGTGAAACCTATAACATGTGGAGAGTGACAGGCAGTCCTGAAAACAACTGTTTTCATGTTGTGAAACACAATTATTTACAGTAGTGAAAATAGTTCACCTCACTGACGGCTGAATAATAATGAACGTGAATTAAGCAATCACTGTATGCCAGGCCCTGCATTCAGTGATTTATGTGCATCATCTCATTTAAATCTCACCTCAGCCCATGTGGTAGGAGCGATTATTATCATTAGTTTTCAGATGAGGAAACTGGCACACAGGGACTTTCCAAAATCACCCAGCTGCTAAGAAAGGGAGTTAGGATTTGAATCTAAACCGTGGGACTCTGATATCTTTGTATTTATGCCTCCCAGCCCTGCCTTGTTACCCTGACCTTCCTCAACACTTCCTCTGCAGCTTCCAGACTGCACCACAGTGAGGAAGTCACTTCTGAATGGCACGATGGTGAGAAGGCCACCTCTGGATCTCACCACACTGAGGGGTGTGTAGCCTCTGAACATTTGGGTGATAAATGTTCAGGTGGGTCTAAAATGACTGCTGTTCTTCTACTGTGCAGAAGGTCTTGCCTGTTCTGTATGCCACCATCTAACCTGGTCCTGGCAGCAGCTGCCTGGTGGTGCCTTTTAGCTCCTGATGGATGTGTGGCTCAGAACCCAGCATGCACCAGCCCTAACAAAGACACAAATCAGACGTGCTTCCCATTGCTTCACTGCCTGGGACCTCAACAAAGCAGGGATTAAGAGAGATCCCGGTTCTGTGAGGACAGCCCAAATGTGCCTGCAGCAAGACTAAAGGTGGTCTCAGACTCCAGATCGGCCACTACCCCTGCAGCCCTTGTTTACTGTTTCCCCAAAGTGCAGTCTGGAGGGTACTTTCCATGTCCCTACCATACCCAGAATGACAGGAAGCTGAACCCAGAAAAGAAACAGAGCATGTGTGTGTGTGTGCCTTTGTATGTATATCTGTGTGCCTACATGCATTCATGTACATGTGTCTTATTGATGAGGAAACTCAAGAGTTGGAAAACTTTAGTTTTAAGTAATAGTTAATAAGCTAGTAATTAATGTATGTAAAAGCTGTTGTTTCAGGAACTGAAGGTATGACCCACCTTGACTCCAGGAGACCATAAGCAGTCCCACCTTTGTGCCTCAGGAGGACAGCAAGCAATCAGGATGATGGTCTGAGTCATTGTGCTCCAGGGAGAGACATCCACTCCCCAGGACACAGATAAAGACAACTGCCCAGGATACAGAAAATAAATCACTGGTCAACAGATGAAAGAATGCTGCAGCTTTTATCTGATTAACCTCTTCCCCGAATTTCAAACCCCTTATCTACACTTTTCTTCTCTTTATAAAAAGGGTTGGTTTGAAACAAAATGTAAGATCATCTTTAAGGGTACATAACCCACTGTCTTCTCAGATCACTGGCCATCTGAATAAAGCACTCATAAAGATTCAATCCTTGTCTCTGCTTATTGGTTTTGGGGGTGACAAGTAGCACAACTACTGACTTTTCCAGTTTCATTATCAAAGGTCAATCTGTGAGGCTGAACAAGGACACTCTTTCCTTCCTGGCTTGTAAGAGGGAGAGCACAAGTCTATCCTGGGGGAATGAATTCCAGTCCTTCTCAAGTTGCTCAACCTCTGACTGTAAAATGGGGCTAAGAATTCCTTTCCTGCCTGCCCCCCGGATTTGTGGTGAGGGTCACAGGAAATACCTTACCAAGTGTGGCTGGTAAACTGTAAAGTTACATGCACATCCATCATCCTCGCAGCAACTGGAATGCATGGATCCCACGAGAAGGAATCATCCTGAAGCCTGTTTAGATTTAGGGTGGTTAGGAGTTAGAATTCCCACTCATCCTGCTCACTGGCATAGGCCACAAGTATTGCAAACCCTCCACTCTGTTCCAGAAACATTATCCTAAGACCTGTCCTTCCCCTTCCTCCATTGAAGTCAACAGGTGAGAAGTGTGGCTGGAGGAGGAGGAAGACTGTAGAGAGCAAATGCCTTAAGAATCAGTTGTTGGCAGCCCTTCCACAGGGCGGAGCTCATGCACACCCTTGTTCAACAGGGCCCTGCTACAAACCGCACCCCCATCTGAGTAACAACTGCAGCATAAGGCCTTTGACCAAGCTAAGTGAGAGCCCAGCAGATGTGCCATCTGCTCTCCATAGTGACAGATGTGACCCTAAAACCAATAAGATCCCTGCCCCAGCAGGCTCAACTGGCTTCTCACCCTGTCTCTAGAGGGAAGTTGCTTGGGAAAAAGAAAACTGTCATTTATTGAGCCCCCTACTGCTTGCCATATGTTACTTGGTTTAACCCACCCAACAGGTCTGCGAAGTATTAGCCACGTTTTATATCAGAGAAAGCTGAGCCTTAGACAGGCAGAGGCATTATCTCAGTGCCTCAGCTCCAACTTAGAACCTGATTTGTTGCCTCCCAAATCATGGGCTCTAACAGGGCTCGTTATTACCCAGTTAATAAGTCTTTCCTAAGTACCTGTTGGTGGCAGGACTGCTGAGACTAGGAAACTTGCAGGAAGCAAGGTCTCCCTCAAGGGGGTTGGCACAGACCTGTGGCCTACAACACAGGAGTTCCAGGGGCATTCACTCTGTGCTCACACTCTAGCCCACAAGAGCGTCGGATGAAACAGCCTTGAAGCCTATGATAACCCTTCACCACTCAGGCTGTGGGGACAGTTGTCAGGGCTAGAAGGACTGGTGAGTCCTTCCAAGGAAACCCCTCAGAAGGTTAGAGGGTCCTCCTAGGCCTGGAGGACTGTGATCAATGCCTGGTGGTGAAGCCGGTTAGGAGTTCAGCCAGGACTTAGACTCCCAACCCAGTGCTCTTTTCCCTGAAATTGCATGTGGGCTGAGGCTCGAAGGGGTGAGGTGGGTGTGGTGGTGGTAGCTAAGGGCCAGGCCTGAGGGACAAAGCCTGGTGTGGCTCCGATCTGAGTTTTCAGAGCCCACGGGGCTGGGTGAGCAGCTGTTTCCACTGTTTCAGCAGCCTCGGTTCTGGGAACTAGGCCAGCATTCATAGCCTTTCCCCTCATTTTCCTTTGTGTAAAGGGAGAGGGACTGCTCAGGGCTGCCAGAGCCAGCAGCTTGCTCACAGGTGCACTGCCTACCCTTTGGCTGGAGTGGAGGGCAAGACCTCTCAGGAGACTCTTTCTCTCTGGATCTGGACATTGGGGCCTTCCCCTCCTGCCGTAGGAACCCACTCTTCTGTAACCCCTCTCCTCATGGGGCTACCTCTTCCCAGTCTCAACCCCCAAGCCCTTTGTCCCTTAAAGCAAGTAGCTTGTTGTCAGTTGACACTTCCAGTGGATGAGGTTCCTCTTGGTAAAATGTCCTTGGAGAGGGTCCCACCAGCTATGGTGACATAGGTGACTAGTGACAACTTTACCAGAGAGTCTCTGAGGTGTGTCTAAGGAAAGGGAAGCCTCCTTCACCCTTGTCTCCAGGCCCCAGCCTCCAGGACTCACCATTTCTATTTGAAATCCAGTCTCCTGGGATGAGTAGGGTTCCTTTTTCAGAATGCTTTATCTCCCAACCTTAGACTGCCCCATGCTGACTATAAATTGTTCCACACAGTACACAGAATCTTTGTTTACAAGTGTCTTGTTTTCTTAAGTGTTTTTCTATGACTTTCCCTGGAGGCTGTTATCTAAACAAGCTCTTCTTTTAGGCAAATAGGAAGGGAGATTGATTCACCATCTGCAGAAATTAGGAAGCATGACATTATGCAGGTTCCGCTGTTGGAGGACAATGAGAGGAGGGCTGGTGCTGATCGCAGCCCTTTGAGGCTGGCACTCCCATCAGTGGGTGAGCAGGTGCCCTGGCCATGAGCCAAGCTGTGCCCTCAGCACTGCCTGGAGGGCAGGTGGTTCTCTCAAGGCTCCTCCAGGCTCCAAGGGCCCTGGCTCCCCTCATCCACGAACAGGGCACTAACCTCTGTTTTCGGGCCCTTCTGAGAGGAGTAGTGAGAGAAGAATGCCAGCGTAGCCAGCTTTGGGCATTTCCATACCTTTGAGTAGTTTCCCTTTGGTCCACAGAGTTTTGGAAGTCCCCACCAGACACTGGCATCACCTTAAGCTTTTAGACATTGGGCATGTGTGATTCTGGGTTGGTGTTAATATAGCCTCAAGATCTATGGTTACTTCTCATATAATAAAGTTATAAAAGGACAGTGAATTCCAGAGCCATTTTAAGGACAAGACTTTTTTAGACAGTAGAGCAAAGATTTTACCAATGTGCCACAAGATTTTTAAAACATGCAATATCCAACTATTTAGTCAGGGGCACTTACCTCTTTTCCCTTAGACTGTCAAATAAAAAAATGACAACAGCCAACAAAAAAATAGCTGTCTAGCATGAATACCCTGTCTTGAACCATAAATATATAGGTCATATAGCAGAGTTGCATCTTATTGGTCACATTGCATAATAAGTTTGCATCTGACTTGTTAATTCCTGGTACCAGAAATTATTATAGGCACCTGATTTTTTAAAAAGTCACTTTGGAGCCAAAAAGGTAGGTAATTATTATTATTTTTTTTTTTTGGTAAATCAATAAAAATTATACCTATTTTTGTCAGATTGAGAAAATATATTTTTTAGCACATCACAGAATTTTAGTAATTAGTCTGTGTGTGCCATGAGATGAAGAATGTTGAAAATCGCTGCCCTAGAGACAGTGTGAGCCAGGTTAGGAGGTTTGATCACACTTACCCCATCTCTAAAGGACTATGTACAGGAGATGAGAGAGTCAAAAGGTATCTGAGACCTAATCCTGGTTCTGCTGTGTGACTTTGGGCAAGTTAGTTTACCTCTCTGTACTTCCTCATCTCTCAGAGGAGAATGATAATATCTATTTCACTGTGTTGCTATACAGATTAACTAAAGATATGGATGTAAACTTCCTCATACAATGCATATACTAAATCTTAATGAGAATTCTCTTTCTCTTCTACAATCTGGAATGTTTGAGAAGGAGTCTAGCATTAGAAATCTCTCAACATTTATCTGTGGAGTTGCCTGAGAAATCACAAGTTTTGGGGAAGGGGCTTAGAAAGGAAATGGGGTCTATGAGTATGTCATGTGGTCACCAGGAATCAAGGATATGAGAAGTTCTTTAGCAGAAATTAGAACATTACCTCTCTCATTTGAAGATTTTTTTTTCAAAATTTTATTTACTTATTTTTAGAGAGAGGGGAAGGGCGGGAGAAGGGGAGGGAGAGAAACATCAACGTGCGAAAGGGAAGTATCTATAGGCCACTTCTTACACACCCCCAGCCAGGAACCTGGACTGAAACTCAGGCATGTGCCTTTACTGGAAATCAAACCAGCCACTGTTTGGCTCTCAGGCTGATACTCGTAAACTGAACTACACCAGCCAGGGCACCTCTTTCATTTGCATCTTTGCAATGGATGCTTTACAGTATGAATACACAGAAATGAAAACATTTTCCATTTGTGACATAGGAAAACCATCTCTTTGACTTAGCACCACAAGCTATAGGTAGCTCAATGCCACTCTCCAGATACATGGGGCCCATCCTATATCTTGGTTTCATCTCCTTTCTTAGCCCGATCCTTGGGAAGTATGTGAAAGTCTTCATAGGTACATGAGAATAATTGTTCAAAACTGTTGGTGAGTTTCTGTCCAATTCTCTTGCTCTTTAATAAACCAAACAATCAAGGTAAAGTGACATTACCTTGGGTCACTGGAAATTGAGTTTCTGTCCAGTACTCCTTGGACCTGTCAATTCCCAGGGTTGCCATGGGCAGAGACCAGCTGCAAGTTCAAGGCTTTGCCACTAAGGTTTTCCTTTAATTACACCCATTCACACACAAAAAACACACAGGCTTCCCTGGAATTGTTAAAAGAGAGTGGAGACAAAAAACTTGCACAAGAAAGTTCCTGGCCCTGGCTGGGTAGCCCAGTTGGTTTTAACAAGTATTGTCTCAATAGTCCAAGTGGGTTCCATCTCCAGTCAGGAAACAAACAAGAAGCAACAAATAAATGCATAAATAAGTGGAACAACAAATTGATGTTTCTTCTTTTCACTTTCTCTCTCTAAAATCAATCAATCAATCAATCAACCTATCAATCAATAAATAATTTCCTTATAATTTTATTCCAAACAACCCAAATGCCTATCAGCACGGGAATGGAAAACAAATCGTGGTATATTTACACAATGGAATATTACACAGGTATAAAAAGAGCAAATTTCTAAAACATGCAACATGAAACTCACAGTTATGCTGAGAGAAAGAAGCTACACACAAAAAATACATACTCTATGATTCTATTTATATGCCATTCAAGAATTGGCAAAAATAATCTGAGATGATAGAAGTCAGAATAGTGTTTACCTTGGGGTAGGGATGGTTACCTTGAACTCGAAAGGGGCATGGGCAACTTTCAGAGGAGATGGGGTGGTTCTGTATCTGGTGGTGGTTACATGATTGTCTGCACACTTAAGTATTCATAAAGATGTGCACTCAAAAACTGTGTGTTTCATTGCATGTAATCAATATATTTTTATGTCAATAAAAACATTGAAAAAAGAAAAATTGGAGCAGTATGAAAAGGTCAAGTTAATTAGGGGTTGTCCAACTTAGAGCTGATCTCAGTCATTGGAAAGCCCTGGAACCTACTTCTCCACTGGGTTTGTGAGACACAGGACTAAGGCGCTACCCTGTGTGAGCCTGACACCAGCAACAGACCACTTGCCATTGAACTTGTATCAAGCAACACTTCCAGGCCTTTCCCACAGTTTAGCAGATAATATTAAATCAAAATTTTGCCCATTTGAAGTTCTCCCCCCAAGAATGCCCCAATCCCCTGACCTCCCTGAAATATTTACCTGGTCACCTCAAGCCACCTGTGACTCTTACTCTTTTTTACCCCACATCCAATCAATTACCAAGTCCTGTCAGTTCTACATCCTTAATAGCTTTAACACATACATTTTTCTCCACCCTTAATGCCCTAAATCCAAACTAGCATCATCCTCCTAGATTATCCACTAACCCCTTACCTGGTCTTCTAGCTTTCTGTGGTCTTGCTCTCATTCAATGAACTACCCACACTGCTAGGGATCATTGCCCTAAAATACAGATCACAGAATACTTTAAAGGGTTCCGATGGCTCCCAGATAGATAGAATGGTCATAGATAGGATGGTCAGGGAATGCCATTCTAATGAGGAGGTATTTGAGCAGAAGCTTAAGGATGAGATTGCTTGCTACCTCACACCCCAAGTGTATACCATGGTCATCCTGAGCCGGCAATTCCTGAAAAAGGCTGTGCTCCTTGGGCCTCAGGACCTTTGCACATACTGCTTTCTCTCCCTAGAATTCTCCATGGTGTCAAGAATTGAGATTTTACCCTCCTTCTAGGCTAATACATTAGCCTGTTATAATTTTATAGATGTTGGTAGAAGTCATGAAACTCCTGGGTCAGAGTAGGACAGTTTATTCTAGAAATAGTATCCAGAGTAAGCCATTTTCTCCTGGGTTCTTAAACCCAGATGACCCAAAGCACAATTCGTTAAGATAGATGATGTCTAAATAAATAAGTAAACTCTTGTGGAAGGAAGTGAGACCATAAAATCAAGACGAAAATAGTTGAGAGAGGCAGAGTTGACTGCAACATTCACAAGATTTTTGGTATTAGTAGACGCCTTGATATTATATGATGGAAGCCTCACACAAAACAGTTCCCATCCTTAAGAATCTGCTCAGGGCCTTGTGGGGAAATAGACACATCTACAGATACATTGCAAGGCTGCACTCTTAAGCTCTGGTAGGAATGGGCACAGAGGATATGGAAGACCTTGGGACAGATAGGAGGAGGCCACTGAGGTTAAATCTTAACAGATGGGCAAGATTCCTCAGAAGGACTTAAATATTGGTCTTGAAAGAAACATAATAGGCCTGGCTGGTGTTGCTCAATGGATTGGGTGCTGGCCTGCAAACTAGAAGATTGCCAGTTTGATTCCAGGTCAGGGCACATGCCTGGGTTGCAGGCCGAAGCATTTGATTGATGTTTTTCTCCCTCCCTTCCTATCTCTCTAAAAATAAATAAATAAATAAAATCTTTAAAAAAAAAATAGCACTACATACAGGAGGAGGACAAGTGCATTTCTGAGGCAGGAGATCCTTAAGTTTCACATTTATACGAAATGGCACTTGTTTATGGATGGGGAAGGAGGGTGTGAATTCCCTATTGATGCTCTGATGCTGGGTGCCAGAGGAAGTGAAATTCCTTCAGGTACTGAAACACAAAGAATGGGAAGAGAGGGACCCCAGGATGGGATGCAAAAGCATGCTTTCTAGGGTGGGGTTGCCTGTGGTGCTCACTGTTGCAGAACAAATCTTCAGGACCTTTGCCACAGTCAGAATTGACTCTGGCTCCTCTGGTAAGAACATGCCCTGAATTCCACCAGGCTTACTCGTCACCCCCAGTTGGCAGGATTTCAGAACCAATGCTGCCAATAGACTACTCCTGCTTGCAAGGCAATTTGGGACACCCTGGGGCCAGCAGTGGCGGTCTTTGGTTCCTAGAGTCAAACTGAGCCTGGAACACCCCAGCTCTGCCATATGCCACCAGCACTGCCCTCAGGCTGGGCTCTGTCTTTCAAGAGCAAAAAGCTCTGCAGAGATGTGGGTGAGAGGAGCCACAGACATATTTAAACTAGCAAGGGCTTAGAGTTGATCCCCATCTCCTCTAACCCCTTATCTGGCAGGTGAAGAATGGAGGCCCTGGGAGGGCAGGAGACTTGATCAGGGCAATGTAACTACTTGGAGGGAGCGCTCTACTTCCCCAAGCCAGGGCTCTCCTACGGCTTCTAGCTTTCTCTGAAGTCCTCTAATACCCACTGAGGGCCCCTCTCAGAGCCCTAGCCTTTCACATGGAAAGAACCTTTCTCCTCCTAGTTAGACAGAGAGCCCTCTGAGAGAACTGCGATAAATGGTGACTAAATGAACAAATGACACAGGTTGGGCAGAATGGCTTGCACTATTTTAAGTCATTGCTTCTTAAATACAAATGATGGGGTTAGCTGGACCCAATTACAGAAAAAACAAAGGTTTGTCTTCATATAAAAAATGTTAACAAGTTAAAAAAAACACAATATTTCCTTTTCATATCTTTCAGGAGGATTGAGATTATGCCTTTTTGCTTCTGTGGCTTCTTTTATCCTCTCTGCTACACCCTACCCTCAGCCCACAGGCCTGTCCTCCCCAGTCTGAGAAGCGGGGTTGGGGGAGCTGGGCTGAGTAAGGAATTTACTTCCTTGCTGTCACTCTCTGACTCTCTTTCTATGCCTAGGCTGCGCCTGTCCACTTGGCCTTGAAAAGGAAGGAGGAAGTAAGAAGCTTGGAGGCAGAGTGGGGAACAGGGGGGAAATCCTACCTGTGCCCAGGCTTCCATAAAGCATTGTCTTATAAGGCTCCTGAAGGAGCTAGGACCCCGTGCTTATCCACTCCCGAGAAAATAGCTTTCCCAGGGAGGGTGAGACGTGTGGATGACAAAGCAGCTACATACTCAATCTGACGAACTCAGGGGAGGCCAGCTTGGTGGGCCTTACAGACTCAGAGACCAAAGTGACCACAGAGGATGATCTGAACATAAAATTTCCCAACTAAAAGCAGGTCATGGTAGGTAGTCACTTCCTAGGCCTGTAGCTTCCTTGACAAAGGTCAATCTTTAACTTTGAAATTGTTTATTGTCTTTGTGCATCTAAAATAACATACCTTTGAATGTCAGAGTAATTTTCTTTTCCAGATCCCTTGAAGGCACAACCTCCAGCACCTCGTTGTTATTGATATATTAGGTAATTAGACAACATGCGCAGAGTAGAACCTATAGGTCAAGTACAGAAGGTCATCAGGGCAGAAAGCCCTGGGTGCCTAGCAACAGGCAAAACTGGGAAAACAAGTATTGTAGGGTCGGACCTTGCCCCTAGAGTGACTTTTCTCCCCATAGCATATTGTTGGTCATGGAGTTTAGACCCCCTGACCTTTCATATCCTGGATCATGAAGTTTGGATCCTCCCCTGACCTTTTCTTTTCTGCCAGGTCGTCAGTCCTATGCTAGACTCCCTAGAGGAGGAACTAGGGGCAGGAGAATAGAAGAGCCCTGACATGACCAGACCACTCCCCTAAGCATTAAGCCCTCAAGACAATGAGGTTCTGGCCTGCCTCAAATAATCTTAAGAACAAAGCCTCAGGTCTGTTGACCACAGAGACAGAGTTTTAGTGAAGCTAGAGGTAACATCTGGGCTTTGGTTGTGTTTTAGCAAAACCAGAAGAAGCGATGCCTTGCTGACATCAAGACCAGATACAATGACTAATGACCTCTTCCCCTTGTGCTGACACAGCATAAGAGGCCATGACCCTGAGAGGACACACCTGGGAAGCTGATGGATATTCTATTGAGATCCTCCCCTGAGACCTTCCCTAAAATCCCCACCTTGGAAAACAGATACAATCCCTTAAGACAAAGGACCTAGCTCACATGCTCTCTCTCTCCCTGCCCATCTCTCTTTCCCCTCCACATAAGTCTTTCTTTCCCCTTTCTTCCTTCTAGGCACATACCCTTACTTTCTTTCTCCTTAAGTTCCAAGGGCCCTTCTGTTGCCTCTGCAACTTCTTTTACTGAGTCCATGCAGCCTAGCTGACTCACTTCTACCTCTGTGACATTCTAAAGAAATTTTTTCTTATAGTTAAGAGTTCTTGGCTCTGAATTCTCTCTTAGCCAAATTCAATGACTGAGGTCTGACTTCTCCAGCAGTAACATCTGGTGCTGTTCATTATTAACATTATCTTGTTCTCTACATACCACCTCTATGTGCTGTTAATACTACCTATCCTGCACCCATCAATGTAAAAGAAGTATTTGTCTCTCACTTTTGCTTTTTACCTAGTCTTAGAGATTTCTCCACTTTGCTTTCTCCTGCCTCCCTAATCCACCACCAATGAATCTCCACCAATGAATCTCATGTAATCTGTCTTATGTCTCTTCCTTTGATTCTAATGTATAATGTAAGCTGCCAAACCATTATCCTCCAGAACATTTTTCAATTTGTTGATATTTTGCCTCCTGGCAATTGTCAGTTTGAATCAAATAGACTCTTATAAAACTTTTTCTTAGGCTAGGCATTCTTTTGTCGACAGAAGGGAGAGAAGAGCAAGGAGGAAGGGGTCAAGCCCCGTGCCATGCTGCCAGTACTCTCCCTTTTTCATGTCTTAACCTTCTGCTTCAGTTTTTTTTTTAATTTTTGATTAATTTATTGTTTTTCTATTACAGTTGTCCCACTTTTTCCCCCATTGGTCTCCCCCACCCAGCCCACTCCTTCTCCCACAGTCAATCCCCACCCCGTTGTACATGTTCATGGGTCATTTATACTAGTTCCTTCACTAAACCCTTCCCCTACTTACTCCCTTTCTCTCCCCCTCTCCCCCCTGGTAACTGTTAGTCTGTTCCTTGTTTACATGCCTCTGGTTCAATTTTGCTCTGCTTCAGTTCTGATACCTTCAGTACTGCTGTGGTAAATTCTACAGGAAACAGGAAACATGGATTAGCAGACATCCGCTTTAGACTCAGTGGAGTAGTGACTGTATAACTATAGCCACACAATGGAAGGAAGCTTTGCATAATGTGCACACCAGTTATTGCCCCAGAGACTCTCTGTGGTTAGCAGCCGTTAGTATCTTGTGAGCATGTATGTGTTTTTCTGACTTCTCAGGAAGTGACCTTTACAGGTATTAAAAAAGCAAGAGTACTTTGCATTGGCAGGGTAGCTCAGTTAGTTAGAGTGTCATCCCAATACGCCAAGGTTGCAGGTTTGATCCCAGGTCAGGGCACATACAAGAAGCAACCAATGAATGCATAAATAAGTGGAACAACAAATTGATGTTTCTCTCTCTCTCCCTTCCTTCCCCTCTGTCTCTAAAATCAATAAAAAGTAAAAAAAAAAGAAAATTTTTTTCAACCGAGTGTACTTCAAGTTCCTTTGTGAGCCTCATTGACAGTATGAACAGCTGAAAACCAATCCTAAGAACAGATGCTGGTTTAGAGTTTCACCCCTCAAAAGGTGGGCGCTGAATTATTCACCCAGCTGGTAGAAGTTTCTGTTTGGGAAGAAGAAAGGGTCAACTATGAGCAGCTCTGGGCCTGTGGCAGGCACTGCATTCATGTTCAAGCACGCAGCAAAGTGGTGGGTGAACAGGATTGTATATCTTCCTGAAAATGACAGCCAAGAGCTTTGGCCTGGGGCCCAAACTTCTTATCCTTGAAAAACACATTTTATAGATTGCTGGCAAAAACCGCCAACCCAGATTAAGCTGCCAAACCTAAATACTTTTAATTTCCTCTATTCCTCTTGAAAAAATACGAGATAAAGATTTTCTAGGATGCTTATTTCCTGTCTTCCCTGAAAGAGATGAGAGGAAATAGGAAAGCCTGAAGCTCCCTTAAGTGGTGTGCAGTCTCCAGAAAGTCCAGTGTCAAACTTCAGGACAGTTTAATAATAAGGAAGTATTTGAATTTCAGAAAGATTCTTCAGTTTCTAATAGGATTCCTTCAAATGGCATTTTCCTGAGGACATTTAAGTATTTATTTATAGATTGTTAACTTATTGTCAGAGAAGCTCAAAGGCTGAGAAATTCTGAGCAGACATTTCAGGAGTGCCACCCTCCAAGGGTGATCAAGAAGAAAGAAAGATAAAGTGCTTTTGAAATGATAATGTGAAGCAATGACTTTCATAGGTACCATTTTACCATTTCCATTGTAAAATGAAGCCCAGAAGTTTTGCTCTATAGTGATTATATAATTAATATTTCAGTGACTGACAGTCCTTAGTTTTCCCTATAAAATCATTTTCTAGAAACCCGTACTTAAATTGGAGCATCATGAAACAGGCTTCTGCAAGGTGGATTACAGTATATTTTTATCATGAGAACAAGTTATAAACTTGGAGTTACATTCCTGATTAGGGACTTGACATCAAAGACATCAAATATGATTGAATAATTTCTGTCACATATGCAAAAATAAAATTACTTTAAATTCCATGGTCATTATAAACAATAAAGCAATGCTCTGGTACTATTGTTATGGAGCATTAGCGAGCAAAGAGGACACGAGGCAATTTAGAAGTAAATTTATGGCGTTTATTTACCTGGCCAGGGACGGGTCTTCCCACTTTCAGAAGCAGAAGATGGGAGAGCCGTGCCGCCTTACAGACTAAAAGGTTTTTTAAAGGCAACAGAACTATTCCTATGTCCTTGAGGTAACTAGATAACAACAAAAGAAAAAACTACACAGGCGTGAGAAACTACATATATACATATTTTCTAATTTAGAAGGAACTTCAGCTGATAAATACTTGGCCGGACACTATTCTCATGTCCTTGGGGTGGCCAGATAACAGCTAGAGTCAGCTAGCAAAAGGGGGGCTCAAGGTTGCTAGGATATGTGAGTAAAAAATAACTTGCCACTGAGGTAAAACGCAAAAGATGGCAAAGAGTAAAAAATAACCTATTACACTATCAAGTGGGTGTAAAGGTATTGTACACATCCCTGTAGTTTCCTGTCACTACCCACTGACCTGCTGACTCTTGTTCGACTATTGACTATTGACATACGAGATCTGTATGGAGAAAGTCCACCCATTGTTAATATAATGAGAACAGTTTGTGTGACATCGATGCAAACTGGCAACCAAGGAGAGTGGACTGGAATGTGCATGTGTGAACAATGACAACTTCACTGTACTAATCAGTGGGGGCGGTAGACGCAGTTGAGTATGTGTACTATGTGACCGTCACATTCAAAATGACTGAGTGAGTAGAGCAATGAATCTGCATCAAATTTTGTGTAAAGCTCTAACATTCTTCTGCAGAAACTATTTGGATGATTCAGAAGGCCTCAGTTATGGGCAACTGATGATTGGCAACTTTATCACAACAATGTGCCTGCTCATGCATCATGTCTAGTCCAGAGTTTTTTGGTGAAACATCAAATCATCCAGGTGACTCAGCCCTGCTACAGACCAGATTTGGTTCTCTGTGCCTTCTGCTTTTTCTCAAAATGAAAATTACCTTTGAAAGGGAAAACATTTCAGATTGTCGATGAGATTCAGGAAAATATGATGGGACAGCTGATGGTGATTGGGAAAACTGTGTGAGGTCTCAAGGTGCTTACTTTGAAGATGTCATTGTCCTATGTACAATGTTTCTTGTGTCTTCTTCAGTAAATGTCTTTATTTTGCATTTTACATGGCTTGATACTTTCAGGACAGACTTCATTGTCTATTATGTCATCACACTAACCAGAAGGTAGGGAAGGCAGGTATTGGTCCCTGAGTTCAGGAAATGAGGAAAGAGGTTCATAAATGCACAGTTATGTAGAATCACAGCAGGGACTTTCAGTATGTTTTTTTTTTTCTACGTCTAAGTCCAGTCACTCTCCATTGTATCATGATGTCCCCTTTGAAGCACTGCCTATGACATGGTAGACAGTGTGTATTTGCTTGCCTGACATCTCAGGGAACACTATTTTAAATGTATATACCTTCTAACTTCCCAAATGCCTTCTTCTTCTTCTTTTTTTTTTTTTGGTTGTTTCTAAATCAAATGCATTTCTGTGTTTTTAAAGTTATTAAAAATTTTTAATAATGAATCACACAGAAGAAAAGTGTGAAGTGTTACAATACAAATGTGACATAAAATGGTGACACTTAAACGTTTACTTTGCAATACTCATTTGCTTTTTTATTAGAATTTAAATGAGACTTCTGGAACTAGATTTTCTTAAAATTTATTTTTATTGTTTTTCTATTACAGTTGTCCCACTTTTCCCCTCATTGCCCTCCCCACAGCCCATCCCTTCTCCCACAGTGAATCCCTACCCTGTTGTCTATGTCCATAGTTTATTTATACTAGTTCCTTTACTAAACCTTTCCCCTACTTACCCCACTTCTTCCCTCCATCCTTCCCCCCTGGTAACTGTTACTCTGTTTCTTGCTTACATGCTTCTGGTTTAATTTGGCTCATTTGTTTGTGTTGTTCATCAGTTTCCTGTGTTAGGTGATATCATGTGGTACTTTTCTTTCATTGCCTGGCTTATTTCGGTAAGCATAATTCTCTCTAGTTCCATCCATGTTATCATGAATGGCAAGTTCCTTTTCTTTCTGCTGCACAGTATTCCATTGTGTAAATGTATCACAGTTTTAATCCACTCATCTATAGATGCGCACTTAGGCTGTTTCCAGCATTTGGTTATTGTAAAATAGTGCTCCTATGAACATAGGGGTGAATAAGTTCTTTTGAATTGGGGTTTTAGGATTCTTCGGGTATAATCCTAGTAGTGGAATTGCTGGTTCAAAAGGTAGTTCCATTTTTAGTTCTTTGAGGAAGTTCCATACTGTTTTCTATACTGGCTACACCAGTCTGCATTCCCACAAACAGTACACTAGGGATCCCTTTTCTCCACATCCTCATCAGCACTTGTTGTTTGTTGATTTGTTGATGATTGTCATTCTGACTGGTATAAAATGGTATTTCATTGTAATTTTTATTTGTATCTCTCTGATGGCTAGTGATCCATGGCTAGTGATTTGCATCTCATATGCCTATGAACCCTCTGTATGTCCTCCTTAGAGAAGTGTTTGTTCAAGTCTTTTGCCCATTTTTTAATTGGGTTGACTGTTGTCTTGACGTTGAGATGTGTAGGTTTTTTATATATTTTGGAGATCAATTCCTTGTCTGAGTTATTATTGGCAAATATGTTTTCCCATATAATTGGTCCCCTTTTCATCTTGCTGAAGTTTTCTTTTGCTGAGCAGAAACTCTTTAGTTTGATGTGGTCCCATTTGTTTATTCTTTCCTTTATTTCCCTTGCCTTAGGAGATGTATCAGTGAAAATATTGCTACGCAGAATATCTGAAATTTTCCTGCCTGATTTCCTCTAGGACTTTTATGGTGTCATGGCTTACATTTAACTCTTTGATCCATCTTGAGTTTATTCTGGTGTGTGGTGTAAGTTGGTGGTCTAGTTTCATTTTTTTGCACATCCCTATTCAGTTGTCCCAGCACCATTTGTTTAGGAGGCTCTTCTCACTCCATTTTACATTCCTTCCCCTTTTGTCAAATATTAGTTGACCATACAGACATGGGTTTATTTCTGGGCTCTCCATTCAGTTCCATTGGTCTACATGTTTGTTCTTATGCCAGTACCAGACTGATGTGATTACACTGGCTTTGTAATATAGTTTGATGACAGGTATTGTGATTTCTCCTACTGTGTTCTTCTGTCTCAAGATTGCTGTGGCTATTTGGGGTCTTTTTTGGTTCCATATACATTTTTGAAGTATTTTTCTAGGTCTGTGAAATATGTCACTGGCATTTTAATAGGGATTGCATTAAATCTATAAATTGCTTTGAGTAGTATGGACATCTCAATGATGTTGATTCTTCCAATCCATGAACATGGTATATGCTTCCATTTATTGTATCTTCCTTACTTTCTTCAGTGTTATGTAGTTTTCCGAGTACAGGTCTTTTACCTCTTTGGTTAAGTTTATTCCTAGGTACTTTATTTTTCTTGTTGCTATAGTAAATGGAATTCTTTTCCTAGTTTCTATCTCTGATAGTTTATTGTTGATATACAGAAATGCCTTCGATTTCTGAATATTGACTTTGTTCCCTGCTATTTTGCCAAGTTCACTTATTATGTCGAGTAGTTTTTTTAGTGGAGTCTATAGGGTTTCCTATGTACACTGTCGTGTCATCTGCAAATTTTTACTTCCTTTTTTCCAATTTGGATGCCTTTTATTTCTCTTTCTTGTCTGATTGCTGAGCCTAGATCTTCCAACACTATGTTGAATAGGAGTGGAGAGAGTAGACATCCTTGACCTGTTCCTGATCTCTGGGGAAATGCTTTCAGCTTTTGCCCACTGAGTATGATGTTGGCTTCAGGTTTCTCATATATGGCCTTCATTATGTTGAGGTATGCTCCCTCTGTTCCCATTTTGCTGAATGTTTTCATCATAAATGGGTGTTGTACTTTATCAAATGCTTTTTCAGCATCTATTGATATGATCCTGTGGTTTTTATCTTTTATTTTGTTTATGTGATGTATTATGTTTACTGATTTGCAAATATTAAATCATCCTTACATCCCTGGGATGAATCCCACTTGATCTTGGTGTATGATCTTTTTAATGTGTTGCTGGATCTGGTTTGCCATTATTTTGTTGAGGACTTTAGCATCCATGTTTGTCAGTGATATTGGCCTGTAGTTTTCTTTCTTTGTTGTGTCTTGACCTGGTTTTGGAATTAGGGTAATACCAGATTCATAGAAAGAATTTAGGAGTCTTTCCTCTTCTTGGAGTTTTTGGAATAGTTTGAGAAGGGTAGACATTAGTTTTTCCCTAAATGTTTTGTAAAGTTCACCTGTGAAGCCATCTAGTCCAGGGCTTTTGTGTGCTGAGAGTTTTTTGATTACCATTTTAATTTCACTCTTTGTTATCAGTTTGTTCAGGCTTTCTGCTTCTTCTTGATTCAGTTTTGGAAGATTATATGTTTCTAGAAATTTGTCAATTTCATCTAGGTTGTCAAGTTTCTTGCCATACAGTTGTTTGCAGTAATTTCTTACAATCAAGAGGAAACAAGATGGTGGAAGAGTAAGTGGAAGCTACACTAACCTCCTCCCAGAACTAGTCTGGATTTACAACTTAATTTTGGAGAAATCATCTGGAATAACCAACCAAACACTAGCTGGAGAGAAGTCTTATAACCACGGACAGACAGAAAGGCCGCTACATCACAACATGACTGGTAGGGAGTGCGGAGATGCAGAAGGGCTGGCTGGGCTCACACGGGTGGCAACTGAAGGGACTGAGAAACAGCTCAGCAGCCGGGGGTTCCCCCTGAGAAGGGCAGGGTCTAAACCCCCAGCTGAGCCTCCCAGCCTACAGCAACAGAGTGGAAAGTAAAATAGTATTCAGCTGTGAAAAGCGAAAAGCCACAGGGTATCTTGCTAGCTGGAAAGAAACAGCTGGAGAAAAAGAGCTCTTAAGCAGATCACATACAAAAATATTTTGGCCCCCACTTACCCTGGGCTCAAGCAGAGGGAAAGCAGAGAGGACTAGAGACGCTTGGGGAGAGTTTGGTGTGGTGGCTTTGAGGAGAGAACTGGGGAAGCAGCCGACCGGGTCCCAGTGCTGACTTATCCCTAGTATTGCAGGCAGACCATTCCCCTCCTCCAAGTGGTGTCAGCCTGAGGGGAAGCAGGAATTAAGCTGCCACACCCACAGTCCTTAAGCCTGAAGCTAATCACAGATTGAATAGATTAACAACTAAAAACGTCAGACAAAGGCAGTAGATCCCTGGAAATCTCCAACAGGCTGCCTAGGTCCAGACTGGTACAGGACCTGACACCACCAGGGGCAGACCCAGGAAGTGCAGATCATTCTAAGAAGCACCAACAAACAATAGGAGTCACAAACATGGGGAGACAGAGAAACAAACCCCCATCGAAAGGAAAGGTAGAATCCCCAGAAAGAGCGCTAAATGAAATAGAGGGGAGCAAACTGTCAAATATGAAATTCAAAACATGGATTATGAGAAGTTCAATGAGCTCAGCGGAAACAACAAGAAACTCCAGAAAAACTACAATGAACTTACTGAGAATTACACCACCATGAAAAAGGACATAGAAGCTATCAATAAGAGCCAGGAGGAAATGAATAATACAATCTCTGAATTGAAGAACACAGTAGAAGGAATTAAAAGCAGGCTAAAGGAAACAGAAGATCGGATCAGCAAGCTGAAAGACAATGTAGACAAAAACTCCCAGACAATGCAACAAAATGAAAAAAGACTGAACAAGACTGAAGAGGCTCTAAGACAGCTGCAGACAACATGAAACATAATAATATCCATATCATAGAAATTCCAGAAGGAGAGGAAGAAGAGCAAGGGATAGAAAACCTCTTTGAAAAACTAATGACAGAAAACTTCCCTAACATGAGGAGAGAAAGAGTCAAGCAAGTCCAGGAAGCACAAAGATCCCAATGAAGATGAACTCCAACAGGCCCACTTCAAGACACATCAAAATTAAAATGGCAACATTCAAAGACAAAGAGAGAATCCTAAAAGCAGCAAGAGAGAAACAACTAATAACATACAAGGGAGCTCCAATAAGGCTATCATCAGATTTCTCAGCAGAAACACTACAAGTCAGAAGGGAATGGCAAAAAATATTCCAAGCAATGAAAAACAAAGGCCTACAACCAAGAATACCCTACCCAGCAAGACTCTCATTCAAAATGGAAGGTGAAATAAGGAGTTTCCAAGACAAAAGAAGTCTAAAAGAATATCCCCACCAAACCAGCATTGCAAGAGATGCTAAAGGGTCTGCCTTAAGAAGATGAAGAAACAGAGAGAGACAGAGAGGAACATGAGTACAAAGGGGGGAAATGACAATGAATAAGTACTGAAAGAAAGAAGAAACTTCTACCATTTGCAACAACATGATTGGAACTAGAGAGAATTATGCTTAGCAAAATAAGCAAGGCAACAAAAGAAAAATATCTTATGCTATCACCTATTACAGGAAACTAATGAACAACACAAACAAATGAGCAAAATTGAACCAGAGGTATGTAAACAAGGAATAAACTAACAGTAACAAAGGGGGAGGTGGGAGGGAGAGAAGTGGGTAAGAACGGGAAGGGTCTAGTCAAAGAACATGTATAAATGACCCATGGACATGGACAACTGGATGGGGACTGAATGTGGGAGAAGGGGGGACAGGATGGAGGGAAGCAAGAAGGGGAAAAAAGTGTGACAACTGTAATGGAAAAACAAACAAAAATATTTTTAGTGGAGGTGAAAAATGAAAATATAAAGAATGGAAATGCAAGTTCAGTGAATATTAGAAGGACAAGGATTTCCCTTCACACTGTATATTTTTCTCCCTATCTGATCCCGCCAGAGTTTGGCATTCTAAAGAAGTAAGAAATGACATAAGTTTATTTGCATAAAACTAATAAGACCAGTTGTTAATAGAGATTTTTTTTTTTACTAAGACTTTGACTGGAATGTCATGCCTAAAGGAGACATTCTTGGGCTCTGGTTGTTACCAAAAAGCCCTGAGGAACTGGGATTGACTTTCAAAGGTAATAAAAGCCCAGGAGATAAAAGGCCTGGTACCTTGGTTGGATGAGCGGTCCATGGCAATCTTTCCAGGGAAGAAATGAAGGTTGTTTTCCTAAAAGATGGCTAGAAGGGACCTTAAGGCACAATGGAAAACCAGAAGGACTTGGAAAAGACAGGTGTTTACAGGCAAGGCTGAATGCCAGGTATGTGGTTCTGCTTCTGTGCCCTGAAGGGCAGACTGAAGGTCACCCTAAATGTTCCTTGCGTAAGTTCAAGCAAAGCAGAACTAAAGATCATAAGTGATCATTTTCTGCTCTTGTTGGGTTTATGCAAATGAACAGGATAAATTAAAAATGGACTTAATGCAGTCCCTTTAATGACAAGGAGGGTAATCTTAGGGAGAAAAATCATGATTCAAGGAAGATCACAATGCTCAGTGGTAGACTATAAAGTAGTGCAGCTAACCGTCTTTAAAGTTTCTTTTCATTTAAAATTTGTTTTCATTTGAAATTTAAACTATGTCTGTAGTATTATCAAAGATGTTTAATTTATAGGCAAGAAGAATGTCAAATGCCTTGCAACTGGATGTCTTTCCGATAAGACAGTCTTACAGATTTAGAGACTTGTATGTGGGTTATGTTACATAAATTAACATGTGTTTTCTGTTTTCAAAGGGCATAAGCCTATGATCTCATTACCTGAGTGATTGTCTGTATGTATAGGCCTCACTTAATCCTGTCTGCATTGCTGCCTCCTGAGACTCAATGGTTTGGCTGAACTAAGTGTCTGGGTTAGTGAAGAACGGGGTGGTCTGTGGGCTTCACTTTAAAACTGGTTTCTCTTTTCTGTCCTAATGGCTTGGACAGAAAGAGTCCAGAGGTCTGAGAGGCGGGACACTTAAATATTTCCCTCAGCCCAAACTAAGTATAATGGGCAAAAGGGTTTTGGACAGGTGAGATGTACCTGGCAAACCTTCCTCCAAAGAAGCCCTTCTTTTCCCTAATATGGGACATTGAAAAATCAATACCTGTCTTTTGTCATCTAGTGGTTATAGATTGAATGATGTCTTTTAACCCTGTTGCCAAATCTGTTGCCCCCAGAATACAACAAGGATGCCAGCCTGTTAAATCAAGCATGCCGTTGTCCGGGGACAACCAACCAACCTGGAGTCTGCATGATCCTTCCCCATGTGGGAAGACCACCCTCCCCTCCACACTCCCACTCTTATTAGGGATTTCTGGACCCAAGTGTAGGTAGGACGACGACCATGTCCAGCTTGGAGCAGCTAGAAGAGCTCGAGACCTTCGCCCATTGTCCTTTACAAGATTACAAAGGGTCTTAAGTCTGAGAGGGAGGGATTGTTATTTTTTATTGTTAAAATAATTAATTAATTAATTAATTTTAAAAAAGAAGAAGAATATATGAAAGGGTGAGGCAGGAGAGCTTGTATGTACGACACATGGGCATGGACTTGGGAGTGGGGATTGTTGGGGAAGAGGGGTGCTGGGCAGAGGGGAGCAAAGGGGAAAAGGTCGGAACTATTGTAACGATATAATCAATAAAATAGACTTAAAAATAAAATAAAATATATTTTAAATAAATAAATAAATTCTTACAGTCATTTTTATTTTTGTGATATCAGTTGTGATTTCTCGTCTTTCAGTTCTGATTTTGTTTATTTGGATCCTCTCTCTTTTTCTTGATGAGCCTTGCTAAAGACTTGTCGATTTGGTTTATCTTTTTAAAGAACGAGCTCTTACTTTTCTTGATCTTTTGAATTGTTTGTTTAGTCTCTGTGTCATTTAATTCTGCTCTGATCTTGATGATTTCCTTCCTTCTCCTTGCTCTGGGCTTTGTTTGTTGTTGTTCTAGTTCTTGTAGCTGTAGGTTTAGATTTTTTATTTGAGATTCTTCTATCCTTTTTAGGTAGGCCTGTGTTGCTATGAACTTCCCTCTCAGGGCTGCTTTTGCTGTGTCCCATAGGTTTTGGGCTGTTGTATGTCCATTATCATTTGTATCCGGAAACTTCTTGATTTCTACCTTGATGTCATTGTTAACCCATTCATTATTTAATATCATGTTATTCATTCTCCATGAGTTTGAATGTCTTTGAGTTTTTTCCTTAAGGTTAACTTCCAGTTTTAAGGCATTGTGACTTGAGAAGATGCATGATATGATTTCAATTTTCTTGAATTTGTTAAGGCTTGTTTTATGTCCTACCATGTGGTTTATCTTTAAAAATATTCCACGTGCACTTGAAAAGAATGTATATTTTGCTTTTGGGGGGTTTAAAGTTCCATATATATCAACTAAGTCCATTTAATCTAGAATATTGTTCAATGCCTCAATATCTTGGTGATTCTTTGCTTTGAAGATCTGTCCATTTTTTACAATGGGGTGTTAAAGTCGCCTACTATGAGTGTGTTGCTGTTGATATTTTTCTTATAGTCTTCCAATATTTTCCTTATGTATTTGGGTGCTCCTATGTTAGGTGCATATATGTTTACCAGGGTTATATATTCTTTTTTTTTTTTTTTGGTTTTTCAATTACAGTTGTCCCCTTTTCCCCTAATTTCTCTCCCCCACCCAACCCACCCCCTCTCCCGCAATCATATCCCTCCCCGTTGTCCACGTCCATGAGTCTTTTATATGGGTTCTTTGACTAATCCCTTCCCTTACTTATCCCCCTTCTCTCCCTCTCCCCTCCCCCCTATTGACTGCTATTCTGCTCTTTGTTCTATTTAGTTCCTTTGTTTGTGTTGTTCTTTAGTTTCCTGTATTAGGTGATATCATATGGTATTTTTCTTTCTTTGCCTGGCTTATTTCATTAAGCATAATTCTCTCTAGTTCCATCCATGTTGTTGCAAATGGCAGGAGTTCCTTCTTTCTTTCTGCTGCATAGTATTCCATTGTGTAAATGTACCACAGTTTTTTGATCCACTCATCTACAGATGGGCACTTAGGTTATATATTCTTGAAAGATTATTCCCTTTAGTATAATGAAATGTACTTCTTTGTCTCTTTTTATGGCCTTTGCTGTGAAATCTGTTTTGTCTGATATAAGTATTGCTACCCTAGCTTTTTTTTCATGTCTATTTGCTTGAAATACTTTTTTCCATCCCTTCACTTTCAGTCTTTGTAGGTTTTTGGTTTTGTGGTGTGTCTCTTATAGACAGCATGTAAGTGGGTCATGTTTTCATATCTGTTCCACTACGCCATGTCTTTTGATTGGGGCATTTAATCCATTTACATTTAAGGTTATTATTGACAGGTTTTTACTCATTTCCTTTGTACCTGTGTTCCTCTCCTTCTCTCTTTTTCTTCTTTTTATTAAAGCTTTTCCTTTAGCATCTCTTGCAATGCTGGTTTGGTGGAGATGTATTCATTTAGCCTTCTTTTGTCTGGAAAACTTCTTATTTCATCTTCCATTTTGAAAGAGAGCCTTGCTGGGTAGAGTAGCCTTGGTTGTAGGCCTTTGTTTTGCATTGCTTGAAATATTTTTTGCCATTCCCTTCTGGCTTGTAGTGTTTCTGTTGAGAAATCAGTTGATAGTCTTATCAGAGCTCCCTTGTATGTTATTTGCTGTTTTTCTCTCATTGCCTTTAGGATTCTCTCTGCGTCTTTGAATGCTGCCATTTTAACTATGATGTGCCTTGGAGTGTGCATTTTTGGGTTCATCTTTATAGGGACCCTCTGTGCTTCCTGGACTTGCATGACTTTTTCTCTCATCAAGTTATGAAAGTTTTTTGTCATTACTTTTTCAATCACATTTTCTATCCCATGCTCCTCTTTTTTTCCTTCTTGTTTCTCTATGATACGGATAGTGTTTCATTTCATGTTTCCCTGCAGTTCTCTTAAACCCTCTTCATTCTTTTTAAATATTTTGACATTTTGTTGTATTATCTGGGAATTTTTTTCTATGTTGTTCCCTAACTCACTGACCCAATCTTCTGCATCATTTAGCCTGCTTTTGATTGATTCTACTGTGTTCTTCAGTTCAGAAATTGTATTCTTCATTTCTTCCTCGTTCTTATTCATAATTTCTATGTCCTTTTTTATGCTGATGTAGTTCTCAGTAAGTTCCTTGTAGCCTCCCTGAAGTTCTTTGTAATTTCCCTGGAGTTCTTTGTAGTTCCGCTGGAGTTCACTGTAGTTTTATTTGAGTTTGTTGAGTTCATTGAACTTCCTCATTACTATTGTTTTGAATTCCATATCTGATAGTTTGCTTGCCTCTATTTCATCTATTCCTCCATCTTGGAATTCCTCCTTTCCTTTTGGTGGGGTGATGTTCCTGTTTGATAGGGTGTTATTCTGCCTCCCCATTTTGAGTGGCTGATCTTGTTTTTTTCTGCTTCTTAGATTGATTTGCTTTTATTTTATGCCTTTGTGGTTGACCTTCTGTGGTAGGAATCTGTGTGATTCAATGATGCAGACTTCTTGATCTCCTTAACTTAATGCTCTTGGTATGCCCTTTATGCCTTTTATTTGTACTCTCTAGTAGTATTTGGTTTTGTTTGTTATGTTGCTCTTTAGTGGGTCTTTCCCTTAAATTAGCTGAGTTAGAGTCATCTGCCCACTTCTGACAGTTGTTGAGCTGCCTCTGGCTGATGTCTTTTAGAGGGGAGTAGTCTGCTTGTGAGATTTCTCCCATAACACTAAGGTTGAGCCTGCCCTGGGATCTGGTCTGCTGCTCCTCCAGTTTTTTCTCCAGAACTAGCATCCAAAAATTTCCAAAGCTCCTCTAGTTCGTTACACCATCTTTTGGTTGCAGCCCAGGTTACAAGTGTGCTTTTTCCTGCCAGTTAGCAGGCGGGTCGGGGTGGTAGGCAGGCACGAGGGCCAGGGCAGTGTTGCCCTGTGCTGGCACGCAGGCCAGGAGCATTCCCCTGTGTTCTGGTGGGTGGACCGGGAGCATTCTCCCACGCTGGCAGAGGCTGTGCAGGCTGGTGATGTTCCCCTGGGCTGGTGAGTGGTAGGGCTGGAGGCATTCCACTGCACTGGCTGGCGTGCATGCAGGCAAGTAGCGATCCCCTTCTCTGATGGCTGGCTGAGCCGAGGCCATTCTGCCACAGTGGCTGACAGGGGCGTTCCCCATGAGCTGGGCAGATGCTTAGCTGGGGCCAGTGGGTGTGGGAGCCAAGCTCACCCCTGCAAATGGACTCCTGAGTGCATGCTCCTCAATGATCTTGCCCTGCCACTAGCCTTTCCTCCCCAATCAGCAAAAAACAATCAATAAATTCTTTTAAAAGAGAAAAAAATAAAACACTGCTCCCAGCCTCCCAGAGCCAAATGTCACCTGGCCAATTCCTGGCTCTTCTGGCAGGCACAGCCTGAATCTCCACCTCTGACTGCTCTCAGGGGAGACCCAGGGGCATTGAGAAAACTTTGTGCTCCTCTGGCCACTGCCCGGGGAGCTAAGCTAGCCAGAACTTGTGCCTCTCCCATGTCCGCTTTGAGAACCTTACCAAACAGGTCACTCAAATGCAGCCTCCTCTAACGCCAGCAGCGCCAAGACTCAACTCCTGCCAGTATCCAGATGTTAACAGCATCTCTGTCCACATTCAGTTGAAACTACAGACCAGTCTCTGGAGCAAGCAAGGGCATCCTCTCTTCACTCATTTTTAAGAAAAGATAAAAACTGTCCCTAAGAAGCCTTAGCTAACAACATTTTGTTTCTTTCCTAACATTCCCAGCCAAGGCTTTCAAAATTTGTCTCCTGACCTCAGAGCTGTGGGGAAAATGGCATCACACTGGCTCCACAGTTTGTCGACAAGAATGGCAACACTTTACAGTTCATTGGAAAGCTATAAAAGTATGTTCCGGGTCATTAAATAAGACTTCTGAAAGGAGCTGCTTGTTGCTGAGTAGTATTCCACTGGGTAAATGTCCCATAGTTGTTTTATCCACTTATCTAATGATGGACACTTGGGCTGCCTCTATATCTTGGCGATTGTAAATAACGCTGCAATAAACAAAGGGGTGTTGATGTCCTTTCAAATTAGTGTTAGGGTTTATATTCCCAGAAGTGAGATAGCTGGGTTGAAAGGCACATCTATTTTTAAATCTTTGAAGTTTCTCCTTACTGCTTTCCACAGTGACTATACCAATCTGCATTCCCATCAACAGTGCATGAGTGTTCCCTTTTCTCCACATCTTCAACATTTGTTGTTTATTTATTGATGATAGCCACTCTGAAAGGTGTGGGATGATAAAGCAGTGTGGAATACTTTGCATTTCTCTGATGATTAGTGATGTTGAGTATCTTTTCATATGTCTACTGGCCATCTGTATGTCCTCTTTGGAGAAGTGTCTATTCAGGTCCTTTGCCCATCTTTTAATTGGGTTGTTTGTTTTTTTGGTGTTGAGTTTGTAACTTCTTTATAAAATTTGGATATTAATCCCTTATCAGATGTATTGGTGAATATGTTCTCCATTATGTCGGCTGTCTTTTTATTTTGTTGTTGATTTCCTTGACTTCCTTTTTTGTGCAAAAACTTTTTAGTTCGATGTAGTCCCATTTATTTATTTATTTTGTTTCTCTTCCCTAGAGAGATACATTTGATAAAATATTATTATGAACAATGTCTGAGATTTTTCTACCTATATATTCTTCTACTATTTTTATGGTTTCATGTCTAACATTTAAGTCTTTAATACATTTTGAATTAGTGTGTGTGTGTGTGTGTGGTGTAAGAAGGTGGTCTAGTTTTAGTTTTATGCACATATCTGTTCAATTTTCCCAATGTCATTTGTTGAATAAACTACCTTTAGCCCATTGTATGTGTTTGCTTCCTCTGTTGAATACTAATTTACTATAAAGGTGTGGGTTTATTTCTGAGTTCTCTATTCTGTTCTATTGATTCATGTGTGTTTTTATGCTAGTACCATGCTGTTTTGATTACTATAACCTTATAGTATAGTTTCATATTAGGCAGCATGATTCCTCTAACTTTGTTCTTCTTTCTCAGGATTACTGGTGCTATGTGGAAGCTTTCAAGACTCCATATAAATTTTTGAAATATTTACTCTAGTTTTGTGAAATACATCAATGGAATCTTGATAGGAATTGTGTTGAATCTATAGATTGACTTGAGTATTATCAGTTAATGATGTCAATTCTTCCTATCCATGAACATGGTATGTGCTTTCACTTATTTGTATCTTCTATTTCTTTCCTCAGTGTCTTATAATTTTCCAAGTACAGATCTTTTACATCCTTCATTAGGTTTATTCCTAGGTATTTTATTCTTTTTGTAGTAATCGTGAATGTGATTGTTTTCTTAATTTCCCTTTCTATTAGTTAGTTATTGGCATATAAAAATGCAACTGATTTCTGGATATTAATTTTGTATCCTGAAACTTTGCTGAATTTGTTTATCAGTTCTAATAGTTTCTTGGTGGAATCTTTGGGGTTCTCTATGTATAGTATCTTGTTATCTGCAAACAAAGTTTTATTTCTTCTTCTTGTCTGATTGCTGTGGCTAGGTCTTCTAGAACTATGTTGAATAAGAGAGGTGAAAGCGGACATCCCTGTCTTGTTCCTAATCTTAAAGATAATGCTTTTAGTTTTTGCCTATTATGATATAGGCAGCGGTTTTGTCATATATGGCCTTTATTATGTTTAGGTATGTTTCCTCAAATCCCACTTTGCTGAGAGTTTTTATCACAAATGGGTGCTGGATTTACCAAATGTTTTTTCTGTATCTGTCGATATGCTCATGTGGTTTTTATCCTTCATTTTGCTTATGTTGTGAGTCACATTTATTGATTTGTGAATGTTTTACCAACCTTGCATTCTTGGAATAAATCCCACTTGATTGTGGTGTATGATCTTTTTTTTTTTTTTTTTCAGATTTAATGTGTTTTATTGATTAAAATATTACATTTGTGCCAATTTCCCTTCCCTCTGCTCCCCTCCACCCGGTGGCCCCCCTCCCTCCAGTTGTCCCCCCCTTTTAGATTATGTCCATTAGTTGTGCATACAGTTCCTCCCAACCTCTCTCCGTCTATTCCATTCCCTCCTACCTTGATCCCCAATTCCTATATCATCTCCCTCCCTTTCCCCCTCCCTGTTGACCTCCCCCCAATATGCTTCCCGTACCCACAGTTCCTTTTCCACTCTCGTTGCCTATTTAGTTTGCCTTTGTTTCATCTCCCTGGCTTCTGTTTTTTTAAACCAGTCCCTTTAACATCTCATATAACAGTGGTTTAGATCTAATGAACTCTTTCAGTTTTATTTTGTCCTGGAAACACTTTCTCTGTCCTTCTATTCTGAATGACAATTTCGCTGGATAGAGTATTCGTGGTTGTAGGTTTTGGATTTTCATTACTTTGAATATTTCTTGCCAGTCCCTTCTTGCCTGTAGGGTCTCCCTTGAGAAGTCAGCTGATAGTCTAATTGGGACCCCTTTGTACATAATTCTTTTCTTCTCTCTTGCTGCTTTTAAGATTCTCTCTTTATCTTCAATTTTTGACATTTTGATTATAATGTGTCTTGGAGTGGTTCTCCCTGGGTCCAGTCTCTTGGGAACTCTCCTTGCTTCCTGGACCTGCAAGTCTATTCCCTTCCCCAAGTCTGGGAAGTTCTCCTTTATTATATTTTCACTCAATTTTTCAAGTTCTAGTTCATCTTCCTCATTCTCTGGCAAACCAATGATTCTTATGTTGGGCCTTTTATAGCTGTCCCAGAGGTTTCTGATCCTCTCATCGTTGCTTCCCATTTCCTCTCTCTGCATTGGTTGACTGCTTGTTCCTTCTCCATATTCCAGTTTGTTGAAATGAACTCTGGATTTTTTCTCACCTTCTATCTCGTATGCGGTTTTGTTCCTTTCGTTATGAAATTTTTTCGCTTCTTTCTTATCTTTTTCCTGCTCTTTTGTGAATTCTGTAAGCCACCTGATAACAATGGCCCAGAACTGAGCCTCTGACAGGTTTCTTATCTGTTCATCTGTCAGGTTCTCTATCTGCTGTCTGGTGAGTTGTGTCACCGGTATTTCTATAGTTGTCTGCCTCATTTTGACAGATGCGTTTTGTTTTCTTGGGCCGGCTGTCGGGGGCAGTGCCTGTGTACTCGTAATGACCCAGCGACCGGCGGGCGCCGTTTGGCGTCACAAATCAGCGACCGGCGCCTGCCTGTCCACGACCTATTTCGCAGCCCTGTGGTGCTTTCTTTGGGGGCGGGGGTCCAAGATGGATTCACACAGTTATTCAGCTAGGAGACCGGGATCCGTCCTCCCGTCCCCCTGGGCCTCACTGTTCAAGGCGATGCGGTGGCCGCTCTCCCCAGCGCCGGAGTCGCGCACCGCCAGGGGCTTGCGTAGCCGGGACTCCTCGCCGGGGTCGCGCACCGCCAGGGGCTTGCGCAGCCGGGATTCCTCGCCGCCCGCCGCTCCGGGTGCGACCGCAAACAGCACTGCCCTCTTTAACTCTTACCTGCCCAAATGGCACCGCTGGTTTATAACTTCATATGTTGGACTTCCGTGTAGTTTTATTTTCTGGAATTTCTAGTTATCCTTTGTTTTGAAGTAGTTGTATTCCTCTCTAGTTGTAGAGGGAGACCTAGCGTGTCCGTCTAAGCCTCCATCTTGGCCGGAAGTCCCTGATCTTTTTGATGCATTGCTGTATTCAGTTTGCTAATATTTTGTTAAGGATTTTGGCTTCTATGTTCACCAGGGATATTAGCCTATAATTCTCCTTTTTTATAGTGTCTTTATCTGGTTTTGGAATTAGGATAATGCTGACCTCATAAAACGAGTTTGGGAGCCTTCCCTGCTCTTGAATTTTGTGAAATAGTTTGAGGAGAGGTATTTGTTCTTCTCAGAATGTTTGATAAAAATCACCTGTGAAGTCATCTGGCCCAGGGCTTTTGTTTGTTGCAAATTTTTGATTACTGCTTCCATTTCACGAGGTGTAATCTGTTTACTCAGAGCCTCTGATTCTTCCTCATTTAGTTTTGGAACATTGTATGTTTCTAGAAATTTATGAATTTTGTCCAGGTTGTGCAGTTGTCAGCTTATAGCTGTTCATAATATTTTCTTACAATCCTTTGTATTTCTTTGGTATCATTTCTTATTCTCCTCTTTTGTTTCTGATTTTATTTGTTTGTGTCCTTTCTCTTTTTCTCCTGATGAGTCTGGTTAAAGATTTTTCATACTTGTTTATCTTTTCAAAGAACAAGCTCTTGGATTAACTGATCATTTTTTGGACTATTTCATTTATCTCTGCTCTGAGCTTTATTATTTCCTTTCTTCTACTCACTTTGGGTTTCGTCTGCTGTTCAAGTGTAAAGATAGATTTTTATATTAGAGTTTTTTTCTTTCTTTCTTTCTTTCTTCTTTCTTTTTGAGATAGGCCTGTAATGCTATAAATTTCCATCTTAGGATTGCTTTCCCAGTGTTCCATTGATTTTGGACTACTGTGTCCTCATTTTCATTTGTTTGAAGAGATCTTTTTATTTCTTCCTTGATCTCATTGTTGACACATTTGTTTAATAACATGCTATTAACATGTCTTTGCATGTTTTTAGTGTTCTTGTGATTGATTTCTAGTTTCATAGATTATGGTCAGAGAATATGCTTGATATGATTTCACTCTTCTTTATTGAGTCTTGTTTTGTGTCCTAACATGTGGTCTATCCTAAAAAATGTTCCATGTGCACTTGAAAAGTAAGTATATTTTGCTGCTTTGGGATGAAATGCTCTGAAGATGTCAATTAAATCCATTTGATCTAGTGTGCTGTGTAAGGCCACTGTCTCGTTGATTTTCTGTCTTGAAGTCAATGGGGTGTTAAAATCCCTGACTATGATGATCTCTTCCTTTATGTCCGTCAAGATTTGTTTCACATATTTAGGTATTCCTATGTTGGGTGCAAAAACGTTTAATAGGGTTGCATCTTCTTGTTGGTTTGTTCCCTTTATCATTATGTAGTGTCCTTCTTTTCCTATTACTATAGCCTTAGTTGTAAAGTCTGCTTTGTTAGATATAAGTATTACTACACCAGCTTTTATTCCTTCCCATTTACAGAAAATATTTTCCTCCTCTCTTTACTTTTAGTCTATGTGTATCTTTCAAACTGATATGGTTCTCTTGGAGGCAGCAAATATATGGGTCTTTTTTTCACTTCCATTCAGCTACCCTATGTCTTTTGGTTGGAGCATTTAAGTCATTTACATTGAGGGTGATTATTGATAGAAATGTATTTAGTGCCATTTTATTCTTACACTATTTTCCTCTTTTCTTCTTTCTTCTCCTCCTTTTTCCTTCTTCTTTCTTTTTCTCCTCCTCCTCCTCCTTTTTTCTTCAAGCAAGCCCTTTAAGATTTGTTGCAGTACTGGTTTGGTGTTGTAGGGGCACCAAATATTCCCTGTAAAAAGTTTCAATATGTAAGTATGTAAGGGCTTTAAATGTTCTTTGTAAGAAGTAGCAAGGACTTGCTAAAAGGCCTTGGAAAAAAGAATGTAAGAAGGAGTGTTATAGCAATTAGTGATTTACAAGATAAAAGGACCTCAGCCTCTTATCACTTTCCATTTACTTGTGTTTGGTTTATAACATTTGTGAAGGTTGTGCTTTGCAGAATGTCTAGCCCTTTGAAAATAAATTGCTTCACAGGGAGTTCGTCCCTGGCTGAAGAGCTATGCTGCCGCCGGAGATAACCTTATAGCCTTGTGAATTTCTGTTTCTGCCCCTGCCAAGACATTCCTGCAGTCCTACCCAGCCCCCTCTTCCTAAGGCTGTTTCCTGCCAAAGAAGAAACAAAGAGACTGTACCAGTATAAAACCCAGCGTTTAGACTCCATTGTAGGTTGGAACATGTTAGAGACCAGCTCAGGGTCTGCCCAACTCCTGGCCATCATTAAAAATCCTTTGCTTACTTTATACACCGCTTCAGAGTGTTCAATCTCGCCTATGTAGCTGTAACAGTGTTAACAAACTCCTTTAGTTTTTTCTTGTCTGGGAAGCTCTTTATTTATCCTTTGATTTTAAATAATAGCCTTGCTGGGTAAAGTAGCCTTGGTTGCAGGTCCTTGCTTTTCATCACTTTGAATATTTCATGCCACTTCCTTCTGGCTTGATACGTTTTTGTTGAGAAATCAGATGACAGTCTTATTGGTGCACCCTTGTATGTAACTATCTGCTTTTCTCTTGCAGCTTTGAGGATTCTCTCCTTGTCTTTACACCTTGCCATTTTTATTATGATGTGTCTTAATGTAGGCCTCTTTGGGTCCAACTTGTTTGGGACTCTCTGTACTTCCTGGACTTGTCTTTTTCCTTTACCAGATTAGGGAAGTATTCAGTTATTATTTCTTCAGATAGGTTCTAGATCCTTCTCTCACTCTCTTCTCCTTCTGGTATTCCCATGATGCAGATGTTGTTATGCTTCATGTTGTCCAAAATTAAGCTCTCCTCATTTTTAAAAATCCTTTTTTCTTTTTGCTGTTCTGCCTGGGTGTTTTTTTATTTTTATTTATTTTTTCTTTCTATCCTGTCTTCCAAACCACTGATTTGATCCTCTGCTTCATCTAACCTGTTTATTCCTTCCAGTGTATTATTTATTTCAGTATTGCATTCTTTATTTCTGACTGGTCCTTTTATATGGTTTCTAGGTCTTTTATGCTGTTGAGTGTCTTTATAATCATTACTTTAAACTCTCTATCTGATAACTTACCTCCATTTCTTCTATCTCTTCTTTTGGAGAATTCTCTTGTTCTTTCATTTGGGGTCTTTTCCTTTGTCTTCTCTTTTTGGCTCCTTTGTATTTCCTGACTTAATTGTTAAATTGATCAGTAATACAGTCTCAAGCAGCAATCAGCAGCCCGGCTTAAGCTGGGTGAGTCAGAGTAATTCCTGTGGGCGGGGATATTGCTTCCCCTTAGCCCTTAGGCTGAATCTACTTGAAGAAGAGTGCTCTGCCTGAGAAAGATGGCTTCTGCAGTATGCGGAATGGCTCAGCACAGGGATCCTAGTAGCTGTTCCTTCAGTCTCTCCCCAGAGCCACCAACCCCAGACTCTCCTCTAGCATCTCTAGTCCACTCTGCCCTTCCTCTGCCAGAGCCATGGGTAAGTGGCTGCAAATGAAATTTTGTGAGTTGACTCTTTTAGAGGCTCTCTGTGTCTCCAGCTGTCTCTCCCTGGCTTACAGAAACCCTGATGCTTTTCACAGCTGGGTGTTATCTGGGTTACTCTCTGGCTCTGGTGCTGTAGGCTGGGAAGTCCAGCTTGATGTTTAGAACCCATAGTTCTCAGGCGGAACCCTCTAGCCACTGAAATATACATCTGGAACTTCAGCCGCCACCCGTGGGAGCCCAACCAGCTCTCTCGTACCTCTGCATTCCTTATCAGTCACATTGTGGTGAAGTGGTTTCTTCTGTCTTTTCTTGGTTATAAGGCTTCTCTCCAGCTAGTGTTCAGTTATTTATTCAGGATGATTTCTCTACAATTTAGTTGTAATTCCAGACTGGTCCTGGCAGGAGATTAGTGTAGCTTCCACTTACTTCTTTGGTATCTTGGATCTCTCCTCCTTAACTTTTATTAATAGTTTAAAAACGGTATTTATGTATAGTTTGTGTTTACATTTCCTTGCTAATGAGGTTGAGCAGTGTTTCATGTTCATTAGCTGTATCTATTTCCTGTTCAGTGAAATGCTCACTTAAATCTTTTGCAGTTCTCTATTACTTTTCTTTTTCTTATATGTTTATAGGAATCTTTATATAGTCTGCATGCTAATTCTTTGTGTTGTAATGTTTCTGGTTGTAACTTTTATTTTCAATAATATATCTTTTGACCACAGATTTTGATAATTTTAATGTATCTGGTTTTGTTAAGAGCACCTTTATAGAATTAGCATTTTTGTGTCATGTTTAGATAACTATTCTGGATCTTAAGATTAGAAATATATGCATTATAATTTCTCCTAAAATTTAGTTCTTTGGACATGTAAGCTGTTAATGCCTGTAGGTTTGATTTTTGTATACGGCATGAAGTAAGATTTTATTTATTTATTTATTGGCTCCATTTGTTGTTCAGTGTTTCCTTCCTCCACTTCTTTACTTCCAACATGTATTAAAATTTCAGATATATATGGGTCTGATTCTGGAGTACTATTTCCATTGGTTGGTTCATTTATTCCTGCACCACTACCACACTATCTTATTTACAAACTTTATAATAAATCATTATATCTGCTATGATAATTCCCCCTCATGATTTTTTTTCTTCAGAGATGTCTTGGTTATTCTTGGCTTTTTGCTCCTCCGTGTATGTTAGAATTGACTCATGTTTTATGAAAAACCTTGTTGAGATTTTGACTGTAATGCTTTCTTATCCATAAAGATAGGATATTCCTCTATTTAGATATTCTTTAATGTTTTGCAAAAATTTTACAACTTTCTACGTACACTTTGCACATCTTTTATTACATTTCCCCCCTAAAACGTTTATAATTTTTTGGTAGGCACTTAGACAGACATGAACAGAGTAAGGACAATGGGCCAAGTGCAGAAGGTCATCAGGGTGAAAAGCTCTGGGTGTCTAGCAATGGGAAAAAATAAGAAAACAAGGACTTTGTCCCTAGGGTAAACTTTCCTTCCCTAGCATATCACTAGTCATGCAGTTTGGAACTCCTGACCTTTCATATCACTGTCATGTGGTTTAGACCCCCTAAACTTTCTTTCCTAAAGATAACATCTAGATATCAGTTGTATTTGAGCTCTAGGCCCATAAATGCAGCAAAACCAGACAAGTGATGCCATGGCTGCCTCAGGACCAGCTGCATTGACTAGTGACCCCCTGCCCTGGCCAGTCAGTGGAGACCATGACCCTGAAAGTACACACCTGAAAAGCTGGTGAATATTCTATTGAGATCCTCTCCTAGACCACACCTAATATTTCCTCTTGCAAGAGAGAGAAAACCCTGAAGACAAAGGACCCAGCATGCACTCTCCCTCCGGGAAGCATACCTGTGTCATTCCCTTCTCCCTCTTCTTCCCCCACAGGCACACATTTCTTAAGCTCTAGGATACTCCATGAGACTTGAAACCAGGGGAGCAATGGGCAGTAGCAGCTAATCCTGGTCTAACCCCCTGAACCTGTCTCCAATGTCCCCTTTTCTCTGATTTCCAAGTGAGTCAAATCAGCCCAGCCCAGGCTCTCCTGTTGCTTCTCCTATGCTAAGCCCTTCCTTGCTTCACTGTCCTGAGTATGCCTTTTCTGTGGCCAATATATTCTTGCTTCCTTTACTGCACTTTGTGTCGAGTGAAATCTTTCCTTCAAGAAGACAAGAACTGAGGTCTTGTTGTCTTGCTGATAAGTTTTTATAGTATTATAAATCAATAATGTTGACATTTAAAAAGAAGTTAGGTTTAAAATTTTACCCTTTGTGACAGTATGGATGGACCTGGAGAACATTACGTTAAGTGAACTAAACCAGTAAGAGATAGACAAATACCATATGACTTCATGCATATGTGGAATCTAATGAACAAACTGAACAAGGAAAATGGGGACAGACTCATAGATGGACAGCAGGATGACAGCTTGTAGGGGGAGATTAGCGGGTGGAGGGATTTAGCAAAAAGGAAAAAGGACTCGTGGACATGGAAAACAGTGTGTTGATTACTGGGGGGAAAGGGTATAAGGGGACTAAATGGTAATTTAAAAAATACAATAAAGATCAAATAAAAAAATAATAAATTAGGTTTTAAAGTTGTTTAGTATATAAAAAATGAAATTTTTAAACACTATTAACATCAAAATTTTCTGTTATATCTAATTTTTTAGCTTCTTTGGGGGATTGCTACATAGACAAATAACAAGTTTTAAATATTTTATTTATTTTTAGAGAAAGAGAGGGAAAGAAACATCAATGTGAGGGAGAAACATTGATCAATTGTCTCTCCTATGTGCCCTGATTGGGGACCAAACCTGCAACCCAGGCATGTGCCCTGACTGGGAATCGAACCGGTGACATTTCGGTTTGTGGGACGATGCCACATTAGTCAGGGCAAATAATATCAGTTTTATTTTCTCCTTTTCAATTCGTAGTGGTTAATTTCCTTTTCTTGACTTTTTGTGTTGCACAGGATCTCTATAAAGTGCTGACTAGAAATGAGAGCAGATACCTTTACTTTGTTCCTGATTTCCAAAGACAAACTTTCAATGTTTTCCTACTCAGCATGATTTTTTTGGAGGATTCTTATTTAAGATTGAACTTAGATGAGCCTTTGGATTCTCACACAACATCCTGTTTTCATTCCATCTGCCAGAACTTAGCCATCATGCTATGCATAGCTGCAAGAGAGGCTGGAAAACAGTCTTTTAGCTGAGTGGGAGAGGGCAAAGAGTTCTGTAAATTTGAGATAGGAAGGACAAACTGATTTTTGGTTGGAAATGGGTAGGCTCTACCCTATCTTGGGGATGTTGCCTAGCAACTAAGATAGGCAGGTAGGCTAATATCACATGGATATCTTGCAAGATATAAAATCTGTAAGGTAATTCTTTAACCCATAGGTAAACTTACCTACTTCCTGATTTCAGAGCTTCATTCTGGGCCAAACCAGAGACACTGTCCTCTTGTCAGGAGAGAAGAGTACAAACCACATCACTAATCATTTCTTTTGAGATACTCAAAGTGAAATTACCAGGGACAAAAGTATAAAAATCTTCACATTAGAAGGAAAATTTGAAATCTTAACTAGTTTTAATCACCAGTGCCATATACTTTGAAGGCATTCTACCAGCCCAACAAATCAAGACACTACATTTGGTAGGTTGTTCTCAAGAGAAATGTAGAGGAAATCAAATGAGTTAATGCTCTGGTATCATATATTCAGTATATATTTTTGCAGCCTTTGGTAGAAAAAAGGCTTAAAGAGCCTCCCCCCATCCCAACCCCCTGACCCAGCATACTGGGTCTTGGCATTAAAAAAATTTCCAGCCCTGGCTAGTGTGGCTCAGTGGATTGGGCACTGTTCTGCAAACTGAAAGGTCACTGGTTTGATTCCCAATTGGGGTACATGCCTGGGTTGTGAGTCAGGTCCTCAGTTGAGGGTGTCTAGGAGGCAACCGTTTGATGTTTCTCTCACACATCAATGTTTCTCTTTCTTCCCCTCTCTATAAAAATAAATAAAATCTTTTTTTAAAAAAAGGCCTTAGGAAAATAAATCAGAATAAGAAATCCACGGCTGGGAGAGGGGAGAAGAGAAAGTCTGTTGCTCCCAAAGCTTCCCGGTGGAAGCTTTGTTTGACATCCTGCTGAGGTCATGTGGACAACAGGTGATAGTTTCAGGCAATTTTGAGGATCTGAGGGCAGAGTACCTGTGTTTGCTCTCTGGGTCGGGCAGTGGGATGGAAATGCTGGTAAGGTTGTGTGGGCAGGGGGAGCTTGGGATAGTTTTTTTTTCTCTCATGCTTCTGAGCAGTGCAGGAACATCCAGAAACAAGTGGGAAATGGCTGAGAACAGGGGACTTCGGAATGAGGTGAGGCTGAGGAAGACCAAGCTCTCAGGACTAATTATTGGCTTCAGGAACATGTCAGTGTATTTTATATGGGGGTTAGGGTGGTCTTACCCAAGACCAGATGGCGGACGAGGCCATCAGGGACAAATGGCACCTTTCAGGGCTATGATGAAATGCAAGCTCCCCATAACCTAAATACTACATTGGAGAGGAGGGGAAAAATAAAAAAAACTTGAAGTAACTGAATTTAATATAAAGCAAATTTACCAAAAATTTACCTAAGGTTATATTAATAAAGCCTCAAAATAGATATTTATAGAAAATAAACAGCAAGTTACATTTTTATATACATGACTATGGTGAGAAAATATTTTACCCTTTGCAATTTCAAGACTCTAGGTATATACTGCAAAAGTTTAGCAGAATATGGACTTTTTAACCACAGGAATAGAACAATGATTATATTTGTATCCCCTGCATATAGAACAGTGTCTAGCACTTAGCAGATATTTAATCAACATTTATTGGATATAAATTTTCCAGAAAGTTTACTAGCCATTTGCTTTTACTTTAAATATTATGCATTTACTTATTTAACCTATCTGAAATCTACTTCAGGGAATTGTATAAAAATCTAACTTGCTTTTCCCTACATGTCCAGTTTTCTCAATACCAATTATTGAATGATGTTTCCACTACCCACTGATTTCAGACATTTCCTTTTATTCTAAGCCATTGATTATAAGACGATATATTTCAGGGCCAGCTATTGTACTATGTCATTAATAAACTGCTTAGTTGCTCCTTTTAAAAGTAACAATTACTCATTTCCCTAAAAGCCCAGGTCCTTACAGAGGCCTATAAAACTCATTATGACCTGGATCCCAATACACATCTTTGACTTCCTCCCTTAACTACTTTTCTCCTTGCTTACCCGA
This sequence comes from Furipterus horrens, assembly GCF_987537825.1. NCBI lineage: Eukaryota > Metazoa > Chordata > Mammalia > Chiroptera > Furipteridae > Furipterus > Furipterus horrens. The sequence goes on from NW_028327179.1 coordinate 52,725,084, forward strand.
GTCTGGCAACATTGGCTTTCTTGCTCTTCTTCATTGTGATTTTAAAATGTGTCAACTTAGTAGTTTGAACTACACATCCCAGAATTCCCATCTCTTTCTCTTGGCAATAGCCTCAAGAGAACTTGGTTTGATATATGGAAGGCAGCAGTGAAGCAGCAACCAGGATGCTGTGAAAGAGTAGGATTCCAAGTGCTGTGCAATTCGTGTGTCATTGCTGACCTGCTGGCTCACTTGGTTAATGAGGGCCAGCTGCCTGATATCCTTCATCTCCTCTGAGGCACATGCAGCTCTGCAGTGAAGGGCAAGGCTGCTCTGCAGTTCACTTGAGCAGTTGCCAGGGGAAGCAGAAAGAGAAGGGGGCAGAGGTTCCAGTTTGGCTTCACAGATGCCAGTTGTTCTGTTTCCTGTCTTCCCTGTCTCATGTTCAGCCTTCCTTCCTGACTGCTAGTCCTGCAGGTCTACTATGACTCCATATCCACCACCAGATGCAGAGGCAATCGCTTTCCACAGGTTTTTAAAAAAATCAGCTTCTGAGATTACAAGGCCCAATCTTTTAAATAAATCCCTTATCCCATATTACTCATACTGATTCTGCTTTCCTGACTGAACTCCATTATAGAAGTGAGACATGTCCCCTGCTCAGCATCTTTGTCTTGGCTAGTCTCTCTGCTTGGACACACTTCCCTCAGACAACACCCTCACTCTACCTTTTCAAAGGTTGTGGATTAGATCCCTAGTTGCAGTGTGTGTAGGAGGCAGCCAATTTATTTCTCTCACATCTCTCCCCTCTTTTCCTTGCTTCCCTCCCTTCTCTTTCTTCCTCTTTCTGAAGTAAATGGATAGCCATGACTGGTGTGGCTCAGTTGATTGGGTGTTGGTCTGCAAAAGTGAAAGGTCATTAGTTCGATTCTCATTTGATTCTGATCAGGGCAAATGCCAGGGTTGTGGGTTTGGTCCCAGGTTGGAGCCTCTATGAGAGGCAGCCAATTGATGGTTCTCTCCCTTTCTAAAAACAAATAAATAAAATATTTTAATACATCAGTGGATATGGTTTCAGGTAAGGATTAAAAAAAAACCAATTCTCAGAGGCCCGTCTTAACCATCTACTTAACATTTCAGTCTCTTCTCCAAACCTCCCTCAAACTCTTGAGCCTTTTCTTCCCATCACAAAATATATTAAAAAATTTACTGAAATTATGTGCATTCTTTCTGTTTCTCCTTCCAAAATGTAAACACCACAAAGCACTTTGTTTTGCTCACTGATGTATCCGTGGCACAAAGTAAATATTTAATATTTGTTGCATATGTGATTATAGGTTTATAGTTATATATATTTTAAAATGTTACTGTTATAATCAGCCTGTTTTATTTATTCATTTTAGAGAGGGAGAGAAACATCAATGTGTGGTTGCCTCTCATGTGTCTCTAACTGGGAACCTGGCCTGCATCCCAAGCATGTGCCCTGACTGGGAATCAAACAGGTGACTCTTTGGTTTGCAGGCTGTCACTCAATCCTGAGCCACACCAGTCAGGACTATAGTTATATTTTTAAATAATTATGGGCAGGGGGGCATAAAAACATGTCCTTTACCTACAAAACCAGAAGTCACAACACTTTAAAGGTGATGATTGGTATCTTCCATTCCAACAGTTGTACTTCTAGTGATGTCCCAGAGAAGCCTTCAGATTTTGCAAAAATATTTCAGTGCAATTTGTAATAGTGAAAGGTGAGAAAAATCTGTGTACTTCCATAAGGAAAAGGCTGTATCTGTAATGTTTTACTTCCTTAAGACAAAATCAAAGCAAATCTGACACAAAAACTGCAAAATGTTAATATTTGTTCAACCTAGTGGTGGGGACTTGGCTATATATATTATTGCTTATACTTATCTGAAATACTGCATAAATTAAAAATTAAGTTTGACATATAGAGTACATAACAAGCAATATTGTTTTAACATTTACAGCAAGTTAGTAATTATTTTTATTATTATCCAGTTGATCTCAATTCACGAAGATGTTAGTAATGATGTTATTTACAAATAATTCTTTGTAATCTTCCACCTAGTAAGTTCAAAGGCTTTATTGCCTCTGCTGGAAATTATACTGAAATTGCTTAATCCTGTGATGTTGACTCAACATCAGGGAGTGTAAAGTCAACAAAACGGACTCCTTTCTAGATCTATTGTAATCTCAATAGTTATTAACTTCAAAAAAAAAAAATCTGCTTTATTTTTAGAGAAAGGGGAGGGGAAGGAGATTGAGCGGGAGAGAAACAGCCACATGTGAAAGAAAAGTAGATCTGTCGCCTTTTGCATGTGACTCAACCAGGGACTGAACCTGCAACCTAGGTGTTTGCCCTGACCAGGAATTGAACTGGCAATCTTTTGGTTTGCAGGACCATGTCCAACCAACTGAGCCACACCAATCAGGGCTAGTTTAACTTTTTAAAAATATATATATTTTTAAACAATTTTATTTACTTATTTATTTAAGGGGAAAGGAGAAAGAGAGGGAGAGAAACATCACTGTGTGGGTTGTCTCTCACGTGCCCCCAACTGGGGACCTGACCTGCAACCTCGTCATGTGCCCTGACTGGGAATCGAACCAGCAACACTTGGTTCGCAGGTTGATGTTGAATCCACTGAACCACAGCAGCCAGGGCTTAGTTTTAACTTTTAATGTCATTAACTTTATGTACATCTACCATGAACAGAAAAATAAATACTAAAATAAACACCAAAACATCCCAGACTCTTTGGGGAATATAGAGAGAAGCAGTAATTCTGAAGCTTATCTTACCTTTCCGTCCAAGATTACCACCCATCCCCCACCCGTCCCTTGGACTCCAGGTTAAGAATCTGTATATTAGATGCTATCGAGTTAGTAATCTTAGTCAACATATAAACAACGTACTATATGCTCAACACTGTTTCTAAGGACTTTCATTAACTACTTCATCCTCATAAATACTCTTTTAGGTCAGCAGTATTCTTATTCCCATTTTTAAGATAAGCAAATTGAGGAATACAGAAAGTAAGTAATTTGCTTAAAGTTAATTAGATAGAACATGGTGAAGTCAAGATTAAAATTTAGTTTGGCTCCAGAACATACACAATCAAGAAGCTTTGTGCCTAACTGAATGGACAGCCAATTAGAAAATGTTTATAAAGGAAACTTAACCTGAAAGTTATAAACAAACATTTTAAAAATGAGATTAAAAGAAAAAAAGGATATACTCAGGGTCTCCAAAGCATTATTGTCTTATTCCTTGCCATTTTTAAAAAACTACTGTGATATTCTATTTCTTGCTTTGGAAATTAATTCCATTTTGCATTGCTCATACCTTTAAGATGAAGGATTCTTTGTAATATAACAATCAGTGCACTCTTTTAACTTCTTTATTAAATTGGTTGCATAAAAGACATATTCTCATATTGACAATTCTTGTCATGAATAAAATCAACAAAAATAAGGCACTAGCAAGGTGTGTTTCACAAATAATCAAGTGGTCAGAATAGGAAATCTGGCTCTGTACAACAAAAAGATTAGGAAGCAAAAAGTGAAGAAGCCCTGAATTCAGTATATACCTAAAGACACAAAAAAGCACAAACCATGAAGATGAATAGGCAATACAGAATAGGAGAAACCTAAGCGGCCAATAAATACAAAAAAAGATCACCAACCTCAATAGCAATCAAATTAAAAAACATCAAAGGCTCCCTGTTTATGATGTGTAATTCCTTAATCATCCATTTGTGAAATAAGAATGAACATTAAAAAACATGAGTTTGAATTGAATTTATTTTCACAATATCAACACTAAATTCAAAATAGCAAATTCATTGAATCTAAGTGTTAAATGTTTCAAAAGCAAAAGGCAATCTTAATTTTTTAAACTTATGAGTAGGGTCTGCAAAAAAAAAAAGGTGGGTTTTTTATTCTATTTCAAGGAGAATAGGTCCCAGCCTACACTTAAGTAGCATGAGCAACAAAGGACAGCAAACAAGTATCACTAAGAATAATGTCCGTACGTATCAAAACATCTAGTGGACCCACGTTATTTCTACTTACATAGCAAATCCATTATATTAAACACTCAGCATAATGGAAGCTTACATCTCATGTGACAAATTACTAAGTTAACTATACAATTACTAGAAAATTTCAACCCCCACTCCCAAAATATTTTAGTGTACCTATTAAAGTACTGTAGGTCATTTAGAAAAACAAATAAAACACACACCTAGTCATTGCAATGAAAAGTTTTCATAACATATAAACAATGTTCAGATATAAATTCTGAAATTCTGAACTGAATGTTTTTTTCTAAATACGACTTATGTAATCAAGGCTTTCTTAACCAAAGATAAGCCACAGCTATTTGATCTACACAAACTGACAGTAGTGTATATTCCAAATAGATTTTCTTCCTATTATAATATGCTTTTTCTGAGTGAACATATATTTTAAGGCTTAAGGTGTAAACAACCTAGTGAAGAAATTAATGTTCATTTATAAATGTATCATAACAGGCCCCTGAATTTTAAAGTTTACATGTGAAAATACATTTACATCTTAAATTTCTAGGAAAGGCACAGGCTTTATGTAAAAAAAAAAGCAGCAAAATTTTAAACCCACCAATTTATTGAAAAAGCCATTTATTAGAAACAAATGTTTCTCCAGATGTTGGCAACAGGTCATACATAGCATAGACATACATTTCATAGTGTCTTCTCCCTTTAATTATATTCCAGGAGGAGGTGAAATACCTCCTTGGCTATGGGAAGCAGAAGTATTTGATGGACTATGTAAGCTGGTCTCCTTGTATACAAACCATGCATTTCCTCCCCAAAGTATCATATTCAGAAAGCCGAAGATCTAAGAAAGAGAGAAATAAAAATGAAGGTCTAATAACTTGTTAAAAATTCATAGGCATCCTAGTTTTTCTTTTTAAATATTTAACATTTCCAGGAAGTATATAATTATTTCATTTGAATTTTAAGCTACATATGAAGTGGAATAAAAAAGGGAGACTTCAAAGCCCTGGCTGCTGTGGCTCAGTGGATTGAGCGTCGGCCTGCAAGCCAAGTGTCGCTGGTTCGATTCCCAGTCAGGGCACATGAATAGGTTGCATGTCAGGTCCCCAGTTGGGGGCGTGAGTGAGAGGCAACCACACAGTGATGTTTCTCTCCCTCTCTTTCTCCCTTCCCCTCTCTCTAAAAATAAAATAAACAAATAAATGAAATTAAAAAAAGAAAAAAAAAAAGGACTTCACATTTCAACACCAAATTTGGGTATATAACGACTTATTCTCAATGAAATAAAGCTAAATCTCTAAATCTTGTACCATATAAAACCATGATTAAAAAACACCTAGTTTTTGCATACATTATTTTTAAAAATGGGATTAAATTTGAAAAAGTTACGAAAACCTTCCTTTTAAATTGCCTTTGTTTATCTTTTCCTATTTCCCTACTTGGTTCCCCCTACTACCTACCATCTTTCCTACCCCAACAGCTGCAGCCAGAAGAGAAAAGGAGTCAGAAGAACTTTATTTCACACCTTGCATTAATCAACCTAAAAGAAATTAGTCTTCCCAGGTATAAATCTGACAAGATGAAAAGTCTCAGATATGAATAAACTGAAGCTACCCTATTTTCACAGTTTTTTTTCTGAATACAAGAAATGTTAATATATTCTTATACTTATAAAAAAAGAATGAACGAAGAGCAGGGTAAGAACCTTTAAACTACTATCAAATGCTTTGTATTTTTGTAGGCCAAATGCTTTGTGTGTTTTTTTGTATATTTGCATACAAAAATTTTCTGAAATTGACCATCTCAGATATTATCAATATTAGTTCAAAAATGACTTTAATTATAGTTATAGGGCAAAAATTTGGCCAAATTGCTTTATAAGGCAGTGCTGACATCATCTACCACTTTCTTGAAAAGACATAATATATTCTATATTATATTTAATAATATATTTATCTGTATTTTGGTAAATAGAGGACTAAAGAATACATAAATTTATATAGACCTAATTTTTAGGTTATTTAAGAACCCATAAAAGTATTACTTTCATAGACTCAGAGTCTAAAGTCAGATTGGGTTTAAACCTTGGCTTCCAACTTATTGTGTCTACCTGGATGAATTAACACGAGCTTTATTTTTTCCCAGTTGTACAAATGAAGATAAGACTACTACCTCCCACATTCCTGTTAGGGCTATTGGATAATTTAAGACATGAGTGTGATGCTCTTAGTGTAATGTCTGGCATATGGACTTAATAAATGTTAGTGACTCTTACAAGTACCTTTCAGGCAAAAGTCAATTTCAATGAAAAGAAAGACTCTTATCATCTTGTTCAAACCTGTTTCCTAATTTTCTTAACTGAACTTTTCTCTGTTGTTATAAAGGTAAAGACTATATGGTGACCAGGTTTCTGACAGCTTAGTAAAAATAAAAACCCACACACCCAGAAATTATTAAAAGCTGTTGTTTTCTTAAATTACTAACAAGGTTTTTCAAATAAGTAAAATATTTTATAAATACTACATACATACCACAGATACATTTAGGGATCCCATACTAGTCACAGAGCCGAAATAACACGTCACTGTTTGAGAATGACAGGGTCCAAGTTCCTGGACAATATTGTGACCAGTAGCTATTTTAATATCTGTAAGAGCTTTAGCCCAGGCTGAAGTGCTCACCAGCCACAAGAAAGTGGCAACAAGAGTAATAACAAAGTCCTAAAATAAAAAGAAGTATGAATTAATAACCAACAGTTAATTTTAAAATACTAAATTTAAATCCATAATGAAGGATTTACATCGAATCCCATGTACTGAGAAATGGCCTTCATGATATACCTTATAGAGAAGGGCACAGACAATATAATAAATATTGCTGTTTATTATTACCAGCCCAGTGCCTGAGCTACAACACTAAATAAGACTTAATCATTTCTTTAGGAATAAAATATATTTCACTAGAAATCAAGGCTTTACATAGCCCTTACCACAATCATACCTAACCCACTAACTCCCACGATCACATCTTAGACCCTGCTATCACCTATATCTGTATCCCTCCATAATCTCTATTTCAATTACCCCACTCACTAACATCACTTCTTTCCAGCTCCTTCCCTCTGGCGCCCAACCTCAAAAATACCTGCTGACCCTATTGAGAATTACAATCTGATCTTACCACTTGTTAACGGTCTCTCAACATCATATTTGCTCTCAGTTCCCTCCTTAATTTATATTCTAAGGTCCTTCCTTATAATCCCTCACATATATCCCTAACTCCCTTACCCTTCTCCTGCTTTCTCATATTGTTCTGGCAAAACTAACTTCAGTTCAATCTCATTCTCTGTGATACGGACAATGAAATGGTGAAAAGCATATATCCAGAAGACCTGTCTTTTTAAATGTATGATCACAAAATTTTAAGAATGCTTATTATAATAAGGACAAGAAAGAAATCTCTCTGAAAATACCTTACCCTAGTAAATTTCTACTGAAGTCTTTCTCACTTCTTACGTTTCTAAAAATAGGACTGAGGTTTTTAATATTTTGGACAGTTTCTTATTGAACTAATAACATTAATAAAGAAAAGACATTTATTTGTAATCTTTTCTACTGGAAAACTAAAATTTTGTCAACCAGTACCGTTAAAGAGTTCTGAAAACCACTTTTTAAAATACTTTGTATCCCGCTATTTTGCCAAATTCACTTATTTAGGTTGAGTAGGGTTTTTTTGTGGAGCCTATAGGGTTTTCTATGTACACTATCATGTCATCTGCAAATAATGACAGTTTTACTTTCTCCTTTCCAATTTGGATGCCTTTTATTCCTTTTTCTTGTTCTTGTTGTGGCTAGAATTTCTAGCACCAAAAAAATACTTTATCTAATAAGTGAATTCGGCAAAATAGTGAGATTCAAACTCAATATTCAGAAATCAACGGCATTTTTGTATACAAATAATGAAATACCAGAAAGAGAAACTAGGGAAAATAAAATCCCTTTTACTACAGCAACAAGAAAAATAAAGTACCTAGGAATAAATTTAAACAAAGATGTAAAAAACCTGTACTTGGAAAACTACAGAACACTGAAGAAAGAAATTAAGGACGATACAAATAGATGGAAGCATATACCGTGCTCATGAATGGGAAGAATCAACATCATTAAAATGTCCATATTACTCAAAGTAATCTATAGATTCAACACAATTCCTATTAAAATACCAATGGCACATTTCACAGATCTAGAACAAATATTTCAAAAATTAATATGGAACCAAAAAAGACCCTGAATAGCCTCAGCAATCTTAAGAAAGAAGAACAAAGTAGGAGGGATACCCGATATCAAGTTATACTACAAGGCCACTATAATCAAAGCAATCTGGTACTGGCATAAGAACAGACACACTGATCAATGGAACAGAATAGAGCTCAGAAATAAACCCAGGTCTCTACAGTCAATTAATATTTGACAAAGAGGGCAGGAGCATGCAATGGAGTAAAGAAGGCATGTTCAACAAATGGTGTTGGGAGAACTGGACTGGTTTACATGCAAAACAAATGAAACTAGACCAATAACTTACACCATACACCAGAAAAAACTCAGAATGGATAAAAGACTTAAATGTAAGTCATGACACCATAAAACTCCTAGAGGAAAACAGGCAGAAAAATTTCAGATATCCCGTGTAGCAATATTTTTGCCAATATCTCTCCTAGGGCAAGGGAAATTAAGTGCAAAATAAACAAATGGGACTACATCAAACTAAAAAGGTTCTGCTCAGCCAAAGAAACCATCATCAAAATGAAAAGGGAACCGACTGTATGGGAAAACATATTTGCCAATGATACCTCAGACAAGGGTTTGATTTGCCAAATATATAAAGAACTCTTACAACTTAACACCAGGAAGACAGACAATCCGATTAAAAAATGCGCAAAGAATGTGAACAGACACTTCTCCATGGAGGACAATGAGTGGATAAAAAAACTGTGGTACATTTACATAATGAAATACTATGCAGCAGAAAGGAAGAAGGAACTCCTACCATTTGCGACAGCATAGGTGGAGCTAGAGAATATTATGCTAAGTGAAATAAGCCAGTTGGAGTGAGATAGGTACCAAATGATTTCACCTATAATAGGAATCTAATGAACAAAATAAACTAACAAACAAAATAGAACCACAGGAAAGGAAACGTGGATCTGACTGAAAGTGACCAGAGGGGAGGGGAAAGGGGCATAATGGTGGAAAGAAGGGGAAAGGATTAGACAAAGAACACGTATAATGACCCACGGACATGGAGAATAGTGTGAGAAGTGACCGTGGGAATGGGGGATGGGATGGGCAGAGGAAGGCAAAGGAGGAAAAATTGAGAAAACTCTAATAGAATTAACAATAAAAAATAATTAAAAAATAAATTGCATTTGTTTAATCTAAAGTATAAGTCCCACTTTTTTTTGTATTTCTTTAAATTAATGATCAAAGACTTCCGGCCAAGATGAAGGCCTAAATAGAAAGGCTGTTTCTCCCTCAACAACTAAGAAGGAATACAACTACCTCAAAACTAGAGACAACCAGAAGTTCCAGAAAATCGAGCTGCACAGAAGTCCAACAAACAAAGATATAAAGAAGAAATACGACCGTGGCTGCTGTGGCTCACTGGATTGAGCGTCGGCCTACAAACCAAGTGTCACTGGTTCAATTCCCAGCCAGGGCACATGACTAGGTTGCATGTCAGATCCCCAGTTGGGGGCGCTAGTGAGAGGCAACCACACAGTGATGTTTCTCTCCCTCTCTTTTTCCTTTCCCCCTCTCTAAAAATAAATAAACGAACAAATAAATATAAATAAATAATTTTTTAAAAAAAGAAGAAATACTCATTCAGACAGGTTAGGAGGGGCGGAGCTGGGGCAGAGAGGACTTGGTGTGGTGGCAGTGGCAGTGGCAGTGGCGGCAGCGGCAGGCCAGCAGAAAGCGCAGTCACACATTTTAAAAGGTAGGGAGGGACACCAGGGGAGCGCTCCCAGCAACAGACCAGACCGTGCAGCTCACGGTTCCAGAACTGGGGAAAATAAAGCCTCATTGCTTCTGAATGTGAAAACCAGAGGGGGTTGGGTTGGAGGAAGAAATTGCTGGTCTCTCAGCAGAGTCCACTTGTTTAAAGGACCGCCACGGTCCTAGAAAGTCCGCAGACTCACCCACTCTGGGAATGAAGGCCAAGGCAACAGTTAGAGAGGCACCAGTCCCATACTGAAGTGTGAGAAGTGCCTGGAAAGGGGGCAAGTGCTAAGCAAGCAGCACTGTTCCCTCTCCGACCCCCCCGCCGACCCACACACACAGCACCACAACTTGGTGAAATAGGTCATCCTGTACTGAGGAATACCTAAGGCTCTACTACTTACAGTGTAACAGATGCAACAGCTCTACCTAAGACACAGAGGCAAACAAACATAGAAGCCTGTCAAGATGAGGAGACAGGAGTATGGCCCAAAAGGGAATGGATCAAGGTTCCAGTGGGAGAACTAAGCAACGAGGAGACCACCAACCTAACAGACGTAGAGTTCAAAACAATGGTGATAAAGATGCTCACAGACTGGACAGATATGCTTACACATAAAGGAAAGAAGTGAAGGCTATGCTAAATGAAACGAAGGAAAATCCACACAAAACCAATGGTGAAGGGAAGGATACGGGGGTTCAAACCAATGATTTGGAACATAAGGAAGAAATAAACAGTCAACCAGTACAGAATGAGGAAACAAGAACTGAAAAAAAAACGAGGAAAGGCTTAGGAACCTCTGGGACAACTTTAAAAGTGCCAACATCTGAATCATAGGGATGCCAGAAGGAGAAGAGAAAGAGCAAGAAATGGAAAGCTTATGTGAAAAAATAATGAAGGAAAACTCTCCAAATTTGGCAAAGAAAATAGACAATACAAGTCCAGGAAGCACAGAGAGTCCCAAACAAGTTGAATGCAAAGAGGATAACACCAAGACACATCATAATTAAAGTGCAAAAGGTTGAAGATAAAGAGAGAATCTTAAAAGCAGCAAGAGAAAAGCAGAGTTACCTACAAAGGGGTGTCCATAAGACTATCAGTTGATTTCTCAAAAGAAACTTTGCATGCTAGAAGGGACTAGCAAGAAGTATTCAAAGTGATGAAAAGCAAGGACCTACAACCAAGATTATTCTATCCAGCAAAGCTATCATTTAGAATGAAAGGGCAGATAAAGTACTTCTCAGACAAGGTAAAGCTAAAGGAGCTCATCATTAGCAAGCCATTACTATACAAAATGTTAAGAAGATCAAAACTATGAACAGTAAAATGACAACAAACTCACAACTACCAAAAACTGAATCTAAAAAATAAAAACAAAATCCAACTAAGCAAACAAGAATAGGAACAAAACCCCAGGTATGGGGATCATTTGGAAGGTCACAAGCTGGGAGGGGGAAAGAGGAGAAATGGGGAAATGGTGTAGGGATTAAGAAGCATAATTGGTTGGTACAAAATAGACAGGGGGAAGTTAAGAATAATATAGGAAAGGGTGAAGCCAAAGAACTTATATGCACGACCCATGGACATGGACATGAACTAAGGGAGGTGGGATTGCTGGAGGGAAAGGGGGTACTAGGCAAAGGGGAGCACAGGGAAAAGAAATTGGAATAACTGTAACAACATAATCAATAAAATATACTTAATAAAATAAATTAATGATCAAAGGAAGAATAATGTAAAATGTGTATCTTTTAATATTATTTATGTATTAAGTTACACTCAAGGCTATGAGTTTGTACACAATAGCAGCAGATCTCTCCAAGCTCAGGAATGGCGTCTGGAGTTTATCACAAAAGTGTTTTGTTTTCAAAGTGATTCTGATTAGTTTTAACTACTTTTTGCCAGCCAGCTCTTAGTATTTATTAAGGATAAACACCAGAGACCACTATGAGATACAGAAACTGTGCTACATATAGCTCGTCTACTTAGTCAAGATGACACTGAATAAATGTCTTGTGATTAGGGAACCAAAATATGACTATTTACAAATATAGAGGTATTTGCATTTTGCATTTAAACTCTCCTCTGTTACTGGTGTTCTTAAATAATGCAGATCAAAGAGAAAAGGACAGAAACATTATAGCTTAAATTCTTGCACCGAGGAATTCCTTTTCTTTTTGCTGCAGGCAGACATTTAGTAAACACTTGCTAGAAATACAATGCCTTTTGGAGAACTGATAAATAGTATGTATGAGGTTATTACATGTTAAAAAAGTTACCTCTGGGCTGAAGTTCACAGCTTTGACCAATATATATCAAATCATCTTAATTTTCAGGTTTCTTCCTTCCAAATTCGTAATTAAGCGTCGTTTTTTTTCTGTATCCTAGAGATGGTCTTTAAATCTACTTTGCTGATGGCTTAAAGCACTACATTCTTAGACTTCAAAAATTTTTCTGAAAATGATGCTCAAAGTAACCCTAGGGTGAGGAGAGGTGGGGGAAACGTGGGGCTCTGAAGATAGTCTTTGTCCTACTCAGAACTCTAGTTTAAAGATGCACCATGCATGTCTGGAGTTCTGCAGTTCACAACCTGCAGCTGCCTGTGGCAGCCCTGGTCCTACCAATAATCAGGATATGATTCATAAGAGATTTTTAGGGTTCAGACAACCTATCTTTGTTTAGTTTCATTTTACGGCATTTCTGGTTCTCCACATGGCCTGGGAACCTTAAGCCCCTGCTACTTAACACAAAAGAGTACTACATTTACTTTAAAAAGGAACTAAAGTTGATTTAAAATGTCACAATTAAAATGGTCTTAGGAATACCTTAGCAGAGGATTGAGAACTTAACTAAAATAAAAGCATGTCCTCATTAATAAACGGTACTTAAAAAAAAAAAAAAAATCAATGTCATATTTAAAAATTTGGTATCTCAAGAAAACTATTTTTACATTTATATAAATAAATTAAAATTAGAATTCAAAATTTAATTTAGAAACTAAACTTTTACAGACAAGAAGCACCTATTATATATTGGGTTGGTCAAAAAGTCCATTTAGTTTTCTCTGTAAATTAGAAGACACATTTTTCATTTTCACCAATAACTTTATTTATCTGGATATTTCAAGGATGTAGGCTATCTCCCTCATGGTATAATACTGATTGTTCTCAATTAATGTCTCAATTTGATTGCTATCAACTTCAACTGGTCTACCTGACCATGGAGCATCGTCCAGAGAGAAATCTCCAGCACAAAACTTCACAAGCCACCTTGGACATGTTTGATCAGTCACATCACCTTCTCCACACACTGCACAAATCTTTTTTTGCATTTCAGTTGTTTTTACCTTTCTTGAAATATTAAAGCATAATATGCCAAAAATGTCATGTATTTTCTTCCATCTTCAATATTAAAATGCCTACACAAAAATTCACCAATTTTGATAAATTATTTAAAAATGCATGCTGAGCCCTGGCTTGTTTGGCTCAGTGGATTGAGTGCTGGCCTGTGAGCCGAAAGGTTCACTGGTTCAATTCCAAGTCAGGGCACATGCCTGGGTTGCGGGCCAGGTCCCCAGTTGGGGGCGTGCAAGAGGCAACCAAATGATATATCTCACACATCAATGTTTCTCTCCCTCCCTTCTCCTCTCTAAAAATAAATAAATAAAATCTTTAAAAAAAACATAAATAATAAGTAATAAATAAAAATAAAAATGCATGCTGATATAACAGTCACAATACAATCTAACAAAATTGTTTTGAATGAAGTTAAAGACAACTAAGCACTACAGAGCCACTGTACGAAAAAAAATGAACAAACTTTTTGGCCAACCTAATATTATATCAATAAAAACCGCTTAAGGAACTCATTCTGGATTCTCTCTCTAAATGACCGCTAGTTGATCACTCTGAGGTGAAAAATTACTTGACTTTTCTGTATGATGCAAAAGAATCATCCAGAACTTTGCTTTATTAGACAAAAAGAAGCCTTCAAAAAATAGATTTGAATGCTGCTTTTCAAAGGGTAGTCATTTTAAAGCTTACTAAATGCAATACGAGAAATAAAAAGCTTGCTAAATTTAACTTAAAATTTGTTGAGATAATGACATAATGGCAAGCTACAGCTTCATTTAAAATTTAAATCACAAAAAATTTTAACAAAAAATAATATTTGAATATCACCATTTCCTTTTAAATAAGGCTTTAAAGTCTACAGAAATTAGAGATTCCTAATATGTAATTTTTATTCATTAAGCATTGCAAATAGGTGATGTCTATTTTTTTTTTGGAAGGCACCTAACAACCAAGAAATACTTTAAGAAAATGTCAGGTTTAAGGATCTCTTCTCAAATTTAAGAAATAAAATAAATATGGATGAAAACAGATTGTTTTATCCCTTACTTACCATTTGTATTCTTATGATCCAGGCAGCAAAAATTAAAAATAAGTAAATAAATAAAACCTGTTATTTTATAATCTCTTCATATTTAAATAGCCTTCCCTTTAAAGTAACTTCACAAATAATTAGCATATATCAGTATTTTTTCAAAATAGAAATGACCAGTAACACCTCTGTTCTCTTTTCAAGTCAGTAACACTAATACTGCCTATGTACTTATTTTTCCATAGTGGAGGTCCAGCTTAAACCCATGGGTTTATCTCTGAATCTGCAACCAAGAATCCAGGGCAGATTCTACTAACTAAATATTAGAGATTACTTCTATTTTTAGCTCGGCAGACTCTGAAGTCAAGAAAGGTACTAGGACTTCAAATCCAAATCCTTTGTTGCTATCTAAAGTTTCCAAATTAGCTCATGAATGCCACTAATGCTAAATTCTGTAATTCTTATAGAATTATCTGGATCAGGTTTTAAATTAAGGAATTTAGACCAGGAGTCAGCAAACTTATCCTGAAAAATGTGAAAGCAGTCACAGACACTATGTAAATGATGGCTTGTCGCTGTGTTCCAAAAAGTAAATAAATAAATAAAATAAAAAACCAAAAACATCAGGACTTTGCGGGATAGTTGGTTAGAGCATCATCCTGATACACCAAGGTTGCAAGTTCAATCCCTGGTCAAGACACATATAAGAAGCAACCAATGAATGCATAAATAAGTGGAACAACAAATGGATGTTTCTCTCTCTCAAATCAATAAATAAAAAATTATAACAACAATAAAACAGTGAATTAGATTTGACTTGTGGGCTATAGTCTGCTGATTCCTGACTATTAACCTCAATAAGACACTGCAGAGGAATAAAGGGGGTCTTTGAAAAGAGAGAAAAAAGGTAAAAATTATGAACACAGTTATGAGACTGCTAGTATGGACAACAATTCTACGTATTTTCTCTGCTACTTACAACCTAACATGCTCTATTATGTATTTGAATTTTCCCCAGGTGAAAACAAACCTCAGCACTCCCTAGAGTACAGAAAAGAGTGCTGCAAACACGCTTAAAAGAGTTGGCTTAAACATGACAGCAGGAGAACAACTCATGGCAAACACAGGTCAAAATATGTTTAACTAGCTTATGCCAAGAATTTTTATTTCCGGTGTAAAAAAGAAATCTGTATTTTACTTCAAATATAATGAATATTTATCTTATACAAATTACTTTTGTATAAAAAGAAAGTAAATACTTACAATCATGGGAAGTTTTCGATTATCCCGATACAGGTTTATGTAACCAACATAGAGCAAAAGAGCAGTAATGCAGTATAGGAAGACAAAGACTGCGAATGTAACATAGAATTGTGCAGAAGAAGAGTAATCTCCGATAAGGACTTGTTGTCTCCAATCTATATTACACACATTTGCATTCTGAAATGATGCCTGATTCAACCTATTAAAAAAAAAAATCAAATAAAGTTATAAATTACCTGCACTCTCCCAACAGACAGAAATATACAGAATATTGATATGACATTTCAAAAATTACTCCCCCCAATACAGGGTGGGGCAAAGGAGCTTTACAGTTGTTTGCATGAAAAATAATCTAATAATTAATAAATAATACAAGAATAAACTGTTGCATGTACTCACAACTGTGAACCTCCTTTTGCCCCACCCTGTATATCAAAAACATTTTCCTTTTGAAAAAAAAAAAATTCAAATATTTAAGTAAATTAAAATTTTCATGAATCATACATGTTATAAATTACACTTGGAAATTGACTTGTGAGTTGAATACAGACTGAATTTAAATACTTACAAACCCAAATACTATCTTCCTGCAATAACATTTTAGCAAAGTAAGAGGGCTGACACAAAATAATTTACAATTTGAGACATGATATTCCATTCTAGGAGACAGTCTGTATGGCTAGCATCAGGAGTGCCAATTATAATTCAGATTTTAACCCTGGATTTAATTACCTGCTAACTTCATATTGTATTTTAATTTTCCCTACCCATAATCACAAGTGCACTTAATGCTAAAGATGCAGTAACAGTTCCTTGTACAGGAAATTATAACAGAAGCGTTGGAAGATGGATAGGCAATGATACCAAGCCCTTATTATCTGACATATCTTTAATGTAAGATTTCATTTAATCATCAAAACAACCTTAAAAGGTAATTTTCCAATATATTGGATAGAAAAATTGAGGCCTAGAGAAGTCAAGTAAATAGTAAGTGAAAGAAACTTTATAACCTGGTTTAAACACAGCACATTCAATAAATTGTTCAATGAATACTAAAGTCAAACAGAAGAATTCACAAACAAAATATTCGTTTAATTTGAGAGAAGAAAATAAAGTTTTATGCTAGTAAAAGAAGCATAGGACCTCATTTCACATATATCCATGTCCTAAAACTATATCAAGAACACTATTATTTAGTAATGGCAAACACACAAGAAATTTGGATTTTTTATAAGCTGTGTTTTATTTTCACATTGTGGCTTCTCATGCTATGGTGATAGAGCAGTCTCTGTTTCGTTTTTAAATTTCTAATCCACTTTGCAATGACAGAATAAAAATGTCAAGGCAATGGCATATAATAGTTTCTAATGCTTACTCCCATTTTCTATACTTATTTCACCACAGACCAGGAAAATAGTTTGCAGACAGGCACTGGTCTATGTACCAGTTTGGATAGGCAATGATCACTACAAATGAGGATGAAACATTAACAAGTCAATATGAAAGTAAAAAGAGCTGTTAAACCATAGAAGCAAACAAATAACTCACCTGAATGGATAACCAAATGTAGCTATAACTGTTTCATTGTCAGCATCTTTAGAACATTTCACTAGAATTTCTGTTTTGCCCTTAAAACCTCCACAGGTGGCAAAAGCAAAGATAGCAGCAATCTAATCAAAATGAGACAAAAAGGGGGAGGGGTCATTAAAACTTAAATTATTATTAAAAACTGGCTCACTAACATTATAGAAATAGATATTAGAGAAAATAAAAAATTTTAAATACAAATTTAAATATAGTGAAAAACATTTAAATATTTACTTTCAACTCTCAACAAATGTGATTTTATTTCCCCCTGAATATAATATAGAAATTAGTATTCCAGCCAACATAAAAATTCATTTGCTCATACTCCACGTGTACCTACTAAATATTAGTATGAAATTCAGAGGATGTCTTATTTATTAGTATCAAAATCAAAAAGGTTGAATTGGAAGTATTTTTATTTGGAATAAAGTTAACTGTAAAGCCAAGAGACTGTCAAAAAGGGATGCTATTTCATGAGCCTAAAAGGTCTCACAGAGGGTGTCCCACATCTCAAAAAGTAGCTTGAGATTTGTTTTCCTAATCATGAAAAAAAAACAAACAAAAACAAAAAAAAACCCGGTAATCATCCTCTCTCAAGTGCTATCCATAACAGAAAAAAATTGGAAGCACCCTAAATATTGACAGGGAACCAAATAAACTAAATTCACTCATACAATGAAATATGATATAGTCATTTAACATGTTAGGGAATAGCTAGTGATATAGAAAAATGTTCATTATATATAGTTTGTTTAAATAATGCATTGTGCATGTGTCTACATCTCTGCATTCACACACAACAAAAATTCAAAAGGTTATTATACATCAGAATTTTAACAGCGGTAACCTCTGAACAGAAGATAAAAGATAATTCCTTTTTCTACTTGTTTCTTCTAAATTTTCTACAAAACAAAAAACAAAACACACCAAAGAAACCCAGATACGATGCAGTGAGTGATCAAGAGATCAATCTTTTAGCAAATGTTAATGGTCCTATTTAAAAATATATTTGGGATTCTTCAGACTTCCAGCCAAGATGGAGGCCTAGACTGACATGCTCCGTCTCCCTCCACTACTAGGAAGGACTACAACTACCACAAAACCATAAATAACCAGAAGTTCCAGAAAATAAAGCTACGTGGAAGTCCAATGTATGAAGTTATAAACAAGTGGTGCTCATCCAACTGGCAGGAGAGACGAAGCCGGGGCTGAGAGGTCAAGTTGTGCTGGTGGTGGCAGCTGCAGCGACAGTGGTGGAACAGCGGTAAGCACAGACACCCGTATTTAAAGGGAGGCAAGAAGCGCCTGGGGAGCACCCCCAGTTGCAGACCAGACCCATCAGCTTGCGATTCCAACGCCCGGGAAGGCAGACCTCCATTGCCTCAGACTGTGAGGGCTGGAGGGCATGGGGACAGAGAAGGAGGCTCCTGGTCTCTCAGCAGAGTGAACAACAGGAATCCATTCTGGACCCCTGTCCCCACACAAAGTGCCACAGCGTGGTAAGAACGGTCGCCCAATAGTGATGAGTGCACGCAGCTCCGCCCCCTATAGCATAGGAGGTGTGACAGCCCCACCCAGGAAGCAAAGGTAAACACAAAACTGTCAGGATGGCAGGGATCATGGTAGAGATCCCAATCATAGAGCTGACCAGACAGCAAATATGTGATCTATTGGACCAGCAGATAGATAATCTTTCTGAGGTTCAGTTTAGAGCTCTGGTTTTAAGAAAGCTTACAGACCTAATAGCAGATCTTAAACAAGACGGGGAAGGAATGAAGGCTAGTCCTGCTGAAATGAATAAAAACACATACGAAACAAATGGTGAGGGAAGAAAAACCGGAGATCAAATCAACAAATCGGAACACAGAAAAGGAACAAACAGTCAACCAATGCAGAAAGAGGAAACGAAAAGAGAGGAAAATGAGGAGAGGCTCAGAAACCTATGGGACAACTATAAGCGGGCCAACATCTGAATCATAGGGTTGCCAGAAGGTGAAGAAGAAGAACTAGAAATTGAAAAATTATGTGAAAAAATAATGAAGCAGAACTTCCTGAACTTGGGGAAGGAAATAGACTTACAGGTCCAGGAAGCACAGAGAGTTCCAGAAAAACTGGACCCAGTGAGAACCACACCAAGACACATTAGAATCAAAATGTCAAAAATTAAGGATAAAGCGGATCTTAAAAGCAGCAAGAGACAAGAAGAGAATTATGTACAAAGGGGTCCCAATAAGACTCTCAGCTGACTTCTCAAAAGAAACTCTGCAAGCAAGAAGGGACTGACAAGAAATATTCAAAGTAATGAAAAGCAAAAGCCTACAACCACGATTACTCTATCCAGTGAAGCTGTCATTCAGAATAGAAGGGCAGAGAAAGTGCTTCCAGGACAAAGTAAAACTGAAGGAGTTCATCAGATCCAAACCACTATTACATGAGATGTTAAAGGGACTTGTTTAGGAGAAAGAGGATCAAAACTATGAACATTAAAATGAAAACTGTATCACAACAACCAACAACAGAAGCTAGGGAATCAAAACAAAGGCAAACTAACTAGGCAATGAGAGTGGAAAAAGAACTATAGGTATGGGGAACATACTGGGGGGAGGTCAGTGGGAAGGGGGAAGGGGGAAAAGGGAGGGAGATGGTACAGGAATTAAGAAGCATAGTAGGAAGGAGTGGAGTAGACAGGAAAAAGTTGAGAAGAACTATATGCAGAACCAATGGGTACGGACTAAGCGGGGGAACAACTGGAGGGAGGGGAACAAAGGGAAAAGAAATTGGGAAAACTGTAACAGCATAATCAATAAAGCATATTAAAAAAAAAGATTATATAAATATATACATATTTGGGCCCCGGCTGGTTGGTTCAGTTGGTTGGAGCATCATCCTATACACCCAAAGGTTGCGGGTTCGATTCCCAGTCAGGGTTTAACAGCAGGGGAGGGATCCCCAAATTCCCCACAGCCCATGGTTTTGGGGATGAGGGAAGGAGATAATAAGCTTTTAAGGTACTTTGCATATCTATGGTTAGCTGATAGCTAGATACTTTTCATAATAACGACTGCCACCAGGGTAAAAGAGTGATACTGATACGTATTGATACAACTTAAGATACTTTTCATAACAATGACATATGGTGCTCCAGGTCAGCATTTAAAATTAGGGGGGAGCCACAAAGAAGGGTCCATGTGGTTTGAAAGTATGTAGAAGGCCCCTCCACAACCATCCACCATGAGGGCTGGTGAGAAAAAAGGAGCATGTTAGATAGAGGAGCATGATGGAAGTGTGCCATGATGTAGGAGGATGTTGTAGCAGCCATGTGGGAAACAACAAACAGCTATGCAGTTTGTAGTCAGGATTTAGCAACGTGGCCTGGGCTAGCAACAAAACAGGCATGCTGTTGCTTGGATCGTGCCAGCTCCAGCTGAGTCTGAAGCCACCAAGGACTGTGCCTTGCAGACCTAGACTCTATCCAGACTCTTGGAACTCAGGACATGCAGAGATGACACTCTCTTAGGACTTCACCATAATTCAGTGTAACATGGCATGTTTTTCTGGACTATTATATGGAGGCTGAAGACAACATACCCCAGATCCTGATGGAGAGAGCAGACAGAAAAGGAATGGGGAACTATTTGGTTTGGTTTTGGTTTATATATAGCCTTTTGGGGAGCAAGGGAAGTGCGGGGTCTCATGGGAGAACAAGGCTGCAAGCTGAAGTGCTCCCAGACCCCTCAAGGTTAGAATATTGTAAATAAAGACCTGTTTTTCTCAACACTGAATTTTGGTTCATACACCAAGGCGCCACATGAACAAGCCCTGCTTTGCTCGGTAACAAGGGCACATACCTAGGTTGAGGGTTATATCACCAGTTCGGGCGCCTATGGGAGGCAACTGATCAATGTTTTTTTTCACTCCTCCCTTCTCTCTAAAATCAATAAAACATATTTGAGTGAGGACTTTTTTAAAAAAAATTTTTATTTATTTATTTTTAGAGAGAGGAGAAAGGAGAAAAAAAGAGAGGGAGACAACCATCAATGCAAGAAACACTGATTGGTTGCCTGTCGTACATGCTCCAACTGGGGACCAAATCTGCAACCCAGTCATGTGCCCTGACCAGGAGGAATCAAACCAGCAACCTTTAGCTTTGCAGGACGATGCCCCCAATCAACTAAGCCACACCAGTCAGGGCTCCTTGGGTGAAGGTTTTAAAAGGAAAAAAAAGTATATATATGGAATCAGATCACTTCTTACTACCACGATCACAACATCCTGTTCTAAACCACTATTACCTCTTGCCTAAATTATATACTAAAAGCCTTGTAAATATCCTTGCTCCGCTTCAGTCTATATCAATATATCAGCCAGGGTAAACTTAAAAATACAAGGCAGAAAATTTTATCCTCTGCTCAAAACTCTCCAACACCTTCTGAGTTCTCTCTATATAAAAACCAAAGTTAATATAATGGTCTACAAGACCCATTCCTCCCTTAATATTTCTGACTTCACGTTACTTTTCCCCTGCCAAATTTCTTTACACAAAATGGTCTTCTTACTATTCCTTAAAGATGTGGGATAAACTCCTCCTCCAGAGCCTTTGTAATGATTATTCTCTCTGCCTGGAATAAAGTAGCCCACCCTCATCTATGGTTTCAGTTACCCATGGTTACCCATCACCAACAGCAGTTGGAAAATATTATATGGAAAATTCAAGAAATAAACAATTCTTAAGTTTTAAATTGTAGGCCATTCTGAGTAGTGTGATGAAATCTTGGACCATCATACTCTGCCTGGGATGGGAATCATTCTCTGTTCAGGGTATCCTCACTGTATCTGCTACCCATCCATCAGGCACCTATTAGCCTAATTGGTTATCAGATTCTGGTATCACAGTGAGACAGTGTTCAGGTAATGCTTATTTTACTTAACAATGGCCCCAAAGCTCATGAGTAGTGATGCTGGCAAAGTAAATGTCAAAGAGATGCCTTGAAGTACTTGTTACATATAGACAAAAGGTCAATAGTAGCATAAGATTACATCACAATGCCTAATTCATTCACCTCACTTCATTTCATCAGGTTTACAGTGCATCATCTCACATCATTACAAGAAAAGGGTGAGAACAGTAAAAAACTACATTTTGAGGGACCACATTCACATAACTTTTATTATAGTATATTGTTGTAACTGTCCTATTATTATAGTTGTTAATCTCTTACTGTGCCTAATTTATAAATTAAACCTTATCATAGATATGTGTGTATAAAAGAAAACATACCACACATAAGGTTTGATGCTATCCGTACTTTCAGGCATCCAATGGGGGTCTTGGACCGTATTCCCTGCAGATAAGGAGGGACTATGGTACATGGTTCACTTCCTACTTCACAACTCAATCTTACGATATAACCTTATCAGAGAGGCCTTTCCCTAACCACAGTATATTAATAAGTGTCCTCAGCTCCACACTGCCTATTGCCTTTATGCTGCTCTATTTTTCCTCCATTGTAACTACCACTGCCTGACTGTACTTACAATTATTTGTCTGTTTTTCTTTAAAATGTAAATTCAAAGAGGGCATGGACTTCGTTTTGCTCAAGGTCACAGATATCCAGCAAATATATTCAGTGCAGACCTCAGATCAAAGCCTATACTGTTCAACAGTGGTGTAATGCTTTCCATGGATTCAAGGCCTTGAATCCAGCCATCATCATGATATACCTATCAAGGGATTTTTTTTTTCCCCAGGAAGAAGAAATTTAAGAAACGGAATCTGGTTACATATATAAAGAGTCAAGGGTAATGTCAAGCACATAGTTTGGAGTCTTCAATTAAGAGTTAATAGGTAAAGTTAGAATGATTACTCTCTGGGCATAGATGTACATAAATACACAGAGTGGAAACAGAAGGCTGGGAAATAAGTCATAGGCATGTGCTCACATTTAGGATTAGGGGAAAAAAAAAAAAGGGAACATACAAATTGAACCAATGGAACAAGAGGCCAGAAACAGACCTGTGTGTATGGACAAATTATATTTAACAGAGCTGTCATTGCAAACAGATCACTAAGGAAAGGAGTGTGGAGTTTTGACAGCAATCTTATGGGAGACCCTGAGCCAGAACCACTCAACTAAGCTGCTCCTATATTCCTGTCCCACAGAAACAGCGATATAATAAATGCTTATTATTTTAAATGCTAATAAGCGTGAGGTAATTTGTTATGTAGCAATAATTAATGTAAAGAAGAACTGTTCAATAAATGATCCAGATGTACTACTTAAATATAAAAAGTAAGTCTTTAAAAACTTTAAAGATGCCCTGGCTGGTAGGGCTCACTGGATTGAGCGCCAGCCTGCAAACCAAAGGGTCGCCAGTTAAGATTCCCAGTCAGGGCACATGCCTGGGTTGTGGGCCGGATTCCCAGTTGGGGACGCGCGAGGGGCAACACATTGATGTTTCTCTCCCTCTCTCTCTCCCTCCCTTCCCCTCTAAGAATAAATATTAAAAAAAAACTTTAAAGACAATACATAATAAAAGAAAATCTGTGACCATAGAGAAGGAAAGAATCTCATGATTTTTAAAAAATCCATTATGGTTAAAAGCTTGTTAAATTCAATTACAGGAAGAATTTTTTAAAAGTATGTCAGCTTTTGAATGTAAAACAAGCTACAAACTAGGTGAAAGTATTTGCAATAATGTCACAAAGGATTAATGTCAACTTAGGTCTAAGAGAAACTCTTCTTGCTCCTGTGTACTACAGGACACACACACAAGAATATTCACAGTGACATTATTGTATCAAAATATGGGGAAAGGGGAAGCAATAGGAAAATGAATAAAATATGCTAGTATATATTTGCAATGGGAAGTTATATAGCAACGAACACATATGAGCTACAGCTACTCACTTCAACATAGATGAATCATAGAAACCAAATGCTGAGGGAAAAAATGTTGCCTAAGACTACACAGAGTATGTTGCCACTCTTCTGAAAGCTGTTTACTTGTCCTCATCACTCCTACCACTGTTTTTGTTCAGACCCTCACCATTTTTCACTGGGACCAACCCAACAGACTCTTCTTCTCATTTCTAATCTCATTCCTATCACCATTCATCTACAGTGTGAGCTCTAAAGCTGCAGTATCTAATAAGGTAGTCACAAGCCACATGTGGCTATTAAACACTGTGGGAGACTGGTATGTATGGTACAGAGGGCTGTAGCCACTGAGTGGAGCCTGGACCAAAAATATGAACCTTTAAGACTTAACCGGCTGGCAAATGTGCCCCACATATCATGCTGCCAGTCCCACATTCTGGGGGGTTTTAGAAGTAGCATAGGAATGCAATGTACTCTTTGAAGCTGATGAAGCCTGCCTGCTCTGTGTAGCCCCAAATTCTCATTGGTAAAATGTGAAAACAAAATGTTTAAGTAAAAAGATATATCTGGATTTCTGTGATATGCACTTCACAGTTTTGCTACCTATCTCCCTATGTTGATTTATGCTTCCCTTTGTTCATACTCCCAACCATTTGGTGGAGGTCTGCATGCTTACCCCGTGCATTTCTGCACATAGCAAACTCAATAAAAACTCTGACTGAGAAAAGAGTGATGAGTGATCTCCTATGAGGGATGCTCACCCTTCTCTCTCCTCAGACAATTTGTTTCTGAGTCAGTTCTTTCTTCCACGCCGAGGGAGCTGTGGGACGGGAACCTCTGAAGCGGCGCCCGAACAGGAACTGGTGAGAGGGTCTTGCCAGAGTGCTGCTGGCTGCGAGCCAAGGATGCAGACAACACATCTAGACAGAGGAGAGTACTGGCCATATTCATCCCAGGGGAAGGGACAGCGGCACCGTCTTCATTGGTAAGGCCGCCGACGTCTTTCAGTTATGAGAAAGGGTTCTTTCTTTTCTAAAACTTTCAGCTATTCGGTTCACATCTGTATATTTATTTTCAGTTTTGCTATCTCTCCTCTCAAAAAATCGCCACACTTTGTGGGCATAGGTCAAGACAGTTCTTGAAAGGAGATGTAGCCTGCAACAAAAAGCCCTAGCTTTTTCAGGAACTAGTCTTAACTAAGCCTTCTCTTTCAAAATGCCTTGCTCAAAAGTCTTTTTCTCTTTTCTCTATTTACATATCTACCACCCCCATTTCTATCTGCTTTACAAAGTAATTGTGTTTGTTTTCCATCCAAGCAGCCACCTAGTCACCTAGCAGGATGTGATGCTATTCCTTGACTGCCTAACCCAAGCCTTGACAGAAAAACTGTAAAAGTTTTTCCTATACAGTGGTCCCTCTCTATATCGCGGTTCACTTATCGCAGCCTCACTGTATCGCGGGATTTTAAAAAATATTATATTTAATTACTTATCACGGATTTTTCGCTATACTGCGGGATTTTGTGGTACTGTGTATGTATGTTGTTAAAGTTACGTAGGTTTAAGAGTGTAGAATATGTTTAAGAACATAAGTAGTGTTTAAAAAAGTGTGGAAAAGGTTAATAAGGGAGTGGGAAAGGTTAATAAGGGGCTGGGAATGGTTTATAAGTGTGTGGGAAGGGTTTATAAAGCCTTACAAAATATATAAATACTAAAATAAATGTAAGGTTCCTATTTCGCGGATTTTCACCTATCCCGGGGGCTTCTGGAACATAATACACGCGAAAGTGAGGGAATACTGTATTTGCCTAATAGCTAAGGTTCCATTTAGTAAAATAATTATGTGTTGTGGTATATTACTCAAATACTTAACTAATATTAAAAAATTCATGTCTCTCAAGCTAAGAACTGAATTTTTGTCAGCGTATATTGTTATATACTTATTATCACTTTAAATAAATAGCCAAATATCATTCATAATATATATTCCTTAGTTGACAAAATTTCCAAGATTTAAAATCTAGAAGACTTCCTTATAGCTTTGGGGTATTTCAAAGGGCCCTTGAAATATCTCAAGGATTTATTATTTTCTTCTTACCAAAAAAAAAAAAAAAAAAACCCTTAGACTAATCAGGCTTAATACATTTTAAAATACTTGGAAAGTTTTGTCAAATAAGAAAATTTTACAAAAATCTCCAAAAGTCTACAGAATTCTAATTACCTATAATTCTAATAATTATTTTAAAATGTAATATTGTAAATTGCATATATTATAAAGCATCTAAGCATGTAAATTGTAAATAGTCTCTATAAATTAAAAGGAAGGAGAAAGCAAGGAATTAAGGAATAAAGAAAGGACACATGCCACATCCATGTGTGGCATGGGAAAGAAAAACATTGAAAGTAGAAAATAATAAAGAAAACTAAGCATATAAGTCTTTAAAAAAATATCTAAATTCTAAACCTAGGAACTACTAAAACCTAGAAACAATAGGGTAATTAAGCTGCTATTCAAACCCATATAGGAAACAGCAGGATGCCTGCCTCTCAAATAGAAAAAAAAAAAAAAAAGGTGACATTTTTAAACTCCAGCCGTTTCTCTCCAGCCCCTGCCCTGAAAGCAGGGCAGGAGTGGGGTGGCCATTCTAGGGCAAAAACTCTCAAAAGTCACTTTTGTAACAAAAGTTGGCCAAATATTTGTAAAAAATTGCAAAAGGTAAATGAATGGCCCAGACAATTCAAAAACTCCTTAGGAAAACTCAGAAAGTGTATGTTACAAAAGAGGAAGAAAAGCAAAAATTTCAAAAAGCTGCAGAATATCTCTGCTAATCTAGAAAGTTTTAGCTGCCAAATACTGGGTTTGAGTATAGTCCTTCACAGGGTGGAAAAAAACAAGAATTGGAAGCATGTTATGGTTAAATCTAAAAAAGTACAGGGTACTTAAAAAGTCTGTGAATGTTGCAAAAAGTCTGTGAAAACTTATAAAGATAAAAAAGGTTTATGAAAAGTATACAGAAGTTTTATTAGAAGTTTGTGAAAGTTTTGAAAAGAAATTGTATGGTTTTAGTAATGGAAGGTACAATGCATGGAAATGCAGTTTTGAAGGACAAGAATTTTCCTTCACACTGTATATTTCTATCCCTACCTTATCCCTCCAGTATTTGACATTCTAAAGAAGCAATGGCATAAGGTTTCTTTGTATAAAACCAACAAGACCAGTTACTAATAGTAGTTTTGTCGACTGAGGCTTTGACTAGAATGTCATGCCTAAAGGAGGCATGCCTACCTAGGCTCTGGTTGTTACCAAAAAGCCCTGGGGAACGGGAGTTGACTTTCAAAGCTAATGAAAGCTGAGGACAAAAAAGCCTGATTGATTGTGCGGTTTGTGGCAATCTTTCTAGGGAAGGAACTAAGGTTGCTTTCCTGAAAGATGGCTAGGAGGAACCTTAAGGCACAATGGAAAACCTGAAAGTTGTAAAAAGCATGGGTTTTACAGGCAAGGCTAGATGGCAGGTGTGTGACTCAGCTTCTGTGCCCAGAAGGGCAGACTAAAAGTCAACCTGTAGATTCCTAGTGTGAGTTCCAGCAAAGCAGACTTAAAGATGATATATATTGAATTGCTGCTCTTGTTGTGTTTATGCAAACAAACAGACAAAATTAAACTGGACTTAATGCAGTCACTTCAACGAGGGTAATCTTAAAGGAGAAAAATCATAATTCAAGAAAAAAATCACAATGCTCAGTAGTAGACAATAAACTAGTGCAGAAAACTGTCTTTAAAAGTTTGTTTTCATTTAGAAGTTAAAACTAGGTTTGTAACATCATCAGCAATGTTCAGTCTACAGGCAAGGAGGACTTATCAAATTGCCACTGTTAAATATCATTCCAGCAAAGGCCCTGTAACTGAATGTCTCCACAGCCTTACAAATTCAAAGACTGGTTTGTGGGTTATGTTGTGTGAATTAACATACATGTTCTTCCTTCTGTTTGTATAGGGCATAAGCCTATGATCTCATTACCTGTGTAATTGTCTGTACGTACAGGCCTCATTAAAACCCATCTGCATCGCCGCCTCCTGAGACTCAAAGAATACAACAAGGATGCCAGTTTATTCAGCTATGCCAGCCCTTGAAAAGCAAGCATCTACTGCCCAGGGACAGCCAACTGACTTGCACTTTACAAAATCCTTCCCCACGTGGGAAGGACGCCCTCCCCTCCTCACTCCCACTCTATTAGAGATTTCTAGACCCAAGAGTAGGTAGGACGGCGGCCATGTCCAGCTTGAAGCAGCTAGAGGAGCACAAGACCTTCGCCTATTGTCCTTTATAAGATTATAAAGGGTCTTAGTCTGAGAGGAGGGATTGTTATAGAAAGAAGTCCCCCCAAATTCCCCAAAGCCTGTGATTGGAGGATGGAGAAAAAGAACAGCTTTTAAAATGCCTTTGTAAATTGTTTGCTCATGACAAAATATGTGAAAAGCAAGTACAGCTGGTTTCATTAGCCTTACCACGATATCTCAGGTAGTTAACAAAAAAGGGGGAAAGCACTTTAAAAATAGCTGGTCTGAATTAAGATGGCTATAAATGTAAAATATACAATGGATACAAAAATTGAGCATAAAAAATGAAAAGCGCCTCATCAATAATTCTTTATATTGATTACTTGTTGAAACAATATTTTGAATATACTGGGTTAAGTAAAATATATCGTTAAGTTTAATCTCACCTATTTCCCCCCCCGCCCCACTTTTTTAGTGTGGGTAGTAGAACACTTAATGTTGCTTGCATTTGTAGTTTGCATTGTGTTTCAATTGGACAGAGGTACTTTAACATGTCCTGCTGATCTGAAGTAAAGATCTAATCATGTCACTACCCCATTTAAAGGGATTTCCTCAATGACTTTCCAGACCTAATTTAAGAAAGAAAGAAAGAAAAAAAAAAAAAGAACAAAACAAAACAAAACCAAACCCAAACTTCTTAATTTGGTCTAAGAAGTATGGCTGATGTAGCTTCAACTTCATCTTCCCAGATTTATGTACACTATACTCCCTGCCAGGTTCTGTACAACTGTCACACTGTACTACCTGTTATTGCTGAAACACACCATGTATTTACATCTTGGATGTACATATTTCTTCTGTCAGGAATTGCCCCACCTCCATTCTCTAACAAGCTTATCCTTAAAGATCCTACCCAATTTTTTGTGGTAGAACTATTCTGTCTCCTTGACCTGCCAGACTTAGGTCATTAATTCTACCATAAACATTTTTCTTGTGTATCTTGCCTTGTAAAATAAAAACCCCAACAGAAAAAAGAACAAAACCTAGTTTCCCACTTAATAGAAATATCAGTAAATAAATAGCATACTGTACCATAGTTTATTGTTTTTTTCAAACTATGCCTTTATCTCTCTTGTGGCAGACTGTCTTGTCTTTGTACCTGTTCTTACACAGGGTTTTTGGTGCCTCCCTGGCAGAAGACCTGGCATATATAAAATGTATGTTAAATCACTGTTTAAAGGAAAGATCAACTTCCAATACTCTACAAATAAATCTATATTTTCAGTCTTATATAACCATCATTTTGAAACTGCCTCTTTGTTAGGAGGAAAAATAAGTGTCATATTTGAGATTCTGGTTTTTATCTTACCAGTGAAAAGAGTCAAGGTACACACTTTTACTAAATGGAGTACAAAACAATCTGAGGGTAAATTATCTTATCATCTCACCTCTCCCATTCTACTGCTATTTTTATTTAGACTTGAAGTTATATATACTGGGTGAAACCTGGCCTGTAAAGTGTGTTTGTGTGGTCTTATCAGTATTCACAAAAATTGTGAATTTGTTGTCAATATTTTAATATCAGCATACTACTGTACATAAAAATTTGGACACCCTGCTTTTCCTGAGTGAGTGTAGGGAAACTGAAGATATGGCAACATAAGACCCATAGTCCCATAAAGCAAGACAGGGCATGTGCTTTCCAGATTATGACCACTCTCTAGTTATCGATTAACTTTTACTATTGCCTTTCATCTCAACAGCTTGTTTCATTTATTTACATACTTTATGAGAGTGGTTCCAATGAGCACTTCAGTGTGTACTCCTAGTCTAATATGAGGAACACTGATATGCTAATTTATATTTCTTTGCCACATTCATTTTCCATCCCTCTCTATCCCGTGAAGAATGAAACTGTGGACATGAGATTCTATCTGTACCGAAAGAGTAAGAATCCACAACAGGATGACAACAAGCTTCTCTTCAGGTCTAAAGGGTTCCATATTCATTATGACAGTCTCAAGTCACCAGAGAAAACAGTTCTACTTATCTCTCTGCCCACGAGACCCATACCAGAAACATGGCAGCCCTCTCACTAATTGAGCAATCTGTAACTTTGGAGTTAATATTACGGCCTGGTTCTCTAGAACAGTACTCTCCAAAATGACTACAGTTCTCAACTGGTGTACAAGGAGAAAATACCTGACCTATTTATGGATATTTTTAGACTTACACAAGGAATGAAAGCTTTATTAAAATTAATATACCACTGAAACCCATGCTGGGGCTGCATGTCAGAGAGTCACATGTTAGTACAGTATGCTGGGTTTCCTGAAGGTATGGGAAGTCCCACAACATAGAAGGACAGCCTGTGAAATCTTCACCTAGTCTTTCACTTTTAGTGTTTGTGTATCACAACGTGAATGTACCTGGCCAAGTGACTTTATGGAATAAAGTTATCTAGTTTTAACCAAACCTTAAAAAAATAGATTGGTAGCTTAAACACATCTTCAGAAACCAAACTGATAATACAAAAACTCACATCCAAAAGAGAAAATAGAGGAATTAAAACATTCTATGTGAGCTATATTCACCAACAAAATTACAAGGTGGAAAATAAACTCCACTTTATCAGATCACAAGGTGGCAAAAAGAAAAAAAAAAGAAGAAGAAGAAGAAAAAAAGAATAAAAAGAAAGAAAGAAATCAAACGAGTATCTGAAGATTTAAAAATATGAATGAAATTTACCCTGAGTATGTCATGAGTTATGATACTCACATGGTAAAATATGCATCTAAGTTATAGATGTACACTGGGGCTCTGTGGGTAAAATTTTACATTGATAGGAATTCATGATAAAAAAGAAAAGTTTGATGATTCCTAGTATTTTTAATGAGTTATTTACCCTACACCAGTCCCAGTCCTTGCACCCATTCCTAGACCTTGCTATGCACACTAAGGGTTCTACTGAGGAACACTGGTACTCATCTAATTTATGGGTTTCTTCTACATGTTTCTAGTTGTAGGGTCCTCACTGCTATTTGGTTTCATCATTAATCTTACATATCATCTACTTAAATTTCTTTCTGTCCAAGGGTTAGTTTGGGAAAATGATACTATGGTATAGTTTAAAAAAATAAAATGTGTAACTGAAATCTCCAGAAATAGATCTAAAGTATATGGCATATAAGTGTTCAGGTGCAAAACCAAATATATGCTCTTTTACTAAATCAAATTATCATTTAGTATTTAAAATGAACTATCACAGGATGTTGGCCTTTACAATCACTAAGATTAGAGCCTAGAGCCAAGGTATTTATTTTTATGAGTCAAGTCTGAAGCATTTATTGAAGATATTTTAAAAAACATTTTGTTATTGATTGGTGCTGATTAGTTTATTTCCACTGAGCACTGAGTAAAGAAGTCAGTTACAAAGCGCTTCAGTTTCACCCTTGTACTATCTCCCTCTGCTTGTCAAATACAATCATAGAAAATTCTAAACAGCCTGTTAGTACAGTTTTATAACCCTTAAGAATTTGGATCATGAGAAGTAAACCTGAATTCCTGCTGAAATAAACAGCGAGAAGTTTTTTGTTAACTCATTATATGTTGAAAATACCTTTATGTCACCTTTTTTTCCTTAATTGTTGAGCTGAGTAGGGAACTAGAAATTTCTGGGGAACCTAAATATACTTATTTTAAATCATTTCAGATTGCTCTATTATTATATTTATGCCTTTTGGACTGTTGAGTTAGCTGGCTGTCTTGAGGTGAGTCTGTCACTTCACAGAAAGCTGGTAGTATTTGTTTCCACTGATATAATTTGAGCTTTACATGAAAATAGGTTTCCTTTATGTGTTTTAGGATACCTGATGTAGGCTCAACTTGAGAGTTTGTTATTTCCCCCTTTTTTACCCGTCTAGTGGTTTCATAGTCATCTCCTTGTCTGGTCGTTTTATAATCCTTTCTATCTGGCCCTCTCAGTCTGCCAGCCCATAAACAGCACATGTTAGAATGAGGCCCCCATAATGACCAACAGGAGAATATTTAAGTCACCACAAATCTAGACCCTAAGCTGGCAGGTAGATTGATTTCAGGTCTCAGTTTGGAGACTGTATCTCTAGCTTGCTACTTCTTTAAGTACTCAGCTCTATGTTAAGATTTGTTTCCCGAGCTGGGAACAGTCCTTCTCCCACCCATATTTTCTGTTCTATTTCTGGTCCCCAATGATATTTACCTTGTATGACAACACCAATCTCAATGTGTGGTCTGTGGATTCCTGGAAGTATCCAAGATCCTTTTAGGGAATCCATGAGGTCAGAAATATTTTCATAACATCACTAAGACATTATTTGCCTTTTATACTGTGTTGATATTTGTACCGATTTAAGCAAAGGCATTGGTGGGTGAAACTGCTGGGCTTTGGTAACAATCAGCAATAACATCAAACAGTTATGAACTTGGAGTTAAAAAAAAAAAAAAAGCCAGTTTCACTTACAAATGCCTTTGATGAAACAGTAAAAAAATTATTATTTTATAAAATCCTGATAAATTTGAGTCTTAATATTCTTTGATGAAATAGGGTGTACAAATACTTTTACTGCATACCAAAATACAATGGTTTTCTCCAGGGAAAGGATTTAAAGAATTGAAATTTATGCTGAACTAGTTGCTTTCTTCCTGAAACACAATTTTTACTTGAAAGGATAAGTCATAGGCAAAATATATTCAGACTTGGATATCTGGGAGATGAAGTGAAACTTTAACTTCAAGGAAAACTGGCAGGATTTGTTGCCATCGATGTAATTCAAGATTTCAAGTGATTTATTATTGTTATATTAAAATAAATGTTTTAAAATGAATCATCTTAAATTTCTAATACATTACTGATTGATATAACCCACAGAAACAAAAGCTCCTTGAGATCCACAATATTTAAGAACATAAAGGGGTTCTGAGATCAGTGTTTGAGAACCACTGTATGAGAGCATCACTCTGTTATCATAGATTGCTATTGTATGTGTGGAGGTTGAGTGTGTGTGTGTGTTCTGAAAGTAGTGACAACACATATATTTTGTCTCTGAAAATTACATCTTATCTGCCCCATAGTGCTCATGGTGAATACTGAGAGGATTCCAGGTACAAAAAACAAGAGAGCAGAAGGCATGAATCAATAAGTCTAGTAACGAGCTCTAAGTGTAGAAAGTCCTGGTGGGAACAAACTACTATTGAAATCCTTTTTCCCTTTCCATAATAGGGGGAAAAAATAACACAAATGGCAGGGTTAAGAGAAAGATAAGTTTCCTAAAATGTAGTCAGTGTTACAGACTTATAGCCTCAAAAAGTAACTTAAGCAAATTGATGAGACAAACATCACTCTATATATGTTCCACCCCCCCACAGTCTGCAATACAGTTTGTATTTTCTGGGGTGCTCCTCTGTGCCATACTGCAAACCACAAAATTAGAAAAAAACATGGTCCCTGTTTGCAAAAATCTTATAATCTACTTGGGGTGACTAAACTTCTAAATATTTTACATAAACTATTATGTATTTCTGAAAGTCTGTGGTTTAAAGAAATTGATATATGTAATGCACAAAGGGTTACAGGTTTTTCAATAATTTTTCGCACTAATTTTCATGGATAATAATTTATCCCAAAGTAATGTTTTCAAAGGCATAAGTATAAAACCAGAAAAAACTTCAAACTTGATAAATTACATCGAGAAGACACTACTTATTTTAACTCTGAAGATTTTATTATAAACATGCATCTAACAAACAAGAAAAACAATTACTCCAGATACCTTATGTTTGTATTTTCTAAGCTTGAATTTTTTTGTAATCTTTTCAATAATTTATGAAAAGACCATTAGAAACACAAAGGTAAATTATCAAAATGACTAAGAACAGATTGTAATATTCATGGGATATTGGGTAAACTATTTAATTTCTCTAAACTTCAGTAACATGGGGATAACAACCCTCATTAGTTGTTAAAGTTAAATGAAAAATACAGGTAAAGCCCTAGCACATATATTGTACTCAATAAATATCTCGTTAATAGTGAGAATAAAGCTGACCAGCAGTGACAAAAATATTTAGAGATGGTTAATAATTCTAAAATTCAAGTTAGACTATAATTCCTTATGTACTCCCCAAACAGTATCTCTTCTATAATTGTATGTGTGTGGAATTAGAACAGCATATCACTTGCATTCCTTAAGGGCTAAACATTTGTCCAGCGTCTACCCTATTCAAGACAGCATCAAGAAAGTCCAAAACACAGTGTTCAATAATAAAACGAGATATCACTTTGATTTAAATAGTAGGGATAACTGACCATATAGAACCAAATTAAAATTAATAAGAGAAATATTAAATACTTTAAAAAGCTGCTTTGATAAAATTAATTCTTGACTTTTCTTTTGTGTTCAACTCTTACATCTGGGGCATCTATTCCTTTTTTTAAAATCCTCACCTGAGGATATGTTTATTATTTTTAGACAGAGGAAGGGAGGGGGGAAGGAAGGGAAGGATCTGGGATCGAATCTTTTAGTGTACAGTACAGGGCAGGGCATCTATTCTCTTATCTAAATTTCATACTGTCACCATGATAGGCCGCTCAATGCAGGAAAACATACTGGAAGACAAATAAAATCATACAATATGCCATTTCTAAAGTTTAAAATATCTCATAGAAAACAGTGATCTTGAAGGACCAGGAAATATGGCAGTCAGTCATATAAGGCTCAAATTCTATCCACCCTCTAGGTCTAGTCTTTTTGAAACACAGTATCTCAGTCATGGAAAAACCAAAACTGTTCAAGTGCATTATCATCATTCACATTATTTATAAAATAACCCAATCATTCCAACAGCCCTGTAAAGTATTGATATTCCCATATAAATATAACAAAAATTCAACTTCTACTGAATTACACAGAGAACCAAGATAGTGTCACTGCCAGGCACTGTAACTAGGGGCCAGGAGAATATTTAAAAAAAAAAAAAAGTCTTCATATATAAATATGCAGTTTAGAGGCAAAGTGAAAATGCATCTGCTTTGGCAACTATATTTTTATTCTGTCAATAAATATTTACCGGGCATCTTGCCTTCATGTCTATGAGACATTCAAATTTGTAATTCCTGAAAGGTACATATTAACAGATTATATCTTAGTCCTAAGATCATTTAGAACCTTGCTAGCGTTACGTTGATTTGGGGAATTATTCTTTTAGTTATATGGATAGTAAGGAGCCTTTATCTAGATTTTAATTTGTTTGTAAACTAATTTATTGACTATTTTTAGTTAACCCTGCCCCCAACATACCTCAATCAAGGCCTTATGAAAAGTATTTTTAAAATCCTCACCCAAAGACATGCTTATTGATTTTAGGGAGAGGGGAAGGAAGGGAGAAAAAGCGAGAGAAACATCCATCAGTTGCCTCTTGTGCATACCTGGACTGGGATGGAACCCACAACCTAGGCATGTGCTCTGACCAGGTATTGAACCCACGACCTTCTGGTTCACAGACAACACTCCAACCGAGCCACACTGGCCAGGGCTGAAACTTGACTATTTTACTCCAAACACATTTAAAAATTCCTACAATGGGCCCTTTTCCTCTAGGACCTTGTTTTATCATTCATTCCCCTCTATGCCTGTTTTTAACTTCCAATAATACTATTCCGAAGTCTCTTGTTTACAAATCCATTCCGTCTCTCCCATCTTTAAGATGGGTTACCACTAAATTTCTCCCATTTTCAGTCACATAATGTATTATTCTCTGTCTTCATTTTCGTACCATACCTCTTTTTAGCCCATAACCATCCTTGTTTCTGATTTTATTGAAACTGCTCTTACTAAAGCCACCAATAACCTCTTGATTACCAAAACCAAGGATGCATTTTAGTACTTATTTTAGTTAACTTCTCTATTGGACCTGATAATGTTGAATAATATTTTCTTAAAATTCTAATAGTGAGGCCAAGATGTTTTCTCTCCATCTTCCAAACTATTTCTTCTCTCCTTTGCTGGTAGATCCAGCCCATATTATCTTTTAAAACGCAAGTCCATATAGAGCACCTCCACTTACTTGATTTAAAGAGATCACAAACTTAATACATCCAAAACCTTATTTATCTTCCACCAAAAATTTGCTTCTTTTCCTTAGTGATCGATCTATCTTAGCAGTGCCACTACCAAGCCAAGTCATAAATATATGTGGCAGTCATATTAGAGTACTTACTCTTTACACTCCAGATATATTCTAATTTCTAAATTTCTCTTCTCTATTCCCACTGCAATTAATTTTAGGCCCTCATAAATTCTCAAGCAACAGGTCTCCCTTCCTTCAAGTATAACCTTTCTAATCTCCTACACTGCTGACAAAATGAAAGTTTCTAAAAGGCAAATATAATCTTATCATTCGCTTGTTTAAAACTCAGTCTGTGTTCTAGCCAACCCCAAATACTTTAAGTTCTCAAACAGAGCTATGCTGCTTCAACTTTTCACACCACTGAAAATAAAATTCCCTTTACCTGGAAAGTCACTCCCCAGTGAACAAGTACTCATCCTTCAAGTGTTATTTCATCTATGAAATTCGTCCTGGTTCATCTAAGCAATTGATTTTTCCTTCCTTTCACTCATTACATCTTGCCTATACTTTTAATACAGTATTCATCATATGGCATTTTCATATTTGTTTTCATGTCTTTCTTAACAGTTCATGAGGAAAAGACAATGTTTTATTCATGTTTGTGTGCTAGTGCTTAGCACAGCACCTGTATATAATACATACTCAAATATTTGTTGAATAAACATTCGCTACACCATTAACAATGAATAATCTTTTCATAAAAGGTTCTGTGTAATGAGTTGTTAAAACTAACTCTAGTATTTCCTTTAAAAAGTTTTAAAAAGGATATTACTCAAAATACATCGAACTACAATCACTATTCAATTTATTGGTTTTGGAAATACTAAGACAAAAGTCAAGTTTACATCTTTTTAATGAAAATATAGAAAAATAATATAAGCACAAATATAAACTGCCTCTTTGTGCAAGTGAAAATTTAAATTATAAATTTACTTGTAATCCTAAATGCGATTAAATCTACTAGGTATAAGTCTTTTTCTTAATATTTATATTTGATTAGCTTAGTTAAATGTGATTTTTCTCCTTCAATTTAATATTTTTATATGTTCAATTAATGATTTTCTTTGTATTTAAATCGGGACCCAGTTTACAGAACCCTAAGTATATACATTTATATGTCTTTAAAATAGATATTTGTGTGAAATCAGCACAATTTCAGTTTACAGAAAACATCAAGTGAAACCGTGGGGAAAAAGTAGGTAGGAAATCAGATTGAGTGCCCATTAGAGAATCTGGGTTTCTGTGTTACTTTAAAAAACATCCTGGGTAGGTTATTTAAAACAGAAAATCGAAAGTTCTTACTCTTCACCAATCTAACACTAAAATACAGCGTTACAGAATTAGATGTAAATTTTGCTCGCTACACGCTGGACGGATGCCAGCTGTCCATTAATATGCACCTGAAATCAGCCCTAAAATATGTATGAGGCCATGAAGTCTGAGGAAAACCTGCAGTGGCTGGTGTATTCGCTAACTCCTCCAAGTGACTTGATCACTGTCATGGTCGAATTAATAAACCTCCTTTGATGTTAATTATTGAGTATTCTCAGGAAAGGACTAAAAGCTGACTACAGGCTGTTGCTTGGAAATCCTTAAACTGTGATGGCGATTCCTAGTATGTGCCTAAGTGAATCGTGCTGACAAGATGCGTTTTGTTAAAAGACCTTTCCACCACCGCTCCTCGGGTTTCCCGTTACCATCATCGCCAGCTTCCCTGACCCACTGCTTACCTTTATCCATTTTTAACTTGGAGCCAATGTTTAAAATAAATTAATAAGTGAGTGCTCGTCAAATCCCTTCGACAAGGCACAACTACAGTAGCTTTCGAGGGAGCAGCCTCATAAGGAGTCAGCACCCGACAGAAAAGCACGGCCGGCCCTTTCCAACCGACACTCAAGAGGCTGCGCCGGCCGGGGCACGCCTCCCGCCCGCCGGGTTTCGGTTAGACGGCAATAGGAAGTTTTCTCTTCCCTTGCGGCAAGCAGTGAAGCCACAGAGAAATATGAACTTCCATTTCCACGGGGGCACCCAGAGGTGAGCTTTAGTGCGGGAGGGCGGCTCCGCCCTGGACGCAGGCCGCCAAGGGGCTACTGATTCCACGCCGACCGCAGCGTCCCCGCCCCGTACGGGCCCAAGCGGCGGCCTCTCGTGCCCTCCCCGCACGTCCCGTCCTGGGGAAGGCGGCAACTACAGGGTCTGCGCGAGCAGAGCTGGCCCGGCTCACGAGGCTCCCCGCCTCTTCGCCGACGGCGCCGGCCGGGCCGCAGCGGGCCCGGCTGCACTCACCCACTCGAGGACCTTGATGAAGCCGAGCGGCTCCTTGAGAGGGTTGAGGTTGAGCTGGAAGGAAGACATCCTCTAAGGGAAAAAGGGAGACACAATCAGGACTGCAGGGCGGAGTAGGAGGGGGACCAACAAGACCGCGCGGTCCACAGGCGACGAAGGAGAGGCGGGGCGGGCTCCGGGAGGCGGCTCGGGAGGGGCAGAGAGGGCCAGGGAGGGGCAGGGCGGGGCGGGGCGTCAGCAGTTGAGCTGCTGGCGTAGGCACTGGGGTGGAGATTAGGAAGGGCAGTGGCGGTAGGCGAGGGATGGAGGCAGCTGAGAACTGGAGAAGCTTTCTCCGGCCCCACCTGGCCCAGCCGGCTGATCTGCTGACGAACCAAATACTGGTTGGAGGCCATGCTGTGTGCGCCGCGCCCCCTTCCCTGAAGTTCAGCTTCTGGCGCTCCGTCTCCTCCCGCGCCTGCGCCTGTTCACTTCCGTGTCTGCGCAGCGAGGGTCAAGGGTCGGTGCCCCATGCACACTGCTCTTGATTTGGGTTTTTTGGGCTCCCACCTTGAGGAAAAATAACACAGGGGAACAATTTTGAACATAATTTCTGTTGAGTTTGATTTTTCAGCTGTTTTAGACTTAAATAGGCATGCTGATTTCAAAACTAGTTAGTTTTCTTCTATCATGTCAAGTTTTTTTCTGTACAGCTTATCTTAATGTGACCACTTTAGGCTGGATGGAAGAACCTGGATGGAGGGAAGCATTAGTGTTCTCCTGTTGGCTGAGAGCAAACCTCCCCGAGTGGGGAGGGGGTGGAGGACCACCTTGGAGATCAGCAACAGGTTCATACTTGTCTAAGCTATTCAGTTACACATGAGACAGTATGGTGAGAGGTTGTGTGCCGCTCTATATAGTGAATCGTATTTCGAAGTGTAGTCCGAGTTCTTGTCTATGTACAAGGAGTTAGCAGAATTTATTTTTTTATTTACATACATACGTATTTCCTTTCCTTTAGATCATGTCTGCCTCTGCTATTTCTCGTTCCAAGTACATAAACAACCCTGATTAGTTTTGTTATATCTGTGGTAATTTCACCATTGCCAAAGGACAAATAGCAGCGCATTTCTCAAGCAAGCCTATTTTGCATATTTTAAAGTAAAACTTGGTGATCAAGATAAGTCTTGGGCCCCTCACAAGGTGTGCAAGCATTGTGTCGAGAGTTTACGGATGTGGATGAAGGGAACACGTGATAAATTATCATTTGGTATACCTATGGTTTGGCGAGAGCCCAGAGATCATTCAAGTGACTGTTACTTTTGTATAGTGAAAGTGTCAGGATATAACAAAAATAAATGTAAAATAGAGTGTTATAGTCTATCATCAGCTATACACCCAGTGCCTCATTCAGCTGAAATCCCAGGGCGAGTTTTCATTGAACTACCCTTTTTTAAAAAACAGGAGTATGGTGAAGAATTAAGTGACAGCAATGATGAAGATTTTGAAATTGAAGATGACTCAGTTCATAAGGGATTTGATCAGCATGAGTTGAATGATTTGGCATGAGATTTGGGACTATCCAGAAAGGCTTCAGAACTTCTATCATTAAGACTGCATGAGAAAAACTTGCTTGAAAAAGGAGCGAAGTCATCCTACTTTCGATCAAAAGAAAGTGCATTTCTGTAGTACTTTCGAAGTGACGGTGGGTTTGTGCATTGCCATAACATACATGGTTTAATGGAGGAATTGGGAATTCCAGTCTAGAACACAAGTGAACGGCAACTGTTCATTGATAGCTCAAAGCACAGCTTGAAGTGTGACCTCCTCCACAATGGCAATTTATTTGGTGCAGTCCCAATTGGCCATTCAGTTTGTTTTCATGAAGAATATGAAGACATAAAGAGAGTCATTGATCTGTTGCAATATCA
Organism: Furipterus horrens; assembly: GCF_987537825.1. Lineage (NCBI taxonomy): Eukaryota > Metazoa > Chordata > Mammalia > Chiroptera > Furipteridae > Furipterus > Furipterus horrens. The sequence goes on from NW_028327179.1 coordinate 52,765,872, forward strand.
CAAGCACAATCGGACCATCTGTGTTGACCTTAAAATGGTCTGCTTCCTTCTTTGTCAGCAATGCGGATGCACCAAGTATCCCTGTTTTCTGTGGATGTGGGACAGCAGAGCTTATGAGAAGCATTGGGTGGAGTCGAATTGGCCTCTAAGATCTGACCTCAAACCTGGTGATCCAAACATTCTACAGGAGCCACTTGTTGACAGAAAGAACATTATATTCCCACCTCTGCACATAAAACTGTGTCTCATGAAGCAATTTGTGAAAGCTTTGCCAACTGAAGGAGACTGTTTCAAGGATCTCATTTTGGCATTTCCTAGCCTGTCGTTTGAAAAGATAAAATACCTTAATATGTATGTTTGGTAGCAGAACTTTGCTACTTGTACACAATTGGACTTACAGTAACAATATATACCCTTTATATGAATAAAATAATTCTAAATAAACAGTATATTCAGGTAATTTTTTCCTTATTTTCATTTGTATGTACATTTTGTATGATTTTGTGGACAAAGGGAGAGTATCTTGTACCTTAAAAAGTTGATGTGGTAGAGAAAAACTGGGGTCATTTTTGGATTCAGATGCCAAAAGTTAGTCAAAAACAAGTGTCAGATAACTCAACAAAAATTGTGTTGCCCAGTGTAACCATGTTCAACTGCTTCCCTTTAGAGTTCCCAACTTTTTGATGGATTTATACAATATTGGTACAGATGAAGCCGTGTTTCAAAGCTGGTGTTAGAGGCTATTCACTAAAATGGTGGAGTGTTAGTACAGAACAACGGACTTTGGGCAACCGTGAGGTATGTATCTCAGAAGTGTGATTCATAATTCCTAATGGAAATTAAGTTCATTGTCAGAGTTACTATTGGAGGCAAGATTGAAGATACAGATGAAAGTTTATACCTAATAGAAAAGGGCTTGGTGGGACAGGCTCCTCCCTGCCATTCATGTCTTACTTGGGGGGGCTGTTGGTGTCCTTCTATAGAAGACTAATCCTGCTCCCCCTTCAAGATTCAGTTTAGGTGACACTTCCTTCCTGGTATCCAGTTATTGGAGGCCCGAGGTAGTGATCTTATTGGCTTCCCCAATATCTTGGAAGTTTTTGGAGAGCTGGCATGATGGCCTAATGTTGTATATGGATTGTAAGGTAGTTAACACCATAATCACAGTAAGTAAGGAAGAAAAGAACTTAACATAATAGAATCTCCATGCCAACCTCTAAGTACTTGCTTATACAGGGTCTGTCTAGGAAATATCCAGCCACATACTATGAAAAATAGAGACATTTATTTAAGAAGATACAAGAAACATTGTACACAGGACAATGATGCCTTAGTTCCCTTCAAAGTAGGCACTTTGGGATCTCACAAAGTCCTACCAATTGCTGTCAGCTGCCCAGTTGTTGTTTCCTGAATCTCATCTACAATCTGAAATATCTTCCCTTAAAAAGGTGATTTTAGTTTGGGGGAAAAGTCTCAGGGTGTCAAATCTGGGCTGTAGGGGGGCTGAGTCACCTGGGTGTTTCACCAAAAAACTGTACCAGATGTGATACATGAGTGGGCACATTGTGATGAAGCTGCCAATCACCAGTTGCCCATAGCTGTGGCCTTCTGAATCATTCAAATAATTTCCGCAGAGGAATGTACAAGTTAATGCAAAATTTGGTGCAGATTTGTTGCTCTACTCAGTCATTTTGAATGCAATGGCCACACAGTACACATGCTCACTCAACAGCATCTACCACCCCCCCACTGACTAGTGCAGTGAAGTCATCCTTGTTCACACATACACAGTCCAGTCCACTCTCCTTGGCTGCCAGGTTACATCGATGTTGTGCAAACTTCTCTTGTTATGTTATCAGTGGGTGGACTTTTTCTGGACAGACCTCATATACTGATTTTCCAAGCAATTATCTTGAATTACCAGGTTTCTTGCTATTGAAGTTATTCTAGGGCAGTTTGACAACTTATTGAAGGCCTTTCTAGGTAGTTAACCCTTTCTCTCTTTTAAAAAAGATTTTATTTATTTTCTTAATATTTTTTATTTATTTTATTCTTAGAGGGGAAGAGAGAGAGAAAGAGAGGGAGAGAAACATCAATGTGTGGTTGCCTCTTGTGCACTCCCAACTTGGGGTCTGGCCTGCAACCCGGGCATGTGCCCTTACTGGGAATTGAACCATCAACCTTTTGGTTCACAGGTTGAAACTCAATCCACTGAGCCACACCAGCCAGGGCAACCCTTTCTGTTTAGAAGCCTATTTACCTCATTATTTGCTTCCCAGAGAGTGCAGAGAACACCTTTCAATTTCCTTGTCTACAGAGTCATTACTCTATTTTTTATCCTGATTCCCATTCCTCAGCTCCAGCACAGTGCCTTATGTTCAGTGGCACCTAGTGGGTAGTTGCAGATTCCTCTTACTAAATAAGACAGTGATGCCCCTTGGGACTAAATTAGTAGAAAGTGACCATGCATGGCACCCAGTACATCTGAGACCACTATAAGCGTACTTCAGGTCTTAATACTTTACTACTTTGTTTCTGCTTTTCTCCTGGCACCTAGTTATCCCAGTCCCAAGACAGTAATCATCTTACAGGCTTCCTTGCTACTCTGTATTCTCTTTATTTTTCTAAACTTTTACTCTCATTCTGTTGAGGCTTTTTGGGTGGGCACCTGGAGGCGGGTTGTGGATAGTAGTCCTATTTGGCTTGGGCTTCATATTCACAAAGATTCAAAGTAGACTCTAATGTTACTTCCAAATGAGATATACATGACAGATAAGAACAATGTTTTCTTTGCAACGTGACTTAAGGATTTAAAAAATCTAACAGTGAACCTATAACTTTAAAATGTAAAATATACTGTAATTTAGTGACCCAGTTTTGGCATTCCCCCCCATTTTTTGGAAGTATCAGATATAGGAATTAGCCCCTTTCTCAACTCCTGAGATTAACTTTCTATTTCCTCTCTTCTGACTCTTCTTGCTTTCTCTCCTGCTTCTTGTTAACTCCAACCAGTGGAAGGCATGGATGTTCTCTGGAAACATTTAGTACTAGAGTGCACACCTTGAATTTTAAGAAGTTTTGTTCCTTGGCCATGTGCCAATTAAAAGATAGAGACCACTAGATCACTTACAGTGAGCAGAAGATTATCAGGTCACTTGCCAGTACTCAGTCATAGGATCTGACAGGGCAAACAATAACAACAACAACAAACAAACCCAGGAGCAAGCTATAGCTGTCACCTTCAGTTACATATACTGTAGTCCAGCACTACTTCTGCTGGTCAGCTGAGCTCAGAAGAGCTCATGTTTTCCTGAGGAGCTAGTAGTGGCTGGCAGAGAAAGAGATGTGATTAGGCAATCAGAGAGCTGTGAATATTTTTAATTAAAAAAAATTTATTGAGATGACATTGGCATCAACTGTACAATTCTATAATACATAATCTGTACATTACATTGTGTGCTCACCATCCAAAGTCAAGGCTACTTCCATCACAATTTTCCTTCTATCAGCACAGGAGTTCAACTCAAATTAGGTTTACTTTAGTTTCATGGAGACTTAAAAACAACAGTGGAGCGTTGGAGAGGGAAATCATACCAGTTTAATCTTGCTCCTGCAGGCAAGGACGGGAACAACAGGATATGCCTTACAATTCTCATGGGGGCGAGTGAGAACAGGGGAGTCACAGGAGAAAGGATCATCCACCTTCACTCTTGTCCTGCGGCGGTGGGCAAGGACGTAGTCATGGAAGCCAAAATTATCTGCCTTTAGTCTCGTCATGAGGCGGTGGGCAACGACTTAGGGAGCCAATGTATCATCCACTTTTAGTCTTGTCCTGTGGTGGCAGGCAAGGACTTAGTGTTCCAATATCATCTGTATCCCTTGAACAGTAGGGGCCTACTTATACATGAAGTTAACAAAGGTGGCACCCAGCCAGTCTGAGCTATGCGATGGCATAACACGCACTGAGAAATTATCCTTAGATAAGGGTGACCTAGGCAAATGAAAATACATGCATGTGGAGGTGAGGTCCTGGCTATGGTCACCCTGACACAACACCCCTGTACCTTCTTCTACCTTCCCCCGCACCACCCCCTTTCCCTCTGGTAAGCACCATACTGATATCTGTGACTATACAATTTTTATTCTTAATCCCATCATGTTTTTCACTCAGTGCCCCAACCCCCCTCCTTCCAACGCTGGTCAGTCTGTTCTGTGTATATATTTTATTTGTTAGTTTATTTGTTCATTAGATTCCACTTATATGTCACACAGTATTTTTATTTTTCTGACTGGCTTATTTCACTTAGCATAATACTCTCCAAATCCATGCTATTGCAAATGGTAAGATTTCCTTTTTTATGGCCAAGTAGTATTCCATTGTGTAAATGTACTATAGCTTTTTTTATCCACTAATATACTGATGGGCACTTTGGCTATTCAAAATCTTAACTATTGTAAATGATGCTGCAATGAAACATAGGGGTGCATGTATTCTTTCAAATTATTGTTTTGGGTTTCTTCAGATACATTCCCAGAAGTGGAATTGCTGAGTCATAAGGCAGTTCCAGTTTAATTTTTCGATGAAACCTCATACTGTTTTCCACATTGGCTGTACCAATTTGCATTTCTGCCAATAGTGCGCAAGGGTTCCCTTTTCTCATCAACACTTGCTGTTTGTTGATTTACTGATGATAGTCTTTACGACAGGTATGAGGTGATAGCACATTCTGGCTTTAATTTGCATTTCTCTGATGATTACTTATGTGGAATATCTTTTCATGTGTCTATTAGCCCTCTGTATGTCCTCTTTGGAGAAGTGTCTCTTCAGGGCTTTGAGTCATTCTTAAATTGGGTTATTTGTTTTTTGGGTTTTGAGTTGTACAATATAAGTTCTTTATAAATTTTGGATATTAACCCCTTATCAGATGTAGCATTGGTGAATATGTTCTCCTAATCATTGGGTTCCCTTTTCATTTTTTTGATGGTTCCTTTGCTATCAAAAACTTTTTAGTTTGATGTAGTCCTGTTTGTTTATTTTTTTTCCTTTGGTTTCCCTTGCCAAGGAGATATATCAGAAAAAACAAAACTTGCTACAAGAAATGTTCGAGATTTTACTGCCTGTTTTCTTCCAGGATTTTTTATTTTATTGATCATGCTGTCACAGTTGTCCCAATTTTTTTCCCCTTTGCCCTCTTCTGCCCAGTACCCACCTTTCCTCCAACAGTTTTCCACCTCTTTAGTTCATGTCCATGGGTCATGCATATAAGTTCTTTGGCTTCTAGCCCTGGCTGCTGTGGCTCAGTGGATTGAGTGTCGGCCTGTGAGCCAAGTGTCACTGGTTCGATTCCCAGTCAGGGCACCTGACTAGGTTGCATATCAGGTCCCCAGTTGGGGGCGCAAGTGAGAGGCAACCACACAGTGATGTTTCTCTCCTTCTCTTCCTCCTTTCCCCCTCTCTCTAAAAATAAATAATTAAAAAAAAAAAGTTCTTTGGCTTCTCCCTTTCCTATACTATTCTTTAATTTATTTTTTAAATTTTATTTATTTATTTTTAGAGAGAGGAGAAAGGAGAAAGAGAGGGAAAGAAACATCACTGTGTGATTGCCTCTCATGCCTCCCCAACTGGGGACCTGACGTGCAATCTAATTATGTACCCTGACTGGGAATCGAACCAGTGACACTTGGTTCGCAGGCCGACGCTCAATCCACTGAGCCACAGCAGCCAGGGCTCCTATACTATTCTTAACATCACCCTGTCTGTTTTGTTCCTACCAATTATACTTCTTAATCCCTGCACCATTTCCCCATTCTCCCTCTTCTCCCTTCCTAGCTGATAATCCTCCATATGATCTCCATACCTATGATTTTGTTCCTGTTCTGGTTGTTTGCTTAGTTTGTTTTTGTTTTTGTTTGTGTTTTTTAGATTCAGTTGTTGATAGTTGTGAGTTTGTTTTTATTTTAATGTTCACAATTTTGATTTTCTTCTTTTTCTTAAATAAGTCCCGCTAACATTTCATATAATAATGGCTTGGTGATGGTGAACTCTAGCTTTACCTTGTTTGGGAAGCACTTTCTCTACCCTTTCATTCTAAGTGATAGCTTTGTTAGATAGAGTAATCTTGGTTGTAGATCCCTTGCTTTTCATCACTTTGAATACTTTTTGCCAGCTCCTTCTTGCCTGCAAAGTTTATTTTGAGAAATCAGCTGATAGTCTTATGGGAACTCATTTGTAGGTAACTGTCTGCTTTTCTCTTACTGCTTTTAAGATTCTGTCTTTATCTTTAGCCTTTGGCATTTTGATTATGATGTGTCTTGGTGTGGTCCTCTTTTGGTCCAACTTGTTTGGGACTCTCTATCTTCCTGGACTTGTATGTCTATTTTCTTTGCCAAATTTGGGAAGTTTTCTTTCATTATTTTTTACATAAGTTTTCAATTTCTTGCTTTCCCTCATCTCATTCCAGCCCCCTTGTGACTCAGATGTTGGTACATTTAAAGTTTTCCCACAGGTTCCTCAGCCTCTCCTTTTTTTTTTTTTTTTTTTTTTTTTTGGTTGCAATTTTGTTTCTTCTTTTTATTCTGATTTAATGTTTATTTCTTCCTTTTGTTCCAAATTGTTGATTTTTTGAATCCCAGCTTCATTCCCTTCACTGTTGGTTCTGTGTATATTTTTATTTATTTCACTTTGTGTAACCTTCATTTCTTCTTTTATTTTTTTGCCATACTCAATGAGTTCTCTGAGCACCATTATCACCAGTGTTTTGAACTCTACATCTGATAGGTTGGCTATCTCTGTTTTGTTTAGTTGTTTCTGGAGTTTTGTTCTGTTCCTTAATTTGGGCCATAGTTCTTTGCCTACTCAATTTGGCAGCTTCCCTGTGTTTGTTTCTCTGTATTAGGTAGAGCTTCTTTTACTACCTTAGTAGTGTGGCCTGTGTAGCAAACTCACCTGTAAATTGTGTGGGGCAGAGCCTTAGGTAATTACCAGGGCAGAGCAACACTCTTCAGTGTTTTGTGGCTCTGTGTGTGGCGGGAGGCTTGGAAAGAGGACAATGCCGCTGCTTGGCTTCTAGCAATTTGTTTGGCACTTGTCCTGTTTCCACTCATTTCACCCACTTTCCATAGGTGATTAGCACCCTTCCAGCTGCTGCCCTGGGTTTTGCGTATGTTCTAAGGCCATGCGAGCAAAATCTGGCAGTTTCTTCTGCCACCCCAAACCCCACTAGTTTTTACAGCCAGAGGTAATAGGGGTTATCCTCCCAGTGCTGTAATCCTGGACTGTGTGATATGGCATGGGGCTGGGATTGCTCACTCCCAGAGTATCCCTCCTGATTTTTATCTACCACATGTTAATGTAGGACCGTCCTTCTGCCATTGATGCTGCTGCCAGTCCACACCACACCACCTCTCCGCCCCATCTCTGCAACTCTATCCCTCCAACCTGTCTGGTGAATGTGGCTTCTTTAAATCCTTGTTTGTTAGACTTCCATATAGCTCAGTTTTTCTGATGGCTCTGGTTGTTATTTATTTTTGAGATCTGGTTGCAATTCTTTCTATGGTTGCACAAGGAGGCGAACCGTATCTACCTATGCCTCCATCTTGACCATAAGTCTCTTCTAGGATTTTTATGGATTCTTACATTTAAGTCTAAATTCATTTTGAGTTTATTCTTGTGTATGGTATAAGAAGGGGGTCTTGTTTAATTTCTTTTTCATGTACCTGTCCAATTTTCCCAACACTTTTTATTAACTAGTCTGTCTTTACCCCATTGCATGTTCTTGCCTCCTTTGTCAAATATTAATTGACCATAAGGGCATGGGTTTATTTATGGGCTTTCAATTCTGGCCTGTTGATGTATATGTCTATTTTTATGCCAGTGTCATGCTCTTTTGATTATTTTGGCCTTGTAATATAATCTGATATCAGGATTACTGTGGCTATTCAGGATATTTTGTGGTTCCACATACATTTTTGAACTATTTGTTTTAGTTCTGTGGAATATGCAGTTGGTATCTTGATAGGAATTGTGTTGAATCTATAGATTGCTTTGAATAGTGTGATTATTGTAATGGTGTTCATTCTTTGTATCCATGAACAGGGTATATGCTTCCACTTACTTATATCTTTATTTTCTTTTTTTAGTGTAATATAATTTTTTGAGTACAGGTCTTTCACCTCCTTGGCTAAATTATTCTAAGGTATCTTCTCTTTTGATGCAATTATAAATGAGATTGTTTTCTTAGTTTCCTTTCTGCTAGTTCATTATCGGTGTATAAAAATGCAGTTGATTTCTGGATATTATTTTGTATCCTGCGACTTTACTGATCATTTATCTGTTCTAGTGGTTTTTTGATGGAATCTTTAGGGTTCTCTATATATGGTATCATATTATCTGCAAATAATGACAGTTTTACTTCTTCCTTTTCAATTTGGATGTCTTTTATTTCTTCTTCTCTGATTGCTGTGGCTAAGACTTCCAGTACTATATTGAATAAGAGTGGTGAAAGCGGACATTTCTGTCTTATTCCCAATCTTAAGAGAAATGTTTGTAGTTTTTTCCTATTGAGTATAATGTTGCCTGTGACTTTGTAATGTATGGCCTTTATTACATTGAGGAACGTTTTCTTTATTCCCACTTTGTGGAGCATTTTTATCTAAACGAGTACTGAATATTATCAAATGATTTTTCTGCATCTATTGATATGATTATGTGATTTTTGTCTTTAATTTTGTTTATGTGGTGAATCACATTTATTGATTTGTGAATGTTGTACCAACCTTGCATCCCCAGAATAAATCCCACTTGATCATGGTGTATGATCTTTGTAATGTATTGCTTGATCCAGTTGCCTAATATTTTGTTGAGGACTTTAGCATCTATGTTCATCAGGGATATTGGCTTATAATTTTCTTTCTTTGTAGTGTCTTTATCTGATTTTGGAGTTGGGATAATGCTGGCCTTCTAAAATGAGATTAGGAGTCTTTCCTCCTCTTGGATTTTTGGAATACTTTGAGAAGGATAGGTGTTTTTTAATGTTTGGTAAAATTCACCTGCAAAGCCATCTGGTCCATGACTTCTGTTTGGAAGTTTTTGATTACTGCTTCCATTTCATTAGTTGTAAGTGGCCTATAGAGATTTTCTAGTTCTTTCTGATTCATCTTTGGATGATTGTGTGTTTCTAGGAATTTATCCATTTCATCCAGCTTGTCCAATTTGTTGGCATATAGTTGTTCATAATATTTTCTTATAATCCTTTGCATTTCTGTTGTATCCATTGTTACTTTTCTTTCATTTCTAATTTTATTCATTTGAGTCCTCTTTTTTTCTTTGTGAATCTGGTTAAAGGTTTGTCAATCTTTTCTATCTTTGAAAAGAAATATCTCTTGGTTTCATTGATCTTTTGTATTGTTTTTTTAGACTCTATTTTATTTCTGCTCTGATCTTTAATATTTTCTTCTACTCATTTTGGGTTTTGTTTGTTGTTTTTTCTAGTTAGATTGTTTATTTGAGATTTTTCTTGTTTTTAAGATAGGCCTGTAATGCTATGAATTTCCCTTTTAGGAGTGCTTTTGTTGTCTCCCATAGATGTTGGGTTGTTGTGCTCTTGTTTTCATTTGTTTCAAGGTATCTTTTGATTTCCTCCTTGATCTCATTGTTAACCCATCCATTTTTTTTGTAATATCTTATTTATCCTCCATGTGTTTGTGTGTTTTTCAGTTTTTTTCTTGTGATTTATTTCTTGTTTTATACCATTAAGGTCAGAGAAGATGCTTGATGTGTTGTCAGTCTTCCTAAAGTTACTGAGACTAGTTTTGTGTCCTAACATAACATGTATCATAGAAAATGTTCCATGTGCATTTGAATGTATATTCTCTTTCTTTGAGGGTGAAATGCTCTGAAGGTATCAATTAAATACATTGGATCTAGTGTGTCATTTAAGGCTGCAGTTTCTTTGTTTATTTTCTGTTTAGAAGATTTATCCATAGATGTCAATGGGATGTTAAAATACCCTACTATAACTGTATTACTGTTGATCTCTCCCTTTATGTTCATCAAGATTTGCTTTATATCTTTAAGTGCTTCTTTTTTGGGTGCATGAATCTTTATAAGGGTTATATCCTCTTGTTGGATTGCTCCCTTTATCATTACATAGTGTCTTTTTTTGTCTCTTGCTATAGTCTTTGTTTTAAAGCCTACTTTATCTAAGTATTGCTATTCTAGCCTTTTCTTTCCCTTTCATTTGCATGAAATATCTTTTTCCAACCCTTTATTTTTAGTCTGTGTGTATCTTTCATTCTGAGGTGGGTTTCTCAGAGACAGCATGTATATGGCTCTTGTTTTCTTACCCATTTAGCTACCCTATCTTTTTTCATAGATATGCGTTTATAGCCATTTTATTATTTATAACTATGTTCCTCTCTTTTGTTTTGTTTTCCTTTTTCTTAAAGAAGACCTTTTAACATTTCTTGAAATACTGGTTTGGTGTTTGGTTGTAATGACCTTTTTTAGTTTGTCATATCTGAGAAGCTCTTTATTTCTCCTTCAATTTTAAATGATAGCCTTACTGGGTAAAGTAGTCTTGGTTGTAGACTCTTTCTTTTTTTTTAAATATTTAAATGTGGTGGGTTTATTTTATTTTACTTTGATGCAAAACCAAAGATTCCACTGCAGCACAGAGACCAATATATTAAAAGGTTGTGAAAAAGTGGTGTGAGACATGCAGGACGTGATGTTATAAACAAGCTGGAGAATCAGGTTATTTCCTTTATATCATGACACTACATTGTGGTTGTGGAACACATTTAAAATAGTACTGTGGAACTGAACTGAAATGTGGCCTTTCAGCACCTCCTTTAGGATGACCTTAAGATCAATAGACTTCAGTGTACAGGGGGATTACAATTGTTTTGAAGAATAAAAAGTTCACACTTTTGAAATTTCAGGGAAGAATTTTAAGGCCAAAACATAGTAAGTTCATTTCTCTTCACCTCTAGGGAGAAATCTGATGCTTTATTCAAAACTGCATTAAGCTTGTAGTTCATATCCCAACCCAACCTGTGGTCTCCTTCATTGAAGTTCTTTCCATCAATTAAAGCTGATAGGGACAGTTTGAGTCCTGACTGAAAAGTCTGAATATAACCCAGACCAATCAGGCTGGCATTATTTACTTTAACAGAGAGAAACGTTCTATAATCCCACTTGTATTTAGCAGTGATGCCAAAATGGGCGTTGTTACTGCCAGCTGTCCAAGCAAGGCTTATTGATGTTTCAGTCTTCTCATTAACCTTCTGTTAGATGTACCCTCCAAATTCAGTGTCATTATTACCATGAGTGTGCAGCTGGAAGTCTGCAGCCTTGCAACCCAGGGTGAAATTATTCTGTGACAGTGTGGATTTGGCTGTGTCAAAACTCATCTGATAGCCAGCAAGCCAATCTTCAAAGGCTAACACAGCCCAGCCATAGATGGTTAGGACAGAGAAATCTATATCTACATTTATGCCAAGACTGAAACAATTTTGTTTATAGGAGGCCTTCAGTTTCCCACTCTTCTTTTCTATGGTCAGTACAAATATGTTACCAAGAGTCAGTTTCAACCCTTCAGCCTATTTATTCTTCAAAGAGATTTCTGTTCCAAGAGTATTATCTCTGTTCCATTTTTAGGTGAAGATAAGTCCATAGTTACAGACCTTATATTTGGTTTCTGAGTTGCCTGATGCTTTCCCTGTATCAGTATAAGTATGACCGGAGTAGAAAATTCTACTCCACTACATGAGTTGGTTCTCAGATCTATTATGACCATGTCAAACCCATATCCTCTGTTGAAGATATCTTTGGCAGCCTTTTCTAGGACACAGTAAGTTGGTGTGTTACACATATCTCCACCCAGAGAGCAGGTTTCCACTCTACTAGGGCAATTCTGAAGGTCATATAGGTCCTTGCTTTTCATCACTTTGAGTATTTCATGCCAGTCCCTTCTGGTCTGAAATGTTTCTGTTGAGAAATCAGCTGACAGTCTTATGGGAGCTCCCTTGTAGGTAGCTAACTGTCTTTCTCTGTGTCTTTTAAAATTCCCTCTTTGGCCCTGGCTGGTTGGCTCAGTTGGTTGGAATATCATTCCATGCTCCAAAAAGCTGTGGGTTTGATTCCTAATCAGAGCACATACATAGGTCATGGGTTCAATCTTTGATCAGGCAGCATACAGGAGGCAACCAATTGAAGTTTCTCTCTCACATCAATGTTTTTCTCTTTCTCCCTCTGTCTCTAAAATCAATAAACATATCCTTAGGTGAGGATTAAAAAAAAGAAAGATTCCATTTTTGTCTTTAACCTTTGCCATTTTAATTATGATTTGTCTTTATGTGGGCCTCTTTGGGTTCATCTTGTTTGGGACTCTCTGTGCTTCCTGGACTTGTGTGTATTTTTCTTCACCAGCCATTATTTCTTCAAATAGGTTCTTGATCCCTTGCTCTCTCTCTCCTTCCTCTGTTACTCCTGGCATGTATATGTTGTTAGGCTTCATTTTGTCTCAATGGTCCCTTAAACTAGCCTCATTTTATAAAATTCTTTTTTTCTTTGTGCTGCTCTGATTGGGTGCTTTCTGCTTGCTACCTTGTCTTCTAAATAACTGAATTGATCCTCTGCTTCATCTAACCTACTATTTATTCCTTCTATTGCAGTGGTTCTCAACCTGTGGGTTGCGACCCCTTTGGGGATCGAACGACCCTTTCACAGGGGTCGCCTAAGGCCATCGGAAAATACTTATATAATTACACATTGTTTTTGTGATTAATCACTATGCTTTGATTTTGTTCAATTTGTAACAATGAAAATACATCCTGCATATCAGATATTTACATTACGATTCATAACTAGCAAAATTACAGTTATGAAGTAGCAACAAAAATAATTTTATGGTTGGGGGTCACCACAACATGAGGAACTATAGTTTTATTTCTCAGATATTGCCTGTGGCTATAATATGCACCTCAAGATTTTAAGGAGATAATGTTTTTAGAAAGAATTTCTGCTTCCCCTATAGAATATATACATAAATGTAAAATATTGACAAAAGTGGAAGTAGTGTATTTTAAAGTAATTACACATCTAAATTTATTTTTCCTATTCTATAGTTGATATGACTTAATACTGGAATGGGTAGTGAGTGTACTTATCTTAAATTTTTTGATTCTATTATATTTTTCATTAAGTTTTTAAAAAATTAAATATTAAATTGTATGGACATCATTTATTAATTTTAAGCTGAATCCCTTAATAAATAACATTTCATCACATTTTTAAATGAAGACGTATTATCCCCAATGAAAAGCATGATGATATGTTTGAATAGAAGAATCTTAATCAAAAGCAGAAAGCTGACTAAATTCAAAGTGTTCAACATCACAGTGTTGTAAAGTGATTAACTGCTAGATTCTGAGTCAGTCATCACATCCCACAGGAGGCCATTTTTTTGTTTGTTTTTTTTTGATTTGTAAATGATTCCTTTATTTTAGGTCTGTTCTTCTAAGGCAGGGAGTTGGGCCACCACTATGGCCCACAGGCCAATTAAACTGCTTTTTTTCTTTCTTTCTTTTTTTTTTTTTTGTAAATAGCATTTTGTCTGTGGCTGCTTTCTTAGACAGCAGCAGAAGTAGTTGCAGTAGTGATCACATGGCCCAGAAAGCCTGAAATATTTATTATCTGGCCTTTTAAGAGTGTGCCTTGAATTTTAAGAGAAATTTTGTTTTTCAGGGAAGGGAGAAGGCTAAGTTGATACAGAGTTTGTCTGTCTTTTGTCCTTTCTTTTCTCATCTAAGAATCTGATATTGGAAGACCGATTTAGAAAAGCTTTAACAACATGATATTAAATGTGAAATTTTATAAATTGAAAAGCCGTAAATCATCTGACCTGAACAGTGACATGAGAAAGTATTTTGTGAGAATAATCTGAGAGGTGATTTACCTTTATTAAATGTCTTTTATAAGCATCATTAAAAAGAATTCAAGTTTTTGCAGATGATTCTAAACACTTATTTAATGTGAATAATAAGCATTATTCACTTTCAGTAAAAGTTTTCATCCTGTAATTTCTGGTAGGAAATCATTTTAAGCTGATTTTTAAATGTATCTAAATAAAGATTAGTAGCATTAAGAAGAACACATCTTCGCAAAATGTGCTAAGGGGCTTATAGTGAATTAAAAGAAAATATATTATCAATAATACCTGATAGCCACCCATAAGTTTGATTTGGTTTAAACACTGCAATTACAATACAGACAATATTCTTTTGTACCAATTTTATGGTTGGGGGTCACCACAACATGAGGAACTGTATTAAAAGGTCACGGCATTAGGAAGGTTGAGAACCACTGTTCTAGTGTATCCTTCATTTCTATTTATTTATTTATTTATTTATTTATTTAATCCTCACCTGAGGATATGTTCTAAAAAGAGAGAAAGGGAGAGAAAGGGAGGAGAGCCAGAGAGGTAGCCTGAGAGAGAAACACATTGATGGGACAGAGAAGCATCAATCAGTTACTTCCTCTATATGCCCTGACCTGTGATCTAACCTGCAACCTAAGTATGTGCACTGACTGGGAATTAAACCACAACCTTTTTGTGTAGGGAATGACACTCCAACTGAGGCATCTGGCCAGGCTTGTATTTTTCATTTCTGACTGTTTTTTAGAATGGTTTCTATGTCCTTTTTCATACTGTTGAGCATTCTTATAACCATTACTTTGAACTATATATCTAGTAAATTACTTGCCTACATTTCACTTAGATTTTCTTTTCTGGACATTTCTCCTTTTCTTTCATTTGTTGCATATTTCTTTGTCTCTCCATTTTGGCTGCCTCCTTGTGTCTGCTTCTGTGTATTAAATAGATGTACTATGTCTGACAGTCTTGGTAGGGTGGCCTTATGTAGTAGGTATTCTTTGGGACCCAGTGGTGTAGTCTTTTTGATCTCCTGAACTGAGTGCCCCAGCAATGTCCCTTATGTGGGTTATGTGAGACCTCCTGTTGTATTGGATTGGCAAAAAATTCCATTTAGTTTTTTCCTGTAAAATAAAAGACACATTTTTTATTTTCACCAATAACTTTATTGATTTGGATATTTTGAGTATGTCAGCTATCTCCCACTATTGCCTTCCAGTGGGTAGAGGCCAAGGGTACTGCTAAACATCTTCCATTGCATAAGGCAGCCCCCAACAAACTTCGCAAACCACTTTTGACATGTTTGTTCAGTCACAGCACCTTCTCCATTCACTGCACAAATCTTTGTTTGCATTTCAGTTGCATTTTTACCTTTCTTGAAATAATTTAGCATAATACACTGCAAATATTGTACATTTTCTTTCATCTTCAATATTAAAATGGCTGCACAAAAATTCACCAATTTTGACG
Organism: Furipterus horrens; assembly: GCF_987537825.1. Classification (NCBI taxonomy): domain Eukaryota; kingdom Metazoa; phylum Chordata; class Mammalia; order Chiroptera; family Furipteridae; genus Furipterus; species Furipterus horrens. The sequence goes on from NW_028327179.1 coordinate 52,781,276, forward strand.
TTTTTTAAAAATGCACACTGATATATCAGCTGTCACATACAATCTAACAAAATTGTTTCAAATGAAGTTAAAGACAACTAAGCACTATTAGAGCCATTATATGGAAAAACTCAAACATTTTTGCTAACCCAGTAATTGAGCTTTGATTGCTATTGGCCCATTCTTGTGTGGGGAGGACCCTCAGCCTGGCTAACTGTGAGGATCAACCCTGACCACAGTGTATGAGATGCTGTACAGGTGCTGACCACATGAAGCTGATTTCGCCTTAGAAGTGTCTGGTGACTGCCAAGATCTCCCTTAATATCTACCTGTTAAGCTAATTTAATCCTGCTCTGATGTCTGAAACTAGCCAGTAGGTGTGTCTGTCCTGGGGCCTCTTGGGAGGGATTCTGGTTCAGATCAATGTCAGACACTGTACATGATTGGCACTGGGCAATGTGCTTGGAGGTACAAAGTGATCCACAATTTGTGGCTGCCTCTCCTGGTCCTTGCTGTGCATGGGAAGGACCACACTGCACACAAAGGCTGGCTTCTACCAACGCCACTCTTGGGAGCTGGTCAGCAAAAGGCTAAGGCACTTTGAGATCTGCTTCCACCTTCCTGTAGCCTCAGTCACTGAAAGAGCCTCTGGCAGTACTTGAGTTGTATGAGTTTGATTCTCAGTGAGTCACCAGGTAGGGGTGAGTGTTGTTCGCTCCCTTGATAAAGTTCAAACTTGGTGCCCATGCTCGGTCTGAGGCCACTCAGCAAAAGTCCCAGGTCATCCCAAGTTTAGCTGTTTCCTACTAGGTGCCCACAGACCTTTATGGTGGGGTGGGGTCTTAGGGAATCATCAAGGTGAGGCCAGCAAAGTTTATCAGGCCCAAACAGATCAAGATTTGGCTATATGAAGGGAAGACTCTTCACTGGTTTGGAGTGCAAGGGAAAAAAGAGCCACACAACTTAGTCTGTCCCAGATTCTGCTGGGAGTCTGAGCTCAGCAAGGCAGGCAATCAGGTTTTGGAGGTTTGGGCTTCCAGGAGCCCTGAGGTGGGACTTGAAGGTCTCCTGTGTTGGGGAGGTGCTGCCTGTCAGGTTCACAGGAAAGTGGGGTAAGGGTGCCCACTCCAAGGCCACACAGCTCAGTCATTGGCACTCCCTGAGTCTGCCTGGACCTCTACACCCTGTCCCAGGCAGCTAAATCCTCAGCTGGGTGTGAGCTTCAGAGGGTGGGGCAACAGGGAGTCCAAAGTTGGGCCTATTGCATTCCCCAGGATAGTGCCACATGGAGGAGAGTGTCCTACCCAAGAAAGATGACATCTGTGGTGTGGAGAGGGACTTAGCACAGAGATCCTGGCAGCTGTTTCTTCAGCTCTCTCCCCTGGGCCACAAGCCCCAGTCCCTTTTCTTTCTCACATGACTCTAGTCTGCTCCACCTTCCCTCAGCTGGGGCCCAGGGTGAGTGGCTGTGAATGACATTTTTTGTGCTGGCCCTTTAAGAGGGCACCTGGGTCTCTAACAGACTCTTGTCTCTCTGGTGGACAGATTCTCTGCTGCTTCTCATAGCCAGATATGATGTGGGCACCTCCTCCTGGCTCTGGTGCTCTCAGCTGTGGATCCCAGTGTTGGGTTCCCACTCCTTGCGGGGGACTTCAGCCACTGCCCATGCGAGCAAGGCCAGCCCTTTCTGAATCTCTGCCTTCCTACTATTATCAGTGTGGCTTCTTCTGTAATTCCTTGGTTTAAGGCTTCTTTCTAGCTAGTCTTTAGTTGGTTATTCAGGTTGATTGTTCTATACTTGAGTTGTAATTCCAGTTTGGTCCTGGGAAGAAGTGAGCATACTTTCCACCTGTGCTACTGCCATCTTGGGTCCTGGGTTGTGAATTTTTTTAATCCTAAAAAAATGAGTGTTTAAACAATAGCATCTAATTGAAGATACAACTATTAAAAATCTGGGAAGAATGTTCAGATGACTATAACATTGACTACAATACTGGTCATTTTTTGATTTGTTCTTCAAATACTGAGGAAAGAGCCAGAAGTTCTGGGAACAATGATTCTCTTCCAGGCTGTTATGGAAAATAATACTTGTAATGCAAAATTGTCCTATTTGAGGTAGTATTATTGATCCCTGTCTATGGTAGTATAATTATAACAAAATTACCTACATAAATTGTCATTGTTTTACTTTCTCTTTGATATTTATAAAACATATGCCAGGTCATGATACTTAGGATTTAAAGATATAAAAGAGATAAGAGGGAAGCTGAGTATAGGGAAATCATATAATTGGCTAACTATAAACATTCTTTTGCCCCTTGACCAGTGTGGCTCAGTTAATTGGGTGTCATCCCATAAAGCGAAAGATTGCTGGTTTGATTCCTGGTCAGGGCACATGCCTAGATTGCGCGTTTGGTCCCATTTGGGGCGTGTACAAGAGTCAACCAGTCAATGTTTCTCTCTTACATTGGTGTTTCTCACTCTTTCTTCTTCTTTTGCCCTCTTTAAAATAAATAAATAGATAAATTTAAAAAATGCTTTTTAAAAAACATTCTTTTGTGTTTCTTAATAGTCATGTGAGGTTCCAGTCATTTTAACAGGAAGATAAAATTTTGTAATGCACTCTTAACCCATATTTGTCTTTTTCCCCACTAAAAAGATAGTGTTTAATACCAGTGAGTTCAAAACCTGAGTTTTGCCTCTAAACATAGCTATTTTCTTTTTCACCCATGAATTCAACAATCATTTTAGAAAAATCTAAAAATCACTCTAAATTTAGATGTACAAAAAGGTTGCAAAGTACTAAGAATTTCTGTATATACTTCACCCAGTTTCCCCTAATGCTAACATCTCTATAATTAAGATACATTTATCCAAACAAATTAACATTGGTATATTACTATTAACTAAACTACAGAATTTTTCAGACGTCATCAGTTGTCATTCATGTGTTTTTACTGTTTCAGGATTCAAACCAGGATACCACATTTAATCTAACAAGATCTTTTCTGAATATCTGATGTCTGCTTCAACAGCCTTGGGATCCCACAACCCATTGCCTTAAGTGTAAGTTTGTGGAGAGCAAGGAAGTGCTCTAGTTATACTACTCTCCTTTAGAGCTGTGGTACAATTCAGTGGGTAACAGCGGGGATGTGTAAATCCTGCCTCCATTTTGTAATCTGCAGCAAGGGGTTTAACCTTCCTAGGTTTCCATTTTTTCATTCCCACTTTCTGAGAGGAAATGAGAGTTGTAGTGAGGTTTAAATTTTATTATATTCAGAGATTGTATAGAAAAGTACCTGGTACAGAGTTAAGCACTTAATTAAAGTTACCTTTTGTTATCAGTGTTCCAGAAACAGTGGGTGGATCAGTCTCCAGCTTGGGTAGTCAAGAAGCAACAAAGACTCAATGCTACAGCAAAAGTCATTCAGGGAAATCAAACTTTTACTTATTGACTAAAAGAGAACTAGAGTCCTAAGGAAGACAATTTCATTGATAAAAGGAAAGGAATATGAAACTTGGGAATCAAATTTTAGAAAGCAAATAAAATGCAATTTTTAACTGCTGAAAATCATGTGGGGCAAAGGTCATGCTAATTCTTTCTGTATGGGTCCAATTTTAATCTATTTGTGGCTGAAGTGACCACAGTTCTCATCACTATTTTAAACTTAGCTCATATTTAAGCAATGAGTAAACAGGAAAAATGTTCTAAATTGTCGATGTTAATTTTATAATAATCATCACAAGTATTGTAATTAGGTTTCTAAAGAAATAAAGCTTATTGTTTAGTAGCTTTCATAATAACATAACTTGGAGTTTGTATAGTGTTTGGCATTTTTCGGAGACTTTTTATAGTCACTTTTGTCACATGACCCTTGAGTTAAGGGAAGGTGTATGAATCATGATCCATATTTTGCTGAGAGGGAAGCTCAGTGGGAAGAAAGCATATCATGAAAGGCCTCATAGAGGAAGTGACACAGCACTGAAGCTTGAGAGGTGTAAAGGGGTTTCCCCAGATGAATGGAGGGTTCTCGGCAGAGATGCAGCAGAAAGTAGAGTAATAGAGAAAGGAGTTCTTTTGTGGGACCAAATACCTCAATATGTCTGATGCTTTGGGTAAGGAGAGCAGTGTAAAGGTAGGCAGAGTTTTATATGCCAGGCTAGGAGTTTGGACTTGATTCTCTGGCAATGAGTTTCTTTGAGGCAGAAAAGTAACATGATCAAATTTCAGTTTTGGAAAATCATTATGGCAGTAGGAAAAAAGATGAACTTGAAAGATCTTCAGCATGTAGGCTCAAGATAGCTCATATTTTCAAAATCTGTTGGCCATGAGATCTCAGGTTCCAGATATGGTGCCAATGAGCAAGAGTAGACAGCCAATTTGACACTAGCAGCACAATGTGCCTGCAACAAAAGTAAGAGATTTAGATGCAGAAACCTTGGTTCCTGCCCTGGCTTCTTCAGATCTACCTCTGTGTAATGAGAGTATTTGTGTGGCACCAGCTTTACATATGTGAATTCACATTGCTAGAGTACTTCAGACAACAAATCAGGATTTGGGACTGAAGACTAATGTGAAGATGTTACAAGCTAGTCCTGGAATCACATCCAGAGGTGGAGGGTTCAGCAGGTTGCCTAAACTATGTAGTAGGGTGTGTACGGAGATTTTAGAATCCAATTTAGAGCCACTCTATCATAAGGAATTATTTCCAGAACTTCTACGTTTTTATTGTCTCCTTGGGAAGCAGAGTGTCCCCAAAAATTTAAACATATTTCAAATTATGTCCAGGCTTTCTCTTGAAGTCAGATAGGAAGCAAAACAAAATGTGCACTAATTCTATATGGATGGTTTGTTTATTCTTTTTGCAAGCACAGAGAATTGACTTCCTGCTAGGGAGAGAACTGGGTGTGGTAGATCTGGGATAGTAAACTGAGCTGATGAAATGCTTTGTTTTTAACCATGGACAGGATCTCAGGATCTGAATTTCCTATATTTAACACAGGAAACCCAAAGAAAAACACGATAGCCCTTCCCTCCTGATTCTGACGCTGTAAATTTTGTGTCAGGATTACCATGATCTTCTGAGTGATGTTGTAGCATCTTTTAAGAGAAAATAGATCACCAAGGATGACCACTTTTAATGTTCACTAGTCAGTCACATGCTCAGGAAATCTGCAATCTTACCGAAAATGAGAATCTTCTAACATGATACAAAGAGGGGAAATAAGGAAATACCTGAGTAGAAGCTGGCCAGGAAAATTCTAATGCTGATGAAATGATGGCAGTGAAGTTTGTTTATCGTTTTTATAGGATTCAGAAGAAAATATTTTATACAGTAGCTTGTTTTCTATAAAGTTAACTGTAAATGTAGTTTTTGCAAGTGGGGTTTCACTTTAATACACTTAGGAGTTGGTCATTCATTTAAAGGATTCTTTTGGAGAACTTTGTGATCATTCTTTTTGCATCATAGGTATGTATTTTTTTATACTCTCCACCATTCCAATTTGTTTAATGCAACAATCATTTGTAATATTTTTACAAGCTAAATAAGTTGGTCTTTTATTTCTGAAACAATTTGACTATTATTTTCCGTGAGGGAAACATAAAGTTTTTTGTTCATTTGTATTTAAACTCTTCTGCTTTCTTATTTCTCTTTATTGTTTTTTTTTCACTTCCTAGAATGACCAAATGATGAAAAGATTAGGAAGTTATTGACTTTGACTTGGTTGTCAAGGTATAACCCTGAAAAAAATGAGGAAAGCCCCAACCGCCCTACCATGTGTCTATGGAAATATACCTACACCCTACTGTGCTGTCATGTGGATCCTGAAAGGCCACCATAATACATTCGTTATCTTAGATTGATAGCTTTGTGTTTTAAAATACAAACACCCTGGAGAATTATTCCATTAATTGTTCTATTACAGCATAGCATTTAATGGAAAATTATTTGATTATTTTTCACCTGAGAGTGAGAAAAATGGGTGTTTTAATGAGAGTGTAGGAAAGAGGGGTAATCTGGGCATCTAAGGTACCATCCTAGGAGGACAAGCTTAACTAAAGGAAAAAGTTGCAGGCTGCGAAGAAGTTGCAGTAGGGATATGTATGCCTGAGAAGTATGGTAGAGAAGCTGCTCAGCTTTGAAGAAAAGGAAAATGGAAAGCAGAAATAAAGTAAACTTGGATTTATGCACAATTTAGTTTAGGGAAGACTAAATTTTCTTAGCATAGTTAATCAATGGTTGCCAATCATATGAGAGAGAGACCTGAATAGAGACCTATTCCTTCCAGTATTTATTTATCACCCATACAGACCAGGTAGTTGCTAAGTGCTAATCATACAAAGTGGAACAAGATATTCTTATCCTCAAAGAGTTTATATTCTAAAAATAAATATAGGCCAAAAGAAAAAAGTGATCAATGAAAAAATATTTTCAAGTTGTGATATGTGAATGAAGAACACAAAACACACTTTTTATATTTTTGTTTTCTGCTTTACCCTGCAAAATCTGGTAGACAGACTACAGACTGCAATCTTCATAATCCATGTCAGGGGTATCCATGGCCTGTTAAGAACTGGGCCGCAGAGCAGGAGGTGAGCTTGAATGTAATGTGCTTGAATCATCCCGAAACCATCCCCTCTATCCTACCTGGTTGTGGAAAAATTGTCTTCCACAGAACCCATCCCTGGTGCCAAAATTGTTGGGGACTGCTGATCTATGTGATCAACTACTGTAAGTTAGATTCTATATAAGGAATTCTATGTTGGATTTCTAAAGATAATCTTCCAACACTCAGAACCCTTTGAAATTCTATAGACTCCTGAACACTAAGTGACTGCTCAGGTGAGGTTGACCCCTGCCTATCAGGTTTGATTTTAAGACCTACTGTTCACTATTCCTACCTCAACACCATGCCCATCCTCTGGCTACACTTCCAGAACTGCCAGGGTTGAGAATTCTAATATATAGGCATTAGGAGAAGAAAACAGAGAAAGATGATCATTCATGGAACTGCTGGTGAGAAGGAGAGAGAGAGGAATAAGAAATATATGCAGAGCCCCAGAGAAAAACTAACAAAGAAACTGAAACCATTGCTCATTCCAGATCAGTAAATTAGGTAAAGAGAAGAGGCAGAATGAGGAATGGAATTCCTCCTAAACTTAAGGGCAGAATGTGGGGAGCCACTTGAAGTCTCTGTATGCTCAGTTGTTAATGGGGGACTAAAAATATATACTATGAGAGGCCGCATGCACAGTCCTAAACATTCTTTTATGCATGTGATCACTAAAGCCATTAGAAGTAGGAAGTCAGGTAGATGACTTAATGTTATTTTTATATTACAAGGATAATTGTGCTATAGTTGATAGGCTACTAAGGACAATATAAAATATATTTATGCCTGGTTCTCACATACCTACTAGTAAAGAAGTAATAAGAGAAAAATGAACACCAGCAATCAAGTAAAACTAGCTTCCTAAGCCTTTTTGTGTCTGCCCAGCATCCTTTGTGGGAACACATCCCCCACCCTCATTCCTAAGTATTCCTGTTCAGGTGGTTTGGCCCAAGGATGGGTATTTGGCCCAGGTCAGTCAATCAGAGTATTTTATTCAATATCTTCCTAGTCACAGTGATTGTCTCGTGAAAGAGTATGTGATATAAGTTGAACCAATCAGAAGTCTCTGAGTATTTTACCAGCTATCCAGAAAACACCCTTTCTTTAGGATCATAGGCTCTAAGAACTCTATAGTTCTGGGGCAGCCAACATCCATCTTGCTGCCACTTGGAGTCAACTTGAAGATGAAACCAAGCAAAGGCAAAAAGTGGATAGGGAGTGGGAGAAGAGGGGTCCTAACTGATAATATGTCCACTGTAAGATGAAGCTGAGTAGGACAGATTTCTACCAGTATCTGAGAATGGGGCAGTCAGGGCTGTGACTCACCGTAGAAACAGTTGTCCTTGGCAGGAGGGGCCAAGCTCTTCCAGGAAATGTACATTGGAAGGGGTCTGATAGCAAAAAAGAAGGCTGGGACTTTTTGAAGTTATTTGCCCTTGGGTAATTTCAAGCTTAGTCTATACCTGTCCTTGAAGCCTTCTTGTGCTCCCTGCCGCCTTATATGAACCGGAATTACCAGATTCACCTGGAAAAAAGAGTGAAGAAGAAATAGACCAAGATAGCATCCAAATCCAATATAATTAGTCTTGTCTTCCTCACACATCAGACCTTAAGATGTCTGAAGGCAGGTTCTGTATCTCCCACTACTGGATCTTCAGGTCGAGCACAGACCCAGAGTTTGGTAAACATTAAATGAAGCATTCAATGATTGAATCTGATATGAGGCCCTGGAATAGCCAGCCTGAGAAATCCAAGCAGCCTCTTAAAAAATGCAAATGCCCAGAGGAGACAGAAGGTATTTTTTTGTCAACCAGTAATTCTTATTTTTGGCAGCTATAAGAACAAGGGGAACTATAAAAATTGGATTTTAGGGAACAAGTTTGTGTGACTAATTCGGAAAACAGTTTGGTATTATTGCCTGAAGTTGAACAGTTGTATACATGTGACCCAGCAATTCACTCCAAGAGATGGACCCAGGGAAACTCTTGCAGATATATGTGCAAGAATGTTCATAACTTCAGTGATCATAATGCAAAAACCTGGAAACAACTTAAATGCCCATCAGCAATAGAGTGGATGGATGAATTGTGGTATGTTCTCACAATTGGATATTATGGCAATAAAAACAAATGAAGTATACTAGTTCACAACAATGTAAATAAATCCTAGTGATGCAACAATAAAATGTAAGTGAAGAAAGTAAATGTATATAATATATTCAATATGACATAATTTTATAGAGTTGAAAACTAATATTAGAATATACTTTATAGAAATACATAAAATACAATTAAACTGTATATTTAAAAAAGCAGAGGAATCCTGGATGATGGTTATATTGTGTGTAAAGAAGTAGGGATGGGATGGGGATCACATGGTTAAATGAAGGTTATGTGAAAGTTCTAGCTTTTGTTTTGGATTGTAGGCTTACAGGTACTTATTGCATTATTAAGAATAATGAAATAATTAAAAAATGAAAAAAGAAAGAAAGAAACCCAAAAGCCTGGGTTCCCTAGGAAACAGCCTGAGGATGGTGTTTCATTTGGAAAGTACAATCTCATAACAGTTATGGTGAGGAAAAAGTGAAGGGAGGTAGGAGAGTGTGGATTGCAATGTCAGGGGACAACTTACATTGCTTTATAAAGAGCTCTGAAGACACTGGGCCAAATAAGTTAGCAGTGTATCTGTTCAGCTGCATGAGAAGTGTTCAGGGAGGATATTCAGAGAGACTGTGCCTTGGAGCAGTCCTTGGGAGGGAGAAGGGAGAGGAAAATTGGAAAATCTTCAATGGGAAGTAACTTCCCATAGGCACCACTTCTGGGTTGCTTCTCTGGCCCCTTTTGGGGACAGACCCAGATCTCACAGCCTGTGTTTTAGCTGAGTCCAGAAGTGGTGGGAGAAACCAAAATCTCAGGGCATGTGGTTTATCAGCCCAGTTGCGCAGCAGCAAGGCTTGCCCATGCAAGACTCTGCTTGGCTCCAGGTGGAGTTAGTTCCTGGGTTTTGGAGGGAACTGAGCTGGAGCGTGTGGCTGAGTCCAGGCCAGAATGACACTGAGGGAACCTAGGAGGTTTAGATGTGTCCTATATAAGCAGGGGCTCAGAGTTGGACCCAGGTTTGAATCCCTATGTGAATTTGGGTAAATTTCTTAACTTCCCTTGAGCTTCGTGTGGAATGTGGGAATAGTGGTAACTACTTCCAGAAGTTCTTATGAAAATCTAAGAGATAATGTATTTAATGCAAACTGCAGAATCTTTAGCATCTAAGAAGTTCTAAAAACGATGGTATTTCCTTCTGCCCTACTTCATGCCATGAAACATAATTGAGACAGTACTGGGACGAAGGAGCAGGCGTGGCTTTATTCTCTTTTCCTCATTTCACTCCACTCTCTTCCTACCCTGGGCAGCCCAAAGGCACTGGCACCTGTGTTATAGGATAAAAGAGAAAAGACAGTTTTACCCCCTTCCTAACATTGATAGTTGTGGGGCTGTATTTTTCCTCTGTGCTCTTGGTTTGAAAAACTTTTGGGTTTAAAGATAGCTGGGGAGGGGATGTTAGGGGTGGAGGGATTGAGCAAAATGTAAAAAGGACTCATGGACACGGACAATATTGTGTTGATTGCTGGGGGGAGGGAGGTATAAGGGGACTAAATGCTAATGGAAAAAAATACAATAAAGATTAAATTTTAAAAATGTACAAAGGACCTGAACAGACACTTCTCCAAGAGGTTATACAGATGGCCAATAGACATTTGAGAAAAATCCTCAACATCACTAATCATCAGAGAAATGCAAATTAAAACCACAATGAGATATCACCTCACACTTTTAAAAAAGAAAAAGAAAAAAAAAGAGGCATCCCAAACTGGTGGGTGTTTCAAGCAAGCAAATAATTTACTATCCCCTGTAAGTGATATTTTTCAAATATTAGTCTAATATTTACTTTGGTTGAGGGCAGAGCTGACCCCAGGAAGACAAAGGCACCTTTCACTAGTGTGTTGGGAGTTGAGCATGGGGACAGGACCCAAGGTCACAAATGGCAGATTTCCAATTCATTTCACAGATGTGTTAGCCCCTCTATGACTTGCTATCCTGGTCACCTGTCCACTTGGTCATTCCTTTATGTTTCTAGAGCCCCTCAAAGGGTGACTAGGTTAGCCAGAACTTAGTAGTTGATAGATATCACTTTCTTTTTGGTCATTTAAGAATATCCATTTCCTGATTTGCCTGCCTTATACAATTAAGTGCCACTGCCTCTCATAGCACCTCCATAGGTTCTTGTGTTGGATACATGACAGGGGCTAAAATAAGTGCATACTGCTATTTTGCTGGTAAAATGTAGTGTTGTGTAAGTGCAAGTTTTAATTTTGTAGATTTAGATGACTTAAAATGTTTAGTACTTAATTTGTTTTCTAATTTGGGGATAGAATAAAGTTATGTGGGGACTGGAAGACTCTCAAAAGGGCTGCCCTTATTATTAATGCATATTTTACACATGCTCCCAGACACTCCTCCCAGAGCCTTTTTCAGAGTACATTCCTAATCTCTAAATTGTTTCTCTTCCCTTTGAGCTGACCCTGTGGCCCCTAAAAACATGTAAAAAATTCTGAAGGAGTGGCACTCCTGCATACTCTTGGCAGATTTCCTTTGGCATCCCCCTTCTGGCTTACTTCCTATGTCCATGGATTCAACTGGCCCCAACTTCATTCTAGTGGGCAGTGGGCAAGGGAATAGAAAGTCATTTAAAGACTTCACATCACTGACTTTGAGTATTAGTGGAGAAATGATCTTATGCTTGTCCCTATAACACCTCTTGGGTCCCCAAGGTCAAAGCCTGGAATTCTACTACTGGAACTTTCCTTTGGCTAAATTTTGATTAAAGCATCAATATACTTGAGGATTGACATTTAAGATGTTATAAGTCACCTATATCTTCAATGTGAATGGCGAACAGGTTGGGTCAGCAGAGGCTCTGAGGATAGCTGGGGGATTGAGGAGGCGGGGAGGCTGTAATTGGGTAGCTCAGGACCCAGATAGAGCTTCTGCTTTTATAGGAGCCACTTGGTGGCAAGTAACATTTTGACCTTGAATTCCCCATCCCTTGCTGGTATAGCTACTCTCAGCCTTTAACTTTCAAATTAGAAATGTTTGTTTATGGTAGCAATGGAAAATAGTGTAGGTTAGCAAAGTCAGCAAAGATTGGAGAACCTATAAAAATAAAATAGCTGAAGAGTGTCACCCAAAATTCAATATTTCAAACAAAGTTAAACATTAAAAAAACATGAGATTCATGAAAAAAGACCCCTCGAGGGAATAAACATGCACTATGATATTTTTTTACCCTGTTTCTTTTTCCTTGTGATATTAGGCCATCTGTTAGGAAGGTATTCTCTTAAGAAAACCAATAACTTACACTAATGTTAAGATATCTCCTGAGACAATGTGAGATGATTTGATAAGTAGACAGTAGGCAGTTGCTGAATCAAAGGAAGGGATCATTCAGGAACACAATTAGCCCAGCATGGGTGCTCCCTTTTAATCAGAATCCCCACTCTCCCATGGAGCTCACTCTTTGTCCTGAACTTGATTGAACTGCTGGATTAAAGGCATGAGAGTTGAGCCTCATTTCCTTCCATTTCTAATCTTAGAGAATCCATTTATTCCTTTTGTCAGATGTCAGGAGCAGTCTCAGAAAATGGAGAGAATTGGGTGTGAATAATAATTCCTAATATTAGATGGTTATTTGTAGTTTGCAAAGCACATTTACATGTATTATTGCATTTAGTCCTTCCAATCACCCTGTGAAGTAGGCATTATTATTATCACAGTTTTACAGCTTGGGAAACCTAAGCTTAAAGAGGTGATGTGACTAGTCTAAATTCATAGAGAAAAGGAATGGTTCTGACCTCAGGCTTTCTTGCTCTCAGTCCTATTCCTCCACAATTTATATTGATTCTAAGTAGATGCCAATTGTCCACCCTGATCTCCTCACTCTTCCTTTATTAATAATAACAGTGGTGATGGTGGCTGACATTTGGGGTAGTCCTATGATGCCAGGTACATCTCATTTAGTCCTCATGCCAGTGCCATGATACAGATTTTATAACTAAACTTATTTTACAGTTGAGTAAACTGAGGCTCAGAGAGGTTAGATATGTTATTCCAGGGTGCATAGCTAGTAAATGATGGAGACAGTATTCAAGCCCAGGTGTGTTTCATTCCCCATCTCTTAACCCTGCACTCCATGACCTGGCTGTGTCCTTTGGTTTCTCTTTAAGGTTTCCACCTCCTTCCAAATGTCTAATTCAAAACAGCAGAGATACTCTGGGTGCTTTCAAGGACAAAACACAAGCTATAGGCTGTGGGAAGATACAGGATGAACAATGGGTCCTCCAGAACTTATTCCAGAGGGAAACACAACTGACCCACGCAGCAAAGCAACAGCACATGTCTTCATCAGGAGGGGCATGGAGTCTGGTGTAGGGATGGGGAAAAACAGGACTGACCAGCCCACACTGAGGCAGTAAGTCCCTCACTAAGAGGCTTACTACAAATCCTCTGCTCTGAATCATTCATATTTTGTAGAAGGGTGGGGTGCTTAACACCAAGGTATCCCTTACTGATAGCGACCTATGGCACAGCAGGGGGTGAAGTGTCACCAGCTGTGTGTGAAAGCACAGACTGAGGATTGTAAGACCCTCTGGTTCATTAAAAATGCTCCATACTGAGTAAATCCTAAAAGATAAACTTCGTTGGGGTAAAGGCCATAATACAGTTAAGAGCTACTTAGGGGTTTGCTTCACTTTAAAACAATAAAAAGTCCCCAGCTACCTTTTCGAAATATTTAGCTCATTCCCATGCTGATTGATGCTGGCAGAGGGGTGGGCGGTGGGCCAGGAAGTTGGTGAAAGAAAGTCTGGGAAGAAGACAATTTGTTCAACCGCATGAATGGAAAGGCTTTGAGGTTTTGAGGGAGGTGGTGGGAGAATCCTTGTCTTTCACCTGTCACCCTTTCCTGAGGAGACTTTCCCTTGTCATGGCACATGGTTCTCAGTCCTGGTTGCACATTAGAATCACCTGGGGTGCTTTTTAAATCTATCCCTTCTTGGGTGTGGCCCAGGTACTGTAATTTTTATAAGCTCTGCAGGTGGTTGTGAAGAACAGAGGGTATTATTGTTCTAGAATTTCAGAAATAGAAACAAAGAACTGACACAAGTGTCCAATTAAACTTTGCACTATTTTAGTGAGCTTGGGAGGGAAGCAGGCACTGCAGACCAATTTTAAAGAGGGGAAGAGAGCACAAAGAAGAGAAGCAATTTGCCTGGACAGAAGGCTGGTGAGGGCAGAGTTGAGGTAGGAGTTAGCTCCTTTTATGTTCTTCCAGGTCCCTCCTGGTAGTATATCACAGAATCAATAGCTCTGAGGGCTTAGCTTTTTATGTACGCAGGCATGAGATTTCTATTCCTTATCTGGGGCAACCTTTCCAATTAGATCTATACTGCTGTGTTCATGTGTTTTCTGGTACGGAACCCAAATCTTTATTTTGTAATTCTTAGCTCTTTGCAAGCCCAAGCAGTGAGTCATGAGACTCCTGCATCTGTTTAGGAGGAGCTAGGGACCTTGGTACATTCTGTACAGAGCATAACACGTGCATGTGCAGTGGAAACGCATCAGTAGGGGTGGAATTCAGACTTCACTCAGCATCAGCTTTCAATCCAGCTGTAAACCCAGCATGTCTGCCACTGGATCTACAGCAGTTAATTCTTTCAGAACTCAGAGCTAAATCCCCAAGGAGGCCTGGCCAGGAGAGGCTAACTGAATTGCTGCCTGCTTAAAGATACGCTCATGTTTCTTTGTCTAACTGGGTCAGTTAGGTTGTTTATTTTTGACATTTGATTTCAGTGCAGGTCTGGCTTCAGTGTGCTGGCAATTCCCAGAGAGCACAGGATGAGTGACTGGGGCAGGTGTTCAGGAATGGCCAGTGACTATTATTTAATTTTGACCCTCCCCAGCCTCACGATTTATGTATGAGTTGGTTATGTGACTGAGGTCTATTTTTAACTGCAGGTATGCTCTGTTCAACAGGAATCATGTTTTTTGGACACTGCATTATGCAGCCTGGCTCCAAAGTTTGCCAGGAGTGCTAAAGTAAACTGTGGGTAGTCATCGAAACTCCCACAGTGAGCAAACAGTATACTTACTTGCTGCAAGATAGTTTCATTGTGTTAAATAGCTGTCTGATGCTACCTGGTGGGAAACACTGTTTGACTACTTTATCGGCTTCTTTCATCTTGTCTCCTAACTAATCCCAGAATAAATCCAGTGGCCCTGGCGGAAGGGCATTAAAAAGGCTTCTGGTGATGAAGATTAAACTTGAAACAAGTGAGGCAAAAGTAATGCAATGCTCATTGTGATGTAGGAAAGTAGAAAAGTTGGTTCAGGTGGAGACCATCTAGTTGAGAAGCTGCTCTGAGGCAGGTGATCTTGTTGAGCCACTCGTTCTTCTAAAATGAGCACACTAGACAAGTCTCTTGGTGGTTTTCTTGGGGTAATCATAAGTGGCTTTCAAGAATTACATAAGATTATTTTCTCTGACTTCTGAAAGACTAGCGTCTGGCTTATCCAAGATGACCCAGAGAAGGGGCAGAGCTAGCTGTCCTGAAGGGAGGATGTTAGTATCAGTGAGGACTCCGGTGCCAAGTAACAGAAATCAACTCTTTTATAAGAGTTAATCTACTTAAGAAGAAAGAACTTTTTAGAAAATAAGTTCCATGAGAGCAGGGATAGCTTGTTCACTGCTGTTTCCCCAATAGAACAGTACCTTAAATGTTACTCAGTTACTGTTTGTAGACTAAAAGATATTGTTAGGAAGACTGAGAACTTCTCTGAAGGGGTTTAGGGGCCAGGAACTAGGTCCCTGACAGTCTCATCAGGAGTTCACTGCTAAAATGAATGCTCTCAACTATTCTTAAGTTTTTGAGTGTCTATAACTTTCCAGAGAAAAACAGAACCAATAGGAGATCTGTCTATCTATCATCTACCTACCAATCTAGAGAGATATATTGATTTATTGTAAGGAATTGGCTCATGGGAATATGGGGGCTGAAAAGCCCACTCTGCAGGGTGGTTGTAGATTGGAGTTGGAGAGCCACAGACAGTGTATGTTCCAGTACAAGGACTGTCAGGCAGGAAGGGCTGATGTTGCAGATGAAATCCAAAGGCAGTCTGCTGCAGAATTCTCTTACTCAAGGAAGGATCTTTTTGTTCTTTTCCATCCTACTCAGGAGGAGACCCATCCAGATATGGAGAGTAATCTGCTTTACTCCATTGATTAAAATTTTAATCTCATCCAAAAACACCCTTGCAGAAACACCCAGAATTATGTTTGACCAAATATCTGTATACTTCATGTCCCAGTGAAGTTGAAACATAAAATTGGCCATCACAGAGAGGGAGAGGTTGAGGGAGAGGGAGAGGGAGAGGGAGAGGGAGAGCACAACTGGCTGAGCTTGAGTCATTGACCGTGTTTTTAGCCTGTAGATGGCAGGGTGTTTTGTTTGTCAATTCCAGAGAATGTGCCATGTGGCAGAGCTTATTTCCCATAGGGAAAGTGGGGAGCTGTTACCAGGAAAAAGGGAAATGGATACTGGAAAGCCACAAAACAACTGGCTCTTGTCTCAGGAGAGTCTTACTTCATCACTAGCTTTTGTGTGGGTTGATGTGACAGCTCTGATTGCCTCTTCCAGCTCCTCTTCTCTGTGTTAAAGGGAGAGCAGCCGGGATGGGGAAAGAAGTAATTTCTGTCCCTTTGCCCCTTCACCTCCATAAGGAGAGGTGACTGAGGGTAGACCATCAGCTCTGGCCCTTACTCTTACAGGTCTGTGCTAAGGATTCAGCACTCAAACGCTGGCTCCGTGTGGAAAGTCTCCCCACATTATATACGGTGTGCACAAGACATCTCTGCCCCAAAAGGTTGTTTTTTTTTAATATCTTTTTTTACTGGTGTTCTACTACAGTTGTCTCATTTTTTCCTCTGTTGCTCTTCATGGCCCCGTCCACACCCCCCACTACCACAGTCAATTCCCATGCTGCTGTCCATGTCCATGGGTCATTTATACTAGTTACTTGACTGTCTAGACCATTTCCTTTCTTTCCCCTATCTCCCCCTCCCCACTCCCCTCTGGTTACTGTCAGTCTGTTCCTTGTTTCCATGCCTCTAGAAGGGTTTGAATCTATTTGTACTGTGCATTTTATTTCTTTTCCATTCTTTACCTACTAGTGGCTATTGCCAACCTGTGCAGTACCTTTGTGGAATTAAAAAGGCACCAGACCAGATCTGCAGGGAGAGGCAATGTGCAGATATTGCCACTCCACGGTACCATCTGCTGTGACATCCTCTTCAGAGGTTTGTGAGCCTTATTTCTGATTAGCATATTATATAGAAGAACTGACTCACCAGATTCCATGGGCCCATGGTGGGGTAGATATGATCAATAGCCTAAAATGAAAACAGATAAAATGGAAATAAATAGAAATTCTTTTTTTCCCCACATATCTCAATGGACCATGTTGTACACAACTGGGATAGGCACAGCCCACTTTGTGGACCACTGATCTAGAAACTTTTCTGCTTATAGCACCTGTGCAGACAGGTTAATTGACTAAACACTTCTCCCAGGTCTGGAGGCATCCTCAAGCTCCATTACAATACTGTGGTCTCCAGGTGTGTGTGTTGGGGGTGGGGGGTGGCGGCAGAAACTATGGCTTGAAGGCCGTATACAGCTTGCCACATATTTCTATAAAGCTTTATTGGGACACGGTTACTTTTTTATGTATTGTCTTTCGCTGCTTTTGTATTCCAGTGGCAGAGCTGAGTAACTATCTCAGAGATCATATAGTCCCAAAGCCTCAGATTCTTATTATTTTGACTTTTTACAGAAATGCAAGAAAGTGGACCCCTGCTGTAGGCAGTTAGTATAGATCCCTGTGCGTTGATAATAAAATGTGAAGCTTGTTTGCCATTCCTGCTCTAGCGTTAGGCTAGAGTTGGGAGAATAGCTCATTGTGCTAATGAGCAGAGGTGGATTTAACGGCGGGTGCACTGGGAGCGTGCCCTGGGCCCCGACTTCTGAAGGACCCCGCAAGTTTACAACTTGTACGTAATTAAAATTGCACATATGAAACCAAACTTGGTGTCATTAGAAAAAAGTGTAAAGTTGGGTTTTGTGGGACCCTTCAGAAGTCAGGGCCCAGGGCGCATGCCCAGTGTGTCTGGTACGCCTGCCATTAAATCTGCCTCTGCTAATGAGGCCAAGCTTAGTTGGCCTTGCTTTCTTCTGTGAGTACTCAATCTTTGCTAGCTTTCTTAGAAATCTAATCCATGGATCACAAGGACATAGGGAAGTGAGTGTAGATAAAGCTGGTCACCTAAAGTCCATGTCCTGCTCAGTATAGTCAGCAGTGTCTGCTCCATCCACAGAGGCTCTACTACCTGCCTCCCGGTGGAGGTGCTTGCTTCTCAACATGGCTTATACCCATGGCACAGAGGCCTCCCCACTAGTGGGCTCAAAGACATTGCCTGTCACCAAGGGAGCCCTGGGTATCTGTGCTGAAATACTTGAATTTCTCAAGAAAAAAAATTTTTTAATTGAAGATTTGAGGTGACAATTGGGAACTAAAATGGTTTGTTTCCACCAGTCCTGACAATTCACAACTAACAACTCCCTTATCCCTTCCTCTTTGGGTACGTCTATTGGATGTGGGAAAGGAGAAAAGGAGTTAGAACTGATAGAGGACGTAAAGACAAAGGAAAGCAGAATGAGGAGGGTGATCATATTCTGAAATACTAAAAATGTTTATATATACTGAGGTGGCTGAATTTGAGCCTAATTAAAGTCCACCCCTTTCAGGTGTGGGCCATTCTCACAAACTATTAGGTGCCAGCCTGAGTCCTTATACAGGGGCTGGGAAATCTCCCTGGCAAAAAACTCCTCAGGGAAGCGGGCCCTCATAGAGGTCTGTCCCCTTCCGCCTCTTGGCCTTCCCCCTGGCCCCTCGCCATGCCACACATCTGCATTCAATTTAGGGAGGGAGGGGGTGCCCAAGAAAAGGGAGTAAACTGGCAAAATCTGCTCCTTGGAAGCCACAGTCACCTGGATACTAAGAATAGTGTTTGGGTCAGGTCTAATGGACTGTAACACAAAAAGGCAGCTGCTCCCTCTTTTCTGGTTGCAGGGGGGAGATGTGACTTCAGAACTCATTCTAAGAAGACACGCGTGTGTTGGGCATCTCATATTTGGAACCAGCTGCTCCTCTGTGGCCCCACGGAAGCAGCAGGAGGCACATTTCCACAGCTCAGCAGGAGCCAAAAGCCTGGCAGAGGGTCTTCCTGGACAGAGACAGAGCAGGACAAAAGAAAATGGTGGATGCTCCATTCCTGGTAGGATATGCTGTGTGTACCCGTGAGTACATGGGTTGGGATAATATCCAACTCCAATTAACTTCAGGCTGGTCAGGAGGTGCTTCTGTTGTTGTTATCACTTTGTTTATTCCTGCACCTCTCTTTTGGGAATTGCTTTTTTCTATTCCATGAGCTTCTGGTGGGGCTGTTAATCATGTGGCTCTGCTTTTCCAGACACAGAGTTAGTCACTTGGGAGACAGAGTCCTCCCTGGGCTTCATGGGCTCTCGTGTGTCCTGTGCTGTGTTCCAAGAATGCAAAACCCTGCTGCTCCATCATCTCGGCCATTTCTCAGGGTTATTTATACAACTGTCTCCTCTGGACAAAGAGCAGGCTTATTTGCTATAAATGTGGTGGATTCCCCAAGCTGGGGTTCCCTGGCTGTGGTGCACACACATGGCCTGAGTGGTATCCCTCTGGGTTGTGCCACCTGGCTGCTCCCATGAGACACTAGGGTGAGGAAGACCAATGCAGAGATGCTGATGGTCATGCTGGGCATTGTGCTGTGGGTAATGAAGTCTCTTGTTTTTGGCCCATTCCTTGTCTTCTGGCAGCATGCAAAAACCAGCAATAGGCTAACTAATTAGCTTGAAAGTAGGGTAAAATCTAATCAAGGAGGCCACATTTGGTTTCTGGAAATGGACCCAAACAGGGCTCCTCTAAAGTCCTTTTTAAGGACTGATGTGGATCTAGGAAAGAAAAAAATTATGCATGTCCCCAATTTTGCCAGTTGTGTAGACAATGATTTGGCAGCTATAAATGTAGTGGTTTGATTCATATTTAATAAGTGTAGTTGCTGTGCCTGCTCTACTCAGATCCCTTACTGTTATGGCTTTGGGTGCTGTGAGTCATAAATGTGAAAACTGATTGAAATGCTGACCTGCTTCATGCTCTCCCTCCCTGAAGTCAGCCTTCATCTCCACTTGGATGCAATGAAAACTACTCCCCTCATGATGTTTTTCCTGTGGATGAGGGAAGTATGTGGGGGGTCTAAGTGAAGTTTCCCCCGTGATTCTGAAAGCAAGCTGATCAAAGCATAAAAGTGGATGCCACAGTGAAACTCAGATTTTTGTAGCTTGGGACTGCATGGCTTAGGGTATATGTCCACAGGCACTGAAGCTGCCATGGCATTGAACTTGTGTCTGAACAGCTCAGGTCACGTCTCTGCAAGGGAGTTGCAATACCCTCCTCTCCACTCACGCAGCTGGAGGGTAAACACTTTGAGCCCATCCAATGCATTGCCTAGGTTTTGCCACTAGATGGACCTCTAACTAATTTTCAGCAATCAGTGTGGGTTTGAGGTGGTAGTCATTTTTACTTTAGGACTCAGGTTCTCGATTTTATATCATTCATATTTCAGCACTATGTAAACAACTCCCGAAGTTCATATGAGATGTTCAGACAAACACTGGTGAGTATGGTGGAGACAGCTGAAACACTCAGAAGTTGTTGGTGGGCGTGTCCTTCGGTAAATTGATCACCCAGGGGTTGGATGAATCCTATTGTACTTCATCTGCTCAGAAGGGTGCCTTTTGTCTTTTTCACAAAGGTGCCACATATCCTAATGCTAGCCCAGGTTCGGGGCCGTGAGGAAAAGGCCTAGACGGTCGCAGAGGTCTCGAGCCCACCTCCCCTGCCCCCTATCACAGATCCAACACCAGCAACCACTTACCTCAGAGATTTATTGTTGGATGAGAGCAAAGGAAAACTTCACCTGTTCCATTGATTTTGATTACTCATAGCTGAATGAAATTTCTTACTGATGAGTGAAAATATTAAGGAAAAGCTCCACGTGAACAGAAATAGGAGAGAAGCTTTCCTTCTAGGAGCACAGGATGATGCATCTGGCCTGGGTTTGAAGTCCAAATGTTATTTCATTCTGTGCCCCTGAGCCAGCCCCTCCACCCCCAAGGCCCAATATCAAGGCAGGACCACGGTGCTCTGAGCAGCCCTGCCCCTCAGTGTTGTGATGTTCTGCCTTGGGCTGTAGGCTTTGGGTATACAAATACAGAACAAGTATGGAAGATATTCACCCTCCCTCACTGAGCATACAGGCTGGGGGAACAAGAATTACCTCTGGTAGCATGGACATATTTCCAAAAATAAATAAATAATTTAGTTTATTTTGTGGACACCACACCTCAAAGTCTGGTGACGACTGACCAAACTCTCTGCAGCAAGGCTGGTGTAAATCCAGAAAGGCTCCCCTGGCAGAGTCCTAGCAACCTGCTGTTTCATTTCAAAGGCCCTTTTCCTCCAGCAAACATGGTGCAAAGGAGTCTTGCCCCATACCACTGAGGGATATTAGGCCAGATGTGTATTTTATCTGTAGACAGTTTTTTTTTTCCATTTTAATACTCTTTATTGCAAGCTACAACACATATAGAAAAGTATACTAAACATAAAGTAGTTTAATTTTGCATATAAAGTAAACCTCATATCAACTTAAGAAATACAGCACTGCTAGCCTCTGGAGCCCTCCTGCATATCCCTTCTCAACTGTAGTTCCCCTTTTCAGAGGTAACTACTCTCCCTACTTCTATGGCCATTCACTTTTTTGCTTTTCTTTAAAATTTTACTACATAAATATGTATCCATTGACACTATTGCTTGAATTGATCTGATATTGAAATTTATAGAAATGGATCCATACAGTATGTGTTTTTCATGTCTGGCTACTTTTACCAACATGTTTGTAAGAGGTATTCATATTGCACACAGCTGTAGTTAATTCATTGTACTGTTGTATAGCATTTTATTACAGTATATGAGTAATCAGCAGGTCTTTACAAATTCACTTAATTGTGAGGTTTAACTGTTATTAATTTAATTAGGGGATTTTAATTTGGGGCACACATCTTCTCTGGGTATTTTCATCCATGTCTCCTTGTACTCAAGTACAAACATTTAAGTAGGGTAGAAAACATGAGATATTTTCCTTCAACTTTACTAGATGATGTCAAAGTGATTCTGTAATTTGTGCTCCCACCAGCTGTGTATGAGAGGTCTCAGTGCTTCACTTCCTCACCAATACTTAATAATACTAGTCTTTGGAAGATTAGTTTTTTTGTTGGTGTGCATTAAAATATAATTGTGTTTGTGTGTGTGTGTGTGTGTCAGAGAGAGATTTTAACCTAATATGTATTATAGATAAACCTAATTTTTATTAAAAATGTAAAACATAAAAAGAATAATACAGAGAACATCCACATATCTACTAGTAAGTCAATAATTATTAACATTTTGGCATGTTTGCTCTTTAATCTACATTTATCTGTTTTGTGGGTATGAATTGTATGAAAACAGTAGTCAGATGACGCTCATTCTTAAATACTTTGACACAACTCTTCTAAGAGAGATATTTTACTATTTAGTCACAATAACCAAGAAAATTAACAACAATTACTTAAAATCATGCAATATTTAGTCCATATTCAGATTTCTTGAGTTGACTTGAAAATGTCTTTTGTAGCTAGTTTTTTTTTTTTTAATCAGGATCCACTCAAAGTCTGTGCTGCTCATTTGGTTATTATATCTTTAGTCTCTTTTGTTTTTATGACACTGACCTTTAAAAGAGAGTAGGCCGGTAGTCTTGAAGAAACCTCACATATTACAGTTGTTTGATATTTCCTCTTGGTATCTTCCCTGTCCTCTATAAACTGGAAGTTAGGTTTGAAGACTTGATTAGATTAGTCTCATTGTTTTAATTCACATGTGTTCAATTTCTGACATTGAGCATCTTTTCATATGTGGGGTGGGGAAAAGTAAGTTTATAATTATGAGTACATGAAACATAGAGTTTATTCTTGTATTATTGTTTATTAATTATTGTAGTATTTTCCTAGGAACAACTGTAAACCTACTTTTGCCCTCGCTGTATTTGTTGGCCGCTTAGATTTCATCTCTTGTGATGTGCCTATTCAAGCCTCTTGACTATTTTCCTACTCTTATTGTCTCTCCTTTTCTTACTGATCAGTGGAAGTTAATTCTATAAATGTGTTGAAAATATTTTATTCCATTCTATGGTTTGTCCTTTTACTTTTGTAAGGATTTATTTTCTTAAAAAAACCCAAACTTATTTATTTTAAAGTGAGGGTAAGGGAGGGAGAAAGAGGGAAATACTGATGAGAAAGAGAAACATTGATTGATTGCCTCTCATAGGTGCCCCAGCCAGGGACCCAACCCACAACCTCAGCATGTGCCCTGACTGGGAATGGAACTGGCGATCTTTTGCTTTGCAGGATGATGCCCTACCAAATGAGCCACACCAGTCAGGGCAAGGATGTCATTTCGTAAGGTGAAGTTCTTTAATGTCCAGTTTATCACTATTTCTGTGATTTGTCTAAGGAATCTTTCCTAAACTGGAGTCAAAAAGACATAGGTTATCTCATCAGTTGCCTTTCATAATTTGATCTAGAGCACTCCTGGAGGAGATTTTGTGTATGGTGTGAGGTACAAGCTCAGTTTCATTTCCTCCCTACAATAGCATTTATTAAAAAGATGCTCCTTTCTTTGGCCCCACAGTGCTACCGTCACTGTAAGAAAAGGTTGCCTCTGTGTATGGATCTGTTTGGGAGATCTCCATTCTCTCCATTGGTTATTTTTCTATTTTTGCGCGCGTCAACGTGCGCGCGCGCGTGCACACACACACACACACACACACACACATTTTTTCTTAGTTACTATAGCTTTATAATAAGCCTTGACATCTGACTGTGCAAGTTCTTTCTCTGTATTACTTCAAGAATGACTTGGCTGTCCTGACCAGTGTGGCTCAGTTGGCTGGGTGTCATTCTGCAAAGTAAAAGGTCACTGGTTCAATTCCTAGACAGGGCATGTGTTTGGGTTGCGTATTCAGTTCTAGTCAAGGCTAGGCAACCCTAGCCCAAACATTGACATGAGAGGCAACCAATCAGTGTTTCCCTCTCAAGTCAATGTTTCTCTTCCTCTCTTTCTCTAAAAATAATAAATAAAATCTTTTTTAAAAAAAGAATGACTTGATTAAGATTGACATTTTACATAAGAACTCACTCAAACCTGGAGCTTCCTTTTTGGAAGCATGGAGTTATTATTCTTTCCTGAGCTATGTTCTTAGCAGTTACTTACCTAAGTTCCCAGATGGTCCTTTTCAGGGACTTTCTGATCCATGGCTTAAAGAAAAATCTGATTTGAATTCATGCAAACCCAATGGAATTCCCATATTTAAACTGCTTTTTGGAACAGGCTGAAGTGTAGCAATTAAATCTGAAATCGCTTGTGGCCTTTTCTAGACAAATCATCTGATCTTTGGAAATGGGTTGCTGACTGAGAGATCAGCCCTCTTCCTGGGACTTCACCCTAGAAAGAGAATGAGCTCTGGAGTCATATTTTTCATTCAACTCCCAGGTATACCAACTACTAGCCATGTGACCCTGGGCACATTAGTGAACCTCCTGGGTTCAATTTTTCTCATCAGTAAAATGGAATAATAGTATCTACAGCCCTGAACAGTGTGGCTCAGTTGGTTGAGTGTCATTCCGCAAAGTGAAGAAAGGCTGCCTGTTCGATTCCCAGTCAGTACACATGCCTGGGTTGTGGGTTCAATCCCAGTTGGGGTGCATATGAGAGGCAACCAATTAACATTCCTCTATCACATCAATGTTTCTTTCCCTCTCTTCCCCTCTCTCTAAAAATAAATAAATGAAATCATAAAAAATAATAATAGTATCTACATCATGGGTGTTTGTGAAGATTAAATGTGATAATATGTGAAAAGGAGCTGGCATAGAATAAGAGCTTGATAAATGTTAGCTATTCTTATTCTTAAGAAGAACTCTTCTCCTTTCCAAGAGCTTTGAGACTCATCTAAAAGAATGGCATAATAACATTTCTTTTGCATTTCTAAGGTTCAGAGGGCTTTACTTGCTGGAGACTCTGCACATGCATCTGCAGGGGGTTCCTAATGTCATCATCTGCCCCTCAGCAGTCTGAAGGTAAAATAGTTGGTTTATATCCTTGGCTGGAAATTAACTAATATACCAACTCCTTAAATTCTTTGAACCTAATGTTTACCATAGAAATTATAAGTGGAGAGGGTCAGGGTCATGCCCCAGGGTCCTATTCTAGACCTGTTGAACAGCAGTTTCTGATAAGCCCTTTCCTGCTTATTGGTCTAGTGGATATTTACTGCCTTGGAGACCTTTCCCAGCTGAGGGGTGTATGTGCGGCTTTAAGCTGAGGGGTGTATGTGCAGCTACAAGGAGAGTTGGCATTATTAGGGCTGCTATATATGGTAGGGAGAAACATACAATTTATGTTCAGTTTATTGGGGAACCAAAATGAAAGAGCCCAGTGGAATGAAGCAATGAGATTATACCTCTAAGAGACTGGAAAACAACTAGAGAGGTAGGCACCCCTACAGTGCATTGAGTGAGGTGAGGAATGGAGAGATGTGATCCTGGGATGGTTGAAGGCTGGGTTGGGGTAACTGTAGGGGTGTTGGTGTTAGCCAGAAAAACCTTCATGTCCAAAGACAGCCATTCAACTTATCGTTGCCCCAAGCTATGCCAGTTGATAACAGTGCAGAGAAGTGACTTTGGCTGTTTTGGCCTCAGGGCCATTCTCTGAAGTCCACCACTACCTCAAAAGCCCTTCTAGAAACAGAGGGAGGTGGTGGCACCACGGGAGAAACTGTTGTAGGTTCAGTACCTGGATGGAGCTGGGCAGGAAATGGCTGTACCTGTTCCACTGAAATGGAAAGATGCTTGTGGTGTAACTGAACAAACCAGGGCCCATTCACGTGGCATCTTGGTTGGTGTAAGACCCAACAATTACTGTTGAGAGTAACAGGTCTTTATTTACAATATTCCAACTTTGGGGGGTCTGGGAGCACTCCTGCTCAGAGCCCTGTTTTCCCACAAGACCCAGTACTTCCCTTGCTCTCCAGAAGGCTATAAGCCAAAATCAAGCCCATTAGTTCCCCATTTCCTTATCTGTCAGCTCCCTCCTTCAGGGTCTGTGGCATGTCCTCAGCCTCCATATAATAGTCCAGGAAACATGTGCTGTGTTACACTGGATCATGGTGATGTCCAGGAAAGGTACAAGTCCTAAGAGGGTGTCCTTTCCATATGTTCTGAGTTCCAAGAGTCCAGACTGAGTCTGGATGTGCAAGGCAGAGTCTCTTGGTGGCTTTGGAATCAGCTAGAGTGGGCATAACCAAAGCAGCAGCATGCCTGCTTTCTTACTAGCCAAGCCGCATGGCTGAATCATGACTATAAACTGCATAACTGCTTGTGTATCACTCCTATATCATGGCACTTCTCATATGGCTGCTACAACATACTCCTCCTCTTCTCAAGGCTGCCCGCCTGTCCTTTTAAGTCCTGACCCAGAAATTCCTATGTGACCTCATCTCCTAATTCTCCCACAATGAACTACATTTGCCAGTTTCCCCATATTGTTTACATTCTTTCGGCTGCCATATTTAGTCAGGGCAAGATTTGCTGTCACAGGAGTCTCCAGGGAGGGTCTTCACCTCTCCTGACTACCTCATGAGTCAGGATACATCCTGAAAGTCACTATACCTCTTCTTCTAATTCTCCTCATTATCCGGCAGTGATGTTTATAGAGCAGAGGGTTGCCCTCTGCAGTTTATCATGGAGGTCAGTGGCTTAGGGATCAGAGGGAGGAGTCTGGAGCTGGTATTGTGGCTCCAGAAGGTCATTAGTGTCCAGGCTCCTTCTGGTCTCTGCTCTGCCACTCTTGGAGCTTCCCTGAGCTTGCAGTACCATTGCTGGGCCTGCAATCCTTGTTTCCCTGTTTCAGCTGCAATTGGTTGGGCAAAGGAGGGTCGTGCTTTCCAAGAAGCCTCACCCCAAGGCTTGCCCTCATATTTGGTGACACCTAATTTGTACAAGAAGCTCAGACTATAGTTAGTTAATTGATTTATAAGTAAATAAACCTATATAGTTAAATGTTTAAATAGATATTTATTTATATAAATAAATAATTGGCACATTGCCAGAATTCCATTACTAGAGAAGGAGAGACTAAGCCCTAGGAAGGCAGCAAGCAGTCTCACATAGTGTAAAAGTTCTGCTTTCTGCAGCAAAATCCCTAATTTATAAGTGCTCCAGGGATTTCAGGATCAAGGTGGATATTTGAAAAATTGGAAAAACAAAGGTACTGTAATCAGCCCCATGGGAAGAGTCTGCTCAACAAGATAGTTCTTCAGCTGCAGTTGGCCAGCCTGGATCACCTCCAGTTCACCTTTGGGGATCAGTGCAGCAGATCCATGCTGGACTGACATCTGTCAGCTGGTTAGCAGTGCACAATGGTCTCTATACAGACAATCCATGGGAAGCTAGCACAAGAACAATGTCACAAGCATATGTTTGTGATATAGTCTTTCATGTAAGTCAGCCAGGCAGCTGCTTGGCTAAGCTGCCTGCTGAGCAGCCTGGCACTAAGGAATAGACAAGAGTTACACACAGTAACTGTGCTATTCACTCAGCTTTTATTGAAGGCAGGTTCACTCAAAGTAGAACATCAACATACGTTAATATTCTACTTACACTCTGACAAGCTAAGAGAAATATAACACACACACAGAATAATCAATGGGGAATAATGAACCCAGTCCCAGAGTCTCAGTCTGCAGGCCCAGAAGACAGTACAGTGGGCAAGGGAGTCATTAGCGTCTTACAAAGAAGGATCTCTTGAGCCAGGTGGGCAGTAGGGTAGATGAAGTCCTGAGTCCAGGAGGGGAGAGCCTCTGATGGCTGATGCCAAGGGAGATCAGCGTGGCATGGAGCAGGACTCTGGTGTTGGAGCTCAGCTGTCTCAGCAGTGGACTGAAACCTGCCTCAGTTATACCTTGAAAGTGGTGTATTCCACCCTTCTGGGTCTTTTGATAAATGTCTTGGCACCCCTGATGCCAAGTGGGGAATTTTCCCAGGAGCCAATGGGTGATATGTGGCTGTTCTGCTTGGCACCCCTGATGGCAAGTGGGGAAAATCCCCAGGAGCCTATCTATGTGTGGTCCTGCTCTGTAGACATGGCTGTTCTGGTCACATGTGCAGATATCTTAGGTGTGTCTCCTTGCTAGATGTGTCTGCTCTGACTTAGGTAGTTTCCCTCCTGACCACAATGTCATGGCTGACTAATAGCCATGATGGTTGACATGAGTCACTTCACTTTGTTTTATATACTTTATGCTATCTTGATTTGACCAGTGCCATTTTATTGGTCCTGCTCTCCACAAACAGAAGGTTCTCACATATCATCTCCAATGTTTCTTTCTAATCCTGTACGGTTAGGCTCATTGGTGTTCTTTGACAGTCATTAAAGTCACAGACATGCCTGGCGTTGCACTTGTTCCCTTCTTGGGGGAGAAGATCCTGGAGCAGTGAGACCCCCCCCACCCCACCCCAGCCAATGATCAGAGCTGGGCTTCCTGTAAGACAAATGCTTAGAATAAAACTATTGCAGAATTTCCTTTTTAAACATGTGCTTCTTAAAGTTTGGAATCAAATTTGTGCTAACATGTGTTATTTAAGCCTGAAATAAAGATGGTCTTTTTGCAATCCTGAGTGGATCAGCCTTAAATAGAAAGAACCTGCTGAGTAGAATTAGGTAAGGCATAGAGCAGTCCACAGCAGAAAACAAGGTTCCTTCAAAAACTGACCCCTTTCTCAGAACAGAGGGGAAGCTCTTCCTTGCTGGAGTTCTTCAGAAGCAGTATTCAGAAGGAAGGTAGCTTTCTAGGAGGCTGATTCTGAGTCAGGAGGAAGGTTGCTTCTGGATGTTTCATATAGAAAATGAAGCCCTTTGACCCGTCCCTACCACAGACCCTCACCCCCAGTAGTCTGAACTTCGAACAGGTGCAGATCCCATCACGACTGTGGTCACTTTAAGATTCAAGAGACATGTGGAGCATTCTAGCTCTGCTTGTTCTCTAACTTTGGAAACATTTTGCCTTGAAATGGAAGATTTCCCAGGGCCCATCCACCTCCCCTCCTGACTCAGCCTCCTGAAGTCCTGAAGTCCTGTGGCAGATTTCTGCCCTTCCCTTGGCTCTCTGCTGCCCTCTGCTGGAATGGTGCTGCTAGCACCACTGGAGTTTACCTTACAGCATTCTGGGGCTCTTGACCAATTGTTGATGCTTCTTCGTGGTCTATAACAGAGAGAGAGACTTACAAGCAAATACAGACTTTTATGACTTATAACTGAATACTAAGTAAAGTCAATGCTCTATTACCATATAATGAGCAACACGATTGTTAAAAAGGCATGAATGAAAGCAGTTAATTATCAACCAAGAAAGACAAAACAAATTTCTTCTACTTTAAAAAAATGTTTAGTAATGAGTATACTGTACAAGATAATGTGCTCATCCTTAAAGGAACCTATAAATTGAGTTATGCAGTTTCTCTTTGCAGTGAGATTATAATCTTATTATCCAGGAGGAGGGGAAGTAATTATAAAATAAGGCAGATCAAGATAAATCCCCTGAAGAGAGTACCAGATAGTGTTGGGGTGAAGGAGAGCTCAGACTAAGCTAGAAATCAGGAAATGAGGGTCTCCAAAAGCAACAAATACTGTAGGCTGTGAGTATTCCAAAAACGGAATAACAGGACAAGGTCTCTATCGTATTTGGCTCATGTTTGAAATTGAGGAATAGTCAAGTGTGTCCAGAGATTAGAGCATATATGAGTCGCAGGGAGAAGTTGGGGAATTTAATTCTTTCCATCCTTTATTCTGTATTTTTATTGTTTGAAGTTCATGGTTAATAAACTGAATTTACTTAATGTCGTCACTAATTCTATGTGTATGTACTCTCATATATATACACCCATGTATAAAAGACCTATGTATATCTCCATCTATGTTTGTAAAAGAGTGGTATGAGGTCTCCTTGGGTTTCTTAGAGACTAACCCTGAGATATGTCAAATGTTTTGTGCGGGATTGGACTATTCAGTGAGATAATATTTTGAGATATGAATATTCTCACTCTTTTCATCTTTTTTATTATAAAATTTAACCAGATAAGAAAATTGTACAAAATGAAGGTGTACCTTAGTGAATTATTACAAGGTGACTATCCACTTTGTGTGAGCATTCAAACACAACTGCTTTCTTACCCAAAAGTAACCACTATTCTTCTATAGCAATTATTTCCTTATGTTTCTTTTATTTCTATTAAGTTGGTCATTCAAGTGTGCAATTCTAGACATTCTACTTAAAAGTGGCCCCCTTTGTAAAAATGATTTGATGTGTCTCTCAAGTCATTTTTAATCTACTGGTTTCCCCACCATTTTCCTTTCTTTTCCTTAAAATTTATTGGTTGCAGAGTTTGGGACACTTGACCTGCAGTTTGGATCTTGTGATTGTGTGTGCATATCACCTCTTGTGTTCCTCTGACCTCCACATTCTGTGAAGATTGGAAACTGGATCACACTTGGGTTCGAACCCTTGGGCAAGATGCTAGGTAATGAGACTTTCCTTTTTCTTCTTTCTTTTTTTTTAAAATATTTTATTTATTTATTTTTAGGGAGAGTGGAAATAAGGGAGAAAGAGAAGGAGAGAAACATCTATGTGAGAGAGAAACATTGATTGGGTTCTTCTCGTATATGCCCTGACCAGGGACGAACCACAACCCAGACATGTGACTGGGGATCAAACTGGCAACCTTTGGCTTTTCAGGGCAATGCCCAACCAACCGAGCTGCACCGGTCTGGGCTAGGTGATGAGACTTCTTTATCTCATAGCCTCTGACTGTATGATGTTAGCGGTCATTGATCTTAGTGTCTAAAACTGCTAATTCATTGTGCATTGAGAAATAGTGATATTCTGACACTATCATTTCTTTTTTATTTCATTTACTAGTAAGACCACATCTATAAGGAGATGCTCTCCTGTGGCAGTGGTTGTTTAGAGAAAGGTAATACTAACATCTTACACAATCCTGGATTACTTAAACCCTCCTAAGCCTGACCTGTTAGCCATTGGCTCTTGCAGGACTTTGCAAAGCCCAAGCTGGCCCCAGAAATACTGGTCCACTTGTTCTGGCACTGGTCACTATGGATCCAGAATCAAAGGGACCTTATTCCCTGGTGACCCACTCTCCATGGGGTGAGATGGTTGTTTCTGTTCATATAGCAGGTTGGGTATTCTAAATGATCTTCTAGTTGAAAAACACCAAAATTTTAAAACTGTATCATTGAGCTTCCCTAAATAAATATTCAGAA
This sequence comes from Furipterus horrens, assembly GCF_987537825.1. NCBI lineage: Eukaryota > Metazoa > Chordata > Mammalia > Chiroptera > Furipteridae > Furipterus > Furipterus horrens. The sequence goes on from NW_028327179.1 coordinate 52,812,556, forward strand.
GTCAAAAAAAGGAAAAGAAAAAGAAGCAGGAATCTCATAAGTTAATTTCATGACAAAGCTAGCTTCTGCATAGAGGGTTTCTGCCAAAGTGTGGAGACTCTGAACTTCTTTGATAGTCGCAGGGGACTCAGCAGATAGGGAATAAATCTAGGGCATGCCCAAGAGGAATTTATGTTAGACCCTTCCGCCAAGGTTGGGAATGCAACAGACTACAATGTTAGGCTATGCATGAGCAAGAATAAACCTCATGTGCTATAAAGTACAGCATGGAGACTTGATCATTTCAACCTTGACAGCAAATGGAGGGGAATTAAAAATCTCCCTTGAGAATTCATAATGACTAGCTGGCTCTCTTAGAATTGTGATCCAAACTTATGTAATGTGTGTGGTTAAAAAAAGCCTCAAACAGATCATTAAATTTAGAATGGTTCTCAGTTGATAGTGTCTCCAGGGAAATGGCTGAGTCAAACATAATCCTTTTCTGGAGGAATGCAACCTCAGCAACAGCTTCCGAGATTTTCTGCAGAGAATTTCTTTACTTCCTAGTGAGTGATTCAAGGTAAAAAAATTAAAAAGGGAGGTGGTGAAACACATGACTGAAAGTCAATTGAAAAAAATAGTATCAGAAACATACCCTAAGGACTTTGGATATGGGAATTATCAGATGCAAACTATAAATCAAACGTATTTAAAACCATGAAACATACATTAAAAAAATTAAAAATCTTGGAAATATAATTGGAAAAGAGACTGCAGGGAATGCCCAAGTCAATTTTAAAAAGAAACAGATGGAATTTTTATTTTCACTTATTATTTTTTTATTGCTAGAAATTCTAAGGATGGTTTAAATATCACATTTTAGATGAACCTTAAGAGAGAAATAGTAAACCAGGAAATACATTCAAACAAATGATTAATAATGCACATCAGAGGAACAAGGGCACGAGATAATAACAGAGGTAACAAGACTTGGAGGAGAGAGAAGATCTAACAGATGACCAGTCAGAGTTCTAGAAAACATTTCAGTGAGACAACACTCAAAGAGACAACAGCTGAGAATTTTACAAATCTGATGAAAGCAACCAACACTTATATTCAGGAAGCCCAAGAAATTCTGAGTGGTATAGAAATCTAATAAGATACATCATGAGGAAATCACAGAACAATATAAAGAAGAGGCCTTAAAAGTAGCCATGTTAAGACTTCCAGCCAAGATGGAGGTCTAGACTGACACACCCTGTCTCCCTCCACAACTAAGAAGGAATACATCTACCGCAAAACCAGAAATAACCAGAAGTTCCAGAAAATAAAGCTACATGGAAGTCCAATGTATGAAGTTATAAATAAATGGTGCTCATCTAGATGGATGGGAGGGGCAAAGCCGGGATGGAGAGGTCAAGCTGTGCTGGCAGCGGCAGCAGAGGCAATGGCAGTGGGACGGCGGTAAGCACAGACACCCATATTTAAAAAGAGGTGAGAAACACATGGGGAGCACCCCTGGCTGCAGACCAGACCCATCTGTTCATCATTCTAATGCTGGGGAAGGCAGACCCCCGTTGCTTCGGACTGTGAAGGCCAGAGGCGGAGGGGGCAGAAGAATAAGCTCCCGGTCTCTCAGCGGAGAGCAAACAGCAAGAATCCATCTTGGACCCATGCCCCCCCCCACACACAAAACACCACAGTGTGGTGAGAAGGGTTGCCCGGTAGTGACCAGTGCATGGGGGTCCACCCCCTATAGCGTAGGGGGTGTGACAGCCCCGCCCAGGAAGCAAAGGTAAAGACAAAACTCTCAGGATGGCAGAGATCATGATAGATATCCCAATCACTCAGTTGACCAGACAGTAAATATCTGATCTAACAGATCAGCAGATAGGAAATCCTCTGAGGCACATTTCAGAGCTTTGGTTATAAGAATGTTTACAGACCTAACAGCAGATCTTAAACAAGATGGGAAACGAATGAAGGTTAGTCCTTCTGAAATGAACAAAAACACATACAAAACAAGTGGCGAGGGAAGGAAAACCAGAGATCAAATCAACAAATGGGAACATAGGGAAGGAACAAATAGTCAACCCGTGCAGAAAGAGGAAACAAAAAGTGAGGAAAATGAGGAGAGGCTCAGAAACCTATGGGACTGCTATAAGCGGGCCAACATCCGAATCATAGGGTTGCCAGAGGGTGAAGAAGAAGAACTAGAAATTGAAAAATTATGTGAAAAAATAATGAAGCAGAACATCTGTAACTTGGGGAAGGAAAGAGAATTACAGGTCCAGGAAGCACAGAGAGTTCCAAATAAACTGGACCCAGGGAGAACCACACCAAGACACATTATAATCAAAATGTCAAAAATGAAAGATAAAGAGAGAATCTTAAAAGCAGCAAGAGACAAGAAGAGAATTACATACAAAGGGGTCCCAATAAGACTATCAGCTGATTTCTCAAAAGTAACTGCAGGAAAGAAGGGACTGGCAGGAAATATTAAAAGTAATGAAAAGCAAAAATCTACAACCTTGATTACTCTATCCAGCAAAGCTGTCATTCAGAATAGAAGGGCAGAGAAAGTGCTTCCGGGACAAAGTAAAACTGAAGAAGTTCATCAGATCCGAACCACTGTTATATGAAATGTTAAAGGGACTTGTTTGGGAGAAAGAGGATCAAAACTATGAACAATAAAATGAAAACTATCACAACAACCAAAAACAGAAGCTAGGGAATCGAAACAAAGGCAAACTAAGTAGGCAATGAGAGTGGAAAAAGAATTATAGGTATTGGGGGGAGGTCAGCTGGGAGAGGGGAAGGGGGAAAGGGAAAGAGAGGGAGATGGTGCAGGAATTAAGAAGCATAGTAGGAGTGGACTAGACAGAAAGATGTTGAGAAGAACTATATGCACAACCAATGGGCATGGACTAAGGGGGGGACAGCTGGAGAGAGGGGGGTCATTGAGTGGAGGGGAACAACGGGAAAAGAATTTGGGACAGTGGTAAGCATAATCAATAAAGCATATTAAAAAAAAATAAACTTGTATGCTTGCAAAGAAAATAAAAAGCCGTGTTAAAAAGGAGCGGTAATTAGAGAAGCCTGATTTTTAACAGCCAAAATGGAAGACAGAAGATAGTGGCATAACAGCTTCAATCTGCTAACAGAAAAGTTTCACATTAGAATTCTATACTCATAAACTATTTCTCAAGTATTAGGACAAAAATGAAGATATTTTCAGAGAAATAAAATTTAAGAGTTTTCCAACAAATCTTCACCAGAAGCAAATTAAAGGATAAAGTTCAAGAAGAAAGGAAAGTTTCTAGAAATCCAAAAAAGAATGATAAGCAAGATAATGGTAACTGTGTGGGTATATATAAACTAATGTCAACCCCTTAAAATGATATTAATAAGTATATTTCTGGAGGCAAACAAAATAGTCAAAATACTGAACAAAAATAGCATTAAGTTATAACTGTGTGCTTGGAGTTAAAATATTTTATTCTTTTGGTATTATTTGGCAGGTTAAGAATATTAATTAATTTGATGTAGTCCCATTCATTTATTCTTTCCTTTATGTCCCTTGTTCTAGGAAATATATTAGTGAAAATATTGCTGCATGGGATATTTGAGAATTTACTGCCTATGTTATCCTCTAGGACTTTCATGAGGTCAGGACTTTTATTTAAGTCTTTTATCCATTTTGAGTTTATTCTGGTGTATGATGTGAGTGGGTGGTCTAGTTTCATTTTTTGCATGTACCTGACTAGATCTCCCAGCACCATTTATTGAAGAGGCTATTTTTACTCCATTTTATGCTTCTGCCCCCTTTGTAAAATATTAATTGACAATAGAGACCTGAGTTTATTTCCGGGCTTTCTGTTCTGTTCCATTCATCTATGTGTCTGTTTTTAAGCCAGTTCCAGACTGTTGATTACAGTGGCCTTGTAGTATAGTTTAACTACATCAAATTAAAAAGCTTCTTCACAGCTACAGAAAACAATAGCAAAATAAAAAGGGAATCAAGTATATGTGAAAACATATTTGCCAATGATCCCTTGGACAAGGGTTTGATTTCCACAATATGTAAAAAGCTTATACAACCCAACATCAGGAAGAAAAACAGTCCAATTAAAAAATGGGCAAAGGACCTTAACAGACAATTCTCCAAGGAGGACATACAGAGGGCCCATAGACATATGAAAGGATGCTTAACATTACTAGCCATCAGAGAGTTGCAAATAAAAACCACAATGAGATACAACCTCACACCTGTCAGAATGGCCATCATCAATAAATCAACAAACAATAGGTGCTGGCGAGGATATGGAGGAAAGGGAACCCTAGTGCACTCTTAGTGGGAATGCAGACTGGTGTAGCCACTGTGGAAAATAGTATGGAATGTCCTCAAAAAACTAAAAATGGAACTCCCTTTTGGTCCAGTGATCCCATGGCTGGGATTATACTGTAATAATTCTGAAACACCAACTCAAAAGAACCTAGGCACCCCAATGTTTATAGCAGAATTATTTACAATAGCCAAGTGCTGGAAACAGCCTAAGTGCCCATCACTCTATGAGTGGATCAAAAAACTGTGATATATTTACACAATGGAATACTATGCAGCAGAAAGAAAGAAAGAATTCCTACCCTTCATGACAGCATGGATGAAACTGGAGAGTATTTTGCTAAGTGAAATAAGCCAGGCAGTGAAAAACAAATGCCATATGATCTTACCTATAAGCAGAACCTAATGAACAAAAGCAAACAAATGAGCAAAACAGAACCAACAACATGGAAACAAGGAAAAGACTGACAGCGACCAGAGGGGAGGAGGGAAGGGAATAAGGAGGGGAAGAAGGGGAAGGGTCTAACCAAGGAACAAGTATAAAAGACCCATGGACATGAACAATAGAGTAGGGGTTGACTGTGGGAGCGGGGGGGGGGGGGAGGGCAGGGGAGAGCAATGGGAGGAAATTGGGACAACTGTAATTAAACAACAATAAAGAAAATAATACTGATTAACTTCAGTCTTTGTAAAAATATGCATACTGGAGTGCATCTTAAACATTTTTGTGGTTATTAAAAGAAGGCAGGGAGAGAGAGAAAGAAGTAAATGGACAACAATTTAGCTCAAAAATAAAGAATTTCAGACTGAATTAAAAATAAAATCATACTGTTAAATGAGACATAGGATGCAAAAGGGTGCAAAGTCAAAGGATAGCAAAGGTGGTTACTGGATAATGATTAAAATCTACTTACTGGAAAGTTACAATAATTCTAAGCTTGTATGTACTTGATAATACAGCATCACAATATTTAAAGCAAAATGATATATCTACCAGGAGAAAGTGAGAATTCCATCATTATCCTTCAAGATTTTTAACATACCACTTTCATTTAGTTTTGACTCAAGCAGACAAAAATCAGTGAGGTATGGAGATTTGAAAAGTACAGTTAGCAAGCATTGTATAAATAATATACACAAACAATTAGAGAAAACACATCATTTTTTAGAACACATAGAATTTAATAAAATTGCCCATGTGCTAGATCACAAATCTACCTTTTACACATTTTAAAGAATTAGTATCATACAGAACATGGTCTCTGATAACAATCCAATTGTGAGATATAAAAAGTGCCCATCAGTAGATGAGTGGATCAAAAAACTGTGGTACATTTACGTGATGGAATACTATGCAGCAGAAAGAAAGAACTTCCTTTTGTGACAGCATGGATGGAACTGGAGAGTATTATGCTAAGTGAAGTAAGCCAGTTGCTAAAAGACAAATACCATATAATCTCACCTATAAGAGGAATCTCATGAACAAAATTAACTAATGGACAAAATAAAACCACAGACATGGAAACATGGAATGGATTGACAGTGACCAGAGGGAAGGGGGGGAGGGGTATATTGGTGAAAAGAAGGGGAAGGGACTAGTCAAAGAACATGTATGAATGACACATAGACATGGACAACATGTGGGAATTGACGTGGGAGTGAGGGATGGGATGGGCAGAGGAGGTGAAAGGGGGGAAAATTGGGACAACTGTAATAGGGTAACAATAAGATCTTAAAAAAGTAAAAATAAAAAGTGAACACTAAAATATCTTCTGTATCATTCAGCAGTCAGTGATTCAAAAATTTCTAGCAATGTTAGGCAAAAAAGAAATAAAGGGAAATAAGTGAATAGAAATTTGTGGGAAAGGATTGAGAAGTGAATTTTAGGTGGGGCTTCCAGAAGTGATTTCTAGAACAAATACCCTGCGTGTAATTCCCTTGACCTGTGTTGCAGGTGTAAGGTGGGAACCAGAGGTTGTATAGGTGGGGACCCATGGCAGTGTGTGTGATTCTAAATGGGAGCTAGACCACCAGACTGCAGTCCAGGGGTCAGGGAGCAGCCATTGCTGCTGTCACAACTGTCTCGCCACACCCCTGAAGCCAGGGACCAGACATAAGATCCCTGAGTTTAGGACTACCCTCCTCAAAAAGATGAGACACCAGAATGCTGCTGAAGAAAACTGTACATTGCATTACCTTGCTTGTCAGGGTAATGATGTTTACCTCTTTTTAAAAAACCACCCCCAGCTTTATTAAGATATAATCAACATATAACGTTATGAAAGTTTAAGGTGTACAAGGTGTTGATTTGATACATTTATATATTGCAAAATGATTACCATGATAGCTTTAGCTAACACTTCCATGACCTCACATAATTACCATTTTTTCCTGTGGTGAGATCATTTAAGATGTACTTTCAGCAACTTTCAAGTACATTATGTAGTATTATTAACTATAATGACCATGCTGTACATTACATCCTCAGAATATCTTATAATTGGGAGTTTGTACTCTTTGACCAGCATCTCCCTATTTCCACTGACCCAGCCTCTGGTAACTGCTGTTCTACATTCTGTCTATGAGTTCATCTTTTTAAGATTCCACATATAAGTGAGATTATGCTAATTTGTCTTTCTCTGACTTACTTTGTTTAGTGTAATCCCCTCAAGGTCCATCTATATTGTTGCAAGTGGCAGGATTTCCTTCTTTCTCATGGCTCAATAGTATTCCATTGTATGTATGTACCACATATTCTTTAGGGACACTTAGGTTGTTTCTATATCTTGGCTATTGTGAATAATGCTGCAATGAACATGGAGTGCAGATTTCTTTTAAAGATTCTGTTTTCATTTCCTTTGGATATATATCAAGAACTGCGATTACTGGATAATGTCATAGTTCTATTTTAATTGACTATATATGTGTGGGTTTATTTCAGGGCTTTCTTTTTTGTTTCATTGATCTATGTGTCTGTTTTTATGCCGGTACCATCCTCTTTTGATTAATATAGCTTTGTACTATAGCTTGAAATCAGGAAGTATGATACCTCCAGTTTTGTCTTCTTTTTTAAAGTTGCTTTGGCTATTTGGGGTCTTTTGTGGTTTCATACAAATTTGGGGATTTAAAACTTTTTTTATGTAAACTGCCATTGGGATTTGATAGGGATTGCACTGATCTATAGATCACTTTGGGTAGTATGGACATTTTTAACAATATTAATTCTTCCAATCTATGAGCATGAAATTTCTTTTTTCTTTCTTTATTTTATTTTATTTTATTATTTATTTTTACTTTTGGTTCTTCATTACAGTTGTCCCATTTTCCCCCATTTCTCTCCCCCACCCAGCCCACCCCATCTCCCACAATCATATCCCTCCCCGTTGTCCATGTCCATGAGTCATTTATACAGGTTCTTTGACTAAACCCTTCCCTTACTTATCCCCCTTCTCTCCCTCCCCCCTCCCCCCTATTGACTGCTATTCTGCTCTTTGTTCTATTTAGTTCTTTTGTTTGTATTGTTCTTTAGCTTCCTGTATTAGGTGATACCATATGGTATTTTTACTTTCTTTGCCTGGCTTATTTCACTAACCATAATTCTCTCTAGTTCCATCTATGTTGTTGCAAAATGGCAGGAGTTCCTGCTTTCTTTCTGCTACATAGCATTCCATTGTGTAAATGTACCACAGTTTTTTGATACACTCATCTACAGATGGGCACTTAGGTTGTTTGCAGCCCTTAGCTATTGTAAACAGTGCTGCAATGAACATAGGGGTGCATAAGTTCTTTTGAATTGGTGTTTCAAGATTCTTCAGGTATAATCCTAATAGTGGAGTCGCTGGTTCAAAAGGGACTTCCATTTTTAATCTTTTGAGGTAATTCCATACTCTTTCCCATAGTGGCTGCACTAGTCTGCATTCTCACCAACAGTGCAGTAGGGTTCCCGTTTCTCCACATCCTCGCCAGCACTTGTTGCTTGTTGATTTGTTGATGATGGCCATTCTGACAGGTGTAAGGTGGTATCTCATTGTGGTTTTTATTTGCATCTCCCTGATTGCTAATGATGTTGAGCATTTTTTCATGTGTCTATGGACCTTCTGTATGTCCTCTTCGGAGAAGTGTTTGTTCAGGTCCTTTGCCCATTTTTTAATTGGGTTGTTTGTTTTCTTGATGTTGAGTCATATAAACTCTTTATATATTTTGGAAATCAGTCCCCTGTCTGTGATATCATTGGCAAATATGTTTTCCCATATGGTTGGTTTCCTTTTCGTCTTGCTGATGTTTTCTTTTGCTGAGCAGAAACTCTTTAGTTTGATGTAATCCCATTTGTTTATTTTTTCCTTTATTTCTCTTGCCTTAGGAGATGTATCCGTGAAGAAATTGTTACATGAGATATCTGATATTTTCTTGCCTATGTTTTCCTCTAGGACTTTTATGGTGTCATGGCTTACATTTAAGTCTTTGATTCATCTTGAGTTTATTCTCGTGTGTGGTGTAAGTTGGTGGTCTAGTTTCATTTTTTTGCAAGTCCCTATCCAGTTCTCCCAGCACCATTTGTTAAAGAGGCTCTTCTCACTCCATTTTATGTTCCTTCCTCCTTTATCAAAGATTAGTTGACCATAGAGGCCTGGGTTTATTTCTTGGACTCTATTCTGTTCCCCTGATCTATATGTCTGTTCTTATGCCAGTACCAGACTGTTTTGATCACAGTGGCTTTGTAGTATTGTTTGACATCTGGTGTTGTGATTCCTCCTGCTGTGTTCTTCTATCTCAAGATTGCTTTTGCTATTCGGGGTCTTTTTTGGTTCCATATGGATTTATGGAGTATTTTTTCTAGGTCTATGAAATATGTCATTGGTATTTTAATAGGGATTGCATTGAATCTGTAAATTGCTTTGGGTAGTATGGCCATTTTGATGATGTTGATTCTTCCCATCCAAGAACATGTTATTTGCTTCCATTTATTTGTATCTTCCTTAATTTCTTTCTTCAATGTTATCTAATTTTCAGAGTACAGGTCTTTTATCTCTTTGGTTAAGTTTACTCCTAGGTACTTTATTTTTCTTGTTGCTATAGTAAATGGTATTTTCTTTTTTGTCCCTGTCTCTGATATTTTATTGTTGTTGTACAGAAATGCCTTAGATTTCTATATAGTTATTTTGTACCCTGCTATTTTGCCAAATTCACTTATTATATCGAGTAGTCTTTTAGTGGAGTTTATAGGAATTTCTAGGTATACTATCATGTCATCTGCATATAATGATAGTTTTACTTCTTCTTTCCCAATTTGGATGCCTTTTATTTCTTTTTCTTGTCTGATTACTGTGGCTAGGACTTCCAACACTATGTTGAATAGGAGTGGAGAGAGTGAACAACCTTGTCTAGTTCCTGATTTCAGGTGGAATGCTTTTAGTTTTTGTCCATTGAGTATGATGTTGGCCTCAGGCTTCTCATATATAGCCTTAATTATGTTAAGGTATGCTCCCTCTATTCCCATCTTGCTGAGTGTTTTCATTATAAATGGGTGTTGTACTTTATCAAGTGCTTTTTCTGCATCTATTGATATGATCATGTGATTTTGTCTTTCATTTTGTTTAGGTGATGTATTATATTTATTGATTTGCGACTATTAAACCATCCTTGCATCCCTGGGATGAATCCCACTTGATCGTGATGTATGATCTTTTTGATGTATTGCTGGATCCTGTTTGCCAGTATTTTATTGAGGATTTTAGCATCTATGTTCATCAGTGATATTGGCCTGTAGTTTTCTTTCTTTGCTGTGTCTTGACCTGGTTTTGGGATTAGGATAATACTGGATTCCTAGAAAGAGTTTGGGATTTTCCCCTCTTCTTGGATTTTTGGAACAGTTTGAGGCAGATAGGAGTTAATTCTTCCCTAAATGTTTTGTAGAATTCGCCTGTGAAGCCATCCGGTCCAGGGCTTTTGTGTGCCGGGAGATTTTGGATTACTGTTTCAATTTCTTTCTTTGTTATTGGTTTGTTGAGACTTTCCTCTTCTTGATTCAGTTTTGGAAGGTTGTATTTTTCTAGAAACTTGTCCATTTCTTCTAGATTGTCAAATTTCTTGCCATACAGTTGTCTGTAGTAATTTCTAACTATCATTTGTATTTCTGTGGTATCAGTCGTGATTTCTCCTCTTTCATTTCTGATTTTGTTTATTTGGGTCTTCTCTCTTTTTTTCTTGATTAGACTGGCTAGAGGCTTGTCGATTTTGTTTATTTTTTTGAAGAACCAGCTCCTAGTTTTGTTGATCTTTTGGATTGTTTGTTGAGTCTCTATGTCATTTAGTTCTGCCCTGATCTTGATGATTTCATTCCTTCTTCTTGCCCTAGGCTTTGTTTGTTGTTGTTGTTCTAGTTCTTGTAGCTTTAGGGTTAGGTTTTTTATTTGAGATTCTTCTATCCTTTTCAGATATGCCTGTATTGCTATGAACTTCCCTCTCAGGACTGCTTTTGCTGAGTCCCACAGGTTTTGGGCTGTTGTGTGCTCATTATCATTAGTTTCTAGAAATTTCTTGATTTCTTCTTTGATGTCATTGTTAATCCATTCATTATTTAATAGCATGTTATTCAATCTCCATGAGTTTGGGTGTCTTTGATTTTTTTCTCTGAGGTTGATTTTTAGTTTCAAGGCATTGTTGTCTGAAAAGATGCTTCATATTATTTCAATTTTCTTGAATTTGTTGAGGCTTGTTTTGTGTCCTATCATGTGGTCTATCTTTGAAAATGTCCCATGTGCCTTTGAAAAGAATGTATATTTTGCTTCTTTGGGGTGGAAAGTTCTATATATATCAGTTAGGTCCATGTGGTTTAGTGTGTTGTTCAATGCCCGTATATCTTTGGTGTTTCTTTGCTTGGATGATCTGTCTATTGTTGATAATGGAGTGTTGAAGTTCCGTACTATGAGTGTGTTGTTGTTGATATCCTTCTTGTGGTCTTCTAGTATTTTCTTTATGTATTTGGGTGCTCCTATGTTGGGTGCATATATGTTCATCAATGTTATATCTTCTTAATGGATTGTTCCTTTAAGTATTATGAAATGTCCTTCTTTGTCTCTTTTTATTGCCCTTGCTTTGAAATCCGTTTTGTCTGATATGAGAACTGCTACCTCGGCTTTTTTTTCCGGTCCATTTGCTTGGAATATTTTTTTATATCCCTTTACTTTCAGTCTCTGTAAATCTTTTGTTTTGAGGTGTGTTTCTTGTAGACAGAAAATATGTGGGTCCTGTTTTCTTATCCATTCCGTTACCCTATGTCTTTTAATTGGAGTGTTTAATCCATTTACATTTAAGGTTATTATTGACGTGTATTTATTCATTTCCCTTTGTACCTCTGTTTCTCTCCTCTCTCTTTTTTTTTTTTTTTCTTCTTTTTTCTTAGAACAGTCCCTTTAGCATCTCTTGCAATGCTGGTTTGGTGGAGATGTATTCTTTCAGTCTTGCTTTTTCTGAGAAACTCCTTATTTCTCCTTCTATTTTGAATGAGAGCCTTGCTGGGTAGAGTATTCTTGGTCGTAGGCCTTTGTTTTTCATTGCTTGAAATATTTTTGACCATTCCCTTTTGGCTTGTAATGTTTCTGTTGAGAAACCTGTTGATAGCCTTATCGGAGCTCCCTTGTATGTTATTTGCTGTTTTTCTCTTGCTGCTTTTAGGATTCTCTCTTTGTCTTGGAATGTTGCCATTTTAATTATGATGTGCCTTGGAGTGGGTTTTTGGCGGTTGCTCTTCATTGGAACTCTCTGAGCTTCCTGAACTTGTATAACTTTTTCTCTCATCAGGTTGGGAAAATTTCTGTCACTATTTCTTCTATCAGTTTTTCAATTCCATGGTCCTTTACTTCTCCCTCTCTAAATCTGATGATCCTGATGTTATTTCTTATCATGCTATCCTGTAATTCCCTTACATCTTGTTCATATTTTTGCAATCTTTTTTCATTTTGCTGTATTGTCTGGGAGTTTTTCTCTACATTATCTTCTAACTCACTAATCCGATCCTCTGCTTCGTTTAGTCTGCTTTTGACTGATTCTACTGTGTTTTCAGTTCAGAGATTGAATTCTTCAATTCTTCCTGGTTCTTGTTAATAGTTTCTATGTCTTTTTTTATGCTGGTGTAGTTCTCTGCAAGTTCCCTGTAATTTTCTTGGAGCTGCTGGTAACTTCCTTGGAGGCTGTCATAGTTGTTTTTAAGGATGTCAAGTATATTGAGCTTCTTTACCACCATTGTTTTGAATTCCATGTCTGACATTTGGGCTATGTCTATTTCATCTACCTCTCTTTCTGAGGATTCCTCTTTTATTTTCATTGAGGGATTATTTTTGCATCTTACCATGTTGGATTCTTCTTGTTTGTTTTTACTTACTTACTTATTTATTTATTTATTTTGGGGGGTGGTGGTCTGCTTTCACTTCCCTCCTTTGTGGTGTGAGATTCTTTATGGTAGATCTGGGGGTTTCAGTGGTGCAGTCTCTTTGATATCCTGAGCCTGATGTTCTTGGGTTACCCTTTATGTCGTTTGTTTATGCTGTCTGGTTATATTTCAGATGCTCTTTGTTAGGATCTTCCATCTGGCTAGTTGATTGAGAGTCGCTCTATCCACTTTGTCTTGAGTTCTTTTGTGGAGGTGCTGTTAAAACATAAACACACAGCCCAAGCAGGAGACCCACACCCTCAAAAAATATCCCCCACCCTCTATCCCGCTATCATCAGCCATTGAGCCAGTATTAATATAAATGTATAGCGATTAGAGCTTTTATACTATAAGAAGAGTAGATAAGAGTTGTTTTTAGGGAGGAAAAATATGATTTTTGATAGAGGGGGTGATAGATCAATAATAGTTGAGACTATGCAAGCCAGTAGGTAATATTTACATTGTATGTTAATAAAAATAGAAGAAAAGGATGGAAAAATGCATAATATAGTAGGAAAGTGGGATTGTATTGTATTGGGTTTATATAGTAATTATATTCTATTATTTAGAGTGATAGTGGGCCTAAACTAGACACACAAACAAATAAAGAACGATTAAAGAGAAAGGATAAGAAGGAGAGATTATATGAAACACATTAGAGATACAGTTTTTTTTCCTTTTCCTTTTTTCTTCCCCTCCTCTCCTCTCCTCCTGTCTCCTTTTTTTAAGGAAGGGGAAAGAAAAAAGAAGAAAAAAAGAAAAAGAGAAAAGAAATAAAAAAGAAGAAAGAAGGAAAGAAAAAAAAGAAAAAAAAGAAACAAGACAAAAGAAGAAAGAAAAGAAGAAAGAAAGAAAAAGAGAAAAGAAATAAAAAAGAAAGAAAGAAAAAAGAAAAAAAAGAAACAAGAAAAAAAGAAAGAAAGAGAAAAAGAAAGAAGAAAGAAAGAACAAGAAAAAAGAAGAAAGAAAAGAAGAAAGAGAAAAGAAAGAAGAAAGAAGGAAAAAAAGAAAAAAGAAAGAAAAAGAAAAAAGAACAAGAAAAAAGAAGAAAGAAAAGAAGAAAGAGAAAAGAAAGAAGAAGGAAAAAAAGAAAAAAGCAAGTAGAAAGAAGAAAGAAAGAAAGAAAGAAAAAAAGGAATGTTTTTACTCATTTCAGCCTTGGTGTGTCATCTTCTTTTTCTGCATCTGCAGCTGGTCTAGTGTGGCGGTTCAGAGGTTCTTGTTTCTTGCAGCAATGGTGCGCACCCATGGTTGCTGGCACAGCACGCTCCTTTGCTGCACGCTGGAGCCAGCTGAGGTGTCCTTGCGCGTGCACCCTTGCACGCTCGGGGCTGCCCGAGAGCTTGCCCCACGATTGGCGCCTATTCTCTCTTTTCTTTTTAATTCAATTTATTTGGATGACACTTAGTTGGTAAAATTACATAGGTATCAGGTGTATGATTCTATCATATATCATCTCTATATTGTATTGCACATTCAGAACCCCAAGTTTCAGGACAATAAAAGAAAATTTGGGCAAGGATAATTCAGAAAAATCCACCTCTTGATGTTTCCTGTCAAATGAGAATAGATGAACAAGATGTGTTTTTGAAATGTAGAATATTATCCTACTTGTCCTTATAAGGTACAATAACTTAGATGGTAAGTGGTTATTCTGGGACAATTTGGCTTGGTAGAAGCAAGCAAGTTGAGACAGAATTTGTTTTCCAACTCGCTGATTTGGTCCTCTGCTTCATCTAACCTGCTTTTAATTCCTTCTAGTGTACTTTTCATTTCAGAGATTGTATTCTTCACTTCTACCTGGTTCTTACTCATAGTTTCTATGGCCTTTTTAATGTTGATGTAGTTCCTACTCTATTCCTTGAAGCTAAAATAAAGTTCTTTGTAGTTCTCCCTGAGTTCCTTGAGCATCCTTATAACCATTACTTTGAACTCTGTCTGATAAATCACTTGCCTCAATTTCATTTAGCTCTTTTTCTGTGGATTCTTTCTTTCCTTTTGATTGGGGGTTGTTTCTTTGTCTCCTTATTTTAGGAGACTCTTTTTGTTTGTTTCTGCATATTAGATTGATCTGCTTTGACTCTCTATCTTTGTGGGTTGGCCTTCTTTGGTAGGATTCCCATGGCACTCAGTGATACAGTCTCTTTGGTCGCCTGAGTTAGATGCTCTAGTGATACCCTTTATGCAGTTTATATGGGCTTTTTTATTGTAATTTGGTTTCGATTGTTGTTGATTCATTTCTTGGTGGGTTCTCCCCTCTGGCTGGCTGACTGAGAGTCACCACCTCCACCACATCTTGTATGCTGTTGTACAGATGCTGGCAGAACAAGACAGAACAACCCAGAAAACAAAACCCGCATCTGCAAAAATATCCCCCAACCATAACAGCACTATCAAACAAGTGAGTAAAAATTAATAAAGATGGAAAGAGAATTAAAATATTATAAAAAGGAAAAAAGAATAAGAGCTGAGTAAAGGAAATAAAAATGATTTTGAGAGGGTAGAGGTAGGAGAGATATTAAGCACAAGGATTAGAAACAAGGTGAGGAAAGGGAAAAAATTAAAACAAAAATGGAAGAAAGAAGGCAAAATGGAGTAAGAAAATAAAAAATTGTGAAACAGTAGGAACAGAATTGAAGAAAAACAACAATAGCAGCAATATTAACTACAATTGAGCAAAAATTAAGAAAGGTGGAAAGAGAATGAGAATATTATAATGAAGAGAAAATGAATATGTGGTGTCTACAGGAAATAAAAAATAGTTTGGAGAGGATAGAAGGAGGAGAAATAGTGAGTAAGAAATAGATACTGTGATAAGAAAGGGAAAAAATTTCAAACAAAACTAGAAAGGGTAGAAGGAAGGTGAAATGGAGTAAGACAGAGGAAGAGTATACCATGAGATTTGAAAATTTTAAAGAAGTGAATAGGAATAAAATTGAAGAAAAACAACAACTGCAATATCAACAAACAAGCATAGATTAATGAAGGTGGAAAGATTATAAGAGTATTATAAGAAAGGGAAAAAGAATGTGTGGTCACTAAAGGAAAGAAAACTGATTTTCAGAGGCTAGAGGGGGGAGAAATATTAAGAGTAAGGAATAGAAACACAGTGTAGGAGGAGGCAGAAGATGGCGACGGAGTAGGTAGCAGTGTTGTCTGTTTGCTCACATCATGGAAGGACTTGGAGTACAAACACGGAGTGGAGTGAGTGAGTGCGGATTTCAGATAGGGAGAACAGGGAAGAGAGTGTGGGAGCAGTGTGAAAGAGGTCAGAAAGCTTGGCCTGGCCTGAGCTCTCCAAGTGGAGTCACTGGGCTGCTGCACCGAACCCAAAAGGAGCAGCTGCTGACCAGCTTATTACCTGGGATCTCCTTGGAAACTTCCCACTGCCCTGCCCCGCCCCCGCTCTGCCAGAAAAGTCCCAGAGGGAGTCAGCGAGAAGGTTTGGTTGAAACAGCTGGAGGTGTGGGAAGATAGTGAACAGCTCGGACTGTGAGAAACTGTATTAACTGAGTCTAGGTAGGAACTCCCGTGGCTGGAAACCCTGGGCTGGCAACCCTGTGTCTTGAGTGCTTGTACCAAGGCTCCACCAAACAAAAAAGCAGAACTGAGCCGGGGAGAGGGGTCCATACAGGAAAGCTGTGGTGGAACCGCAGACTAGGTAGGGACCCCAGGCAGGCAAGTGGCACATGCAGGCATGCAACAAGACTCTGCCAGGCAGGGACACAGGCCAGTGCTGCAGCTTGGAGGCAACACAGAGACTGTTTTAGAGGAGGAGCGGAGATAGGACTTGAGGCTGGTCAGAGACTATTGGCACGCACACTGTCTTGTCAGCAGAACAACATTGCTAGACAAGCCTGAGGAGGCTGGAGGGTGCTGCAGGACCAGGGCAGAGGGGACTCAACTAAGCAGCTCACAGCAGAGAGCTGTGGCAGGCCCATGAGTGAGAGAATAGCAGCCTCAGAATCCAGCTATATCTCCTCACAGCCAGCCAGCCAGAAAAGACTTGAAACCCATGGAATTTTGACCAGGGGAGGAGCCAGAAAAATAAGACAATGTCCAAAGGTTGTACTGGGGAAAAACTCTTTAATTTGTTTCCTACCTTCTCTTCCTCCTATTCTTCTTTAGTTTTTTTGTTTATTTGTCTGTTTTGTTTATCCTCCCTCTCGCACTAAATATATAGCACATAACTGCTATATAAACCTAATACTATACACTTCCACTTTCTCACTTCATTCTGCATTCTTCCCTTCCTCTTTCAACATACAGTGTAAATATTACTTACTGCCTCACATAGCCTTGACCCTACTTGCTACTATCATTATCCTACCGCCTTCCCTCTCAAAAATCATTTTTCTTTCATTTAAAACAACTCTCATCTCTTTTTCCTATAGTCTTAACCTCTTTACATTTATATTAATACTGGCTCATTTGCTGCTGATAGTGTGATTGTGGGTGGGCGATATTTTGGAGGGTGTGGGTTTCTTGCCAAGGTTGTGTGTTTATGTTTTAACAGCATCTCCACAAAAGAACTCAAGACAAGGTGGGCAGAGTGACTCTCAATCAACTAGCCAGATGGAAGGATCCACCGAAGAGTAATGGAAATACAACCAGACAGCTTAAACAAATGGCATAAAGGGCATCCCAAGAGCATCAAGCTCAGGAGATCAAAGAGGCTGCACCACTGAATTCCCGAGGTCTCTTACACAGAATCTCATACCACGAAGGTGGGAAATCAAAGCAGACAAAACTAAGAAACAAAAGAAACAAGAAGCATCTAATATGAGGTGACACAGAAACAACCTCCCAATGAAAGGAAAAAAGGAATCCCCAGAAAGAGAGCTAGATGAAACAGAGGTAAGCAAACTATCAGGCATGGAATTCAAAAGAATGGTTATAAGGAAGCTCAATGAACTTGACAAACTCAGAGAAAAGAACAATGAACTCCAGAGGAATTACAAAATACTCGAGGGAAACTACAAAGAACTCCAGGGAAGCCACAAGGAACTTATGAAGAAACACACCAGCATAAAAAAGGACAAAGAAACTATTAATAAGAACCGGGACGAAATGAAGAATACAATTTCTGAACTGAAGAATACAGTAGAATCAATCAAAAGCAGGCTAAATGAAGCAGAGGATTGGATCAGTGAGTTAGAGGACAATGTAGAAAAAAATCCCCAGACAATACAACAAAATGAAAAGAGACTGAAAAATAATGAAGAGGTTTTCAAGAACTGCAGGACAACATGCAATGAAAAAATATTTATATCATAGGGATATAAGAAGGAGAAGAGGAGGAGCACGGGATGGAAAACCTGATTGAAAAAGTAATGACGAAAATTATCCTAACTTGATGAGAGAAAAAGTCATGCAAGTCCAGGAAGCACAGATGTTCCCAATGAAATGAACCCCAAAAGGTCCATTCCAAGGCACATTATAATTAATATGGTAACATTCAAAGAGAAAGAGAGAATCCTAAAAGCAGCAAGAGAAAAATGGCAAATAGTCTACAGGGGAGCTCTGATAAGACTATCAACAGATTTCTCAACAGAAACACTACAAGCGAGAAGGGAATGGCAAAAATATTGCAAACAATGAAAAACAAAGGCCTACAACCAAGACTACTCTACCCAGCAAGGCTCTCATTCAAAATGGAAGGTGAAATAAGGTGTTTCCAAGACAAAGGAAGACTGAAAGAATACATCTCCACCAAACCAACCTTGAAAGATATGCTAATGGGAATGCTTAAAGAAAAAGAAGAAAAAGAGAGAGGGAGAGGAACAGAGGTACAAAGGAAAATGAATAAATACATGTCAATAATAACCTTAAATGTAAATGGATTAAATGCTCCAATAAAAAGACATAGGGTAGCAAATTGGATACAAAAAAATGACCCACATATGTGCTGTTTACAAGAGACACACCTCAAAACAAAAGATATACACAAACTGAAAGTGAAGGGATGGAAAAAAGTATTCCAAGCAAATGGACATGAAAAAAAAAAAAGTTGGGGTAGCAATACTT
Source organism: Furipterus horrens (assembly GCF_987537825.1). Lineage (NCBI taxonomy): Eukaryota > Metazoa > Chordata > Mammalia > Chiroptera > Furipteridae > Furipterus > Furipterus horrens. The sequence continues at coordinate 52,831,335 of NW_028327179.1, forward strand.
ATATCAGAAAAACAGATTTCATAGCAAAGGCCATAAAAAGAGACAAAGAAGGGCATTTCATAATACTTAAGGGGAAAATTCATCAAGAAGATATAATTCTGGTGAACATATATGCACCCAACATAGGAGCACCCAAATATATAAGGAAAATACTAGAAGACTACAAGAAAGATATCAATGCCAACACACTCATAGTAGGGGATTTTAACACCCCATTGTAAACAATAGACAGATCTTCAAAGCAAAGTAACACTAAGGATATTGAGGAATTGAACAACACACTAGATCAAATAGACTTGGTTGATATACATAGAACTTTTCACTTGAAAGAAGCAAAATATACATTCTTTTTGAGTGCACATGGGACATTTTCAAAGATAGACCACATGGTAGGACACAAAACAAGCTTAAACAAATTTAAGGAAATTGAAATTATATCAAGCATCTTCTCAGACCACAATGCCTTGAAATTAGAAATCAACCTCAAGGAAAAAACTGAAAGACATTCAAACTCATGGAGAATGAATAACATGATATTAAATAATGAATGGATTAACATGACATCAAGGAAGAAATCAAGAAGTTTCTGGGAACAAAAGATAATGAACACACAACAGCCCAAAACCTATGGGACACAGCAAAAGAAGTCCTGAAAGGAAAGTTCAGAGCAATACAGGCCTACCTGAAAAGGATAGAAGAATCTCAAATAAATAATATAATCCTACAGCTACAAGAACTAGAACAACAACAACAAACAAAGCGAGTAGAAGGAAGGAAATTATCAAGACCAGAGCAGAATTAAATCACAAAGAGACTAAACAAACAATTCAAAAGATCAACAAAAGTAGGAGCTGATTCTTTGAAAAGATAAACAAAATCGACAAGCCTTCGGCGAGCCTCATCAAGAAAAAAAAGAGAGAAGACCCAAATAAACAAAATCAGAAATGAAAGAGGAGAAATTACAACCTATATCACAGAAATAGAAAGGATCATAAGAAAATACGAACAACTGTATGGCAAGAAACTTGACAACCTAGATAAAATAGACAAATTTCTAGAAATGTATAATCATCCCAAAACTGAATCAAGAAGTAAATCAGATTGATAACAAATAGTGAAATTGAAAGAGTAATAAAAAAACTCCTGTCACACAATAGCCCTGGACATGATTGCTTCACAGGCAAATTTTACAAAACATTTAGGAAAGAACTAATGCCTACCTTTCTCAAACTATTCCAAAAAATCCAAGAAGAGGGAAAAATCCCAAATTCTTTCTATGAAGCCAGTATTGTCCTAATTCCAAAACCAGGTCAAGACACAGCAAAGAAAGAAAACTACAGGCCAATATCGCTGATGAGCATAGATGCTAAAATCCTCAATAAAATATTGGCAAACCAGATCCAGCAACACATTAGAAAGATCATACACCATGATCAAGTGGGATTCATCCCAGGGATGCAAGGATGGCTTAATATTCACAAATTAATAAACGTAATACATCATATAAACAAAATGAAGAACAAAAACCACATGATCATATCAATAGATGCTGAAAAAGCATTTGATAAAGTACAACACCCATTTATGATGAAAACTCTTAACAAAATGGGAATAGAGGGAGCATACCTCAACATAATTAAGGTTATATATGAGAAACCTGAAGCCAACATCATACTCAATGGACAAAAGCTGAAAGCATTCCCCCTGAGATCAGGAACAAGACAAGGATGTCCACTTTCTCCATTCCTATTCAACATGGTGTTGGAAGTTCTAGCCACAGCAATCAGACAAGAAAAAGAAATAAAAGGCATCCAAATTGGAAAAGAGAAAGTAAAACTGTCATTATTTGCAGATGACATGATAATGTACATAGAAAACCCTATAGACTCCACTATCAAAACTACTTGACCTAATAAGTGAATTTGGCAAAATAGCAGGGTACAAAGTCAATATTCAGAAATCGAAGGCATTTCTGTACACTAACAATAAAATATCAGAGATAGAAACAAAAAATAATAATAATAAAATTCCATTTACTATAGCAACAAGAAAAATAAAGTACCTTGGAATAAACTTAACCAAATAGATGAAAGACCTGTACTCAGAAAACTACATAACACTGAAGGAAGAAATTAAGGAAGATACAAATAAATGGAAGCATATAACATATTCATGGATGGGAAGAATCAACATCATTAAAATGTCCATACTACCCAAAGCAATTTACAGATTCAACACAATCCCTATTAAAATACCAATGACATATTTCACAGACCTAGAACAAATACTTCAAAAATTTATATGGAACCAAAAAAGACCCCGAATAGCCAAAGCAATCTCGAGACAGAAGAACACAGTAGGAGGACTCACAATACCTGACATCAAACTATACTAGAAAGCCACTGTGATCAAGAGAGTCTGGTACTGGCATAAGAACAGACATATAGATCAATGGAACAGAATAGAGTGCCCAGAAATAAACCCAGGTCTATATGGTCAACTAATATTAGACAAAGGAGGAAGGGGCATAAAATGGAGTGAGAAGAGCCTCTTCAACAAATGGTGCTGAGAGAACTGGATAGGGATATGCAAAAAAAAAAAAAAAAAAAAAAAAGAAACTAGGCCACCAACTTACACCACACACCAGAATAAACTCAAGATGGATCAAAGACTTAAGTGTAAGTCGTGACACCATAAAAGTCCTAGAGGAAAACATAGGCCGGAAGATTTCAGCTATCCCACATAGAAATATTTTCACTGATACATCTCCTAAGGCAAGGGAAATAAAGAAAAGAAGAAACAAATGGGACTACATCAAACTAAAGAGTTTCTGCTCAGCAAAAGAAAACATCAGCAAAATGAAAAGGGAACCAACCATATGGGAAAACATATTGCCAATGATACCTCAGACAAGAGATTGATCTCCAAAATATATAAAGAACTTATACTACTCAACATCAAGAAGACAGACAATCCAATTTAAAAAATGGGCAAAGGATCTGAACAAACACTTCTCCAAGGAGGATGCACAGAGGGTCCATAGACACATGAAAGAATGCTCAACATCACTAGCCATCAGAGAGATACAAATAAAAACCACAGTGAAATGCCACATTACACCAGTCAGAATGGCCATCATCAACAAATCAACAAACAACAAGTGCTGGCGAGGATATAGAGAAACAGGAACCCTAGTACACTGTTGGTGGGAATACAGACTGGTGCAGCCACTATGGAAAAACAGTATGGAATTACCTCAAAAAACTAAAAATGGAACTGCTTTTTGAACCAGCTAATCCACTGCTAGGATTATACCTGAAGAATTCTGAAACCCCAATTCAAAAGAATTTATGCACTCCAATGTTCATAGCAGCACTGTTTACAATAGCCAAGTGCTGGAAACAGCCTAAGTGCCCATCTGTAAATGAGTGGATTAAAAAATCATGGTACATTTACACAACGGAATATTATGCAGCAGAAAGAAAAAAGGAACTCCTGTCATTTGCGACAACATGGATGGAACTAGAGAGAATTATGCTTAGTGAAATAAGCCAGGCAATGAAAGAAAAATACCATATGATATTACCTAATATGGGAGACTAATGAACAACACAAACAAATGAACAAAATTTAATGAGGAACAGAATAACAGTTATTGGGGAGTGGGGGGAGAGATAGAAGGGGGGTAAGTAGAGGAAGGGTTTAGTCAAAGAACATGTATGAATGATCCATGGACATGGACAACGGGGTAGGGAATGAGTGTGGGAGAAGGGGTGCGCTGGGTGGGGGGGAGCAATGGAGGAAAAATGGGACAACTGTAATAGAAAAAATAAAAATTTTAAAAAAGAAACTGTAGAAAGGGAGAAAATAAAAGTTAAAACAAGAATAAGAGGGAAGGAAGAAGGCAAAATGGACTAAGGCAAGGGAAGAGTAAAATATGAGATTTTAAATAAAAATAAAATAAGGAGTGAAATAATAGGAATAATATTGAAGAAAAAAATTCGTTTAAAGCTACATGAGAGAAAAAATAACACAAATACTGAGAAAGAACAAGGTGGAATTCATCTTAGCAAGGTTTGGTGTTTGCCTGTTGTCTCCACCTGCATCTCTAGAGGGTGCTTCTGGTGTGATTGGGAGGGTGGGAGATTTCCCATGGGGGTTGCTGTTCAGTCTTCAGGGAAGTTTGTGAGTGTGTTCCCCTGCCCCTGTGCCACACATCTTGGTCTAACCCAGATTATTTCCAATAATGTATAGTTCCTGATATACTATCTGTCCATTTCATGTGAGGGGCCAATCTGTGTAAGAGGGTCATCTCTTTCCTGCCTGGCACTGATGGCAGTTCTGTGTAAGAGCTGAGGCTGGGTGTGGCCCTGAAATCCCCTTGCTGCACCACTTTCTGTACTCTCAGCCCAATTAAATAGTGCCCAAGGAACCAGCACATCTTGTCCTGGCTGAAAAAAATTCAGAAAGGTCCACTTGGCATCTCCCTTTCTTTTCCTGTGTATATGCACCCAGAAAGGGGTTTTTGAGCCTGGCCTGACTATTCCCCATTGGATGTGTTGCTTGCAGTCCAGATGGTGTGAGGCTACTTCTGTACTTCTGGCTTCAAAATTTCATGTCAGCTAAGGTTCCATTGATTTTTCAGGTTACTTCTCAGAAAATCAGCCGAAAATTGGAGCTGGGAGCAAAAGCAAGTGGACTCAGCTTCCGCCTACTCAGCTACCATCTTCTGATCCATATGAGATCTTTATAAATTTTGGATGTTTACCCTGATCAGATACAACATTGGTGAATATCTTCACTCATTCAGTGGGCTATCTTTTCATCTTGATGATTTCCTTTGCTGGGCAAAACCAGTTTAGTTTGATGTAGTTCTATTTATTTTTTTTCTTTTGTTTTCCTTGCTTGAGGAGATATATCAGGGAAAATATTGCTAAGAGAAATGTCAGAAATTCTACTGCCTATGTTTTCTTCTAGAAGTGTTATGGTTTTGAGTCTTACATTTATGTCTTTTTTAGAAAAAAAGATTTTATTTATTTACTTAGAGGAAAAGTGAAGGAGAAAGAGAGGGAGAGAAACAGATATGAGAGCGAAACATCGACCGGTTGCCTCTTTTTTAAAAAAGTATATTTTATTGATTATGTTGTTACTGTAGTTTCAATTTTTTCCCCTTTCCTCCCCTCTGTCCAGTACCCCACTTCCCTCCAGCAATCCCACCCCCTTAATTCATGTCCACGGGTCATGCATATAAGTTCTTTGGCTTCAGCCTTTCCTATGTTATTCTTTTTTTTTTTTTTTAAATATTTATTTATTTATTTATTTTTAAGTATATTTTATTGATTATATTGTTACAATAGTTCCAATTTTTCCCCTTTGCTCCTCTCCGCCCAGCACCCCTCTTCCCCGACAATCCGCTCCCCAAGTCCATGCCCATGGCTCACCCTTTCATATATTCTTCTTTTTTAAAAAAAAATAATTAGTTAGTTAAATATTTTAACAATAAAAAATAACAATCCCTTCCTCTCAGACTTAAGACCCTTTACAATCTCATAAAGGACAATGGACGAAGGTCTCGAGCTCCTCTAGCTGCTTCAAGCTGGACATGGTCGTCGTCCTACCTACCCTTGGGTCAAGAAATCCCTAATAAGAGTGGGGGTGTGGAGGGGAGGGTGGCCTTCCCACAAGGGGAAGGATCATGCAGACTCCAGGTTGGTTGGCTGTCTCTGGACAATGGCATGCTTGGTTTAACAGGCTGGCATCCTTGTTGTATTCTGGGGGCAACAGGGTTAAAGGACATCATTCAATCTGTAACCACTAGATGACAAAAGACAGGTATTAATTTTTCAATGTCCAACATTAGGGAAAAGAAGGACTTCTTTAGAGGAAGGTATACCAGGTACATTTCACCTGTCCAAAACCCTTTTGCCCATTATACTTAGTTTGGACTGACGGAAATATTTCAGGTTTCCCCCCTCTCAGGCCTCTGGGCTCTTTCTGTCCAAGTCATTAGGACAGAAAAGAGAAACCAGTTTTAAAGTGAAGCCCACAGACCACCCCGTTCTTCACCAACCCAGCCACTTAGTTCAGCCAAACCATTGAGTCTCAGGATGCAGCAATGCAGACAGGATTAAGTGAGGCCTATACGTACAAACAATCACTCAGGTAATGAGATCGTAGGCTTATGCCCTTTGAAAACAGAAAACACATGTTAATTTATGTAACATAACCCACATACAAGTCTCTAAATCTGTAGGACTGTCTTATCGGAAAGACATCCAGTTGCAAGGCATTTGACATTCTTCTTGCCTGTAATTTAAACATCTTTGATAATGCCACAGACATAGTTTAACTTTCAAATGAAAACAAATTTTAAATGAAAAGAAACTTTAAAGACGGTTAGCTGCACTACTTTATAGTCTACCACTGGGCATTGTGATCTTCCTCGAATCTTGATTTTTCTCCCTAAGATTACCCTCCTTGTCATTAAAGGGACTGCATTAAGTTCATTTTTAATTTATCCTGTTCATTTGCATAAACACAACAAGAGCAGCAAATGATCACTTATGATCTTTAGTTCTGTTTTGCTGGAACTTACACAAGGAACATTTAGGGTGACCTTCAGTCTGCCCTTCAGGGCACAGAAGCTGAGCCACATACCTGGCATTCAGCCTTGCCTGTAAACACCTGTCTTTTCCAGGTCCTTCTGGTTTTCCATTGTGCCTTAAGGTCCCTTCTAGCCATCTTTCAGGAAAACAACCTTCGTTCCTTCCCTGGAAAGATTGCTATGGACCGCTCATCCATCCAAGATACCAGGCCTTTTATCTCATGGACTTTTATTACCTTTGAAAGTCAGTCCCAGTTGCTCAGGGCTTTTTGGTAACAACCAAAGCCCAAGCATGTCTCCTTTAGGCATGACATTCCAGTCAAAGTCTTAGTCAAATAAATCATTATTAACAACTGGTCTTATTAGTTTTATGCAAAGAAACTTAGGTCATTACTTACTTCTTTAGAAAGCCAAATTCTGGAGGGATCAGGGAGAAAATATATACAGTGTGAAGGAAAATCCTTGTCCTTCTAATATTCACTGAACTTGCATTTCTATTCTTTATATTTTTATTTTTCCCCCACACTAAAAATTTTTCTGTTTGTTTGTTTTTCCATTACAGTTGTCTCACTTTTTTCCCCCTCTTGCTTCTCTGCACCCTGTCCCTCCCTTCTCCCACATTCAGTCCCCACCCAGCTGTCCATGTCCATGGATCATTTATACATGTTCTTGGACTAGACCCTTCCCCTTCTTACCACTTCTCTCCCTCCCACCTCCCCCTTTGTTACTGTTAGTTTATTCCTCGTTTACATACCTCTGCTTCAGTTTTGCTCATTTGTGTGTGTTGTTCATTAGTTTCCTTTAACAGGTGATAGCATAAGGTAATTTTCTTTTGTTGCCTGGCTTATTTTGCTAAGCATAATTCTCTCTAGTTCCAACCATGTTGTTGCAAATGGTAGAAGTTCCTTCTTTCTTTCAGTACTTATTCATTGTCATTTCCCCCCTTTGTACTTGTGTTCCTCTCTGTCTCTCTCTGTTTCTTCATCTTCTTAAGGCAGACCCTTTAGCATCTCTTGCAATACTGGTTTGGTGGAGATGTATTCTTTTAACCTTCTTTTGTCTTGGAAACTCCTTATTTCACCTTCCATTTTTAATGAGAGTCTTGCTGGGTAGAGTATTCTTGGTTGTAGGCCTTTGTTTTTCATTACTTGGAATATATTTTGCCATTCCCTTCTGACTTGTAGTGTTTCTGCTGAGAAATCTAATGATAGCCTTATTGGAGCTCCCTTGTATGTTATTAGTTGTTTCTCTCTTGCTGCTTTTAGGATTCTCTCTTTGTCTTTGAATGTTGGCATTTTAATTATGATGTGTCTTGAAGTGGGCCTGTTGGGGTTCATCTTCATTGGGACCCTCTGTGCTTCCTGAACTTGCATGATTCTTTCTCTCTTCATGTTAGGGAAGTTTTCTGTCATTAGTTTTTCAAAGAGGTTTTCTATCCCTTGCTCTTCTTCTTCTCCTTCTGGAATTCCTATGATACGGATATTATTACGTTTCATGTTCTCCTGCAGCTGTCTTAGAGCCTCTTCAGTCTTGTTTAGCCTTTTTTCATTTTGTTGCACTGTCTGTGAGTTTTTGTCTACATTGTCCTCCAGCTCGCTGATCCGATTTTCTGCTTCCTCTAGCCTGTTTTTAATTCCTTCTACTGTGTTCTTCAATTCAGAGATCGTATTCTTCATTTCCTCCTGGCTCTTATTGATAGCTTCCATATCCTTTTTGATGCTGGTATAATTCTCAGTAAGTTCGTTATAGTTCTTCTGGAGTTCACTGTAGTTTTTCTGGAGTTCTTTGTAGTTTCCGCTGAGCTCATTGAGCTTCTCCATAATCCATGCTTTCAATTCCATATCTGATAGTTGGCTCCCCTCTATTTCATTTAGCACTCTTTCTGGGGACTCTGCCTTTCCTTTCGATGGGGGGTTGTTTCTCTGTCTCCCCATTTTTGTGACTCCTATTGTTTGTTGGTGCTTCTTAGAATGATCTGCACTTCCTGGATCTGCCACTGGTGGCATCAGATCCTGTACCAGTCTGGGCCTAGGCAGCCTGTTGGAGACTTCCAGGGATCTACTGCCTTTGTCTGACTCCTTTAGTTGTTAATCTATTCAATCTGTGATTAGCTGTCAGGCTTAATGACTGTGGGTGTGGCAGCTTAATTCCTGTAGGCAGGGCCTTTGCTTCCCCTCAGGCTGACGCCACTTGGCCGGGAATGGTCTGCCTGCAGTGTGGGGATGAGTCAGCACTGGGACCCGGCCGGCCGCTTCCCCAGCTCTCCCCTCGAAGCCACCACACCAAACTCTCCCCAATCATCACCAGTCCTCTCTGCCCTTCCTCCGCTCGAGCCCAGGGTAAGTGGGGGCCAAAATATTTTTGTATGTGATCCACTTAAGAGCTCTTTTTCTCCAGCTGTTTCTCTCTGACTAGCAAGAAACCCTGTGGCTTTTCGCTTTTCTCACCTGGATACTATTTTACTTTCCACTCTGTTGCTGTAGGCTGGGAAGCTCAGGTGGGGGTTTAGACCCTGCCCATCTCAGGGGTAATCCCTGGCTGCTGAGCTGTTTCTCAGTCCCTTAAGCTGCCACCCGTGTGAGCCCAGCCAGCCCTTCCGCGTCTCCGCTATCCCTGCCGGTCAGGTTGTGATGTAGCGGCCTTTTCTGTCTCTCCGTGGTTATAAGACTTCTCTCCAGCTGGTGTTCGGTTGGTTATTCCGGATGATTTCTCCAAAATTGCGTTGTAAATCCAGACTAGTTCTGGGAGGAAGTTAGTGTAGCTTCCACTTACTCCTTCGCCATCTTGTTTCTCTCCTATGTTATTCTTAACTTCCCCCTGTCTATTTTGTAACAACCAATTGTGCTTCTTAATCCCTGCACCATTTCCCCGTTTCTCCCCCTTCCCCTTCCCAGCTGATAACCCTCCAAATGATGCCCATACCTATGCTTCTGTTCCTATTCTGGTTTGCCTAGTTGGATTTTGTTTTTACTTTTTAGATTCAGTTGATAGTTGCGAGTTTGTTGTCATTTTAGTGTTTGTAGTTTTGATCTTCTTTTTCTTAAGTTCCTTTGACATTATATATAACAATGGCTTGGTAATGATGGACTCTTTTAGCTTTACCTTATCTGGGAAGCACTTCATCTGCCCTTCCATTCTAAATGATAGCTTTGCTGGGTAGAGTAATCTTGGTTGTAGGTCCTTGCCTTTCTTCACATTGAATACTTCTTGCCAGTCCCTTCTCGCCTGCAAAGTGTGTTTTGAGAAATCAGCTGATAGTCTTATAGGCAGTAGGCAACTCTCTGCTTCTCTCTTGATGCTTTTAGGATTCTGTCTTTATCTTTCACCTTTGGCATTTTAATCATGATGTGTCTTGGTGTGGTCACCTCTGGATCCAGCTCACCTGGGACTCTCTGTGCTTCCTGGACTTGTATGTCTATTTCCTTTGCCAAATTTGAGAAATTTTCCTTCATAATTTTTTCACTTAAGCTTTCAATTTCTTTCTCTTTTCTCCTTCTGGCACCCCCATGATTCAGATGTTGGCATGTTTAAAGTTGTCCCAGAGGCTCTCAAGCCTCTCATTTTTTTCAATTCTTGTTTCCTCATTCTGTACTAGTTGACTGTTTTTTTCTTCCTTATGATCCAAATCAATGATTTGAACCCCAGTATTCTTCCCTTTATCATTGGCTTTGTGTGGATTTTCCTTTATTTCACTTAGCATAGTTTTAACTTCTTCCCTTATGCATTTGCTGTACTCAAGCATATCTGTCAAGCCTGTGAGCATCTTTATCACCAGTGTTTGGAATTCTGCATCTGTTAGGTTGGCTATCTCCTTGTCACTTAGTTCTTCCACTGGAACCTTGATCCGTTCCCTCTTTTGGGCCATACTTCTCTGTCTCCTCATCTTGACAGCCTCCTGTGTTTGTTTGCCTCTGTGTCTTAGAGCTGTCGCTTCTGTTATGTTGTAAGGGGCGGAGTCTTAAGGGTTCATCAATACAGGGAGGATGATCCGTTTCACCATGTTGTGGCGCTGTATGTGGGGGAGGGGTCTGAGAGGGAACAATGCCACTTGCTCAGCACTTGTCCCTTTTTCGGGCACTTCTCCCACTTTTGTATGGGACTGATGCCTCTCTAGCTGTTGCCCTGGCTGTTGTTCCCAGAGTGGATGGGTCTGGGGATGTTCTAGGACCATGGGGGCCCTTTAAATAAGTGGACTCTGCTGAGAGACCAACAATTTCTTCCTTTTCCCCAACCCCCACTCGTCTGTATAGTCAGGAGCAATGAGGCTTGATTTTCCCTGGTGCTAGGACCATGAGCTTCGCTGTCTGTTCAGGAGCTGGGAACACTCCCCAGGTGTCACTTCTGACTCTTTAAAACATGTAACTGTGATTTCCGCCGGCCTGCCACTGCTGCTGTTGCTGCCACCACTGCTGCTGCTGCCGCCGCCACTACGCCATGTCCTCTCCACCCCGGTTCCGCCCCTTCTACCTGTCTGGATGAGTATTTCTTCTTTATATCTTTGTTTGTTGGACTTCCATGCAGTTTGACTTTCTGGAACTTCTGGTGGTTTCTGGTTTTGAGATAGTTGTATTCCTTCTTAGTTGTGGAGGGAGACACAGCGTGTCTGTCTACTCCTCCATTTTGGCCAGAAGTCCTTGATCAGTTGCCTCTTGAACATATCCCAATGGCGGACCAAACCTGCAACCCAGGCATGTGCCCTGACTGGGAATTGAATCCATGACCTTTCACTTTGCAGGACAATGCCCAACCAACTGAGCCACAGCAGGCAGGGCACACTTAAGTCTTTAATCCACTTTGAGTCTATTCTTGTGTATAGTGTAAGAAGGTACTCTAGTTTCTTTTCTTTTCTTTTTTGTATGGATATGCCCAATTTTCCCAATACCGTTTATAAAAGAGACTGTCTTTACTCCATTGTATTTTTTTGCCTCCTTTGTGAAACATTGACTGACCATGTGGAAGTGGATTTATTTCTGGACTGTTCTGTTCCATTGATCTATATGTCTGTTTTTATGCCAGTACCATGCTGATTTGATTCCTATAACCTCGTACTATAGTTTGATATCAGGTAGCATGATACCTCCGACTTCGTTCTTCATTCTCAAGATTGCTGTGGCTATTTTGGGTCTTCTGTAGTTCCATGTAAATTTTTGAATTATTTTTTCTAGTTCTGTGAAACACACCATTGATATTTTGATAGGGATTGCATTGAATTTATAGTTTGCTTTGGGTAGTATGGGCACTTTAATGCTGTTAATTCTTTTTATCCATGAGCATGATATATGTTTCCATTTATGTGTATTTTTTTTAGGTCCGTTCTTCAGTGCCTTATAATTTTCTGAGTACAGGTCTTTTACCTCCTCGGTTAAATTTATTCCCCAGTATTTTTTTTTTTTTATGCAATTGTAAATGGGATTGTCTTCTTAATTTCTCTTTCTGATCCTTTTGTTATTGGCATATAAAAATGCAAATGATTCCTGAATATTTATTTTGTGTCTTACTACTTTACTGAATTCATATATCAGTTCTAGTAGTTTTTTGGTGGAATCTTTAGGATTCTCTGTATAAAATATCATGTCATCTGCAAATAATGGCAGTTTTACCTCTTCCTGTTCAATGTGGATGCATTTTATTTCTTCTTGTCAGATTGCTGTGGCTAGAACTTTCAGTACTATGTTTAGTAAGAGTGGTGAAAGTGGACATTCTTGTCTTGTTCCTGGTTTTAAGGGAAACGTTTTTAGTTTTTCCCCATTGAGTATGATGTTAGGTGTAGGTTTGTCATATATGGCCTTTATTATCTTGAGATATGTTCCCTCTGTTGCTACTTTGCTTGGAGTTTTAATATACATGGGTGGCAGATTTTGTTAAATGTTTTCTGCATCTATTTATATGATCATATGATTTTTATCTTTCATTTTGTTTATGTGGTATAACACATTAATTGGTTTGCAGATATTGTAACAACCTTGCATTCCAGGGGAAAATCCCACTTGATCATGGTGTATGATCATTTTAATGTATTGCTGAATTCAGTTCGCTAATATTTTGTTGAGGATTTCATCATGGATATTGGCATATAATTTTTCTTTTCTTTGTAGATTTTTTATCTGTTTTTGGACTTAGGATAATGCTGGTCTTGTAACATGAGCTTGGGAGTCTTCCATCCTCTTGAATTGTTTGAAATAGTTTGGGAAAAATAGGTGTTACTTCTCTGAATATTTGATAAAATTCACTTGTGAAGCCACCCAGTTCAGTACTTTCATTTGTTAGGAATTTTTTGATTACTGCTTTGATTTTGTTGGTTGCAATTGGTCTGCTTAGATATTCTTTTTTTTTAAATTCACTTTTAGAAAATAGTATGTTTCTAGGAATTTATCTCTTTCTTCTAGATTGTTCAATATAGTTGTTCACAATATCTTTTCTTATCATCTTTATTTCTGTAGTGTCAGTTATTACTTTTCTTCTTTCAATTCTGATTTTGTTTATTTAGGTCTTCTCTCTTTTTTTGCTTGATGAGTATGGTTAAAGATGTATCTATCTTGTTTATCTTTTCAAAGAACCAGCTCTTGGTTCCCTTGATGTTTTATATTGCTTTTTAAAAACCCTGTTTGGTTTATTTCAATCTAATCTTTATTATTTCTTTCCTTCTATTCACTTTGGCTTTGTTGTTCTTTATCTAGTTGCATCACATATAAGGTTAGATTGTTTATTTAAGATTTGTCTTGTGTCTTGAGGTAGGACAGTATTACTATGATTTTACTCTCAGGACTGCTTTTGCTGTGTCCCATAGATTTTGGGTTGTTGTATTTTCATTTTTATTTGTTTCAAGGTATCTTTTGATTTTTTCCCTTCATCTCCTTGTTAACCCATTCATTGTGTAATAATGTTATTTAGTCTTGGTGTGTGTTTTTAGTTTTTTTTTTTCTTTTTTAAAAAGAGTTTATTTATTTATTTTTAGAGAGAGAGAGAAAGGGAGGGAGGAAGAGAGGGAGTCAAACATCAATCAGTTGCCTTTCACATGCACCCCAACCAGGGACAGGGCCAGCAACCCAGGCATGTGTCCTGGTCGAACCAGTGACCTTTTGCTTTGTGAGATGAAACCTAACCAACTGAGCCACACCAGTCAGGGCTAGTTTTTTACTTGTAATTGATTTCTAGTTTCATACCATTGTTGTCAGAGAAGGTGCCCGATATAATTTAAATCTTCTTAAATTATTGAGACTGTTTTGTGTCCTAACATGTGGTCTGTCCTGGAAACTGTTCCATGTACACTTAAAAAGGATGTATATTTTCCTTCTTTGTGGTGAAATGCTCAGAAAATATCGAAAAAAATTCATCTAGTCTAGTGTGTCATTTAAAGCCACTGCTTCCTTGTTGATTTTCTGTCTGGAAGATCTGTCCATTGGTGTCAATGGGGTGTTAAAATTTCTACTATGACTGTATTATTGTCAATATCTCCCTTTATGTCCATCAAGATTTGCTTTATTTTTTTAGGTGCTCCTATGTTGGGTGTCTAAATGTTTACAAGGATTATATCCTCTTGTTGGATTACTCCATTTATTATTATGTAATGTTCTTTGTCTCTGATTATAGTATTTGTTTTAAAGTCTATTTTGTCTGATATAAATATTGCTAACCCAGCTTTTTAAAAATTTCCATTTGCATGAAATCTTTTTTCCATCCTTTTACTTTTAGTCTCTGTGTGTATTTTGTTCCATGGTGGGTCTCTTGTAGACAGTATATATATATATGGGTCTTATTTTATTATCCATTTAATTAATGTATGTCTTTTGATTGTATCATTTAAGCTATTTACATTTAAAGTGATTATTTTTTTAATGTTTTTTATTGATTATATTGTTACAACAGTTCCAATTTTCTCCCCCTTGTTCCCCTCCACCCAGCACCCCCCTCCCCCAGCAATCCCCCCCAAGTCCATACCCCTGGTTCATAAAAATTAACTATCCCCCCCCTCTCAAATATTAGGACCCTTTGTAATCTTGTAAAGGACAATGGGCGAAGGTCTCAAGCTCCTCTAGCTGCTTCAAGCTGGACATGGTCATCGTCCTACCTACCCTTGGGTCCAGAAAACCCTAATAAGAGTGGGGGTGTGGAGGGGAGGGTGGCCTTCCCACATGGGGAAGGATCGTGCAGACTCCAGGTCAGTTGGCTGTCTCCGGTCAACGGCGTGCTTGGTTTAACAGGCTGGTGTCCTTGTTGTGTTTCAGTCATTTCTCCCCGAGTTTGTTCCTCCTGGATTGTCTCCTTAACAGGAGCGAGCTGAGAACACTGTTCCTACTCCGCGGCCATCTTGGTCCCCCGACCTAAAGTGATTATTGATAGGTATGTATTTACTGTAACTTTATTTATTATATTTATGCTCCTCTTTTTTTCTTTCTTGTTATTAAAGAAGCCCCTTTGACATTTATTGTAATACTAGTTTGGTGATAATGAACTTCTTTAGGGTTTTTTTTTTTGTGTGTGTGTGTGTCTTGGTAGGTCTTCATTTCTTGTTCAATTTTAAATGATATCCTTACTGGGTGTAGTAGTCTTGATTGTAGGTCCTTGCTTTTCATCCCTTTCACTATTTTGTTCTAGTCTCTTCTGGCCTGAAATGTTTCTGTTGAAAAATCAGTTGACACTCCTATGGAAAGTCCCTTGTAAGTAACTGCCTTTTGCTCTTTTTAGGAGTCCCTCTGTGTCTTTAACCTTTGCCATTTTAATTATGATGTGTCTTGGTTTGGGCCTTTTGGGGTTTATTTTGTTTGGGATTCTGTGCTTCCTGGACTTGTGTTTCCTTTTTCTTTGCCATGTTTGGGGGGTTTTCAGTCATTACTTCTTCAAATGGGCTCTCAATCCTTTGCTCTCTCTCTTTTCCTTCTGGTACCCCTATGATATGGATGTTGTTATGATTGATCTTGCCCCAGAGGTTACTTAAACAATCCTCATTTAATTTTTTTTTTTTCTGTTCAGATTGGGCATTTTCATCTACCTTGTCTTCCAAATTGCTGATTCAGTTTTTTTTTTTTTTTTTTTTGCTTCATCTAGTCTCCTGTTGATTTCTTCTAGCATATTCTTTGTTTCAGATATTGTTTTCTTTACCTCTGATTTTTTAATGGTTTCTATGTCCTTTGTTATGATTACTGTTTCTTTGTTTTTAAGTTCTCATTGAGTTCATCCATTCTTCTTCTGGGTTCCTTATAACTATTGTTTGGAACTCGGCGAATGGTAGATTGCTTGCCTTCACTTTATTTAGTTCTTTTTCTGGAAATTTCTTCTGTTCTTTCATTTGGGGCATGTTTTATGTCTCCTCACTTTTACTGCCTGTCTGTATTTTTTCTGTGTATTATGTAGAGCTTCTATGACTCTCAGTCTTGGTAGGGTGGCCTTATGTAGTAGGTGTCCTGTTAGGCTCAGTAGCTCAGCCTCCCTGATCACCTGGGCTATCTACTCCTAGAAATTCCCCTTGAGTGGGTTATGTAAGCCCTCCTGTTGTAGTTAAGTCTTGATTGTCACTGGATAGACCATGGATTGATTCAACCCTCAGGCTGGCTGACTATGAGGGTTGACTCTGACCAAAGTGTACAAGCTGCTCTGCAGGGGTTGACACCATAAAGAGGAATTTGCCCCAGTAGGGTCTGGTGCCTGTGGAGACTTCCCTTTGGATATGCCATTTTGGAGCCAACTGGGTCATGTTCTCATGTTGTTGGTAGTCTACTACCAGGTGTGTTAGTTCTGGGGCCTCTTGTGAGGGATGCAAATGCATGTCAAAGTCAGACGCTGCTTGTGTCTGGGCCTGGGTTGCCTGTTAGGTGCCACAGAGTGATCCACCATTTGTGTCTGCCTCTACTTTCCTTGGTGCACATGGGAGGGGCCAAGCTGTGTATAAAAGCTGGCACTGAACCCAGGGAAGATCAGTAAAGGCCCAAGGCACCCCAAGATTCACTTTTGCCTGCTGACTACCTGTTAGGTCCAGTCACTGAAAGAGCCTCAGGCAGTATATGAGTTGTATGAGTGGTGTTCATCAAATTAATGTAGATTCAAACTTGGCACCATTTGTGGGTCTGAGGCCACACAACAAAAATCCCAGGGTACACCAATGCCAGCTGCCACGCACCTGGTGCCCATGGACCTTTGTGGTGGGGTGGGACCTCAGAGAGTCATCAGAGTGAGGCCAGCAGAATATATTGAGCTAAAACAGACCAAGATTTGGACATGTGGAGGGAGAGTTATGCACAGATAAGGTGGCACTGGTTAAGTGTGTGTGTGGGAAAAAGGCCCACATTGTTGAGCCACACAACTTAGTCTTGACATCTCATGAGTCTGCCTGGACCTCCTCAAGAGCCCTCCAAGAAAGTCTGCACTCTTGGCCTAGGCTAGCCTCAGCCAGCAGACTCCTCTGCAGCCCACGAGCATGGCAAGGCAGAGCCACAGGGAGTTGGGAGGCTGGGGCTAATGCATTGTCCCAGGCTGATGCTGTATGGAGGAGAGTGCTTGGCCCAGGAATATGGCATCTGTGGGAGGTATAGGAGAGGGAGTCAGCACAGGGACTCTGGTGGCTGCCCTTTCAGCCCTCTCCCTCAGGCCATACAATCGTTTCTTCCTGTATGACTCTAGTCTGCTCTGCCCTGCCTTCCTTCCCCTGGAGCACAGGGTGAGTGACCACGAATCAGATTTTGTGTGCTGGCCCTTTAAGAGGGCATCTGAGTTTCTAGCATACTCCTATGTCTCTCTGGTGGACAGAATCCCCACTGATTTTCACAGCCAGATCTTATGTGGGCACTTCTTACCCACTCTGCTGCTCCAGGCTGGGGAGCCTGGCATGGGATTGAGACCCCTTTCTCCTCAGGGGTGTTCTTTGCAGCTGAGATATCCTTCTAGAGTCTCAACAGTTGCATGTGGGTATGGGGCCAGCCTTTTTCATGGCCCTGCCCTTATTACCAGTCTCAGTGTGGCTTCTTGTGGAAGTCCTTGATTATTAGACTTTTGTTTCACATGTCTTTAGTTGGTTATTTAGGTTTGGTTGTTCTGTAATTTAGTTGTCATTCTTGTTTGGTCCTGGAAAGTGGTGAGTGTAACTTCTACCTGTTCCACAGCCATATTGGACCCTCCTTGCTCCTTTTAATAACTGCTTCTTTGTGGCCCTGGCCAGGTAGCTTACTTGGTTAGAGCATTGCCCTGATATGCCAAGGTTGTGGGTTTAATCTCCAGTCAAGTACATATGAGATACAACCAATGAATGCATAAATAAGAGGAAAAACAAATTGATGTTTCTCTCTCTCTCTCTCTCTTCACCTCTCCCCATTCCTCTCTCTCTAAAATCAACCAATCAAAATAAATAAATAAATAGCTGCTTCTTTGCTTGCTATAGTTTGGCAGGTCTCATGTATTCAAGCCCTGTTGGCTGTCAGTGCTAAGTGTTTTGTGGATCTATCTCTCAGGTGGGATTCTTTTTAAAATGAAAGTATAGTTGACATATTGTATTAATTTATATTTCAGGTATACAACACAGTGATTTATATTCCTTATGATGTGATCACCCCAATATGTCTAATAGTCATCTGCCACTGTACAAAGTTACTACAGTATTATTGACTATTTCCTGTGAAAAAATATGGAATGCACCACAAATTTGCATGTCAACCTAGCACAGGGCCAGGCTAATCTCTGCATTGTTATATTTTTGGTATACATGCTGTTGAAGCATGCACTCAGGTGGTAGTCTTAAAAGTTGAGTCTCTAAATGTGGGGTCCAACCTCTTTACTACTCAGGATGAAGATTGGAGTTTGGGATTTGCTCTAATTGTATGCCGTGGTGGGATTTATGGAGATATTATTACCTGTTTTGATATGGGTATTGTTTTCTCAGTGAATAGGAATCACTCAGGTAGTTTCTGGATTTCTTTCAGAGAGAATTGCTCTATGTGTAGCTTTTTATTCAGTGTGTCTGTGGGAGGAGGGGGAGCTCAGGAGCCTCTTGTGTTGCCACTTTTAAAGACTGTCCTAGTCGTTTACTTTTTTTTTAATGTTTTTTATTGATTATATTGTTACAACAGTTCCAATTTTCTCCCCCTTGTTCCCCTCCACCCAGCACCCCCTCCCCCAGCAATCCCCCCCAAGTCCATACCCCTGGTTCGTAAAAATTAACTATCCCCCCCCTCTCAAATATTAGGACCCTTTGTAATCTTGTAAAGGACAATGGGCGAAGGTCTCAAGCTCCTCTAGCTGCTTCAAGCTGGACATGGTCGTCGTCCTACCTACCCTTGGGTCCAGAAAACCCTAATAAGAGTGGGGGTGTGGAGGGGAGGGTGGCCTTCCCACATGGGGAAGGATCGTGCAGACTCCAGGTCAGTTGGCTGTCTCCGGTCAACAGCGTGCTTGGTTTAACAGGCTGGTGTCCTTGTTGTGTTCTGGGGGCAACAGATTTGGCGAAAAGGGTTAAAAGACATCATTCAATCCATAACTCGTCGGCAGCCGTCCGTCTCGAGAGACGATGGTGTAGCTTCTTAAGAGTCTATCTGCACCGCCGAGAATGGCTGTGCAGTCCGACTCGGGAGTGACACGGTATCTGTCTCCTCCCGTGTTGAATCGACATCTTGTGATGATGCTGGAGTGTCCTCTCCAGTGAAGCTGAAGCTACAGAGCCTGGGCAGGGTGATATGGAGGGTCTGCTGTTGCCCATGCAGCAGACCCCCCCTCTCTTCGCAGCTGAAGGGTCCAAGGGAAAGACGGAGTCAATACAGCTTGGCTTCAGGTGCGCCGCAGGAGTTGCCGGTGTTGACTACAACGTCAAACCGCCTTAGGGACTCTGGCTCCGGATTTTCTGTCGGGGTTTACTCCCTTAGCCTTTCCCCTGAAGAGGTATGCCGCAAGGCAGCGGAGGTTTTTTGGAGTCAGAGTTTTCCTTCTCTGATGTGCCCTGACTGGAAGATCGAACCAGCGACACTTAGCTCGCAGGCCGACGCTCAATCCACTGAGCCAAACCAGCCAGGGTGTCTAGAATACCACCTACCTGAAAAAACCACTTACGAGCAGCTCCACTTCTTTGTGGGTCCTTAGGTACTTTTCGTTAGCAATCCGCGTCTGAATCTGGCGACAAGAGCAAAGAGTCACCCTCCATGAGGAGGCAGGTGTCAGGGTTCAAGACCTGGAGGTGTGAAGGGCTGGATCTCTAAGAAGGCAGGCTTAATGGTCAAACATCCTGCGAAAAGACCCGGGTAAAAGCGCACATCGCTTCTCCAGCCCTTCCAATCCATAACTACTAGATGACAAAAGGCAGGGATTAATTTTTCAATGTTCCATATTAGGGAAAAAAAAAAAAAAAAAGCTTCTTTGTAAGAAGGTGTGCTAGGCACATCTCGCCTGTCCAAAACCCTTTTGCCCATTATACTTAGTTTGGGCTGAGGTAAATAGTTTAGGTTTTTCCCCCTCTCAGACCTCTGGGCCTTTTCTGTCCAAGCCATTAGGATAGAAAAGCGAAACCCGTTTTAAAGTGAAGCCCACAGACCACCCCATTCTTCCCCAACCCAGCCATTTAGTTCAGCCAAACCGTTGAGTCTCAGGAGGCAGCGCTGCAGAGAGGATTAAGTGAGGCTTATGCGAACAGATAATCACTCAGGTAATGCGATCATTGGCTTATGTCCTTTGAAAACCAAAAAAACGTGTTAATTTATGTAACCTAACCCGCAAACAAGTCTCTAAATCTGGAGAAGAAACTTTTAAGACGGTTAGTTGCCCTGTTTTATACTCTACTACTGATCATTGTGATTTTCCTTGAATAATAATTTTTCTCCCTAAGGTTACCCTCCTTGTCTTTAAAGGGACTACATTAAGTCCATTTTTAATTTATCCTGTTTGTTTGCATAAACATAACAAGAGCAGCAAATGATCACTTATGATCTTTAGTTCTGCTTTGCTGGAACTTACCCAAGGAATATTTGGGGTGACCTTCAGTCTGTTCTTCAGGGCACAGAAGCTGTGCCACATATCTGGCATTCATCCTTGCCTGTACACACCTGTTTTTTCCAAGTCTTTCTGGTCTTTCCTTGTGCCTTAAGGTCCCTTCTAGCCATCTTTCAGGAAAACAACCTTCGTTCCTTCCCTGGAAAGATTGCTGTGGACCGCACAACCAACCATGGTACCAGGCCTTTTATCTCACGGGCTTTTATTACCTTTGAAAGTCATTCCCAGTTCCTCAGGGCTTTCTGGTAACAATCTGAGCCCAAGTATGTTTCCTTTAGGCTTGACATTCCAGTCAAAGACTTGGTCAAAAAAAAAAAAAAAAAAGAACCTCTGTTGACAACTGGTCTTATTAGTCTATGCAAAGGAACTTATGTCATTACTTACTTGTTTAGAATGCCAAACTCTGGAGGGATCAAATAGGGAGAAAGATATACAACGTGAAGGAAAATCTTTGTCCTAATATTCACTGAACTGGCATTTCCATTCTTCATATTTTCATTTTTCCCCCACTAAAAAATTTTTGTTTGTTTTTCCATTACAGTTGTCTCACTTTCTTAGCCCTCTTGTTTCCCTGCACCCTGTCCCTCCCCTCCCCCACATTTAGTCCCCACTCAGTTGCACCTGTCTGTGGGTCATTCATAAATATATATTTTTTTTAACTTGACCCATCCCCTTACACCTTTTTTTTCCTCCCCCCCGCCCCCCTTGTTACTGTTAGTCTACTTCTTGTTTACATACCTCTGGTTCAATTTTGCTCATTTGTTTGTGTTGTTCATTAGTTTCCTGTAATAGGTGACAGCATAAGGTATTTTTCTTTTGTTGCCTGACTTATTTCACTAAGCATAATTTTCTCTAGTTCCATCCATGTTGTTGCAAATGGTAGAAGTTCCTTCTTTCTTTCTGCTACATAGAATTCCATTGTGTAAATGTACCACAGTTTTTTGATCCACTCATCTACAGATGGGCATTTAGGTTGTTTCCAGCACTTGGCTATTGTAAATAGTGCTGCTATGAACATTGGAGTGCATAGGTTCTTTTGAATTGGTGTTTCGGGATTTTTTTGGATATAATCCTAGCAATGCAATTGCTGGTTCAAAAGGCAGTTCCATTTTTAGTTTTTTAAGGAAATTCCAAACTGTTTTCCACAGTGGCTGCACCAATCTGCATTCCCACCAGCAATGCACCACGGTTCCCGTTTCTCCGCATCCTCTCCAGCACAAGTTGTTTGTTGATTTGTTGATGATTGCCATTTTGACTGGTGTGAGGTGGTATCTCATTGTGGTTTTAATTTGCATCTCTCTGATGGCTAGTGATGTTGAGCATACTTTCATATGTCTATGGGCCCTCTGTATGTCTTCTTTGGAGAAGTGTTTGTTCAGGTCCTTTGCCCATTTTTTAATTGGGTTGTCTGTCTTCTTGGTGTTGAGTCGTATGAGTTCTTTATATATTTTGGAGATCAATCCCTTGTCTGAGATGTCATTGGCGAATATATTTTCCCATATGGTTGGTTTCCTTTGCATCTTGCTGATGTTTTCTTTAGCTGAGCAGAAACTTTTTAGTTTGATGTAGTCCCATTTGTTTATTCTTTCCTTTATTTCCCTTGCCTTAGGAGATATATCAGTGAAAATGTTGCTACGTGGGATATCTGAAATTTTCCTGCCTATTTTTTCCTCTAGGACTTTTATGGTGTCACGGCTTACATTTAAGTCTTTGATCCATTTTGAGTTTATTCTGGTGTATGGTGTGAGCTGGTGGTCTAGTTTCATTTTTTTGCATGTCCCTGTCCAGTTCTCCCAACACCATTTGTTGAAGAGGCTCTTTTCACTCCATTTGATGTTCTTTCCCCCTTTGTCAAATATTAGTTGACCATATGAACCTGAGCTTATTTCTGGGCTCTCTATTCTGTTCCATTGATCTATATGTCTGTTTTTATGCCAGTACCAGACTGTTTTGATTACCGTGGCCTTGTAGTATAGTTTGATATCAGGTATTGTGATTCCTCCTACTGTGTTCTGCCTCAAAATTGCTGTGGCTATTCGGGCTCTTTTTTGGTTCCATATAAATTTTTGAAGTATTTGTTCTAGGTCTGTGAGATATGTTGCTGGTATTTTAATAGGGATTGCATTGAATCTATAAATTGCTTTGGGTAGTATGGACATTTTAATGATGTTGATTCTTCCCATCCATGAGCATGGTATACGCTTCCATTTATTTGTATCTTCTTTAATTTCTTTCTTCAGTGTTATGTAGTTTTCTGTGTACAGGTCTTTTACCTCTTTGGTTAAGTTTATTCCTAGGTATTTTATTTTTCTTGTTGCTATGGTAAATGGGATTTTTCTTTCAGTTTCTATCTCTGAGTTTTTATTGTTGGTGTATAAAAATGCCTTCGATTTCTTAATATTGACTTTGTATCCTGCTATTTTGCCGAATTCACTTATTAGATTGAGTAGTTTTTTTGTGGAGTCTAAAGGATTTTCTATGTACACCATCATGTCATCTGCAAATAATGACAGTTTTACTTTCTCTTTTCCAATTTGGATGCCTTTTATTTCTCTTTCTTGTCTGATTGCTGTGGCTAGAACTTCCAGGACTATGTTGAATAGGAGTGGAGAGAGCGGACATCCTTGTCTTGTTCCTGATCTCAGGGGGAATGCTCTCAGTTTTTGCCCATTGAGTATGATGTTGGCTTCAGGTTTCTCATATATGGCCTTTATTATGTTGAGGTATGCTCCCTCTATTCCCATTTTGCTGAGAGTTTTTATCATAAATGGGTGTTGTACTTTATCAAATGCTTTTTCCGCATCTATTGATATGATCATGTGGTTTTTGTCTTTCATTTTGTTTAGGTGGTGTATCACGTTTATTGATTTGCGAATATTAAACCATCCTTGCATCCCTGGGATGAATCCAACTTGATCGTGGTGTATGATCTTTCTAATGTGTTGCTGGATCCGGTTTGCCAATATTTTGTTGAGGATTTTAGCATCTATGTTCATCAGCGATATTGGTCTGTAGTTTTCTTTCTTTGTTGTGTCTTGACCTGGTTTTGGAATTAGGGTTATACTGGCTTCATAGAACGAGTTTGGGAGTCTTCCCTCTTCTTGTATCTTTTGGAATAGTCTGAGGAGGATAGGAGTTAGTTCTTTCCTAAATGTTTTATAGAATTCACTTGTGAAGCCATCTGGTCCTGGGCTTTTGTGTGCTGGGAGTTTTTTGATTACTGCTTCAATTTCGCTAGCTGTTATTGGTCTATTCAGACTTTCTGCTTCTTCTTGATTCAGTTTGGGCAGACTATAGTTTTCCAGGAATCTGTCCATTTCCTCTAGGTTGTCAAATTTCTCGCCATACAGTTGTTCGTAATAATTTCTTATAATTCTTTGTATTTCTGTGGTATCAGTTGTGATTTCTCCTCTTTCATTTCTGATTTTATTTATTTGGGTGCTCTCTCTTTTTTTCTTGATGAGCCTGGCTAAAGGCTTGTCAATTTTGTTTATCTTTTCAAAGAACCAGCTCCTACTCTTGTTGATCTTTTGAATTGTTACTTTAGACTCTATGTCATTTAATTCTGCTCTGATCTTGATGATTTCCTTCCTTCTACTTGATCTGGGTTTTGCTTGTTGTTCTTCCTCTAGTTCTTGTAGCTGTAGGGTTAAATTTTTTATTAGAGATTCTTCTAGCTTTTTTAGGTAGGCTTGTATTGCTATGAACTTTCCTCTTAAGACTGCTTTCGCTGTATCCCATAGGTTTTGGGTTGTTGTGTGTTCATTATCATTGGTTTCCAGGAACTTTTTGATTTCTTCCTTGATGTCATTGTTAACCCATTCATTATTTAATAGCATGTTATTCATTCTCCATGAGTTTGAATGTTTTTGAGTTTTTTCCTCGAGGTTGATTTCCAATTTTAAGGCATTGTGATCTGAGAAGATGCTTGATATAATTTCAATTTTCTTGAATTTATTGAGGCTTGTTTTGTGTCCTACCATGTGGTCTATCTTTGAAAATGTTCCATGTGCACTTGAGAAATATGTATATTTTGCTTCTTTGGGGTGTAAACTTCTATATATATCGACTAAGTCCATTTGATCTAAAGTGTTGTTCAGTGCCTCAATATCTTTGGTGTTTCTTTGCTTTGAAGATCTGTCCATTGTTGACAATGGGGTGTTAAAGTCCCCTACGATGAGTGTGTTGCTGCCTATATCTTTCTTGGAGTCTTTCAAAATTTTCCTTACATATTTGGGTGCTCCTAAGTTGGGTGCATATATATTTATAAGGGTTATATCTTCTTGATGGATTTTTCCCTTAAGTATTATGAAATGCCCTTCTTTGTCTCTTTTTATGGACTTTGCTGTGAAATCTGTTTTATCTGATATAAGTATTGCTACCCCGGCTTTTTTTTCATGTCCATTTGCTTGGAATACATTTTTCCATCCCTTTACTTTCAGTCTGTGTAGATCTTTTGTTCTAAGGTGGGTCTCTTGTAGACAGCATATATGTGGGTCATTCTTTCTAATCCATTCAGCTACCCTATGTCTTTTAATTGGAGCGTTTAATCCACTTACATTTAAGGTTATTACTGATAAGTACTTATTCATTGTCATTTTCCCCCTTTGTACTCGTGTTCTTCTCTGTTTCTCTCTGTTTCTTTATCTTCTTAGAGCAGACCCTTTAGCATCTCTTGCATTGCTGGTTTGGTGGAGATGTATTCTTTTAGTCTTCCTTTGTCTGAGAAACTCCTTATTTCGTCTTCCATTTTGAAAGAGAGCCTTGCTGGGTAGAGTATTCTTGGTTGTAGGCCTTTGTTTTTCATTGCTTGGAATATTTTTTGCCATTCCCTTCTGGCTTGTAGTGTTTCTGCTGAGAAATCTGAGGATAGCCTTATTGGAGCTCCCTTGTATGTTATTAGTTGTTTCCCTCTTGCTGCTTTTAGGATTCTCTCTTTGTCTTTGAATGTTGCCATTTTAATTATGATGTGTCTTGAGGTGGGCCTGTTGGGGTTCATCTTCATTGGGACCCTCTGTGCCTCCTGGATTTGCGTGACTCTTTCTCTCCTCATGTGAGGGAAGTTTTCTGTCATTAGTTTTTCAAAGAGGTTTTCTATCCCTTGCTCTTCTTCTTCTCCTTTGGAATTCCAATGATACGGATATTGTTACGTTTCATGTTGTCCTGCAGCTGTCTTAGAACCTCTTCAGTCTTGTTCAGTCTTTTTTCATTTTGTTGCATTGTCTGGGAGTTTTTGTGTACGTTGTCCTCCAGCTCGCTGATCCGATCTTCTGCTTCCTCTAGCCTGCTTTTAATTCCTTCTACTGTGTTCTTCAATTCAGAGATTGTATTCTTCATTTCCTCCTGGCTCTTATTGATAGCTTCCATGTCCTTTTTGATGCTGGTATAATTCTAAGTTCCTTATAGTTCTTCTGGAGTTCACTGTAGTTTTTCTGGAGTTCTTTGTAGTTTCCACTGAGCTCATTTAGCTTCTCCATAATTCATGTTTTAAATTCTGTATCTGATATTTTGCTCCCCTCTATTTCATTTAGCACTCTTTCTGGGGATTCTACCTTTCCTTTCGATGGAGGGTTGTTTCTCTGTCTCCCCATTTTTGTGATTCCTTTTGTTTGTTGGTGCTTCTTGGAATGATCAGTTCTTCCTGGATCTGCCTCTGGTAGCGTCAGATCATGTACCAGACTGGCCCTAGGCAGCCTGTTGGAGACTTCCAGGGATCTACTGCCTTTGTCTCTCTTCTTTAGTTGTTACTATACTCAATCTGTGATCAGCCGTCAGGCTTAAGGACCGTGGGTGTGGCAACTTAATTCCTGTAGGCAGGGCTTTTATTTCCCCTTAGTATGACACCACTTGGAGGGGGATGGTCTGTCTGCTGTACTGGGGCTGAGTCAGCACTGGCTGGTCCTGGGAGGGGGTTAGTGTAGCTTCCACTTACTCCTCCGCCCTCCTGGATCTCCGTCTGTGTTGTCCTTGATGATATTTCTTTAATCTGTCTGGTTGTATTTCAGCTACTTTTTGGTGGATCTTTTTCTCTGGTTAGTTGATTGAGAGTCACTCTGCCCACCTTGCCTTGAGATCTTTTGTGAAGGTGTCAGTCATTCCTCCCCGAGTTTGTTCCTCCTGGATTGTCTCCTTAACAGGAGCGAGCTGAGAACACTGTTCCTACTCCGCAGCCATCTTGGTCCCCCCTCCTAGTCGTTTACTTTTGTTCCACCTTTCAAATCATGTGTTAGTACATTCAGTGGAAAAACTTAAGTCACATCTAGAACTGTAGCTGTAAGGAAGTTTGACATATGAATCTTTTATATTTCCAGATGCTGAAGGATTAGAAGGCAACTAGAAAGAGGTTTGACATTGTTGACAAATGCCAATTTACCAAATCCACCACAACTTGTGGGTCAAAGAAAAAAATTATAATTTAAATTGAACATTATTTAGAATTGAACAATGTAACACTAAGTATCAGAATTTGTGAGGTGCAGTTAAAATGCTACCCTGACTTCTGGCCAAGATGGAGGCATAGGTAGACATGATTCACCACCCACCACAACAATAAGAAGAAATACAGCTACCTCAGAACTAAAAACAACCAGAACTACCAGAAAGTCGAACTGCATGGAAGTCCAACAAAAAAAGATATAAAGAAATAATACTCATCCAGATGGGTAGCAGGGGTGGAGCCAGGGTGGAGAGGACATTGTGTGGCCACAGTGGCAGCAAGGCAGTGGCTGTGGCCAGCCAACGGGGTGCAGTCACACATTATAAAAGCCAGGAGGGACACTTGGGGAGCAATTCCAGCCCCAGACCAACTGTGCAACTCACAGTTCCAGCACCAGAGAAAATAAAACCTTATTCCTTCTGACTGTGAAAACCAGTGGGGGTTGGGGCAGTGGAAGAAATTGCCAGTCTCTCAGCAGAGTCCATTTGTCTAGAGGCCTGCACAGTTCTAAAAAGTCTGCAAATCCACCCACTCTGGGAACCATAACCAGAGCAACTGCCAGAGGGACACCAGTCACATATGGGAAGTGATAGAAGTACCTGGAAAAGAGCAAGTGCTGAGCAAGTGGCATTGTTCCCTCTCAGACCCCTACTCCACATACAGAACCACAAAGTGGTGAAACAGGTTCCCTGCACTGACAAATACCTAAGACTCCACCCCTTATAATGTAACAGGAGAAACAGCTCTTCCTAAGGCACAGAGGCAAATGCAGGAGGCTGTCAAGTTTAGGAGACAGTGAAGTATGGCCCAAAAGAGGGAACAGATCAAGGTTCCAGTGGGACAACTAAGAGATGAGGAGATAACTAATTTCACAGATGCTGAGTTCAAAACACTGGTGATAAGGATGCTCATAGACTTGACAGACATGCTTGAGTATCGAAAATGCATAAGGGAAGAAAGGAAACTATGTTAAGTGAAATGAAGGAAAATCCACACAAAACCAATGGTGAAGGGAAGGAAGCCAGGGTTCAAATCAATGATTTGGAACATAAGGAAGAAATAAATAGTCAACCACTACAGAATCAAGAAACAAGACTTGAAAAAAAATATGAAAAGGCTTAGGAACCTCTGGGACAACTTTAAACGTGTCAACACCTGAACCATAGGGGTGCCAGAAGGAGAAGAGGAAGAGCAAGAAATTGAAAACTTATTTGAAAAAATAATGAAAGAAAACTTATCTAATTTGGCAAAGAAATAGACATACAAGTCCAGAAAGCATAGAATCCCAAACAAGTTGGACCCAAAGAGGACCACACCAACACACATCATAATTAAAATGCCAAAGGTTAAAGATAAAGAGGGAATCTTAAAAGCAGCAAGAGAAAAGAAGAGAGTTACCTACAAAAGGGTGCATATAAGACTATCTGCTGATTTCTCAAAAGAAGGGACTGGCAAGAAGTATTCTGAGTGATGAAAAGCAAGGGCCTACAACCAAGATTTCCAGCAAAGCTATCATTTATAATGGTAGGGCAGATAAAGTTCTTCCCAGACAAGGTAAAGCTAAAGGAGTTCATCATCACCAAGCCCTTATTATATGAAATGTTAAAGGGGCTTATTTAAGAAAAAGAAGATCAAAACTACGGACAATAAAATGACAACAAACTCCACAACTATCAACAACTGAATCTAAAAAACAAAAACAAAAACAATCTAAGAAAACAACTACAATAGAAACAGAATCATAGGTATGGGGGTCATTTGGAGGGTTATCAGGTGGGAGGGAGCAGGGGGAGAAATGGGGAAATGGTGCCAGGATTAAGAAACATAATTGGTAGGTACAAAATAGACAGGAGGATGTTGGGAATAGTATAGGAAAGCGTGAAGCCAAAGAACTTATATGCATGACTCATGGACATGAACTAAGGGGCGTGGGACTGCTGGAGGAAAGTGGGGTACTGGGTGGAGGGAGCAAAGGGAAAAAAATTGGGACAACTGTGACAGCATAATCAATAAAATATACTTTAAAAAATGCTACCCAGAAACTGATAGCTTAAATGTTTATATCAGAAAAGAAAGGATCAACCATAATGAGCTAAGATTTCATCTTCAAAATTTTAATAATAAATTTAGCATATCAAACACAAAGAAATATAGTAGTTTAGAAATAAGAGAGGATTTATTGACACAAATAAACATATATCAAGAAAAGAAACAAAACCAAGAATTGGTTCACAGCAGTAAAATAAACTTCAGGCAAAATTATTCCATACAAAAAATATAAATAAATAAAAATAAAAAGATATAAATAAACAGTAGGGATGAAAATGGAAAGAGAACTACAGATACTGCAGACATTATAATAATAAAAGGATGTTATGAACAACCTTTTTTAATACACTTGAAGACAGTTTAAATTATTAAATTCATTGAACAGTATAACTTACATTTACTTAAGAATAAATTTGGACTTCTGGGCAATATGGAAGCATAAATACACATGCCGCATCTCCTCACAACTAAGAAGAAATTTACAACCCCTTTAAAACTAAAAAAAAAAAAAAAAAAAAAACCCACACAGAAAATTCAGAAAATTGAAAATACAGGGAAGTTCAGCAAAGAAATAAAGACGAAATAATCAGCCAGAAAGCTTGAGGGGGGCAGAGCTGGGATGGAGAGAAAGAGGAGTGGAGCAGCGGCTGCAGGGGTGGTGTTTGGCAGGCAGTGGTGGCTGGTGGGTGCAGCAGCTAGCTGTACCTGGGGTGAGAAACACAGTCATACAGTTTAAACCCAAGAAGTGATCCCAGTCCCAAACCAGACTGCATAGCTTGCAGTTCCAGTGCCAAGGAAAATAGAGCCACATTGCTTCTGACTGTGAAATCAAGTGGGAGCTAGGGCGGAGGAAGAAGCTACTAGTCTCGAAAAGGAGGCAGCTTGCTTAGTATGGCAAGGGGGAGAACTTCCTGGAAAAGTAGTGGCAACTGGCACTTTTCCCTCTTAGACCCCTCTCCTTACATACAGCGCGAAAATGTGGTGAAACAGTCACCAGCACTAACCAATACCTAAGGCTGTGCTCCCTATAATGTAAGAGGTGCGACAGCCCCACAGAATTCACAGAGGCAAATATGGAAAGCTGTCCTGATGAGGGGACAGAGAAGCGGGGCAGATGAAGGTCCCCGTGACACAACTAAGCAATGAGCAGATAGCACATCTAACGGATTAGGAGATAGTGAGCTTAACAGATGCACAGTTCAAGGCACAGGTAATAAAGATGCTCACAGACTTAACAGCAAAGGTTAAACAGTACAAGGAAAGAATGAAGGCTATCCTGGCTGAAATGAAGGAAAATCCATACGAAACAAGTGGTGAAGAAAAGGAAACCAGGGATCAAATCAACAAATTGGAACATAAGGAAGAAATAAACAGTTGACCTATACAGAAGGAGGAAACAAGAATTTAAAAAACTGAGGAGAGGCTTAGAAACCTCTGGGACAGCTATAAATGTGCCAACATCTGAATCATAGGGTTGCCAGAAGATGAAGAGCGAGAGCAAGAAATTGAAAAATTATGTGAAAAAATAATGAAGGAAAACTTCCCTAATTTGGCAAAGGAAAGCACAGGGAGTCCCAAACAAACTAGACCCAGGGAGGACCATACTAAGACACATAATCAAAATGCAAAAGGTTAAGGATAAAGAGAGAATCTTGAAACAAAAGAGATGAGGAGAATTACCTATAAAGGGGTACCTATAAGATTGTCAACTGATTTCTCAAAAGAAAGTCTGCAGGCAAGAAGTGACTGGCAGGAAATATTCAAACTGATGAAAAGCAAGGACCTACAACCAAGACTGTTCTATCCAGAAAAGTTATCATTCAGAATGGGTGGGCAGAGGAAGTGCTTCCCAGACAAGGTAAAGCTGAAGGAGTTCATCATCACCAAGCTGTTATTATGTGAAATGTTAAGGGGACTTATTTAAGAAAAAGAAGATGAAAACTATAAACATTAAAGTGAAAACAGTATCACAACTATCAACAACAGAAGCTAGGGAATGGAAACAGGAAACTAAGACAACCAAAGTGAGAACAGAATCATAGGTGTGAGGAGCATGTGGGGGGAGGTCAGTTGGGAGGGAGAAGGAGGGAGAGGGAGGGAAATGGTGCAGGAATTAAGAAGCATAGTAGGAGGGTCCAGAATGGACAGGGGTATGTAGAGAAGAGCTTATACATATGACCCATGCACATGGACTGCTGGAGGAGGGTTGTTGCTGGGTGGAGTGGAGCAAAGGAAAAAGAAATTGGGACACTGTAACAACATAATCAATAAAACATACCAAAAAAAAAAAAAAAAGAATAAATTTAAGAAATGAGCAGTCTTATAATCCTTAAATAACTTGAATCAGCTAGCATCATCCCTTAAAGAAAGAAGCAAGTTCAGAGGTTTTTTAGGTGACATTCATCAAACTTTCAAAAACGAGGTAATTCTGATTATAAGCAAAGTTTTTCAGAGAACTTTTTTCAACAATAGCTGGATTTTTAATAGAATTGCCCATATTGTTTAAATGTTGGCAACTGTGGAGACACTTTCATCACATAGACAAAACAAAATATTTCTGTAGGCTGGTTTTGGCCCACAGTCTATCAGTTTGCAACCCTGTATCTAAACTTAACAGGAAAGAGCTCACCCAAGTCACAGTACAATTAAATTGAAAATTTTATGTCTCCCATTAAGAAAACGGCTGATGGAAATATGAGACAATGACATATGTTTCCAGAGGTGGTTGTGGAAATAAGTCTTGAAAACTAACATTCACAGCTGATTGTAGTTTTCCTAATAAGGCTGAAGCAGAGAGATGAAAAGATGACCTTTCTAGGCTGTCTCATGGACTCGTGTGGCTTTCTAATAAGTGCAGCTTTGTTTTTTAAAAAACATTTAAAGAAGATTTTACTTATTTGTTTTTAGAGAGAGGGGAAGGGAGGGAGAAAGAGGGAGAGAAACATTGATGTGAGAGAGAAACATTGAGATTGCCTCTTGTATACACACCAGCTAGGGACCAAACCTACAACTCAAGCATGTACTCTGACCAGAAATCTAACTGGTGACATTTTGCTTTGTAAAAGATACCCAACCAACTGAGCCACACTGGTCAGGGCAGTGAAGTTCTCTTAATGCTTTTCTTCCCCATTACCATCTCATTTAACAATGAACAGTGATTTGATGCCTCCAATAGACATTCTGGCTTCAGAAATAAAGCATTACAATACTTAGGTCTGGTTTAGAGCTCAGAGTTTTCTCGTCGTCGTCGTCGGCAGCCGTCCGTCTCGAGAGACGATGGCATAGCTTCTTGAGAGTCTATCTGCACCGCCGAGAATGGCTGTGCAGTCCGACTCGGGAGTGACAATCCCTGCCACACTTGTTACAGGTGAAGGCAGATGGCCGTTGTTGCTGCTGTTGATGCTGCTTCCGCCTCGATCTTTTCTGGACCGCCTCCTCGTTGCGCGCAGCCTCTGCACGTGACGTACCTTGCCTGACCGCGAGCCTCCAGGCTAGGCGGTCGTCTGCTTGAACTTCCCATGTGTTGAGATTGATGGAGCATTGTGTCATGTCCTTTTTGCAGATGTCTTTGAACCGCAGTTTTGGGCGCCCTGTCATCCTCTTGCCTTCTGCTAGCTCGCCGTAGAGGAGGTCTTTGGGGATACGGCCTGCATCCATTCTTTTGACATGGCCGAGCCACCTGAGGCGTCTCTCACTAAGAACTGCATGCAAACTGCTCATATTGGCTCGCTTCAGCACCTCGGTGTTGGGAACCTTATCCTGCCAGGTGACATGCAGGACGCGTCGCAGGCACCTCATGTGGAAGCTGTTGAGTTTCCTTTCGTGCCTTGCGTAGGTGGTCCACGTCTCGCTGCCATAGAGGAGAGTGCTGAGTACGCAGGCTTGGTAGATGCGCAGTCTGGTTTTCTCAGTGAGGCTGGAATTGTTCCACGCTCGCCGGTTCAGTCTGGCCATAACTGTGGCTGCCCTGGCGATTCTCCGGTTGACCTCCAAGTCGACTGACAGAGAGCTCGAGATGGTGGACCCGAGGTAAGTGAAGTCGTTGACAACCTCCAGGGTGTATCCGTCGATGGTGATGCATGGGGGAGTCCCCGTGCCTTGAGCCATAACATTCGTCTTCGTCAGGCTGATGGCTAGTCCGAACTCCTTGCATGCGTGGGAAAGGCAAGTGACTAGCTGCTGGAGTCCCTCTTCGGAGTGTGATGTCAAAGCTGCGTCGTCGGCGAAGAGCATCTCACGGATGAGCACCTCTTTGACTTTGGTCTTGGCTCGTAGACGGGCCAGGTTGTAGAGCTTGCCATCGGATCTGGTGTGAATGAAGACACCCTCGCTGCAGTCCTTAAAGGCGTATTGGAGGAGCATGGAGAAGAAGATTCCGAACAGCGTAGGCGCGAGGACGCAGCCCTGCTTTACTCCGCTGCTGACTGGGAAGGCCTCAGAGGTTGCGCCGTTGTAGGACACCGTGCTGTGCATGTTGTCGTGAAAGGACATGACCACAGCAAGCAGATGTGGTGGACAGCCAATCTTCCGTAGCAAGCTGAAGAGTCCGCTTCGACTGACCAGATCAAACGCCTTCGTGAGGTCGATAAAGGCGAGGTAGAGTGGTTTATGCTGCTCGTGACACTTCTCCTGCAGCTGGCGTAGGAAGAAGATCATGTCCACTGTTGATCGGCCAGCTCTGAAGCCACACTGGGACTCAGAGTCCCAGAGTTTTCTACAACATCTTATTACTTACACTTCTTTTTATTAAGATATGTAATATAATGATCAATAACATAGACTTTAGTGCCAGACTGTTTTTATTCAAATTCTGGCTCTACCACTTAATACCTATGTGACCTCTCCATGCCTTAGTTTTCTCACCAATAAAATGGGAATAAAGCAGACAGTATCCCTATTCTTCAGGCATTCATATTCTCCTCATTTTTTTCAATTCTTGTTTCTTCTTTCTGTTCTGGGTGAATATTTCTTCCTTTTGTTCCAAGTCATTGATTTGAATCCCAGCTTCCTTCCCATGACTGTTGGTTCTCTGTATATTTTTCTTTATTTAAATTTATTTAACCTTTACTTCTTCCTTTATATTTTGACCATACTCAATCATTCCTCTGAGTATTCTTATCACCAATGTTTTGAACTCTGCATCTGCTAGGGTGGCTGTATCTATTTCATTTAGTTTTTTTCTGGAGTTTTGTTCTGTTCTTTCATTTGGGCCATACTTCTTTGTCTCCTCAATTTGACAGTCTCCCTGTGTTTGCTCCTGTGTCTTAGGTAAAGCTGCGGCACTTGTTAGGCTATAAGGGGCTGAGCCTTAGGTTTTTGTCAGTGTGGGGAGACCTGTTTCACCACTTTGTGACACTGTATGTGGGGGAGGGATCAGAAAGGGAACAATGCTGCTTGCTTGACACTCGCCCCTTTCTCAGTCACATCAGCCACTTCCTGTATGCAACTGATGCACCTCTAGCTGTTGCCCTGGTGATGGTTCCCAGGGTTTTCATAGTTCTAGGACCATGGGGATCCTTTATATGGACTCTCCTGAGAGAGGGGCAGTTTCTTCTACCACCCTAACTCTCAGTGGTTTTCACAGCCAGAAGCTATGAGACTTTATTTTCCTGGTGCTGGAACCCTGAGCTGCATGGTCTATCCTGGGCCTGGGACCACCCCCCAGTTGTCCCTCTTGGCTTTTATCTGCCACATGTGAATGTGGGACCACTTTTTTTTTGCTGGCTGCAGCTGCTGCCTTGCCACTGTCACCTTGCCACTGCCACCTTGCCTTTGCCATACTATGTCCTGGCTCCCTGGCTCCACTCCTCCTACTTGTCTGGGTGATTATTTCTTCTTAAATTCTTGGGTGTTGGAATTCTATATAGTTCAATTTTCTGGCAATTCTGGTTGTTTTTTGTTTTGAGATAGATGTAACGCTTCTTTTGGTTGTGTGAGGAGGCAAAGCGTGTTTACCTATGCCTCCATCTTGGTCAGAATAAAATGTTTTTTCTTTACCATGAGACTTAGTTCAGGAATGTATAGTCACTGCAGGTTATTCAAGTCAGTTCTTTGCTTATGTTCAGAGGGGCAATCCAAGTTTACTGGACCACATGTCCTCTGCTTTCTGTAGTTAAAATCTTGAATTTCCAGTGATTTGTGATCTTGGTTTTTCATATTCTCCAAGATCCTTCATGCTTTCAACCCTACATTTAGCATTTCTAGTAACACTATTGTTCTCTAATTCCTGTATCCACATTTTTTAAATGTTTCCTACCTTATCTATTCTCTGCTGGTTTGGATTAAAATGTTTAAATTCCTGAGCTCTGTCTTCATCAGTCCTTCAGAATAATGTTTTTCCTCTGCCCTTTGGCTTATACAAGTTGGACCTAAATAGGAGTCACATTATTCTGACCCCCACACTAGACTTTCTTGGTTCAGCCATAAATTCCTGGCCCTTTGTTTCCCTCTAGTGGCCTCATGACTTATTGCTTTATCTGTATGAGATTAACCTTTGTAAATTAGAGCAGTTGTTGAGAGCTACAGTTTTAAAGATATGTCTGTTAATGACTGCATTTCATCTCTGACTGGATTCAGCCTCCTTTATAATACTAAATTATATGTTTAAAGAATGTGCAATTATTTAAAGTAATGAGAAGTCAACAAATAAGTCAGTCTACACACATTTACTGAACACCTAAGTTCCACACACTCTTCTAGACACTAGGACGCAGCTGGAAGAAAATATCCTCCACTGTATTCCAAAACCAATTCTGCTATAATGTTAAATACAAAACACACACACACACACACACACACACATACATAACTTGCATGACTTACATGAAGAGAAGATGTTCACATTGCTCTTTCTAATCCCAACTGAATCTATGCCACTTTTTAATGCTGGCTTGGTTAATTGTAATAGGTTCAGAGAAGTTAATATATAATAGGATAAACAATACAATATTTATGGTAAACCAAAAATTTTCATAACAAATGGAAAATGAGCAAGTTCAGTTTTTTTCTTTCTTTTTTTTAATCCTCAACCCAAGGATATGTTATTGATTTTAGATAGAGAGGAAGTAGGACAGAGAAAAACATTAATGTGAGAGAGAAATATCGATTGGCTGCCTCCTGTCACCTAACCTGGGATCGAACCCACAGCCTTTCGGTGTACAGGATGATACTCTAACCAACTGAGCCACCTGCCCAGGGCAGCAAGTTGAATGTTCTATAGCAAAAAGTAAAAGTGTCAGGATAGTCTTTAGGTTAAGGTTTATGTAACAGTAAATTATTGTAGTTAAAATAGAATTTCACATGAACATTTACGGCAAACTAAGAACCCAATTTTATGATTTAGTGTGAAAGTGCTTTTACTCTAACTTGGCTAATTTTTATACTTTTGTTGTCTTCAAGACTAGCTATGGGCTTGGTATTTTCAAAGCATTTGTGATAATAGTACTTTTATTTTTATTAGAGATCCTTAACCATTTTTGTAACATGTAGCCTCTGATTTCATCTTAACCAAGGTTGAATCAAGTTTCTGAAGTTTTAATTTTCTGTTTTTACATAGGTGTAACACTGATGGACAAAGATGCTGACCTTAAGGAGCTTACATCCTTGTAGGAAAGAGAGCTGATGAGTATGAATATAAATACATAAGCTCAGGGGAGCTGTGTCTTGGCAAAAAGTCAGTCATCTGCTTCCACCAAGTCAATCAGATCTGGTCAAACCCCATGGATTTTCTCTGCCTCCATCCTTAGATCCTTCTATGTCCAAGGAGAATATTGAAAATACTACTTGATTTGACATCTAAGACAGTACATGCAACAGCTGTTATTTCTTACAGGCATCTACTGACCCTGTATGGCTTCACCTGGCCCTGAGTCCTGGAGGGA
Source organism: Furipterus horrens (assembly GCF_987537825.1). Classification (NCBI taxonomy): domain Eukaryota; kingdom Metazoa; phylum Chordata; class Mammalia; order Chiroptera; family Furipteridae; genus Furipterus; species Furipterus horrens. The sequence continues at coordinate 52,868,263 of NW_028327179.1, forward strand.
TTGGAAGTGTGGAGACCAGTGCTAAAGGGGTATGTTGCCTCCTCATGCCATTCCTGAGGACATGCAACTTCCTCCTAGGAACTCAGTGCTTAGAACACTTTCTAGATCAGAAACTTTCAGTGAGTTTCCTTTGCCAATTTGGGAGAGGGAGGAGGGGGAGTCCATCCCAGGACATGATGGGCACCCACTCTTCCATTTTTTCCTCAAGGTACCTCCTATGAAGTCTTACACCATGGGGCAGACCCAGGTTTTGTGGGACCTGAAGCCTATATAGTGTGTGTGTGCACATGCCCTAAAGAAAAGAACACAAAAGTAGAAATAGAAACTAGATGTGAAAGTGAATATTTATTTCGAATGAGAAAGAAGTCATAACAAATTTAAAAATTTTAAACTAATAAATACCAGAAATGTCACAAAAATCCAGCAAAATAACGAAATACATTAGCTGCCCAATGTTCATCTACAATATTTTTCTCCCTATATTTGTGACTGCATACTCTTTGGGCACATCTTAACATGTAAAAGATTTTGTAATATTTTGTAAGAGATGACAGAAGAGTAGTGGTATGGATTAGAAGTTTGTGTCCGCTTTCCCCCCAGTTCAAATGTTGAAGCCTAATCTCCAATGTGATGGTTCTGGAGATGGTACCTTTGGGAAGTGATTAGATCATGAGGTCAGAGCCCTCATGAATGGCATTAGTGCCCTTATAAAGAGGCCCCAGAAAGCTGTCTTGCCTTTCTGCCATGTGAGGACACAGCGAGAAGAGGGATGTCTGAACAGGAAGCAAGGCTCTTACCATACGCTCAGCCTCCAGAACAGTGAAAAAATAAATGTTTGCTGTTGAAACCACTCAGTCTATGGTATAGGAACTTGAATGGATTAAGACAGATAAATATACCTTCCCTTTTAGCATGGTCTGGTCAAAATACTTTTTTGTTAATGTCTAAGATTTTAGAAAAGTTACTTTCAGCTTCATAATACATTATTTTTAATGTCATTTAGAAATTTAGAATAAATTTGTAAAAGTTGGGAAATCCTCAAACAAATTTCTTCGTGATGAATTATGGAAGTTGGAAGAATTTTCCATAGTCTAGCTTCTGGTTCCATTCATTTCAAATTTAGTTTCTCCTTAACTACCCTCATACTTCCAGAGCTGAGTATGATAGGACATGCTCATGTTGTTACCTAACAAAAACAGGTTTGGCTGCCTGTCACCACAAAAGGCCAGACTCCTGAGGCAGGTGCTGGTGCAAAAGGAAACAGGTTTATTCAGGTGCTATGCAACCTAGGAGATTGGCGGATTCCTATCTCACCTTCTATTGGTGAGGAACACGTTCTCTAACCAGGAAAGCATTTTCATCAGCTCTTTAGTATGGGAAGAATGTCTCTCTTCTGGTTTTCTTTAAATCATTTCACATCTGCTGCTCAACTCTGGCATCAAGCTCCCCTGACCCTTCTACTAACACCACAGCTAACCCCAACAACTCTTTTCAGGCTCATTTCTCCCAGGCTCGCTGCTGCGTTTTACACTGTTAAGCATTTTCCCTCCTTGAAAAGATTCCTTTGGCTTCCATGACATAAGCCCTGGCCCTCATTGTGCAAGGTTTGTTTTTCTCTTCCTAATTGTTGGCATTGCTCCAGGTTTCATTCTTTCTCAACTTCTCAGTCCATACCCAGCCCCAGAGTGTATGGTGGCCAGTACTCACGTACTCTGGCTACCAAGTCCAGGTCTTCAGCCTGGACACCTGTAACCATCCATTTCTGGCTGTCTCTTTCACTGGACTTTAGACTTCCTGAGGCAGGGAACATATATTGTTCACTTTTCAACCCTAGTATCTAGCAGTTACTTAATAAATACCTGAGTAAATGAATAAACTAGTGAATACTTGATAATGAGACTCAAGTTACATGTTTTTTTAAGTTAGAATGTTCAACTATGTATGAAGTACTATATACAGAGTGAAAAATACAGCAGTTCCTGCCAGGGTGAATTTTAGTCACCTATTTATTTATCAAAGAAGGAAAGTCCCAAACATGAGAAGACATCAAAACAAACAAACAAAAAAACCAACAGATCAATTCCATTTTAAATGAAGATAAGAATAAATTCTGCAGTATTTCCATAAGCAACCACTGAAACTACCCTCTACAACCTTCCATTTTGTGTGGTTCTGAAAAAATTGATTTAGAAGTTTGGTGAATAAAGACAAAGAAATATAGAATTTTTTGAATATTTTTTCTGTTCAGTTATAGTTGATGACAACTTCAAAGTTTCTTTGACTGACATATATAAAATTGGATGGCATTTCTTTGTTGCGCAACTAATTAAATAATCCATCTCATCTGTTTTGAATATATTTCCTCTTGAAATCTGACTACATGCCTAGGCTCTGCCTAAACACAAATTGGTTGCACGGAAAGGAAAAAGGTTTAATTTAAGAAATCATTGTCCTTGAGTGGCACAGAAATTATTTGAATTCTTTCACTTTTCTTTTTCCAAACAATTGTTTACTACAATAAAAAATTAAATTAGTACATTATCATTTAGATTAAAAAGTTCTATTAGGCTTTATGAATCAATTAAATTCTCCATTGCTAATACTTTATAAGAATCCTAGTTCCAGTTTTGTTACTCTTTAAGCAAGAGTTCACATGGTTCCTACACCTTCCACTTCTAAAGTGAAACTGTAGAAATCCTTTAGTGAACGGGAAATCTGAGATTGTTTGAGGAAGTTAGCATGTGCTAACTAGAAGAAATTTTAGAAGCAAAAAAGAAGGGTGTTGTTTGGAGAACCAGCATCACCCAAGAGTGGTGAGAGTTCTAGAGCCTACGGGAATCAGCAAGGGACTGAAGTAGCTGTGAGAGGAAGTAGTTTATTTATCTGGAGCACTGGTTCTTAGGGTTTGGTTCTCGACCACAAGTAGCAGCAGCAGCAGGGAACTTGTTAAAAGTGCATATTCTAGGTTCTTACCCCAGACCAACACTAGGGATGGGACCCAGCCAACTGTGTTTTAACAAGTCTCCCCCACCAGATGGGTTCAGAAGCCCATGGAAGCTTGACAGTGCCTAACTGAGAGGGAAGTAGAATACCACTGTGCATGTGAAAATGTTATATTAAACACACAATTACTGACTTAAAAAAAAAAAAAAGTATAATTTGCCCTGGCTTGGTGGCTCAGTTGGCTGAAGTGTTGACCCATACACCAAAAGGTTGCAGGTTCCATCCTCGGCCATGGCACGTATAGGAGGCAACTGACTGATGTTTCTCTCTCACATCAATGTTTCTGTCTCTTTCCCTCAAAAATCAGTAAACATATCCTTGGGTGAAGATTAAAATGAATAAAATAGTATAATTTAGGCAATACTATTCAGATGATATATTTTCTAAAGCAAATCAATTTTTCTGACTTTTTTCCCCTTATGGTTGACTGATTGGGAGACAAGTAACACCCTATGATTGGGTGCTAAATGGAATAAAAATGTAAAGATCAGTGTAGAAGTGAAGATTCTCAAGTCTCAGTATTGTCTACAGTATAGTTTATTAGCCAGAGAAACATGAATGGTTCTTTCTGCTAAAATTATGCAAGTGATTGTCAAATTTCCATATCATTTATATATCAATATTATTTTCATTTAATTGGCATTGTAAACAAAAAAAAAATCCAATTTCGGGTTTTAATTTAATTTAATTTTTTTGCCATTAACTGAGCTAAATGTATTTTTATTTTAAAATTTCTTTTTATTTCAAGTTTTTCCTTCCATGGGGTGATAATAGCATGACAAGCAAATTGCACTCCTGATGGTCCAATTCTTTTCACTGTCATTTCTGGCAGTAAAATTCTGAGTTTGGCATGCTTTCACACTGACACAGTCTTGCTAAATTAGCTGAGAAGAACTCAGAATGTTAGAATAAATCCAGGCAGAATAAACGCAAAAATGTTATCAAGGGTCATATAGGACGTTTAAGAATTCTGGTTGGCTTACACATCCTCTCCAGGGAAAGCTTGATGACCTCACCCTCCCTAGCTCCCAGTAACGCTTTCCTCTTTGTGGCCTTTACTACCAGGCAGACCTTCCTCATGCAGCAGCAGAACAGCAGCTGGCAACTCCATGCTCACAGCCAAGCTCCCTCAAAGAGTAAGTGGCTTTCTCCTATGCAATGGATAAAGAAAATTTCTGGAATTCAGTCTCATGAAGCTGACTTTGTTCACTTCCTGCTTGAGCATTTAGTGTTAATTTTTCCTTGTGCTACTCCCTGTGGTGTTTGGAAACATCTGAGTGATTGTAACTGGACAGTTCAGGGTCAATGTACCTAGCCTTCCCACTTTGAGCTTCTCTGAATTCTAGCTTAGGCCAAAAATGACCCTAGAGTTCTGTCTGCTTGGATTTTCTTTTTTGCCATAGGTGAAGCTCTAAAATATAGGTGGTAGGACAGAGAGGGCATAGATAACTTAGATGAGGCAGTGGTGCCTCCACAAGATGTCAACTTATTTATTGACTATTATTTACATTTAGTAACTAACTATATGATTATTAAAGTGTTTATGGTTTTCATTATTATTTTCTGTCTTTATGACCAAGTGTTGATTAGTTTGTATCAGCCTGCTGAGTCTGGTGATTGGTTTTACTCCTGAAATCATACCACATAGGCATGTAAAAAGTTTTGAGAGCATCTGCTGCAGGAGTTCTGATCCTGAGGTCCTCAATACTGGGACAGCCCTCTCTATCTTTGCCTTTCTCTGGCCACCCTCCAGTTAGCAGTGATAGAATCTCATAGGTAAAGGCCAGGGCTTTAGATTTAGAGACCTGGGCTTGAGTCCTGGCTTGGCCATTTACAAGCTGTGCCTCTCTGAGTTATTGTTTATTATTGTGAAATGGGGGTTTTAGTACCTGCCCCATAGTATAACTATGACATAACACTTATAGCTTAGTCTGCAAAATATCTTTTTTTTGGGGGGGGGGGATAGCTACAACATACTGTTAACACAAATTGATCTTAAATGAACAAAACCACCCTGCTTCTTTTTTTACATAAACTGATGATAAACTACAGCTCTCCTATTTGGCACTTGGCCTGTTAAAATTTTGTAATTAAACACTTGGCTTCACATCAATGCCCATGACATTCTGCTTTGTGTTTGTGGACGCATCCATTTTACTTCCCAGTCGTTTTGAATCGTTTCTTGGATGTGCACTATGGGATGAAGAATCTGCCCGTTGGATGAACAGTCCAGTCATCTTGTCCCTCAAGACATTAAAAGATCTCAGTCTAGATGCCTTTTGGCTGGTATAAGCTGATTAATCAACCTGACTCTTTGTTTACTTAGCTGGTTTGTGGATGCTCCAAATTGTTCTAACCCTCCACCTGGATGTCATGAGTGGCTTTTTCAAGTACTTTTTAAAAATTCATAGCCTATATGTGATCTATAGTTGTATAATTTTATCAAAAAAGAGAGTGAAAGGTCTTGTCACTTTTACATACCCAGCTGTCTCTTGGGCAGAAGACCCAAGAGGCCAGGTCCCTTTATTACTTGTGAATGATACTATTGCTAATGTGCAAGAGTTCCTGCTATTCCAAATTTTTGCTAACACTTGGTATTATCATAAGTCTATTTTCTGAGGGTGAAATGGTATCTTATTATTACTATAATTAGAAATCCCTAATTACTACTGGAGTTGAGCATGTTTTCATATTCATTGACAGTCTGGGTTTTTCTTTCCTATACTTTTTTGTGTGTGTATTCTTTGATCATTTTTATGAACTTTGATTTTTAAAATTTAATAATATATCTTGGAGATCTTTCTAATGTGCATACGTAGAGTATTTGTATATATTTTTAACAATTACAAAATGTCCCATTTTATGGATGGAGCGTGATTTATTTAATCATGTCCTTCTGATATTTTAGATATTTCCCATTTTTACTTCCTATTGTAAACACTGCTTTACCTGATGTAATTTGGTTAGTATATTCACAGATATCATTCTATGAGAGAAATTGTTGATCAAAAACTATGTGCATTCTATATTTCAATGAATATTGTTAAACAACATTCCAAAAAGGTTGCAACAATTTATACTTTTCTCCCAACAAGTCTCTTTTCTATTGCGATCACAAAAGTGCTCTGTGCTCTTCAAGTGACTGCTGTTTGTACAACAAGACTGACATTTTCATTACGTCAATCTCTCCATCATCACCTGAGTACTCTCCAAGTTGAGCTTATCCTCTTACCTCTAGCTTTCCACATAACTCAGGAGGTGATGGTTTTTGTTTTTTCTTTTATCTTTTGGTTTTTCAATTACAGTTGTCCCATTTTTTCCCTCATTGCTCCCCCCACCCAGCCCATCCCTTCTCCCACAATCATATCCCTCCCCGTTGTCCATGTCCATGAGTCATTTATACACGTTCCTTGATTAGACCCTTCTCTTACTTATCCCCCTTCTCCCCCTCCTCCCCCTTACTGACTACTGTACTACTCTTTGTCCTATTTAGTTCATTTGTTTGTGTTGCTCTTTAGTTTCCAGTATTAGGTGATATCATATGGTATTTTGCTTTCTTTGCCTGGCTTATTTCACTAAGCATAATTCTCTCTAGTTCCATCCATGTTGTCGCAAATGGCAGGAGTTCTTTCTTCCTGTTACATAGTATTCCATTGTGTAAACGTACCACAGTTTTTTGATCCACTCATCTACAGATGGGCACTTAGGCTGTTTCCAGCACTTAGCTATTGTAAACAGGGCTGCTATGAACATAGGGGTGCATAAGTTTTTTTGAATTAGGGTTTTAGGATTTTTGGGGTATAATCCTACCAGTGGAATCGCTGGTTCAAAAGGCAGTTGCATTTTTAGTTTTTTGAGGTAATTCCATACTCTTTTCCTTAGTGGCTGCACTAATCTTCATTCCCACCAACAGTGCAGTAGGTTTCCCGTTTCTCCACATCCTCACCAGCACTCGTTGTTTGTTGATTTGTTGATGATTGCCATTCTGACAGGTGTAAAGTGATATCTCATTGTGGTTTTTATTTGTATCTCTCTGATGGCCAATGATGTTGAGCATTTTTTCATGTGCTTATGGACCTTCTGTATGTCCTCTTCGGAGAAGTGTTTGCTCAGGTCCTTTGCCCATTTTCTAATTGGGTTGTTTGTTTTCTTGATGTTGAGTCATATAAGCTCTTTATATATTTTAGAGATCAGTCCCCTGTCTGTGATATCATTGACAAATATGTTTTCCCATATGGTTGGTTTCCTTTTCATCTTGCTCATGTTTTCTTTTGCTTAGCAGAAACTCTTTAGTTTGATGTAGTCCCATTTGTTTATTTTTTCCTTTATTTCTCTTGCCTTAGGAGATGTATCCATGAAGATATTGTTACGTGGGATATCTGAAATTTTCCTGCCTATGTTTTCCTCTAGGACTTTTATGGTGTCACGGCTTACATTTAAGTCTTTAATCCATCTTAAGTTTATTCTTGTGTGTGGTGTAAGTTGGTGGTCTAGTTTCATTTTTTTGCAAGTCCCTATCCAGTTCTCCCAGCACCATTTGCTAAAGAGGCTCTTCTCACTCCATTTTATGTTCCTTCCTCCTTTATCAAAGATTAGTTGACCATAGAGGCCTGGGTTTACTTCTGGACTCTCTATTCTGTTCCACTGATCTATATGTCTGTTCTTATGCCAGTGCCAGACTGTTTTGATCACAGTGGCTTTGTAGTATTGTTTGATGTCTGGTATTGTGATTCCTCCTGCTGTGTTCTTCTGTTTCAAGACTGCTTTTGCTATTCAGGGTCTTTTTTGGTCCCATATGAATTTTTGGAGTATTTGCTCTAGGTCAGTGAAATATGTCATTGGTATTTTAATAAGGATTGCATTGAATCTGTAAATTGCTTTGGGTAGTATGGCCATTTTGATGATGTTGATTCTTCCCATCCAAGAACATGGTATTTGCTTCCATTTATTTGTATCTTCCTTCATTTCTTTCTTCATTGTTGCATAATTTTCAGTGTACAGGCCTTTTATCTCTTTGGTTAAGTTTATTCCTAGGTATTTTATTTTTCTTGTTGCTATAGTAAATGGTATTTTCTTTTTTGCCTCTGTCCCTGATATTTTATTGTTGCTGTACAGAAATGCCTTAGATTGCTGTATATTTATTTTGTACCCTGCTATTTTGCCAAATTCACTTATATCAAGTAGTCTTTTAGTGGAGTTTATAGGGTTTTCTAGGTATACTATCATGTCACCTGCAAATAGTGACAGTTTTACTTTTTCTTTCCCAATTTGGATGCCTTTTATTTCTTTGTCTTGTCTGATTGCTGTGGCTAGGACTTCCAACACTATGTTGAATAGGAGTGGAGAGAGTGGACAGCCTTGTCTAGTTCCTGATTTCAGGTGGAATGCTTTCAGTTTCTGTCCATTGAGTATGATGTTGGCTTCAGGTTTCTTGTATATGGCTTTAATTATGTTAAGGTATGCTCCCTCTGTTCCCATTTTGCTGAGTGTTTTCATCATAAGTGGGTGTTGTACTTTATCAAATGCTTTTTCTGCATCTATTAATATGATCATGTGATTTTTGTCTTTCATTTTGTTTAGGTGATGTATTATATTTATTGATTTGCTAATATTAAACCATCCTTGCATCCCTGGGATGAATCCCACTTGATCGTGGTGTATGATCTTTTTGATGTATTGCTGGATCCTGTTTGCCAAAATTTTATTGAGGATTTTAGCATCTATGTTCATCAGTGATATTGGTCTGTAGTTTTCTTTCTTTGTTGTGTCTTGACCTGGTTTTGGGATTAGGGTAATACTGGCTTCATATAAAGAGTTTGGGATTTTCCCCTCTTCTTGGATTTTTTGGAATAGTTTGAGGAGGGTAGGAGTTAGTTCTTCCCTAAATGTTTTGTAAAATTCACCTGTGAAGCTATCCGGTCCAGGACTTTTGTGTGCCGGGAGATTTTTTATTACAGTTTCAATTTCCTTCTTTGTTATTGGTCTGTTGAGACTTTCTACTTCCTCTTGATTCAGTTTTGGAAGGTTGTATGTTTCTAGAAATTTGTCCATTTCTTCTAGGTTGTCAAATTTCTTGCCATACAGTTTTTTGTAGTAATTTCTTACAATTGTTTGTATTTCTGAGGTATCAGTTGTGATTTCTCCTCTTTCTTTTCTGATTTTGTTTATTTTGGTCTTCTCTATTTTTTCTTGACAAGCCTTGCTAGAGGCTTGTCAATTTTGTTTATTTTTTCAAAGAACCAGCTCCTAGTTTTGTTGATATTTTGGATTGTTTGTTTAGTCTCTATGTCGTTTAATTCTGCTTTGATCTTGATGATTTCCTTTTTTCTTCTTGCCCTAGGCTTTGTTTGTTGTTGTTGTTCTAGTTCTTGTAGCTTTAGGATTAGATTTTTTATTTGAGCTTCTTCTGTCCTTTTCAGATATGCCTGTATTGCTATGAACTCCCCTCTTAGGACTGCTTTTGCTGTGTCCCATAGGTTTTGGGCTGTTGTCTGTTCATTATCATTACTTTCCTGAAATTTCTTGATTTCCTCTTTGATGTCATTGTTAACCCATTCATTATTTAATAGCATGTTATTCATTCCCCATGAGTTTGGGTGTCTTTGATTTTTTTCTCTGAGGTTGATTTTTAGTTTCAAGGCATTGTGGTCTGAAAAGATGTTTGAATATGATTTCAATTTTCTTGAATTTGTCGAGGCTTGTTTTCTGTCCTATTGTGTGGTCTATCTTTGAAAATGTCCCATGTGCCTTTGAAAAAAATGTATATTTTGCTTCTTTGGGATGAAAAGTTCTATATATATCAGTTAGGTCCATGTGGTTTAGTGTGTTGTTCAATGCCCGTATATCCTTGGTGTTTCTTTGCTTGGATGATCTGTCTATTGTTGATAATGGAGTGTTCAAGTCCCCTACTATGAGTGTGTTGTTGTTAATATCCTTCTTGTGGTCTTCTAGTATTTGCTTTATGTATTTGGGTGCTCCTATTTTGGGTGCATATATGTTTATCAGTGTTATATCTTCTTGATGGATTGTTCCTTTAAGTATTATGAAATGTCCTTCTTTGTCTTTTTTTATTACCCTTGCTTTGAAATCCGTTTTGTCTGATATGAGGACTGCTACCCCAGCTTTTTATCAGGTCCGTTTGCTTGGAATATTTTTTTATATCCCTTTACTTTCAGTCCATGTAAATCTTTTGTTTTGAGGTGTGTTTCTTGTAGACAGCAAATATGTGGGTCCTGTTTTCTTATCCATTCCATTACCCTATGTCTTTTAATTGGAGCATTTAATCCATTTACATTTAAGGTTATTATTGACATGTATTTATTCATTTCTCTTTGTACCTCTGTTCCTCTACTCTTATTTTTGTTTTTTCTCTTCCTTTTTCTTAGAATATCCCCTTTAGCATCTCTTGCAATGCTGGTTTGGTGGAGATATATTCTTTTAGTCTTCCTTTGTCTGAGAATCTCCTTATTTCACCTTCTATTCTGAATGAGAGCCTTGCTGGGTAGAGTATTCTTGGTTGTAGGCCTCTGTTTTTCATTGCTTCAAATATTTTTGACCATTCCCTTCTGGCTTGTAGTGTTTCTGTTGAGAAATCGGTCGATAGCCTTATTGGAGCTCCCTTGTATGTTATTTGTTGTTTTTCTCTTGCTACTTTTAGGATTCTCGCTTTGTCTTGGAATGTTACCATTTTAACTATGATGTGCCTTGGAGTGGGTTTTTGGGGGTTCCTCTTTATTGGAACTCTCTGTGCTTCCTGGACTTACATAACTTTTTCTCTCATCAGGCTGGGAAAATTTTCTGTCACTATTTCTCCTATCAGTTTATCTGTTCCTTGTTCTTCTGATCCCTCTTTAATTTCGATTACTCTTATATTGTTCTTCCTTATGCTATCCTGTAACTCCCTTATCTCTTCTTCATACTTTTTAAATCTTTTTTCATTTTGCTGTATCGTCTGAGAATTTTTTCCTACATTATCTTCTAACTCACTAATCCGATCCTCTGCTTTGTTTAGTCTGCTTTTGACTGATTCTACTGTGTTTTTCAGTTCAGAAATTGCATTCTTCATTTCTTCCTGGTTCTTGTTGATAGTTTCTATGTCCTTTTTTATGCTGGTGTAGTTCTCTGCAAGTTCCCTGTAATTTTCTTGGAGCTGTTGGTAACTTCCTTGGAGGCTGTCATAGTTGTTTTTAGGGTTGTCGAGTATATTGAGCTTCTTCACCACCATTGTTTTGAATTCCATGTCTGACATTTGGGCTATGTCTATTCCATCTACTCTCTTTCTGGGGATTCCTCTTTCCTTTTCATTGAGAGGTTGTTTCTGCATCTTACCATGTTGGATTCTTCTTGTTTGTTTTTGTTTTTTGGATTTGTCTGCTTTGCCTTCCCACCTTTGTGGTATGAGATTCTTTATGGTAGATCTGGGGGTTTCAGTGGTGCAGTCTCTTTGATCTCCTGAGCCTGATGTTCTTGGGGTACCTTTTATGTCATTTGTTTATGCTGTCTGGTTATATTTCAGATGTGTTTTGTTAGGATCTTCCTTCTGGCTAGTTGATTGAGAGTCACTCTATCCACTTTATCTTGAATTCTTTTGTGGAGATGTCAGTTCAGCCTTTGTGTGTTGTCTTGTTTTTCTGTATCCACAGCTGGTCTAATGAGGTGGTTCAGAGGTTCCTGTTCCTTGCAGCAGTGGGCCCCCGCACAGCGCGTTCCTTAGGTGCCTGTTGGAGCTAGCCAAAATGTCCTTACAGGCACGCCTGTGAAAGGGTAAGGCAGCCCGAGAGCTTGCCTCAGGCCTGCCACGCAGCACTCCAGGAGCTTCCCAAGGTGGCCGGGGAGCTAGCCTCAGTCCTGCGGCACTGTGCTCCGGGAGTTGGTCTCTCGCCTGCCAGTGCTGGGCCCCAGACACTCATGCACAGTGGAAGTGAGCAATTGGTGCCTATTGATGTCCACGAGGTGTTTTTGCACTCGCGTGCCCATGCTAGCCTAAGGTGGCCGGGGAGCTAGTCTCAGGCCTGCCTCGCAGCGTTCCAAGAGTTGGTCTCTTGCCTCTTAGCGTGGGGCCCCGAACACTTGTGCTCAGTAGACGTGAGTGTCTGTGAGTCGCTGCTGCCTGCTGTTCTGGCGCTGCAGCTGCCCACCGTACCCGCACCTGCCTGGGCGGGCACGAGCAGAGCCTGAGCAAATGCTTTGTGCTCCGGCCTGGCGCTCGGGCCTGGTGCCCACTGGAGCTGGCCAGGGGTGACTGCGCACAGTCTTCTGCGTGACCAGTGGGCCCTCCCTGTGCCTGTTGGGGCACTGATCTTATGTCTGTTGGGGTGTGTCTGAGGGGCACCTGGACTCGCAGCCCTGCGCACCTGGGCCCGTGAATGAGGGCACTTCCCTATGTGTTCCAGTGACCCAAAGGGAGTGTGGGGAGTGGGTGAGCACACTTCTGTGCCTGCGCTCCTCAAGAATGTCCTATCACCCCCAAACTTCCCCCCCCCTGCAGTTCACAAAGAGAAATATACAAAGGAAAAAATTACAATTTCACTTGCTCAGCAGCATGCTGTCTCCCGTATTCCAGAGCCAATGCCACCTGGTTGAGTCCCATCTCTGCCAGCGGGCAGAGATCTGCTTTCCTCCTGACTCCCCTCTGGGGAAGCCTGTGGTCGCCAAAAAGCCTTTGTGTCCTTCCAGCCGCAGCTCAGGCAGCCACCCCAGTCAGGAATCCTGTTTTGTCCCTTTTTCTTCCACTATCCTCACTAAACAGTTTGTTCCCAGATGGTTTTTCTCTAATCCAGCAGTGCCACGGCTCAACTCCTGCCAGTGTCCAGCTGCTCACTGAGATGTTCTGTCTGCAATTAGTCCAAACTACAGATGGGTCTTGGGAGCCAGAAAGTGCTGCCTCCCCTCACTCCTCCGTCATCTTCCCAACTCAGGTGATGGTTTTTTATTTAGCAAGTATTACTCTCCCTTCATTCCTATCCAACCCCCGTCCCACACACTTTCATGGGAAGAGGGTATAAAAGGGTGGGCAAAAGTAGGTTTAAAATCCCAACCATCATTACCTAAAAGATAAATCATAAGTAAGGGTACAAAATAATAACAATAATAATAAGACAAATAATACAATAATTAATAAATAAATAATACAAGAATAAACTCCATTTCATGTACTCACAACTGTAAACCTACTTTTGACTACCCCTATATTTTCTTATTCCACTGGTACAGGTTGGGGATGTAACCTGCTTTGGACAATGGAATGTGAGACACAAGTTTTTGTTTTTTATTGAAATATAATTGACATACAACATTGTGTAAGTTTAAGATACACAACATTTCTTTGATAACATTTATATTTCGCAACATAATTATCACTGTAGCATTAGGTAACACTTCACTCACATGACATAACTTTCATTTCTTTTTTTCGTGGTGAGAACAATTAAGATCTAGATCTGGCTCTGACTGGAATGGCTCAGTTGGTTGAGCATCGTCTCACAAAGCAAAGGGTCCCTGGTTTGATTCCCAGTCAGGTCACATGTCTGGGTTGCGGACCTGGTTCCCCGGTTGGGGTATGTGCGAGAGGCAACTGATTGATGTTTCTTTCACATGTCAATGTTTCTCTCCTCTCTCTCTCCCTTCCCCTATCTCTAAAAATAAATAAATAAAATCTTTAAAAAATTAAAATCAAACTCTCTAAAAAAAATCTAGATCCAAAACATGTATAGTATTAAATTTTTTTTTTCTTTTGGTGCACAGGAAAATCTGGAACTATATATAACAAAGAGAATTGCCTCTGGGTAGTTGGAATTATAAGTATTTAAACTGTATTTTATTTTTGCTTATTTGTATTTTTTAACTTTTAAAATATATACATGTATTCCTTTATAATGAAAGCTAATTGATTTCAAATGAAAAAATCTATCTTAAAAAAAGATCTAGCCTCTTAGTAACTTTAAAGTTTATACTACAGTGTTAACTATCATCACCATGCTGTGCATTAGATCACCAGTACTTATTTGTCTACTAATTGCAAGTATCGTATCGTATCGGCAGCCGTCCGTCTCGAGAGACGATGGTGTAGCTTCTTAAGAGTCTATCTGCACCGCCGAGAATGGCTGTGCAGCCCGACTCGGGAGTGACACGGTATCTGTCTCCTCCCGTGTTGAATCGACATCTTGCGATGACGCTGGAGTGTCCTCTCCAGTGAAGCTGAAGCTACAGAGCCTGGGCAGGGTGATATGGAGGGTTTGCTGTTGCCCATGCAGCAGACCCCCCCTCTCTTCGCAGCTGAAGGGTCCAAGGGAAAGACGGAGTCAATACAGCTTGGCTTCAGGTGCGCCGCAGGAGTTGCCGGTGTTGACTGCAACGTCAAACCGCCTTAGGGACTCCGGCTCCGGATTTTCTGTCGGGGTTTACTCCCTTAGCCTTTCCCCTGAAGAGGTATGCCGCAAGGCAGCGGAGGTTTTTTGGAGTCAGAGTTTTCCTTCTCTGATGTACCCTGACTGGAAGATCGAACCAGCGACACTTAGCTCGCAGGCCGACGCTCAATCCACTGAGCCAAACCAGCCAGCACTAATTGCAAGTATGCACTCTTAAACAACACCTCCCCAATTCCTCCAACCCCCCCGGTACTACCATTCTATCCTCTGTTTCTATGGGTTTTATTTCTTAAGATTCTATATAGAAATGAATCTTTCATATTTGTTTTTCTTTGCTGACTTATTTCACTTGGCATAATGCCCTTGAGGTTCATTCATGTCACAAATGGCAGGATATCCTTATTTCTTATGGCTAAATAATATTCTATCACATATATTTTACCTCTTCTTTATCCATTCATCTACTTAGGTTGTTTCCATATCTTGGCTACTGTAAATAATGCTGCAATGAACAAGGGGTACAGATATCTTTCTGATGTATTCTACTTTTATTTCCTTTGGACATATATCTGGAAATGGGCTGCTGGATCTATTTTTAATTTTTTGATGAACCGCCATACTGTTTTTCATAGTGGTTGAACCAGCTTACATTCCTACCAATAGTTCACATGTTTCCTTTTCTCTGCATCTTTGCCAACATATGTTATCTTTTTGATGATAGCTATTCTAACAGGTATGAGGTCATATATCTCATTGTGGTATTGATTTACATTTTCTCGATGATTAGTGATGTTGAACAACTGTTCTTGGACGTGTTGTCCATTTTTACATCTTCTTTGGAAAAATATCTATTAAGTTCCCATTAAGAAGTAAGATTGGGTTTTTTTGGTTGTTATTGAGTTGTATGAGTTTTTATTTAATTAATTTTTAAAGGATTATTTATTTACTTATTTTTAGAGAGAGGGAGGGAGGGATAAAGAAAGAGAGAGAAACATCGATGTGTGAGAGAAACATCCACCTGGTTGCCTCTCGCATGCCTCCAACCGGGACCTGGCTTTCAATGCAGTCATGTGCCATGAATGGAAATCAACCAGCAACCTTTCAATTTGTGGGACGACTCTTAACCTACTGGGCCATACCACTAGGGGTGAGTTTTTAAAGAAATATATTTTGGATATTAACCCCTTACTTGATGTATGTTTTGCAAATATTTTCTCCTACTCTATAGGCTCAGTTTTCATTTTGTTGATTTTCTTTTGCTGTACAAAGCTTTTTAGTTTGATGTAGCTCAAGTTGTTTATTTTTGCTTTTGTTGCTTGTGCTTTTGGTGACATATCCAAAAGATCATTGCCAAGACTAATGTCAGGAAGCTTCTTCTGTGTTGTTTTTCTAGGAGTTTTATGGTATCAGGTCTTATTTTAAAGTCTTTCGTCCATTTTGAGTTAATTTTTGTGACTGGTGTAAAATAGGGGTCCAGTTTCATTTTTATGCATGTGGTTATCCAGTTTTCTAAACATCATTTGTTGAAGGGACTCTCCCTTCCCCACTAAGTGTTCTTGACTCCCTTGTCAATTATTAGTTGACTATATATGTGGGGATTTATTTCTGGGCTTTCTATTCTGTTCCATTGGTCTATGTGTCTATTTTTATGCCAGTACCATAATGTTTTTATTACTTTAGTTTTGTAGTATTATTTGAAATCAGGAAGTGCTTTCAGCTTTGTTCTTTTTTACTCCAGGGCCTTTTGTGGTTCTGTACAAATTTTAGAACATTTTTATTTCTGTAAAAAATGCCATTGGACTTTTTTTTTATAGGTATTGTATTAAATCTATAGATGACTTTGGGTAGTATGGACATTTTAACAGTATTCATTCTTTTAATCCATGAACATCAATATCTTTCCATTTGTGTGTGTCATCTTCAGTTTCTCTTATCAAAGTCTTGTAATTTCATTGTACTAATCTTTTGCCTCATTAGTTAAATTTATTCCTAAGTATTTTACTATTTTTGATACTATTGTGAATGGGATAGTTTTCTTTATATCTTTTAAAGTTACATCCTGTTAGTCTACAGAACCACAATTGATTTCTGTATGTTGCTTCCAACTTTACTGAATTCACTGATTAGTTCCTACAGTGCTTCAATTGAGCCTTTAATATTTTCTCTATTGAGAGCATATCATCTGCAAATAATGACAATTTTATGTCTTCCTTTTCAATTGGATGCCTTTTAATTTTTTTCTTCTCTAATTGCTCTTGCTAGGACTTCCAGTGCTATGTTAAGTAAAAAGGTAGGAGTGTCTTATTCCTGATCTCAGAGGAAAAGCTTTCAATCTTTTACCATTGAGTATAATGTTAATTGTGGGTTTGTTGTATATGGTTTTATTATGTTGTGGTATATTATTTCTATGCCCAATTTTTGAGTTTTTTAAAAATGTATATTTTATTGATTATGCTGTTACAGTTGTCTCAATTTATTTCCCTCTGCTCCCCTCCATCCAGTGACCACCCCTCCCCCCAGTTGTCCCCCCACATTAGTCCATGCCCATTGGTTGTGCATATAGTTCTTCTCAACATCTTCCTGTCTACTCCACTCCCTCCTATTATGCTTCTTAATTCCTGCATCATCTCCCTCCCTTTTCCCACTTCCCCCTCTCCCCTGACCTTTCTCCAATATGTTCCCCATACCTATAATACTTATCCCCCCTCTCGTTGCCTACTTAGTTTGCCTTTGTTTCGATTCCCTAGCTTCTGTTGTTGGTTGTTATGATACAGTTTTAATTTTAATGTTCATAGTTTTGATCCTCCTTCTTTTAAACAAGTACCTTTAACACCTCATATAACAGTGGTTTGGATCTAATGAATTCCTTCAATTTTACTTTGTCTTGGTAGTACTTTCTCTGCCCTTCTATTCTGAATGATAGCTTCGCTGGATAGAGTAATCATGGTTGTAGGTTTTTGCTTTTCATTACTTTGAATATTTCTTGCTAGTCCCTTCTTGCCTGCAGAGTCTCCTTTGAGAAATCAGCTGATAGTCTAATTGGGACCCCTTCGTGCATAATTCTCTTCTTGTCTCTTGCTGCTTTTAAGATTCTCTCTTTATCTTTAATTTTTGACATTTTGATTATAATGTGTCTTGGTGTGGTTCTCCCTAGGTCCAGTTTTTTTGGAACTCTCTGTGCTTCCTGGATCTGTAAGTCTATTTCCTTCCCCAAGTTTGGGAAGTTCTGCTTCATTATTTTTTCACATAACTTTTCAATTTTTAGTTCTTCTTCTTCACCTTCTGGCAACCCTATAATTCGGATGTTCATTCTCTTATAGCTGTCTCACAGTTTTCTGAACTTCTCCTCATTTTCCTCACTTTTTGTTTCTTCTTTCTGCACTGGTTGACTGTTTGTTCCTTCCCCATGTTCCAATTTGTTGATTTGATCCCTGATTTTCTTTCCCTCACCACTTTTTTCATATGTGTTTTCATTCATTTCAGCAGGACTAGCCTTCATTCCTTCCCCATCTTGATTAAGTCCCACTGTTATTTCTGTAAGCTGTCTTATAACTATAGCTCTAAACTGAGCCTCAGAAAAATTATCTATCTGTTCCTTCGTTAATTCATGTATTTGCTGTCTGGTCAGCTGCGTGATTGGGATCTCTATCATTATCCCGCCATCCTGACAGTTTTCGTTTTACCTTTCCTTCTTGGGCAGGGCTGTCACACCTCCTATGCTATAGGGGGTGGGGCCCTGTGCACTTGTCACTACCGGGTGACCCTTCTCACCACACTGTGGCACTTTGTGTGGGGGCGGGGTCTAAGATGGATTCCTGCCATTTACTCTCTGCTGAGAGACTGGGAGCCTCCTCCTTCGTCCTCACACCCTCTGGGCCTCACAGTCCAAGGCAATGGGGATCTGCCTTCGCCAGCATTGGAATGCGAGCTGACGGGTTTGGTCTGCAGCCAGAGGTGCTCCCCAGGTGCTTTTTGCCTTCCCCTAAATATGGGTGCCTGTGCTTACTGCAGTCCCACCACCGTTGCTGCTGCTGCCGCTGCCAGCACAGCTTGACCTCTCCACCCTGGCTTCGTCCCTCCTACCTGTCCAGATGAGCACCACTTGTTTATAACTTCATGCGCTAGACTTCCATGTAGCTTTATTTTCTGGAACTTCTGGTTATTTCTGGTTTTGCAGTAGTTGTAGTCCTTAGTTGTGGAGGGAAATGGAGCATGTCAGTCTAGGCCTCCATCTTGGCTGGAAGTCTTGAGTTTTTTTTAATAATGAAAGTATTTAGTATTTTGTGAAGTGCTTTCTCTGCATCCGTTGAGATCACATAATTTTTATTTTTTATTCTATTAATGTGGTGTATAACATTTATTTATTTGTGTATGTTGAACCATCCTTGCATCCCAGAGACAAATCCCACTTGGTCAAGGTATATGATTCTTTCTTTTATTTGTTTATCTTTCTCTTAAATATTTTTTAATTTTTCAATTACAATTGATATACAATATTATATTAGTTTTAGGTGTACAACCCTGTGAGTAGACATTTGAATAACTTACAAAGTCATCACCTTGATAAATCTGGTATCCATCTGACATTTGTATGACCTTTTAATTGTGTTATTAAATTTGGTTTGCTAATATGTTATTGAGAATTTGTTCATTTATATTCATCAGGAAAATTGCTCTTTAGTTTTTTTTTTTAGTGTCTTTATCTGGGTTTGGTATCAGGGAAATGCTGGCTCTGTAAAATAAATTTCAGAGTGTTCCCTTCTCTTTAATTTTCTAGAAGAGCTTGAGAAGGGTTGCCATTAATTCTTAAATGTTTGGTAGAATTCACAGTGAATTCATTTGTTGCAGAGCTTTTCATTGTTGGGAGTTTTTTGAGTACTGATTCAGTCTCTTTATTCACTGTTGTTCTGTTCAGATTTTCTGTTTTTTTTTTTTTTTCCCATTTAGTCTCAGTAAATTGTGTTTCTAGAAATTAGTCCATTTCTTCTAGGTTGTCCAATTTGTTGACATATAGTTAGTTATAGTCTCTTATGATTATATCTGTTGTATCAGTTATAATGTTTTCTTCATTCCTTATTTTATTTATTTGAGTTTTTTCTCTTTTCTTCTTAATTAGTCAAGCTGAAGGTTTGTCAATTTTATCTGTTTTTCTTTTCCCTTAATAAAACAGCTCTTAGTTTTGTTGATCTCTTCATTTGGTTTTCTGGTCTCTTATTTCATTTACTTTTGCTATGATCTTTGTTATTTCCTTCCTTCTACTAAGTTTGGGCTTAGTTTATTTTTCTTTTTCTCGTTTCTTGTGGTGTAAAGTTAGGTTGTTTGAGATCTTTCTATTTTCTTAATGTATGCATTTATTGCTATAAACTTCCCCCCTCAGAATTGCTTTTGCAATATTCCATATGTTTTGATGTATAGTGTTTCCATTTTTATTTGTTTTGAGATATTTTAAATTCCTCCTTGATCTATTTTTTGCTCTATTGGTGTGTTTAGGAGTGTGTTTTTTGTTTGCCACTAAACAATTAAATTTTCTTGTTTTCCTTATGTTGATTTGTAGTTTCATAGCATTGTAGTCAGAAATGATACTTGGTACAATATTACAGATAACTCCTGTATAACACGGTTGTTAGGTTCCTAACAAATTCCATGTTATACAAATCCATGTTATATGAAACAAAGAACTAGTACAAAAAGGGGGGGTTAGGTTCCAAAAACTTAAAAAATACAAACTATTGTATTTTTATAATTAAGAGAAATATCTTTATTAAAGCAATTTTCATCAAAAGTATTACATATTAATATGAATTAAGTAATGTTTTCTTCGTCATCACTACTAAGCTCCATTAACTGAATGTGTTCCCTTTTTGGCAAGATATCTTCATCCTCTGAATTTTCTTCAGCATTATCTTGATTTCTCTGCTCTACTTTTTGCAAAAAATGTTATTTTAGATTGCTTGCTTTTAGCTGAGAGACCTTTATAAAATTTGTTATACAGTGCTAAGCACTTCTGATGTTCTCTCTTAGATGTTGTGCTCCTTTCAGTGCAAGGATCTTCATTTAAGAAATATGACTCTAACTGTTTGGCTAAGTCCAGGCCTTTCTTTATGCTTTTTAGAGTAAACTGTTTAACTTCTTTGTTTTCATCAGTGCTATCATCCCCTAAGTTATCTTGGCACATTCCAGATGTCATTTCCACCAAAGTTACTTCATCAGTTTATTCTACCAGCTATTCTTGGATATCTTCGACAGTCATAACGTGTTAGAGTGAAACCATGTTATGGAAGTATCGTGTTATACGAAGGGTACCTGTATTTCAATCTTAAATTTTCTAAGACATTTTTGTCCCCTGTCATATGATCTATCCTGGAGAATGTGCCCTGAGCATGTGAGAAGAGTGTGTATTCTGTTGCTGTTGGATGGAATATTCTCTAAATGCCAGTTAGGTCCATTTGGTCTAATGTATGTTTGAAGTTTGATATTTGTTGACTTTTCTGCCTGGATGGTTGATCCATTGTTGAAAGATAAGTACTGAAGTGCCCTATTATAATAGTATTGTATTGAATGTCTCCCTTCAGATCTGTTAGTATTTGCTTAATATATTTAGGTGCCTTGATGCTGAGTGTGTATAGTTTTATAATTATTATATATTCTTGATGAATTGCCCATTTATCATTATGTAATGTGCACTTTGTCTCTTCTTACCATTGTTTTGGCTTAAAGTCTATTTTGTCTGATATAAGTATAGCTACCCCTACTTTCTTTGGTTTCCAAATGGATATCTTTTTCTCTCCCTTCATCTTGAGCCTATATATGCCCTTAAATCAGAAGTGTCTTCTGTAGACAGCTTATTGTTCTTGTTTTTAAAATAAATCCATGTAGCCATTCCATAACTTTCTCTTGGTGAATTTAATCCTTTTATATTTGGAGTAAATTTTAACATATATGGACGTGCTAATGTCCTCCTATTTATTGGTTTCTGGCTGTTTTGTAGTCTACTGATTCCTCTTTCTCTGTTTCTACCTCCTTTTTAAAATCGGTGGTTTTCTGTGGTGGAATGCTCTGTTTCCCCTTTCTTTATCTTTTGTGGATCTACTTTAGATTTTTGGTTTGTGGTTACCATGTGATTTACATAAAACCTCTTATAAATGAAACAGTTCATTTTAAGCTGATAGAAACTTAACTTTGCATACAAATACTCCACCTTTTAACTTTCCCATTTTGTGTGTGTGTGTGTGTGTGTGTGTGTGTGTGTGTGTGTGTGTGTGTGTGTAATTCATTAACTCAATTTATTGAGGTAGATAACAGTTGGGAATCACACAGCTTTCTGATGACACTTTAAATTTGATCAGTGGGACCCACTGACACACTGAACATTGAGAATTTTTTGACAATTGAATTTCATTGACACTGTTTGAGATTAATGCTATATTTTCTAAGTTAATATAAATGTGTATTTTCTCTTACTCCCACCTCAGAAGAAACACAAACCTTATTATTTGGTTTCCCAAATCTGATATATGGTTGAAATGGGGGAGGAGAACTGTACCATTGTGACAGACTTCCTTCTTCTTGTATTATCAGATGTCCCAGAGCTGAGAGTCTTTTTCTCCCTTCTGTTCCTTCTCATATATGGAGTCACACTTTTTGCTAACCTGGGCATGATTGCACTGATTCAGGTCAGCTATCAACTTCACACTCCCATGTATTTATTCCTCACCCTCCTGTTCTTTGTAGATTTATGCTAGTTCATGATCATCATGCCAAAGATGCTGTTCAATATCTTAAACAAGGACAAAACCATCTCTTTCCTGGGGTACATGGTACAGTTCTACTTGTTTTGCACATGTTCAATCACTGATGCCTTCCTGCTGGCTGTGATGGCCTATGACCGCTTCTTGGCCATCTGTAGCCCACTGCTATTCATGGTCTCTATGTCCCAGAAACTTTGAATGGTGCTGGCTTCTGGCTGCTACCTCTGTGGTTCTCTGATTCACTTGTGTTTAGCTCTTGAGACCCAATTCTATAGCTCAACTGTGATTAACCACTTCTTTTGTCCCTTATTATATTTTTTATGTCAAAATTTGTCTTTTTTATATTGTTTGTTATCAAATTATAGTAGTTGTAGTTATTTTAATACATTTTTCTTTAATATTTTACCATGATTAAGTGGTTAACACACCATTGTATTACAGAATTAGAGTTTTCTAAATCTGTATATTTCTCTTGTTGTGTTGTGTTATGTACCTTCTTGTGTTTTTATGTCACTAACATCTTTTGATTTCACCATGGAGAACTCCTTTCTGCATTTCTTGCAAGGCAAGTCTAGTGGCAATAAACTCTCTCAGCATTTGTTTGTCTAGGAAAGTCTATTTCTCCATATCTGAGGGATAACTTTGCTAGACATGTTGTCCTGCAGCTGTCTCTTTCATTTCTGATTTTATTTATTTGTGTCCTCCCTCCTTTTTTCTTCTTGAGTCTAGTTAAAGGCTTGTGAATGTTGTTTATATTTTCAAAGAACCAGCTCTTATATTTACTGATCTTTTGTATTTTTAAGACTCTTATTTCTGCTCTGGTCTTTATTATTTCCTTCCTTCTACTCACGTTGGGCTTTGTTGTTTTTTCAAGTTGCTTTATGGGTAAAGTTTGATTGATTATTTGAGCTTTATCTTCAAAGTGTTGAAAGAAAAAAGTTGCCAGCCAAGAATACTTTATCTTGAGAAGGGCCTGTGATGCTATGAATTTTCCCTTAGAACTGCTTTCCCTGTGTCCCACATATTTTGGGTTTTTGTGTACTCATTTTCATTTGTTTCCAGATATCTTTTGATCTCTTTTTTGGTCTCATCTCATTGTTGACCTGTTTATTATTTAATAACATATTATTTAGCTTCCATGTCTTTATGTATTTTTCAGTTTTCTTGTCGTAATTGATTTCTAGTTTCATAGCATTGTAGTCAGAGAAGATGCTTGATATGATTTCAATCTTTTTATATTTATTGAGACTTGTTTTGTGTCCTAATATGTTGTCTATCCTAGAAAACGTTTCTTGTGCACTTAAAAAATATGTATATTCTGCTGCTTTGGGGTGAAATATTCTGAAAATATCAATTAAATACATTTTATCTAGTGTCTTGTTTAAGGCCACTGTCCCCTTGTTAATTTTTTGTCTGGAAGATCTATCCGTTGAAGCCAATTTGGTGTTAAAATTCCCAACTATGACTGTATTTTTGTTGACCTCTCCCTTTATGCCCATCAAGATTTGGTTTACATATTTACATGCTCTTATTTTGACTGCAAAAATGTTTACTAGGATTATATCCTCTTGCCCTTTATCATTATTTAGGGTCCTTTGTCTCTTACTATAGCCTGGGATTTAAATTCTGTTTTGTCAGATATAAGTATTGTTAGCCCAGCTTTTTTTTTCATTTCAAATTAGCATGAAATATCTTTTTCCATCTCTTTACTTTTAGTCTATATGAATCTTTTGATCTGAGGTTTGGATCTCTTTGAGACAGGATACATATGAACCTTGTTTTCTTATTCATTCAGCTACTCTGTGTCTTTTGGTTGGCGCATTTAAGCCATTGACATTTAAGGTGATTATTGATAGAGACGTATTTATTGCCATTTTATTTTTAAACTATTTTCCTCTTTTTCTTTTCCTTTTTCTTCTTCTTAAAGAAAGCCAGTTAACATTTGTTGTAGTACTGGTTGGTGTTAACAAATTCCTTTAGCATTTTATTTTCTGGGTAGCTCTTTATTTCTCTTTTAATTTCAAATGATTGTCTTGCTGGGTGAAATAGCCTTAGTTGTAGGCCTTTGCTTTTCATCACTTTGAATATTTCTTGCCAGTTTCTTCTTGCCTGAAATGTTTCTGTTGAGAAATCAAATGACAGTCTTATTGGAGCTGTCTTGTAGGTAATTAACTGCTTTTCTCTTGTGACTCTTAGGATTCTCCTCTTGTCTTCAAGCACTGGCATTTTAATTATGATGTGTCTTGGTGCAGGCCTCTTTGGGTCCATCTTCTTTAGGACCCCCTGTACTTTCTGGACTTGTGTGTCTTTTTCTTCACCAGATTAGAGAAGTTTTGGGTCATTATTTCTTCAAACAGGTTCTCAACCCCTTACTCTCCTGTCCTTCTGATATTCCCATGATGTGGATACTGTTACACTTCATGTTGTCCCAAAGGTGTCTGGAGGGCATGCCCCTTGTAGTACGGGCTTCCCCCACGAAGTGAGTGTTCAGGAACCCAGTTATATCACTATACCAGCCAGCATGTTGTGAGACACTAAGTTCAGCTTCAGTGGATTTTTTTGAAGGCTCTTTCAACGTGTTTTCCCATTTCATAGTGAGTGATTTATGAGCACACCTGCCCACACTACACTGAGTATTCAGCAGCCTTTGACCAAAAATGGCGTAACTCCTATGCCCCAACACCTTATTCACCTGATCTTGCCCTCTGTAACTTTTTTTGTTTGTTTGTTTCCCCGGATGAAAAAAGTCATCACAAGGAAACATTTTGCTTATGTGGAAGAGGTGAAATAAAAAATAGCAGAAGCATAAATGGTATAAAAATCAATGAGGTAAAAACTGTTTTGAGCAGTAAAAATAAAAGTCTATAGATGTATTGCATCAAATGATAGTACTTTGAAGGTGACTGAAGTTTAAACATGTAAGAATAAACACACAATTTTTAAATAAATATATTGTTTCATAAATATATTATATACATATAATCTCCCACCATTTAATATGAAAAAGAGACATTTATTGAAGAAGATGCAAGATACAATAAACACTGTACATAGGACAATGACTCCTCAGTACTTTTCAAAGTAGGCACCTTGGGGCCTTACACAATTCTCCCAATCTCCATCAGCTGCCCTATTGCATTTTACTGAATCGTATTGATGGTCTAAAATCTCTTCCCTTTCAAAGGTGAATTTAATTTTGGGAAAAGCCAAAAGTCACAGGGCACCAAATCTGGTCTGTATGGGGGCTGAGTCACCTGGGTGATTTGATGTTTTGCCAAAAAACTCTGCACAAGATGTGATGTATGAACAGGCATATTGTTGTGATGAAGCTGCCGGTCACCAGTTGCCCATACCTGTGGCCTTCAGAATCACCCAAATAGTTTCTGTGGAGGAATGTTCAAGCTTCAGATTCATTGCTCTACTTGCTCATTTTGAATGCGATGGCCACACAGTACTCACATAGTACACATGTTCACTCAGCCACACCCACTGACTAGTACATGAAGTTGCCATTGTTCATGCATTTGCATTCCAGTCCAATCTCCTTTGCTGCAAGGTTATAGCAATGTTTTGTAAACCATTCTCATTATATTAACAATGGTTAGACATATATATGTATTCTTCACTCTCCACTCCCTCTGTTTCCCACACCTTTCTCTGGGTGCCTGTTTATGTTCTTCTCTCCCTGCCTTTGTTTCTATGTCCTTCTTTGTGTCTATCTCTCTTCTTTCTTTTGCTCTCTGTCTAACCCCTCTTACTTGGCTCCTCACCACTCGCTTTCCAGCTCCACGGCAACACTAATTTCTTGCGCAGACATCACTGTCTTTTTCTTACTTGTGTTATTTGCAAAGCCAATGCCTACCCAAGAAGTGAGCCGGGGCAGCACAGTAAGGAGTTAAAGCAATGTGTTTCAAAATTGGCTGAATTTGAGATCCTTTGAGGAGTTTATTCTTTTTATATGAATTCTCCAGCCCACTTTCAGAGATTCTAATCTGGTTGGTCTGGAGAGAGGTATAATGTACAAATGGATATCTATTTTAAAATATTTCCAAGGATTCCAGTATGCTGTCAGGGCTAGCAATCTGCATTAGCGTTGAATCAGAGAATCCAAGCAAATGCTCCCCAGTGCAGGCAGCTTGGGTGATTGTACAAGCTGGGTTGTTCCAGTCTCAAATAATAGTTTTCCACAACCACAGAACTCAACACATGACAGCATGAGGGGCTCATATGGAGTAGAAACAACTGCAAAGAAGGTCTGCAGGACCCTATTCTCCATCTCAAATGACAAAGGAGAGAAAGGTGAGGTTCAACTCAGCTTGAGTGTGGCTCCAGTGCAGCAAATGGACACAGGGGGCAGTGTCGCTCCATGTGGCTTAGAACCTACTGCACTAACGGAGGGTTGAACTACGTTGCAGGAAGCCTCTGACTTGGTGAAGGGCTGGCTCACCAACTTCTCCCTCTCACTCTTAGGCGCTGTCCTATAAAACCTGGCTCTCAGATGATTAGAGTTCATACAACATTTATTTAAAATGAATTATTTCATGTCAAGCACTGTCCTGGGTTGTTTCATTTAATCTCCATAGCAATTCAAAGTAAGCTTATTATTTCCATTCTACTAAAGAGGAAGCTGCAGTTTAGGGAAGTTAATTAATTTCCTCATGGGTATGAGAGCCAGGATTTAGATTCAAGCCTGTCTGACTCCAAGCTCAGTGTTCTTTGCATTCAATAACTGCTACTTTACACAGGTAAACTTTAATTGATTCTGAACATATTTATAAATACTAATTTACCAATTAGTTTATTTGTGTGTGCTGATTATTTCTTTTTCTTTTTCTTTCTTTATTAAACATGGGCACTAGTTAGAATAACTGAGTTAGCTAAGAAGTCTTAAAGCCCATGGTCTGTTTGCATTTAACATGTGACTGAAGAAACAAAGAATTAATGTCTGATAGTAAATAGTAACCATGGGGTTGCCTACCCCACGTACCTACACCCAGGTGTCAGTCACACTGAAATTCTGCAGACATAATGCAAGATTTTATTTGGCTAACATGGTGTTATTTAAAACTAGAAATTTGAATAGTTTTAAATGAGACATTTGCCCTGTAGTTCATCCCAGGCCCCACCATTACCTTTTCCTTCCATCTTCATTTTTTACTCATCTGTGCTACCTGCCTGGTCTCTCATCTGATGGCAGCACCGGGATGAAGGGTGATACTATTGTGATATGAGACCTGCCTTTAGACCATGAACCTCTCTTCCCTGCTCTCCTTTCTTCCAGGTGTCATCATCATCATCACAGTTTCTGTCCTTTATAGCTGGCAGCTCTTACATTTGTGATGGCTGCATCTGTAGGTCTACTCTGCTGCTTCTAGCACCCAGACCAGCTCCGGTATGCCAGAATTAAATTTAGCTGCAGCTGCTCCATCAGATGCTTGGGTATTTTCAGCACTAGGAGCATAGGGTGGCTGAGCTGGAAGTTGTGAGGGATGCTGGCCAGGTCACACCCAGTGTTTTGCATTGAAATTAGCCTCCAGCTTGTTCTCAGGGCTTGTTTCCTCCCCTTTTTTTCTTAACTGTAGTTCAGGAGACTGAAGGAGACAAATGGTAGACAGAAAAACAAGAGGACAGACCTTGGGGACCCACTGAATTTATTGGTCATTTCTTCCTTTCACTCAGTCAGTCACCTTTATGGCATGTGAGTGCTGGAAGATCAGCAGCTGGAGATCACACACTCCAGCTAAGCATGAGGGTGATTCACATGGTCATGGCCACCTCCTGATTGGTGACTGAGAGGAGGGTATGGTCTGCATTGCACAATGATGAGCTGCCCGCTGGCTGGCCTGTTATCTCCCAGCCTGAGTCATTGTTCAGGAAGTCACCAGCCTTGTTCTGAGCTCCAGCATTCTTCATGTGTCATCCTGTGTCCTTTCCTAACCTGAGTATTCATCAACAGGGCTATGTGCCCAAAAGCCTTGACGCACAGTCCTCTGAAAGTTTCTAGCTAGGGCATGCTAGGGGGGGGGGGGGCGGGGGGTTGGTAGTCCCTTTGGCCAAGAGAGCAAATGTATGTACAGAGTCACAGGCTTTCAGTGGCAGTTACAAAAAGAAGAGGAAAATGGGCCCAGAGATGGAGCAGAGGCATTGACTGGGTGGGGAGGAGGGGAGATGCACAGAGAGGGAGGATGCAGCTCCTAAGTCCTGAGGATCCTTGGATGGAGGAGGGGCATGCCCAAACATGGGAACCACCCCTGGCTCTTCTTTACTGAGGCCCTTGAATCCAAGTGAAATAGGATGATTCCTTTTCTCCCTAACTCCTAGTTGTTCCAAGCAGAAGAGATTCTCTTGGGTACTGTGCTTAGTGCCTGACACTCAGGGTACTCAGTAGGGGCAACTGGATGGCACCTCTAGACCACAGCTTTTACACTAGAAGGAGATTGGGATTCTGTTACATAAGGCCAGCTGCAGCTCTCAGAGATTGTTTTATGTCTGGGTCTCTGGCTTCTCCCCTGAATCATGTCTTCAGTATCTTTCTGTTTGTCCTGCTAATATTGATAAGAACTAGCAATCAGGACTCTACACCAGGCACATTTTAAACACTTTTCATGTATTAACTCATTTAGACCTTAAACCAGACTTACCTATGAGGTACACACTGCTATCATCTCTGCTTTACAGATGACATGGGGACTTACAGAGGTTAAGTGACTTTGCCAAGGTCACACAGGATTTGGAGTTGGGTATTTCTCTAGCAGCAGAGCTCTTAACCACGGTGTATATTGCCCCTCATGGTGCTTCATTGGGACTACCTATTTCTTGTCCATCTCTTACACCAGACTATGAATTACTTGATGAAAGGGATTTTTTAAATTTTGATATTGTTACAGTGGGGATCTGGCCAGATCACTGGGCATTGGGACCCCTGAGGTGGGTTGGGAAGTGCCTAAGGAGGGGGTAGGGGGTAGGGGGGATTGAAACTGTAGCTGACATATGACAGATTTCCACACCCCCATAGAAGGGTAAACAAATGAGCATGACTCATGACACAGCCAGAGGAAGCTTGCACAGCATATGCACGGGCTGAAGATGTCATAACACACATGTACTGTGGAGATTAACATGGTGGCAGGAGGAGAGGCAGAGATACTGCATAGGCTGATGAGAGTAATGGGTGGCAGCCTGGATTGGCTGGGAATTTGGATGCTTCTGCCATGCATGGGATTTTGGGCCTGTATTTTTAAATGGAGGTCATGTGGCGATACGCATCTCATTCCTCTTGCTTACTTGGTTGGGGTCCGAAGAGTTCCCAGGCCAGCGGGGCCCTGGAGATGACATTGTCTGGCAGCATTCCTGGGCCTCTCCCTGTGTGAGAAATGGTGATGGCATGGGTGACTGGTGCTGCACTGCATGGTCCTGCTAGGCTGAGCACGTGGACACACTGGTGAGCCGATGGCCAGAGGGACAGGGCGCAGGTGCTGGGCTGGTGGGCAGTGTGGAAAGAAAAGGGCAGCATGCAACAAATAGGATGCCAGGGCACACAGATTCCAAAAGACACCTGAGGCCAGACTGTGACTGGGAACCAGCTAAGCTGCCTGGATGCTTGTGCTGCAGCCACCTGCATTTCCCAAAGGACGGTCTTTTAAATGGGAGAAGGAATTCCAGGCAAAACTTAGGACTGGTCTGTTCTGGCACAGTTATTTTTCTTTGGGGGTTTTAAAGGGAATGGGCTCTCAGTCAGAAGCCTGCCACTCTTCCAAAATCATGTAGCTTTTGAATTAAAGACTCCTTTTTCACCAAGCCTCTGCCTCCAAAGTTTGCTTATGGAGTGGTGAGAAGTAGAACCCCACAGTGCTGTTCAGTCACAATATTAGCATAAATTTTATTTATTTTTTAAATTAAATTTATTGGGATAACAATGGTTAAAAAGATTAGGTTTCAAGTGTACATTTTTATGATACCTTATTTGCATATTGTATTGTGTGCTCACCACAAAAATCAAATTTTCTTCTGTCTCCATATATTTGACCCCCTTTACTCTTTACTACACCTCAACCCCCTTCCCTCTAGCAATCACCATACTGTTGTTTGTGTCTGTGAGTTTTGTTCATTTTTTTTGTTTGTTCATTTGTTACTTTCAGTTTTATATCCCACATATGAGTGAAGTCATGTGGTTATGTCCGACTTATTTCACTTAGCATGATTAGTTCTTTTTGGATCTCAAGATTTAACCCAAAACCCATCACAGAAGCTCAAACTAATGTTTGTTGAATAAATGAAAGAAAAAAACAAGATGGTCAGCTTAACCATTGTTTCTTGCCCTCCATTTTTCTTTCCTTTTTTTGTCATAAATTTATTCTTTTTTTAAAAACAATTTACTGGGGTCACATTGGTTCACAAAAATGCACAGGTTTCAAGTGTGCAACTCAACAAAATATCATCTGTGCATTGCATTTTGCACCCATTGCCTCAACAAAGTTTCTTTCTGGCCCCATCCTCCACCCTTGCACCCCTCTACCTACCCCCACCTACTTTCCCTCTGGCTTTCACTACACTGTTGTCTATATTTATGTTTTTTTTTTTTTTTTCAGATTTAATGTGTTTTATTGATTAAAATATTACATTTGTGCCACTTTCCCTTCCCTCTGCTCCCCTCCACCTGGTGGCCCCCTCCCTCTAGTTGTCCCCCCCTTTTAGATTATGTCCATTAGTTGTGCTTACAGTTCCTCCCAACCTCTCTCCGTCTATTCCATTCCCTCCTACCATGATCCCCAATTCCTATATCATCTCCCTCCCTCTCCCCACTCCCCCTCCCTGTTGGCCTCCCCCCACTATGTTTCCCTTACCCACAGTTCCTTTTCCACTCTCGTTGCCTGTTTCGTTTGCCTTTGTTTCATCTCCCTAGCTTCTGTTTTTTAAACCAGTCCCTTTAACTTCTCATATAACAGTGGTTTGGATCTAATGAACTCTTTCAGTTTTATTTTGTCCTGGAAACACTTTCTCTGTCCTTCTATTCTGAATGACAATTTCGCTGGATAGAGTATTCGTGGTTGTAGGTTTTGGATTTTCATTACTTTGAATATTTCTTGCCAGTCCCTTCTTGTCTGTAGGGTTTCCCTTGAGAAGTCAGCTGATAGTCTAATTGGGACCCCTTTGTACATAATTCTTTTCTTCTCTCTTGCTGCTTTTAAGATTCTCTCTTTATCTTTAATTTTTGACATTTTGATTATAATGTGTCTTGGAGTGGTTCTCCCTGGGTCCAGTCTCTTGGGAACTCTCCTTGCTTCCTGGACCTGCAAGTCTATTCCCTTCCCCAAGTCTGGGAAGTTCTCCTTTATTATATTTTCACTCAATTTTTCAAGTTCTAGTTCATCTTCCTCATTCTCTGGCAAACCAATGATTCTTATGTTGGGCCTTTTATAGCTGTCCCAGAGGTTTCTGATCCTCTCATTGTTGTTTGCCATTTCCTCTCGCTGCATTGGTTGACTGCTTGTTCCTTCTCCATATTCCAGTTTGTTGAAATGGACTCTGGATTCCTCACCATCTGTCTCGTATGTGGTTTTGTTCCTTTCGTTATGAAAGTTTTTCGCTTCTTTCATATCTTTTTCCTGCTCTTTTGTGAATTCTGTAAGCCACCTGATAACAATGGCCCAGAACTGAGCCTCTGACAGGTTTCTTATCTGTTCATCTGTCAGGTTCTCTATCTGCTGTCTGGTGAGTTGTGTCACCGGGATCTCTATATTTGTCTGCCACATTTTGACAGATGCGTTTTGTTTTCCTGGGCCGGCTGTCGGGGGCAGGGGGCAGTGCCTGCGTACGCGTCACAAATCAGCGACCGCCGGCGTCTGCCCGTCCGCGACCTATTTCGCAGCCCTGTGGTGCTTTCTGTGGGGGCGGGGGTCCAAGATGGATTCACACAGTTATTCAGCTAGGAGACCGGGATCCGTCCTCCCGCCCCGC
This sequence comes from Furipterus horrens, assembly GCF_987537825.1. Lineage (NCBI taxonomy): Eukaryota > Metazoa > Chordata > Mammalia > Chiroptera > Furipteridae > Furipterus > Furipterus horrens. The sequence continues at coordinate 52,900,337 of NW_028327179.1, forward strand.
TGGGCCTCACTGTTCAAGGCGATGCTGCGGCTGCTCCCCAGCGCCGGAGTCGGGCACGCCAGGGGCTTGATCGGAGTCGCCTGCCTGTCCGCGACCTATTTCGCAGCCCTGTAGTGCTTTCTGTGGGGGCGGGGGTCCAAGATGGATTCACACAGTTATTCAGCTAGGAGACCGGGATCCGTCCTCCCGCCCCCCTGGGCCTCACTGTTCAAGGCGATGCTGCGGCTGCTCCCCAGCGCCGGAGTCGGGCACGTCAGGGGCTTGATTGGAGTCGCGCACGCCAGGGGCTTGATTGCCTCCAGGATTTTTCGCCGCCCCGCCCCGCCGCTCCGCAAACAGCTTTGCCTTCTTTAACTCTTACCTGCCCAAATGGCACCGCTGGTTTATAACTTCATATGTTGGGCTTCCGTGTAGCTTTATTTTCTGGAATTTCTAGTTATCCTTTGTTTTGAAGTAGTTGTATTCCACTGTAGTTGTAGAGGGAGACCTAGCGTGTCTGCCTAAGCCTCCATCTTGACCGGAAGTCCTATATTTATGTTTTATATATATGTTTTCTTTCTTGCCCTGCATTTCTTAGACCTAATGTTTTTGAGGGGTTTGTGAATTAGAAGGTGAGACATTCTGGCATCTCAGGGGGAACTAGCAAAGAGATCCCAGCAACCCTTACCCTGCAGGAACCCTTCAGGCTCCTCCCATTTCCTCTCCCACCCACCTGTGTGTGTGTGTGTGTGTGTGTGCATTGCTGACTGCACATTTTCTATGGCAGAGCCAATGCTTGGATTGATTCTCACTGGCTTACCAGCATCATGCTTCCAACTGACTCCAGTGGCAGCGGCCACAGCGTCACCCATCATCCTTATGACAGCCAGAGGCTGAAGAGGCAGAGAAGGCTTACCTTCTCCCTGCCTTGCTGATGCCTTTGGAGTTACCTGTGTGTGTTCCCTGTTTCTTGCTACCTAGGGCCACGCAAGAGGTCTCTGAGTGTCCAGGTCTCTGAGGCTAATGGAGGAGGAGGTACCGCTGGGCACTGAGGCAGTAGGTCATAGTGGAGGGAGGGTCTGGGGGAGGTACCACGACATGTACTACCAGATACGTTCATGCCAAAGACAGCTAGAGAACTAGCCAAAGGCTGAAGCTGTGCAAACAGGTGAAACAGAATGAATGGTCCTCAAAGTGTGGTCCCCCAGTCATCAGCAGCGGCAGCACCTGGAAATTCTTAGAAATGCACATTCTCAGCCCCACCCCAGCACTCCTAAGGCAGCAAGTTGGGAAAGGGGCCCAGGAATCTGTGTTTTAACAAGCCTCAGGTGATTCCGATGCAAGCTAATGTGTGAGAAACATTGCTCCAGACTATCCCAGTGGCAGGACTGATTTAAAGAGTTCAGTGAGTATGTACTGAGTTCTGTTCCTTTGTAGATGGTCATTCAAAGCACATTGTAGATTAAACACAATCCTTGTCTTTCTCTTCTGTACACTGATAGAAATTCTGGACCAATTATAAGAGCAGTAATGAACAGCAAAATACACTGAGCAATCATCACATTGGCCAAAATCCTACTTCCACAATTAAAAGGAATGACAAGATATGTTTTTTATCCAAGATTTGTCATATCTTTTGACCACCAATGATCAACAAATGAATAATAAATTAAACTAGCATCCTCCAGCCTTTTTCCAAATGATAAAATACTAATAACTCATGGGTTAAATTACATGTCATGACTTGCACCCCAGAGACTCTCAGTACATGTAGCTACTTAGATGCAACAACTTAGAACCCTTGGAAATAAAACATAAAAGACCAGCACAATGCGTCATTTAAGCAAGCTTTCAGAGCAAGTAGTGTTATTCCAAGACCTCCAAGAAGGACAACATACTTGTGAAAAAAATAGTTAATTTAGATAGATTCGTAATTTAAAAATCAATACAGGCCTCTCTTTTGGGTCATCATTTATACAATCATGTTAGTAAGTATCCCATTTTAACACCTATCTATTAAATTTTAGTAAATAATTTATTTACTACAATTCAAAAATTCCAGATCAGGGAAGTCTGCATCTAGTAGATTGTTGTTTATGTTCATTTTAATTAATATGCTGCTTCTGCTTTCCCTTTCTTTGCTTTTGCCTGATAGCCCTTGTCCACTCCTTTAATCTCATCTTTTCTAAGTCACTTTTACATCTGTTTGCTTGTATATAATACAGAGTAGATTTTGTTTTTATGTCAATTTGACACTCTCACTTTTAATTGGTAATTCAGTTTATTTACATTTAATGACAATTGATACTGCTCAATTTACGTCTGTCAACTTGCATGATGTTTATTGTTTATTCTACTTTGCTGGTTTCTCTTTGTCCCTTTCCTGACATTTACTGGTTTGATCAAATTAGCATTTATTCTCTTTTTACCACTGTTAAATTTTTTACCAGCTCTAATGAGGTATAATTGACACACAATAAACTGCACATCTTAATGTATACAATTTGATAAGTTTTGGCACATGTATATGTCCATGAAACTATCACCAAAATCAAGATAGCAGACATATTTATCACTCCCCAGTGTTTTCTTACGCCCTTTTGTAATTTCTTTTTGTTGTCTCTCCACCTTATTACCCAACCACTGATCAACTTTTTATCATTACAGATTAGTGTGTGCTTTAAATAATTTTATAGAAATGGAACCATACAACTTGTATATGTTTTTGCTTGACTTCCTTCAGCTGGAATTATTATTTTGAGATTTATCAGTGTTGTTGTATGTATCAGTGGCTCATCCCTTTCTATTGCTGAATAGTGTTCTATTGCTTGGATATTCCACAGTTGGTTTATCCATTCACCTGTTGGTAGGCATTTGAGTTGTTCCTAGTTTGGGACTATTACATATCAAGCTACTATGAACACTTCTGTGCAGGTCTTTGTGTGGAATGGCTGGATCATATGGTTGGAGTCTGTTTAACATTTTAAGAAACTTTTATACTATTTTCTAAAGTCCTTGCTCCATTTAATACATTCCCACTACCAGTGTATGAGATTCCCAGTTCCTTCACACCTCACCAACCTTAGTGTGTTTTTAGTTTTTAAAAGTTTAGCCATTTTAATAGTTGTACAATGTTAGCTTATTGTCTTTAATTTGCATTTCCCTTATGCCTAATGATGTTAGGCATATTTTTTTTTTAAATGTGTTTATTTGCCCTCCTAATGTCTTCTTTGGTGAAGTGTCCAAATATTTTGCCCAATTTTTTATGGTGGGTTATTTCTTGTTACTGAGTTTTGAGAGTTCACTATATATTCTGGATATACGTCCTTTATGGAATATATGATTAATAAATATTTTTCCTTAATATATGGCTTGTCTTTTCATTCTTTTAAAAAATATTTATTTCTTTTTAGGGAAAGGGGAAAGAAGGGAAAAAGAGAGGGAGAGAAATATTGATGACCTGGTTCTGAAACCCAAGCATGTGCCCTGACTAGGAATTGAACCAATGACCTTTTGGTTCATAGGTCAGTGCTTAATCCACTGAGCCACACCAGCCAGGCTGTCTTTTTACTCTTAAAGGTCTCTTTCAAAGAACAGAAGTTTTATTTATTTATTTATATTATTTTTAAATTATATTTTATTGATTATGTTATTACAGTAGTTCTAAATATTTTCCCCCTTTGCTCCCCTCTGCCCAGTGCCCCGCTTCTGTCCAGCAATCCCACCCCACTTAGTTCATGTCCGTAGGTCATGCGTTTAAGTTCTTTGGCTTCACCCTTTCCTATATTATTCTTAATTTCCTCCTGTCTATTTTGTACCAACTAATTATGCTTCTTAGTCCCTGCGCAATTTCCCCAGTCCTCCCCCTCCCCCCTCCCAGCTGATAACCCTCCAAATGATCCCTATACTTATGATTTCTGTTCTTATTCTGGTTTGCTTAGTTGGATTTTGTTTTTATTTTTTAGATTCAGTTGTTGATAGATGTGAGTTTGTTGTCATTTTAGTGTTCATAGTTTTGATCCTCTTTTTCTTAGATAAGTCCCTTTGACATTTCATATAATAATGGCTTGGTGATGATGAACTCCTTTAGCTTCACCTTGTCTGGGAAGCACATCATCTGCCCTTCCATTCCAAATGATAGCTTTGCTGGATAGAGTAATCTTGGTTGTGGGTTGCTTTTCATCACATTGAACACTGCTTGCCAGTCCCTTCCTGCCTGCAAAGTGTCCTCTGAGAAATCAGCTGATAGTCTTACAGGCACCCCCCCCCCAATAGGCAACTCTCTGCCTCTCTCTTGCTGTCCCCAGGCCTCTGTCTTTATCTTTCATCTTTGGCATCTCAGTCATGATGCGTCCTGGTGTGGTCGCCTCTGGGTCCAGCTTGCCCAGGACCCTCTGTGCTTCCCGGACCTGTATGTCCATCTCCTTCACAAAATTTGTGAAGTTTTCCTCATTTTTTCCAATTCTTGCTTCCTCATTCTGAACTGGTTAACTGTTTTTTTCTTCCTTATGTTCCATATCATTGATTTGAACTCCAGTTTCCTTCCTTTCATCATTGGTTTTGTGTGGATTTTCCTTTGTTTCACTTAGCACAGCCTTCACTTCTTCTCTTATGCGTTTGCCGTCCTCAAGCATATCTGTCAAGCCTGTGAGCATCTTTATCACCAGTGTTTTGAATTCTGTGTCTGTTAGGTTGTCTATCTCCTCATCTGTTAGGTTGACTATCTCCTTGTCGCTTAATTCTCCCACTGGAACCTTGATCCATTCTCCATTTTGGGCCATACTTCTCTGTCTCCTCATTCTGTCAGGCTCCTGTGTTTGTTTGCCTCTGCATCCCAGGTAGAACTGTTGCTCTTGTTACATTGTAAGGAGTGGAGCCTTAAAGATTCATCAGTACAGGGCGACCTGTTTCACCACTTTGTGGCACTGTATGTGAGGGAGGGGTCCGATAGGGAACAATGCCACCTGCCCAGCACTCACCCCTTTTCCAGGCACCTCTCCCACTTCTGCACTGGACTGGTGCCCCTCTAGCTGCTGCCCTGGCCATCGTTCCCAGAGTGGGTGGTCTGTGGATGTTCTAGGACCATGGGGGCCCTTTAAGCAAGCGGACTCTGCTGAGAGACCAGTAGTTTCTTTCTTCACCTCAACCCCCATTGGTTTGCACAGTCAGAAACAATGAGGCTTGAGTTTCCCAGGCACTGGGACTGTGAGCTGCATGGTCTGGTCTGGGGCTGGGAATGGTCTTCAGGTGTCCCTCTGACTTTTTAAAACATGTGACTGTGTTTTCTGCCAGCCTGCCTCTGCCTCTGCCTCTGCCACTCCATCTGCTGCCACCACCACACTGCATCCTCTCCGCCCTGGCTCTGCCCCTCCTACCTGTCTAGATGAGTATTTCTCCTTTATATCTTTGTTGGGCTTTCATGTGGCTCAATTTTCTGAAACTTCTGGTTGTCTCTAATTTTGAGGTAGTTGTATTCCTTCTTAGTTGTGGAGTGAGACATAGCGTGTCTGTCTAGGTCTCCATCTTGGCTGGAAGTTTAGAATGTATTTAAGGACATATATTGAACTTCTTAAATCTGTTTATGAATTTAATCAATTTTAAAAAAATTGCAACTATGATTTATTTACATATTTTTCTGTGTCTCCCTCTCTTTCCTCTTCTTTGGAGACTTTAATTGTATGTATATTAGGCAACTTAATGTTTTCCAAAGTTCAGTGGTGCTCTGTTTTTTATGTCAATATAAGAAATGTCCAAACCTGTAAGCATTTTTATGAGTTTATTTGAGGCAAACTGATGACAATTGCCAGGAAGCAAACACACAACAGATTGAGAAAATGCTCTAGAGAATAGCAGTTTTTCACCTTATTTTATACATTAAAATCAAAACAGGAGATGTAAGGGGGTTACATTGAGTCCATTGGTGTTAGATTAGGGAGCTCGGAGAAAGCAAAGTGGGGAAGTCTCTGGGATTGGATAAAAAGTAAAATGGAGAGACAAATACATCTCTTACGTTGGTGGGTACAGTATAGTTAACAATGAACATTAATAGCACATAGAGGTGGTGCACAGGAGGAGGAAGCAACAAGATAACAATAAGGAGTTCTGAGATCTTGCTGCTCTGGTGGGAGATTGTATCTTGAGGGGTATGAGAAAAGGATTACTCAGAGCTTCCAAAGGTATGTTAGATGTAAAAAGAAAATAGACTCAGTTAAGGTAAAGATTTACCTTTGTCAGGGAAGATACTAAACTATGACATAACTACCTGCCATGACTTGCTTTTAGTTAAAAGTTTTAATATCAGACCATCCTATGTTGTTACTTTCAGTTTCTTAGTCTGTAAGGGCATCATGCAGGCCTCCTCTGAGCTTGTCAGGTATGTGGCCCCTTTTTGTCTGGTTAGAAGTAAAAGCCACTAATATTGGATCTGCATATATTCTAGATACTATTTCCTTTAACCCTCTCAGCCAGTTCTCTGCACACATGGTTTGATCAGTACTCAGCTGAATTCTCAAGAGGAACCCTCCTCAGATCTCTGGAGTGCTCTCTTTCTCTTCTCTCTCTTTCTCTCACTCTTGCTCTGCAATTCTTTCTTCTATGGTACTCTGCCCTGCATGCAAATCACAGGATTTCTAGCTGTCATGGTCTTCTTTGTCCTTTGGGTGCATTTCTTTAACTTAGAGAATCCATCAAGTTCTTCTTGGTTTATTTCTTATTTGTTTTCAGTCTCTTTGGGATCACATTCTTTGTTGCCTGGTGTCTAGTGTCTTGAAAACCATATATATTTACTTCATATATATATTTATTTATTGTTTCAGAAGTGATGGTAAATACAGTTCCTGTTATTCCATCTTGGTCAGAAAAAAAGTTTCCAGATTCTGCCTTTAGTCAAGGCCTTGATTAAATAAATATTGGGAAAGATTACTCCCTCTACCCAACTTTAGTTGGAGCGTATTCTTGTCGTCCTTCTTTTTAGCTGAGCAGGGCTGGTCTGAGACTTTGGCTGAGACTGGGGTACAGTAGTCCCTCTCTACATCGTGGTTCACTTATTACAGCCTCATTGTATTGCGGGATTTAAAAAAATATTATATTTAATTATTTATTGCAGATTTATCGCTATATCACGGGATTTTGCAGTACTGTATATGTATGTTGTTAAAGTTATGTAGGTTTAAGAGTGTAGAATATATTTAAGAAGATAAGTAGTGTTTATAAAAGTGTGGAAAAGGTTAATAAGGGACTAGGAATGGTTTATAAGTGTGTGGGAAGGGTTTATAAAGCCTTAAAATATATATAAATACTAAAATAAATGTAAAGTTCCTACTTTGTGGATTTTCACCTATCATGGGGGGGGGTGTCTAGAATGTAATACCATGATAAGTGAGGGAATACTGTATTGGGAGCGGGGCTTGGGGTGAATGGTTGCACAGCCCAAACTTCCTGTAGGGGTGGATAAGAGAAAGTGCTATCTATATTCCAGATGAGGGAGGGTTAGAAAGCATAGATACATATTTTTCTTTAAAACATGTTTTGTACATTCTCTTATTATGTATAAGATTTCTTTAGGCCCTAGCATTTTTATTCAGTTCCTGCAAGTGAAATCCTGCTTCTAAACTGGGAAGTAAAATACAGAAGGAACTCTGCGTAGGTCAGAGGATTAAGTGATGCAGGTGCAGAAGGGAGGGCAAGTAAACAGTAAGACTAATTAGGAGAAACATATTACATAAACTTGAAAACAGAAAACCTTTTCAGGATGAAGGATTGGCCTGTATTTTGAAATTAAAACATATCTTTGTGAGAAAAAAACCCTCGTTTGATCCAGTTAGGTTTCAGACATCTATCTCCTGTGTAATATAGCCTTTAAAAGCCTCTGAATGCCTTTTATGCTAATTGGTTTTCAGGGGTAATGATATCTGAATTAAGAACTGTTCCTTTAAAAGTTATATAAATGGTTATTTTTCTTTGTCAGACAGAAAATCCTTAGACTCCATGTTTGTGTCTTTTCCCTTTATGCTTCAAGGCAATACATCAATAAACTTGATAAATTCCTGCCTTCCAGAATACAGCTAGAGATTTATTATTGGCAGGAACAAAAATGGATCTGAAACATCAAATTCCAGGGTGTGAGTCTACACATAGAACAAATTAAATGGAGCAAGTGGATTTGAGTGATGGTATCCACAGAGGTTTTGTAACTGGTGGAATACAGGGGTGGACCAAAGTAGGTTTATAGTTGTTAATATGTGAAACCGAATTTATTCTTGTATTATTAATTAATTAATTAATTAATTATTGTAGTTTTTAAAATTAGTAACCTACTTTGGCCCACCCCTGTATGTTGGGGCAGGAAGAGCTTTGAGAACTTTTGCAATAGACATTAAATTATTTGATATCGCAGTCTATTTTTTAAACATTTTTTGTCATTATCATCTATTTCTATACTAGATACCTAAGAGGCATTTAATAAAGGTTTATAAAATGGATGAATGGATGGATAGATCAACAGGGAAGTAAGAGTGAGTGGAATAATCTTGTCCCCTTTTTGGTAGCTCTTGAGGGTGTCTGCATTGGCTTGGCCCATCAACATCTCCCTCTAAGCCCATTGCCCTGTTGTAGGCCTTTCATTAGCACCTCCTCTCAACTTACCTTTTTAGGGCCACTGTAGTCTTAGAGAAAGGCTTCTCAATATTTTTCATGCAAGTACCCATATCCATGCAAGAGAATGGTTAGAACCTCCCCAGAGTCTGAGGGCATGGCCTCAGGTAACCCAAGGCTGAGTATTTTTTCTAAGTCTGATTTTTATCCTAAAATTGAACAAAATTTGTATTTCATATCATAATGTTACCAGCAGTATTTAGCTAGGAAACTAGACATTGAGTTTAATAAACTAGGAAGCATAAGTCTGCTTGCTAGCCAGGAAGCTACAGCTTCACACTCCGGTTGAAAGCAGGCACATGTGCAATAGAACTCAAAATAGACCATAGAGGCCTGTTAGTCTAGCCTGGGGAAAGATGGGATTGGTTGGGAAGTGGACCAACCAAAGTTCAAGAAAGTTTGGGAAGTTGATTGACCATTTTGAGAAAGCACCAGGTCCATCCCAAATCCAATATAATCCCAGGGAACATAGAAGCTTTCTCTCTCTCTCTCTCTCTCTTTCTCTCTCTCTCTCTCTCTCTCTTCCCCGCCCCCCCCCCCCCCTTGAGACCTGCACTAGCACGGTGTACTTGCCTTGCCTATTCTTTCCATTGCCACATGGCCTTAGCAGCCATGTAGCCCATAAACTCCAGGAGGGAGCCACTCTCTCTCTTGCCCAGCTGGCAATGAACTTGCCTTGTTCATTTGTGCTCTCTCTTTCCCAGAATCATGCAGCCACGTGGTCCATGGTAGCACAACTCCATATGCAAGCTCCAGGAGGGAACCTGAAATGGACTACAGCTGAAAACCTGTGCTGAGCTAGTTGGATGCTGAACTGGATTCAACATTGATATGGAGGATAAACTCTGGGCAGTGGCTTTCATACTGGCCCTACTGAAGATAACGTTGGACATTTTCCATGGAAAAACAGATGAAGATAGGACATTGGGAAGTCAGTAGGGGAATCCCTTAATTTTACATCATCAATAAACCATACCACAGAACCACATTCTCCTGTACGGGTCTCAGAAAATTTTCTCCTTTAGATACTGCCACTGGTAGCAGATGGCGTTTCACTAGTAACAATAATATATTTGATTATTTTTAAACATGTTTTAAATTTTTACTAACAGGTCAGATTTTTGTTCTAAAATATGTATATTGTGTTCATCCTGTGGCTTCCATCACTGCTGACACCCTGATGTGTACCTTCAAGAGATATAAACAGGGTGGGGCAAAAGGGGGGTTACAGTTGTGAGTACACAAAACACAGAGTTTATTATTGTATTATTATTTATTAATTATTGTATTATTTTCCATAAAAAAATTGTAAACCTACTTTTGTCCCACCCTGTACAAGACAGTATTAGTAAATGTCAAATTATGCAGATTAACTAGGGTGGTAGGAATTCAAGGATGATCCACTGCTAGCTGTTTTTACATTTCCTCCACAATGTCTCATATATTCACTGAATAAATAAACATGGCTGATGGGCTGAAAGAGGTATGCCTTTTTTTGAACAATCTGAGTGCTTCCAAATAACTTGGCAGTGAAATGAATTTTTGATTACTGAATGCTTTTCCCCAATGATATTTTAACAATATTAGAAATGTGTTTTCTGGAAGAAAATAATGTTTACTTCAAGTCAAAAATCATGTCCTGAACTGGAGTCAATTTCTAAAAATGTTCTATGTTTAAATGCTAACAGAGTAGAAATTTTTAGTGTAGAAAGTATTATTCAGAATAAGTTAAGAAATACAAATACTTTCTTCTCAAGGCAACTCCCACACTCAAAGCTGGGCAGTGTGGTACCTAAGAGCACAGAGGTTGGAACCAGACCAACTCATTTCCATCTCTGATCTTTCACTGAAGTGAATGGCCCTGGCTAAGCACTTAACTTCTTACTGCCTCATTTTCTTTTCTTTCTGTTTTAAAAAATACAGGGCTACTAAATAGTGCTTACCTTTTAGGATTGGTATGAATATTAATGAGTTTCTATATATAAAGCAGTGAGAACACTCAGAATATCCCTTTATATTAGTTATTTATTGTTACATAACAAATCACCCCAACACTTAAAACAGGACTCATCATTCATTATCTTTCTCAGTTTCTGAGGGTCTGGAATTTAGAAATGCTAAGATGGATGATTCTGGCTAGAGAGAGATGAGGGAAGGCATGTGTTTTTACAAAATGATTCATTATTAGAATTAGCCATATTCAGATCAAAAGAGGCCTACTAGTTTAGGCATCCACAGAAAAATGCAAATTATTTCAAGCTAGTTAACAACAAATTTTTATTTAGTGTGTACTATGTGCTAGAAACTACGCTAAGCATTTTTACTAGCATTCTCTCTTTAAATGACAGAAAGTTGAGGTCCAGAGAGGTTAAGGAACTTGCCCAAGGTCACACAGCTATCAAGTGGCAGGACCAGAATTTGAACTACAGCTGTTTGAGTCCATAGGCTTTGTGTTTAGCCAGCATACCACTGCTTCAGAGTGTGTAGACTTTACTAATGATTCTTAAATTCTGTCCTGTGCCCCTTTAAAAATCAGTTTACTAGCTTAAGCTGTGGCTCATTACTATTTGTTTTTAAAAGGTTAATTTTGATTATACTAGTAACCCATCACTGTTTATTTAGCCAAGGGCTTCTGTTGGCACTTGTAAAAGCATGTGCTCTCATCCCTGTGTGTTTATGAGATTTTAGAATCTGTTGATTTGTGGTTGGCTTTGCAAATTCTTAAAGGCAGGTTGAAGCACTCCTATAATTTCAATGACTCCTCTCTTCTTTCACTGGACTTTGAAAACTCTCAGGGTCTCTCTGGAGATACCACAAGCTGCCTTATAGTTTTCTATTTAATTGAACAGATTTCTCAAGTATCTCTGCAACTGGGGTCTGGGTGCACAAAGGAAAAAACAGTTCTTGCCTTCTTGGGCTCTGGGTTGAAGCAGGTAGAATGATGGAGGACAGGACATAGGCAAAGAGACAGAGATAGCTTTGGGGGGCAGGCTGGAGCAGAGGTAAAGCCTGCTGTAGTGGGAGGAGGGATGACTTTGCCCCACATGAGGGAAGAGGGAGAGATTGCCCAGGAAGTTGGAGTCTGAGGTGGGCTTGACCAAGAGCAAGGTTTGGGGGTAAAGAAGGGAAAGGCCATTCTAGCAGCAAAGAAAGCTCAAGAGATGATCAAGGCAAAGGCACACAGCCTTTACTTTTGTGTGTGTGTGTAGTGCTGGGCAAAGAGTGCAAGTTGCAGTGGTTGGTTTCAAACTGTGAAGAGGCTGATAATGTGGGGAGGACTCTAGAGCTCTATGGAAGGTTTTAGAGGAAGAGATGTATACCCTGCTTCAGATTAGGAGCTGTGGTCATGTTTGGTGGGGTGCAGGCAGGAATCATGGCTCATTGTCCGGGTAGCCTGCTTTGCTAGAGGAAACCTCTGCATGGAGCGGCTCATTTCTCCCCTGGCTCTGCGTGCCCCACAGTGCTCTGCTTGGAGCAGTCAGTCACTCAGTAAATACACTGAAGAAATATATGTTTACATGCACAGTGACTTATTATTTTTCTAACTTACATTTTCTTGGAGGCTTTCTTTTAAGTTGGGCAATTAGGAATAGATTCAGATACCAAGGGGATGTTTCTTACCTCACAACTACTACAGGCTGGCATGTAGCTGTGGGCAAGGGGCATGCTTCAGTTTCTTTATACATTGATTTGCTCATTGTAAGATGAAAGCATTTCCTCCTTTTCCTCTTTCATGGGTTTTAAGAAAATATTGACTGCTCCAAGCATCTTCTTGGTCAAAACGATTATATGGATCTAATAATGGGAGATTTGAAAACTGGATTAACACAGAGATCCAAATGGCCAGATATTTGGTTTACCAGTACTGCTACATTCATAAAGGTAAAAGGTAAAACAGATGAATTTTCTTTAATTTCTGGATCTCTTAATTTCTCAGTCAGAAAACAATTCATAAATTCAAAAGCAAAATGTATATTCTTAAAAAAAGAAAAAAATACCTACCAACTACAATTTTGAGAACTGGTAATAATTGTATTTTCCTGTTTGTTTGTTTGAGTTAATTACAATTTATTTGTAAGAGAAGTGTGAATATTTGCCTACCACATTCTGTTAATGTTTTTGGATTTATTTAGAGATTGAGAGACCTTCATGTATTTAGCTACTTGTCTGCATTAGAAAGTTTGTTGAAACATAGAATAAAAATTAGCAAGAAGCAGATATCCACCAAATGCCAAAGCATAACCTATGACCAAATTTACTTGGCTTGTGACTTAGAAATAAAGTTTAGCAGAAGGCTAATTTGTTTCCCCATTCTTTTGGCATTATTTTTCCTAAAGCACATATCCAAGAAATTCTTAATCATTTAAAAGTTATTTAGAAATAAAACTCCACTCCTGTCAATGGAGAAGCCACATCATAGGTCTAGGTTGCTTTGTTTATATTTATTCTATTAAGTGCTCATATAGCCTTGGAAAATTTAGTTTTGTATTGTTTTATAGTTTACAAAGCATGTTTTATCCTACTCCATGAAAAATCTACCTACTCTGTAATGAAGGATATTTTATTTGATTTGACAGTAAGAAGCCCAAGCTTCTGATAATTCTTGAGATCACTTTGCTAGAATTTGAGAGTCATTTCCAGGGTCTTCATATTCTGACTCCTATTACCAGGACTTGCTTCTTCAAATGGACTGACTATAAAACTGCAGTAAACCCGCAAATCTCAGTGAGGAAACCAGTTGTGTTCTAATCTCTAAGTCTTGAAGCAAGTAGAAATTGAAAGAGTATAAAATTAAAATTAAAAAAGCCATTAACATTTATGGAACAGTTACTATATGGTAGGCTTTGAAAAATACATGCATTTTCTCATTTAATCCTCCCACAACCCTAAGAAGCAGGTCACTATAGTCATTTCCATTTTTTTGTAGATGAGGAAAGAGCTTCTGAAGTTAGAGGAGGTGAATAGCAAAACTATATTTGAACCCAAGCCTGATAGATGCCAGAGTTAAGGGCTGAAGCACTCTTTCAACTGTCAAGAAGGATTCATCAAAGGTTAAGAAAACACAGAAAAACAACTATAAATAATGTTTATTGGGTGTTTCTTCTGTGCAGACATAGTGCTATATATTTTAAATACAATTTCTCATTTGCTCCTTACAACAAAATTATGAAGGAGTATCAGTCATTGCTTCAATTTTATAGACGGTACAACTGAGGCACAGAGAGCTGCAGTGTCTTGCTCTATTCCCACAGTTATTAAGTGGCAAAGCTGGGATCTGAACCCAAATAATATTTTTCCCAGAATCTGGATACTTCCCATCTATCTAATGCTTCAACCCAGTATTCTCTCGTTGCTTTGGTCAAAGGCTAGGGTAAGGAGAAGTTGGGGGATGTTTGATTGTTTAAGGAGCTCAGGGCTCCTGGGCATGTCAAGGGAGCAACATCACGCCACCTTGGACAAGCTGGTAATAAGCAAACTTTTCTTACAAGAAAAGTGAGTTTAATAGGAACTTTATACGAGGACTTTGGTGTGAGGATAGTTGTCTGGAAATACCACTCATTATTGGGCTTGAGAATAGTAGATATGCTTCAGAGATTTTCACTGTAATGTGGGGGTTTGGACAAGTTAGGAGTGTGTTTACTCCAGTGAGTCTGAAGAGAGAACAAGGTGAGATTATATAGCTATTAATAACAGTTGACTATAAGGAAGAAAAAACACCACAGGACTGTGGTTGCTACAGTCTGTTAAATAGGTTATACAGCTAATATTTACTATTTATTTATTTTGTATTATTGTTACTGGTTTCAGGTACACAGAATTATTAGATTAATTATAACCCTTTATAACACATTCTCTACATTAGTACTTATAACTGGTATGTGTTGCTTATTGTTTTAAATAATTCTATTCTATTTTATTTATTATTACAAGCAAAAGTTTATTTAGAAAGTCACAGAGGTAGAAGAAATGAGCCCTGGAAGAACTGAGCTATCTGCGCTGTGTGGGCTTAGGAAACAAGCTTACAGAGGCAAAAGAGGGGCCCTTGAAGCTTAGGAAAAAGAAAGGTAAAGAAGATGGTGCCAGGAGGAAGGAGAGGGGGAAAGGCATGGACCTGCTCCAGAGATGGAGGGTGCCCTGGGGGAAAAGGGGGATGGGAAACGACACAGGTATTCTCAAGGGAGAGAAAGAGTGCACTTAAATAATTCTATTTTAAAGAATAATTGAGAACATGTTCCAATATATGCTTCTGGGTACCCTGGACCCAGAACAGACAGCTCCAGCATTTGGTTTTTCTGTGGAATCTTCCCCCATATTCTGGATGTAAAACCCAGGAGGAAATGGCTTTGGAGAGTGAGCTCTGAGCCCCAGAACATGGCCAATGTCAGTGCCCTTGATAAGCTTCTCTCCTGTCCACCAGGGGTTAAGTTTTTTAGGGCAGAGTCAGCCACAGGCTTGGGGAAAACACAGTATTCATGACCTCCTCTCCAAATTCCAAGAAGAGAAAACAAGTAATTGATCATTTTCTAGGAAAATTGAGGCCATGTTCCAGTGCCCTGCAAATCCTGATAATCACCATTCCTCTGCCAAGTAAAAAAGTTGCTGACACCTTCAACCATTTTTCTTGAGAGGGCCAGTTAGGGTGAGGCCAGTTGAGCTGCTTCTGATGGGAAACTTGGGGAACCTGCACTCTGTCCATCCATGGCATACTTAGAAATCTTCTAACCAGGCATTTACAGGGAAAAGTTGAGGTGGCTTTGGAGAGAAATCTCTTTCCAATCACCCACCCAGCAAAGACTTTCATATTTGTCTCATTTTTTCCTTTTTCTTTGGAAAATGTATTTGTTCCATCTTCCCTACACCAAAGTGGATTTTAACTGTAAAGCAAAGCAGGACTAGGCATTTTGTTTTTCCAGTGGCTGACGTTATTGTTAAGACTATTTTTTTAAATTTAATTTTTTGGTTTTTCAATTACAGTTATCCCATTTTTCCCCCATTGCTCCCCCCCACCCAACCCTCCCCTTCCCCCACAATCATATTCCTCCCTGTTGTCCATGTCCATGAGTCATTTATACACGTTCCTTGACTAAACCCTTCCCTTATCCCCCTTCTCTCTCTCCCTCCTCCCCCCTATTAACTGTTATTCTGCTCCTTGTCCTATTTAGCTCATTTGTTTATGTTGTTCTTTAGTTTCCTGTATTAGGTGATATCATATGGTATTTTTCTTTCTTTGCCTGGCTTATTTCACTAAGCATAATTCTCTCTAGTTCCATCCATGTTGTCGCAAATGGCAGGAGTTCCTTCTTTCTCTCTGCTACATAGTATTCCATTGTGTAAATGTACCACAGTTTTTTGATCCACTCATCTACAGATGGGCACTTAGGTTGTTTCCAGCACTTAGCTATTGTAAACAGTGCTGCAATGAACATAGGGGTGCATAAGTTCTTTTGAACTGGTGTTTCAAGATTCTTCGGGTATAATCCTAGCAGTGGAATCACTGGTTCAAAAGGCAGTTCCATTTTTTAGTCTTTTGAGATAATTCCATAATGTTTTCCATAGTGGCTTCACCAGTCTGCATTCCCACCAACAGTGCAGTAGGGTTCCCGTTTCTCCACATCTTCGCCAGCACATGTTTGTTAATTTGTTGATGGTGGCCACTCTGACTGGTGTAAAGTGGTATCATTGTGGTTTTTATTTGCATCTTTCTGATGGCTAGTGATGTTGAGCATTTTTTCATGTGCCTATGGACCTTCTGTATGTCCTCTTCAGAGCTGTGTTTGCTCAGTTCCCTTGCCCATTTTTTAATTGGGTTGCTTGTTTTCTTGATGTTGAGTTGTATAAACTCTTTATATATTTTGGAGATCAGTCCCCTGTCTGAAATATTGTTGGCAAATATGTTCTCCCATATGGTTGGTTCCCTTTTCATCTTGCTGATGTTTTCTTTTGCTGAGCAGAAACTCTTTAGTTTGATGTACTCCCATTTGTTTATTTTTTCCTTTATTTCTCTTGCCTTAGGAGATGTATCCATGAAAATATTGTTACATGGGATATCTGAAATTTTCCTGCCTATGTTTTCCTCTAGGACCTTTATGGTGTCACGACTTACATTTAAGTCTTTGATCCATCTTGAGTTTATTCTCGTGTGTGGTGTAAGTTGGTGGTCTGGTTTCATTTTTTTGCACGTCCCTGTCCACTTCCCCCAGCACCATTTGTTGAAGAGGCTCTTCTCACTCCATTTTATGTTCCTTCCTGCTTTATCAAATACTAGTAGACCGTATAGTCCTGGAATTATTTCTGGACTCTATTCTGTTCCATTGATCTATATGTCTGTTCTTATGCCAGTACCAGACTGTTTTGATCACAGTGGCTTTGTAGTATTGTTTGATGTCTGGTATTGTGATTCCTCCTGCTGTGCTCTTCTGTCTGAAGATTGCTTTGGCTATTTGGGGTCTTTTTTTGTTCCATATGAATTTTTGTAGTACTTGTTTTAGGTCTGTGAAATATGTCATTGGTATTTTAATAGGAATTGCATTGAATCTGTAAATTGCTTTGAGCAGTATGGCCATTTTGATGATGTTGATTCTTCCCATCCAAGAACATGGTATTTGCTTCCATTTATTTGTATCTTCCTTAATTTCTTTTTTCAGTGTTACTTAATTTTCAGAGTACAGGTATTTTATCACTTTGGTTAAATTTATTCCTAGGTACTTTATTTTTCTTGTTGCTATAGTAAATGGTATTTTCTTTTTTGCCTCTGTCTCTGATATTTTATTGTTGGTGTACAGAAATGCCTTAGATTTTTGTATATTTATTTTGTACCCTGCTATTTTGCCAAATTCACTTATTATATCGAGTAGTCTTTTAGTGGAGTTTATAGGGTTTTCTAGGTATACTACCATGTCATCTGCATATAATGATAGTTTTACTTCTTCTTTCCCAATTTGGATGCCTTTTATTTCTTTTTCTTGTCTGAATGCTGTGGCTAGGACGTCCAACACTATGTTGAATAGGAGTGGAGAGAGTGGATATCCTTGTCTAGTTCCTGATTTCAGGGGGAATGCTTTCAGTTTTTGTCCATTGAGTATGATGTTGGCTTCAGGGTTTTCATATATAGCCTTAATTATGTTAAGATATGCTCCCTCTATTCCCATTTTACTGAGTGTTTTCATCATAAATAGGTGTTGTACTTTATCAAATGCTTTTTCTGCATCTATTGATATGATCATGTGATTTTTGTCTTTCATTTTGTTTAGGTGATGTGTTATATTTATTGATTTGTGAATATTAAACCATCCTTGCATCCCTGGGATGAATCCCACTTGATCGTGGTGTATCTTTTTGATGTATTGCTGGATCCTGTTTGCCAATATTTTGTTGAGAATTTTAGCATCTAAGTTCATCAGTGATGTTGGCCTGTAGTTTTCTTTCTTTATTGTGTCTTGACCTGGTTTCGGAATTCGGGTAATACTGTCTTCAAAGAAAGAGTTTAGGATTTTTCCCTCTTCTTGGATTTTTTGGAATAGTTTGAGGAGGGTAGGAGTTAGTTCGTCCCTAAATGTTTTGTAAAATTTGCCTGTGAAGCCATCTGGTCCAGGGCTTTTGTGTGCTGGGAGGTTTTTGATTACTGTTTCAATTTCCTTCTTTGTTATTTGTCCGTTGAGACTTTCCACTTCTTGATTCAGTTTTGGAAGGTTATATGTTTCTAGAAATTTGTCCATTTCATCTAAGTTTTTGAGTTTCTTGCCATACAGTTGTTTGTAGTAATTTTTTACAATCTTTTGTATTTCTTTTTTTTTATAATGTTTTTTATTGATTATATTGTTACAACAGTTCCAATTTTCTCCCCCCGTTCCCCTCCACCCAGCACCCCCCTCGCCCAGCAATCACCCCCAAGTCCATACCCCTGGTTCATAAACATTAACTATCCCCCCCCTCTCAAATATTAGGACCCTTTGTAATCTTGTAAAGGACAATGGGCGAAGGTCTCAAGCTCCTCTAGCTGCTTCAAGCTGGACATGGTCGTCGTCCTACCTACCCTTGGGTCCAGAAAACCCTAATAAGAGTGGGGGTGTGGAGGGGAGGGTGGCCTTCCCACATGGGGAAGGATCGTGCAGACTCCAGGTCAGTTGGCTGTCTCCGGTCAACGGCGTGCTTGGTTTAACAGGCTGGTGTCCTTGTTGTGTTCTGGGGGCAACAGATTTGGCGAAAAGGGTTAAAAGACATCATTCAATCCATAACTACTAGATGACAGAAGGCAGGGATTAATTTTTCAATGTTCCATATTAGGGAAAGAAAAAAAAAAAAAAAAAAAGGCTTCTTTGTAAGAAGGTGTGCTAGGCACATCTCGCCTGTCCAAAACCCTTTTGCCCATTATACTTAGTTTGGGCTGAGGTAAATAGTTTAGGTTTTTCCCCCTCTCAGACCTCTGGGCCTTTTCTGTCCAAGCCATTAGGATAGAAAAGAGAAACCCGTTTTAAAGTGAAGTCCACAGACCACCCCGTTCTTCCCCAACCCAGCCATTTAGTTCAGCCAAACCGTTGAGTCTCAGGAGGCAGCGCTGCAGAGAGGATTAAGTGAGGCTTATGCATACAGATAATCACTCAGGTAATGCAATCATAGGCTTATGTCCTTTGAAAACAAAAAACACGTGTTAATTTATGTAACCTAACCCGCAAACAAGTCTCTAAATCTGGAGAAGAAACTTTTAAGATGGTTAGTTGCCCTGTTTTATACTCTACTACTGATCATTGTGATTTTCCTTGAATAATAATTTTTCTCCCTAAGGTTACCCTCCTTGTCTTTAAAGGGACTACATTAAGTCCATTTTTAATTTATCCTGTTCGTTTGCATAAACATAACAAGAGCAGCAAATGATCACTTATGATCTTTAGTTCTGCTTTGCTGGAACTTACCCAAGGAATATTTGGGGTGACCTTCAGTCTGTTCTTCAGGGCACAGAAGCTGTGCCACATATCTGGCATTCATCCTTGCCTGTACACACCTGTTTTTTCCAAGTCTTTCTGGTCTTTCCTTGTGCCTTAAGGTCCCTTCTAGCCATCTTTCAGGAAAACAACCTTCGTTCCTTCCCTGGAAAGATTGCTGTGGACCGCACAACCAACCATGGTACCAGGCCTTTTTATCTCACAGGCTTTTATTACCTTTGAAAGTCATTCCCAGTTCCTCAGGGCTTTCTGGTAACAATCTGAGCCCAAGTATGTTTCCTTTAGGCTTGACATTCCAGTCAAAGACTTGGTCAAAAAAAAAGAACCTCTGTTGACAACTGGTCTTATTAGTTCTATGCAAAGGAACTTATGTCATTACTTACTTGTTTAGAATGCCAAACTCTGGAGGGATCAAATAGGGAGAAAAATATACAATGTGAAGGAAAATCTTTGTCCTAATATTCACTGAACTGGCATTTCCATTCTTCATATTTTCATTTTTCCCCCACTAAGAAATTTTGGTTTGTTTTTCCATTACAGTTGTCTCACTTTTTTAGCCCTCTTGTTTCCCTGCACCCTGTCCCTCCCCTCCCCCACATTTAGTCCCCACTCAGTTGCACCTGTCTGTGGGTCATTCATATATATATATATTTTTTAACTTGACCCATCCCCTTACACCTCTTTTTTCCTCCCCCCCGCCCCCCTTGTTACTGTTAGTCTACTTCTTGTTTACATACCTCTGGTTCAATTTTGCTCATTTGTTTGTGTTGTTCATTAGTTTCCTGTAATAGGTGACAGCATAGGGTATTTTTCTTTTGTTGCCTGGCTTATTTCACTAAACATAATTTTCTCTAGTTCCATCCATGTTGTTGCAAATGGTAGAAGTTCCTTCTTTCTTTCTGCTACATAGAATTCCATTGTGTAAATGTACCACAGTTTTTTGATCCACTCATCTACAGATGGGCATTTAGGTTGTTTCCAGCACTTGGCTATTGTAAATAGTGCTGCTATGAACATTGGAGTGCATAGGTTCTTTTGAATTGGTGTTTCGGGATTTTTTGGATATAATCCTAGCAATGGAATTGCTGGTTCAAAAGGCAGTTCCATTTTTAGTTTTTTAAGGAAATTCCAAACTGTTTTCCACAGTGGCTGCACCAATCTGCATTCCCACCAGCAATGCACCACGGTTCCCGTTTCTCCGCATCCTCTCCAGCACAAGTTGTTTGTTGATTTGTTGATGATTGCCATTTTGACTGGTGTGAGGTGGTATCTCATTGTGGTTTTAATTTGCATCTCTCTCATGGCTAGTGATGTTGAGCATACTTTCATATGTCTATGGGCCCTCTGTATGTCTTCTTTGGAGAAGTGTTTGTTCAGGTCCTTTGCCCATTTTTTAATTGGGTTGTCTGTCTTCTTGGTGTTGAGTCGTATGAGTTCTTTATATATTTTGGAGATCAATCCCTTGTCTGAGATGTCATTGGCGAATATATTTTCCCATATGGTTGGTTTCCTTTGCATCTTGCTGATGTTTTCTTTAGCTGAGCAGAAACTTTTTAGTTTGATGTAGTCTCATTTGTTTATTCTTTCCTTTATTTCCCTTGCCTTAGGAGATATATCAGTGAAAATGTTGCTACGTGGGATATCTGAAATTTTCCTATTTTTTCCTCTAGGACTTTTATGGTGTCACGGCTTACATTTAAGTCTTTGATCCATTTTGAGTTTATTCTGGTGTATGGTGTGAGCTGGTGGTCTAGTTTCATTTTTTTGCATATCCCTGTCCAGTTCTCCCAACACCATTTGTTGAAGAGGCTCTTTTCACTCCATTTGATGTTCTTTCCCCCTTTGTCAAATATTAGTTGACCATATGAACCTGGGCTTATTTCTGGGCTCTCTATTCTGTTCCATTGATCTATATGTCTGTTTTTATGCCAGTACCAGACTGTTTTGATTACCGTGGCCTTGTAGTGTAGTTTGATATCGGGTATTGTGATTCCTCCTACTGTGTTCTGCCTCAAAATTGCTGTGGCTATTCGGGCTCTTTTTTGGTTCCATATAAATTTTTGACGTATTTGTTCTAGGTCTGTGAGATATGTTGCTGGTATTTTAATAGGGATTGCATTGAATCTATAAATTGCTTTGGGTAGTATGGACATTTTAATGATGTTGATTCTTCCCATCCATGAGCATTGTATACGCTTCCATTTATTTGTATCTTCTTTAATTTCTTTCTTCAGTGTTATGTAGTTTTCTGTGTACAGGTCTTTTACCTCTTTGGTTAAGTTTATTCCTAGGTATTTTATTTTTCTTGTTGCTATGGTAAATGGGATTTTTCTTTCAGTTTCTATCTCTGAGTTTTTATTGTTGGTGTATAAAAATGCCTTCGATTTCTTAATATTGACTTTGTATCCTGCTATTTTGCCGCATTCACTTATTAGATTGAGTAGTTTTTTTGTGGAGTCTAAAGGATTTTCTATGTACACCATCATGTCATCTGCAAATAATGACAGTTTTACTTTCTCTTTTCCAATTTGGATGCCTTTTATTTCTCTTTCTTGTCTGATTGCTGTGGCTAGAACTTCCAGGACTATGTTGAATAGGAGTGGAGAGAGCGGACATCCTTGTCTTGTTCCTGATCTCAGGGGGAATGCTCTCAGTTTTTGCCCATTGAGTATGATGTTGGCTTCAGGTTTCTCATATATGACCTTTATTATGTTGAGGTATGCTCCCTCTATTCCCATTTTGCTGAGAGTTTTTATCATAAATGGGTGTTGTACTTTATCAAATGCTTTTTCCGCATCTATTGATATGATCATGTGGTTTTTGTCTTTCATTTTGTTTAGGTGGTGTATCACGTTTATTGATTTGTGAATATTAAACCATCCTTGCATCCCTGGGATGAATCCTACTTGATCGTGGTGTATGATCTTTCTAATGTGTTGCTGGATCCGGTTTGCCAATATTTTGTTGAGGATTTTAGCATCTATGTTCATCAGCGATATTGGTCTGTAGTTTTCTTTCTTTGTTGTGTCTTGACCTGGTTTTGGAATTAGGGTTATACTGGCTTCATAGAACGAGTTTGGGAGTCTTCCCTCTTCTTGTATCTTTTGGAATAGTCTGAGGAGGATAGGAGTTAGTTCTTTCCTAAATGTTTTGTAGAATTCACTTGTGAAGCCATCTGGTCCTGGGCTTTTGTGTGCTGGGAGTTTTTTGATTACTGCTTCAATTTCGCTAGCTGTTATTGGTCTATTCAGACTTTCTGCTTCTTCTTGATTCAGTTTGGGCAGACTATAGTTTTCCAGGAATCTGTCCATTTCCTCTAGGTTGTCAAATTTCTTGCCATACAGTTGTTTGTAATAATTTCTTATAATTCTTTGTATTTCTGTGGTATCAGTTGTGATTTCTCCTCTTTCATTTCTGATTTTATTTATTTGGGTGCTCTCTCTTTTTTTCTTGATGAGCCTGGCTAAAGGCTTGTCAATTTTGTTTATCTTTTCAAAGAACCAGCTCCTACTCTTGTTGATCTTTTGAATTGTTACTTTAGACTCTATGTCATTTAATTCTGCTCTGATCTTGATGATTTCCTTCCTTCTACTTGATCTGGGTTTTGCTTGTTGTTCTTCCTCTAGTTCTTGTAGCTGTAGGGTTAAATTTTTTATTAGAGATTCTTCTAGCTTTTTTAGGTAGGCTTGTATTGCTATGAACTTTCCTCTTAAGACTGCTTTCGCTGTATCCCATAGGTTTTGGGTTGTTGTGTGTTCATTATCATTGGTTTCCAGGAACTTTTTGATTTCTTCCTTGATGTCATTGTTAACCCATTCATTATTTAATAGCATGTTATTCATTCTCCATGAGTTTGAATGTTTTTGAGTTTTTTCCTCGAGGTTGATTTCCAATTTTAAGGCATTGTGATCTGAGAAGATGCTTGATATAATTTCAATTTTCTTGAATTTATTGAGGCTTGTTTTGTGTCCTACCATGTGGTCTATCTTTGAAAATGTTCCATGTGCACTTGAGAAATATGTATATTTTGCTTCTTTGGGGTGTAAACTTCTATATATATCGACTAAGTCCATTTGATCTAAAGTGTTGTTCAGTGCCTCAATATCTTTGGTGTTTCTTTGCTTTGAAGATCTGTCCATTGTTGACAATGAGGTGTTAAAGTCCCCTACGATGAGTGTGTTGCTGCCTATATCTTTCTTGGAGTCTTTCAAAATTTTCCTTACATATTTGGGTGCTCCTAAGTTGGGTGCATATATATTTATAAGGGTTATATCTTCTTGATGGATTTTTCCCTTAAGTATTATGAAATGCCCTTCTTTGTCTCTTTTTATGGACTTTGCTGTGAAATCTGTTTTGTCTGATATAAGTATTGCTACCCCGCCTTTTTTTTTTATGTCCATTTGCTTGGAATACATTTTTCCATCCCTTTACTTTCAGTCTGTGTAGATCTTTTGTTCTAAGGTGGGTCTCTTGTAGACAGCATATATGTGGGTCATTCTTTCTAATCCATTCAGCTACCCTATGTCTTTTAATTGGAGCGTTTAATCCATTTATGTTTAAGGTTATTACTGATAAGAACTTATTCATTGTCATTTTCCCCCTTTGTACTCGTGTTCTTCTCTGTTTCTCTTTGTTTCTTTATCTTTTTAGAGCAGACCCTTTAGCATCTCTTGCATTGCTGGTTTGGTGGAGATGTATTCTTTTAGTCTTCCTTTGTCTGAGAAACTCCTTATTTCGCCTTCCATTTTGAAAGAGAGCCTTGCTGGGTAGAGTATTCTTGGTTGTAGGCCTTTGTTTTTCATTGCTTGGAATATTTTTTGCCATTCCTTTCTTGCTTGTAGTGTTTCTGCTGAGAAATCTGAGGATAGCCTTATTGGAGCTCCCTTGTATGTTATTAGTTGTTTCTCTTTTGCTGCCTTTAGGATTCTCTCTTTATCTTTGAATGTTGCCATTTTAATTATGATGTGTCTTGAAGTGGGCCTGTTGGGGTTCATCTTCATTGGGACCCTCTGTGCTTCCTGGATTTGCGTGACTCTTTCTCTCCTCATGTGAGGGAAGTTTTCTGTCATTAGTTTTTCAAAGAGGTTTTCTATCCCTTGCTCTTCTTCTTCTCCTTCTGGAATTCCAATGATACGGATATTGTTACGTTTCATGTTGTCCTGCAGCTGTCTTAGAACCTCTTCAGTCTTGTTCAGTCTTTTTTCATTTTGTTGCATTGTCTGGGAGTTTTTGTGTACGTTGTCCTCCAGCTCGCTGATCCGATCTTCTGCTTCCTCTAGCCTGCTTTTAATTCCTTCTACTGTGTTCTTCAATTCAGAGATTGTATTCTTCGTTTCCTCCTGGCTCTTATTGATAGCTTCCATGTCCTTTTTGATGCTGGTATAATTCTCAGTAAGTTCCTTATAGTTCTTCTGGAGTTCAGTGTAGTTTTTCTGGAGTTCTTTGTAGTTTCCGCTGAGCTCATTTAGCTTCTCCATAATCCATGTTTTAAATTCTGTATCTGATATTTTGCTCCCCTCTATTTCATTTAGCACTCTTTCTGGGGATTCTACCTTTCCTTTTGATGGAGGGTTGTTTCTCTGTCTCCCCATTTTTTGTGATTCCTTTTGTTTGTTGGTGCTTCTTAGAATGATCAGTTCTTCCTGGATCTGCCTCTGGTAGCGTCAGATCATGTACCAGACTGGCCCTAGGCAGCCTGTTGGAGACTTCCAGGGATCTACTGCCTTTGTCTCTCTTCTTTAGTTGTTACTATACTCAATCTGTGATCAGCCGTCAGGCTTAAGGACCGTGGGTGTGGCAACTTAATTCCTGTAGGCAGGGCTTTTATTTCCCCTTAGTATGACACCACTTGGAGGGGGATGGTCTGTCTGCTGTACTGGGGCTGAGTCAGCACTGGCTGGTCCTGGGAGGGGGTTAGTGTAGCTTCCACTTACTCCTCCGCCCTCCTGGATTTCCGTCTGTGTTGTCCTTGATGATATTTCTTTAATCTGTCTGGTTGTATTTCAGCTACTTTTTGGTGGATCTTTTTCTCTGGTTAGTTAATTGAGAGTCACTCTGCCCACCTTGTCTTGAGTTCTTTTGTGAAGGTGCTGCTAAAACATAATTATACAACCCAGGCAAGAAACCCACACCCTCCAATGTCTCCCCCAAATACAATCCCACTATAGGCTGCCAATGAGCCCGTGTTAATATACTTGTGGAGATACTGGGACTCTTATTTCGTAGGAGAAACAGAAAGGAGTTGTTTTAAATGAAGGAAGGGTAATTTTTGAGCTGGAAGTCGATAGAGTATTAATATTAGCAATTGGGATCAAGGTTATGTAAGAGAGCAATTAACACTTACACTGTCTGTTTGAAAAGGAGGGGAGGGTTACAGTGTGGAGAGAGAAAGTGGAAGTGTATAGTATTAGGATTATATAATCGGTATATACTATATGATTAGCGTGGGAGGTAGGGTAGACACAACAGACATCCAGGTAGACAGACAGCCAGAAATTGAAGGAGAGGGCTGGGGAGGTTAGAAGGTAGGAAATAGATTGAGAGAGAATTTTTTAAGGGTAAAAATACAGAGTAGAAAATAGCAAGACAGGAAGGGAGAGAGGAAAGAGAGAGAGAAAGTAGAGAAGAGAAGGGTAGGAGAGAGAACAAAAGAAGAAGGGGAGGTAGAAGAGAGGGGACTGGATTAAAATTCTTTTTTTAAATTATATGTTATAAAAAAGATTAGGAGATTAAAACATGATATAAAGTTGCAAGATAGAGAGAAAAGGTGAGTATAGAGAGAGAGGAATAGGAGATAGGAAAGCAAGAGGATTTGGGAGGAAAAGAGCTCAGAGGAGGGAAGGAAATCAGGAGGAAGAGGAGATATTAGGGAGGGGAGGATTGAAATTGAAGAGTTGGCAAAAGATAGGATGAAGGAGAGAAATACAAGAGGTAGGGAAAGAAGTGGGGTGGTGGGGTAGAAAAAGAGAAGGGGTAAGAATGGGAGAGTAAAGGGAGAGGGGGATAGATTAGAATTATAATTTGAATATTAAGAGATTAGAATATAAAGTGTAATAGGGAGAGAGAGAGATTATGTATAGGGAGAGAAGGAAAATAAGGACAAGAGATGAAAGAAAAATGAATGTAGACTGAAGGGGGACAAAATAAAGAAAGAAAGTTAATAAAGTTGAAGGTGCGTAGCGCAGAGAAAGGAGAGGGTGATAAAGGGAGAGAACTTAAAATTATAAAATTAACTGAGAATAGGATGCAGGGGAGAATGCTAAGGGGAGAGAAGGGAGGGAAGGGGAGGGGAGAAAAGGAGTGAGAATAAGAAGGGACTGACGGTAGGGGTAGTTAGAGAGTGAGAGATAAAAGAATGAGGATTTTAACTCAATTCAACTTTTATGCACAGTCTCTGGGTATTTTTGGTTTGTTTTTTGGTTTTTCCTTGCTTCCTTCCTGAGTCTGCTCCTATTCAAAATTCTATGAGTTTCAAATCTTTTCTGGTTGGTTGGCTGGCTGTGGGAGGGTTCTGCTTGATTCTGGGGTTGCTAGTCTTTTTTTCGTGGGCCTACCACCGCTCTGCTGTGAGCTGCCTTTAGTTGTCCCCTCCTGAGGCAGCCTCAGCCCTCCTCAGGCTTGTCCAGCTACTCCTTCCCTCTGTCGGTCCAGCCTGTGCCTGCCAGCAATCCCCGCCCCGCCTCCAGTCCTGTCTCTATTCCCAGGCTACAGCTTCTGCTCTCTTCCCTGTCTATATGCCTGCGCACCCTACCTCTCTCCCTGTCTCAAGATCGTCCTTTTGTTCTGCAGGACTCTGGCACAGTCGGTCAAAGTGCCGGGCCCAGTGGCCCTTTCCTGCCCAGGGCCTCTCCCCTAGTCTGGAGCTTTGCAGTGGCTTTCCTGCCTGTGCTCTTCTCCTTGCCCCAAAACTTTCTCTATTCCGAGCTACCGCTTCCGCTGGCTTCCCTGTCTATCGGCCTGCGCGCTCTATCTTTCTTCCCGCCACAGCACCGTCCCTTTGTTCTGTGGGACTCTAGTGTGGTCGGTCAGCGCAGCACTCTCCTTCCCCGGAGCTCTCTGCCGGTCTGGAGCTCCGCAGCAGCCCTTCCCTGCGGGCCCTTCTCCTTGCCCTAAAACCGTCTCCCCTCCAGAACCTCCGCCTCCGCTCTCTTCCCTACTTACACACCCTGCACGTCCTATTTCCCTCCTAGCCCCAGACCGGCCTTTTGTTCTGTGGGATTCTAGCGCGACTAAAGAGCAAACACTGATTTCAAGAACACAGTTCTCCCCCGGTCCGGAGTTCCGCTGCAGCTTTTCTGTGCGGCCCGTCTCCTTGCCCCAAAACTGCTCCTTTGTTCTGTAGGGCCCTAGCGCAAGTGCTGGGCGCGCCCGGGTTGCCGAGCTTTCGGTCGGAGGTTGCAGCTGAGGATGTTTCTCTCTAGACTCAGATCACAGTTTCTCCCAGTCCTGGTTGTTCACTGTTCTCTCCCTCCTCTGGCTTTTTCGGCCAAATCCTCTCCCTAACTCCCTACAAGAATTCACTCCCGGCTAGTGAGCTCTCCGGCTTGATACTGCAAATGCACGGAGTCTCAGAATGACTCAGCCTGCAGTTTGTGATAAACCCCTCCACCCCCCTCCACGCTGCTCCCACGATCTCCTCCCCGTTCACGTTATCAGATATTCCCACTCACTCAGTCATTCCTCCCCGAGTTTGTTCCTCCTGGATTGTCTCCTTAACAGGAGCGAGCTGAGAACACTGCTCCTACTCCGTGGCCATCTTCCCAAAAATCAATCTTTTGTATTTCTGTGGTATCAGTCGTGATATCTCCTCTTTCATTTCTGATTTTGTTTATTTGGGTCTTCTCTATTTTTTTCTTGATGAGCCTGGCTAAAGGTTTGTCGATTTTGTTTATTTTTTAAAGAACCAATTCCTAGTTTTGTTGATCTTTTGAATTGTTTGTTTGGTCTCTATGTCATTTAGTTCTGCTTTGATCTTGATGATTTCCTTCCTTCTTCTTGCCCTAGGCTTTGTTTGTTGTTGTTGTTCTAGTTCTTGTAGCTTTAGGGTTAGATTTTTTATTTGAGGTTCTTCTAGTCTTTTCAGATATGCCTGTATTGCTATGAACTTCCCTCTTAGGACTGCTTTTGCTGTGTCCCATAGGTTTTGGGCTGTTGTGTGTTCATTATCATTACTTTCCTGAAATTTCTTGATTTCTTCTTTGATGTCATTGTTAACCCATTCATTACTTAATAGCATGTTGTTCATTCTCTATGAGTTTGAATGTCTTTGATTTTTTTTCTCTGAGGTTGATTTTTAGTTTCAAGGCATTGTTGTCTGAAAAGATGCTTGATATGATTTCAATTTTCTTGAATTTGTTTAGGCTTGTTTTGTGTCCTATCATGTGGTCTATCTTTGAAACTGTCCCATGTGCATTTGAAAAGAATGTATATTTTGCTTCTTTGGGGTAAAAGTTCTATATATATATCAGTTAAGTCCATGTGGTTTAGTGTGTTGTTAAATGCCTGTATATTCTTGGTGTTTATTTGTTTCCAAGATCTGTCTATTGTTGATAATGGAGTGTTAAAGTCCCCTACTATGAGTGTGTTGCTGTTAACATCCTTCTTGTGGTCTTCTAGTATTTTCTTTATGTATTTGGGTGCTCCTATGTTGGGTGCATATATGTTTATCAGTGTTATATCTTCTTGATGGATTGTTCCTTTAAGTATTATGAAATGTCTTTCTTTATCTCTTTTTATTGCCTTTGCTTTGAAATCCATTTTGTCTGATATGAGTACTACTACCCCAGCTTTTTTTTCATGTCTGTTTGCTTGGAATACTTTTTTGTATTCCTTTACTTTCAGTCTGTGTAAATCTTTTGTTTTGAGGTGTGCTTCTTGTAGACAGCAAATATGTGGGTCCTTTTTTCTTATCCATTTCATTACACTCTGTATTTTAATTGAAGCATTGAATCCATTTACATTTAAGGTTATTATTGACATGTATTTATTCATTTCTCTTTGTACCTGTGTTTCTCTCCTCTTTTTTTCTTCTTTTTCTTAAAACATTCCATTTAGCATCTCTTGCAATGCTGGTTTGATGGAGATGTATTCTTTTAGTCTTTCTTTGTCTGGGAAACTTCTTATTTCACCTTCCATTTTGAATGAGAGCCTTGCTGGGTAGAGTATTCTTGGTTGTAGGCCTTTGTTTTTCATTGCTTCAAATATTTTTGACCATTCCCTTCTGGCTTGTAGTGTTTCTGTTGAGAAATCGGTCGATAGCCTTATCGGAGCTCCCTTGTATATTATTTGCTGTTTTTCTCTTGCTGCTTTTAGGATTCTTTCTTTGTCTTTGAATGTTGCCATTTTAATTATGATGTGCCTTGGAGTGGGGTTTTTTTTGTTCTTTTTCATTGGGACTCTCTGTGCTTCTTGAACTTGCATAACTTTTTCTCTGATCAGGTTGGGAAAATTTTCTGTCATTACTTCTCTTATCAGCTTTTCTATTCATCATTCCTCTTCTTCTCCCTCTTTTATTCCAATGATCCTGATATTTTCTCATGCTATCCTATAATTCCCTTACATCTTCTTCATATTTTTTCAATATTTTTTCATTTTGTTGTATAGTCTGGGAATTTTTTTGTACATTGTCCTCTAACTCACTGATCCAATCCTCTGCTTCATTTAGCCTGCTTCTGATTGATTCTGCTGTGTTTTTCAGTTCAGAGATTGTATTCTTAATTTCTTCCTGGTTCTTATTAATAGTTTCTATGTCCTTTTTTTATGCTGGTGTAGTTCTCCATAATTTTCCTGTAATTTTTTTGGAGCCGTTGGTAACTTCCTTGGAGGTTGTTGTAGTTGTTTTTGAGGTTGTCGAGTATATTGAGCTTCTTAACCACCATTGTTTTGAATTCCATGTCTGACATTTGGGCTTTGTCTATTTCATCTACCTCTCTTTCTGGGGATTCCTCTTTTCTTTTCATTGAGAGGTTGTTTCTGCGTCTTACCATGTTGGATTCTTCTTGTTTGTTTTTGTTTTTTGGATTTGTCTGCTTTGACTTCCTGTCTTTGTGGTATGAGATTCTTTATGGTAGATCTGGGGGTTTCAGTGGTGCAGTCTCCTTGATCTCCTGAGCCTGATGTTCTTGGGGTATGCTTTATGTCATTCTTTTATGCTGTCTGATTATATTGCAGATGCTCTCTGGTGGGATCTTCCCTCTGGCTAGTTGAATGAGAGTCACTCTGTTCACTTTGTCTTGAGTTCTTTTGTGGAGATGCTCTTAAAAACATAAACACACAGCCCAGGCAGAAAACCCACACCCTCAAAAATATCCCCCTCCCTCTATCCAACTATTGTCAGCAAATGAGGCAGTATTAATATTAATGTAGAGAGGTTAGGGCGTTTATACTCTAGGAAGAATAGATAAGAGTTGTTTTTAAAGAGGAAAAATATGATTTTTGAGAGAGGGGATGATAGACTAATAATAGTAGCAAGTAGTGTTGAGACTGTGCAAGACAGTAGGTAATATTTACATTGTATGTTAATAATAATAAAAGAAAAGAGGGAAGAATGCATAATATAGTAAGAATGCATAATATAGTAAAAAAAATTTTTTTAAATAAAAGTAACAATTAAAATTAAAAATAAGAAATAAAAAATTTAAATAAAATAAAATACAAATAAGAAAAACTAAAATAGAAATAAAAATTAAAAGAAAATACAAAAGGAAAGTTTTTTCTCAGTTCACCTTTGTGTGTCGTCTTTTTTTCTGGATCCACAGGTGGTCTAATGAGGCGGGCCAGAGGTTCCTGTTTCTTGCAGCAGCTCTGTGTGCCCACGGTGGCCGGTATTTGTTTGGCGCCTGTTGGAGCCAGACAGGGTGCTCCTGCACACGCACACGTGCGTGCACAAGGTGGCCTGTGCACTAGCCTGATGCCTGCCAAGTTGTGCCTTGAGAGTCAGTCTCTCGCCCCTTGGGGCGGGGCCCTGGAGA
Organism: Furipterus horrens; assembly: GCF_987537825.1. Classification (NCBI taxonomy): domain Eukaryota; kingdom Metazoa; phylum Chordata; class Mammalia; order Chiroptera; family Furipteridae; genus Furipterus; species Furipterus horrens. The sequence continues at coordinate 52,931,877 of NW_028327179.1, forward strand.
CTTGTTCTCGGTGGAAGTGAGCATTTGTGAGTCACTGTCGCCAGTTTTTCCCATGCCGCAGCCGCCTGCTGTTCCTGCACCCGCGTGGGCGGGCACGAGCAGAGCTTGCGCAAGTGGGCTGTGCTCTGGCCTGGCGCCCACTGGGGCTGGCCAGGGGTGTCTGTGCACAGTCTTATGCATGTCCAGCGGGCCCTCCCCTTGCCTGTTGGGGCACTGATCTTATGTCTGTTGGGGTGTTACTGAGGGGCACCCAGACGCATGGCCAGTGACCTGTCTGCGTGCCTGGACCAGTGGATGAGGGCACTTCCCTATGTGTGCCCACGCAACCCAAGAGGAGGGTTGGGGAGTGGGTGAGCGCACTTCTGTGCCTGCGCTCCTCAGGAATGTCCTATCACCCCCAACCTTCCCTCCCCTCTCTGCAGTACACAAGAGAAAAATATAAAGGAAAATCATGTTCTCACATGCACAGCAGTATGCTGTTTCCTGTCTTTCAGCGCCAGATGTCACCTGGCCCACTCCTGGCTCTGCCAGCAGGCAGAGATCCGCTCTCCTCCCGACTCCTCTCTGGGGAAGCCTGTGTTCGCTAAAAAGTCTTTGTGTCCTTCCAGCCGCAGCTTGGGGAGCCAACCCAGTCAGAAATCCCATCTCATCCCTTTTTCCTCCGCTATCCTCACCAAACAGGTCGTTCCCAGATGGTTTTCTCTAATCCAGCAGTGCCAAGACTCAACTCCTGCTGGTGTCCAGCTGCTCACTGAGATGTTCTCTCTGCAATTAGTCCAAACTACAGACGGGTCTTGGGAGCCACAAAGTGCAGCCTCCCCTCACTCCTCCGCCATCTTCTCCAGTTCCCAAGACTATTTCTCTATCAAGAGTATTTGGCTTACATTTTCTTATTTGTTTGTCTCTAGTTTGACAGCACATTGCAGTGGCTAAGAGCATGAACTTTGCAGTTGTAGTGACAGGTTTCAAGTTCTAACTCCACATACTAGTACAATTGAAAAAAATAACCGGTAACACATTTAACTGTCTAAATTTTAGTTCTTATCTATGAGATAATGCTAACTACTTTATAAAATTGTTATGAAGATTAATTTAGACCTCCTTTGTAATGCACTTTTCCCAGCTCTTGGCACACAGTAAGCATTCAGTAAATGTTAGTTACTGATGTTATTATAAAGCACATACAAGGTCTGTCCAGAAGGTATCCAGCCATGTAATATGAAAAACAGAGATACTTAGGAAGATACAAGAAACATTGAGGACAATGACGCCTCAGTCCCCTTCAAAGTAGGCACCTTGGGACCTCACACAATTCTCCCAATCGCCATCAGCTGTCCTGTCGTATTTTTCTGAATCTCATTGACAGTGTGAAATCTCTCCCCTTTCAAAGATGATTTTAGTTTTGGGAAAAGCCAGAAGTTGCAGGGTACCAAATCTGGGCTGTATGGGGTCTGAGTCACCTGTGTGATTTATGCTTTGCCAAAAAATTCTGCAACAAGACATGATACATGAGCAGATGTGTTGTCATTGTGAAGCTGCCAATCACCAGTTGTCCATAGCTATGGCCTTCTGAATCATCTGAATAATTTCTGTAGAGGAATGTTCAGGCTTAATGCAAAATTGGTTGGAGATTTATTGCTCTACTTACTCAGTCATTTTGAAATCTATGGCCACACAGTACACATGTTCACTCAACAGTGTCTACTACCCCTACTGATATTACAGTGAAGTCTTATTGTTCATGCATGCACATTCCAGTTCTCCTTGGCTGCCAGGTTACATCAATGTCATGCAAATTGTTCTCATTATATTAACAATGGCTGGACTTTTTCTGGACAGACATCATGTCTTAGTATGCTTGTACACTTATTTCTGCTGACTGGATACCTTGAATTAGAATTTTTGGGTTCAAGTGTGTGTGCATCATACATTTTAATGCATGGTGCTTGATTGCTATCTAAAAATGTTTCCAGCAGCCCTGGCTGGTGTGGCTTGGTTGTTGTGTCATCCCAGAACCAAAATCTTGCAGGTTCGATTCCCAGTCAGGTCACATACATAGGTTGTGTGTGCGATCCCCAGTCTGGGTGCTTCTGGGAGGCAACCAGTCAATGCTTCTCTCTCACATCAATGCTCTCACTTCCTCTCTTCTTCTCTCTTTGAAAGCAATGAAAAAATGTCCTTGGATGAGGATAAAAATAAATAAATAAAAAGAATAAATATAAATAAAAAGTTTGCAGCAATTTACCATCCTACAATTAGTGAATGGGAGTGGTCTTTTTCCCAAACCTTACCAACACAGGATTAAGAATCATTTAAATTCTGGCCAATATAATGGGCAGAAATGGTTTCTTATCATTTTAATTTGCATTTTCCTGACTTCTAAAAGAGACTGAGCATCTATACTTAGATTTATTGGCTATTTTCAGATTCTCCTCAACTCTGAACAGCCTATGCTTTGTCTATGGGATTTTACAAATACTGTTATTTTGAATAAATATTACTAAGTTATAAGAACTCCTAATGAATTAAGGATATTAACTATGTTGAAAATATTTTCCTTATTATATAGTTGTCCTTTTATTTCATGTTCTTTTGCTATACTGCTATTTACATTTTTCATGTAGACCAATGTATCCATTTTTCCTTTATGTCTTCTGGGTACCCTGTTATTTATCAAAGGCTTTTGAGTGACATGTATATACTAAAATCATGCTTTTGTTCTCATTTCATTATAGCAGTGGCTCTCAACTTTCTGTGGACATCAGAATCACTTGTGAAGCTGTGGGAAATTATGTTTTGGGGGGCTTGATCACAAAATTTCAAGAGGTTCAGCTTAGGCACGTGTTTATGAAAAAAGAGAGACTCATTTTGAAAAATGGGTGCTGCTTAAAAGTAGGTTCTTGAATTGGCAAAATGTTGATATACTTGTTGAAGCTGGATGGTATAGGTGGAATGTTTGTATGGACCCCAGATTTGTACATTGAAATTTTATCCCCCACGCCCATGTGATGGTTTTAGGAGACTGGGCTTTTGGATGGTGATTATGTTATGAGGGTGAATCCCTCCTGAATGGGATAGGTGCTCTTATAAAGAAGACTCCAGAGAGTTCCACCATCCCCCCCCAATGTGAGGATACATTTAGAAGATGGCTGTCTATTAACCAAGAGGGCTCTCACCAGATCCAGCCATGCTTGTACCATGATCAACTCCAGCCTCCAGAACTGTGGAAAATAAACTCCTGTTGTTTATAAGCCAACCAGTCTATGTTATTCTATCATGGCTACCTAAATGAACTAACATACTGATGATTCCTTATACTGTTCTTTTTACTTTTAAATATAATTGAAAATTTCCATAAATGAGGAGCTCTGAAAGAAAAACTTTTGCCAGCATGCAAAGTTCATGAAGGTTGCTATTCTAGTCAGAGTTAACTAAGCAGCAAGGATGTTTGTTAAATTGACCTGGAAAGTCAACTAGGAAGGGACATAGCTTCATCACGGTGGTGTTGAGCAATAGTTTCCCAAAGTGGAAACTAAGCCAGAGCCTGAGCACTCTGCCAAGACTATGCTGGGCCCTTGGACTCGAAATGACAGGGCCTCTGCTCTTTCTGATTGCTTCATGGCTTCTGTCCCAGCTCTGCAGGGCCCCGTGAAGAGGCAGGAGCAAATATTTCTGTTTCCTGGGGAGGCAAGTAAAAAATGGAAGGTAGCCTTTAAGTCTCTCTCAGGAGTACAGCAGCAGGTGGTGACAGTGGTAGGGTCTTTGCTGATCAGTGAATTAGAAGTATTCTCATTTCTCATTACAGTGGCATGCATATCCCTCCCTTCATTAAAAATCCTATGTCAATCATCATCTTATACTTACCCTAAATCTTCCAATATCATTTTTCTTTTTTACTCCCAGCATAGCACTTTCTTTCTACTCATATTAATGCCTTTCCCTTGACTGTGATTGGCTTACTTCTGCCCCCATGATAAACACAAAGCATTAGAAGTTTACCTGGGATGACTCACCCAGACTTTCCAGATTCCTAGTCCTCACTTTTCAAAATACTATTCAAAATGCACTCAGGGAAAGCCCAGGGTAAACTGGCCCTCCCTTTAACAACATGTAAGGACAAAGGTAACCAGACAATTAAAGAAATGATCAGGGCAAAGGAGAAGTTACACCATGCATAAGAAGAACAGCCTACCACTAGAGGAAATGAAGAGAATGCTGAGGAGGAAAAGAATTTTTGAGAAGGTCTCATTGGAACTTTTGGACAGATTCAAGAGGATATTAATTATACTCATAAGTCAAAAGCAATTGCAATTTCAAGGAATAATCAGAAAACTATAATTCTTGAAAAAAGGTATCTTGAAATCTACCAAAATTAATTTCAAAATTTCACAGAAGTCTAAAAAAATAAAATTGATGCAGTCAAGGACTGAATTAGAAGTATGGGTGATAAAGTTGGAAAAACAAATCTTCCAAAACTCAAAGGCATGATGTAAAAAGACATGAAGAAGATGAGAAAAAAATCTTAGCAGTTCACCCTCCATCCACTCCAACAGCAGTCTACAAAGGATGGAAAGAACATGGAGAGAGGATGTTAACTTTTTTCAAAATAAAGAAATAACTTGGGTCCTCAGATGAAAGGGCCCATCTAGGTACACATAGTAGAAATCTCTTCCCTGCAAGAATAAAAAGAATATCCTTAAAGTTTTCAGAAAGAAAACAAAACCGCTTGTGAAGGGTTGCTCCCATTAGCAACCCTGGATATTAAGACAATGAAGTGGCAAGTTCCAGATTCCGATGGAAATGATCTGAATGTAGAAATAAATACCAGCTAGACTAAGTGTAAAAATATCTTTGGACACAGGCAAGGACTCATTAGGATTGTTTTTTATATTTTTTTTCTAGAAGAGTTACTCAGAGCTGTCCTAGAGCCAAGCAAAAAAGGAACCAAAGAGAAAAACATGGAATCTAAAGGATAATAACAAGAAATCTTAAGATGATGATAGTTGCTCTGTGTGCCTATACACCAGTGATTCCAAATTAGAACAGGAAGTTAGAGGACTCCATGGAAACAGTTTTCAGGAAGAAAGTGGGTAACACTGCACAAGTCATGTGATTAAGATCTAGAAGTGTCACTACAACCTGCTAACAATGAGATGGTGTAAGTCTCTCTCTCTTTTTTTTTAATAAGAAAAAGAATGGCCACTAGATACTCTGGGAAATAAGTGAAACACTCTACAAGAAAATCATGGTCTAAATATGAATCAAGTTAGATTTTGAGCAGTTGGTGGTGTATAAGAAATAGTGATGAGCGCTCTGAATGAAATAAAATCAATTTGAATTTCAGTAGGTACTCCATATAAACATCTCTCTGTGGTAAATGTGGTTTTTTATTCCTGAAGGTATTCTGCCATTTTAATAACATATATTTCTTTACAGACCAGTTTTTCCCTCATGTTCTTTTTGAAAAATCACCCAGAGAGTAAACTTAGGTATAAAGTTACATAAGTGGTGTTGTATTCTCGTTCTTCCTCTCTCTCTCCCTCCATCCCTCTCCTTCTCTTTCCCTTCCTCTTTAACAAATTATTTTGTTGTTTTTAACATAGCAATGATGGCTTTGGGTTTGAATTAGAGCTTGAGCTCAATCTCAGTATCTGGAAACATAAACTTATAGCTACTAAGAAGTATAAACTTTAAAATATATCCATTAACCCTAATGTCAAAGCTTCATATTTTTGTAATTTGTTTGAAGAGTTTCTTAGTAACTAATAGCTCTTGTTTTGCAGAAATATATATATGTAATATTCACCAGCTCCTTTAGTTTCATTTAAAATTTCCTGCTAAATTCAAGTAAAATTAAATGATCCTCTTTTAGTTTAGAATTTTTTTATTTTAAAAATATTTTTTATTGTTATTATACCACAGTTTTCCCCCCTTTGCCCTCCTCTGCCCAGCCGACCCCTGATCCCACAGTCAGTCTCTATACCATTTGTACAATCCATGGGTCATTCATACATGTTCTTTGACTAGTCCCATCTCCTCCTTTTCACCATTATCTCCCTCCCTGGCTGCTGTCAATCTCCTCCATGTTCCCATGCCTCTGGTTCTATTTAGTTTATTTTATTCATTGGATTCCTCTTATAAGTGAGATCATATGGTATTTGTCTATCACTGACTGGCTTATTTCATGTAACATAATATTCTCCAGTTCCGTCGATGTTGTCGCAAAAGGTAGAAGTTCCTTCTTTCTTTCTGCTGTGTAATATCCCATTGTGTAAATGTACTAGTTTTTTGATCTACTCATTTACTGATGGGCACTTAGGCTGTTTCTAGCACTTGGCTATTGTAAATAGCACTGTTTTGAACATAGGGAAGCATAAGTTCTTTTGAATTGGTGTTTCAGAATCCTTAGGGTATATTCCCAACAGTGAAATCACTGGGTCAAAAGGCAGTTACATTTTAATTTTTTTTAGGAAATTACATACTGTTCTTCACAGTGATTGCACCGGTCTGCATTCCCATCAACAGTGCACTAGCATTCCCTTTTTTCCACATCCTCACCAGTACTTGTTGCTTGTTGATTTATTAATAATAGCCATTTTGGCAGGTGTGTGGTGGTATCTCATTATGGTTTTAATTTGCATCTCCTTGACAGCTATTGATGTTGAGAATCTTTTCATATGTCTGTGGGCCCACTGTATGTTCTCCTTGGAGAAGTGTCTGTTCAGGTCCTTTGCCTATTTTTTAATTGGATTATTTGTCTTCCATGTGCTGAGTCATATGAGTCCTTTACACATTTTGGAGATCAAACTCTTGTCCAATGTATTGTTGGCAAGTATGTCCTCCCATACAGTTGATTATGGTTTCTTTAGCCGGGCAGAAGCTTTTATATTTGATGTAGTCGTAATTGTTTATTTTTGCTTTATTTCCCTTGCTCTCAAAGATATATTGGCAAAATATTGCTACATGGGACATCTGAAATTTTACGGCCTATGTTTTCTGCTAGGACTTTTATGGTATCATAACTTACATTTAGGTCTTTTATCCATTTTGAGTGTATTCTGTGTGTGGTGTAAGATGGTGGTCTAGTGTCATTTTTTTTGCATGTAACAGTCCAGTTCTCCCAACACCATTTATTGAAGAAACTATTTTTACTCCATTGTATGCTCCTGACCCCATTTTTCAAATGTTAATTGACCAAAGAGACATGGGTTTATTTCTGGAATATCTATTCTGTTCCATTGATCTAAGTGTCTGTTCTTATGCCAGTACCAGACTGTTTTGATCACAGTGTCCTTATAGTTTGATATCAGGTATTGTGATCCCTCCAATTTTATTCTTTAAAAAATTTTTTTTTAATACAGTAAATTTGTTGTCGTTTTTTTTTTTTTATTTATCTGTTAAAAAATGGGCAGAGGACCTGAACAGACAGTTTTCTCAAGAAGACATACTAATGGCCAACACATATTTTAAAAGGTCCTCATTTTCCTTAGATATAATGAAAATGCAAATCAAAACCACAATAAGATACCACCTCATATCTGTTAGAATATCTATTACCAATAAGACAAAGAAATGTGTTGGAGAGAATGTGGGGAAAAAGGAACTCTTATACACTGCTAGTGGTAATGTAAATTGGTACAGCAACAATGGTAAACAGTATACAGGTTTCTTAAAACATTAAAAGTGGAGCTACCATATGACTCAGTGACCTTGCTTCTGGGTATCTACCTGAAAAATATTTTAAAAAATTATTGTTAAGATATATGTACCCCTATGTTCATTGAAGTATTATTCACAATAGCTAAGAATGGAAACAACCTAAGTATCCTTTGATGGGTTATTAGATAAATAAGATGTGGAATATATATATACAATGGACTACAACTCAACCATAAAAAATGAAATACTGCCATTTGCAACAACATGGATGGGTCTCGAAAGTATCATGCTAAGTGAAATAAGTCAGATGGAAAAGAACAAGAACCATATAATTTTACTCATATGTAGGATATAAAACAGAAAGCAACTAACAAATGCATAGACAGAGACAACCATGGTGGTTACCAGAGGGGAAGGGAAGTAGAGAGAGATTAAAGAGGGTAAAGGAGGTCAAATAAATGGTGACAGAAGGAGACTAGACTTTGGGTGGTGAGAACACAATGCAATATACAGATGTTGCATTATAGAATTGTATACTTGGAACTTGTATAATCTTATTAACCAATGTCATCCTAATAAATTTAATTTTAAAAAGAGGACATTGGGCTACCAAGAACACTGGAAGCAAAGAGGTTCTGAGCTTCTGAGAGAGAGGAGCTGAGAGGTATGTGTATAATGAGCAGAGAACAACCCCAGTCTTTGCCTAAGCAAAGCAGAAGAAAGCTATAAGTAGGCTGACTATCAACAGCATCAAATCTTTTAGCTTATTCATTCATCAAATGCTCATTGGGTGTCTACCCTGTGTACTGTGCTCAGTGTTAGAAAATGCCAGAGAACAAACTGCTTCTGGCTGCCTCTCTGATCTTGTATCATCTCTTCCTCTCCTGCTAAATGTAGCCACAGTAGCCCTTCTATACCATAATTCCTCCAAGATCTTTGCACCTGCAGTTCCCCATGCCTGGAATTTTCTGTTTCCCATTCATCAAATGGCTAAGCTTACACATCATTTCCTCAGCAAGGGTGTCCCTAACCACCTAATCTAAGTTGCCACCTTGTCACTTCTTTTTATAGCACCTTAATTTTCATCTTTGTACTTATTGGTATTTAATGTTTTTCTTTTCAATTTTTGTTTATTTTCTTTCCCTGTTGAATTCAGATTTATGAGATCAGACCCTTCATCTGTTTTGAATTCTGCTGTATCTTCAATGTTTTGAGTAGCACCTAGCAAGTAGTCTATAAATATTTATCAAATAAGTTAATGAGCAAGAAATTGTGCTTCCATTTTGGGGAATGTGTCAGCTTTTTTGGGGGGGAAGCCTATGGTTTGTAAACTAGAGAAAATATAATGTGAGTTGTGTGGCTGAGATGACCTGGTGTACAGCAGCATCCAATCTCTCCTTTAATATTAGAACTTTTATCAGCATCATTTATAGTATAAATTTGGTCAATGGGGTGTGTGAGAAACGCTCACAATAAAAACTGGGACACAGGACTTGAGCAGTAAAGCAAGGCCTTTATTCACAAGTCTGCAGAGCCAGGCGCACCCTCATAGCCAGGAGAATGTGTGTGCCAAGTAGACAAAGGAAACTGGTTTATAGTCTTAGCTTCCCCACCCTGAAATTGCCACCCTAAAGTGATTATCTTTTCCACCCTGAAATTGCCACCCTAAAGTGATTATCTTCTCCACCCTAAAATTGCCACCCTAAAGTGATTATCTTTCTTGCCCTAAAGTGAGAGCGATTAGCTTCCCCGCCCTAACACAATTAGCTCCCCCTCCCCTCTCCTTCTTCCCCATTTCTCCATTACTGGTTACTCCGGAGTTACAATCTAACACGGTTATCTAAATGCCCCTTCTGTGGTTTGTAGATATGCCAGTGCTGTCAGCTCCCTTCTCAGAGACCCTCTAATTACATTTGCCCTTGGGACCCTTTAATTACATTTGCCCTTTGTTACTAATGACTTTTTACTGGTTTGGGAGTCACTATGTCCTTGTTTCTAACAGGTGTGAGTGAAAAAACAAGGTGTGCCATTTCTGAGTCATGCCCTTTGATGCCACCCCTGGTCCTTTTCCCCTTCCTGCTACCTAGATGACATCAGGGTCTAAAGGAACCAATTTGGACTCAAAGATGGAAATTGTATGTTGAAAATTACAGAGCTGCCTTGCCAGCCTTGGACAGCTAACCCCTGAACTATTACATACAGAAGAATAAGCTTCCATCTTATTTAAACCATTGTATTAGAGTGTTTCTCAGTTGCAACAACTAGGCCAGTACTCTGACTAGTAACAAGTTTTTAAGTTTTTAAAATCAATTTAGGGTGTTCTTACTGCACTTGGTTGCCTCTGCCAGGAACCACCACTAAATACTATTCCTATATTTTCAGTTTTATCCTTACCATTTTTTCAAGTTAATTTCTGTGTCCCATAACATAGTGCATTTGTAACCTTTCACTTGTAGAAAGGGAAAGGAAACATTTAGTGAATGCCTACTAGGAGCCAATTACTATGCCTTGACTATAATATCTTGTTTAATTCTCCCAATAGATCTGTGAATCTGGTCATTATTTTGATTTAATAAATAAAAAAATAGGTTCATAGAGGTTATATATCTTATCCAAGGTCACATAGCTAGGAGGTGGGAGAGTTAAGCTTTGAACCCATATGATATCCACCACAGTTCTTTCCCCTTCTCTGTACTTACACTGTGGAATGCCCAATGACCGAGGGCTTGCATTTTGTTTTTTAGATTTGTTTTCCTTTTGGCTATAACTGATTTCACTCATGTAAATACATGACTTTTACTTCATAGCTTGCTGACAGCTTTTTCAAACCCTCCTACCCTTAGGACCTCTTTGGTTTTTTTATAAATTGTGGTAAAATAGTCATAACGTAAGATTTACCATTTAGCTATTTTTAAGTGTATAGTTCAGTGGCATTAGTGCATTCACATTGTTGTATAACCGTTCACCACTACGCATATAAAGTTCTTTATGTTCTCCATTTCATTTACTATTTATAAAATCCCCATCTATTTTGTACCTACCAATTACACTTCTTAATCCTTGTACCTTTTACCCATCCTCCCCTTCTCCCTCTGAGTTGATAACCCTCCAAATGATCTCCATATCTATGATTCTATTCCTGCTCTAGTTATCTGTTTGATGTTTTTTAGATTTAGTTGTTGATAGTTGTGAGTTTGTTATCACTTTACTGTTCAGTTTTTATCTTCTTTTTCACAAATAAACCTCTTTAACATTTCATAGAATAAGGGTTTGGTGATGATGAATTCTTTTAGCTTTACCTTGTCTGGGAAGCACTTTATCTGCCAGTCTGTTCTAAATGATAGCTTAGCTGGATAATCTTTGTTGCAGGCCCTTGCTCTTCATCACTTTGAATACTTCTTGCCAGTCCTGTCTAGCCTGCAAAGTTCCTTTTGAGAAATCAACTGATAGTCTTATGAGAACTCCTTTGTAGGTAGCTATCTTCTTTTCTCTTGCTGCTTTTAATATTCTCTCTTTATCTTTAACCTTTGGCATTTTAATTATGATGTGTGTTGGTGTGGTTCTCTTTGGGTCTAGCTTGTTTGGGACTCTCTATGCTTCCTGGAGTTGTATGTCTATTTCCTTCACAAAATTAGGGAGGTTTCTTTCAATGTTTTTTCAAATAAGTTTTCAATTTCTTGCTCTTCCTCCTCTCCTTCTGGCACCCCTATGATTCAAATGTTAGCAATTTTGGAGATCTCCCAGAGTCTTATTCTCTCCTCATTTTTTTCAATTCTTGTTTCTTCTTTCTGTTCTGGCTGAATGTTTATTTCTTCCTTATATTTCAAATTGTTGCTTTGAATCCTGGCTTCCTTCCCTTCACTGTTGGTTTCCTGTGGATTTTTCTTTATTCCACTTAGTGTAGCCTTCATTTCTTCCCTTATGCATTTGCCATACTCAAGTTCTCTGAGCATCTCTATCACCAGTGGTTTTAACTCTATCTAATAGATTGGCTGTATCCATTTTATTTAGTTCTTTTTCTGGAGTTTTGATCTATTCTTTCATTTGGGCTATATTTTTTTGTCTCCTCAATTTGGCAGCCTCCCTGTGTTTGTTTCTGTGTATTAGGTAGAGCTGCTTTGACACCCTGTCTTGGCACACTTGTTATGCTGTATGAGATATTTGTCAGGGTGGGGCAACCCATTTCACTGCGTTGTGGCTCTGTATGTGAATGAGTGGTCAGAGAGGGAACAATGCTGCTTACTCAGCATTCACCCCATTTGTAGCCATTTCACCCACTCCTGTATGCTACTGGTGCCCCTCTAGCTGTTGCCCTGGTGTTGGTTCCCAGAGTGGGTGGGTTTGCATGCATTCTAGGACCCTCAAAATGAACTCTTTTGAGAGATGAGCAGTTTCTTCCACCACACCAACCCTCACTGGTTTTTATAGCGAGAAGCTATGAGGCTTTATTTCCCCAATGCTGGAACCCTGGGGCTGGGATTGCTCCCCAGGTTTCCCTCCTAGCTTTTATCTGCCACATGAATGTTGGACCACCCGTTCCCCTGGTCACTGCCACTACCTTGCTGCTTCAGCCTTGCCACTGGAACACCACTTCCTCTCCACCCCAGCTCCCTGTCTCTGCCCCTCCTACCCATCTGAATGAATGTTTCTTTAAAATTTGGTTGTCCAACTTCCCCACAGTTCATTTTTCTGGCAGTTCTGGTTTTCTTTTGTTTTGATTTAGTTGTGATCCTTCTTATGATTGTGTGAGGAAGTGAAGTGTATTTACCTACACCTCCATCTTGCCCAGAAGCTGCAGTGGATTTTTGTACATCAATTTTTGTGTCCTGCAACTTTACTGTATTTGTTTATTGTTTCTAATAGTTTTTTTTACGGAGTCAAGTTTACTTAGAAAGAATCATGTCATCTACATAAAGTGATAATTATACTTCTTTGTTTCCATTTTAATGACTTTTATTTATTTATTTTGCCTAATTACTTTGGCTAGAACTCTAGTATTGTTGAATAACAGTGGTGAGAGGGTATCTTTGTCTGGTTCTTGACCTTAGAGAAAAAACTTTCTGTTTTTCATCATTGAGTAAAATATTAGTTGAGAGTTTGTCATATATGGCCTATAATGTTGAGGTACTTATATACCCATTTTATTGAGTGTTTTATTCATAAATGGATGGTGTATTTTTTGTCAAATGTATTTTGTCAAATGTGATGTATTATCTTTTTAATCTACTATAGTGTTTGATTTGCTAGTATTTAGGTTAGGATTTTTACATCTGTAATGAGTGCTGAGGTATTGCCTCTTCTTCAATTTTTTTGGAAGAATTTGAGAAGAATAGATATTAAATTTTATTTAAATGTTTGGTAGAATTCACTAGTGAAGAAACTGGTACTGGACTTTTACTTTTCTGGAGGTTTTGGATGACTATTTCAATTTTCTTACTCTTGATTAGTCTATTTAGATTTTCTAGTTCTTCATGACTTCACCTTGTCTATTTCTTCTAGCCTTTTCTAGTATTCTTGTAGAGTCCATTGTATAGCTGTGGTGTCCATTGTGGCTTCTTTTTTAGTTCTGATTTTGTTTGAATTATTTTTATTTTTTTCCCTAGATAGCCTAGCCAGATGTTTATCAATTTTATTATTTAAAAGAACCAGCTCTTCATTGTATTAATTTTTTTCTATTGTCTTTTTATTCTCTTTAATTCCACTCTATTTTTATTATTTCCTTCATTCATTTGAGCTTTATTTGGTCTTCTTTCTTTGTGTTTTTTTAAAGGTGAAATGTTAGGTTGTTTATTTAAGATTTTCTTTGATTTTTGAGGTAGGCCTATGATGATACAAACTTCCCTCTTATTACTACTTTTGCTGTACTGCAAAATTTTTGATATGTCATATTGTCATTCTCATTTGTATATATGTTTCTTTTCATCTGTTGGATGGGGGAACTCAAGAGTTAAAAATTTATAGCTTTCATTATGTAGTTAATAAGCTTGGTGATTAATGCCAATAGAAAATTATTGTTCCAGGAACTGGAATGTATGACCAGACCAGCCCTGACTGCAGAGACCCACAAGCAATTTGACCTTTGTGCTCCAGTAGGATTGCAAGCTATCAAGATGGTATCTGAGCCATTTTGCTCCAGGGAGGGAATGTTCACCAACCAGGACACAGATTCAGAAACACCAGTCAGCAGATGAAAGGATGATAGAAAAGTTGCTGGACTGAACCTTTTATTTGGTTAACCATTTTCCCTGAATTCCAAACCCCTTACCTACCCACTCCTACTTTTTAAAAAACAGGTTGGCTTCATTGAGATGTAAGATGGTCTTTTAGGCTACATAACCTGCCATCTTCTCATATCCCTAGCCATCTGAAAAAAATGTGCCCATAAAGATTCAGTCCTTTTTTCTACTTATTTGTTCTGGTAGACACAGGTAGCACAAATGTCAACTTTTTCAGTTTCATCTTTTTTTACTTCTTCTTTGACCCATTTGTTGTTGTATAGCATGTTGTTAAATCTCCACTTATTTTTGCTTTTTTTTCTGCTTTTCTTTTGCAGTTGATTTTCAAAGTCAAAGCATTATAGTTGGAGAATATGCTTGGTATGATTTCAATATTCTTAAATTTGTTGAGACTAGTTTTGTGTCCTAACATATGATCTATCCTTGAGAATTTCCATGTGTACTAGAGAAGAATGTATATTCTGGCTTTCTGAAAAAAAACAAAACAAAAAACTGTAAATATTGATCATGTCCATTTGGTCTTATGTGTCATTTAAGACTCAGACTTTCTTACTGATTTTCTGTTTGCATGGTCCATCCATAGTTGTCACTGGGATATTTAGGTCCCTTGCCATAATATAATTGTGTTTTCATCAGTTTCTCTCATTAGTTTCATTACTAGTTGCTCTATGTATTTTGGTGCTCACTGAATGGGTTCATATAAATTAACAAGTGTTGTCTTCTTGATGTAGTGCCCCTTTATTGTTATAAAATGTACATCTTTGTCTCTTGTTACCTTTTAAAACATTTTTAAATCTATTCTGTCAGATATAATTGTACTTACACCTGCTTTTCTCTGGATGCCGTTTGCTTGAAGTATCATTTTCTACCCCTTCACTTTGAGTCTCTTTGTTCTTGCAACTGAGATGTATCTCCTGAAGGCAACAAATAGTTCGGGTTTTTTCTTTTTTTTAATCTATTCCACTACTCTGTGCCTTTTAATTGGTTAGTTCAGTCCATTTACACTTAGGGTGGTTATTAACATAGCCATTTTATCTTGTTTTCTGGTTGCTCTATGTCTTCAATGTCTCTTCCCTTGTAATTTTGTCTGTTATTTTAGTATTGTGTAATCCCCTCCCCCCCCGTTTCCTCTTTTTTATATTATATATATTAGTTCTATATTTTTTTTTCATGGTTATCATTAGGTTTATACAAAAGGAAGTTTCACATATACAGTAATCCTTTTTCTTCTGATTGTATTGTATCTATCTTAACCTGTGCAAGTTCTGCCCTTTACCCCCTCCTCTTTTATGTTTTTTTAAAACTATGCTTTATTGAGCATGCAGTTACAGTTGTCCCAATTTCTTTTCCCTTTGTTCCCCTCCACCCAGTGACCCCCCTCGCTTTAGTTGTCCCCCCGCCTTAATCCATGCCCATTGGTCATGCATATAGTTCTTCTCAACATCTTCCTGTCTACTCCACTCCCTCCTACTATGCTTCTTAATTCCTGCATCATCTCCCTCCCTTTACCCCCTTCCCCCTCCCTGCTGACCTCCCCCCATAATGTTCCCCATACCTATAATTTTTTTCCCACTCTTATTGCCTACTTAGTTTGCCTTTGTTTCAATTCCCTAGCTTCTGTTGTTGGTTGTTGTGATACAGTTTTCATTTTAATGTTCATAGTTTTGATCCTCCTTCTCCTAAATAAGTCCCTTTAACATTTCATATAACAGTGGTTTGGATCTGATGAACTCCTTCAGTTTTACTTTGTCCTGGAAACACTTTCTCTGCCCCTCTGTTTTGAATGACAGCTTCGCTGGATAGAGTAATTGTAGCTGTAGGTTTTTGATTTTCATTACTTTGAATATTTCTTGCCAGTCCCTTCTTGCCTGCAGAATTTCTTTTGAGAAATCAGCTGATAGTTTTATTGGGACCCCTTTGTACCTAATTCTCTTCTTCTCTCTTGCTGCTTTTAAGATCCTCTCTTTATCCTTAATTTTTGACATTTTGATTTTAATGTGTCTTGGTGTGGTTCTCCCTGGGTCCAGTTTTTTTGGAACTCTCTGTCCTTCCTGGACCTGTAAGTCTATTTCCTTCCCCAAGTTCAGGAAGTTCTGCTTCATTATTTTTTCACATAATTTTTCAGTTTCTAGTTCTTCTTCACCTTCTGGCAACCCTATGATTCAGGTGTTGGCCTGTTTATAGCTGTCGCATAGGTTTCTGAGCCTCTCCTCATTTTCCTCACTTTTTGTTTCCTCTGTCTGCACTTGTTGACTGTTTGTTCCTTCCCTATGTTTCAATTTGTTGATTTGATCCCTGGTTTTCCTTCCCTCACCACTAGTTTTGTATGTATTTTCATTCATTTCAGCAGGACTAGCCTTCATTTCTTCCCCATCTTGTTTAAGATCTGCTGTTAGGTCTGTAAGCATTTGTATAACCAAAGCTCTGAACTGAGCCTCAGAAAGATTTTCTATCTGCTGAGCTGTTGGATTAGATATTTGCTGGTTGGTCAGCTGTGTCACTGGGATCTCTATCATGATCTGTGGCGTCCTGACAGTTTTATGTTTACCTTTACTTCCTGGGTGGGGCTGTCACACCTCCTATGCTATAGGGGGCAGAGCCCCGTGCACTTGTCACTACCAGGCGACCCTTCTCACCATGCTGTGGCGTTTTGTGTGGGGGCAGGGGTCCAAGATGGATTCCTGCCGTTCAATCTCCACTGAGAGACCAGGAGCCTCCTCCTCCATCTTTATGCCCTCTGGACCTCACAGTCAAGGCAATGTGGGTCTTCCTTCCCTGGTGTTGGAATCACAAGCTGACAGGTTTGGTCTGCAGCCAGGGGTGCTCCCCAGGTGCTTCTTGCCTCCCCTTAAATACGGGTGTCTGTGCTTTCTGCTGTCCCTCTGCTGTCGCTGCAGCTGCTGCCGCCAGCACAGCTGGACCTCTCCATCCCAGCTTCACCCCTCCTACCCATTTGGATAAGCACCACTTATTTATAACTTCATATGTTGGACTTCCATGTATCTTTATTTTTTGGAACTTCTCATTATTTCTGGTTTTGCGGTAGTTATATTCCTTCTTAGCTGTGGAGGGAGACAGAGCATGTTAGTCTAGGCCTCCATCTTGGCCGGAAGTCCCCTTTTATGTTTTTATTGTCACAAATTATCTATATTTATACTGTGAGTTCATTTCAAAATTGCAGTAGTTACAGTATTCACTCACTTATCATGGGTATTACATTCTAGACCCTGCCCCCCGCAATAGGTGAAAATCCGAGAAGTAGGAACCTTACATTTATGTTAGTATTTATATATATTTTAAGGCTTTATAAACCCTTCCCACACACTTATAAACCATTCCCAGTCCCTTATTAACCTTTCTCATTCCCTTATTAACCTTTTCCATACTTCTATAAACACTACTTATGTTCTTAAACATATTCTACACCTTTAAGCCCACATAACTTTAACAACATAAATATACAGTACTGTAAAATTTTATGAGTACTCACCAGTGAAGTATACTACAACTGGAATGATGAAGATGATGAATTAGCTGTGCAGTACTGATGACGATGGACCCTGGCTGGTTTGGCTCAGTGAATTGAGCGTCGGCCTGCGAGCTAAGTGTTGCTGGTTCGATCTTCCAGTCAGGGCACATCAGAGAAGGAAAACTCTGACTCCAAAAAACCTCTGCTGCCTTGCGGCATACCTCTTCAGGGGAAAGGCTAAGGGAGTAAACCCCGACAGAAAATCCGGAGCCGGAGTCCCTAAGGCGGTTTGACGTTGTAGTCAACACCGGCAACTCCTGCGGCGCACCTGAAGCCAAGCTGTATTGACTCCGTCTTTCCCTTGGACCCTTCAGCTGCGAAGAGAGGGGGGGTCTGTTGCATGGGCAACAGCAGACCCTCCATATCACCCTGCCCAGGCTCTGTAGCTTCAGCTTCACTTGAGAGGACACTCCAGCGTCATCGCAAGATGTCGATTCAACACGGGAGGAGACAGATACCGTGTCACTCCCGAGTCGGACTGCACAGCCATTCTTGGCGGTGCAGATAGACTCTTAAGAATCTACACCATCGTCTCTCGAGACGGACGGCTGCCGACGACAACTGATGACAATGCAGGTGATGAAGATGAGATGAATGTACTGCATAGCAAAGAAGAGCATTACAGCTTTTCTAAAGGCACCACTTCATCAGGCACTTCATCAGGCACTTCCCCAGGTGGTGTAGTAGTATCTTTGCCTCATCTGTAACTTCTACTTCTGCTAAAGGCATAGGCGTAACCAATCTCTTTGTTCGAGTGATGAACATAGTTATGGGGAGTTTCTGGCGCTGCTTCTTCTTCTGATTGAGAATGTTTTTGTAAACTGACATGGCACTGTCAATTGAATTTGCAAACTGTAACAAATGAGTCATATGGGGTTTCCATTCTTCAGTTGCTTGTTGAAGTTTTTTGGCCATTCTGACCATGGTTGCAAGATGATCAATTGTTAGGCCAACCTCCTCCTCTTCTTCAACCCATTGTTCATCTTGTTCCTCATCCTCTTCTTCCCTTGCTGACTTAGTCAGCTCCTCCAGGTCTTTGTCCATCAACGGCTGAGAGTGCACATCGATCAGGGTATTTACGTCTTCAGTAGTCATGTCACTGAAGCCCTCGCCTCCCAGTATTTTTGCCAGCTTCATGGCCTTATCTACCTCAGAGTGATGGATTTCATCACGAGAGAATCCCTTGTAATCATGGACCACTTCTGGCTACAATTTTTTCCAGTTGACATTCAAAGTCTCACTCTTTATCTCCTTTATGGCTTTTTGAGTATTTTGGAGACACAATGCAATTGTGTACTCATGCCAGTATGCCTTTAGCGAGAAGTCTTCATCTGAGTCCATAGCCTCAATGAGGTTTTGCTGAGTGTTTCAGGTGTAGAGCACCTTAAAAGCATAAATAACACTTTGATCCATTGGCTGAATGAGTGATGTGGTGTTCAGCAGAAAGAAGTTTATCTGGACTCCATAATATGTCAGGTCAACAGCATGACCTCCAGCATGGCCCATTATCAGAAGCACTTTGAAATCAAGGCCTTTCTCTGCCAGATAAACCTTAACCTCCAGGATAAAACACTGATGAAACCAATCAGTCGTGAGGGGTTTTATGATGCAAGCCTTAGGGTTGTACATCCAGTACACAGGCAACATATTCTTATTTTTGTTTTTTAGGGCTCTTGGGTTCTTGGACTTATAAATAAGCCCTGGCTTTATCAGAGAGCCTGCAGCATTCCCACACACATGATTAAAATTACCCTATCTTTTTGGGCCTTGAAACCAGGGACTTTTGCTTCTTCATTCATAATGAAAGTGCGAGATGGCATCCGTTCCCAGAATAATCCCGTTTTATCCATGTTGAAAACTTGTTCAGGCTTATAGCCTCCTTCCTCAATGATGTCTTTGAACATATTGTTCACATACTCCTTGGCTATAGCTTTATCTGCAGAGGCAGCCTCTCCATGCAGAGAAATGCTTTTGAGTCCAAAGCGTTTCTGAAATTTGTCAAACCAGCCCTTGCTGGCACTGAATGGGGTTGGTCTGTTTGGAGAAGCACTCGAAGGTCCTGCTTCAGCATCATTGTCATCATCCTCTTCTTCATTCTCACCACCGATGTGATCATCCCTTTTTGCTGCTAAACAATCATACAGTTGCTTGGCCTTCATTTGGATGGTGTTTGTATCCAGTGAGATATTCTTTTTTCTGTAATCATTTATCCACACAGCTAATGCAGACTCCATCTTCACAATGATCTTATTGTGGGAAATAACCACCCTCTTTGCTGTTTTGTTGAAAGTCACTGATGCTGTAGACCTGATATTCTTCTTGTCCTTCTTTATATAGCAAACCGTGGACTCGTTGATCCTGTAATGGTGGCCAACAGATGCATGAATTCTCCCTTCAACATGTCAAGAAGTTCCACTTTCTATTTTATGGTAAGCATCTTCCTCTGGCACTTGGGTTCACTGCCAGCATCCTTAGAAGTTGCAGAACATTTGGGTGGCATCGTAGGGCTTGCAATAAATTCAGTCTTTAAGGAAAACTTCACAAAACACAACACCGCAGAGCATAGTGCATAGTTTTCTATGCACAGTGATCGGAGGTAGGAGTGAAGTGGACAAGGCGAGATGCTAAATGTAGGCGCACAGTGTGGGATAGCAGACAGACTGATGCTATGGTTACTGAGCCAATCAGTGCCCAGGATACACAAGACAATGTTCTGGTTGGTCGCCTTCTATCAATCAACCAATCGTGTGCCGTGTACAATCTCATGTAGGCAAACGAGCGCGAGTGTACATCACATTTTCAGAGTAATGTATGTGTTCATTCACAAAAAAAATACATACTGTAAATAGTGTGCAGTATTTTATTTTGATGTAATATTCTTTTAATGTTAGAATCATTTATTATATTTTTAGATATATTTTTGAAAAATTTTAGGCAAAAATTATTAAAATCATAAATACTATGCATATAAATACATATACAGTACCACAAAATCCCACGATATAGTGAATAATGCGCAATAAGTAATTAAATATAATATTTTTTAAAATCCTGCAATACAGTGAGACCGCAATAAGTGAATTGTGATATAGAGAGGGCCTACTGTATTGCCTTCTTCTCTTTTTTTAAAAATGATTTTACTCCCTTTCACCTTTGTGCTATATTTAAATGCCAATACCCTATTCTGAGCAAGGGTCACAATTTTCTGCTTCTGTCTGTCTGTTAGTCATCTTACTCATAGTTTTGTATCCTTTTATTTTTTTGTTTCAGGTAGAAGAGCATGCTTCAGTATTAATTTTAATGGAGGTCTTATGATGATAAATTCCCTCAGCTTCTGTATGTCTTCATATCTACTGAACCACTTTGCTGGAAATATTCTTGGCTAGTGATTTCTCTCTTTCAACAGTTTGAATATTTGTTTCCACTCTATTAGCTTGTAAGATTTCTGGTCAAAAAATTCTATAATAATCAAATGGGATTTCTTTTATATGTTGTTGTCTTCTTTTCCCTGGATGCCTTGAGAATTCTTTCTTAGTCATTAATTTTTGACAGCTTTAATATAATGTGCCTCAGAGAAGGCCATTTTGGATTGTGATAATTAGATGTTCTGTTAGTTTCCTGGATTCAAGGATCCAGTTGTTTCCATAGGTTGGGGAATTTCTTATTGATTATCTGTTTGAATAGGTTTTCTGTTCCCTTTCCCACTCTTCTTCTTCTGGTATACCCAGTATTCTCATATTGTTCTTTCTAATGGAGTCAGTTCTCATAGAGTATTTCGTTTTTAAACTCTCTAGTCTCTCTTCTCCCACTTGAGTCATTTCTAGATTTCTATCTTCTATGTCACTAATTTTTTTCTTCATCTGGTCTGCTCTATTTCCTAAGCTCACTAATTCATTATGTAACAAGGTGCAGAGCTAGGAGAAAACCCCAACAACCCTTGGTTGGGGGAAGGGGGAAGTGAATGATATGTTGTTTAAGATACTTTGCATAACAATGGCAAGCTAATAGCCATGCCTTTCTTGAAGGGTAGAGGACTGCCCCAAGGGTGAAAGGTATTTGTGACTTTAAGAGTGTATAGTGACTCATGACAGAGCTAGGGGAGGCAGATGTCCCTGTGTTACTGGGGACTCTTGCTCTGACTACAGATGGCAGCCAAAAGAAGGTAAAAGATAGTGGGGAACTGGCAAAAATGGCAGATGCTAACACGTCATAGGATGGGTCAGATAGGAGGTCACATAGGAAGTTCCAGGCCAAGTATTTACACAAAGGTGGGCTGAAAGAGAAGGGGGAAAGCCATGAAGTCTGTAGTGAGAGAGGACCTACTCCTGCTTCTCTGAAGGACATATGGAGAAGCCACTTTCTTGAGATGTGTGCCTCTCTGGACTCCACCATGATCCAGTGTAACACGCACATGTTTTCCTGAACAACTACGTGGAGATTGAGAACAGCGTTCCCCCAACCCTGAAGGAGAGAGCTGCTATGAGAGTATGGTGACTCTAAAACCCACACGTGCATATTCCAGAGAAGATGGAGATCTGTTTGCATGACTGGCTTAAGGACAGATAAAGATGTGGGGAACTTCTGGGCATGATTTTGGCTTGTAGGCTTTTGGAAAGCAAGGGAGGCTCTGGGTCTTGGGGAAGGAGGACTCTGAACAGGAGTGCTCTCAGCCCCCTCCCAAGGTTGAAACCCTGTTAATAAAAACCTGTTTCCTTCAACACTAATTGTTGGGTCATGTGTCAAGGCACCACATTGCCAAGCCCTGGTTTGCTCAGTTCCAATTCTTCATTTCATTTATTGAGTTTTCCAACTCCAGAATTCCTGAATTTTTAAAAATAGTTTAAATCTATTTGCTGAAATTCTCCTTTTGTTCACTTATTTTATTTCTGAGTTTGTTGAGTTGCTTTTCTGAGTTTTCTTATATTTTATTTAGTTTTTTCAAAACTGAAATTTTGAATTCTCTGTCATTTAAATCACATTCTTCTATGTCTATTTTTTGAAGGTTTTTCATTTTTTCTCCCTGAATTCCCTTGTTATCTTGTTTATTCATTGTGCTTGATTGATTACTTCTCTGTCTGGGCATTTGTAGGAATGAAAATTACTTTTTAAGTATTTGATATTTCACTATGAGAGGGGATCCCCCCCAAAAAGCCAAAATTTATTTCTAAAAACTGTGTGTTCTTATTTGTTTAAACTTCAGTTTGCACTGCTCAAAACAATTTTTGAACTCATTGATTTTGATGCCTTTTCATGCTTCTGACATTTTTTGTTTCAACTCTTCCACATCAACAAAATATTTCCCTTTGAGAATGTTTTTCATCCCGGGAAACAAAAACAAAGTTACTTGGGGTGAATTGGGTGAATAAGGAGGGGGATGGGGGTCATTATGTTTTTATTAAAAACTGCTGAACACTCAGTGCAGCGCTCGTGAAACACCTATCACGAAACAGGCATACATACTGAGTCTTCAAAAAAAAAAATTTTTACTGAAGCCGAACGCAGCCTTTTACAATGCCAGCTGCTACACTGATTCATATGGGTTTCTAGAACACTCACCTAGCAGGGGAAGCCTGTAGTACATGGGGCCCACCCTCCGGAAAATAATTCTTCGTTTTTGGGGGGTTCCCTCTCATATTTGGCAGGTTTATATTAGAGGTCTTTCCTTTGTGCTACAGTAGGTGGTGCTGAAGTACATTTTTAATTTTCTCTCACCTGCACTGCTGGGGCTTCCAGAATCTCTGTGGGGTGATGTCAACTTGCTTGTCAACTATTCCCTGTGGAGATGAGCATTCCCTTTATGACCCAGTCACATTAGTCTCAAAAACACCACTCCCATGGATTAGAAGTGGTGGGCTACGGGTCTCCTGTATGTTCCCTGTGCCTTTTTTCTGGCAGAGTTGTTCTATGTGAGCTGACTCAGCTGCCTTTACCAGCTGCACTGGGATGGGTTGGGGTGTGGGGAGCAGGTTTGTAGAACTGTGGTTCTGCTTTTCCTAATGGATTTAGCCACAATAAATACAGACCACTTTGACTGGAAAGTTTTTTCAGCCCTTTTGCAAACTTTCAGGTGAGAATTTTATTGCTGGGTAGGCCACAGGGGTATAGAGTGGCTGCATTCAGCAGCTGTGAAATACTTTGTCAGGTGCTTGCAGACTTGGAGTACTGTGACTTTTTATACTGTTTCTGTGCTCTGACCCTGGGGCCAGCAACCCCAGCCCAATTTCTGTCTCTGCTGCTCCTGTCTGGTTGACAGCTGCACCCCAACCCTTTGTTTCTATCATGTCTGCTGATGCCAAGTGGGGGACTGTATGCAACTTCTGTCTCTGTCCTCTGTCCTCTGTCTTCTGTCTCTCTCCACTGTTCACTCAGATATGACCATCTTTAGATGTGCCAATATATCTCAGACATGTTTGTGTGTTGATCAAGAAATTCTTTGTTGAGTGATAGCAGTCCATCATGTTTTAACTTCAAGGGGAGAGACCTGAAGATCCTCTCATGCTGCTTTGTTGCTAATGTCACCTCCCTGATGTCCTCTTATTAAAAATGGAATTAGGTGTCCTGGCCAAGTGGTTTAGTTGGTTGGAGCATCATCCCATACACCAAAATGTTGTGGGTTCAATCCCCAATTGGGACACATACAGGAGACAATCAATCAATGTTTCTCTCTTACATCGATGCTTCTGTCTCTCTCTTCCTCCCTCCCTTTCTCTGTCCCTACAATCAATAAGACATATTCTTGGGTGAGGATTTTAAAAAAGTGAAATTAGGGAAGAATTTTTGGAAGGAGACAGATATTTGAAGAAAATAATTACATCTCCTTGTTAGCTTTCTCAACTTGTTGCTAGTTCTCTTAATTTTTCTCCATGCAGTTTTCCAGCTGTGAAATCAGCCTGATACCCTCTAACAGTGTATCTGGAGAGGCATATAACAGTGGGGTGCCAGGATGGGGTGGTAGTTAAGGCTGTACCCTTTGGAGCTAAACTTTCTGGATTTGGATCCCAATTTGAATGAAGTACTTAAGTGAACAGATGGCCAAAAAGGTTATCTATTAAATGAGGTTAATAATAGCCCATGATCATAGCATAGAAAACTCTAAATCTAAGATTTTTAGTAACTCAAGGGCAAAATCTTGCCTCTGCTGATTTGAACCTGTCTGACAGGAAAATGACATGAAACTGTTATCTTGATTTAACCTACTTTAAAAGGTATTTGTACATGTTGTTACAGACATATTAGTGTGTTTGATTAGGCAATAGCCCCAGACCCTTCTTGGAGAGTTATGTAATTCATAATGTATGGACCATACTTATGAAATCTGAAAAATTCTAAATTCCAAAAACATTGGGCCCTAAGAACTTCAGATAAGGGACTGTGACCTATCCTCTTCTTAAAATATGGTAGCTAGAAAAGTGCAAGACTCTGGCTGTGGTCTGGGTATGATATAGTCATCCTAAAAAGTTGAATTTCACCCTCATAGGTGTAGTGGTAAAATGTGGATTATCAAGGTCTCCTGGAAGGTACTTTCAAGAGAGTCCTATAGTGCCTTGGCTTTGCCCATTCCCCAGCCAGTGGTTTCATAGATGCTTTCTGGTAAATGGGGACTTTTGGCTGTAAACAGCAGAAGCCTACACAAGCTAGCCTTAGGGATGTTCTGTAACCAGGGATAAAAGCCCCATGGAAATCTAAGGATTCCCTTACTCTTTTTTTCCTGGTTCTCAACAAGTCCAGTTCATCCATTTATCTGGCTAAAGGAATTGTTTTCTATACTTTCTAGTTCACTTGACAGAAAATGGCCATTGCCAAAAGCTCCTGGGCCATATCTACTTCATTTACAAGCACGCCAGATTGGAGTTGGTTGGTCCACTGGGCTAAGAATGTGTGATGGTGTAGAGGGACAGGGGCACCTTGTCCAAACATAGTTGCTCCCCAAGTAACTTTGTGGATGAGGAGGGGATAGGGTAGGCCATTCCTGGTAAAGTGTGTGAAGGTTGGAGAATGAATTTTTGGGCAGACCCTACCCCCTGTAAAAAATGTGTATATATATTGTCTTAGTTCAGGCTGCTATAACAATACCATAGACTGGGTGGCTTACACAACATTTATTTCTCACAGTTCTGGAGACTGGAAGTCCAGGACCAGGGTGGCAGCATGGTTGGGTTCTGGTGAGAGTGCTTTTCTTGGCTTATAGACAGTCTTATTCTCCCTGTATCCTCACGTGGCAGAGATATTTCATTGTCTCATCTCCTTATAAGGGCAATAATCCCAACATGAAGGCCCCGCCATTATGACCTCATATAACCCTGATTACCTCTCAAAGGCCCCATCTCCAAATACCATCATATCACGTGGTGGGGTAGGGCTTCAACATATGAATTTTGCGGGGAACACATTCAGTCCATAGTATATACATATATATGTATGTATGTATTATTACATATAGTATATATGCAAAAGTCATGGCAGGATAGTTTTTCAGTCTTGAATTCATGTGGTCCTCCCTGAAGCCCAGAGATGTACAAAAAGTGACTGGGAGGGTAGGTCATATCGCAAGTAGAGAAGTCCAAGATTCTATACCTTGAAGGAAAATTAGGCACAAATTCATCCTCACTGCCATGTCTGTCTGCACTAGTCTGAAAATGGTGGTTTGGGAAAAGGCCAGCTGAGGATCTGATCAGTTTGGAAGTTATGTCTGGTTATTGTCAGGGTAGGAGTAGAGTGTGAGAAGACCAGCGAAGAAAGATAAGGCCAACAGCCCTGGATGAAACGGATGGACTTTTTCACCTCCTCAGTCCCTCAGCTGAGTCTGTCTTTTTTCCCCCCAGGGGTTTGTGTTTGAGCATCTGAACAAAGGGCATCCTCCAGTGCCCTTTTGTACAGAAGACCCAAGACCCTTCCTTGCTCATCAGCTCCTCGAGGCTCTGGGCCACTTTATCTGTGGCTCTGCCTCATTCCTCCTGCTGAGAGATGAAATCAAAAGCAGCCCAGTCCCAGGGAGGCTCCATATCCTTTTTCTCCTTCCCTCTGACTTTAGACAAAACCATGTCACCCTCACCAGTTTCACTTAATTTCTGCCCTTTACATCTGTGACTCTCTGGAACTTGGTACTTTCAGTGGGTGGGACAGAAATCAAGGGTCTGCTTGAGCCTTCTTTGTGAAGAGGTTATTTTACTCTCACTTTTTGAGGACTTTTTGAGAAGGGACCACTTCAAAATGCCTTCTCATTTGGGAATAAAGCCACTTAAAAACTCCAGGTCTCTGCTCTCCAATCAGTATGACTGAAGATAAGTAGCCGATAAGTTTCTGTGAAGTATATGTTACAGTCACTTGTTCTTTCTTGGTATTTGAGCACTGTCCCCCCACCCCCGTCTTTTCTGCAGTTTGACCATCATCTGGTCAAGGGTACAGAGGAGGGAGGTAGGGAGGATGAGTAATGCAGTGTGTCTATAGACACCAGGTGCATCTAGTCCTCCCGGCTGTGGCCTCACTGATATAGTCCTTGTCGATATTCCCTAGTGAGTAAAATGACCCCCCTCAGTCAACATGCCAGCAAGATATAACTAACGAGGTATCACACTTACAATGCATACAACCAAGATGCAGTTATTCAAGGGCTGTCTTTGCAGTTAGGCCTGAAAGTCAGGATGGGTGGACCTTAGTTATGGTTCTGCCACTGTGAAAGTATGGCCAAGTCACCCACTTCTCCTGAGTTTCATTTTTTTTTTGGGGGGGGGGGGGCTGTAAAACAAGAATTGTACTCAATGACCTCTACAGTGATTTTCTGATCTAACTTGTTGAGCTTCACAATTTCAGAGCATTCCAGACCTTTACTAGAAAGTGTGTCTAAGAAATGTGAAACTGAGAATCATCAGTTGTATTAGTCTGATAGGGCTACTATAGCAAAATAGCATGGACTAGGTGCCTTAAACAACAGAAGTTTATTGTCTCATAGTTCTGGAGTCTAGAAATTCAAGATCAAGGTGTCTGCAGGGTTGGCTCCTCCTGAGGACTTCGAAAGAAAATATGCTCCAAGCTACTCTCCTGACCACCAATGGTTGCGGGCAATCTTGACCTTCCTTGGCTTGTAAATGCATCACCCTGATCTCTGCCTTCATCTTCACATGGTGTTCTCCTTGTGTGCCTCTCTGTCTGTGTATCCAAATCCAAACACTTCCCTTTTTAAAAAAAAATAAAGACACAAGTCATATTTGATTATGGTCCAGCCTAATGACCTCATTTTAACTTGATTACCTCTGTAAAGACCCTGTTTCCAAAAAAGGTCACAATTTGAGGTATTGGGGGTTAGAACTTCAGTATATCTTTTTTTGAAGACACAATTAAGCCAACCATAACACGAGTCATAATGCTTGGTTAACTATTTCTACATGGAAGAAGTGAAGAAATGGATTAAAAACAGGTTTTTTAATTCTTTTCAATTAGGTGACACATTTCTCTTATTTTTATAGAATAGTTTAAAAGTTAAGTTTATCAGGTATTATCAGGTTAAGACATAGTATCCCTTTAAATGGTTCTCTCTAAAGAAACATAACATGTTCCTTTTTTTCCTCCTATTTGATTTCCTCCATTCTTTTGTGTTAACTCCAGTTTTATCAATTCATATTCCATTTCCCTCCACTCTACTTACTTGGATCTTGAAAAGTAAAGAAAAATCTGTTTATTCTGAGTCTATGTTGGGAGTAAAAATATAGTTGTCATCTTCACTGAATCATCACTTCTGCTTTCAAAGCGTCCTTTCTTCCTCCTCACTTTTCCAGGGCTTTATAGAAATTCTGGAGCTGAAAGGGACCTGAGACATTTTCTAAGCCCACAGTGGCTTAGGTCCCCTTGGATGGCCTGCATCTTTAGGCCATCACTGCATGGCCATTTTTTCACTTCTAGGTATATGATTGATGACTGTAAGCATTAGATATATTTTCTTTTCTTTAAAGTATATTTTATTATGTTTTTACAGTAGTTTCAATTATTCCCCTTTTGCTCCCCTCTGCCCAGTATCCCCCTACCCTCCAGCAATCCCACCTCCCTTAGTTCATGTCATGGGTCATGCATATAAGTTCTTTGGCTTCACCTTTTCCTATATTATTCTTAACTTCACCCTGTCTATTTTGTACCAACCGATTATGCTTCTTAATCTCTGCACCATTTCCCCATTTCTCCCCTTCCCCACTCCCAGCTGATAACCCTCCAGATGATCCTCATACTATGATTCGGTTCCTATTCTAGTTTGCTCAGTTGGATTTTTTTCTTTTTCTTTTTTGGATTCAGTTGTTGATAGATGTGAGTTTGTTGTCATTTTAGTGTTCAGAGTTTACATTTTCTTTTTCTTAAGTTAAGTCCCTTTGACATTTCATATCATAATGGCTTGGTGATGATGAACTCCTTTAGCTTCACCTTGTCTGGGAAGCACTTCATTTGCCCTTCCATTCCAAATGATAGCTTTGCTGGATAGAGTAATTCTGGTTCCAAGTTGCTTTCAGCACATTGAATACTGCTTGCCAGTCCCTTCCTGCCTGCAAAGTGTCCTCTGAGAAATCAGCTGATAGTCCTATAGGCACCCTTCTGTGGGCAACTTTCTGCCTCTCTCTTGCTGCTCCCAGGACTTCCTCTTTATCTTTCACCTTTGGCATCTTAATCATGATGAGTCCTGGTGTGGTCCCCTCTGGGTTCAGCTCGCCTGGGATCCTCCGTGCTTCCCAGACCTGTATGTCCATCTCCTTCACAAAATTTGGGAAGTTTTCCTCATTTTTTCCAATTCTTGCTTCCTCATTCTGCACCGGTTGACTGTTTATTTCTTTCTTATATTTCAAATCATTGATTTGAACCCCAGTTTCCTTCTCTTCACCATTGTTTTTTTGTGGATTTTCCTTCGTTTCACTTAGCATAGCCTTCACTTCTTCTCTTATGCGTCTGCCATACGGAAGCATATCTGTCAAGCTTGTGAGCATCTTTATCACCAGTGTTTTGAATTCTATGTCTATTATGTTGTCTATCTCCTCATCTGTGAGGTTGGCTATCTCCTCATCGCTTAGTTCTCCCACTAGAACCTTGATCCGTTCCCCCATTTGAACCATACTTCTCTGTCTCCTCATTCTGACAGGTTCCTGTGTTTGTTTGCCTCCATATCCCAAGTAGAGCTGTCGCTCCTGTTATGTTGCAAGGGGCAGAGCCTTAGGGATTCAACAGTACAGAGCAACCTGTTTCACCACGTTGTGGTACTGTTTGTGGGGGAGGGGTTCGAGAGGGAACAATGCTGCCTGCCCAACACTCAGTCCTTTTCCAGGCACCTCTCCCACTTCTGCACTGGACTGGCGCTCCTCTAGCTGCTGCCCTGGGTGTAGTTCCCAGAGTGGGTGGGTCTGCGGACATTCTAGGGCCATGGGGTGTCCTTTAAACAAGCAGACTCTGCTGAAAGACTGGCAGTTTCTGCCTCCACCCCAACCCCCACTGGTCTGCACAGTCAGAAACAATGAGGCTTGATTTTCCTTGGTGCTGGGACCATGAGCTGCATGGTCTGGTGAGGAGCTGGGAATGCTCCCCAGGTGTCCCTCCTGACTTTTGAAAACATGTAACTGTGCTTTCCACCGGCCTGCTGCTGTTGCCGCTCTGCCACCATCACACCGCATCCTCTCTGTCCCAGCTCCACCGCTGCTACCTGTCTGGATGAGTATTTCTTCTTCATATCTTTGTTTGCTGGACTTCCATGCAGTTTGGTTTTCTGTAACTTCTGGTTGTTTCTAGTTTTGAGGTAGTTGTATTCCTTCTAAATTGTGGAGGGAGATGCAGAATGTCTGTCTACACCTCCATCTTGGTTGGAAGTCAGATATATTTTCTTAAGTCAAGTTAAAATCTGTTCCCTTATTCTGTTACTAATGAGCTCTCTAACACATGACAGAGCTAAGCCATTTCATCTAACACAGAAAGCCCCTGGAAACAACACAAGCTACTCAGTTTCATACTCCTATTAATATCTGAGAGCATATTTCTCTGGGTCCACTACTTATGTAACCAGTCAACTTCAGGGTTTGTGACTAATTAGTTGTGACAACTTGGACAAGTGTTGTAATTTTTTTGAACATTGGGGTTCACATTATTGGACTGAATTATAGCTAAAAGATTTGAATTTCAAGGACTTGCTCTCTACCTTTCTAGCTTAATTTTTCTGAATCTCAGTCTTCATCAGTACTATCATCTTCATTCAGTCCATAGAATGAAGATGCCATCAGTATATCATCTTCATTCAGTCCACAGAATGAAGATTATAGTACTTTCCTCATAGAATTGCTGTGAAATAAAATCTGACAATGTTTGTCAAATTGGTTTGTTGCCTGTTACTGCTGCTGTTGATGCTGCTGCTGCTGCTATTATTAAGAGCCTCGCAGGAGGTCTATGTTCCAGACTAATTTAAGATGAAAGCATATAAAAAACTTTTGCCACAAGTCATTATAAGGTTCTAGGAAGTGGTTGGGGACAGGATGTGTGGGAAAGTCAAGGAGAGTTATTCAAAGAATTATTTTCTAATCTGTGCCCAAGTTCTGATTTATAGCCAGCTTCTGGGAACTGGCCAAGTTCAGTTCTTACAAGATCAAATCAGGGAAAAGTGCCTTTACTCTTTTGGAACAAATTAAGCAAAACACAGGATGATAGGCTTCATTGATCCCCTATGTCATCCAAACAAGAAAAACTCCCATAGATTTCAGAGAGTTTTAGAACATAATTTATATATTTATTTATTTATTTAATATGTTTTATTGATTATGCTGCTACAGTTGTCCCAATTTCTTTTTTTTCTGAATTAAGTCATCTCAATTTATTTGATTTTCTCTCAAAATTCTTAATTATTTCTTTGTATCTTATTTTATTTTTTAAAATGTTTTATTGATTATACTGTTACAGTTGTCACAATTACCCTTCCCTCTGCTCCCTGCCACCCGGTGGCCCCCTTCCCTCCAGTTTTCCCCCCTCTTAGTCCATGTCCATTGGTTGTGCATATAGCTCTTCTCAATCTCTTTCTGTCTATTCCATTCCCTCCTACTATGCTTCTTAATTCCTGTACTATCTTCCTCCCTCTCCCCCTTCCCCCCCTGCTGACCTTCCTCCCGTATGTTCCCCATACCTATAGTTCTTTTTCCAGTCTCGTTGCCCATTTAGTTTGCCTTTGTTTTGGTTCCCTAGCTTCTGTTGTTGATTCTTGTGATGCAGTTTTTATTTTAATGTTCATAGTTTTGATCCTCCTTTTTCTAAACCAGTCTCTTTAACATCTCATATAAGAGTGGTTTGGATCTAATGAACTCCTTCAGTTTTACTTTGTCCTGGAAGCACTTTCTCTGCCCTTCCATTCTGAATGACAGCTTCACTGGATAGAGTATTCATGGCTGTAGGTTTTGGAATTTCATTACTTTAAATATTTCTTGCCAGTCCCTTCTTGCCTGCAGGGTCTCCCTTGAGAAGTCAGCTGATAGTCTAATTGGGACCCCTTTGTACATGATTCTTTCCTTCTCTCCTGCTGCTTTTAAGATTCTCTCTTTATCTTTAGTTTTTGATATTTTGATTATAATGTGTCTTGGAGTGGTTCTCCCTGGGTCCAGTTTTTCTGGTACTCTCTGTGCTTCCTGGACCTGTAAGTCTATTTCCTTCCCCAAGTTTGGGAAGTTCTGCTTTATTATATTTTCACTTAATTTTTCAATTTCTAGTTCTTCTTCTTCGCCCTCTGGCAATCCTATAATCAGTATGTTTGATCTCTTATAGCTGTCCCAGAGGTTTCTGATCCTTTCCTCACTTTCCTTACTTTCTGTTTCCTCTTTCCACACTGGTTGACTATTTGTTCCTTCCCTATGTTTCTGTTTGTTTATTTGATCTTTGGATTTAATTTCCTCCCCACTTGTCTCGTATGTGTTTTTATTCATTTCACTATGAGTGTCTTTCAGACCTTCCTGGTCTTGTTCCAAATCTTTTGTTAATTCTGTTGGCGGCGGCGGCAGCGGCGGCAGCCGTCCGTCTCGAGAGACGATGGCGTAGCTTCCTGAGAGTCTATCTGCACCGCCAAGAATGGCTGTGCAGTCCGATTCGGGAGTGACAATCCCTGCCGCACTTGGTACAGGTGAAGGCAGATGGCCGTTGTTGCTGCTGTTGACGCTGCTTCCGCCTCGATCTTTTCTGGACCGCCTCCTCGTTGCGCGCAGCCTCCGCGCGTGACGTACCTTGCCTGACCGCGAGCCTCCAGGCTAGGCGGTCGTCTGCTTGAACTTCCCATGTGTTGAGATTGATGGAGCATTGTGTCATGTCCTTTTGGCAGATGTCTTTGAACCGCAGTTTTGGGCGCCCTGTCATCCTCTTGCCTTCTGCTAGCTCGCCGTAGAGGAGGTCTTTGGGAATACGGCCTGCATCCATTCTTTTGACATGGCCGAGCCACCTGAGGCGTCTCTCGCTAAGAACTGCATGCAAACTGCTCATATTGGCTCGCTTCAGCACCTCGGTGTTGGGGACCTTATCCTGCCAGGCGACATGCAGGACGCGTCGCAGGCACCTCATGTGGAAGCTGTTGAGTTTCCTTTCGTGCCTTGCGTAGGTGGTCCACGTCTCGCTGCCATAGAGGAGAGTGCTGAGTACGCAGGCTTGGTAGATGCGCAGTCTGGTTTTCTCAGTGAGGCTGGAATTGTTCCACGCTCGCCGGTTCAGTCTGGCCATAACTGTGGCTGCCCTGGCGATTCTCCGGTTGACCTCCAAGTTGACTGACAGAGAGCTCGAGATGGTGGACCCGAGGTAAGTGAAGTCGTTGACAACCTCCAGGGTGTATCCGTCAATGGTGATGCATGGGGGAGTCCCCGTGCCTTGAACCATAACATTCGTCTTTGTCAGGCTGATGGCTAGTCCGAACTCCTTGCATGCATGGGAAAGGCAAGTGACTAGCTGCTGGAGTCCCTCTTCGGAGTGTGATGTCAAAGCTGCGTCGTCGGCGAAGAGCATCTCACGAATGAGCACCTCTTTGACTTTGGTCTTGGCTCGTAGATGGGCCAGGTTGTAGAGCTTGCCATCGGATCTGGTGTGAATGAAGACACCCTCGCTGCAGTCCTTAAAGGCGTATTGGAGGAGCATGGAGAAGAAGATTCCGAACAGCGTAGGCGCGAGGACGCAGCCCTGCTTTACTCCGCTGCTGACTGGGAAGGCCTCAGAGGTTGCGCCGTTGTAGGACACCGTGCTGTGCATGTTGTCGTGAAAGGACATGACCACAGCAAGAAGATGTGGTGGACAGCCAATCTTCCGTAGCAAGCTGAAGAGTCCGCTTCGACTGACCAGATCAAACGCCTTCGTGAGGTCAATAAAGGCGAGGTAGAGGGGTTTATGCTGCTCGTGACACTTCTCCTGCAGCTGGTGTAGGGAGAAGATCATGTCCACTGTTGATCGGCCAGTTCTGAAGCCACACTGGGACTCTGGGTAGACGCGGGAAGCAAGGGTCTGCAGGCGGGCAAGAGCGACCCGGGCGAATACTTTGCCGACGACGCTGAGGAGAGAGATGCCCCGGTAGTTGTTGCAGTCGCTGCGGTCTCCTTTGTTCTTGTACATGGTAATAATGTTGGCGTCTCTCATATCCTGGGGGATGTAACCCTCCTTCCAGCAGAGACAGAGTAGATGGTGGAGCGGCTGTAGCAGGACTGGTTTCCCGTTCTTTAGGATTTCTGGAGGGATTCCGTCGCTTCCTGGTGCTTTCCCGCAAGCAAGGCGGTCGATGGCTTTGCCGAGCTCTGCCGCAGTAGGTGGGGTGTCTAGCTCCTCCATGACTGGTAGGTCTGGGATGGCTTTAAGAGCAGTGTCTGTTACGGTGTTCTTCGTTGCGTACAGCTCGAGGTAGTGCTCGGTCCACCGCCACATTTGCTGTTCCTGGTCAGTGATGACCTCACCTGTCTTGGACTTAAGGGGGGCGATCTTGGAGGGGATTGGGCCTGTTGCCTTCTTGATACCCTCATACATTCCTCGTGCGTTGCCTATATCGGCGGCTTCCTGAATGCTTCTGCACAGGTTTAGCCAATAGGTGTTGGCACAGTGGCGGGCGGTCTTCTGGACTTTGTTCCTGGCAGCCCGTAGAGCTTGAAGTGTACTGGGAGTGGGCGTGACCTTGTAAGCCAGTAGGGCCTTCCTCTTAGCCTCGATCACGGGTTCCATTTCTTCCCAGTGAGCCTCGTACCAGTCAGCGTTCTTCCGCTCTTTCTTCCCGTAAGCAATAATGGCGGAGTTGTATATGGCGTCGCGGAGACGTGGCCAATTGGATTCGATAATGTCATCTGCCGCCACTCCCTCGCCGAGTGCATCTTCCATCTTGTTGATGAATTGCTGGGTCTTAACTGGGTTGCTGGCACAACTGGTGTTGATGCGTGGGCGACCCTTCATCTTGGAGTGGTGCAACCTCTTCGGCATTATGCGCACCTTGCTTACCACGAGGGCATGGTCCGTGTCGCAGTCTGCACTGTGGTAGCTGCGGGTGAGGAGGGTGCTGCCAATATCCGTTCTTCTGGTGATGACGAGGTCAAGCTGGTGCCAGTGGCGGGAGCGGGGGTGCCTCCATGACACCTGGTGGATCTCTTTGCACTTGAAGAATGTGTTTGTCACGCACAGGCCGTGGTGACACAAAAGCTCAAGCAGTCGCTGACCATTCTCATTGATCTTTCCTCTCCCAAAGTTTCCAAGGCAGGTGGGCCAGGCCATGTGGTCGGCTCCTACTCTTGCGTTGAAGTCTCCAAGGAGATAGAGAGCGTTACTTCTGGGGATCTTGGATAACACTTCGTCCAGTGCATGGTAGAACTGTTCTTTCTCTTCGATGGTGGCGCAGAGGGTTGGGGCGTACGCGCTAAGAATGCTGACTGGGCCGAAAGTTGTTGACAATCGGAGGGTAAGTAATCTCTCTGTGCCTCCTGTGGGTGGCTCTATGGAGTTAACAAGCGTGTTCTTCACAGCGAACCCAACACCGTGCTGTCTTGGTTGGTCCGGAGACTTCCCTTGCCAGTAGAAGGTGTAGTTGGTTTCTCTGATAGTTCCATTGTCGGCCAACCGGGTCTCCTGTAGAGCCGCAATGTCGATGTTTAGTCGTGCCAGTTCCCTATCGATGACAGCGGTTTTCCTGGCACCATTGATCCACGGAAGGTCTGCAGTAAGTCCGGGGCACATGGTCCTGATGTTCCAGCTAGCGAGGCGAAGAGCCGGAGGCTTCTTTCTTGTTGTTTGCTTGGAATTAACTGGTGCGGGTGTTTTGTGGCCCACTTTTCGAGAGGCGCCTCTCTGATCCCCACGCGCCCAGTGGGGCAGGCGAGCCATGGCGAGACGGTAGCTGTCCAGTGAGGTGCGATGACCTCTCCCACCGTCAGAGGAGACCCCTGGCGCTCGTTTCCTTCGCCAATCAGATGAGCTTATAACCGGTATCTGTCTCCTCCCGTGTTGAGTCGACATCTTGCGATGACGCTGGAGTGTCCTCTCAAGTGAAACTGAAGCTACAGAGCCTGGGCAGGGTGATATGGAGGGTCTGCTGTTGCCCATGCAGCAGACCCCCCCTCTCTTCGCAGCTGAAGGGTCCAAGGGAAAGACAAAGTCAATACAGCTTGGCTTCAGGTGCGCCGCAGGAGTTGCCGGTGTTGACCACAATGTCAAACCGCCTTAGGGACTCCGGCTCCGGATTTTCTGTCGGGGTTTACTCCCTTAGCCTTTCCCCTGAAGAGGTATGCCGCAAGGCAGCGGAGGTTTTTTGGAGTCAGAGTTTTCCTTCTCTGATTTTAGAGATGTCCTTCCTCTTTCCTCCTTTACAGTCTTGAGGGCAGCATTTACAGGCTAAAATAGAAAACTGGCAGTGTAACCTTCTAAGCAGATACTACCAATACCCTGCTTGGGTATACTCACCCAACAATAAACATCTCTTAAATGTCCTCCAAGTGCCATGCCTCGAATTAGTAAATGGCAGTGCAATGGCAGCCAAACATTTGGATCAGTTTCACTAAGTAAACCACCAACACAAGTAGGTTTTTAAAACAATAGAATAGTGTCTCATTTTATTAAAAATAATAACTATTTTTAAGCAACAGCCAGCATTCTTAGCGCGTATGCCCCAACCCTCTGCGCCACCACCGAAGAGAAAGAACAGTTCTACCATGCACTGGACGAAGCGTTATCCAAGATTCCCAGAAGTAACGCTCTCTATCTCCTTGGAGACTTCAACGCAAGAGTAGGAGCCGACCACATGGCCTGGCCCACCTGCCTTGGAAACTTTGGGAGAGGAAAGATCAATGAGAATGGTCAGCGTCTGCTTGAGCTTTTGTGTCACCACGGCCTGTGCGTGACAAACACATTCTTCAAGTGCAAAGAGATCCACCAGGTGTCATGGAGGCACCCCCGCTCCCGCCACTGGCACCAGCTTGACCTCGTCATCACCAGAAGAACGGATATTGGCAGCACCCTCCTCACCCGCAGCTACCACAGTGCAGACTGCGACACGGACCATGCCCTCGTGGTAAGCAAGGTGCGCATAATGCCGAAGAGGTTGCACCACTCCAAGATGAAGGGTCGCCCACGCATCAACACCAGTTGTGCCAGCAACCCAGTTAAGACCCAGCAATTCATCAACAAGATGGAAGATGCACTCGGCGAGGGAGTGGCGGCAGATGACATTATCGAATCCAATTGGCCACGTCTCCGCGACGCCATATACAACTCCGCCATTATTGCTTACGGGAAGAAAGAGCGGAAGAACGCTGACTGGTACGAGGCTCACTGGGAAGAAATGGAACCCGTGATCGAGGCTAAGAGGAAGGCCCTACTGGCTTACAAGGTCACGCCCACTCCCAGTACACTTCAAGCTCTACGGGCTGCCAGGAACAAAGTCCAGAAGACCGCCCGCCACTGTGCCAACACCTATTGGCTAAACCTGTGCAGAAGCATTCAGGAAGCCGCCGATATAGGCAACGCACGAGGAATGTATGAGGGTATCAAGAAGGCAACAGGCCCAATCCCCTCCAAGATCGCTCCCCTTAAGTCCAAGACAGGTGAGGTCATCACTGACCAGGAACAGCAAATGCGGCGGTGGACCAAGCACTACCTCGAGCTGTACGCAACGAAGAACACCGTAACAGACACTGCTCTTAACGCCATCCCAGACCTACCAGTCATGGAGGAGCTAGACACCCCACCTACTGCAGCAGAGCTCGGCAAAGCCATCGACCGCCTTGCTTGCGGGAAAGCACCAGGAAGCGACGGAATCCCTCCAGAAATCCTAAAGAGCGGGAAACCAGTCCTGCTACAGCCGCTCCACCATCTACTCTGTCTCTGCTGGAAGGAGGGTTACATCCCCCAGGATATGAGAGACGCCAACATTATCACCATGTACAAGAACAAAGGAGACCGCAGCGACTGCAACAACTACCGGGGCATCTCTCTCCTCAGCGTCGTCGGCAAAGTATTCGCCCGGGTCGCTCTTGCCCGCCTGCAGACCCTTGCTTCCCGCGTCTACCCAGAGTCCCAGTGTGGCTTCAGAGCTGGCCGCTCAACAGTGGACATGATCTTCTCCCTACGCCAGCTGCAGGAGAAGTGTCACGAGCAGCATAAACCACTCTACCTCGCCTTTATTGACCTCACGAAGGCGTTTGATCTGGTCAGTCGAAGCGGACTCTTCAGCTTGCTATGGAAGATTGGCTGTCCACCACATCTGCTTGCTGTGGTCATGTCCTTTCACGACAACATGCACAGCACGGTGTCCTACAACGGCGCAACCTCTGAGGCCTTCCCAGTCAGCAGCGGAGTAAAGCAGGGCTGCGTCCTCGCGCCTACGCTGTTCGGAATCTTCTTCTCCATGCTCCTCCAATACGCCTTTAAGGACTGCAGCGAGGGTGTCTTCATTCACACCAGATCCGATGGCAAGCTCTACAACCTGGCCCGTCTACGAGCCAAGAACAAAGTCAAATAGGTGCTCATTCGTGAGATGCTCTTCGCCGACGACGCAGCTTTGACATCACACTCCGAAGAGGGACTCCAGCAGCTAGTCAC
This sequence comes from Furipterus horrens, assembly GCF_987537825.1. NCBI lineage: Eukaryota > Metazoa > Chordata > Mammalia > Chiroptera > Furipteridae > Furipterus > Furipterus horrens. Next base: position 52,970,331 of record NW_028327179.1, read on the forward strand.
TTGCCTTTCCCACGCATGCAAGGAGTTCGGACTAGCCATCAGCCTGACGAAGACGAATGTTATGGCTCAAGGCACGGGGACTCCCCCATGCATCACCATCGACGGATACACCCTGGAGGTTGTCAACGACTTCACTTACCTTGGGTCCACCATCTCGAGCTCTCTGTCAGTTGACTTGGAGGTCAACCGGAGAATCGCCAGGGCAGCCACAGTTATGGCCAGACTGAACCGGCGAGCATGGAACAATTCCAGCCTCACTGAGAAAACCAGACTGCGCATCTACCAAGCCTGCGTACTCAGCACTCTCCTCTATGGCAGCGAGACGTGGACCACCTACGCAAGGCACGAAAGGAAACTCAACAGCTTCCACATGAGGTGCCTGCGACGCGTCCTGCATGTCGCCTGGCAGGATAAGGTCCCCAACACCGAGGTGCTGAAGCGAGCCAATATGAGCAGTTTGCATGCAGTTCTTAGCGAGAGACGCCTCAGGTGGCTCGGCCATGTCAAAAGAATGGATGCAGGCCGTATCCCCAAAGACCTCCTCTACGGCGAGCCAGCAGAAGGCAAGAGGATGACAGGGCGCCCAAAACTGCGGTTCAAAGACATCTGCAAAAAGGACATGACACAATGCTCCATCAATCTCAACACATGGGAAGTTCAAGCAGACGACCGCCTAGCCTGGAGGCTCGCGGTCAGGCAAGGTACGTCACGTGCAGAGGCTGCGCGCAACGAGGAGGCGGTCCAGAAAAGATCGAGGTGGAAGCAGCGTCAACAGCAGCAACAACGGCCATCTGCCTTCACCTGTACCAAGTGCGGCAGGGATTGTCACTCCCGAATCGGACTGCACAGCCATTCTCGGCGGTGCAGATAGACTCTCGGGAAGCTACACCATCGTCTCTCGAGACGGACGGCTGCCGACGACGATCCTCTTCTAAACAAGTCCCTTTAACATCTCACATAACAGTGGTTTGGGTCTGATGAACTCCTTCAGTTTTACTTTGTCCTGGAAACACCTTCTCTGCCCTTCTATTCTGAATGACAGCTTCACTGGGTAGAGTAATCGTGGCTGTAGGTTTTTGATTTTCATTACTTTGAATATTTCTCACCAGTCCCTTCTTGCCTGCAGAGCTGAAATCAGCTGATAGTCTTATTGGGACCCCTTTGTGCGTAATTCTCTTCTTGTCTCTTGCTTCTTTTAAGATTCTCTCTTTATCTTTAATTTTTGACATTTTGATTACAATGTGTCTTGGTGTGGTTCTGCCTGGGTTCAGTTTATTTGGACCTCTATGCTTCCTGGACCTATAAGTCTCCTTCCTTCCCCAAGTTACAGAAGTTCTGCTTCATTATTTTTTCATATAATTTTTCAATTTTTAGTTCTTCACCTTCTTGCAATCCTATAATTCAGATGTTCACTCTCTCATAGTTGTCCCAGAGATATCTGAGCTTCTCCTCATTTTTCTCACTTTTTGTTTCCTCTGTACTGGTTGACTGTTTGTTCCTTCCCTATGTTCCAATTTGTTGATTTGATCCCCGGTTTTTCTTTCCTCGCCACTTGTTTCGTATGTGTTTTCACTCATTTCAGCAGGACTAGCCTTCATTTCTTCCCTGTCTTGATTAAGTCCCAGTGTTATTTCTGTAAGCTGTCTTATAACTATAGCTCTGAACTGAGCCTCAGAAAGGTTATCTATCTGTTTGTTAATTCATGTATTTGCTTTCTGGTCATCTGCATGGTTGGGATCTCTATCATTAACCCTGCCATCCTGGCAGTTTTTTGCTTCCTGGGCGTGGCTGTCACACCTCCTTTGCTATCGGGGGCGGAGCCCCATGCACTCGTCTCACCACACTGTGGCGCTTTGTGTGAGGGCGGGGGTCCAAGATGGATTCCTGCCATTCTCTCTCCACTGAGAGACCAGGAGCCGCCTTCTCCATCCCCACATCCTCTGGGCCTCACAGTTCAAGGCAATGGGGGTCTGCCTTCCCCGGCATTGGAATCGCGAGCTGACTGGTTTGGTCTGCAGCTAGGGGTGCGCCCAGGCACTTCTTGCCTCCCCTTAAATATAGGCATCTGTGCTTACTGCAGTCCCTCCGCCCATCTCTGCAGCTGTCGCTGCCAGCACAGCTTGACCTCTCTACCCTGGCTTCATCCCTCCTACCCATCCAGACAAGTGCCACTTGTTTATAACTTCATACATTGGACTTCCATGTATCTTTATTTTCTGGAACTTCTGGTTATTTCTGGTTTTGTGGTAGTTGTAGTCCTTAGTTGTAGAGGGAGATGGCGCACGTCAGTCTAGGCCTCCATCTTGGCTGGAAGTTAGAAAATAATTATTTTTTTTGTAAAAAAAAAAAATCATGAGTAAAATGATAGGAGTTTGTTTTTTCCTGGCCTCCTTTTTCTTTCTCATGCATATCTCTTCTGGCATTAAGCAGAACAAACAGAACACTGTGTTGACAAATTGTAGTGCAGATAGCAATAGAACTGGAATGAGCTTTCCTCCATGGATGTGTCCTAGAGGCTCCCACTTCGCAGCACGTTGGGTCCTTTCCATTCTTGGGGCTTGCAAAGTGAGTTTGTAGTTATTCTGGGACTCTTGTTGCCCCACTGTAGTGCATAATAAAGCCTTAGGTGGTCCGTTTAGTCACTTTAATGGTGAGAGAAAAGAGGTTGCTTTCAAGACATGAGGGCTTGGCATCTGTCATACTTACACATGAATGATTTTAGTATTCAGAGAATCAATCAGGAGCTAATTAAAGTCAATCCTAAATTATTTACCTGGGTCAGATTTTTGTTTACATATTCAAGATAGACTGTTTCTCAGTATCATAAGTCATCTTAATAAATCTTAAATGTTTGCTCTGTGGCTTTTTGATTCCCTAGTCATTGTTAATTTTTGTTTTGAATCTTACTTTGTTTTAAAAGATTTACAAAATTTATCCAGATCATTGCTACCACTAGGTGTAATCAACTGAAAATTATGAAGCATTGGAGAGACCATCTGATGGTGGGCATGAATGTATGCTTAGAAATGACAGAAATAAGGACTTTGAACTTTTATCATTTAAAAAACACGAAAGTAAGCAAAATATAAAATATACATAATGTTTAAAGATTAAGATTCCCATAGAGGGCAGTGGTTCTCAAACTTTTCTGTTTAGCAGGGTTACCACAATAGGTGCTTGGTGCAGCCTTTCAAAATCTGTTTTTTGAAAAAGCTCCACTGGTGAAACTGGTAAGTTCCATTCCACAAAATAGTCAGGTATATTTTTTAATTCAAACTCTACCAGCACTGGACCATGTGACATTCATCGTTCTCACTAACCCAATTACCCTCCTTTATTTTAGTTATAAAGACATAAACTGAATTTATTTAAGCACATACCTTAACAAATTTAGACTAATTTATGAAATCTTAGCTATGGTATTTTCTTTTTTAAAAAAATTTATTTGTTTATTTATTTATTTTTAGAGAGAGGGGAAAGGAGAAAGAGAGGGAGAGAAACATCACTGTGTGGTTGCCTCTCACTCGCGCCCCCAACTGGGGACCTGATGTGCAACCTAGTCATGTGCCCTGACTGGGAATTGAACCAGCGACACTTGGCTCGCAGGCCGATGCTCAATCCACTGAGCCACAGCAGCCAGAGCTTGGTATTTTCTTGTTGACAAAGTAGTTTCTCTTGCATCCCTTATTAAGCTTTTTTTTCTTTCATGAGTCTTTAATCCTCTTATAACAGCCCCCCCACCCCCCAAAAAAAGCCATCCCAGAATTGGTACAGAATAATTTGAAAAAACCCTTTAAGTGGCCACATGCATGTGTTTTCACATATACAATTGTGTTAGGCTGGGTTTTTGGGTTGCCTGTTCAAAATGCACCTTAGACAAGCTCAAGCAGAAAAGGAAATTTATTGGCTCATGTAACTGAAAAGTCCAGGGATTGATTCAGCTGCTCCAGCTTGATTCAGAGATTCCATTAATCACCCCAACTTCCTTCATAACCTGAGCCTCCTTTTCTCCCATTGGAAATAGGCTTCCTCCATGTGGCTAAGAGTGCGGCCACCAGTAGCCTGAAGTTCACAAATTCATAGCTAAGCACCCTAATATCTGCATGTCAACTCCAGTAAAGACTTCATTTATTACCACCTACTTGAGTCCCACAGCCATTCTCGGCGGTGCAGATAGACACTTAAGAAGCTACACCATCGTCTCTCGAGACGGACGGCTGCCGACGACTTGAGTCCCATCTCACTGCTATGATGGTGCACAAGAATTAAAGCACCATCTAGACCCTGAGGAATGGGGAGGAACTCTCTAGAGAAAATGTTGAGTTGCTCTGGGACAAGGGATGGCAAACTTTTCTGTAAAGGGTCTAATAGTCAATATATTAGGCTTTATGGGCTACCTATGATCACTGCTGCATATTCTTTTTTTTTTTTTTCTTTCCTAATAAGCTTTCTTAGTACTGCACTGAAGAAAAAGTAGAATCAAAATTGAGCAGAACAGAACAATAGGGACAAAGGAAAGAGGGAATAAAAAAAAAAAGGTGAGGGTAAATTGAAACATTTCAGAATGTATTATTTTTTAAGTAATTTTATTGATTATTTTGTTACAGTAGTCCCAATTTTTTTCCCTTTGCTCCCCTCTACCCAGTACCACCCTGCCCTCCAGCAATCCCACCCCCCTTAGTTCATGTCCATGGGTCATGCATATAAGTTCGTTGGCTTCACCCTTTCCTATATTATTATTAACTTCCCCCTGTCTATTTTTGTACCAAACAATTATGCTTCTTAATCCCTGCACCATTTCCCCATTCCCCCACTTCCCCCTCCCAGCAGATAACCCTCCAAATTATACTCATATCTATGATGCTGTTCCTATTCTGGTTTGCTTAGCTGGATTTTCTTTTTATTTTTTAGACTCAGTTGTTGATAGTTTTGAGTTTGTTGTCATTTTAATGTTTATAATTTTGATCTTGTTTTTCTTAAGTAAGTCCCTTTGACATTTCATATAATAATGTCTTGGTGACGATGAATCCCTTTAGCTTTACCTTGTCTGGGAAGCACTTTATCTGCCCTTCCATTCTAAATAATGGCTTTGCTGGATAGAGTAATCTTGGTTGAAGGTCCTTGCTTTTCAGCACTTCGAATACTTCTTGGCAGTCCCTTCTTACCTGCAAAGTTTCTTTTGAGAAATCAGCTGATAGTCTTACAGGCACCCCTTTGTAGGAAACTCTCTGCTATTCTCTTGCTGCTTTTGAGATTCTCTCTTTATCTTGAACTTTTGGCATTTTAATTATGATGTGCCTTGGTGTGGTCCTCTTTGGGTCTAGATTCTTTGGGACTCTCTGTGCTTCCTGGACTTGTATGTCTATTTCCTCCCCCAAATTTGAGAGTTTTCCTTCATTATTTCTTCACAAAAATTTTTTTTTCTTGCCCTTCCTCTTCTCCTCTGGCACCCGTATGGTTCAGATGTTGGCATGTTTAAAGTTTAAAGAGGTTTCTACGCCTCTCCTCATTTTTTCAATTCTTGTTTCCTCATTCTGTACTTGCTGACTGTTTTTTTTCTTCCTTATGTTCCAAATCACTTATTTGAACCCTGGTTTCAGTTCCTTCACCATTGGTTATGTGTGTATTTTTCTTCGTTTCATTTAGCATAGCCTTCACTTCTTCCCTTATGCGTCTGCCATATTTAAGCGTATCTGTCAAGCCTGTGACCATCTTTATCATCAGTGTTTTGAACCCTGCATCTGTTAGGTTGGCTATCTCCTCGTTGCTTAGTTCTCCCACTGGAACCTTGATCCATTCCTTTTTTTGGGCCATACTTCTCTGTCTCCTCATACTGGCAGGCTTTTGTGTTTGTTTGTCTCCATGTCTTAGGTAGAGTTGTCGCTCCTGTTATGTTGTAGGGGGTAGAGTCTTTGAGATTTGTCAATACAGGGTGACACATTTCCCCACATTGTGGAGCTGTTAGTGAGGGGTCTGAGAGGGAACAATGCCGCTTGTTCAGCACTCGCCACTTTTCCAGGAACTCCCAATTTGTATGGGACCGGTTGCCCTGACTGTCATTCCCAGAGTAGGTGGATCTGCGGATATTCTAGGACCATGGGGGCCCTTTAAACAAGTGGATTCTGCTGAGAGACTGGCAGTTTCTTCTCCCACCCCAACCCCTACTGGTTTGCACAGTCAAAAGCAAAGAAGCTTTATTTTCCCTGGCGCTGGGACCATGAGCTGCACGGTCTGGTCTGGTGCTGAGAGCGCTCCCCAGGTGTCCCTCCCTAGTTTTTAAAACATGTGACTGTGCTTTCTGCTGGCCTGCTGCTGTTGCTGCTGGTCCTGCTGCCACCACACTGCATCCTCTCCACCCCAGCTCCTCCCCTTCTACCTGTCTGGATGAATATTTCTTCTTTATATCTTTGTTTGTTGGACTTCCCTGCAGCTTGATTTTCTGGAACTTCTGGTTGTCCTAGTTTTGAGGTAGTTGTATTCCTTCTTAGTTATGGAGGGAGGTGCAGCATATCTGTCTAGGTCTCCATCTTGGCCGGAAGTTCAGAATATATTTAAGGACATATATCTTATCACAAAATAACAAAATTGAAGGATTTGTAGAGATGTGAATCTAGGAAAACTATCCTCTGCAAAAATGAAAGAAAATTTTATTTCACTTAAATATGAGCAACAGGAAAAGACCATGGTCAAAGTTCATACAAAGTTTTGATAAGATATAGTATGAAGTATAATAACATTCTTTCAGACAGTGAAAAGTACATGCTCACAAAACAGATGAAAACTCTAAAACCTATTATTTAAAATAAGCTAAAATGAAATAACATGATAAAATCTATGAAGGCGCAACAAATCAAAGCTAGAGAGATTCTCAAATGAGGTATTTGGAAAATAAAAATATTTGAAAATAGAGGTGACAGAACTACCTCAGGCAAGAATTAGAAAATTTAAAAATCATTTCAGAAATAAAGAAAAAAAGAGCAAATACATATAATTTATTTTTAAAAAGAGCAAAAGGAAGAAAATTTTGAAAGTGAAAAAGATATGAAGAGGTGGGATTTGAGAGAAAATAATAATTTAAAAGATTTTTAAAGAAGATCAAACATATGTATAATAGAATTTCCTGAAAAAGAAAACCAATCAATTGAAAAGAGCAGATGCGAAAAAGTATAATTCAAGAAAACCTACCATAAAAACTAAACCCTAAAACTACCTCTTAAAAAGAAACAATGTATCTGGGGTAAAATGACTCAGAACAGATTTCACTGAGACATATTCTTGTAAAATTTTTAAAATTTAAAAAACAAAAAATTTTGATATTCCTATTAAAGGACTAAAACATTTCTTAGAGAAAGCAAATTAAATTGTCATCACTTTTTCTTACAGCAATGGTTTATTCCAGGAGAGAAAATAAAAATAAATCAAAGACTCTGTATCTAACCAGACTCACTTTCAGTTATAAAAGCTTCAGTCACATTATTTCGAAATTGCAAGAATTAAGGAAATATTATTTCAAAGACCTTTCCTGAGGAACCTACTAAAGAACTATTTTCAGAAAGCAAAATAACTGGAATTAGTAATAAGAATTAAATACCTGAGAAACTAGAGCTAAAAGAAGAGCTTATAAAGGTATATGTTTAAGTATGATGTGTAATGACTATATGTTTTGATAGTGTAATAGAGTGAAACTATCAAAAACTTGGGAAAAATAGGGTGAGTATATGAAAAATAGATTAAACTTGCTGATTGCTTTATAGGTGTTACCTGGAAATAAAATAATATTATTTCAAATTAGATGTTGAAGGAGAAGAAAGGATGAGACAAGAGCTTGCAAGCTAAATTTAATATTACTCATGGTAGAAACTAACAGATAACAATAAAAAATAAGAGCCCTAGGGGGACTAAGTAAAGATATTAGTATAGGAGTAATGATTAAAATATACCCACAAACATATTTTCTTATATTAATGATAAAATATAACAATGCAGGAATAAATTAAATTTTAACATTTTTTAAAGTGGCTGTGGTTGAAGGATGAGAAAATAGTGTAGAAAGGATAGGGTTAATAGTTATAGTTCTTTGAATATATTTTGTTTTGTAGATTTGACTTTGGAATCATATAAATATTTTACATATTATAAAGTAAACTGAAACGTAAAAAAATTTTAATTTCTAAAAAATAAAAGTAAAATTAAACAAAACCCACTGCCTATCCATACAGAAGCAAACCCACACAGGAGGAACTATTCAAATTAATTCTAAAGTACAGTGATTTGACTACACTGGGACAAACACCAAGGGCAGAAATAAATGCAAAATATCAAACTATTTCTAATATTCCTATTGTGGGCAGTAACATTGGTATTGTTATTTGGAGTCTGTAGTGTATGAAGGGTGGGATGGAGCAAAATAACAATTTTGATGGTGTTATCAAGAAACATGATTTTTGACAAGGGTGAAAATGGATTAAGTAAAATCAATGAGGAAGTAAAAATTTGATATTTTAAGTATTCATATGAATTCATGATATTTTTAAATTAAAAAAAAACTGTCCAGAATTTTGATTTCTGGAATGGTGTGGTAAGATTCTCCAAAACTTTGCTAACAAGAGGCTGAACAAAACATAAAATGGAAAAACTGAGAAATGAGATTTACACAGTGTCTTTGAAAGGCTCCACATATTCCACAGAATCTAGAAAGCTGAATACTTGTGCAGGGCTGTGTGTATGCCTAGGAAAGATCAGATAATGTTCTACTTTTTCATCTTATGATGATCTTGAGGCTTTACATAGGGAGAAATTAAGGCAAAAGTAGATTTTTAAAGTGCCTGACTGAAGCATTTAAGGTTTGGCACAAAACATACACATAATTTTCAGAAAAGGGTAGGAGACTTGTTGGCTCAGGCATGAAGAAATCTCTGTCTAGCCATTAGCTGACTACTAAGTGAAATTAGGAGAGACTTCAGTCACCACACATGACAAAGAACACAGATTTTACAGAATTGATCCAGAAAAGTCACTACACAAGCACACAAGCATCATCAATGACAAACATCAGGAACAAAAAACCCGGGGTGGAGTAGCTAATTTTCAGAGTTGCCATATATTATTTAAAATGTCAATTTTTAACAAAAAATTATAACATATGCAAAGAAACAAGAAAGTTTCTTATTCTGTCTATAGAAAAGACCTAGAAACAATGATAAATCTAGTAGCAATAAGCACCTTTAGTGCCAAAATTGTGGTCTCTAAATGTAATTTCTTACCTAAAAAAATAAAGTAAAACTATGGCTATTTGGAGAAATAGTTGATCCCATGTTTGGGGAAGGAAATACAAGATAAGCTTGAAACTTCTTGTCATACCATAAAGAAAGTTATCAATACCAAGTGGTGGTGTCATGTCAAAAATTCTCAGAAGCAGCTTGAGTAAACTCCAACTGACCAAAGATGGGACCATTTGAGTATTCTATAAGGATAATAATTAAAGTAGATCAAAAGTCACTCAAATCTATCTTAGTTTGAGTGCTTCCCCAAGCAGAACATGAGACAAAGAATTGGATACTGGTAGTTTGTTAGAGAAGTGATTCCAAATGAGTGAGAAAATAAATCAGAGAAGGGAAAACAGTGAATTAAAGGTACATTAATGAGTTGAAGACCCTCTCATAAATTATGTATAATATTTCTAAAAATTGTCCTACCAAGAGAAGGGGAAGCAGCCCCTCATTTGTTGAAAGATGTTTTTTGAGCATTAGATATTTATCATTTCTGGGCTGTCCTCGGGGTAAGCTGAGCAAACTCCTGTGTCATAAGAGAAAGGTCTCAAAGAAGCAAAGTGGAGAATGATGTGGGAAGCTGATTGTACACATAGATACTGTCTATCACAGATGCAGGCAAAACCTGAGGTGAGCTCAGGAAATATGGGCTTGGGTATCAACAGCATTAACTAAAAATATCTGAGTTCATAATGATAACTTCAGTTAAAAAAAAACACCCCCCCAACTCATTAGTTACCCTTGAGGGATTAGGAAACCAACTCATTATTTTGAAAACTGCTCCAGTAATGGAAAGATTCAGGCATTTATCATGGATTTTCTATTTGATGTGTACCACATGGTTGTCACATGGTTGATGCAAGATTGATCCTTAAATAGATATATCCTGGATAGTAAATGGTAAACAAATAATGGAACTAGAATATCACCGATTTTAATTCCAGTTGATTAGTTGATCTAGGCAAATCACAGATGTGTGCTATCAACACAAAAATAGACAGCAAAACATTATGTAATTCTTTATGGAAGTATGCAAGTCCACCAGTAAAGTAGTATTACCCAAAATATTAAACCTGAATTTGATCAAGCCTTTAGATTTCACCCCCATAGGGGGCGAAATACCACAGGGAGATAATCAACAAACTTTAGGCTGTGGGAGTGTCCAGGAGACATGAGACAGTTCATTCAACAAAATAAATGCAGTGAAAGGAGGAAAAAAGAAAATGGGGGAGCTCCAGAGATTAAGAAGGATATTAGAGGCATCGACCAATTGTAATTTATGAATCTTACTTAAATGGTGATTCCAATAGACTTCTTTTAAAATTGAGATATAATTGAAACATAACATTGTATTAGTTTTATTTTATTTTTTTAATGTGTTTTATTGATTATAATGTTACATTTGTCCCAATTTCCCTTCCCTCTGCTCCCCTCCACCCGGTGGCCCCCCTCCCTCCAGTTGTCCCCCCCTTTTAGACCATGTCCATTAGTTGTGCATATAGTTCTTCTCAACCTCTCTCTGTCTATTCCATTCCCTCCTACGATGTTCCTTAATTCTTATATCATCTCCCTCCCTCTCCCCATTCCCCCTCCCTGCTGACCTCCCCCCAATATGCTTCCCATACCTATAGTTCTTTTTCCACTCTTGTTGCCTGTGTAGTTTGCCTTTGTTTCAATTCCCTAGCTTCTGTTGTTGTTTCTTGTGATGCAGTTTTCATTTTAGTGTTCATAGTTTTGATCCTCCTTTTTCTAAACAAGTCCCTTTAACATCTCATATAACAGTGGTTTGGATCTAATGAACTCTCAGTTTTATTTTGTCCTGGAAGCACTTTCTCTGCCCTTCTATTCTGAATGACAATTTCCCTGGATAGAGTATTCGTGGTTGTAGGTTTTGGATTTTCATTACTTTGAATATTTCTTGCCAGTCCCTTTTTGCCTGCAGGGTCTCCCTTGAGAAGTCAGCTGATAGTCTAATTGGGACCCTTTTGTACATGATTCTTTTCTTCTCTCTTGCTGCTTTTAAGATTCTCTCTTTATCTTTAACTTTTGACATTTTGATTATAATGTGTCTTGGAGTGGTTCTCCCTGGGTCCAGTTGTTTTGGAACTCTCTGTGCTTCCTGGACCTGTAAGTCTATTTCCTTCCCCAAGTTTGGGAAGTTCTGCTTTATTATATTTTCACTTAATTTTTCAATTTCTAGTTCTTCTTCTTCGCCCTCTGGCAAACCAATGATTCTTATGTTGGGCCTTTTATAGCTGTCCCAGAGGTTTCTAATCCTCTCATCATTTTCCTTGCTTCCCGTTTTTTCTCTCTGCACTGGTTGACTGTTTGTTCCTTCTTTGTGTTCTGGTTTGTTGATTTGAACTCTGGATTTTATTTCCTCACCATCTGTCTCATATGTGGTTTTGTTCCTTTCAGTATGTTTTTCGATTCTTTCTCATCTTTTTCCAGATCTTTTGTTAATTCTGTAAGCCACCTGATAACAATGGCCCTGAACTGAGCCTCTGACTGGTTTCTCATTTGTTCATCTGTCAGATTCTTCATCTATTGCCTGGTGAGCTGCGCCACCGGGATTTCTATAGTTGTCTGCCTCATTTTGACAGATGCGTTTTGTTTTCTTGGGCCGGCTATAGGGGGTGGTGCCTGTGTACTCCTCACAACCCAGCGACTGGCGCCGATCCGCAACCTTTCTCGCCAGAGCTTTGTCGTCACTGCCCAGCTACCAGTGGCGATCCGCAACCTATTTCGCAGCCCAGTTATTCTGCTAGGAGACCGGGATCCGTCCTCCCGCCCCCTGGGCCTCACTGTTCGAGGCAATGTGGTGGCTGCTTCTCCCAGCATTGGGGTCGCGAGCCGCTGGGGTTTGATTGCAGCCGGGATTGTCCTCCCTGCCGCTGGGATTGTTCTCCCTGCCGCTGTCCCTGGTGCGACCACGAACAGCACCGCCCACTTTCGCTCTTACCTACCCAAAGAGTGCCGCTGGTTTATAACTTCATACGTTGGGCTTCCGTGTAGTTTTATTTTCTGGAATTTCTAGTTATCTTTTGTTTTGAAGTAGTTGTATTCCTCTCTAGTTGTAGAGGGAGGCCGAGCATGTCCGTCTAAGCCTCCATCTTGGCCGGAAGTCACATTGTATTAGTTTTAGGTGTACAGCATAATGACTTGATATATGTATGTATTGTTAGATGATTACCACAGTAAGTTAACATCCATCATCATACAAGGCTACAATTTTTTATTCTTGTGATAAGAACTTTTAAGATTTACTCAGTAACTTTCAAACATACAATACAGTATTGTTAATTATAGTTACCATACTGTACATTAGATCTCCAGGACTCATTTATCTTATAAATGGAAGTTTGCACATTTTGAACCCCTTAACTCATTTTGCCCAATTCCCACCCTCTGACTTTTTGGACGCCACCAATCTGTTTTCTGTATTTATGAGTTCTTTTTTTTTTTTAAAGATTCCACGTGTAAGTGATATTACACTATCTGTATGTCTTTAGAAAAATGTCTACTCAGATCCTCTGCTCATTTCTAAATTAACTTTTTTAGCTATTGAGTTGTATGGGCTCTTTATATATTTTAGATATTGACTCATTATCACATACATGATTTGCAGATATTTTCTCCCATTCTATAGATTGCCTTTTTATTTTGTTGATGGTTATCTTTGCTGCGCAGAAGCTTTTGAGTTTGATGTAGTCCCACTTGTTGATTTTTGCTTTTGTTGGTGTTTTTCTTTCTCTTTTTTGTTATCTTTGCTTTTGGTGTCAAATCTAATTAATCATTACTAAGACCAATGTCAATGATCTTATGTTTTCTTTTAAGAGTTTTGTGATTTCAGGTCTTATGTTCAAAGCTTTAATCCATTTTGAGTTGATTTTTCTGTGCAGTGTAAGAGAGTGGTCTAGTTTTATTCTTTTGCATGTGGCCATCCAGTTTTCCCAACATCACTTACTTATTGAAGAAAATGTCCTTTCCTCATCTTGTGTTCTTGGCTCATTTGTCATAAATTAATTGGCCATATATGTGTGAGTTTATAGCAGGGCTTCCTATTGTATTCTGTTGACCTGTTTATATGTTTTTATTCCAATAGTATCCTGTTTTGATTATTATAGCTTTATACTATAGTTTGAGATCAGAAAGCATGGTGCCTTTAGCTTTAAAATTTCTTTGACTATTCAGATTCATTCGTGGCTGTACACAAATTTTTTAATTGTTAATTCTATTTCTGTGAAAAATGCCATTGGAATTTTGATAGAGATTGCATTGAACCTATAGAGCACTTTGAATTTAATGTTAATTCTTTCGATCCATGAACATGAAATGTTTCATTTATTTGTGTTTCTTCAGTTTCTTTCATTAATGTCTTATAGTTTTCAGTGTATAAGTCTTTCACTTACTTGGTTGAATTCACTCCTAGGTATTTCATTCTTTTTCATGTGATTGTAAATGAGATTGTTTTCTTCAGTTCTCTTCTGATAGTTTATTATTAATGTATTAGAAATACAACCGATTTTTGTATACTGATTTTTAAAAGTATATATATATATATTTTTTAATCTTTTTTATAAGTATATTTTATTGATTATATTGTTACAATAGTTCCAATTTTTCCCCTTTGCTCCCCTCCATCCAACACCCCCTCCTCTAAAAATCCCCCCCAAGTCCATGCCCATGGGTCGTACATACAAGCTCTCCTGCCTCACCCTTTCATATATTCTTCTTCTTTTTAAAAAATAAATAAATGATTAATTAATTATTTTAACAATGAAAAATAACAATCCCTACCTCTCAGACTTAAGACCCTTTATAATCTTATAAAGGACAATGGGCGAAGGTCTCGAGCTCTTCTAGCTGCTTCAAGCTGGACATGGTCGTCGTCCTACCTACACTTGGGTCCAGAAATCCCTAATAAAAGTGGGGGTGTGGAGGGGAGGGTGGCCTTCCCACATGGGGAAGGATCTTGCAGACTCCAGGTCAGTTGGATATCCCCAGACAACAACGTGCTTGGTTTAACAGGCTGGCATCCTTGTTGTATTCTGGGGGCAAAAGATTTGACAACAGGGTTAAAAGACATCATTCAATCCATAACCACTAGATAACAGAAGGCAGGGATTAATTTTTCAATGTCCCACATTAGGGAAAAAAAGGCCTTCTTTGGAGGAAGGTGTGCCTGGCACAGCTCACCTGTCCAAAACCATTTTGCCCATTATACTTAGTTTGGGCTGAGGGAAATATTTTAGGTTTCCCCCCCTCTCAGACCTCTGGGCCCTTTCTGTCCAAGCCATTAGGACAGAAAAGAGAAACCAGTTTTAGTGAAGGCCACAAACCACTCCATACTTCACCAACCCAGCCACTTACTTCAGCTAAACTGCTGTGTCTCAGGAGGCAGCGCTGCAGGCAGGATTAAGTGAGGCCTATACGTACAGACAATCACTCAGGCAATGAGATCATAGGCTTATGCCCTTTGAAAACAGAAAACACATGTTAATTTATGTAACATAACCCACAAACAAGTCTCTAAATCTGTAAGACTGTCTTATTGGAAAGACATCCAGTTGCAAGGCATTTGACATTCTTCTTGCCTGTAAATTAAACATCTTTGATGATACCACAGACATAGTTTAAATTTCAAATGAAAACAAATTTTAAATGAAAAGAAACTTTAAAGATGGTTAGCTGCACTACTTTATAGTCTGCCACTGATCATTGTGATTTTCCTTGAATAACAATTTTTCTTCTTAGATTACCCTTCTTGTCATTAAAGGGACTGCGTTAAGTCCATTTTTAATTTATTCTATTCATTTGCATAAACACAACAAGATCAGCAAATGATCACTTATGATCTTTAGTTCTGCTTTGCTGGAACTTACACAAGGAACATTTAGGGTGACCTTCAGTCTGCCCTTCAGGGCACAGAAGCTGAGCCACATACCTGGCATTCAGTCTTGCCTGTAAACACCTGTCTTTTCCAAGTCCTTCTGGTTTTCCATTGTGCCTTAAGGTCCCTTCTAGCCATCTTTCAGGAAACAACCTTCATTCCTTCCCTGGAAAGATTGCTATGGACCGCACAACCAACCATAGTACCAGGCCTTTTATCTCCTGGGCTTTTATTACCTTTGAAAGTCAATCCCAGTTTCTCAGGAATTTTTGGTAACAACCAGAGCTGAAGTATATCTCCTTTAGGCATGACATTCCAGTCAAAGTCTTGGTCAAAAAAAAAAAAACCTTTATTGACAACTGGTCTTATTAGTTTTATGCAAACTTATGTCATTACTTACTTCTTTAGAATGCCAAACTCTGGAGGGATCAGATAGGGAGAAAAATATACAGTATGAAGAATTCTTGTCTTTCTAATATTCACTGAACTGGCATTTCCATTCTTCATATTTTCATTTTTCCCCCACTAAAAATTTTTTTGTTTGTTTTTCCATTACAGTTGTCCCACTTTTTTCCCCCTCTTGCTTCCCGGCACCCTGTCCCTCCCTTCTCCCACATTCAGTCCCCACTCAGTTGTCCATGTCCGTGGGTCATTTATACATGTTCTTTGACTAGACCCATTCCCTTCTTACCCCCTTTTCTCCCTCCCACCTCCCCCCTTTTTGCTGTTAGTCTACTCCTTGTTTATATACCTCTGGTTCAATTTTGCTCATTTGTTTGTGCTGTTCATTATTTTCCTGTAATAGGTGATAGCATAAGGTATTTTTCTTTCGTTGCCTGGCTTATTTTGCTAAGCATAGTTCTCTCTAGTTCCATCCATGTTCTTGCAAATGGTAGAAGTTTCCTCTTTCTTTCTGCTACATTGTGCTCCATTGTGTAAATGTACCACAGTTTTTTGATTCATTCATCTACAGATGGGCACTTAGGTTATTTCCAGCACTTGGCTATTGTAAATAGTGCTGCTATGAACATAGGGGTGCATAGGCTCTTTTGAATTGGTGTTTCAGAATTTTTCAGATATAATCCTAGGAATTGAATTGCTGGTTCAAAAGGCAGTTCCATTTTTAGTTTTTTGAGGAAATTCCAAACCGTTTTCCATAGTGGCTGCACCAGTGCGTTCCCACCAGCAATGTACTAGGGTTCCCATTTCTCCACATCCTCTCCAGCACAAGTTGTTTGTTGATTTGTTGAAGATGGCCATTCTGACTGGTGTGAGATGGTATCTCATTGTGGTTTTTATTTGCATCTCTCTGATGGCTAGTGATGTTGAGCGTTCTTTCATATATCTATGGACCCTCTGTATGTCCTCTTTAGAGAAGTGTCTGCTCAGTTCACTTGCCCATTTTTTAATTGGGTTGTCTGTCTTCTTGGTGTTGAGTCGTATGAGTTCTTTATATATTTTGGAGATCAATCTCTTATCTGATGTATCATTGGCAAATATATTTTCCTATATGGTTGGTTTCCTTTTCATCTTGCTGATGTTTTCTTTTGCTGAGCAGAAACCTTTTAGTTTGATGTAGTCCCATTTGTTTATTCTTTCCTTTATTTCCCTCTCCTTAGGAGATATATCAGTGAAAATGTTGCTACGTGGGATATCTGAAAATTTTCTGCCTATTTTTTCCTCTAGGACTTTCACGGTGTCATGGCTTACATTTAAGTCTTTGATCCATTTTGAGTTTATTCTGGTGTATGGTGTAAGTTGGTGGTCTAGTTTCATTTTTTTTTTTGCATGTCCCTGTCCAGTTCTCCCAACACCATTTGTTGAAGAGGCTCTTTTCACTCCATTTGATGTCCCTTCCCCCTTTGTCAAATATTAGTCGACCACGTAGACCTGGGTTTATTTCTGGTTCTCCATTTTGTTCCATTGATCTATATGTCTGTTTTTATGCCAATACCAGACTGTTTTGATCACAGCGGCTTTGTAATATTGTTTGATATCTGGTATTGTGATTCCTCATACTGTTATTCTTCCTCAAAATTGCTGTAGTTATTCGGGCTCTTTTTTGGTTCCATATAAATTTTTTAAGTATTTGTTCTAGGTCTGTGAAAAATGTCATTGGTATTTTAATAGGGATTGCATTTAATCTATAAGTTGTTTTGGGTAGCATGGACATTTTAATGATGTTGATTCTTCCCATCAAAGAACATGGGAATTGCTTTCATTTATTTGTATCTTCCTTAATTTCTTTCTTCAATGTTGCATAATTTTCAGTGTACAGATCTTTTATCTCTTTGGTTAAGTTTATTCCTAGGTACTTTATTCTTCTTGTTGCTATAGTAAATGGTATTTTCTTTTTTGCTTCTGTCTCTGATATTTTATTGTTGGTGTACAGAAATGCTTTAGATTTCTGTATATTTATTTTGTACCCTGCTATTTTGCCAAATTCACTTATTATATCGAGTAGTCTTTTAGTGAACTTTATAGGGTTTTCTAGTATACTGTCATGTCGTCTGCAAATAGTGATAGCTTTACTTCTTTCCCAATTTGGATGCCTTTTATTTTTTTTTCTTGTCTGATTGCTGTGGCTAGGACTTCCAACACTATGTTGAATAAAAGTGGGGAGAGTGGACAGCCTTGTCTAGTTCCTGATTTCAGGGGGAATGCTTTCAGTTTTTGTCCATTGAGTATGATGTTGGCTTCAGGCTTCTCATATATAGCCGTAATTATGTTAAGGTATGCTCCCTTTTTTCTTATTTAGCTGAGTGTTTTCATCATAAATGGGTGTTGTACTTTATCAAATGCTTTTTCTGCATTTATAGATATGACCATGTGATTTTTGTCTTTCATTTTGTTTAGGTGATGTATTATATTTATTGATTTGCAAATATTAAACCATCCTTGCATCCCTGGGATGAATCCCACTTGATTGTGGTGTATGATCTTTTTGATGTATTGCTGGATCCTGTTTGCCAAAATTTTATTGAGGATTTTAGCATCTATGTTCATCGGTGATATTGGCCTGTAGTTTTCTTTCTTAGCTGTGTCTTGACCTGGTTTTGGGATTAGGGTAATACTGGCTTCATAGAAAGAGTTTAGGATTTTTCCCTATTCTTGGATTTTTTGGAATAGTTTGAGGAGGGTAGGAGTTAGTTCTTCCCTAAATGTTTTGTAAAATTCGCCTGTGAAGCCATCTGGTCCAGGGCTTTTGTGTGCTGGGAAATTTTTGATTACTGTTTCAATTTCCTTCTTCGTTATTGGTCTGTTGAGACTTTCTACTTCTTCTTGATTTTGTTTTGGAAGGTTATATGTTTCTAGAAATCTGTCCATTTCTTCTAGGTTGTCAAATTTCTTGCCATATAGTTGTTTGTAGTAATTTCTTATAATTGTTTGTATTTCTGAGGTATCAGTCATGATTTCTCCTCTTTCATTTCTGATTTTGTTTATTTGGGTCTTATCCCTTTTTTCTTGATGATCCTGGCTAGAGGCTTGTCGATTTTGTTTATTTTTTCAAAGAACCAACTCTTAGTTTTGTTGATTTTTTGGATTGTTTGTTTAGTCTCTATGTCGTTTAATTCTGCTTTGATCTTGATGATTTCCTTTTTTCTTCTTGCTCTAGGCTTTGTTTGTTGTTGTTCTAGTTATTGTAGCTTTATGGTTAGATTTTTTATCTGAGCTTCTTCTATCCTTTTCAGATATGCCTGTATTGCTATGAACTCCACTCTTAGGACTGCTTTAGTTGTGTCCCATAGGTTTTGGGCTGTTGTGTGTTCATTGTCATTAGTTTCTAGAAATTTCTTGATTTCCTCTTTGTTGTCATTGTTAACCCATTCATTATTTAATAGCGTGTTATTCATTCTCCATGAATTTGGGTGTCTTTGATTTTTTTCCCTGAGTTTGATTTTTAGTTTCAAAGCATTGTTTTCTGAAAAGATGTTTGATATGATTTCAATTTTCTTGGATTTGTTGAGACTTGTTTTGTGTCCTATTATGTGGTCTATCTTTGAAAATGTCCCATGTGCCTTTGAAAAGAATGTATATTTTGCTTCTTTGGGGTGAAAAGTTCTATATATATCAGTTAAGTCCATGTGGTTTAGTGTGTTGTTCAATGCCTGTATACCTTTGGTGTTTCTTTGCTTGGATGATCTGTCTATTGTTGATAATGGAGTGTTGAAGTCCCCTACTATGAGTGTGTTGTTGTTAATATACTTTTTGTAGTCTTCTAATATTTGCTTTATGTATTTGGTTGCTCCTATGTTGGGTGCATATATGTTTATCAGTGTTATATCTTCTTGATGGATTGTTCCTTTAAGTATTATGAAATGTTCTTCTTTGTCTCTTTTTATTGCCCTTGTTTTGAAATCCGTTTTGTCTGATATGAGGACTGCTACCCCAGCTTTTTTTTTTTAGGTCCATTTGCTTGGAATATTTTTTTAATATCCTTTTACTTTCAGTCTCTGTAAATCTTTTGTTTTGAGGTGTGTTTCTTGTAGACAGCAAATATGTGGGTCCTGTTTTCTTATCCATTC